>NW_026947485.1:34091518-35341518 GCF_034190915.1 Cavia porcellus
GCACCTGTCTACACTTCCACCAACATTGGCGGTGTTCTTTTTTTTCCCACTGCTCCACCAGCATGTATTAGTGGTTGATTTTTTGATAATAATAACTTATTATGGAGTGAGATGAAATCTAAGTGTTGCTTTAATTTGTATCTCTTGAATAGTCAGTGATACTGAACATTTTTTCATATATTTATTTGCTATTTGTACTTCATCTTAAAACTGTCTATGCATTTCAGATAACCATTGTTGGATTGGGTCTTTAAATTTGTAAAGTCTGAGTTTCTTTTGCTATGTAGAATCTTTTTAACTTAATATGATCTCATTTGTTGCTTCTCAGAAATATTTCCTGTGCAACCAGGGTTCTGTTCAGAAAGTCCTTGCCTGTCCTATGACTTCAAGAGTTTTACTTATTTTTTCTTTCCACAGGTTGTGTTTTGGTTTGAGAATTTGGTTGTTTAATCCATTTTGATTTTAGTAGTAGTAAATAAAATATATATATATATATATATATATATATATATATATATAAATTCTATCTCATTCCAGAATATATATAAATATATATTTAAATAATATATATTTAATTCATTTTGATTTTATTAGTAGTAAATTAATATATATACATGTGCATGTATATATATATAACCTAAACCACATAAAAATCTGCTCCAACTTCTCAAACTGCAGCACAGAATCTTTTTTCCAATCTTTTTTCTCTGCTTAGTCTGCCTCAAATTCTGTTCCTTGACAGTGTATATATTGGTCTTCTCTCTTTCCCAACCTACTTATAATGTCAATTCCCTAAGAGAAGCCACTTTACTTGGTGTCCTACCGTATTCCCAGAGCCAAGAACAGGGCCTGGAACAAACAAGATCCTACAAATGTTAAGTACTGTTAGTGCCAAACATTGACGCGAGTTCTTTATATAAATTAATTCATTTAACCCTCCAAAGAAACTATAAGGCAAGTGACGATTCTCAATCCCATTTCAAAGAAGTTGAAGTACAGAGAGGTTAAGAATTTTTCTCAAAATCACATGCCTAGTAGATGGCAGACCCAGGATTTGGACCCAGTAGTCTGGCCCTTGATCCTGCTCTGTAACTGCACAGTATGCTCTCTGAAGGAGCTCCTTGTGTAAGTCTGCAAGAACGTATGGGACTCCGTCCTGCCTAGCATTCTGGGCTTACCATCAGCACTTGGCCCTGACCATAGTTCTGTTCACAGGGCTTCTGTGCTGCAGTTGGAGCAGATCCCTTCATGGACCCACTTCTAGCAGCTTTCTCCCTCTTTTATTCTTTGATAAAAAAAGAGTCCCAAGCCTCTGTCTTTGCCTACCTACTTACATCACTATCCCCAGAACTGGATCCTGCCAGAGTGCTATCCTGAGATGGGAAGGCCCCTTGTTCTGCCATCAGCTGAGAAGCCTTCAGATGCTGGCAATCTGGATGTCTGGGTAGATCCTATTCCAGGACACAAGTGCCAAGCTTCAACTGCTGGAAGCCTAATGACTGACATCTGCAAAAGGAGCCCACGGAGAAAAGCTTGTCCACAAATTCCTACCAGTGACCCTCACCAATGACTGGTTCATTACCTACCTCACCTTCAATGTGCCAATGTGCCAGACCCTGAGTGCAATATGTCCACACATTAGCTTATGGAACCTATGAGATAGGTGTTAGCAAACTCATTTTATGAATTTTAAAACTTCAGAAATTTGTCAAAACTCAGAGTGGGAAGGTGAAGTATCTGAATCCAGCCCTCTTGTTATCGCAACTGCTTTCTCATTGTCACAAGCTGACCTCTCCTGTTCTATGGACAATGCTTCCCTCTTCCTCACACATTTTCAAGTCAGTAAGGGTAGAAATTTCTGCAATATATGGAAATAGATACATTGCTGTAAGTATCTAAATATTACATTTAAACACACACACATGAATTATGAAGCATGCCCTTGACCAATAGATACATGTCCAAAATTAACAGACAGCTGCAAAGCGGCATCTCAGGACTATCCATATTTACATTTCATAGTAACAATCAAGTTATCTTTGACACTAATTGTAGGAATCTGAACAGAAAATCACAGTTGAAGACATGAACTCTCATCCTTCTAAAAGTCACAAGGGACTTGCCTATGACTGAGGTTTGTCATTATATATACCACAAGAGCTTCCTGAAGTAAGCAGCAATCACAAGACCATCAGCAAGCATTAACTGAACACCTAATGCATACTGAGTAGCAAAGCCCAGTGGACAAGACTCTGACCTAACACTCAGCCACCAAAGATTGAGTCTCAGCCCTGCCATATATTGTTGTGGTTTCTTGGGCAAGTTACTCTGTGTTCCTGAGCCTTAGTTAAAAGAAAGAATGGAATCAGTTGGCATCTGACGACGTCTTTTCTAGATTTGGCATTCTATAGACAAGCAAAGAGTCTTCAGACCCTATACTGCAGGGACCAAAGGAAAGTTTATTTTAGGAGCATGAGGTCAGAGAAAAACAGAGAAAGGACAGTTCTAGAATGAATTTTAGAAGTTGCTTTTTGAATGTGAAATATACAATATACTACAGATAATTAACAAAAGGATAGATCGATGGATAGATTCACTCATGCATTTAATCAGGACAGAAATGGCCAAACCCAAACTTTTCTCACTTCCTGACTTTGAAAAATCCCACCTTTGGAGTCAGTCACTCCTGGTTGAAGTTCCAGATTCAACAGCATATCCTTTAGCACACTGCTTAACTTTTGTGAACCTCATTTTCTGCATCTATAGATTCCATTACTTCCATTTTCTACTATGCAAAAGACTGAGACTAGATATATTTGAACACTCCCAGATCAAAGGAAATAAAAGCGCTTTTGTCTACCCATCTGAGAAGCTTATGCATACACAGGACTGCTCAAAAGTCAAAAAGAGACCCTTGGTTCACCAAATATTGTAGTTTACATCTCACATTCTTCATCAGTGTGGCAGGACCTCACCATTCACCTAATGCTTTTATTCCAAGATTATTTGAGCCCAAATAATCCTAGGTTCTGTGCCTTCACAAATGAATAAATAAACATGGTTTTGGTCCATATTAAGCTTTAGGTCTCTGTGGAAAGATGGATATGAAATCAGTATCTTTAAGCCAAGATATTCCTAGTGATACAGGAGAATTAAACTCCCAACCTACTACGGTACGAGCTTGTGTTCTCTTAAAATTGAAGAATAAATTTTAGGAACAATGGAGATGAAGAGTAGAATATATTTATTGAGAGAAAGAAAGCTTCTGTCTGAGAGACAGAGACAAGTGGACCCAAGTGGGTTGCCCAAGACACTGTCTTTTCCAGGGACTTTTATAGAGTAAAACCATGGGTTCAAGGTGAGGGAAGACTGGGAACTCACCAAGCAGATGTACACAGGGTGGGGTATAACTATAGTTAGCCAATAAGAGCAGTAGTTTAGGTAAAATTGATTACATTAGGGACAAATGGGAAAGCAAATTATGTAGGAAGCAGGTATTCTTGGAGCTGTGACCTTTCCCCTAGGAGAATGGGATAGTGACTACACAATTAAAATATCAGTCTTTAGAATGTAGGTACATTTGTTTGATCCCACAGCAGGAGGTATCTGTCTCCCGCACAGTTGCCAGGTATCTGCACTGGTCCATTGAAGACCTAGCCCTGTCTCACTGCCTATAATATTTCTAACTAACAAGCTGCCTGCAACACTAGCGTCTCACATTACAGGTAAAGCAAACAGCTGCTGCATAAATATATATCAATGAGTTGTTATAACAACAACAACAACAAATGTATTAACAAGATAAAGGAAGTATAGGATGCCATGAGAGCACACAGAAAAGGAATCTAAGTCAGATGTTGTAGGTTAGTGGTTCCCTTCAGAAATGTCCCAGACAGACTATTCCAGACAAATGTAAATCACATGCAAAGGCCTGGGGATGAAACAAAAGGGTTGGTCCATCAGAGAACTGAGAATAGTTCAGTGTGATCATCCCTCAGAGACCAGATGCAAAAGGAAGACAAAAGACCTTCCCCATTACTAAGGGACTAGATCCTAAAGGGGTTCATACAGTCATTTTAAAATAGTACGTTTTCCTGAGGGGAGTCTTAAAGTGATTTTTTAAAGGGAAGGATGTAATTAGATGCTTGTTTTACTGCCATGCATCTCAAACTCTAATGCACTGGCATACCTGCATTATGCAAAATGTAGGTTCTAATTCAGTAGGTCTGGGTGGGTCCTGAGAATCTGTGTTTTAATGAGATCCTGGCAGTGTCTTTGGAGATGGTCAGCTGGTCACAATTTGAATGCTAAAGTTTTAAAGTGGTCACTCTACCTAGTTTTAAAGGACAGCAGGGTCAGTGAGTAAGGACACTAACCATGTGAGCTGTGGTGAAGCAAAGGACTGAGGAAGTGGCCCATGCAACAGAGATGGACTAACACAGGACTTGCTGTGGACAAGAAGCCAAGGATGATATTCTGTTTTCTGGCTTGGGCATCTGAGTGGACCGAGCTGGCATTCACCATGGCAGGGCCACAAAAGAACGATGAGTTTTAGAGAAAAGTTTAATTCATCTTTGGGCAAGCTATACTTTTAAGGTTTACCTGAAAATTTTAAGTAGAAATACTAAGTAAGCAGTTGAAGACAAATATCTAGGAGCTAGCATTGGGGAGGATTTTTGTTGTTTTTTGTTTGTTTTTTCCAGTATTGAGGACTGAACTGAAGATCTTTCCACTGAGCTACATACCCAGGCTTTATTCCTTTTTAAAAAAACTTTGAGACAAGGTTTATCTAAATTGCTAAACTGCCCAGGCTGGGCTTGAACTTTCAGTCCTCTTGCGTCACCACCCAGAGTGCTGAGATCACAGGTGTATACCACCACCTGGGTAGTGGAAGATTTTTATTTTTCTTTCTTCATGATGCCCAAGAGGCTAGAGCTCCAATGTCCTTCCCTCTAACAGTGCTTGGAAGACATCCAATGTCAAGGGGCAAGGAGCAGGGAGCTACTTGGCACCACTTTTCTTGAGCCTGTCCACTGCTGTTCCCAGTTTCCTCAGAACAAGCGCGACTGGAGCCCTGAGGCCCTTTTCAGAGCTTCCTCTCAGAGCTGATGAAAAGTTCTTGAATATTTTTTATACCCATTGACACCCAAACCCAATCTTCCTCACAGAGTATTGGAGAACAGGAAGTAAAAGAAGCTTACGGAGCATGCCTGGCCCAATGCCTGGCAGAAGGTGGAGGGAGAGAGCGAGATAATAATCATGTGTGATTCCATGCCCCGGGCAGCCAATGAGAAGGTGGCAGGATTTAAACTCCAGAGGATCAGATCAGCCCGAGGCGAGAGCAGGTATAGGGAACAATAAACACAGGTGGGAACTGGCTCTGTGCATCAGGCTAATTCTGGTAACAGACACAAGGTTAGCAGAACCAGGCACAAGGTTGCTGATATACTAAGCTATTGCCCTTGCCTCCTTGAATCCCCATGACCAGGACTGGGACCTGGGCCAGAGACTGGGATGGTCAAGTGACTCTAGCAGTAGAAATGGAAAGATGCCATTGCTTATCTTCAGACCTTGGCCATGCAACTCCTTGTATTCTTTCCTTTGTCTGTCCTTTCTCTTCAGACTCCAGCTCAGTTATTCTCAGACGACTCCTCTGACCTTTCCACCTCTGCCTTTGTGCCTCTGTTTATGCTACATCAAGGATCATCATATCCCCTAGCAATGCAGTGTGTACGGTGGTTTAACATCTGCCACCTGCCATAGACTGTGAGCTCCTCACAGCTGTCACACTGCTATGAAACCAAGATAACAAGTCAGGTTCTGCTGGTGATTTAGGTTGACATTCACTTCCAGCAATATGACAGGCTTGGTTGTCAAAGAAAATGACTCCTAGCTACTGAGCAACTAAAATGCTAGTAAAAGAGTTTTTAAATCTTTTCACTTATGTTGCTGAACTGAGTACAGGAAATACTCAGAGATTAGAAACAATAAGAAACCACAAATTCAGAAAGCTAAGTACGTACTGAAACTGGCATTTTCTCTGGAGCCATCTGGCCATCTCTGAGAGCTTAGGGATGAGTTTTAATGGGAGACATGAGCATGTGAATGCAGGAAAGCCAGCCTGCAGGCAGAACAGGTTGGAAAACTGGGTTTGTGAGCTCACTAAAAACCGAGCCTTTTCTCATATGAACTTGGAACTGGAATTTGTAACACACATGGAGGTGATTATTAAGTGCTGCAAACATGTACAGATAAAAAAAATTTAATTTAAAGTGGTTCCAGGTTGACCTGAACAAAATGAACAAAAGAAAAATTGTATCAAAACATTGTATTCAAATTGCAAGGCATCAACTATAAAGAAAAAATCTTTTTTTAAAAACCCTGTAAAATAAAAAAAGTCAAATTATTTCTAAGTGGAAAAACCCTTACATTGACAGCTGACTTCTTTCGTAACAATGGAAATTTAAAATGCACAGAATGTACTAATTTTATTCAATATGGACTCACATGGATGAGTTGAATTCTTACCCTTCTGGGACCTGGCTGTTTTGTGTGGCATAAATTTCCTCCTGAAGGACAAGAAGGAAGTATCCCTTACCATCATCACCTCCGTGAGCTCTACCTTCCCTTTTTTTTTCCAATGTTATTTTAGCACAGAAAGAAGTCTTAGGAACATCAGTGAGAAGTCCTACTTTGGCTGTCATTTTTGGCAAGTAAGGTTCCAATAAATCCCCTTACACTTTTTTTACAGGTTGGAGTGGTAAAACAAAAAACACACTGTTTTAGCATCACTATTTATTAGTTTATAACTTTGTCATTTCTCTCTAAGCCCTTACTTAATATAAATAGGAGGATCTTTCATTTCTTTTTTCTTTTTTTAAATAAAATATCAGGTATTTTCCATCAGTAAAAAAAAATTGAATGTGAGGAGTTCTGAGGATCCTTCCAGGTCTAAAAGATTCTATTTAGACTTCTACACATCTCTTTAGCTTCTATTTGGTTCTCACCAGATGCTTTGTCTAGAAATACCCCCCAAACCTTAAGAATGAAAGGAAGGAAGGAAGGAGTAAAAAGAGAGAGAGAAAGAGGCCCAGGGAGGAGTGTCCTGGGAGGTGGTCAGAAAAGGCTTCCTAGAGGCAATGATGCCTTGACAGAGAGATGTTTACAGAGAGAAACAGAAGTTTACCAGAAAGATGGGAAGGGAAGGAACCATGGCAAGAGGCAAAGCAGAGCATACAGTCATGACACACGCTGGTAAAAATACATGATTCCATGTTGCTAAGGTGAAGCGGGAAGGGGGTGGCAGACAAGGCAGACAGGCACAAAACCAGTGAGAAGGAGCTTAAGCTTCTGGGGCTACATCTCACTGGCAAGCTGGAAATGTAGATATTATCTGTTACTCCAATGAGCTAAATTAAGTCTGGGGGTGAAGTTACAAATTACACAGAAAAATATATAGGGCCACTAAAAAGAATATTTTAATTAAGGAGAGTTATAAAGATAGAAAATTGTGCTGCAAAATATTGACCATCACCAATAACATGCAGAGGTGTTTGTTAGAGATATAAGAAAATTTGTTATCGATGTAATAAAACATAGAGATGTAATGAAGAAATCTTTAAAGCAATCCTGATTTGAAAAATGAGAAATCTCTTTTTTTTCTCTTTTTCTTTATTTTTTGTTTCTTTCTTTCTTTCTCTTTCTTTCTTTCTATTTCCTTGTTCCTTTCTTTCTTCCTTTCTTTTATGTTCCTTCAAATTTAATTCGTGGGAAAAACATATTTTCTTTTTGGGATAGAACAACATATTTTGAGTTTTGAAAAGCCAGTTCTCTCTAAGTTAATTTAAAAACCTAACAAAAGCACAATAAAAATCAACCGTTTTAAAAATAGTGGCACTGATAAGTTGATACTAAAGTTTATATGAAAAAAGAATCCTGCAAACTCCAGAACAGAAAAGCTCTGAGTAAGATTAGCCCTAACAGAGAGTAAAACACATGCCCAGGACTCAGTAATTCAAATTGAACATCACAGTATTAGGGGAAGTGACACAATGTCTGAAACTTCTGCCAACTTGCATGAAAAAATAAGATAGATTGATGGGTGAATAGAAGACTGATAGGCGGATCAATATGTGCTAAAGCAAATACAGTGAAATGTTTACTGCAGAATCCAGGTGGGTATACAAGCATTCACTGAAAAATTCTTTCATTTTACCTGTACATTTGTTATAATAAAATGTAAAAAAAAAATCTGATGCAGAATAGAACAATGTGGCAATGGGACATGAACAGATGACAGATAACTATTCCAACTCAAGCAGAGAGGAAATTCATCCGTCCTCCAGACTTTATGTTCTATCCTGCTTCTCAATGAATAAGCTAATTTCACACACACACACTTAGTCAGGGCATCTTCTTTGTTGTGCTTATTGATTCAAATGCATATATCTTCTGGAAACATCCTCACAGATACACTCAGAAACAATGTTTTATTAGCTATCTGAACATCTCTTAGCCAAGTCAAATTGGGCATGAAATTAATCATCACATTCACCCTCTCTGAATCTCTGTTGTATTAGCTCTGAAACGGGGAGAAGTAGTGTAAAATGTTAGACCTTACCACACCTGGGTTCTATAAATTATTTAATCTCTTAATTGAGTCCTCCCAAAAGATGCTGAAGGTGAATCATCAGGATAAGATGATATAGAAAGCTAATTATGTTGGACTATGTCTGCCAAAAGAAGGTCTAAGAAACAAGGTGGTAAGGAGCCCTAACAAGGGCAAGAATGCATCCATAGGCCCTGTGTTCTCCCTGAAACTTTGGGGCAGGTGTGTCAGGACCACAGGGCAGACAAGAGCTGGGGGCCATCCCAGCTTGACAACTCTTGCCGTTAAGAACATCAACTTCTACTCTACAGTCATCACTCATATTTCTAACAACATTTCAGTCCCCCATGGAGGACAGAATTCAATGACCATTAAAATTCTATAACAGATCAACTCAATTAATAAAAAGAAATTTCTAAAAATCCAAAATGTGGACTTCTGGGAAGAAAGTTGGAGTGGTAATCTATAAAAAAACAGCCTCTCCGAGATTTGGTGTCCAGACTATGAAATATAGCAAATTAAGGAAGAGAAGGAGGGAAGTGGGTCCTTGGGAACCAGCAAGGATCTGAAGCAAGAATTGAAGCTCATGGGGAAAGGGAAGAGAGACTTCAGTGAAGAAGAAGGTGGCGAGCAGTGCTTTCTCCCTGAGACCTGACTGAACTGTGTGGGAAGGGCAGCCTGAACCTGCAGTACTGGTGACTCCAGAGGCCTAGGAGAAACACATCAGTGGAAAGGAGCAGTATAGGCAGCGGACAGCAGTGGCTGCTGAGTTATTCAGTGCCAGATGTCACTCAGGAAAGGGTGACTAGCTGGTAGCCACCTTGGAGAGGGGTCAACTGAGCTTGGAACTCAGAGCAACTGCTGGCTCCACCTACTAAAGTGCCTGCTGGTGTCAGGTGAGATGAAACCAAATTCAAATCAGCAAGAGACACATGCCGTGTTGCAGGCTAAACAAAGCACGTTCCGGCCTCATAGTCAGAAACCAATCTGAATTTAAGTGGAGCTAAAGATGCAGGCTTGCTGGGATTATCCACTACCCCACTGTAAATCTATAGCTGGTTTGTTGAGATTAATCGACAACAGACCCGAGCTCTTCCTGCTCAAATTATTCACCAGTAACAGCAGAGACACACCATGAAGTGGACATTTTTTTTCTTATTTCCTTCCTTATTTTTCTTGTCTTGTTTTTGTTTTCTTTTTTCTTGTTTGTTCTTGTTTTTATATGAGTGAGAACATGTTTTTAGTTTTTTGTTGTTGCTCTTTTGTTTCATTGTTTATATTTCTTCCTTCTCTCTTTCCTTCCTGTCTGTTTCCCAAAGTTTGTGTAATCTTCCTTTATCTTCTAGCTGTGCTTCTTATCTTTCCTCTTCATGTATTTTTCTATTTTCACCACACCCTCCTCCCCCACTGGCCCCTTTTAAATCTTTCCCCTGGATGTAAAAATTGCCATATTGAAGACATATGTACTGTATACAATTTTCTGGTTTGTTTTCAGCTTTTATTATATAACCACAAATGTAATTCATACAGTTAAAGGTAGCAAATCAAAAATCACTACAGTTTGTCAATTTTCTAAGCTGTGTTACGGTATTGTTACTGTTGATTTTACTACTTTAGCCAAGGTGACATGATTTTTCTAATCAGTTCTTCTTCCTGGGTTTCTAATCAGTCACTTCCAAGATTAAGTTTGCCTAAGGGTTATAATAATAGTACAGGCCAGTGCCAAAGAACCAAGGGCTAGGGCAAATAAAAAGCAGCTTCTCATATCCAATAAACTGAAGTGGTAAGATTTTACAACAGCCTCAAAATCCAGAATTCAGCTACACTAGAAGCCATTTTTCATAAGTAGTTGTTTCTTAAGGGTTCTAAATAATAACAATAGAGCCAAATGCCATAAGCAATTCATAACCATCAACCCAGGAATTAAACTAAAATAACAAATAGAAAATGAGAAGACACTTAAATGAGATATAAACTCAGGCTTCCAGTTCATCAAAGACAAACCCAGGGGATAATTATATGGAACAATTCTAAAGCCACCCACCTGGACTCTCTGCAGTAATAATAGCAGAAGTAACAAAGCAGATGAATTAGAGTTTAGAAAATATCAAATCAGAAATAATTTCTCAGATAACAGACATAATGACCACAATGAAAGACATGCTTGGTGACTCTAGAGCAGATACAGATTTTTTAAAAATAGAATAGTTTAGCAAAATGATGCAAACCATGAATGCCCAGGAAAGAAATGGAATGTCTGAAACAGATTCAGATACCCAGGAGATTAAAAATTCTATTGAAAGTGAATGCAGCAGAATGACGCAGTATAAAGACAGAAAATCAGATATAGAAGACAGGATTGCAGTTCACAATTATGAAAAAAAAGATTTCTTAAACTATGGAGGAACCATGAAAAATCAAACCAACAGCTGTGAAGCAAAGAATAATAATATAAGATTGAATGGAGGGCCAGGGATTTAGCTCAGTGGCATAAGCGCCTGCCTGGCAAACACAAGATTGTGAGTTTGATCCCTGATACCAAGAAAATAAAAAATAAAAAAGATTGAATGGAGTCAAATAAAAAGCATCAGATAGTGGAAATGACATGAAAAAAATACCTGTTCACAGAAGCAATGGCAGAAAACTTCCAAAGCATGGAAAAAGAATTTGATATACTGATTAAGTGAAGCATATAGAACTCTAATTTGCCATGATCAAAATAAATGTACACCAAGGCATATAATACTCAAGACTCCAGAAATTCAACATAAGAATAGAATATTAAAAGTTGTTAGAGTAAAGAAACAAATCACTTATAAGGGAAAACCCATCAGAATCACAGACTTCTCAACACAAACCCTTATGTCAAGGACAGCTTAGAGCGAATTTTTCCAACTCTAAAGGAAAACAGCCCCAACCAGATTGACGTACCCTGCAATATTATTTTTCAAAATTGATAGAGAAATAAGATAGTTCTATGACAAACGCACCTGAGGAAATTCATGAACATAAATCAGCAATCAAAAATGTTATAAATGATATTGTAGAAAGAGACAACAAATGCTACAACTCCATGAAACCCAACAGAATAAATCAGGCAAGGTAAGCAATTAAACGGGGGGGGGGGACATAATATGACAAGGATAAGCCAGTAGGTATCAGTTTTGTCAGTGTAAATGGTCTCAATTCACCAATCAAAAGAAACAGAGCAGCCCAGTGTACCAAGAAGCAACATAAGCCGCATGTGAGAAACACATTTAACTCAAAAAGAAATTCATAGACTGAAAGCCATAGGATGGAAAAAATATTCCGTGTGACAGAACCCTGGATAAAAGCAAGGGTAACTGTTCCATTCACAAAGTGGATTTCAAGCCAAGCAGAACAAAGATGGTCATTACATCTTTGTAAAGGAAGCAATCCAAGAGGAAGAAGTAACAGTCATAAATATATATGCACCAAATACCAGCACACCCAACTATATAAAGAAAATATTTAAAAAATATTAATGGACATGAAAAATCAAATAAGCACTAATGCAATTGTCATGGTGGGCTTTAATACCTCCTTTGTCAAAAATAGACAGATAAAATAGATTTTAAAAGTCAACAAATAATCTCATAAATGAACCAAACTTTTAAACAAATGGACTTAGTATATGTCTACAGTGTGTTCCACCTTACAACATCAGAATACACAAGCTTCTCAGTTGCACACGGGATATTCTCCAAGATAGGCCATATATGACCTCATAGAACATGCTTAAGTAAATGTAAAGGAATTGAAATTATCCTATGTATATAATTAGGTCATTGTGCAATAAAATTGAAAATGTATGTCAAAAGAAAACACAAGAACTTCACAAATACCTGCAAATTAAATAACACCTTTGTGAACGACCAATGAGTGCCAGAAGAAATTAAAGAAGAAATTAGACAGTTTCTACAATTAAACAAGATTGCTGCTACAACATACCAGAACTTGTGGGACACAATGAAAGCAATTGTATGAAGGAAATTTGTGCAGTGAATTCCCGTATCAGAAAAACTGAGCAAGCTCAAGTAAACCTAGCGTAGTACCTAGAAGAGAAGAGCAAGTCAAGCTCAAAGCTAGTGTATGGGAGGAAATTATAAATATCACAGCACAAGTCAATGCAGTGGAGACTAAGAAAACAATACAAAGAATCAATAAATTGAAGAGTTGGTTGTCTAAAAGATTAAATAAAAGAGAGAAATTCTTAGCCAACCTTAACCAAAAAGAGAAAGAAAAGACCTCTACATGCAATTAGGAATGAAATGGGTAAAATCACAGTAGATTCTGCAGAAATCCTGAAGGTGACCAGCATCTACTTTAAGAACCTGTACTGTAGCACGGTATGGAAAACACAGAAGAAATGGACAGATTCAGATTCCTAGATACACATAAATTACAAAAGCTGAGTCAAGAAGATATAAAAATTCTAAATAAACCAGTATCAGTCAATAAAATTAAAGATGTAATTAAATACCTATTAGCAAAGAAAAGATGACAGAGTCAATGCTGAATTCTTTAAGAAATTTAGAGAATACTTCATGCTGCTACTTCTCAAACTCTTTAAGGAAACTCAAAGTGAAGTAGTACTCCCAAATTTTAATTCCTGGAAACAAGCATTACCCTGATACCAAAAGAGCAAAGAATCCAACCAAAAACAGAACTATGGCACAATCTTCCTAATGAACATAGATGAAAAAATCCTCAGTAAGAGACTGGCAAACAGAATCCAGCAAATCTTCAAGATTATACAGCAGGAGTAAGCAGGATATATCCCAGGGATGCAGGATAGTCTAACATACACAAATCAATAAATGTCATGCAGTATATTGACAGAGTCAAGGACAAAAACTATATTACCATCTCAATAGATAAAAAAGCATTCATAGCATAAGCTCTACAGAAAATTGGTATATATGGTCTTTATGTCAATCTGGTAAAGCCATCTATGACAAACTAATACCCAACATCAAACTAGATGGACAAAAACTGAAAGCTTTCATCTGAAATTCAGTAAAAAGACAAGGATCACATCTCCTATTCAATATAGTTCTGGAAACACTAGCAGAGTAATTAGTCAACAGAAAGAATAAGGATAGGAAACGAAAACATTAAATTATCATTATTTGCAGATGACATGATACGGCTGCATAGAAGACCCCCAAAACTCCACCAAAAGACATCTACATTTAATAATCAAATTCAGTAGCATAGCTGGACACAAAGTCACCACACAAATAACGAACCCACTGAGAAATTATCCTTCGCAATGGCATCCAAAAAAACAATGAAAAACCTAAGAATAAGTCTAACAAAGAAAAAGATCTTTACATGTCAAAGTCACAGTGCAATTCCAATCCAGCTATCATATCTCCCAGAATCAGAGAAAACAATTCTAAAATTCTTTTGGAACCAGAAGAGATTTGAATAGAAAAGCAATTCTGGACAATAAAGGCAAAAGAGAGGGCATTTCAATCCCTGACCTGAAATTCATGTTACTGTGATTAAAAACAGCATGATACTGCCAAAAAAAAAAAACACCAGACCTGTGGTTCAGTGGAACACAGGAGACACAGAAACAACTACAGTCACCCTCTTCCCTTTTCCCCATTTTCTTTTTCTTTTTAATTTCCAGGATAGCAAGGTTAAGGCAACATGAAATTAACTGTAATAATTCAAAAGATGTCCATGTTATCATCGCCAGCACAAGAATCTTCACTATTGTATCAAATCCTTCCTATGCATCAGAGCATACAGAGTAGCTAAGAACTAAATTCTGGCTTTGAGGTCTGTGTTCTGCTCTTCCAGTTGAGGAGGTGAGCCTGAAACCGGGCCACATTTTTGTTTTGCAGTGTTTCCTTTTTCTCTCAGCTAAAAGGCGTTCCAATGGTAGTCCCTCATTCATAAGACTGTCACAAGGTCTAAAGATTTATAAAGCATTTTGTAAGTGCTTGCACTTGACAAGTTCCAAATAAACAAGACTGTTACTTATGGCATGCACTAGTGATTAATTACTTTTTCAGCAACTCTTATTTTTCCAGTCAGTCTCACTAATGACTGTCCATACTCTTTGAGCCTACATGTTCCGTATGTTTGTGGGGTGCTAGCAGCTTCCTGGAGCTACTTGATTTTTCTTGACTAAGACAGGGAAACGGAAACATCCTCCATTGGAAACAGTGTGGGGTGGTACAAACTGAGTGGAAAGAAGAAAGAAGGAGCCAACACTGTGTAGGTTTCTTTTTCATTTTTCTTGTTCCTTTGCCCCTCTGTCATTGTATCCTGTACTTTGTTTATGGTCATCTAACAACACGCAAACTTACCCACAGAGAGGTAATGAGAGTATAGTCAACCCTCCATGTCCATGGGCTCCACACCTGACTTCAACCAGTAGAGAATATTTAGGAAACACGTACAGATCTTTTCCTTGTCATTAATCCCTAAACAATAGTATCATAACTACTAGGGTAGAATTTACATTGTATTGGGCAGTATAGATAATCTAGAAATTATGTGAAGTATGCAAATACTACACCTTTTTATATAAGGGATTTGAGCATTCACAGGTATCCAAGGAGGCCCCTGGATAAAGTCTTGATAATACTGAGGAATGACTATGTCTCTGTGAGGAGAAGTTGAGAGTCTATTTAAAAGTGCGGTCACACTACATGCATTTCTATGTATCTTGCTTTTCTTACTTAAAATACCTCAACTAAGGGTAGCTTGTCTTTTGGAGATTTGTCATGGAGCATCACTTCATCTGCAGAACAAAAAGAAACTTCTATTTTCTTTCCAAATACCAAATTAAAAAGAGAGTTAACTTCTTGTTCATTTTTTTTTCCTACAGCTGGTAAGCAAAATTTCTTTTAGCTCAGTCCTTTATAAGGGTATCAGCTTCATACTTGCTCTCATCTACAAGCTAACTGAGGGCCAAAGCCTTGTCTCTTGTCCTAGATAGCAAGTAAAAGCTGGTAACTGAGGCCAGCAACCCTCCCTCACTTCTTTTGTTCCCAGGAGGTTCCCTGAATTTCCAATAAGCTCAGCCCTGCATTTAAAAAGATGTTTGTTACACTTTATCAATTAATGTAGGAATTTATAAGAAGACTTTTTGCAAAGTTATCTATTCCATTATAAAGAACTGATGAAAGTCAGAAGCCTATTAGGGCAGCTGTCGGTTAGATGCACGTCCATCCCTCAAGCATTAGATCAATAAGCCATGTAGCTCAGTATGCTTTTTACAAAGTGCCTTTCATGTCCATTACAATCTTTGGTGACCTCTACAGTCTCATAAAGTAAACATGACAAAGATGAAGATCTCCATGGTATAGAAAATGAACAGATGCCCAGAACACCATCAGGATACTTTTATAAATCCCACTACCATATTTCTTAAGTTCCTATGATGAGCCAAGTCAAGTGTCAGGCACTGATATCTAAAAAACAAAATAAATTTCCTCCTAGGGGGTTAACCCAATGTACCTAGACACAGTCCACAGAGTGAAGAATAAAGAGGAAACACTGTTTTTTCCCAGATGCCACTGATGACCTCTATATCTTGTACATGAAAGAGAGGAAAATGTTATTGAAAACTGGCTGCAGATATCCTCTTGCTCAGCAAAATATACTGATGTTTACAATAAAACCCCTCGACAATGCCAAAAATGGAATCCAGAAAATCCAATGGCATAAAATGCTGAATTTGCATTACTGCAAGGTTAATGAAAAGCAGTATTTTTCAGAAAGCTTTCCATTTACTGTAGAATGTGTATGTTTGTGGGACTGTCCCTTCTCCTTGGAGCCAATGTTTTTTTCTTGGCCTTGACAAAAAGGCAGGGACATACACTCTCTAATCAAAAGGCTGCCTGGGGTGGATCTAGCCTGATGGGAAGACGAAGAAAACTTATCAATGCCAATACAACAATCTTAAATGAAATATTAACCAACAAAATGTAACAGCATATTAAAATAATAATGGCATGTACAAGCGAAGTTTTATTCTAGGAAGGCAGAGATTGTTCGATGTTAATAAACCTATTGATTATTCATATTTATTGATCTGAGAAGAAAAGCTACACTGATTCCTCAGTAGAAGAAATGACATTCAACAAACTCCAACCACTAGCTTTGATTGGTCTTTTCTTCAATTCAAACAAAATAGGGCTAGAAATATAGTTCAGTGATGAACATTTGCCTAGCATGTGTGAAGCCCTGGGTTCAGTCTCCAGCACTGCAAAAAAAAAAAAAAAAAAAACGAAGTGCTGTAACAGAAATAACTTAAACACAAAGGAAAATATCTCAAAAATTGGATTTTAGTGAAAGCAAAAATACTAGTGATAAAATATATGTTAAAAATTCAATTAAATTGTTTTGTTGAGTGTAAGAATGGAAAAGCATTATTTTAATGTAGTTTATTTTTGAGATTTTTAACTAGGCAGAACAAAAAGCAATAAATATCAAAAGTACATGTGCAGTTTTGTTTCTAATCCATCAAATTTCATATATTCAAGCACAGCATTTAAACATATATACTTTTGAGGAATCTTCTCTAAGGAGAAAATATGACTGTGCTGTATGTGGGAGAAGCTTTAAAGAGCATCACAGGTGCAGGCAAGGATTGGGGGGTCCCCTGTTACCCACTCCCGTCCCTTTCCTATCCTACGGAGCCAGAATCCCAGGACTGAGGGTCACAAAGCAGACAGGCTGGAGAAGGGCTGGGGGACAAAGCACCGCCTTCTCTCCTCCCCACAGGGTCCACAATTACTACTGCTGTGGAAAAAGTAATAGAATGGAAAAAGCAAGAACTCCTACCGACTGACCTATAGCTAGACACCTGCAAGGCCAGGTGGTGGGTAAAAGATTCCTGTTTCTTTGAGGGAGTCAGAGCTGGTTCCTAGAGATCGGAGCAGTGCCCAGGACCCTGAGTGGCAGGCACCAAAGATTGACAGCAGCTGTGCCCTGGCACTGGCCAGCAGGTGTCCCAAGTGCACCTAACCTCCTGCCGAGGAGTTGGCCAGAGGTGTAGTGATCTCCACACAGCTCAGTCTTGATAAGTTAATAGTAACCTGGTGAAAAATATGACTTTCTCTGGTATAACACAGTGGGTCGTCCCAGAATCCCCTCCTTGCTGACTCCCCAGGAGGTACAGGCCCACAGTATGCTTAGGGATGACATAGATATTTATATTTAGAAGCGGACCATGAACCTCTAGACACTCGCTGTTCTGGATGTGTGGCCCAGAAGGGAGAAAAATGTCTCATTCGTCCAGGAAACTCAAAATGCAGTCCTGGAAGGATTTCAACAAGAGCCTACTCTCCACTGAGAAAGAGGCCACATCAAGCATTAGAAGGTGCCGGACCTTCTGACAGCCGCTTTCTCGTGGGGGTTTGATACGGCCATTTATTTATAGGTTTTTAACCTGTTACTCAACAATGCACCCAATTTCATCATCCCTTGCTGCCCTCATCAGTCCACCTTCTCTTTACAATGTGAGGGGAGGCCAGATGTGGGCACACAATAGTGTAGCAAATGCTGCCAGGAATTGGGGCAGTCAAGGAGTATGGGAGGCTATAGTTTGAGCTGGGGGTTGCACACATTTTTTTAAAAAACAAAGTGTTGGGGAGGGGGTTAAGCCATAATATTATACATGAAAAATACACCTTTCTACAGCAGAACAGCTCTAGTGGAGGAGGAGGAAAAGAAACCAAGGAGGAAGAGAGGTGGAGGGGTGACCTTTGGGCAGAGTGGAGCAACTGCTGGCCACTGTGAGTCTCAGAGGCCCAGAGAACCATTGCAGAGGAGAGCTGAACACAGACACCCACCCCAAGGCAAACCCTTCCCAGCCAGCATACCAGCCAGGCTCAGCAGAAGGCAAATGAAGATGTGACTGCTTTGCCCAGCTTTCAAGAGCCAGGCTACATTCTTGGAAGGGCCAGAGCTCAGCCTTTAATGAGCTGCAGGCATCATCAGGAGCAAAGCCTGACACTCATCTGGGCCTTTCATTGTTCCAATCTGTCACAAAGTATTTACTGGGTGCCAAGCTCCCAACTAGCATCACCAGTTCTGTGGCACCAGCATCAACGGAGAAGGAACAGAGACACCAGCAAAGCTGGGGAGCAGGCACAGTGCAAAGTTAGAATTCGAGCTCTAACTGAGACCTTTTAGGATGTGATGACCTTTTCTTTTGTTAAGTAGTACACTAAACTCTTTAAGCCCTACAATGATTTTACGTATGAAATTTCCCATTTTATAAATGAAAAATCTGACTCCCCAAATGTTGAAGTAACTCATTCAAAATACCCAAATTCTAACCTCATCTGTCTTGCTCTAGAGCCTCCCCTGGTAATCAGTAAACAAGGATTAGTTCCTACCGAAAATTTTAATTTTTAAAACTATAATCCCAAAGGCTAGAGATACAGCTCAGTGGCAGAGTACTTGCCTAGCATGCATGAGGCCCTGGGTTCAATTGACAGTACTGCAAAAAACAATAAACTGTAATCCCAACTAGATGAAAATCATATCATACGAATAAAAATTGAAAGAAGCATATGCAAATACTAATATAACCACTGTATAAGGATATGAGACTTTTTCCTTTATCTTAATTTTGGAAGAGGGGTATAGAATATTGGATATTTGACCTGGGCCTTCACACTGAGTTTCACAGGATCTAAAGTGATAAATTACCCAGGTGGGTAATTTTGTGATTCTCCTGCTTTGGCCTACCAGAGTGCTGGGATTATGAACATAGTGCTGTTGTGCCCTGCTTCTCACATTTTTCTTGATATTGTGATTACTTTATGAGAAATATTAGAATAATCTGACTCAACATAGTAATTCAAATACTATATATTGCCCATCAGTCAGTTTATTCATGCATTTTATTTAGATCACATTAAAATAATGAGATAATTATAAAATGTACATCTGGAAACTTCCACAGAACTACTGTCTTCTTCAGATACTATTTTTTTCCATGACAACTATAAACCAGATTTTTTCATCAACTTCAAGCTTTTATGTTTCAATGAGCTCTGCACAGTGCTTAAGACCTGGGTTCAAATTTCACCCACCACTCACTAGAAGTGTGACCTCACATGATTTTTCAAGCCTCGTGTTCTCCCCTGTAAAAAGGAGATAATTAAAAGGAAAAGAATAGTACAGCACTCACTTCATAATGTAGTGCTGTCACATAAAGGACATGAAGAATGCTCAGAACAGTGCTGGTCAAACAGTAAGTATACAATGAACATTACAACCTATTGTTCCTGTCGATTATAATGAGTTGATTTTTTCAATCTCCATTCTTCCAGTCATCAAAAAAAATCACCGATTGCTTTCCAAATAGCATCAATATGTAACAAGATTCAGAGACGGAAAGACTGGGCAGCACATTCATTTTAAGATTAAGATTTATTGGAACAGCAGCTTTATTCTGGGGGAGAGTCCTCATGTTAATAGTGTTTTTTTGTTTCTTGAGCTGGAAAAAGATGCCCAGCTACAGAATGCCATTGTCCGGAAAATTAAATAAAATTACAAACAACAGAAAGGGCCTGAAAGTTTCTGAATAGCTCTGCCATGCAATCATCACAATATAAAAATGAAGACCACTGAACTCTCCAGCATTTGGGCTACAAGCCAAACCTGCTGTGCTCCCAAGAAAATGTAGCAAGCAGACTGTGTGTGCACTTGTCTAATCGTCCCTGTGTAGCCTCTGGGTCTTCCCCGAAGTCTGTTAGGAGGATGTGACATGAGGAAAGGCGACTGACACTCTGAATGGTGGAGAAAAGTGGCAACATGATGGAATCCTCCTGAAGTACGTAAGCTGGGAGAAGAAAATGTTGGGGAGAAAAGCTTGTTCCTGAGTTTTAACCTCTAATTTAATTTCCTGGGGTTCAAAGAACAATGTGCCCACTATAGCACTCTGGTATGCTATTTTATTTATTTATTTATTTATTTATTTATTTATTTTTATTTAAAGAAAAGGAAACAAAAAAATACATGGAGATAAAAAAAAAAGGGTAGAAATAATACAAAATTACAGAAAAACAAACGGCAAGAAGTCGCTGGTTGATAAGTCACATACCGTCATCCCAGAAACAGCCGTTCAGGTTATAGAATCAAAGTATTTAGAATGACATTCAAAAAGTGACACTACAAACAGTTTTGCTCAATGATCGAACAAAAGCTCAATATGGTTATCAGTCCTACACATTTGTTCTACATCTCAAAGAGGGTAAGATTAAACATATCAAAACAGAACAAAACAGTTAAAAAAACAATTTAAAGAAATACAGATTTCAAAGCAAGTCCACTGGAGATCTTTACCGTCCATCTAACTGTCTCTAGGTTCTTACAAATAGTTGTCCCCATCTTCACCCACTTTATATACTTATTGCATATTATAGAACTAATCAAATCATTACAGGATGATGAAGGCTTTTTAGGTCTTCAAGATCTAACATTAGGGAAGACAATAATAACCACCATCGCATCTCTCATTCTCTTCGTGATAGCTGTCCCCATCTCTACATATGCTGAAATTGAACTCAAGAAACCAATCCAATGTCATTCTAATCAGCAAACAACAGTATTGCTAGAATTTATATCATAATGCTACAAAATTAGGTATGCTATTTTAAATTAAAGGTGCTTGAAAGGCAGGAGATGCTGGAAAAGGCATTCAATATTCCCATATCTGTATGAAGTTCAGACTCACCTAAGAAACAATTACCTTTGGTCCCTTCCCTGAGTTTTAATGAACTCAACTCACATCTGTGGGAAGGAAGACTAAGGAATATAACCACAGTTAGGCAGAGTTAGTCACAGGTTTCTAAGCCCATTCAATTCCCAAAAGAATCACTTACTATTGTCTGAACATTAGACCCATGCATTAATCTAAAACCATTTACTACCCCTTAAAATGTCATATTCCCTGTTACCCTCCTCTCTATGAAGAGAGTTACAGAAGCGGCTAGACTTCACTAGGTCGTTAAGTAATTACACTCCTCTGACTGCTCCCTACACAGGCTAACTAAATTTGTATAAATTTTTCTTCTACCACCCTGTCCTTTGCCAATTCATTCCAGCAAACCTCCAGAGAGTAGAGGGATTCTCCTTCACCCCTATACATTCATATGGTGTTCAAACTAACAGTTGTCTGGAGATATTTGGTAAGACAGACCTTGATCAAAAAATAACAGATACAGGGAAAGAAAGTGCTGAGACAAAGACAGCAAAAGAGCACCATCTTCAGAAAAGGTTTTCAGGGGTTAGTTTCAGCTCCCTTAGAAGAGGAAGACTTGGGATATAGAATGGATGCTTCATTAGTAGCTCCATGCAGACCCAGTCATCGAAGTGACACTTGCAATTCTGCATGTTCCTGGTGGTGGAGGGCAACGAGGCATTTGCCATTTCCAGATCCTCTGCCAGTGCAGTGGGGACAAAAGGATATTCCCCAACCCTCCTGGAAGCCACCGCACAGTCCTTGCTTCTGGAAATGGCAGTCCTCATTGGCCATATATTTCCTTTGCTAAGAAGGAGAACACTAAGCCTTCACTCCTTACATCGATGCCACAAGCATGCTTCTTGCCTTGCTGAAGCATGTGTTCTGCTAAACTAGCCTAAACACAGCCCAGTGCAAAGCTGTACATGGAGGGCTTGAGGTCAGAGATACATTTTAATCCTGACTCATACACATCAGCTGTGTGATCTTAGCAAGTCCATTGGCTCAGTTTCTTCACTGGTAAAGTGGAATCAGAGTGTTCTCTCAAAGGTTTGTTAGGAGTCAAGTGAAGTTACAATTGTTCAAATAATGTGGAAGCAAAATCATTTTTTTACTTTAAAAAACACATTAAAATCAAGAACTGATTAAAGATTTAAAAAATTTTTTCACAGTTAAGAGAAGTTTTGTTTTGTTTTTGTTTTTACATTTAAGAGAAGGTGACAACTGAGAAAGGCCAGTTTGAACAGAGCTCATCCCACTTTCCTGAACTCTACTCGTTAGTTCTAATTGCTGCCAACAGTGGCCCGGTGTAGGCGTCCATTTTCCTGACCTCAGCCATTTCATGAAAACTAAATCAATGTGTGCACACTGCTTCAATACCCTCAGTCATCTGCAAGCTCATGTGTTTCACTGTTCCCATGAGCAGGGCTCCAGACTCTAAAAGGATGCTGTGAACATTCCAGGGTGGGGGAAGAGGAAGGCGGTCAAAGGTAGAGTGAATAAGATTCACTTAGGTTTCTTGGTCTCATTGTCAGAGATTCTGATTCATTAGATCTACAGCGGGCCAATCAGGATGTATTTTAGCAAGAATCCCAAGTAATTCTGAGGCAGGTGATTTTTCTAAGGGCGCATTGAAAAACATTGCTAAGGAGTAAATTAAATTGCATGCAATTTAATAAACTAGAGCCCACCTTGAACAATTCACCTTTGTTTTAACTTCTAATTTCAAGTTTGAGTCTCAGCTTTGCATCTTAGCAGCTCTGGGATTCCAGGCAAGTAAGTTTACCTTTATGAATCTGTTTGTTTCCTCAGATGTAAAAGAAGGACAAGCTTTAAATCACTAATGCTCATAATATTAGTATTCTGCTTCTCTCCTTGAACACAGAGAAGACCACGTTTTCAGCTTCTGTGCCTACATGGGGCTATGTATCAAGAGAACCAGTTTGCAGTCTAAGCAGAATTAAGCCTTACAGTCCCTCTGCTAAAGGGACTCAATCAAAGACCTCTGAATAGGGAGCCTTGTGATGAGGATAGAAGACTACATGCACCAGATTCTCACACCCTAGTCATGTAAGAACAGAAGTCTTTACACGACTTTTGACTAAAAAGAAAATATCTCTAAAGCCCTTTGATAAAATTAGAAACAACATAGTGGGAGTCTTTGGAGAAATAATCGAGTACAGTAATGCTTATTATTGAGTAATTCTAATTAGAGTGCAGATGTTAATTACCTGCCCCAGCTGGGGATTTAGCTCAGTGGTATAAGCGCCTGCCTTGTAAGCAGGCAATCGTGAGTTCGATCCCTGGTACTGATTAAAAAAAAAAAAAAAGTGTAATATAATTACCTGCCCCTAAAAGGCAGATACACACACACACACAACCACACACAATCACCTTTTAGGTTGAACAACCCAATTACAGACTATATAACACGCAGGAAGACATAAGTACATAGAAATTGTGACCTCCTTCTGTCTAAAACATATGAAGAATTAAAAAAATCAGACCCCCAAAATTCAAAGATCCAATCCAAAAATGGGCATCTGAGATGAACAAATACAAATGGCAAGTAAATACATGAAAAAATGTTCATTATCATTACTCATTAGAGAAATGCAACTTAAAACCACACTGAGATTCCATCTCACTCCTGAAAGAATGGTCAGGATCAAGAAAACTACCAACGACAAATGCTGGAAAGGCTGTGGGGAAAAAGGAACTCTCCTGCAGTATTGGTAGGAGTGTAGACTGGTACAACCATTGTGGAAGTCCGTCTGGAGATTTCTCAAAAAGTTGGAATTGGAAGTCCCATTTGTTCCAGCTATTCCACTTCTAGGCATATTCTCAAGAAGAACTGAGAGCAGCATGTGATATATGTGCACCCATGTTTATAGCAGCACAATTTGTAATTGCCAGATCTTGGAAACAACCTAAGCGTCCATCAACTGAGGAATGGATAAAAAAGTTGTGTTATTTTTATACAATGGAGTTCTACTCAGCTATAAAGAAGGATCACATTGAGATATTTATAAATAAATGGGCACAGCTTGAGAACATACTCATAAGTGAAATAAATCAAACCCACATGTATAAATACCGAATAGTTTTCCTAGTATAAGAAATGATAACAATACATAAAAGTATGTGGTAATCATGATTCCCCGGGGGCTGGAGATTTAGCTCAGTGGCATAAGCACCTGCCTTGCAAGCAGGCAGTTGTGAGTTCAAACCCTGGTACTGATAAAAAGGAAAAAGACAAAAAAAATCATGATTCCCCATTATATTGCTTTTAAGTGTTATAATGTTTCAATTCACTAATTATAATGGTTTTATTCTGGGCTGTTTGATTTTATTGTCTATGATGGTATGAACAGCAATTTTGGAGAAAACAAAACATCATAATAGCTAGTGCTGATTTAATATCATCTTGTTTTGAAGTCCCATCAAGCTTTTGTTCTTCTGTCTCCATCAGTCTTAACATGTTGATCTTATTGGATTTTATTATATGTGATAATTCAAACAAAATATAGAAACCATTGTTAGTTTTCTGTTAGTTGGTTCTAAATACCCTGTAATACTGTCATTCTCTTGAATGGTTTTACATTGTCTTGATATGTTTGATGCTACAGTATACAAAATTATACTCAAATATTTCAAGGAAAGAGACACTATGGTAACTACTGTTAGGTCGGGATATCTTGTGGTGAAACACTATGTTGCTTAAATTGTTATGTTCTGACCTGTGCTGTTGTGTTGGTATGTCCTCTTTTTTCTCAATCTCCTTTTTTTATTATTTATTTTTTATTTTTATCTTTTTAATTAAGGGAAAAATAAATAAAAAATAGCAGGATATATTATAGTTACCCACTTTGATTTCCTATTAATTTGATTTGAAACCCTGTATTGCTCTCACCATCTTGTTTTGACTGAATTCCCTCAATTCTGTTTTGCTTGATAGTATCAAGTTTGAGGGTATAGGCAACTACTTTGAAGACAGTAAGATTCACTATGATGGCCATTCTGGTTTGACTATTATCTTCTTTTGAAGTCCTGTAATTGCTCCAATGTTTTGGTTTCATTGGTTTTGTTCTTTACTGTTTTGTTCAATTTTATTATAACTGATGACATAGGCAATTCTTTTTAAGGTAGCAGGAGGCATTATGGTAACCATTGTTGATCACTTTGTATTCTGTTTTTACATCATGTACTATGTCCATCCTTTTGATTTGACTGACTCTGTTTTGTTATGTCACATTTGGTTTTATTCTCTTCAAAAAAAAAAGTAATAAGAACTGTGGAAGTAATAAAACCCAAAATGTGTAATTGTCATTGTAAAAAGAAAGGAAAAGAAAGTGCTCTAAAGGATATAACTGCATGTATATTTAAGCGTATAAAATAGATAACCATATTATTGAGTTTTTGTTGGATCATTGAACAGAAATGTTTGCAGTCTCATTGTTTGAATGTCCACTTTGTATGCTTTAATTTTGTAATTTGAACAACTATTTCTAAGATGACAATAAGTAATCTATTAACTAGTGATTTCCTACTGTTTATTTTTTTTGAAATTCTGTATTACTTGTACCTTTTTTCTGTGTTTTTTTCCTCCTTAAATAAAATTTAAAAAAAAAAAAAGAAAGCAATTGTGTCCTCATCTCAGAAGAAGATGATCTAAGGCTCCAAGTCTTGAATACCACGTGACGGTGGTTTTCGCTTCTTCTCCTTTAGCTGTGCTCTCTCTCAAGCCCCCTTCCCTCCCACTTCCCCACCACCCTGGTTTCACTGTTTAACTTCCACTTCATTGGCATTATGGAAAGAGAATGAGATTAACCAATAGATTTGTGTCCTACCTCAGTCAGTCCATTGCTGGTGGGATTACAGTTCCAGGTGACATTTACCTATTCATCTAATCATTTATCAAAGTCCTAACGCTTATAATAGTTTCTCAGGATGTGCTAAGCAACTCCATAGATTATATTCTTTAAACTCAGCACCATTTTAATTTCCCAGATAAGAAAATGGGCTCACAGAAATTAGTTCACAAAGCTGGAAAGTCTCAGAACCTCCAAAATTCCAGATAAAGATTCCAGAGCCTCTTTTTCTAATGCCACACTGTCTGGAAGAATGAATACCACACACTCTGAAAATCTAAAATTGCAAGTAATCTGGAACGGAACTTGTTATCAACAATAAAGTTTATTTATGTCCTCTTTGTTTATTATATAGGAAGGATAAGGCCACGTGTCCCATCTGCCTTAGAAAATTGTCCTGAAGCTCAGATGACAAGGATCCACAGGGGCCTTCTGAGCTGTGTGTGCGGGGAAAGCATTCATTTCCCAAGTCTTCCGACTAGCAGCAGTAAGCACACCACTGGTGGCTCAAAGCAGAAGGTCACTGTATTCTGCCCTAAGCTGAAACTGACCTTGGAAGAAATGAATCCAGCCACTCTCAGGAGACAGAATCAAAGAAAAATGGTGCCTAGAGAGACTTCTCAGTCATGACAGGACTCTGGGACCTCAACATGCCTCCCTAGGGGGAAGACAGTTCCAGAGGTAAGGCTACATCCGTGCGGCCACCACAGATCTGTTCTCAACAGTGCTGCCTGTCACTAATCAAAACTTTGCAAGGCTGCTCGCATCTGTTTAAATTAAATCAGAACTGGGACCTACATTAGGAGATGCTATGAATGTTGAAACTTAAATCACTGACAATGTCACCACCTCACCCATCCACCCACTGATCTTTAAAATGACAAGGGTTTTATTTTATTTTTACATCACTCAGTCCTTTCAATTCAGCTAACAGTTACCCAAAAAATTTGATCCCAAGTTAAAAGTGTCACTGGTGAAGGATCATAATTATCCTAATGTCTTACAAATTGGCAAGCTAAGGGCCTGGGGAGGTAAAGGAGAAAGACCAGTAAGTGAAAGCTACCTAAATCTAGAATCTGTCCACCACAGCATCTGCCCAGATCCCAAACCAGAACCCAGAATGACTGACACTGCACAGCTGGTTTCTAGTGGTCCTCTTGGGTGACTTCTATGATAGGTCCCTGGTTTTCAGACACCTGGGACTTGTCACAAATACAAATTCTTAAGTTGCTTGTGTGACTTACTGGTCGCAAAGTTGGGAGGACCCAGGTCATAAGCTTTAGCAAGCCTCCAAGTGACTGTAATACACACTTTATTGGTCACAGAATTAGCTAATAAAGTTGGTTAAAGTGCTAAGACCACAGCCTTGTTCCAGAACAACCAGCCTGGGCTTCTGGAATTACCTTGCCAGTGATTCTAACCAGCATCAATGTTTAGAAACCAAGAATTTTAACATCCGAGAGGGCCCTGCTAGCAGCAGCTAGTGGGAACTTCATCAGAATCAGATTTTAAGTGGAAATCCATAAGCAGAAAGAAATTCTGCCAGACAATGTTTTGAGAATGCCATTTGACAAATACTGATTCACTTTAAAATCAGTCCTTACAGGATCCATCTTTTTCAAATGTTAAAACAGCAGGACAAACTACGTGTGGTGGCATATGACTATAACCTCAGCACCCTGGGAGGCTGAGGCAGAAATATTGAAAGTTTTAGCCCAACTTGGGCAACTTAGTTACTGAGCAAGATCCTATCTCAAAATTTTAAAACATTTTTCGAAGGGCCAGTACATAAGCTCAGTGAAAAATCCCTGGGAAGAGCCTCCAAATGTTATTATACAAACTAAAAAGTCACTTAATTAATAATGTCAAAGTCTATGTCCATCTAGAAGAGTTTTTAACAAAAGGTAGAAGCTCTTGATAATCAACTACAGATTATTATGGAATAGACAAACACCTGTGGATTTTTTGTTTATTTTGGTATTTGTTTATTCTGAGGAAGCTTTTCAATAAAAGTGGATTGAGTTCCTGCCTTTTCACCAGTTAGACCCCAAATGTCTGAAAGCAAATGGACAAAGATACAAAATGCTTACATTTAGTGTATGCCAATTTCCTACTTATATGTCAACATTTTATCTCATTGAATCTTCACAAGATGAGAAAAGCGGAGGGAACCATCCATATCTGAAACAAATCAAATCTCAGAGTCCCCAAGAATTTAAATTTGCATGGGGAGAGACAGGTGACTGTACACCCCAAGTATGACTTTCCCCTTGAGCTCTTTGGCTTCAATCACCAGCACAGTAAGGGACACTGTGACCCTTCCTTTATACTCTGATCCCTCCTGCCAGCACCTTCCATTGGTGTCACAGCACGGTTTATTGATTCCTTTGGTATACCTGAGACAAGATAAAGCTGTCAAAGGATATTATGGAATCTAAGGCAAGCAGCATACAGTAGATAAACACACATAGTTCCAAAGCCACACTAATAGAGTTCAAATTCTTTGTCATTTGCTGACTGTGTGACTAGATAATTGCCCCTTTATGTCTTAACGTCTTCACCTATAAAATGATTATGAATGTATCTATCAAACAATCTTACAGAACAGTGTCAGGCATGCAATTTTATATCCTGTTTAGTTTGGTTATAAAATAAAAGTTTTAGCAAACCTAGCTAATTTGCTCCCAAGATTCTTAAATTCTGTAGTACACTAGTCAATATCACAAATTTCTAGAAAAATTCAATCTAGTCTAGCAAAATACCACTTTGCTTCACAGATACACCTCATCTCCATTTTTGCAGATGACAAAAATGTGTTTTGTCTGTGATTCCAGCTATCTAAACTCACAACTCTGCAAAATCTAAGCTCAAATACCACTTTTATAAAAGCGTGAAATACAGAAATCTAATAACTTTGAATAAGTATCCTAAGTGATATAAAACCTGGAATATAATTTCAATTAAAAACATTCTTATAAAATAAAAAGGGAAGGATTAGAAAATCTTAAAATCTGTCCAATTGAAAAATTTAAAGTATTTACAAGGCACATTCATTAAATCCAGAACAGAACTTTATTCAATGCAAATTCCTAGAAATTGATTTTAGGACATTATAAATATGAGCAATAACCAAATCTTCTGCCCATACCAACAAAAGTACAAGAAGAAAAACTTGGTAATATTACTAATGGATCCTGTTTGTAATTCAACTGATATCACACACACACAAAATTATTGAAAAGTTTCACAAAGTAATCCCAAATTTGATTATATATAACTATAATAAATATTGCATTTGTATAAAAACTAAATGTGTATCTCCATATTAGAAAATATTAAGCCTCTGGATACTTTAATGATGTCTTACTCTTATTCAATATTTATTCTTTGCCGACCTCTTCTACCTCCATAATTTCCTTTAAGCTTATGACAGAAGAGATGATGCCATTATATTTGTATCTATTTTAAAAGAGAAGATTGTGCAAGTTTAGCAAATATTAAGTAGCCTTCCCAAAGACACTATAGTATCCAAGTATCCTGATACCTATTCTAGTTTGCAATAAATATCACAAAGGTATGCTGTCTGGGTGGAAAATCCTAATTCACAAAAACACATTTTGGACTGACAAGTCCTCCCTTATCAGGGCCATCTATATGTACTGTCTTTTAACAGAAAAAATGTCCATTTGAGTAAAACAAGAGCAAATGAAAGCTAATGGAGAAAGTGACCATTTAATAAGAAAATTCTCAACAGAATAAGCATACATATGTCTTCACCTCTCAATGAGTCAAAATGTAAACAAACCCCCCTCTTCACTAACTCATCATTTTGTTCTTAACTGGGACCAAGGCTGCCCACTTAGTCTACTGAATCCTTGAAAACAGTAAACAATTCTAGTGAGCAACACACTATCTTGTTTGGGATAAAGTATGGATTCGTGTATTAGACCGAAAGCCAGAAGATGTATTTAACATTTCCAGTGTGTTGACTTATTTTCAAAAAATTATTCCTAAGGAATTTTACTCTCATTTGCACAAAACAAAACTTTACCTGATCAAACACAGCTTTTGAACATCTTAAACTAAAAATTTTAATATAGGGTTCACTATACCCTTAGCTGATAAGGTGAAAACATCTAGTTGTAGCATAATACTGAACATTTGTGTGGCATGCAAAGTACTTTACAAAGTACTTTCACATGTGTGATGTCTGGGCGTATTTCCCAGCTACCTGCTAAGATAAGTGTCATTACCACCCGTGTGCCACCCATGGAAGCACTGAAGCACAAGGAGGGTGTCTGGCCCCAGATCACAAGGAAAGCTGCAGGTGAGGATTCAGCTTCACCTCTGATTTCAAGTCTTGTGTGGCTATTTATTTCTCCCACATTGCCTACCCTAAAACACATGCACACTAGTGTGTACACACACACACACACACACACACACACACACACACACACACTGGGCCCATTTCCAGTCCTGTCAGAAGATACTGATCCAAATGCTGGTTTCCTTCTTCACACATGAAACTAAGACCTGGACCCACAGCAGTTCTGCCCTTTTCCTAATTCCCGGAGAAGGAACTGGAAGGAATGCTTCTTGTCCACGTCTATCCTTGACCACAAGAACGACCTCTCCATGGGGCTGCTACAGACACAAAGGGAAAGGGGGCCGCGGGGTATGAGCTGCATCTCCAGCTACGCGTAAAGCCCTGTGAAAAACAGTCCCTGGGAAACAGCCCCTGCTGAACCAGAACTGAACCTTAACTTGTAAAAGAAGTTATCAGCAAGGGAAAAAAGAAAAGCGAAATCCTGTTGAGAGAGCGCCTTCCCTCGTCCCCCGAACATCAGGCCCCGCAGAGGTCCTCAGGAGAGCGCGCCCCCACTCGGACACTCACCGTCGGGGCCGCCGGCTCGGGGGTGCTGGGGCTGGGCCCGGGTCTCCGCGCGCGCCGGCGCCGGGGAGGTCTCCGCGCGCTCCAGCCTTGGGCGCGGCGCGGCGAGGGGCTCCCCGCAGGCAGCGGGAGGACTGGGGGCCTCTCCGCGCCCGAGCCCCGGCTTCGGAGTTCGGGGGAGCACGAGTGGGTCTCTGGGAGCCGCGGGAGCGGCCAGCGGCGCCTCGGGCTGAGGCGAGGAGCAGCCCAGCTGCACCACCGTGCTGCGGGACCGCGCCAGCGCGGAGGAGACGGAGCCCATCTCAGGGGGCCGGCCCGGCTTCCCCCGGGACCCACACCCCTGGCCTCCCGAAGGCTCACTCCCTCCAGGCGCCGGGCACACCAGCCGCCAGCTCCACCTGTGACCTCGCCAGCTGCTGCCCTCCTCGGCGGGGGAGGAGAAGGATGCAGGCAGGGTGACGCCCACCGCACGTGCACCCAGAGCGACCTGGGAGGTGTCGGTGACTGTCCAAGAGTCCGGAGTGGAGGTGGACGCTGGATTGCCGAGGTGGTCCCAATAGAGGCTGGGGGGGAAGGGGCGTGGCTTTAAGGGAGGGATACTTTTTTCCTCTACTTTGTGCCCTTGCTCCTTTCTTCCTGAAACATCTGGGCCACTTCAGTTCCCGGAGAGGATGGAAGATTTAGGAGGGCGGAAGATTGTTTTCTTCTCAATTACTCTTCTTAAAGCTAATGTCATTGCTCTTGCAGGCTGTGCTTCTCTGAAGGAGCTGCTCTCAGCTGCCCCTCACTCTGGCGTGCCCATCCTCCTCCCCAGAGCGTTTTCTCCAGGGCCCTTCACCCTGGGCGCCTCTCCTTTCTGCCCTACTGCCCACCATTCTTGCGGGACGCTGAGATCGGGAGGTGGAAGTGAAAGAAGTCAGCCTTTGCTACTTCTGCTCTGGAGAGCAGCAGGGAGGCACCTGGGGGCTCCCAAAGCGGAAGCTAGAGCAGCCAGGGACTCTATTAATAGGCTTGTGCTGCTGGCTGAGATGAGGCCATTGGTTCCATCCTTTCTCTGCCAGCAATGAAAATATGGTGGCCTCTAATAGGGAAGCAGAAATAGGACAGATACCTGGGATGATGCTTCAGCTGTAAAGTTTCCAGAAAGGTTTTGTACTTTGCCCAAGGTCACACAGGCCTTTACTGATGGAGCTGGCTTCTGTGATACTCCCCTTTCTGGATACCATTATCAGTACTGCTCTCCTTCCAAAGGTTTTCAGGCACTGAATTATGAAGCATGACAATTAAGCAATATATGAGAATATCTGAGTTTGCACGGTGTGAGGGGACAGTGACTTGATAGGTCATTCCTCACCTGGACTGGGAATCTCCTTTTTTCTCCATTCAGTGTCTAGCTTTTTTTTAAGTGACAGCAGGTTAGGACTCTTGACACTGTTATCTCGAAAGTACCACACACACAAGTAAATGTAAAGTCGTATTATCATAGAGGTGGCTTCCAGAACCAATCAGATCAACAAAACCCAAAATGGGAGGGAAGAAGAAGAGTTTTAGAACCCTCCACTGATATTTAGAGAACAATTGCATCAGAGGATTATGGGACAACCCAGCTCTCTCTTCCTTTACCTTTGTTGCCAGTGGGGTGGGCAGGAACTAAAATCCTAAGTTCTGAGCCAACATTACATACAAGAGCCTCCATCAATTATGTGTATATCACTATACCCCCTACACTTTGCAAGGGCTCAGGGAGTGTCTTCTCACTCAGAGAGTGTCAGCTTCAGGAACACATTTCCTGAGGACAGGCAAAAAAAAATGCAAGAGGGCCCACCTACCCATGTATAATAGCCTGGGCTTTCCACCAAAACAGACTCAATAGGACTTATAGATTTGGTGTAAATATATAAAGAGGAACTAAGATTATAAAGAATTGACTTGCATAGTGATGGAAGGTAACGTTTCCTGACCAGTAGTTAGCAAACTGAAGATCCATAATGTCTATGGCATAGTTGCAGTTCAATTCCAAAGGACTAAGGACCAGGAGAGAGACAATATAAACTCCAGCCTAAATGTGAATCTGGTTGCAAAAGGCCAGTGACTCTCTTGTAGACAGTCAGGCAAGAGAGAATTATTTATTCCATCCCCTTTGTTTTATTCAAGTCTCCAATGATGGAGCGAGCCTTGAGGAAAGCAATCTGGCTTACACAACCCACCAATTTCAATGTAATCTCATCCAGAAACATCCTAGAATTGACCAAATATCTAGGCACCCCACGCACAGCCCAGTTAACATATAAAATTAGCCACCACAGCATTCATTTATTTGGCTATGTTAATTTCATCACAATTTTTAAACTCTTTTTTATTATTCTTTCCTTGTTCATTCATGAACTAGCAGGCCCTGGCATAAATCCTCACTCCGGGAAAACCCTGTGAAAAAGAAAGCTCCCAGGAAGGTATTTCTTATTCTTGTATCTTTACTTGGTTTTCCTGCCAATGAGGCATGGGTGATTTCATTGTTATACTTTGTACATGGTTCATCCTCCACAGGTTTTTGAGCTAGAAGTTTGGCCCCAGTGTGGAGGTGCTGAGATAGTGGAAATGGGAAGAGGTGGACCTAAAACGAGGTAAGGAGTCTACCCTCAAAGGGGATTAATGCTGTCTCCTGGGAGTGGGTCAGGTTTCATAGAACTGGATCAATTTCATGAGAGTGAGTTGTTATAAAAGTGAGCCTGGCCCTTCAAAGTCTCTTATTTCCTGTCTCACTATGTGGTCTCTTCCTCTCTCATGTGTTCTCACCATGATGTCATCAACTGTGGTGTGATGTACCCAGAAAGCCCGCACTGCAGCGGTGAAGACACTAGCTGTGCTGTTGGAAGGTTGGCCTATTTTCAGGTGAGTCCACCTGCTGTCTCAGGCTGAGGGTGGACCAAAGGCCAGGGACGTAGAGGAAGAAGTTTCACCAAAGTTTATATCACAAGCATTTCATCCCATTGATCATTGTTGATGAAACAGTTCAGCTAATCATTTTTAAGAATTAAAAGAGGGAAGGTCTGTGTCCAACTTTATCCTAAGCAAGCAAGGGGCATCCATTAGTCTTCTCTAAGGCTAGGAAAAAGAGTAGGTTTTGGAGAAAACTGTTTTCCAGAACACAGGAGGATAGAGTGCTATGGACTGAGTTTGTGCTCCCCTCTAATTGACATGTTGAAGCCCCAGTCACCATTGTGATGCTTTTTGGAAGCAGTATGCTTGAGAAGTAGAGTCAGTGAGGTTAGGTTGTAAGAGGAGATCCAACTTTGGGGTAGAATATTGGTTTCTAACTGAACATGTATCTCCTGATTTGCAAATCTATTTTGTATCTATATGAAAATGATCTTTGTTTTATTTTAACCTTATTTATGATTTCTTTGTTTATAGTATCCAGTAGATTCTTAAAGTATTCTTGCCTATCCTGTCTCTTCATTCACACAGGGTCAACCAGTCTGCATGAAAAACATTAACTGAGTTTACTTTAGACATCATACGAGTACCCCCTCAAAGGTAAGGAAGATTGGTTTTTAAAGATAAAGAGGGAACTAATGGGACGAGATAGAGTGACATTCTGAATAATTTTTTGTTGACCCTATTATTTATATAACTTCTTTTGAACAAATTTAGGCAGGTGCTGGATTGCATTTATACATGACTGCTTGCTAAGGATATCATGAGTGAGTAACAGGAACAGTAAGAAGTAAATTCTTTGAACCCATCAGCGAGGCAGCAGAAGTTCCAGGGCTGGAAACTGTCACAACCTGGATTCTTGTAAAGCACATTTTTCTGAAACAGCAGTCTTTATCTGAAAATTGTAGATTGTAGGACCTATATCTCTAAGGCAAACCACATGTTACCAAATTTGATCTCTGAGTCTCACACAGAAAATTTTACAAGATGTTGACCAAACTGCACTGGGACAGGCTAAGTTGTTAACTTCATTGGATTGAGACTCCTAGATAGATGATGAGATCATCGGAGTGATACTCATAGCTAAATGTCCTGTTAGGAGGTGGCCCAGCTGGAGCTGGGCTGCAGGTAGGTGTGGCTTTGAAGGGCACATCTCTTGCTGGTACTTTTCCTCTAGCTCTGCCTACTATTCCACCATGCTCTTCTTGAAGTTAGCCAACCATAGACTAAAAATCTTTGACGCTGTGAATAAAATTCAACTTCTCTTTCAGGGTGTGGATATCAGGTATTTTTTGTTCCAGTAATCAAAAAGCTGAGTAATACATGCAACCATCTTAACTTTTATTTTTACTACCCTAGACAAGGCCATGTATACTTTGCATACTTCATCTCCCTTAATCCTTACAATAATCTTCATGATACAAATATTATTATCTTTATAACACAGATGAAAAGTCAGTGGCATAAAAATAATTTCTCCAAGACCCAATAAATGATAGATGTGAATGCTAGGTGATTAACTGAAATCACATGTTTAACACAGATTATAGTTCCCAAAGGAACCTTAAGGAAACCAGTCATCAATCAAGCTGGAGAGACTTGGAGTCAGCCAACATTAGTGGCAGCAGAGTTTATTGTAGAGTCCAAGTCTTTTACCCCAGGCTCCACCTCACTCAAACATGTCAGCTACCCCTTTCCACTAGCTTCTCAAGTCTGTGTTGCCCATGGTCCTTTAATTGTTTTATGCAGAGATAGTCTAGACAATTCCCAAAAAAGTCCACAGTGTTCCAGGGAAGATCCCTAACCTAGGCTCAAATTATTTCAAATCAAGTCTGAACACACATAAGAAACAAAGCAGATGTACTGGGCTCTTTTAACATTGAATGGATACTAACAGCTTTTTATAATCAATTAAATGCAGAACTAGACATAGCTTTTGCCCAGATGGGACTAGGGGAATATAATGTAATTCTGGGAACTTGAGATGTACCCTAGGCATTGGAAAGCAAAATGGAATACAATGTAGTTCTGAAAGGTGAGAGGAGGACCTGCCCAGGGAATCTGAGAGCAGGAGAAAGGTTGGAGGTTGTATTTTGGCCTAGCGACAGCACTGGTATGCTCTGGTTATGGAAAAAGACTAAACAAACACCACGGGTACTGCTTTTAAAAGCAATGATACAGGGGCTGGGGATTTAGCTCAGTGGCATAAGCACCTGCCTTGCAAGCAGGTGGTCCTGAGTTTGATCCCCAGTACTGATAAGGAAAAAAAAAAAAGCAATGATACACAGGATATTGTTCTGCTACATGCTGGATTGTTTCATTTGCTTTGTGAAATCTTTGTAAATTAGAAAAATTAAATAAATTATTCCTTCTCATTCTATATTCAAACAAAACAAAGGCTTCAAAACCAAAATAGATTTCCCAAAACTAAGTGGTGTGTAGAAATAGACACAGATCTCGCTCACAATTCTTTTGGATCCAATTAATGTTTTGACTGCTGTAGAAACATTTTTTTAAAAAAAAAAATTTGAATTGGGCCCACTCATCCAACTTTTCATCTAGTATAACCTATGTAGATCTTTAACAAAACAAAAAGTAAAATTAAAAGCTATGTTCCTTAGTTAATACCTCAACTATCCAGATTCCATCACTTTTGAAAATATATTCTTTTTTTGATTATTTAAGTGGTATATTTTCATGGAGGAAAATTGAGAAACTACCAAGAAATATAAAAAATAAGATGTAAACTGCTAATAATTCCACGACACAGATATTTCCTTTATTTTTCCCTTACTATTAAAATGAATGTGCTGATTTTTAGTGTTATTTCACATAATATCCAAAGTACGATACATGTATTACTTTTCAGAAGAGTATCTTTTCATAATATATGCCCATCTGATCCTATGTATCCTATTTAATATATCCATATCTTACAAAATTAAGACTATATTTTACGTCTCTATTAATTTACTATCTTGAGACCACAATCAATACATCCGTAAAAATTATTCAGACTTGAAAGGTGAAAATTATAGCTATGCCTTCTCTGAGACACTATAACATAGTGTGCTTCTCCTCCAATCCTGGTAGTTCAGGCTGCTGCCATTTTCCACTATTATAAACAATATGGAATGAATATTAGTCTTTTGTTCCTAGTTTCGTGATGACTTATTCACTGCAACTTTACAATAAATTTTTTTTTCCTAATTTTTTTTTGTCTTTTTATGGAACCAGGGATTGAACTCACGACTGCCTGCTTGCAAGGCAGGTGCTTATGCCGCTGAGCTAAATCCCCAGCCCCTCTTTACAATAAATTTAATAACACTGTCAGAAATCTTCTTGAGTGTTCTCCCCCAACTTTTCTTCTTGATTTACTTTTCTAGAATATTTCCTTGAAATGGGTGAGATATTATTTGAAATGTAGTCAGTTTTACAGATTAATCTAAGAGGAATTGATAAATCAGTTTTTCTCATTTCTTTCTGAGGCAATCACTTATCAATTAGAATGAATATTTATATTTATATTTATATTTATATTTATTAATGGCTTTGGGCAATGAAACATCAGTGGCTCCTAAAATCACAAGGAAGGAGCAAAAACCAGGCAGCATATACCTCCTTATGGAAGCTCAGCAAAGTCTAGATTATGGGAGATTTCAAACAAGATGTATTCAACAGATAACCTGCAAGTGTACCAGTGTAGGAAGTTTCAGAATCTTATAAATATTCTAGAAGCATATAAACCAGTTATGTATAAGTTTTATCTATCACCCAATCAATTATTACCAAAACATTAATGTAACAATTGGGAAGATATAAAAATTGCTTGCATGTTTGATAATGTTAAGAAATTATTAGTAGTATCTTTAAGTAAAACAAGTATTAAGCTTAAGTTTTCCTAAAACCCTTTCTTCTTTCTGTCTTTCTTGCTTTCTTTCTGTCTTTCTGTCTGTCTGTTTGTCTGCCTTTCTCTCTTTCTTTCTTTCTTTTCGTAGGTGGGAATGGGGATTGAACCCAGGGCTTTTACACTGAGCTATGTCTCCAACCCTTTTTAAATTGTGGGGTTGTGTGATTGTTTGTTTGTGACAGATTCTTTCTAAATTTCCCAGGGTAGGCCCAAGTTTGCAATCCTTTGCCCTCTGTCTTCCAGAGTGCTGAGATTACAGACATGTGCTGCCACACCTGGATTAAATAATTCTTTTCTTTTAAGAATGTTATCAAAATGCTCATAACATGGCTGGAATTTGTGTCAGAATAACCTAGGTGAGGAAGGCAGGGAGACCAGTTATGATCTATAACGAATGAAGCATAGAAATGGACCCATACAAGTTAATTATCTATACTGTTGCTAAGTTTTCTTTTTTTTTTTTTTTTAAATATTTTCAAGGTTTTATTGCAAACCAGAATTGGCTTACCACACACAAAAAGTTGTGTGGTAGGGAGGAGGGATTGTACATATTATAACCATGTTAATTACAATACATTAAAATGGTGGTTTACATTACAAATAAGCTTGTAAGTTTGAATATACTAGTGTTATAACCCAATGTACAGACTTTATACAATACATACAGTTATCAGGAATGCAAAAAAAAAGAAAACATAAATAATGCCCATTTAACAGGTGACATTTTAAACAATGAAAACACCAATGGCTGTGACCGACATCTGGGGCATTGGTCCATTAAAAAACCCTTTCTAAAAATAGAAATATTTGTAGCAGCAATGCTGTCTTTAAGCATCTAGATGCAAATCATTGCAAGACCATTTCAATAAGTTTTAGTTAATAACTATATCTTACAAAATAAACAGTCTACACATAAATTTATCTTCCAAATATGGAAGAAACAAACAATGTCCTACATTGTAGTGTCCTGCAAGTGTCACATTGATGTTTATAACAAAATCCATCTGCGATCAGGCATACCACATTCATACCATTGTTCACACACTAAATCCACAAGGAAAAATAAAGAACTGAAACACTCTGCGATAGGGAAAGCTTTGGAGCTAACATGATCTCATCAGAAATGGCACATTTCAGAATATTTGTTATCACAGCCCAACAGGTCTAGGGAAGACCCTTCTCAGACCTGCGTCTCCCCTCTACTGAGAGTCTCACACCTGTCAGGGGCAGCGCTCTGACGCTCAATTCAGAGATAACACCAGGTTGGGAGGAAGGATAAAAATGAAAACCTCATGAGCTCACTGAGAAGGATGTGCTCTTTGAAAAGCTTCCAGCAAACAGTGTGCAACAGGGCTGCCAGAGATGTGTAAATTCTCTTTAAGATGTCCAGTCAGCTGGAAGCTTTACCAAAGGCTAACTAAAACATTCACAGACACATGTAGGGTCTTTCACAAGCACCCCTAAGACTGCTCAGAGGAAAGAGTCCATGGGAGGTGCATAGGAGAAACTGAGGAATGGCTTGGCCGCTTCCTTTACACTGGCTGTGATGAGGATGCTGTCAGGGGACCTGCCGATTGAATTGGGGATAGGCTCCTCGGTAAACTCGGGATCAAAGTGCCTCAGGTCACTGGGTCCACTCACATTTGGGTTAAAAGGAGGAGTAATCTTCTTGTTTATGAGATCATCCCAGTTAATGAGGGAGAAGAAGACGTGACTCTTAATCTCCATAAAGTCATCCTTGGCTCCCAGCCTCTTGATCCTGTCCTCCTGCAGGAGCCCCTCCAGGAGATGCCTCGCAGAATTTGTAATATTTGGTTTCAACTGGAGGGGTTTGTTCAGGATATTGTCATACATCTCAGCTGTGTTTCGGCTATAAAAAGGAGGCAGACCATACAACATCTCATACAGGACAGCTCCCAGGCACCATAAGTCCACAGTCCTATCATAAGGCTGCTTATGAAGTAACTCAGGTGCAAGACACTCAGGTGTGCCACAGAAGGTGGATGTTGTGCCATTATGTTCAATGTTCCCCCTGCAGAGCCAAAGTCAATGAGGACAATGTGCCCCTGGGAATCTAGCAAGATATTCTCTGGTTTTAAGTCTCTATACATGATGTTCAGAGAGTGCAGGTAACCCAAGACACTGGCTATTTCAGCAGCACAGAAGCGAGCCCTTGGTTCTAGGAAGCAGCGCTCCCTCTGGAGGTAGTAGAACAACTCTCCACCATTAATATAGTCTAGGACAAAGTACAGTTTGTCGGCAGTCTGGAAAGAGAAGTGGAGGCCCACCAGGAAAGGGTGTTTCACATTCTTCAATAGGACGTTCTGCTCTGACATGATGTGCTTCTCCTCTTTCTTTTTCAAGATTGCTTTCTTCTATAAAACTTTGACTGCATAGAATGCTTCTTCTGCTTTGTGCCTTGTGAGAAAAACCTTTCCAAAACTGCCTTTCCCAATCACTTTCAAGAAGTGAAAGTCTGATGGTTTAGCATGAGCATTGGATGATGGACCAAGGTTGATTTGCTGAGAAGGACTTGGTGGAGGAGAGGAGTTGGCATTCATTAACTCAGGCTCCTGAGGTTGGGAGATTTTCAAAATGGACTGAACTTCAGGGTGTTTGCATGCATAGGAGTTACTGGCAATATTCTGAATAAAGTTTTTCAGGCCCATCCTCCTTTGCTTCATGAAAGCGATGAAAATCACTACCATTCCCCTCATTCTGGAGTAAGTGACAGCGCCTCTAGCAGCCTCGGTTTTCACCGTCATTGTCGCAAAAAGAACACTGACTGAACAGAAGAACCCGAGACCGACTTGGGCGACACTGCCCTGTTGCTAAGTTTTCCCATAACAAAAAATGTTCTTGATATTGTGCTGAAATCAGTCCCACTTCATTTTGTGACTAGTTTTGTCCCTTGAAGCAATATGGTTCAGCTGTGATTTTGACCCTCCACTGAGCCATGAAATGAAGTTAGTGGACTTCCACCAGCCTTTGTTTTATATGCAATAGGATAGATTAGACATGGCAAATTTATTTCATTCTAAATGCCACTGAATGTGATTGATAATGGCTGCTTTCAGCACTGTTTTTAGCAGGTTTCTAAAGCCACATTCAGGGAGATCAGCAAAGAATGTAGTGATAGATTTAAGATGTCTATCAAAGACAGCAGTAAAGAAACAGAGGTAATTATGCCACCTATTTGCCAGCAAGGCCCCAGGGGTTTTGCTGTGATTGTGTTTCTACCAAAGTCTTGTGATTGAAATCTAAAGGTTATGGGGCTGGGGGTTTAGCTCAGCGGCATAAGCACCTGCCTTGCAAGCAGGCGGTCGTGAGTTCGATCCCCGGTACCGATAAAAATGAAAAAAAAAAAAAAAAGAAATCTAAAGGTTATTAGTAGGACTACTTCAATTGCTTTTAATTGTCACTGTGATGTAGTAGGAAATAAAGCTAGAAAAAGAAAACTAATGTCTATAATTCCCTCAGACTTCAAAGAACATCTGCACGTGCAGGGCTGGTTATTCTGTTGTGGTCCTACCCTCCCAATTTTCAGCCAGAGTCTAAATTAGAAACAGGAAACAATCCAAAAGAAAACCACAAGATAGAAAAAAATATTGTTGACATTAATTATATGTAATATTATATATTTATATTTGTGGAAATATTCTTTTAGTTTTATATAAATTATATGAAGTATGTATATGTGTGAATTAACTACCATTAAGGTAGACATATACCTTATACCATATACTATATATGCTGTACATAGCAAAAAGAGCTTCATTATGTTTGTGTTATGCCTAAGTTATATGATCAAAGTACCTGTAATGCCACCTTACTGTTCTGTGTGTGTCTTTTTCCTGGGTGACCTAATTGATATGTTAATCAATGCTCCCCTCTGTAAAGAATTGTAAATCCTTGTGAACCTGACCCAATTGATATGTTAACCATTGCTGCCCTCTCCAAATAACAGATGTTGTCTAAAATTGAGTGCCCGAATGAGTTGACAAAGGATTGTTAATTCCTGCTAGACTTCTCTGATCTCTGCAAAGGGAAACAAAGGTCTTCCTTATGCCTTAGCAGATTTCCTGATCCACGCCCATAACCCCTTACTTTGTAAACTGTGCTTTCTACAAAAAGTCTGGGAAGTTTTGAGGGAGACACACAGCTTTTGCAAACTCCAACTGCACTGTGTCTCTGGGCCCAGGATAAAATAAATCAGTGTTGCTTTTTAAAAAACATGTCTTGCCCCATTTTTGGACTTGAGGTTGGGGGCACTGGGAGGCTGTTTGTGGATCCCAAGATATATAAGCACATATAAAATCATAGCAGAAATATATAGGAAATAGCCTAGCACCTATACCCATGGGTATGCAATAAAAGTTTGTTACCTTTAATTAAAATTATTTTATTAATGTATAATAATAATATATATTTATGGGGTATAGTGTGGTATTTCAATGCATGTATGCAAGCATGCACTGATAAGACTGGCATGTCTTCTTATCAATTAAAATAATTTAAGTCTGCCTATTTCAATCTATTAAACAAAGCACCTATTCCCAATGTATGAAAATAAATGATCATCCAAATGAGAGCAGTCAACAGTATTTAGAGCTCCCTATAGCAAAGGAGTCAGCCACCATGGAGACTCCTAGGCAGGCAGAGAAGTCAGAAGACCAGAGTGGACACAGGACAGCTTCAGGTGTGTTCTGATTGGAAGCTGTTGGCTAGGAAGCTGGAGGCAAGATAACTAGAAATGGAGCACCTCCATGATTGCATAGGGAACCTATCTGGCTTTCTATAACTGGTCTCAAGTTGAATACAAGGCCAAAACAATTGTACCCTAGGCAATGGGAATCCCAGTCCTGGTCTGAGTAGCCAGGACCCTCAGCTTCCTAGAACCCAAGTTCTCACTCTCTACTACCTTTCAGATTCTTCCACTTATCTGTCCTAAAAGTCTTCATGTCTTTACCAAGACTTCTGCTTCATTCTGTTGGCCCAAAACAGTCTCATGGTTGAGACCAAGGATAAAAGAACTTAAGTGGATCCCAGCTGTGGGGAGGTGTGAAGAACTGTGACAAATGACACGGTGTATCTCATGGCATCTATCTTTACCTCTGTGTGCTGGTATCACAAAACTGCCCTGGAAAATGGTTTTTCTAACAAAGGGGTCTCCTAAGCCACCCAGATTCTGAAAGTAAACTCTTACCTCTTAAAGTCTGAAATTTTACTTGGTTATCTGAATAATAGATTGTTGAGATAATGAATTTAAATGTATCTGTGTTCTCTGGAAGGTAAAAAATTTCGTGCAAACCAGGAAAAGACTAATTTTACTTTCTTGCATGCACAAAACCTAAAAGAAAGCCTATGACTTAGTTAGCTTTTTTATTTAAATAAAGAATTGAAAATTGTATATTAAAGTTTAAAATGAATAATTCTATCATCGTGAAAATTAAATGGGCTGATACATGGGAAGCAGCTAACAAGTACATACATATCTCACTTATTCATGGCTACCAAAATCTCAAACTAAAATTGTACATTGGAACAAAAATTTGGATAGTGGAATGAACAAAGTTAGCCAGACCACTACAAATGACAGTAGGGGCAGGCCTAGGAGGCACCCCTTGAGGGGAGTAGCCAGACAGAGGCAGCCTACTTCCTGGGCCTTTCCATCAAAGACAGGAGGGGGCCCGAGCAAGAAAGGAAAACATGCTGACCAGGAGACAACAGGAAGGTGACTTACACAAGGACACCTACACGGGCCATATGTAGCCACGTGAAGTAGGGGCTCTTCTCATAAATGTGATTATGAAATATAAAGTAAAAGTAATTTTACCCCTTTTGAAAAGTTAACTGCATCTGCTAGCTAGTATCATTCTTATTTTTGCCTTCTTTTAAATGTTTAAGGAATTTTAAACAAATTCATCTAATGCTAATTCAAACAGTACACATTTATAAACAATAATAATGATAGGCACTTTTCCTGAGCGTATCCAATGTGCCAGAAAAGGATGCTAAGGTGTAGCACTTATCTTTTTGTTTACAACAGGGTTTCTGATGACAGATACCCTGGAGTTGAAACCCAGCTCCACAATTTATCATCCTTATGATGCTGAAAGGTTATCTCACCTCTCCATCGCTCAGGTGCTTCATCTATGAAACAGGTGAGGATAATAAGAGGTTTTGTCATTGACCTCTGTATATAAAGTGCTGGTCCATGGAAATGTTAATGAATGTTAATACACACATCATCTTGTGGTGTAGGGTCCCTTACATCCTTCACTCTTTTCTTTCTTCTGACTGAAAACATAGTGCTCCGGCTGCTCTGTGACCCAGTCAATTGGTTTGCTCCTGTGAGCTGAACTAAAGTCAGGGCCTTGAACATTCCTGGCACTGATTAGGCTGTTGCCCAAACACTGAAAGAAACTAGATTGGCCCTGAGCCCAACTCCTCAAACCTTCTCATAAATGCCATAACTGGGCCCCTGTGTTGTAGACACATGTGGGTAGAACGTCTCTTATCTTGCTGTGGGCGTCAGTATATAAGTTCCTCTCATAATGCCTTGGGTTGGTCACCCTAGTGTTCTAAGATTTCTAGTTTGAAATACCAACAGGTCCCATCTCAGCATGCTTTGGAGTGTTACCTTATGGGAATGCCCCTGTTACCACTTTTGTGGTTATTCTAAACATGGTTTGGACACATGGAACATGTACACAGTGAGAATAGTCTGGCATTAACACACATAACAGATAAGAGATCAAGCTACCTGTTCAATTTAAAATGCAGGTTTGAATCCACGTCATTGTGACTCAGACCCACGCATGTTCTAACCCACTGTGCTATGCTAACCTCCCACCATGCATCAAGTCTGCAGCAGTTTGAAAATGTCAGAATTATTTTGAATCCTGTGCATTTATTCTTCTATTTTGTCTATTTTTAACTTTTAAAGACATTTTTTGCCAGTTTGTCTAAAGGGCCATTAATTCAAAGTGGAACTGGGGTCCTAAAAGACTATTAAGCCATAGCCTAAAAAAACCAAGGGAGTCACCAGTTCTGCGGTTCAGCAAAGGCGCAGCACCCAAGCAATTAACAGGAAGCCAGTGGCAACCTAACCAGATTGGGGGTGCAGGCAGGAGAGGAGCATTCTCAGAGGAAGAGACATGGGCTTTTTCACTTTGTCTGGTCTCTACAGTAACAGGACCTGTCTTCATAAAACAGAAATGCAAAGGTTAAATGGCACACACTTTAACTAAGTCTGTGGTCAGAATTTGTGCCAGAGCTTGGCATATGGGGAATGGAGAAAAAGGTATTGGTGGAGAGAAGGGGATCAGCCCTCCTAACAAGCAGAGCTCCACCAGAGGTGAGCCAAGGTAGTTGCAGGTGGTGCGCTGCATCTGTGCAGCCTGTCCAGGTGGAAAGGAACCAGAATGGAACACCTGAAATAGGAGGAGCCTTGGGAGTCCGTCTCTGGGTTAGGGGCTGCCCCTACAGGCAGAGGCAGTTCCTGGAGGAAGGGGAGGGGAAGTTAAGATGAAAGAGAGAGAGCAGGGAACAGAAGTGGAGGGAGGGAAAGGATGGAGGGAAGAGAGGAAGAGGGAGGGAGAGACACAGAGAGAGACAGAGAGAGAGAGACAGAGAATTCTCTCAGGACCAGAAGTCATTGTGCCACTGTGTTGCCTAGCAACAACAGCAAATCCTTTACAATCCCAGAGCATTAACTCAAATCTCCAGCTGCCTTGGGCTACAATTTGGAAATCAGAACATCAAAGCATCCAACTTCATTTAGCCTATGACCAAACAAAAGGAAAATACATGAGTTCTGTACCATTTGCACATAACAGAAAACCTGTCTCATGGCAACTTATCCATCACGATTGTGTATATTTGACTCACTTAACAAAATGTCTGGCGGTTGGTAATTCTTGGGTTGTTAAAGAGTAACTGATTCCATTGTCTTTCTTCTCAGAGTCACAAGATGGCTGCCAAAGCCCTCAGCACTGCATCCTTACACAACAATTCAAGCAGGAAGGAAAAGAACTGATCTTTCTCATAGTACAGATCTCTCATACTGTGGCTAAAGAAAAGTGTTCCCTGGAATTTAGCCAGCAAACATCTCTCCTTACAGCTCACTGAAAGATCCTGATCATAACTCTAAACTAACTTTTGTGAAGGGTAAATGGGATTCCATAATTATCTTAACTAATCTTGATTTCTCACCTGAGGCTGGGAGTTGTCTGCCAAACAAAATCAGGCTTACCAGGATTGGCAGGCAATACTGGCTCCATCCTGTCTACCCTTAGCCTCCCTCCCAGGGAATTGGGTCTCTCATTAGTCAGATCTATTTGGCCTGCTCACAAGAGATGGGAGAGCTCTTCCTAAGAACGGGCATGAGGATCAGTTTGTGCTAATTGTACCACTCAAGCTCTTACCACAGACATTCCCCAGGGGACCCAGGTGGTGGTGTCCATGGGAAGTTTCTGCTTTCACCCACATGTAGGACTCAGTACATCAATACATGTTTTAAAAGATTAATTCCACAATAAATTCACTAGTTCTGGAGACTGCACTGGAGATTGTATAGAAATGAAAACGCAAGTGAAGAGCATTTCACTCCAACAATTCCACCTTCTATAGCCCATCAGAGTACCTCTTAGGTCGCTCACCTTCTCCCTTGCTGTGCCCTTGAGTGATTTGCACTTGCCTACAGCTTAATTTACTCAATCAACCAAAGGTGCAATAGCAACCAAATAGTTTTTTAACCAAAACAACTAAAATTGTCATCCAATATTATAGTGTTTGAAAGTAGGATAAATGGGAGATCAAGGCAAGAAAGATAGAGATAAAAGTGGCAATTCTGGATAGGGAATATTGGAAGTTGAGTGTTGTTTGCTGTATCTTTGTATAAGTAATCTTTTTTTCCCCCCAGTACCAGGAATCAAACTCACAACCTCATACTTGCCAGGCAGGCGCTGAGCCACTGAGCCATATCCCTGGCCCCAGCTACTTTATCTTACCTGAGAGTAGCTAACTTTTACTATTAAAATCCTGTCTCAGTGGGATAAAAGATGTACCCAAAGTAAAAAAGTGAAGTCATTTCAGGTTGCTATAACTTACTTTTATTAGTTCTAATTTCATGGTAAGATATTTTTTCCATATGGATGTGGGGGGGGGTACGTATTTATATATGTTTTAATAAGATGATTAATTAGCAAAATGGATCAACACCCTAAATCCTCAAAATTTTGCTGTACTGAAGCAATTTCCATATACTTCTGTCTGATAAAAACAGCCAATTATTAGGGCCCCTCTAAAATCTGCCAGGTATGAGGTCTTGCCATGGTGTCTTTCTCTCTGGCTTCTGAGGACAGAGCTGAGATAACTCACAGAGAGAGTGTACCTGCTCTCTTACTAGAGACGGTAAGTGTAGTTGAACAGAACTGCTGGAGTCACTGAAAAAAAATTAAATGAACTTGTCTAAGATGTGCCTTCCTGGGTCTCCTCTAGGCAAGCTGTTCTCTTCCTGTGTTTCAGATTTCTATTGTTTTATGAAATACACAAACCACACATACACACATGCATAGAGTGGCTTAACATTACAATGGTTTATCAATTCTCCAGACTCTGTGGGTTGGCAGAGAGCTTTCTGCTCCAAGGATGTTGACCGCATGGTGGTCAATCATATGGCTCGCATTTGGCAAGGAGCTCAGCTGGGGAGCCGCATCCTCCTTCCAGTGGTCTTTCTTTCCATGTGTGCTGTTTCTCAGCAAAACAGCCTAGCTTCATTATTCCTTGATAGCTCGGCTCCAAGAGGTTTGTTCCAGGGAATAAGCCCCAGATACAACTGTGTACTCAGTCTCTATTTGTGTTATACCTGCTAATGTTCCATTGACTGAAAAGTCATATAGCCAATTTGAGAAGGAACTACAGAAGTGGTTCCAATATAACCGTCTCAAAGCCCAGTTCTTTTACTTCTCTGGGTTACATAATATTCTGCAGGAAAAACAACTGTGAGTCCTTATGGATTAAAAACTCTAAGACAACAGAAACTGTGACTAGGGGTGAGTATAGGATTACGTTTAAAAAGATTTAGAATATGTGTTGTAAAGATCTGTTACATGGTGCTATGAAAAAGGTATCAATAGGTGTAAGTGAAACTATAAGCAGCCCCTAAAATTTAATCTTTCAGAAAGGTTTAAATTATAGAGTCTGGAAGATAGTAGGTGTGCCTAATTGAGATTTGCCTTCAGAAATGTTCCTTGATCTGCCTCTTTCCTATCATTAGTGCTTTATTCATTCAGTAAATGTATGGGAGGCAGCAGGCATCACTCTACACCAAGATAGGTGCTGCCTTCTATTCCTTCTCGACTTCTCCTACCCAAGAGGTGTTCAGTCATGCAACAACCAAGAGGGGCATGGTGGTGCTTATCTGTATTCCCAGCATTCTGGGAAGCTGACGCAGGAACAGCTTAAGTTTAAACCTATTCTGGGCAACATAGTGACTTAATACAACACTGTATCAAAGCTGAGGATGCAGCTCAGTATAAAGGCCCCAGGTTTAATCCCTGGTATAGAAAAAGGAAAAAAAAAAAGTGCAACCCATCTGGTGAGGTCCAGTAGGAATACAAGCTAAATATACCCATGTGTTTTAGAAACCACCTTTACAGAGTGTTTCAGTGGAAAGTTGGAGACAGAAATCCTATTACTGAAGGCTATTAAATAAAATAGAGGGTATAGAAATACAAAGGTTAAGTGTAGTTTAGGGCTTTTTTCTTTTCTTTCTTTTTTTTTTTTTTACAACTAGGGATTGTATTGTGAAGCTAAAATGGAGAGAAAAATGGGAAGAGAAAGTCAGGTACATCAGCTAACTTATCCTCCAAAGAAAAATCTCCTATACATTGTGATACAGAAAGAGCACTGAATTTGAAGGCGGGGGAAAAACTTGTGTGCAATCCTGGTTATGATACTTATGGCTTGCTGTGCAACATTACTGAACTCTAGTTTTCTCATCTGTAGGAGGCGAAACAGGAATCCTTCTATACTGGTGGGAATATAAACTAGTACAACCATTATGGAAATCAGTATGGAGATTCCTCAAAAAAATAAAAATAGAAATTCTATTAGTCACCTACTGGTATTGTAAGAACCGGTGTCGCAGGGGAGAAGACCCCAAGGACTCAGCTCGTAGTGAGGAGTAAAAAGTTTATTTCCATGCGCATGGGGTCCTCCAGGCAAACAAGTGCGGAGGGCCCCGAGGGGGAATTGTGTAGGGTTTTTAAGGGCGCAAACGGGAGGCAAGCGAGTTTACAGAAGCAGATTGCATTGGTTAATTTTGAGCAGGATAGGACTTGGCAGAAGTTGATTGGAGGGGTTTGGGGTTGAGTAACCATGGAGACTGGGGGTCCTAGCCCAGTCACTATGTGCCCAGAACAGAACAGTTACTTGTCTTACTTATCTCGTTGAGACAGAACAACCTTGCAGGTGCATTTTTTTTTTTTTTTTTTGCTCAGTTCTGATAGCTCTGGGGAGTTAGGCATTCCTTTCTGCTCTGCTCTGATAGCTCTGGGGAGTTAGGGAGTTAACCCTTTCATCCCCCCCTTCTTCTGCATAATACCTCTAATCTTAGAGGTTAGTTATAGCTAAGGGAGTATGTTGTTGTCTAAGGACCATTATTTTTATCTGAGAGACTTGGGAGTTAATAAACTGAGTTATGTGATTTATAAAGAAACCTGTAGAGCCATCAAACTTGTTGACCCAAGTCTGGAAACTGTATTGTTGTTTACCTAGCTCTGACAATCTTGGGAGCCCCCGGTGTTTTTTTAAATTATTTTCATCCTGCAGACTGACGTTATCTCAGAGTGGCACGTCTGCAGCAATATTTGGAGAAGAAAGTGGAGAGTTAATTATCTCAGGACAGCTTGTCTTTGCTAGTGAGTGTGAAGGGGTCACAAGTTATGAGACACTGGAACTTAAGTTTTACAAAGATCTGATATCTAACTCATTTGATACATACAGAACAAAAGGAAAGCACCGATTGGGGTTTGGGCCATAGTATTACCCGGTAATTTTTTTTTGAAGCTAAACAGTTTTTAAACTTTGGGGCAGGCTTATTTTATAACAGGTCATCACTGGGTCGGGAGGAGGTCACCAGAAACCCAAATTTTTTATGGCCTAGACAGATAGGTGAGGGGAGAGGGAGGCAATAAGGCGCCATACAGAACAGAAAACGGCGGTTATGTGTCAAGGTCAGAGTAAAGGGCCAAACTCACACGCAAATCTCTCTGCACACAAGCAGGTTACTTTAAACAAATGTAAATTAATTGCCATTCTAGTTTTTTTTTTTTAACGGAGAATAGAGGCGCCTAGCAGTGATTAACAACCCTTGTTAGCTTGTTTTAGTACAGCTTTTGTAGTTTGTAGAGGGCAACAATGGTTAACATATCAATTAGGTGAGATTCTTGTAATTTTTTACAGAGGAGAGTGTTACTCAACATATCAATTAGGTCACTTAACATATCAGTTAGGGAAAAAGGATAAAAAAAACATTTAGTAAGTCACTTTACAGGTTTGTTATAATATATATATAGCGAAGCTATTTTTTAAGAGTATAACATTTTCTATTGATTGACTCATTAGCATCTGTTTATAACCTTGTATGTGTCTTTAAAATCACAAGCTTTTAAGAACTTTGACATAGTTTATCAACTTGTTTACAACATAAGGCCCAGTAGGAGGATTAACAAAGGTCTTGTAGCTGTCATTAAAGCTGTTAACCAAAAGGAGAAAGAAAACCAACATTTAAATTTACTCTGTTTTATCATACAAGTAACAATTTTTAAGTCAGACAGAGGCCTCCTTGGGGTCTCTATAAAGGAGGAGAACACAAAATTATCAGTTATATTAGACAATCTTAAGCTTTAAAGTGTCCTTGGAAGAAATGACAGTTTACTTATTTGTAGGCTGATGGTCTTTTGAAGTTGGGACTTGTCTGCATTGGGAACATTGAATCCAGGCAGGCTTTTAGCTATTTTGACAATCTGTTGCGGCTCAAGAGATTTACGGTGAGGTCACTCTCAAGAGATTTACGGTGAGGTCGCTTGTCCAGGTGCCTAGGCTCTTTAGCTGCAGTGGGCAGCAGCGAAGTAACCAGTGGATGGAAGTCACAGCTAGCTGAAAAGTCTGGGGAGACTTAATAAGATCTTGATTAGTTAAATTAGCTAATTTTTAGAAACCTCACATAAAACCTCAAAAGAGGAAATATCTGCAACATAGGGGGTGTATCACGCATGCAAAGGGGCAGAAGGAAAAGAGACTCACCCAGTTTTCGCCAGTTTTTAAGGCCATTAGTAATTATAGTCTTTAAAATCTAACTTATCTTTTTACCTTTTTTTTGAACTCTGAGGCTGGTAAGCCCAATCGAGTTTTTTTTAATTGATCTGTAAAGCTTAGGTTAATTTGAGTTACTAGGCTATAAAAGCCAGGCCATTGTCGGACCCCACGGATAAAAAGGGAGACCAAATCAGAGAAACTGCTATCAGAGCTGACTCAGACTAAGTAGAAAACACTTATATTTTTGAAGTTTAGGCTTTTTATTTTTGTAAAATCTATTTTTTAGTGTTTTTAGGCATAGTCCCACGATAACCAGTGGTTTTTATTTATTGCAGTACTTTTAGATTTATCAATTGGCACTGAGGGCATCTGAAGCTCACAGACTGGGCTAGCTTGATATTAGCCCCCGGAATCTCTTGGAAGTTGAGCTGCCAGATGCTGGTCTTTTTAAGTGCAAATGGGCTCTTGAGAGACATAACTGTTTTTATCAGAGAAGTAGGATGGAACTCTAGACAGTAGCTTATCAACTAGATAAGGTCGATGTTCCGTGAGGTGATCAATGAGGCAACGAGGGGTCATCCTCAGGCAGCAAAGTAGCCGAGTTTGAAGCTGTTGTTTCCAGAAATAGTGCCTGATAATCTATGGCTCAGGAATTAGACATCCATCAGTCTGGTGGGACCTTGATGAGAGTCTCCAGTGAATAGGAGGAAACAATTAAGAGTTTGTGTCCAAAAGTCAATTTTTAAGCCTCCTTTATGAGGGGGCCATTGATGAAATCACCGCAGACAGGGTGGCCATCTGGCTGCCACAGAACCAAGTCTCTTGGAAAGGTAGGCAACAGGCCTCTGCCAGGGTCCCAAACTCTGGATCAGTCCTGTGGCTCCTAGAAATTTTGTACTTGTCTTTTAGTCACAGGGACTGGAATCCGTTAGATGGCTCACAACAACCAGTGTAGTCTTTTTTTGTGTAGACTGGTTCTGATAAGGTTGGGGGGACTCGCATCAGAGCAGTTACTTTTTCGGCTGGCCTCTCTGATGTGATTGTTACTCTTTTAGCGGCCTGATCTGCCAAATTGTTTCCTCAGGTGAATAGCAGCAATCTGCTGACAGCCAGACTGCTGCCAGAAAATTCAGGATTTGTGGAGCCCTCTTTTTTTTTTTTTTTTTTTTTAATCTTAGCTCTGGCCAAGGTTAAGAGACCTCGCTCTTAATAGATGGCTCTATGTATATGTATAGTAGCAAAAGCATATCTACTATCAGTATAGATGTTTACCCTCTTTTTCGTGGCTAGTTTTAGTACATCAGTCAAAGCAATGAGCTCCGCCTTTTGGGCAGAGGTGCCAGGCTCTAACCCTTTAACCCAGAGTACCTCCTTTTTGGTGGTCACTGCTGTCCCGGCCACTCATCTGTCTCTGCCGTTCTGGATGAAGCTGCTTCCATCGAACAGTTGTCGGCATTTTCCAAAAGCTGGTCAGAAAGATCAGCCTGTAGGTTCCCCTGCAGTTTGAGGATGTCAGCACACTCATGGAGAGGTGTCCTTTGTTCCTCCAGGTCATCATCAGGCATAAGGGTGGCTGGGTTTAAAGCTGAAGAAGTCTTGAATATCATTGACTCTGGGTCTAGAAGCAGGGCTTGACAGTAGAATTCTGGCATTGGAGAGCCTTTTTTTAGGAGGGGTTTTGATAAGAGTCTCTAAACTGTGAGAGGTTACCACAGAAATCACTTGCCCAAAGCGTGTTTTTTTGCTTCCTTAAGTAACATTGTCACAGTAGCTAGTATTTTAAGGCAGGGGGCCATACTCCTGTTACTGGATTAAGTCTTTTGGAGAGGTAGGCTATAGGCCTCTTTTAAGGGCCAATGTCCTGAGTTAGGACTCCTTTGGCAATGTCCCTGAGTTTATCTATGAACAAGATGAAAGGCTTGGTAACGTCAGGGAGTCCCAGGGCTGGGGCCTCTGTCAAGGCCCACTTGAGCTGTTGGAAGGCCTGTTTACATTTATCAGTCCAGTTCAGCGAATTTTGAGTTTCTCCCTTATGGGAGTCATATAGAGGCAAGCGTTTTAGTAAAATTTAGCCTACAGTATCCAATTGTCCCCAGAAACTCTCGTCTGTTTTTAAAAGTTTTTTTTTTTTAGAGCAATTTTAACATCTTGGCTATCTTTTTGTAAATTTTTTAGTTTTCAAAGACCTTTTTGTGCTATCTCTATTAACTGGCTGAGGGGCATTTTCTTAAACCTCTCAAACCTTTGTAATTTTTGTCTAACATGTGGGGCCGACTGAGTTACAAAGAGAACAACTGGTGATACTGGGAAACCTCCTTACCTCTGGATGTCCAGTCAGGGTAGCACAAAAGGAGAACATGGTTTTGGCATTCCGGATCAGAGTGCCGGCTTCATCTGGATGGCACACTGCTTTTTGTCCAAGGGTGTCACATGGCAGGCCATCATTTTACTAAAATTATATTCTTAACAAAAAGGGCTTTTTTATAGGTAACAAAATTGTGCTGCATAATCTCCCAGATGTTCACAGTATATGTAAGAACTTGTATCTTATTTGTAGTATCACCTATAATCTCATTTTAATGGAAACATTTTGCAGCAAAGTACAATCTTATGTATACTTTTACCAAAACTGATCTAATACTGTCAAATTTTAAACACATTTACTTCTTGTCAAACCTGTTATTTGCAGTACTATAAATCAAGACAAATAAAATTTACATCCTCTTGAGCCTTCTACAACTTACAATAATACCTCTCAAACTAAGCTTTAATCTTTTTTCACATTTTGGCATAGCCAGACACCTTTATTTGAAGACCACTCTCTTTGTCCCTCTTTTTACTATTACCAGTCAATTAACTTTTTTTTTCACTTCTCAGACAACATCAAAGCTCTTAACAAAACCCTTGAAGTCACCTTTTGTAGTCTAAAACATGTTTATTTTATGTCTTTTTACCACATAAAAATGTTGTATTTTAAAAACAAAACTGTAACCTTTTAACTGGCTCAAATATACTACCATCTGGTTTTTACTTGGTAAAGTTGATATGATTTTTAATAACCATAGATATACATATATATGTGCACATGTTTACATTTTTACCAGAGAGGAAAAAATACTCCTTTTAAAAGGTATGCTGAGGTTGCAAGCAATCAATTGAAGTCTTACATATTAAACAAGATGCCACAACATTAAAGACACAAACAAAGGGAGCTTCTTGCATAGTTTGGTCAGCTAAAAGAAATAATTTTTCTTATCATGAACCTTGAATCTAATAAGCCATATGGATCCTGCAACAGAAATGGGCAACAAGCCCCTAAGTTAGTAACAAGTTTAAACAGGCAACCAAGGAGAGGGCGGAGGAAGGAAGGGTTTTACCCACGGTGGGGGCTCTTTCCTGAGGTCCTGCCATACCAAGATGTAGGCATGCTGGTCGGGGTGGCCCTCTTCGTCCGGGGCGGAAGATGATGTTCTTAACTGCTAAGATGAGGGGAAGGTGGAAAGTCCCCTCTGGTGGCCAACCCACGGAGAATGTGGGCCACTCAGACGAGCAGAAAGTCTGTCATTTACTTTTTTAACCTGTAAGGAGAGATTGTGAGCCCTCTCTCGAACCTCTGACCAATGGTCGAGGGTGAGGGACAATGGGGACGATGTCGTTTGTCCCATGGTGTTCTGAAGACAAAGAGTGGTTAGCGTACGCGCGACACAACAAATAACCGATCACAACAGTCACAACACACAGGACAAACAGGCTGGCCACCTCACTCTCACGCATGAGTTTCACATCAGATGAGTCACCTTAGGGGGTGCCTCCAGATTGGCCCGGACGGACCACAGATTGGGAATGAAATTCCCCAGATTGGCCCAGACGGACCACAGATTGGGAATGAAATTCCCCAGATTGGCCCAGAAGGACCACAGATTGGGAATGAAATTCCCCAGACCGATAGGAAAATCCTATCGCAGACGGTGAGTCATGGAAAACCGTGTGGGGCGTCCCCCGGTCACCAGAGAACAGATAACAGAAATTGCCCCTAGATTGGAGCCGCTCGGCTCGGGGCGTAAAGTACTGGTAGATTGATCTCAAAATGAAAGTAAACAAAAGTGACCGGTCGTACTCACCCGTGGTGTAAGGCGGAGCCGTTGAGGTCGTCTCCCGTGAGACGTACTATCTCGCTGGGGCCTCCATATGTAAGAACCGGTGTCGCAGGGGAGAAGACCCCAAGGACTCAGCTCGTAGTGAGGAGTAAAAAGTTTATTTCCATGCGCATGGGGTCCTCCAGGCAAACAAGTGCAGAGGGCCCCGAGGGGGAATTGTGTAGGGTTTTTAAGGGCGCAAACGGGAGGCAAGCGAGTTTACAGAAGCAGATTGCATTGGTTAATTTTGAGCAGGATAGGACTTGGCAGAAGTTGATTGGAGGGGTTTGGGGTTGAGTAACCATGGAGACTGGGGGTCCTAGCCCAGTCACTATGTGCCCAGAACAGAACAGTTACTTGTCTTACTTATCTTGTTGAGACAGAACAACCTTGCAGGTGCATTTTTTTTTTTTTTTTTTGCTCAGTTCTGATAGCTCTGGGGAGTTAGGCATTCCTTTCTGCTCTGCTCTGATAGCTCTGGGGAGTTAGGGAGTTAACCCTTTCAGTATCAGGTAACTTCTCCAGAAAGAGTTAAATGCAACATAGTACAGTGATATACACATACCCATGTTTATAGCAGCACAATTCACAATATATAAATCTTGGAAGTAGTCTATGTGCCCATCAACAGATAAATGGATAAAGAAAATGTGCTATCTATATACAATAGAGTACCACTGTGCTATAAAGAATAAATTTGAGTCATTTGTAGGAAAATGGATGTACCTTGAAATTATAAGTAAGTGAAATAAATCAAACATACAAGTTTAAATATTGGATGGTCTGTCTTACCTGAGATACCCAAAGTATAAATAAATAACTATAAGCAAAATAAAAGATAGATTGTAGAAATAGGGAGATAGATCTTTTGCAAATTAGAATGGGACAAGAGCTGGAGGGAGAGATTGAATAAAGGAAGTAAAGAAAATTAAGATGTGTCAATTCTATGAAACAACTACCCACAATGAATGTAATTATTATATAACTCAAACATGTACTAATAAAAATGTAAAAAGAAATCATACTTCAGGTTGACTATGCTAATACACACCTATAATCCTCTCTACTTGGGAGGCTGAGGCAGAAGGATCACAAACAAGTTCAAGCAAGTATGGGAAACATAGCTAAAATCCTAAGAGTTAAAAATTAAAGGAATAGAGGGCTGGGTTTATAATTCAGCATCCCCTGGGTAAAATCCCTACTAATGAAAACAAAAATTTACCTTTCAGGATCCATTTCCTACAAAGCCCTAGGAGAACATCTAGCTGTGCTTAGATTCTCTTCACTGTAGAGCAAGGCTCATCAAAAGGACCACTGTCAGCCTTTCTGCGTTGTTAGATCCCAGAAAGGCTTTGTGACGGAGACAAACAGGACTGAATAGCTCTTTTCTAACTGGAAACAAAGCAGTGAGCCCTGATACAGCCTGAAGTAAAATTGCTACACAACACTAGCTTCCAACCACCAACCTTCCTACCCAAGGCCTTCTCCTAAATCCACCATTCCTAGTGCCTGTGTACACACGCACTCCAGGAAGATTAATTGCTGGTTAGTGGTGTGACATTAGGTTTCCTTTCTGTTCTAAAGATGAGGAAACAAGCTGGGCACGGTGGCACATAGAGTACCTGAAATCCTTGCACTGCTTAGGCTGAGGCAGGAGAATCACAGGAACTTGAACTTGGTCAACTTAGAGACCTTTTCCTAAACTAAAATTTTGAAAACGGGTTCTGCGATGTAGGTCAGTATTAAGAGTGCTCCTGAGTTCAAGCCCCAGTACAAAAAAAAAAAAGGAGAGGGGAACTTCTAGATTGTCTTTACTTCCTGTCCTTTAGGCAGCATCCTAATTTGTCTCCACTTAGCCACATAGCTCAGGACAGAAGCTTTTGAAATTAATGGTGCTTTTCTAAGACTAATTGCTTCTGCTCTAATGATAGCTATTTCTTGATACCCACGGGGCTCAACATTAGGACTGCTTAAAGGAATAATCAGCAAATCTCCCAAGGTGCACTGCTTTCAAGCCTCCAAGTCACATAATAAGTGGAGATGAGTCACCCTAAGGTAGATAATCACCTCACACCTTTCATAAAGTGAGCTTACATGTCAGAATGTTTCTCAAGAGGCAAATTAGAATGTGGGCTGGGACTGGTAAGTGCTCATGTTTTCTTTTTAAAAAAACTCCCTGTTCTTTAAAACTGAGATGAAATTCATATAATGTACAATTAACCATTTCTAAGTGTACAAGTCAGTGGTGTTTAGTGTTCACAGTGATGTACAACCAAAAGCTTTCTCTGGTTTCAAAACTTTTTCATCACTGATAAAAATACCCTGTGCTCATTCAGTAGTCATTCTGCTTCTTCCTACAGCCTATCTTTTGGGTACCTTTCATCTACTTTATTGCTTAGGGATTTACTTATTTTTGGATATGTCCTATAAAAGGAACCATAACATGAGATTGTTTGTATCTGGCTTCTTTCACAGTTTAATGTTTTCAAGGTTAACCCATGTTATAGCAAGAATCAGTATTTCAATCCTTTTTATTATTAAATAATATTCCATATATATGGATATATCACAATTTGTTTATTTCATCTGCTGATGTACATTTGTTGTTGAAACATTTCTTTGTCTGGTGTATCCACACTGTATACACTACCTGTCTGTTAGTCACTTAGTAGTCATCTTGGTTACTGACTTGACAATTGTGGTATCAAAGTGCTTTTGTCCAGTGTCTTTGTTTTACCTAGTGATGGCCCCAATTTACAAGAGTGGTGATACTAAAATTTGGATTACTGACTCCAATTGTTACTGATAGACCTTTCTTTCTTCAGCTCATGAAAAACACTACACTGGATTCAAGAAATCTCCAACATTCCAAAACCCTTTAGTGAATATCTGAAAACATGATAGTATCAAACAAAATACATATAAGAAATAATATAAATCAAGTTCTTATATGTATTTTGATTACAAATTTTGCAGTTTGGTGTACAATAACAAGACCAGCAAGAATTTCTTTTTTATTCTCTGCAATTTCACAGATAAAAATTCATTTTTAAGATTTTAGTAACCACAGTTATACTATTTTTCTTCTTTTCTTATTAAGTCAAGAACTTTTACTTTTTACTGAAAGGGAGTCCTTTAGGGATTCTCTTTGGCATATCCAAATGGTCAGTATCACTATTCTTATCAATTTGAACACCAAGATAACTACTATGTGACTAATAGGCAGATAGTGGGTACAGTGTGGATAGGATATACCAGAGAAAGGAATGATTCATGTCCCTGTAGAACTGGAATATGACTGTTTGTAGAAGACAATCTGGGGACCTCTCCTTGAATGCAGAGCAATTGCTTCAGCTTTAGTTAAAGCAAGCCCTATTTCCATGTACTGATATATACAGGGCTGCTTATGTCATTTCCTTCTATCTTCCACTGGCTTTAAGCAATGCCAATAAGGCTTGATGAAGTACTGATATGCAACCCTTAATACCAGCCAACAATTTCCTGTTTCCTCACATGACGTTCCCTGTAAGTGGTTGAGCACAATGGGATGGCAGAGCCAACTTGCATCAGAAAATGTCAACTGGTAGCAGTGTCAATATAACAGGCTATGACCTGCCAGGGCACAAAAGTATACATATCAGAAACTAAAGCAACAGCCTTCAGAATTCATTTATATGCTATCCCAATTGAGTTACACAGATTGATCTTTCTGCATAACCCTCTCCCTGCATATTGCACAGGTGCCTTTCTCATCACCTAGCTATCTCAGCTTACATTACTCATGTAATTCCCACTTTACTGACTCTCACTCACACTTGAACCACTCCCTTCTTCACAAGATAATAAATTCTGGATGAGGCTTTGGATCAAGGGCTTTTGTTCTGTGTTTCTTCACCTGGAATGGACTCAGGACACCTTGGCTGCTTGGTGTCTTTTATTTTCACTTAGGTTGCACTGGAAGTTGTAGATTAGAATTAGTTCATCAGTATTCCAATAACATATCAATGAGATTAAAGATATAAAACTCCTCAAACAGTTAGAAATATGACAGAGGGGACCACAGTAATTGGATTACAATACTTAAAGGGATTATAGTATCCAGTTTATGATATCCAGTACTGGGAATACAATAAATATGTTCCTCAGAATAGTGGGAAACTTAAATCTTATAAATTATTTGTTTTCATAATTTCACATTTTATACTTTGATATCATGGATGACTAAAGCCCTCTGAGAGTCACTATAAAGAAAGCCTACATATCCCAACAGCGGAGCACATCATTTGGACCTAAAGATATATAGTATTCCCAGAATCATATCTCAAGACCCTTAGATGCTCATCTCTAGAACCCAATCATGGGACAGCTCAAATGCAACACATCAGAGGAATATCATTCTAACATTCACCAAAGTGACTTATCTAATCTTGACATACACTAGTTGAGATTCACTATTATAGAAATCAGTTGAAAAGGTACAGAGCTTCCATACATAGTTGGTGAGGCCCTCCATCTGCCAAGATCAAGTTTTATTTCCTAATGCATATGCCTTGCTGAATGTCCTATATATCTTCCTTTGAGGAGCAGTGAGATGAGTGCTATGAAAACAGAAGAAAGTGTCCTTCAGGAGCATGGTGACAGACCAAAGGTCATGTAGCTTAGCTTTGCCTGATATAAATTTTGATGTAAACCATGATTTAGATTTAACAATGAACAAATATCCAAACATATACCATTAAGTCATAACTTCCTGACCTCCCCTCCCTGGTAAGTGGAGGCAGGGTGGCAGACTGCAGCCCTTCCAGGGGGAGAACTAGCAGTGTCTCCTGAGATCCATGCCATGTTGGAACTTAGGACTCTGGGAAGCCAACCAAGCACCTCCCCTCCCTGGTAAGCAGAGGCAGGGTGGCCCACTGCAGCCCTTCCAGGGGGAGCACTAGCAGTGTCTCCTGAGATCCACACCATGTTGGAACTTAGGACTCTGGGAAGCCAAGCCAGCACCTCCCCTCCCTGGCAGACTGCAGCCCTTCCAGGGGGACACCCAGCAGTGTCTCCTGAGATCCATGCCATGTTGGAACTGAAGACGCTATGAAAACAAATGACCATTCTGCCTCCCTGCTTAGCAATAGTGAACCTACTGCTACATGGCATAGAATCAAATATCTCACTTCCCCTATCCTCCTTCTTCTCCCCCCCACCCCGCCCATTAGCAAATGGGAACCAGAAATCTGAGCATCTCCTGGGAGGTTGACCATAGCAAATAAGGGGGACCTCCTTCTACCATTTCTTTGAAGGCAAGTATTTTTATTACTGTTTTGCTCTTTTCTGATTAATGTTACTGCTCTATTCAATATTCTGTTTTGATAAGTTCTATAGTGTTCTATATTTCATCTCATTTTGATATACGGGATTGAAAGAACAACTATTATAAAGATAACAAAATATACTGTGATACCTATTACTGTTATCCCGGTAACCTGCTGTGAAGTTCTGTACCAATTTCACTGTACGATCTTAGTTGGCTTTATTCTGACTTGTTCTGTTGTATACTTTTAAAATAAAAATTTAAAAAAAATCATAACTTCCTATAGATAACTCAGAAACCATTGAAAATACCTGAGACTTTTAAGTGGACTTTGATCTTATGTTGATATTTGAGAGAAAAAGAGCCATAGGCATATAGAGGCCATTGTATCACTGAATATTTTGGTTTTTAGGCCTCTCATTGAATACATTGAACTTCGATAAGACACCTCTTCAAATGGCTCCATTTGAACTCTCATGTGTCCAATACCTGTCTGTTCTTCCAGAAAATAGCACTGTAAGTGCCATGCTTCGCCTCCATGTGGCACAGCAGGAGGCATTCTAGAATTGTTTTAGTTAAGTCACTTTAGATAAAACATTTATTGTCAAACTAGGTGTGGTGGCACATGCCTGTAACCCTAGCAATCAGGAGGCTGAGGCAGAAGGACTGCATGAGTTTAAGGGCAGCCTGGGATACAAAGTGAGCTTAAACACAAAATGAACTGCATAGTGAAACTATCTTGGGGCTGGGATTTAGCTCAGCAGCACAAGTGCTTGCCTAAGCACTTGTTGTAAGCACAAAGTTGTGAGCTCAATTCCCAGTGCAAAAATAAATTAAGGGGACTGGAGGTTTAGCTCAGTGGCATAAGCACCTGCCTTGTAAGCAGGCAGTCGTGAGTTCAATCCCCGGTACCAATAAAAATGAAAAAGACAAAAAAAAAAAAAAATTAAGAAACTCTGTCTCAAAAAAACAAAAATAAATAGATAAAATTTAAAAAATAAAATGACTAGAGAAAATAATGGGCAGAAGCTAAATACTATATGAAATATAAAAGAATGAAATGAAAGGATAGATTAAAATACGTCTAAAGACCTTTAGATTACTGAATATTCCCCAAATTCAATTCATAATTTACCAAAACAGTCTGATCAGCATCAATATGATTATGAGAGTAAAAGAAATAGTTCTATTGCTGAACATAAGTTTGGAATCTTAAGATTTAGAAAATCTTTAAGATTTAGAGTATGAAAGTTACCACATTTTTAGAAGTGAACATTTAAAAGATAATAGTATGTTCTCTGTGGATCAGAGACAATAAAATTGTATTTACTTATAATTACATTGCTTTTGATCTAATTCACATCATAAAATAAGTAGATCAGTGGCCATTTTTAGTTATAGTTTAGTTCAATTTATTTATTTATTTATTTATTTATTTATTTTTGTCTTTTTCCTTTTTATTGGTACTGGGGATCGAACTCACGACTGCCTGCTTGCAAGGCAGGTGCTTATGCCGCTGAGCTAAATCCCCAGCTCCAGTTTAGTTCAATTTAAGCAAAATAACTAAATTAGTTTATTTGAATCCCAAAAGCCATTATTCAAAGGATTAAATAATTTTTAGTGTTCATATAAATGCTCTAATTCCACATAAAGTTTCATTTTATCAGTATTATATGCAAGCTAGAACACAAAGTACTTTAACAAAAAGTTAACATTGGTAGCCTGTGTAAAATGTTTAAGACAGTATTAGTTCATGTTATGTTACTTTAATGAAATACCTGAGATAGGTATTATAACTTTACAAAGAAAACAGATTGATTTTACTCACAGTTTGGAGGCTGAAAATCCAACCAACATCAAACTTGCTCTGGTGGAAAGCTCTGTAGCAGGTGACAGGAGCCCATGAGGGAGAAAGAAGGGACCAAAAACAGGAAACCAGAGAGTATCCTGGGGGCTAAGAAAATTCTTATAACTCACTCCCATGAGAGCGCCAGAGTCCACAAGAGCTGTCTAAATCCCATCTAAAGGCAGCTTCTCCAGTGATCTAAAGCTCTCTCACTGGCCCCCACACCTTTCAGAGCCATGACACTAGTACCAAGTTCCCAACACATGAACCCTCAGGAGACACATTCAAGCCTTATTCAAGCCTATGGCTATAAACTATGAATCTCCTCAAAGAGGCTATACTACAGAAGAAAACAATATGCAACTCTATGATCATGGCATTGAGGTTCCTTGAGAACAAAGGTAAAGTTTACCAGTCACAAGAAGACAAAATCACACATATATTTCTCACTGGAGACAAGTTCAAGTACAAACAAAGCAAACATTCTTCTACTTTTACCTATTGTGCTGTAAAATCATAAACATAGCTCCAGGTTTTAAAATGGAGATTTGATCCTTTAAAATTCATCATTCTATATTTTACAGCATTCTAAAGAAAAAACCCTAAATTCAAAGTGTTACAATTGAATCATAAGATTATGGAGCTACAGAGGCACATGGTTAACTGGATTTGCTGCCATGCGCTCTTTAGATAGCCGAACCAAAGTCATTAAAATATCAATATCTGGAAACTTAGAGCAGCATGTAATTTTGTCCTTTTGGGGAATGATACTTGTAAAATTGACAGCCTCAGAGGCAGCCTTATTAACGCTAGGAACAGCTAGTCCAGAGAAGTTTCCATAAGTTAGAAAGTTTTATAAATTTGTAGCTCTAAGAAAAAATAGCATGCCCACAACATGGCATGTTATGATAGATAGATAGATAGATAGATAGATAGATAGATAGATAGAGATACGCATCAGGCATGGAACCTACAAAGATGACCACTCATCTTTGACATCACTAACTAGAAACATCCTGTCAAACCCATCCATGTCTCCCCTCTCTCAGTGAAGCCAAGCAATTTCTATATTGTTATGGGTTGTGTCTAAAATTCCCCCCAAATCCTCATGTCATAGGACTTTTTCAGGTGGATGAATCTAGAATGTGTGATGCTGAAATTAAGAATGTATGACTAGTAAATAAGTCCACTGAATGATTTGGCATAATTTTGGCAAGAATTTTTTTACTTTTCTTTTTTCTTTTCAAATCCAGTTTATATCAAAGAGAAACAAAAGAAAATATTCAAAATACATCAATTAGAAGGCAACAATTGTACATACATTGTGCATTATCATCTCTGAATTATTCATCTAGAGAGTGTGAAACTACACTTGCTCTAGGGCAGGTAGCCTACATACAATATAAGAGACAGAAAAAGTCTTGTCTCCCCTGCTTGCTTGCTTTTGTTATCTTCTACCAGCATGAACTGTTTCTTTTCTAGGATGCCACTGTGCCAAGTCACCCTGCCTTGGACCCAGCCAAAGTGAGTCAAATAAATCTTTTCTCCCTTAATCTGGTCATTGGCAATTTTTTGTCTCAGCAATGAGAAAAGTAGCGTGTGTGTGTGTGTGTGTGTATTTGTGTGTGTGTGTGCATGTGTGTGTGTTTGTGTGAATCATGTAGCCTTTTTTACTCCCCCTGGTTCAAATGAAATAATGATATAATTCCTCCAGTCCACAATATTCTTGTGGCTCCTCTAAGGAACTGCAGGCTCCACATATAAGTCATCCACAGGATGGTGAAGCATCTTCATATCTGAGCTGTGTTTTATCCATAATAACAGTGTGTTTTTTCTTAGCTACTGAAAAGAAATTGGCTACAACTTTTGTAGAAACTGGAATGTGACTCTTGTCTTTTTAATTTCATCAAGCACCCCAAAGATCATGAGATGTTCCATCAGGATGTCAGTAACTTTCCCAGCACTGCTCTGAATGGTATTAACAGCTTGGGCTCTCACACTCATCAGTCTCTATATTGATTTTCTGGTTACTGACCTTCTTAGAGAGCACTTCATGCAGTTTCTGCTCTGGCCTGCCCATCACTTTTGAGGACAGATCCTGCTACTTACTAAACAGTGCTGCACTGAACACAGCAGGCTTGGTGGAGGTGGGAATGCTCAAGGTGGAGGTGGTGGCAAAAGGAGAAAAGAGCTGCAGGTATCCCTGGAAGAAGAGGAGGTGATAGAGAGGTGGGCTGCAGCCTTCCTTGGAAAGTCTAATTCTGGAAAAAAATATTCCTGCATCTGCAGCCTGCTGTTTTCCTTCTTTTGTATTCTTTTCTCATGTGAGCAAGGAAAGGGACAAAAACATAAAGAGAAAGTGATCCACTGATATTTTAGCATAGATTATAAAATCAATACTGCCAGAACTTTCTGAGATTTCTCTAGTCATTGTAATTTTTCCACCTTTGTTGTATTGTTTGCTCTTTCCTTATGATTAACAGGAAAAGCTTTAAAATAAAAAAAAACCCTGTGTTTTGTGTGGCCATGCACTATGGGTCTAGAGTTCATCAGGCACACCCCGTGCTATTGCTGTCAATGAGCATTCAAGCATCTTTCATGGATGGAGCCATGGAATTATGCAATGATAGGGAGATTAGTTCTGTTCCAGCCAATACTTCTATTAGAAATTGTCTCTTTTTGCTACACAGACTATAGCAATAATGTTTATTGAAATTAAGAATGGACACCAGGCAAAGCATCAAATTACCTCCATTTCTTAGTGAGGCAGATAAAAAAATACTCCCAGCAAAAGCAGAACCACCTCACATTTGGCAATACAAACTAAAAGGAACAAATCTACAAAGAAATCAACTGATGGACATTGAGTAAAAATTAATTTTCTGCAAGGCATTGAAAAAAGTAGAGTTATAGGTCTTGATAGCAGGGTACCACCAACCACAATTAATCTCAGCAGAATGAGAACCCAACTCAAGTGAGATTAAATTATAAAGAGATGAATTGGTCCACGAAGCTGCAAGACCAGATATACAGTGGTTCCATTTCCATTTCTTTGGCCCTTACTTCAATTTGGGTCCATGCTCAGACTGGAGAAGAGATATCTATAATACTTCCTATCCTCATACCACACATAGCAAAGCTCTTAAAAACAATCTCTGTAGGTCTCTCTTCAGAGTAAATAAAAGTTCCCAAGAATCCCCCAGCAAACTTCCCAAATACTGTGACATTTCTGATTCAAGCATTGCAAAGGATTGAAATCACTCTTATTGTCTGAATCAGTTCAGGCCCTTACTGCCATAAACAACACCACACATATCATGGTTGTTCTTCAGTGGTGGAAGGTATGAGGATAAATAGCATAAAATACTTCATGGTTCCTCAACAATGTCTCAGAAGTAACTAAATACTGATGCTTCAATCCCACCATGTATCCTTAAGACTTTAAAACTTTGAAGAACTGCCCCTACATGCCTGCTGCTGCCATTGGAAGGCTTGCTTCCTGTGGGCAGCCAGCATGGGCAAGGGAGATCTATCTGTATAGATCTCACTCTGTGCACCCACCACCACCATTGGAAGGCTTGCTTTCTTCAGGCAGCCAGTGCCTACCAGGAGAATCAGACAAACATATCATTGTGTGCCTTCCATCACTGTAGAATAGACACACAGGCTGTAAGAAGCAGCCCCACCACCACACAGCCCTAGCCATCAAGGAACCTTCAGTGTAGCTGCACCGGTCTGGAGAAGCCTGCCCCATGCCCTGCTACTTCCCTGAGAACCTGGGGTCAGAGAAACCCAGGTGCCTGTCCCATTCCCATATACTGCAGAAGGGCAGCCAACGTGGGAAGTGCTTGGGATCCCACAACCAGCTTGTTGGGAGAAACCCAGGAGAATGTCAAGACAGATGAAAAAAAGGCCATCTCAGACCTGAAGCCCACACAGAACAAGTCTTGGAGATATAGCCATGGAAGAAAATAGAAGTCACACACCTGAAATCTCTGAAACAGTAGTAACTGAAATAAAGAAACAGCTTCATGACAGTGAAAAGGTAATCAGATCAGAAATCACAAACAATGAAAGGATTGCTGAGCATATCTAAAGAAAGGAATTACAATGCATGAAATAGATTCAAAGAGATATCAAGGAAATTAAAAACTACATTGAAATCTGGCAAAACTGCTTGAAAGAGATGGAAGATAGACTTTCAGATCTTGAAGATAGGATTGCAGCAGTGATCATGAAAGGAAAGATCTCTTAAAAGTAACAAGGAACCAGGAAATACCAACTCAACAACTGCAAGAAGAAGCAAAGAAAAATAATTTAATAGTGATAGACATCATCAAAATAGTAGAGGTCAGCACAACTGACATAAAAAGACTATTTACAGAAGTAATAGCAGAAAACCTCCCAAACATGGGAAATGGATCTGGCCTACAAATAATTGAGGCATACAGAACTCCAACTAGCCATAATCAAAGTAAATCTATATCCAGAAATTAACCACAAGAACAGAATATTAAAAGCTTTTAAAGAAATGAAACAGATCACCTATGAAGGAAAACCAATTAGAATCACAGCAGACTTGTTAACACAAACCATTACATCAAGAAGAGTTTGGAGTGAAGTGTTTCAAACACTGAAATAAAATAACTTCCAAATCCAGATTGATGTACCCTGCAAAACTATCTTTAAAAACTATTGCAGAAATAATATACATCCATGAAAAAGAAAAACTGAAGGAATTCATGCCCACCAAACCAACCCTACTTAGAGTGCTGAAGGATATTCAAGAGAGAGATAAAGATGACCATGGTTCCAGGAACAGCAGCAGAGGAAGATCACCAAACAGTACAGGCAACTAGATAAAGAGGAAAAGTGGAGGGCCAAAAGCAGAAGGATAACATGGCAGAGATTAACCATTGCATGCTGGTTGTAACCATTAATATAGATGGCCTCAGTTCAGCAATAAAAAGAAACACAGAACAGATCAAGAAACAAACTTAATCAATACATAACATACAAGGAACACATTTAACTTGAAAGGAAATTCATAGACTGAAAATCAAATGAGGGAAAACAATTGCTCCATGTGACAGGTTACCAGAAGAAAAGCAAGAGTAACTTGCCCATCAACTGCAGAATGGATAAGAAAGACCTGGTATTTTTATACAATGGAAAGCTACCCAGCTGTGAAGCAGGATAATCTCAAGGCTCTTGGAAATAAATGAATGCAACTGGAGATCATGCTCATGGATGAAATGGTTTGGACTTATACAGGTGAACACCAAGTTATCTCCCTAGGCTAAAACACTGAAGGAGTTAGTGGGATCCAAAATGCACAATAGATATTATGAAAGTGATAGAGGAGGAAACACCTGAAAAGGGAAAGTGGTAACCACTGATAAGTTCCTATTACCTTGTTTTGAATTGTATCTTTTCATAATTTTGTTAAGTTTGGTTTTATTCTGTCTTGTTTTGTTAGATTTTATTGTGACTGATGGTATGGGCAGCTATTTTGAAGATGACAGGATATATGAAGGTAACCACTGTTGATTTCCTATTATCTTTTTTTGAAGTCCTATAATGCTTTCATTCTTTTGTTTTGATTGGTTTTATTCTGTTTTGTTTTATTTGATTTTATTGTGTGTGATGATATGGACAGTTATTTTAAGGAAAATAAGAGACATTATGATAGCCGTTATTGATTTCCTATTGTCTTGTTTTAAAGTCTCATATTGTTTGCAATGCTCTGTTTTGTTTTATTCTCTTTACAATAAAAAATTAAAATTTTGTATTAGAATTTTAACTTACAAATAGGAAAAGCATAATTAAAATCAGTTTTTTTTTCTTTTTTTGTTTTTGATATCAAGGATCAAACTCACAATCATGTGTTTGCCAGGCAAGCACTTTGCCATTCAGCTAAATTCCGAGAAATTCAACTCAGTTTAAGCAAAACATGGAACTGAAGGTTTCTCAACATCTAAGAAAATATGAACAATTTTAAAATTTTTTATTGTTTATTAGTACATGTTTCAATACATTTGCTGTACAAAATGACCACTTTCCTTAGGGGGAGCTGGCACATGTATGTGCAATGTGTCAGCACCTTTTCTTAGCTGGATATTCTTAAGGGAACAACCAGGGATACAGCTGAGCCATGGTTGGAGTGGGATTAAGAATGCTCAAGCCTTTGTCTTTATCATTAACCTTTGATACTTTTTGCATATCCATATTTTCTTTCCCACTCAGACTTTTTCTACATAGCAAGAAATATAGCTGCTGACAGCTCCCAAGATTTTAATTTCATAGCTTCAGCCATGAGAGTTACTGAATTCAAGATCTCTCTGATCCCAAATCCAGAACTTCTCAAAAAGTCTTATTGACTGACCTTGACTTAGATGACAATTCCTGAAGCAATCACCTGAAGCCAAGGTTGGACAGTCAGCCTAAGCTAATATGACAGTTCTAACTGCATGGAAAAGGGACCCCAGCAGGACATTCCCAAGTATCTGCTAAACAGATATCCTCAGTTATAGAGCAAACTGCATTCCTGAGGGAAGACTGCTTCATTTGCAAAAATATTGCATAAAAACAACTCCACCAAGTACTGTAAATTGCAGATTGTGACAGTTGAAGTCAATGCTAGCAAAGCAATAACTTCTTGTGCCTTCTGATGCTGGCTATGGTTTGTTTCAGGCACAGGGAGAGGGCCAGTGTCTACAGCTGTACCTGAACACACACCCTCTCAGGAGAGAGGGACAGAGTTAGAGAGACTGTGTTATCTTCCACAATCCTAGAGAGTGAGTCTTTCTCCTACCATGAAACAGCTGGCAGCTGTAAAATGGAGCAGAAATTAGGAGCTACCTTGGCTGTAGAAACAGGACTTACATCTCAGAGGCTGTAAAAGCACATCTTGCTCTCTCTTGGTTGGTGTTCCACAAAGTCAGATTCTGAGAAACATGTGGGTACTTTTGGAGGTCATTCCAAGAAGCAAGTGAGAGAGCAGAGAAACATCACAGTATGCAACAGGACATAGACAACTGAGGCTCTGTCTCACAGAGGACCCTTGGAGAGGCTGTACAACACACCTCACAGTTTTCCTTCATAATGGAAAACTAAGGCATAAGGTTGACGTTTTTTCAGTACACATTTATGAACCCAAGGCCTTGCACATTGCTAAGCCAACAACACTCTACATATTCCAATCCCCTAAAGCTAGGATTTTTATCTATCAGCTTCTGTATCCTTTAGTTAAGTTGTATCTGAGGGTACTAATTCCTCAGCTTGTCCAAGAAGAATATTTACTTATGTGTCCAGAGACAACCTTTAAGCAGAATCATGCACTTCAGGTAGGAAGTCACTGGCATGACATAGACACTGTTCATACAAGCTAGGAAGGGCACAAAGATCCCAAGTCTAACTTATGAGTGGGAAAGTAACTTTATTTCACTTTGAAAGAGTGAGAAGATATTCAGTTTCAGAACTTCTGGAATGCTTGGTGCTGGCAGTCCTAGTGACCTCAAGCACTTTGAAGCACATTGTCTTGCTCAAGAGCTAGTACTCTCCCACCATGATGTCACCAATCAAGATGGCCCGTGTAAGAGGTGGCAGGGGTGTTTGTTGAGGAGGGGCCACCGTAGCACACCCCTAGAGCAGACTCTCCCTCTCTGTGGCCAAGTTTGGAGATCTGCTCTTTGGCTCAATCAAACTCAATGACCCTCCAGGTCCCAATTCAATATGCCCCTAGTTGTTGATTGAGCACAAGGCACCAAGCTCAACACTGTACACTCTGAGAATCCTTCAGACTTCCAGGGATCTCTGGAACAGATGATTCCCACCTATTATTATCTTCATTTCACAAAGAACAAACTGGAGGCTCCAAAGGCTGGTCAGTAACCTCCTCCCCTCAACAGTTTCCACCACACACACACACAGACAGGCACACACCAGCCAGGGGATTTTATTAATATCTGCATTAGCCTCCTTCCAACATCATATACATATGGAACTAGGGCCTGGAAAGGGAGATAACTTACTCTGTCTCAAACAGTTAATAAATAATGCAGCCAAGACTTAAATCAAGCTTATTAACTCTAAAACCTCATCCCTTTCCTTCTAGTACATGAGGAGAAGCCAGTGCATCGTTACTACTCCAGAAGTACATTTCCTTTATATCAAGAAGTAGTGACAAGTATGGAAGACTCCATATGACGCATGAAGCAGTATTTTCCAGTCTAGGGATTGTGTTGCACAGAACTGAGTAATTTTAGTAACACCACCTGCAAGTGATTTCCCCGGCGAGCCTTCCTCTGGAGAAAACTCCTTCTCTCTCTCCTGGGCAATAGGAATCAAGATTATTCTTTCATCTTGTGAAAGAAATTAGCCAGGTGTTACAGCTTCTCTTGCTTTCGGAAGCTCTGGCTTGTCTTGAACTTGCTGTGAATCAGTCCATGGAGGCTTCTAGCTTAGTTAGACAGGCATGGCCTAATACAGTTTACAAGTGCACTATAATTTGCATCTGTCCTTGTTTGGTTATGCTTGACCCAGTAGGTTAAATAGATAGCTTACTCCTGTATCCTACAAATTGTCAAGCTGGGGCTCTAGGACTGTAATGGCAGCTGCACAACTACCCAGACCTCCTGCTTATTACTCTGCCATATCTATGTATAATCCAGTGCTTTATACACACGCCATTGGTCAGAATCTTGTGAGATGGCTCTTACATGCCCACACTTTGCTGAAATGAAAGTTTAGAAATAATGCCATGCTGGGCAGCCATGTAAAGAAAACATGAAGACTGGGACAACCAGTTATTTCTGGCACTACGCCCAAACAATAAAAGTCTTTATTGTCCTTTGTGAATGTGTATTTTCTGAGTACTACTTTGAAAGAAGTGACTGATTAGAGGCAAAGTCATATTTAAGACTTGCTACAAAAATGTTATCTCAGTGTCACTTCTGCTGCTCTTTCCAGTGGACTTTCTGCTGATATCAGAATGTATATTCCTGCTCTGGTCTCCATCAGGAGAGAGGTGTTTGAGAATGTTAATGATATGGAGCAGTGGAGCTCAGAGATGGAGAGACTGCATCCTGATGACATTGTTGGAAACTATGGAGCTGGATATGCAGGTGACTGGGATGCTAAACAATGCAAACAAGCAACTTCATCAAGGACACACCATTAAGAAGTGACAGAACAGGTATTAGAATCCATTTCTCAGTCTCTGTCTCTGTCTGTCTTTGTCTATCTCTCACACACAGAGAGAGACTTTAAATTCCTTCCAGAACCCTTCTTCCTTGCAGATTCTATTCCAGCCAAACACCTCTTCCTGATCTTCCCACACTTTGGTTGCTGTGGCTGATAGTCTGCTTTATTCAAGGCACCCGGGGCCTGGAGGATGAACTGCATCTGCAGGAGGATGGTCTTTGACATTTCACTGAACATGTGTCTCCCTAAAACACCATGGAGAAACACCAGTGCTCAGATGCAAGTGGTTTCAAGCAGCTTCTGGAGAGGCTGAGGGTAATGCTCTCCAGGCACCCCAACTATCACTGTCCAGTCATAGAGGCAGAATTCCAGAGGGATTCTGCATTAGGTTCCAGTGATCCCAGCACTGGTTCCAGCACCCCTGAGTCCTTCAGGCAAGCCAAGATTCCTCTCTGGGTCTAGGTTTCCTCATGTATGAAGTAAGGAATTGAGTCTAGAACTGCTGTTTACCCCTTCCACCTCATCACTCTCTGGGTTCTGAGTTCTAAAAGCCACAGATCCCAATGCAAGCTTGCATCATACTCAGTACCAGTCACCAGGACAGCAAGAAGCACCTTCCTGGGGTATCATGCTCACCTCTCAGAGTTTGACATGGATGCCAGATGCAATACAGGAAATCAAGTGTCTGTGGTGGCTCATTTGTTATTTCCTTCACAATGGAAATTTCCTTAAGCTTCTGCAGTCCCCATCTGTGTGTACACCTGATCTGGATCTAGGGAAAAACATGGGCCATTCACCTCTTCCTCAGCCCTCTCTCACCCTCTGGCCATCACAGGCTGTCTCTTGCCTGACTCAATTTTCTCCACTAATTAAATGTCACACTTGCAGTTGCAGTCACCAAGAGACTCTCTCCAGCTAACTCAGCAGAAGAATAATATCCTTCCCATTTCTTACTACCCTCATGAGATGCTGGCCATGAAAGTGGTGAAAAACAATGACAAACCACAGGGTTGCTATGAGGAAGTGTTGCTGGCCTGATGGCCCAATAGCCCAAGCAGAAAGTATGAGACCAAAAAAGCAAAACTTAAAGGAAGTGAACAGAATACTTCCTACAAACCAGGGAAGCAAGAGAACATATGACACACATATTTATGATTCATCACCTCAGTGTTCATGATCTCTCCCAGTACATTTCCGTTTTATAGAAAACAATCAATTATTGTATAGGTGTTCTACCAGGCTACCACCGTTCTCTTTGGAAAGTGGTAGGGTATAGAGTTAAAAACCATTCAGGATGTTGGAATTGGTATCCAGAGATGAAGTCATCCAGAGTCGGGCCTTACATCCACAGGGAAAGTTACACAAGTTAAAGCATTTCACATCTATCATTCCCCTAGGTCTCCAGAATAACTGCGGGAGCAGAAAAAGCATTTTTTAAAAAAAAGTACTCTGCACATGCCTATACTTCTAGTACTCAGGAAGCCCGAGGCAGGAAGATCACAGTTCAAGCCTAGTTTGAACAATTCAGTGACTTAACAAGACCCTGTCTCAGAAATCTAAAAAGAGCCAGGTTTGAAGATTAGTGCAAAGGCCTTAGTTCATCCCCAATAGCATTAAAAAAAAAAAAAGAAAAGTAAGACCCAAAAACTTATCTGAAGCATACCAGTTTGTATATGTTCAGAATGGCTCCGTATCTGACCCTGACTATGGTTTTTCTTGGCTTTCTCTCACTGAAATAAAAAGTGTTGTAGTCAGGGTTTGCAAAAGAATCACCTTAATACAGGACACATAACTTATAGGATTATTTTATAATATTCACCCAAAAAGTCAAATGTAGAAGGGTGTAAGCAATCTGTCCACACACTAGAGACCCAACAAATGCAGCTGAGGGCCTGGATCCCATGACAATGCCCTGCCTAAATCCCACTGGAGACTTAGAGCCTATGGCAATGTCTCATACAAGTCTGTATCAAGTATGTGCACTGGAAGGCCTACAAGGCCTGCAGGTCAGCGGTGGTGGCTAGAAAGTGTGCGTCAGCTGGATGAAGGCTGTGTGCCAGCAGGCTGAGGGATTGGCACTAGAGCCAGAAAGCAAACATCCTCACTGATAGTAAGGACCTGAGCTCCTCTGATGGTGAGAACAGCTGAGTTCATATTCAGGAAAGCCAGCACGACAAACTTCCCCAGGAGAATCAGCAGCAGTATCTCTATGCCTCCAGTTCTCATTTTCTGTCATTGACAATAATATTCAGGTGGGTCTTCCACATCCAGGACCACACTGATTCAGTTCAGCTGGGTGTTACAAGTTTATCATCAGTCAGTTCACCACAAGAGAAAAGGGGGAGGCAGCAAGGAAAATAGAGAGCATCACAGTTTTAAAAGATTAGCCACAAAATTGTTAGATTCACACAGAGCAGTAAGTTAGGAGCAATCCAGAAACGTGGCAGTTTGCTCTCCAGTTCCCAGGGACTGTGAATGAGTATTGGTTTCCAAATACAGCAGAGATAGCAGTGACAGAATCACCAATTGTTGGAGGGAAAGGGGAGCAAGCTTGAGTCTTCAAGTCATGACCTATGATCACTCATGGTCCACACTTGCACCTTGGCCCTGGCTGACTTCTTTTCTTCCATTGAAAGATAGACAATCAAAAGTAAAGAGTTAAGTGATGGAAGGGTGCCCAAATATTCAGTTCACCTCTTGTTTTACAGATAAGAGTATTGAACAAAAGAGTGATTTGTTCAAAGTTTTAGCCACTTAGTGCAAACTTAAATTTCCTGATTGCCTTTTTGTCCTAATCTGTTTTGTACTACTAAAACAAAACACCTGGGACTAAGTTGTTTATAAAGAACAGAGATTTGTTTATTACAGTTTTGGAGACTGGGCAGTCTACGTTTGAGGGGGACCACATCTAAGGAGGGTATCATCCCATAGTAGAAGACAGAAGGCAAGAGAGCATGCCAGAAAGGGGACAGGATCCCTCTTTTTATCAGAGTCTCACTCCCAAAACACTTAGCCCACCCTCATCATATATGATGTTACGCTGGAGATTATATTTCCCGCACATTAGCTTTTGGGGTCATATTCAAACCATAGTGCTTTCTATTTACCTTTGTAAACCATTAACCTTCCTGCTTTGCCTATGTGTGGACCCAGGAATGCCAATTGATATTCCCAAGAGAAATCCTGGTCTCTGAGGATGTAAGTTTAGGACGGGAACGCTTACTTTTGTTGTTGTTAAGCTTTCTCCTTGATTAGATTAGAATAATGTAAATATGATTAATTCACATAGTCACTATACCTTCCTAGGATCTTTACTCCTGTTGATTCCCAGGCTTCTCTTTGAAGCCACTTCCTCATATGTGTACCTCTTCCTTCCCCTGTGATAAAATCTTAGAACCTCTGAAAATCTTCCCTTCAATATGGCTTTCATAGCAGTCCCCTCAAGATCCAGTAGGTAAGACTGCATAACTCTTCATACTCCTCATTCTCCTTGAAAATCACACGGTGCTTTAGATGCTTTAGAGAAGGGAATCCCTTCACTCCATCCTCCAGATACTAGCAAGGCTCATCCTGACAAGGGAGGAAACAGTTACGAGGAACTCTTGGGGACCTGACCCACAGGACGAGTGCCAACTTGTGCTGCAGCCAGGGAGAACCAAGGCAACCGCTAGAACACAGTGCTTGAGGCAGAGGAGGAGCTAGGGAAAGACTGGTCCCACCTCTCTCCTCCAACCCTATAATGGTCAGTTGCTTTGGAACCACCCAAGGAGATTGCCCTAAACCTGCAGGCAGAAGAGCACAGGCAACTCCCAGGCAGGAATTCAGAGTCCCAGGCTCAGAACGGGGTTGAGATAGGCAGTGAAAGGGAAGCTAAGAGACAGACAGAAAAACCAGCACAGATGCCTTTCCTGCTTCTCATTCCCATAAGTAGGATGTAACCCTCTCCACACACTCAAAAAGTGAATGCACACCAGGAATGGTGACATATGCCAGCAAGAAGATTCCAAGTTCTAGGTCAACCTGGGAAACTTAGTGAGATTTGTCTCAATCAACCAATCAATAAAGCTGGGGATGGAGTTTAGTATGAAGTCCCTGGGTTGACATTCCAGTACACAAGCACATAAATGATAAATACTTAGGTAAGCGTTAGGTAGATTTAAGCCCTGGAGAAGGCTGATAGAAACAGAAGGATTTAATAGAGACATGATCTGGGATCCAGCAGACACATTCCTCACTTTTCTACTGTGAATTTGTACTTTGTCAATATAGTAACCTGCTGTACATCTCCCGTACCTTTCCCTCAGGAATAGAAGAACAATCTATGTGTCTATCCACTTGGTGTGGTGAATGGCATAGGACTGTGCATGTGTGCATGTGTGTAAAAGTGGAAAAACTGGATTTGGATCCACTGAAGGCTTTGGTTAACTTGTTTTGGGTATATTTACCCAAGCATCACAAAGGGTCCAATAGACCCACACAACTCCAGAAGTTATTTTTTAAAAATAAATTTTCTATTGACTTTTCTGGTAGAAGTAGCCTAATTCAGTATGATGGTACATGAAACAGCATTTTTGCAAGTTTTGGAAGCAGTCAATAGTGATTATCAGGGCCAGGGATATAGCTCAGCAGCACGACACCTGCCTAGCAAACATGAGGTCATGAATTCAATTCCTGGTCCAAAAAAAAGTGAATATCATATTACTCATGGATGGATGATTACAGTGATCCATCATGGTAAAATACATACTTTCACAACCGAAGAATGGTGTAGATATACGATGATGAAGATGTTAATGACTTTGACAAAGTTAAAGTTCCTGTGATAGTGAAAATGGAGCAAGATTCAACTAATACCAACCCAAGAAATGCAGACCTCTTTTATTCAGATGAGAAAAAAAAAACAGCAATGAAAGTGCATGTTTGACTAGTCAAAATGTTGCAAAATGGCCCTGCAGCCAAATGGAATGATTCACTGTTAGAGCTAGGTCTGAAGATTCAGTGAGATTCTTGGCAGGGGTGAAACATTGGCATTCTTGCCAGCACTGCCATTCAGTGTTGGAAACTGTAACAAAAGAAATGCTTCAAGATGTGGGGAAATACACAAAGGCTGAAATGCAAATAAAAAATTCTGTATACACCAATAGCCATACTCAAAAATGTATTTATTATGATACCTCACTAGCCGAACTAAAAGCTAGGCCTGCTGAGCACAGTTTTCTGGTGATTACAGGAATGTAAAAGACTTATGGAAAAGTGATGGATCAAAATACGACATAAAAATTTATTCCCTTGGGGGCTGGGGATTTAACTCAGTGGCATAAGCGCCTGCCTTGCAAGCAGGCAGTCGTGAGTTCGATCCCCGGTACTGATAAAAAGGGAAAAGACAAAAAAAAAAAAAATTTATTCCCTTGTAGATGTAAAGATTTATGCTTTTGATTTAGGTATTTATCATGGAACTCGGCCAGCAAGTCCTTCTTCATATAGTAATAAATCAATGTGTTGTGAACAGACTTACTGCTCTCACCCCCCAAGCTAATTGGAATGTGGCCTTGGACAATTGGTTTCCCAGTTTCCAGTTGATGTTACATTTGCTAACAGAGCACAAGTTGACCAGTGCAGGAGCTACACAGGAACAAATTAGAAATTCCAAGTGAAATGTTGCAATTTCAAAAGAGAGAATGGTATAGTGCAGTCTTTGGATTTCAAAAAGATATAATATTGATCTGCAGTCTTTGGATTTCAAAAAGAAATAATATTGATCTCATATACCACATACAAAAGAGTACCTTGCCAAAACAGAAGGCTGAGATGGAAACTTTGAACAACAAAACCAAAAGTGGAGTAGATGTTTTTGATGAGTTATGCAGCAGCTACAATGTTACTTGAAACTCAAAACATTGGCCAATGGTTGTGTTTTACTTGACCTTGAACATGTGTGGCATAAATAATTAGATAATTTGCCAAGAACTTAACAATTGCAAAATATCACAGAGAAATTTTCTTAGAGAATTGGGACTAGAGTTCATAAAAGATCATTTACAGCAGAAGAAAAATAAAATGTTTCTTCCCAGGGAACTACACAAAACAATTGTGGAGCAAATTAGTGAGCTGGCAGGGGAATAAGCAGGCACAGCATCACAAAGACCTACTACAACAGCAGGAAAACCAAAAGGATGTCAACTGTGCCACGCAAGAATGCAGCTGTCCTATGTGAAGACTGCCTTGGGTGTGACAGTTGAAGCAAAGCTTAATCTTGTGGTAGAGTTCTGTTAGTATTTCATTGTAGTTCACATAGGAATTTATTGCTGATGTTATCTTTTAGATTCTGTAATCAAGTACACAGCTAATATAAAAATGTTGGTGTCTGTTCTTAAGAATTTAATAATTGGGGCCAGGGATTTAACTCAGTGGCATAAGTGCCTACCTGGCAAGTACAAGGTCTTGAGTTCAATCCCCGGTACCAAAAAAAAAAAAAAAAAAGCCAAAGAATTTAATAATTTATTTTATTGATATTTTATGCTCCTGTTAACTATACATTGTACAATATAGAAGCTCTTGACAAAACAAAACCACCGTGATGTCATGTATGTCCTACCAAAAGACCAGGAGAGCAACAGATGTGATATCAGTGTAAGCAATGTGTGTATGGAATGCGCCAATATCATGTGTGCAGATTGCCTTAGATATGATCACTGAAGTAAAGTTTTTTTTTAGCGTTCTACTGGTATTATTAATAATTCATCAATATAAATATTCTAAGGAATAAATGAGGGTCTGATAGACCCATGTTTCTGCCCCTTGATGACAAAATTAGAATTATTCTCCAAGGGCTACCATGACCACTGAAGGCTTCAACCTACCCCAAACAAGCAGGGCGGCAGTTTTTAAAACTAGGAGACGAGCTTGGGTCTAGGAAAGGTACGAGGAAGTCAAAATTCAGGTTTCTGAGCCAATTATAAACCTATAGTAAATGTTATACCACTCGGGGGAGCTCTAAGATAATAAATAGATGCTAGATGCACTAGAAAAGATAGATAAGAGACAGATGATAGATAAATAGAATTTTTAAAAGGCTAATTTAGTCATCACATTTTATCACAATTAGGGAATCTCCAAACAGCACAGATATGAACTCATCAATCAACTAATCCACAGATGAAAATGCCACCCCATGATCCAGTCATCTTCCAAAAGCCCCATATTTGTGGAACATTTCAGATCTAAACCGCAACATTGTGCCTCTGTCCCTTGAAAGACATTTAGTCCATTGCTAAGGGTCACTAAAGATTTAAAAGTTCCAGTGTTGCTGAAAAATTCCAATTTAAAGTCTCCTCTGAGAGTCAAGGCAAGTAAAATATATAAATAAAAAGAAAATTAAATGTGTCTAACATACACTAGTGCAGGGTAAGCATTCTCATTCCAAAAGAGAGGAATAGGGTGACATAAAGGAAGTGAACCAAAACAAGGCTGAAAACTAACAGGGCAAACTTTAAACCCTGAGGCTACACATACGAGAAAGTTATAGTGAGACGCAAGCTCAAAGGGCTTCATCAGTTTCCCGGTTATTGCCCTCATGGTCTCTCTCTTAGGCAGCCTCCATTTACTGTCTGCAGTTTTTCTCAGCACACACCCCACATTCTTGATATTCCTGAATTCCTGGGGTTTCCATGGCACCTCTGGTTTCACTATCACAGCATCCCAGATTGTCCTCTCAAGAGCCTGGACTCCAGGCCTTTCTTTGAAATCCAAGTAGAAGCTTCCATGAGCCTACAACTCATGCATTCTGTATGTCTGAAAAGCAACATCATGTGGATGATGCCAAGGTTTGCCACAAGCATGAGCAGTAGCCTGGATCACAGGTGCAGAGGTCACCAAGTGCCTGGGTGGCTGAGAACCGTGAATCCCCAGGAGTCAATTCTATAGGGAGTCTTTCTCCAGCAGGGAGCCCAGGGACTCTCTTTTTAAATCAAAAGTTTACACTTTTTTGGTCTTTGAGCCTGTGAAGAGTGGAATTTTGCTGATTCTTGATATGACTTCAAATCTTCTTCCTACTGACTTTTTGTTTTTTTGAGACAAGGTTTCACTATGTAGTTCAGGTTGGCCTTGAATTCACTATGTAGTCCACACTGGCCTTGAACTCACATGAATCCTCCTGCCTCAGCCTCCAGAATTCTGGGATTACAGGTGTGTGTCACTACACACAATTTTTTCTATTGTCCTATTGCAAAGTTTTTAGAGTTAATCTTTTCAACAATTGTGTTTCCTTTGCCCCAACTTTGCAGGTGCTTCCTTTCTGTAGACTTGTATCATCTGGCTCTGCTTTTTTCTCCTGATTCTCACTGTGGATCTGGCTAAAAGTAGACAGAAGTACATATGCTGCCACCTGAATTGGCTGCTTTGAAATTGCCTCCATCAGGTTAGTCCACTATCTTTACATTCAACCACATCTAGTCTTAGGACAAAGGTTAAACACAAACAAGATCCCAGCAACAATGTAACATATACAGCTTCCAGAGTACTTTCTAATAAAATACCTCATTTCCCTGAAAGTAAGACCTAATTGGAAAATAATCAAACTTGAAAACCAGAAATCAAAAATGCCAGCCCAAATTACAGAGTGATCAGTGAGCATGAGAACAGTGAGGTATACTCTGCATATGACACTGGTCATCACCATGGCCAGGCTTATTTCCCAGTTAGGTATTATTTTCTAAGACTTAGGGTAATATCCCTCTTTGCCATACTTGCTCCTCCACAGAAATGTGGAAGTCAACAGTTCTTCACATATAGACATTAATTCCTTTCTTAGTGTCTTCTGACAGGTGAGTTTTTCAACCCAATTTGTGAGTCACATCCCAAAATAGTTAGAGAGCACATCATCCCCAGTAGCACAGTCTGCACCCCCTTTCAGCAGGAAGTAGACATACAAAGATGGAGATCTCCAAACCCTCAGACCCCATAAAGAATCATGGGGATTTATATCTCTAAGGGGGAAATGAGGCCAGAGATTAGAGGATGGCAAACCAGCTGGGAAAGAGGGCATGCCAGAGAATGCACAGAAAAATAGTTCCAGTCAGAAAGTGCTATCTTCAGTTCTTCTCTTGAGAACTCAAGCAAGTCTTTGATAGGACAGCCAAGACCTGCCTTCAACCTGAGAAGTGGGGACACAAAAGACAGTTGCTATTAAGCTTTTGGCACTGTGCACGCGCTATCTCTCTCTCTCTCTCTCTCTCTCTCTCTCTCTCTCTCTCTCTCTTCTCTCTCCCTTTCTCTCAGTGGCTCACTGGCACCCTGTAGAGTGTACTTCTTTTCCTGTTTAGTTGGCACACACTCGCTCTATAAGCGTGTTTCCTTATCTGCCTTTAATAAATGTAAAACCTCACTGCCTTTCGTATGTGTTTTGTCCAATTTTTCTTCAGGACAAGAAGAACCTAGAAAGAATCTCTATAAAATGTTGGGGACCACTATGCAGCAGCTCTGAGCAGGATTTAAAATTAACAAATTGGCTTTCTATGTTTATCTGAGTCTGTCTTAGGCCTCTGCCTTTTGCCTCGCAAAGGGAGCTGATTCATAGTAAGTGAACCTCTATGAATCATTGGTCCTGGCTGAGGCCTGTAGTGGTCTGTGAGGCCAGGGACACCTCAAAGGGCAAGATAAGGCCACAGCTGGGGATACTTGGCTCCAACACTAAGTAAATAGAGACTGCAGCTGAAGGAATTTCACTCCTGCAGTCATACTCCTACCGTAAATGTCATTTTGGAGATAAAGCAGTTCTCTTAAATTGGCATAATTTACTACTTGGAGAAGTCTTTGAAATGCCTCCCAAGACCCAGCTCATTTCCTGTGCTTTCCTCAGTTTCTCCACCTTTGGTTGTTGGTACTAATAAAAGTGGGCTAGTCCAGAGAAATCTTTGTCTTAGCTCTCAGAGTCTCAAGCTCAACTAAAGGGTTTTGACCCTTCTGGAGCCCTAAAATCATAAAACTTGTCTCATTTTATTTAAACTTCCACCATATACTTGTTTGGGAGACTGGGGATCTAGGTCAGGACCCAATAATAAAGAGTCCTCAGGACCTCAAAACCTAGTAAAACATGTATTTTAATTTTCAATAAAGTGTAGGATTGGAGACAGAAAAAATTTACATATGTGTCACATAGCGGCTTTTTTATTTTTTGTACTGTGGACTGAACCCATGGTATCCATAATAAGCTACATCCTAAGCCCATTTTCTAATTTTTTTACTTTGAGACAGGGTCTAGCTAAATTGTCCAAGTTGGGTTTAAACTTATGATCCTCCTGTCTTAGCCTCCCAGAATACAGGGATTAAAGATGTGTGTGCAGCCATGCCTGACTTGTTAGTTATCTTTTTTGTTATTGCTGTTATTAGTTATCTTTTATTTTTTTATATATGATTTTTTTTATTTAAGGAGAAAAAAAGCAGAGAAAGGGTACAAGTTATACAGATTTACAGAAAAAAATAAACAGTAGGAAAACACTAGTTAATGGATTACATATTGTCATCTTAGAAATAGTTGTTCAAGTTACAAAATTAAACCTTATAAAGTGGACATTCCAACAGTGAGACTGCAAACAGTTCTGTTCAATGATCCAACAAAACTCAGTGATATCATTATCTATATTATACACTTAAAAATACATGCAGTCATATCATTTAGAGCACTTTCTTTTCCTCTCTTTTGTACAATGACAATTACATATTTTGGGTTTTGTTGCTCCCACAGTTCTTATTACTTTTTTGGAAGAGAGTAGAACCAAATGTGACATAATAGAACAGAGTCAGTCAAATCAAAAGGGTGGGCATAATAGATAATGTAAAAGCATAATACAAGGTGATCAACAATGGTTACCATAATGCCTCCCGCTAGCTCTAATAGAATTGCCTATATCATCAGTTATAATAAAATTGAACAAAACAGTAAAGAACAAAACCGACAAAACCAAAACATTAGAGACATTATAGGTCTTCAAAAGTAGATAATAGTCAACCAGAATGGGCGTCACAATGAATCCTACTATCTTCACAGCTGTTGCCTAAACTTTCGAATCTGGTACTATCAAGCAAAACAGAATAGAGGGACATCAGTCAAAACAAGATGGTGAGAGTAATACAGGGCTTTAAATCAACATAATGGAAAGTCAAAGTGGGTTACTATAATATATCCTGCTATTTTTTATTTATTTTTCCCTTAATTAAAAGGATAAAAATAAAAAAGTAAATAATAAAGTGGAGATTGAGATAAAAGAGGGCATAACAGCAAAACAGCACAGATCAAAACATAACCATTTAAGCAAAATAGTGTTTCACCACAAGATAATCCTGACATAAAAGTAGTTACCATATTGTCTCTTTCCTTGAAATCTTTGAGCATAACTTCGTATACTGTAGCATCAAATATATCAAAACAATGTAAAACCATTTAAGAGAATGACAGTATTACAGGGTATTTAGAATCAACTAACAGAAAATGAACAATGGTTTCTGTATAATCTCCTTGTCTATAAAAGTTTTTGCTTATACTATAATACATAATAAAATCCAATAAGATACAACCTGTTTAGACCAATGGAGACAGAAGAACAAAAGCTTGATGAGACTTCAAAACAAGATGATACTAAATCAGTATTACCTATTAAGACGTCATTTTCTCCAAAATAGCTGTTCCTATCATCCAATCTTCTCTGCCTCATTTCTGTTGAGCTCTTTTTCTGTCATTAGTTGTCAGTTTGTCTTCTTCATTTTGTTTTCTGCTCCATTCATTGTGGCCTCTCTGCCACTATTTCTGGATTCTTCGTATTTTTCTTTTTTATAATATCCTGCAGTATTCTCTGTAGAGTTGAATTGGTGGTTGCATATTCCCCTAGTTCCTCTTTATCCTGGAAGCACCTTGTTTTTCCATCAATTTCCAGGGACAGTTGTGAAGGATATATCAATCTTGGCTGGAGATTATTATCTTTCAAAGCTTGAATTATTTCCCCCCATGCTCTTCGTGATTTGATGGTTTGTGCCGAGAAATCTGCTATAATTCTGATGGGTGTTCCCTTGTAAGTGATCTGTTTCTTGTCTCTGATGGCTTTTAATATTCTGTTCTTGTATTGGATTTCTGGAATTTTAATTATTATATGCCTGGGTGTTGCACTGTTTGGGTTGTAGGTGGCTGGGGTCCTGTATGCTTCAAACATCTGAGTATCTTTACCTTTTGCTAAATTAGGAAAATTCTCCTGGATTATTTCTGTGAGTAGCTTTTGTAGTTCATTTGTTTGTGTCCCTACTTCTTCTTTTATGTTCTTAATTCTTAAGTTATGGATCCTCTTATCATCTTCTAGTCTTTGTATTATTGCTGTTTGTTTCTTTGTTATTTTTAAGAAGTTTTTCATTTCATGCTCCCATATTACAAATCTGCCCTCCAGTTCAGATAATCTATCCTTAGTTTCTTTCAAGCTGTTATGCCAGTTTTCGATAGAGTTTTTAGTTTCCTAGTAATCTCTTTGAACTTGCTTCACATATTCTATGCTTTCTCTATTTTCTCCATCAAACAATTCTCCCCTCTTTTTCTGTTCTTCCATTCCACCATCTGTTTTTTCTTGGGTGGTGCTTACCATTTCTCTAACTATTCTGCTTATGTCTAGCTTCAGGTCATTAATAACTTCATTCTTGAACTTGTCTATGAGGCTCTGGAGATAGTGCTTTATATCTATTGGTGCTGTGTCTGCTGTTGCCTCTTTCTCAGGATTGGGGGCCAAGGACCCTTTCTTGTTGCTGCCTCTTCCCATATTCTTTGTTCCTTATATATGCAAATGTATATAGGAGGCCCAGCTTCCTTCCCTGTCAGCCACAGTCTGATTGAATTGCGCCAGCTAGGTGTTCCCGCCCACTGCAGCACACCAGGAAGTTGCAGACCAGCCAGCCTATGCCAGGCCCGCCCCTCCAGGTCACCTTCAGGCACTGGGATCTGGGTTGTGCTAGCCTACTGGGTCTCAGCCAGCAGCGTCACATAGGCTAGGCACTGCTCACCAATCCCGCTTGAGAGGGGGATACATGGCTGAAGTCACTGCAGCGCCCTGTTCCCGCAAGTCTGCCCAGTCCCAGAATGTCCTCTGTTGTAGTCTCCTAAACCGTGGAAGAGTCCCAGTTTCTCTCACTCACCCCAAGTCAATGCACAGCTCCCCACCCGTCCTGCTTTCAGCTCTGTTCACCCATTCCTGTTCTCAGAGCTTCCGTGTGTCTCTCTCCCTGCTGAGCCGATGTAGACGCAACAGCGGCAGTGGGAAACCCAAATCGCGGCTTCCAATGCTACAGGCTCCCGCTTCCTCACTGAGGCTTTTCTGTTCCTGTTATAGCACCATGATTGCATTCCCAGTTGGTTTCTCTCAGCCCAGTTCGTTCTTGGGTCAGCAGGGCATATCTCCACTTGCTTATGATTCCTGACTCCGCACCATTCCTGAATTCTAAGCTGAGTTTTTCAGAGAGTCTCCATAGCTGCTGCTATCTGTCCGCCATGTTCTCCCAGAAATCTTAGTTATCTTTTAAAAGTAGAGATGGGGGCAACCCAAGGAGAGAACCAGCCAGCCAGCATCTTCCAAGATCCATGCCATGTTGGAACTTAGAGCACTGGGCAACAAAGGAACCCACTTGCCTCCCTGGTAAGTAGCCTTGGCTCAGGCGAGTGGTGGGCAACCCAGGGAGAGAACCAATCAGTCTCCTGAGATCCACACCATGTTGGAACTTAGGGTGCTGGGCAACAAAGCAGCCTGCTCACCTCCCTTGTAGGCAGCCATGAGCCTACCAGCGTGGGAGGGTGACCATACACAATATAGCAAATATGGGAGATTTCCTTCTACCATTTCTTTGAAGGCAAATATTGTTACCACTGTTTTGCTTCATTTTGATTAATTGTATTGCTCTATTCAATACTATTTTGATAGGTTTTACAATGTTCTGTATTTGGTTTGATTTTGCTATACCTGATTGAAAGAACAACTATTCTGATGATAACGAGATATACTATGGTACCTATAACTGTTATCCCAGTAACCTGCTGTGAAGTTCTGTACCAATTTCACTGCATTGTCTCGACTGGCTTTATTCTGTCTTGTTCTGTTGTATTTTACTACCTTCAAAATACATTAAAAAAAAAAAAAGATAAAAGTAGAGATGCCCTCTGAGCCAGTATTACCAAATTGTGGTTTCTTTGGAATTCTGATACACAGAAATTGTTTCCTCTTTCTTAACCCTGGACTATCTTGGCACAGTGACACTTCCAAAAGCAGTTTTCCTATATAATGTGGACATTTCAGTGTCTCTACATTCCTTTTTTAATATTGAGATGTCATAAGCTTTGTAAGGTACACACCTCTTTCAGATATAACTACAAATGTGTTCTAATAGCTGCAGAAATAGGTAAAACATTGCGTTTTGCTCTATACACCACCTCTCCAGCTAAACTTTCTTTTGATTTTCTCACTTTCCTTGTATCACTGACGACACTGACCTGATGACTCACCCAGTCACACACACTGTCAAGAAAAATATCGAATGTTGAGTGCTTGGGAGAGAAGTTTCCTATAATTACGAAGAATCTTCCTGCATATTTTTAAACATGAATTATGTAACTTTATGGTATTGTTTTACCCTTTTATACATAGAATTCTTTTTTTAACCTAATAACATTATAATTGTCTTAGTTACTTTTCTCTTTTACTGAGACAAGATACTCAATGCCCAAAATGAAGGCACAAAAGGTTTATTTAGCTCACAGTTTGTGAAGGTTTCAATCCATAATCAGCTAGCTCTAAGGCAACGTGGCTTGGCAGAGGGTAACAGTTCATGGAGGTGAAAGATAGCAAAAGCAACAAGAGAAAAGAGGAAGGAGAGGAAGGGAAGGAGCTTGCAGAGAAGACTCTGTCCCTTACATTGTATGTAGGCTACCCCACCCACTTTAGGTGGGTGTAGCACTCACACCCAAAATCCTGGAATTGGACCATAAATCAATGAGAAATTCTAGAAGCCTGACCTGGTGTCTGCAGGAGGCTTGGAAAGGACATCCAGACAAAAGTCATAACACATATATTTCTATACCCCTAGTATTGGAACATGTAGAATTAAACATTATAACATAAAGTTTTCAAAACAATTGACGTTTTGATGTTTTGGTTCATTGTACTTTTAAGCATCAGTTATCGTTTTAACTGGACTATAAACTTTTATCAGTGTTACAGGACATGCAGATCAATTTAAACTTCCAACAACCAACTGTTGCAGAAAAATCAGTATCAAACTAGAAGGAAGACTCTTTGTATTGAGGCATGTAGAATACAATTTTATTGAGCATAACACCATTGGGCTGGGGGACACTTAATGTTATCCAAATCACCAGCTGTGAGCCAGTTTTGAGTCCAGTTTAAATATAGTTTGCATGCAGAAAGTATAAGGCAAAAGCAGGTTTTTATATGATGGGTTACATGAATTGATTTGTCATATATTGTCAGGCATGTTAACTATAAATTGATTTCCTTAAAAGGAATTGTTTACCATAATATAGGAATACCCCAGGGATGAGGGGAAGGGGTCTGAGTGGCACAAGCAAAACTAAAAGTGTCCTTGACTAGGTTACTTCTGCCCAGCCAAAGTCCTTGAAGCAAGTTGGAAGGAATATGTCTTTTAATTAAGGGAAAAACAATCTGGGAATAGTCAAATTTACCCAACACGTTATCAGAAACAGTTGGACCCAGATAGTCAAGGCTTATATAGCGAGGCAGCAGGAGCATAGGCATATTTGATTTTAACTTGCTATAACATGTCTATAAGTTTAATATTCTATAACTGTGCCTTTACTATTTAAATAATTGTGTCCTTCCATCTATATATTCCTCTTTGATCTTGCTATAGAGGAGAATCTTCTTCCTTGGTTTCCCCAGCCATTTCAGTACCAAGAAGCCAGTAAGGGGAAGTAACTTGTAAAAGGAGTTGGTGGTCCTAGCTTTCACGTGTTTAGACGAGAAATATGTCAGGATATGGCTCACACAGGGACCTAAAAGAAGAATGGCCAAAATAGCCATCAAGGGTCCAAGAATGGCTCTAGTTCATGAAGGAGAAAGACACAAGATCCCCACCAGGAAGAGTCTCCCTTAAAATTTGTAACTCTGTGCTTGAGGCGGTCCCTTAATTCCTGACTTGTTAGCATAGTAACATCATTTCTCTGCCAGGAAAAGGCAGGTGCCTCCATATTGGGCTGTCAAGAGATATGGGGCTCTTTGATTTTGGAGAACAATTGTAGAACTTATTTGGTTTTATAGTATGTCTATTGAGGCTTGTATGTTGACAAAATCTCCAGGAATCTGAGCATTTAATTGTGAGGATTGTCATTGGCTTAAATACATAGCTGTAGCATTGACTGTCAAACTCACTGTTATTGCTGTTTCAGCTAATATGGGCAATATTAATGGATCACATTTTTGATATGACTGCTGGGCATGTCCAGATCCTCAATGCCCTGCATAAACAGAGAGGTCAGATACCAGAAAAGCAAGTACAGATAGACTCATTTTATGCTATCAAACGTTCGATGTAACCCATCAGCACAAACAAAGGAAGTCCACAGAGGGACTGCCAGAGAAACTAACGTAACAGTCAACAAGTCAGTGTAGTCAGCAGAAACATTCTGACCTAAGTGTTTCTCCATATCATTGTTGGATGGGGCTGAAGCAGGTGATCAGAAGCACTAGCTGCATTAAGTTCAGAATTATTGTTAGTGAGATCTAAAGCTCGAGAGGAAAGGAGAGGGGCCCCATTTGGTCTGATTAAGAATAATCTTAGGGATTGTACTTTCAGTTTGAACCTGAAATTCCCTAATATCCTAAATTTACATACATTCCTAAAATGTTAATATATATAATCCATAGGAGAGTCATTTTTATTTTAGGTGCAGGCAGCTAAAGGTAAGTATCCCATGAATTATGTTTATATAACAGAGGACAAAGGCATGATTTCTATGAGGTTCCCAATTTATTGTAGTTGCAGACTAGAGAATGTTAAAAACAAACAAACAAACAAACAAACACTGAAATTAACAAGAGATAGGGAACCAGAAACCAAACAGATTAACAATACATTGGATATACAATGTAACAAAACAAAGTAAGGTATAAAATTGTTACACCAATGTAGAAGAAAAAGAATGTCATTTTGTGGAGAACCTTTCCAGCCCAGAGTCCTGTAGCAAGCATTAAAATTAGTGAGAAAATGAGAATTAAAACCCAAACTGGATAACAGAACATCAGTGAATTAGGACAGGTACTCCTGTGTACAATGCTGGTTTAATCTTCAGCCATGTACTGACCTGTTGTAAATGTGGATACATGTATCATTGTAATGTGATGGTTCAAAGAAGGTAGAAAGGGAAGAGCTGAGTCCAATGGATTTCTACTTTTAGTTTTTTGAGAAATTTCCATATTAATATCTAGTTTTTACAGTTTATATTCCTAGCAATGCAGAAGTATTCCTTTTTCCCCATATAGATATTTGTTACTATTTGGTTTCTTGAGATGGCTATTCTTTCTAGGGTAAAATGAAGTCTCAGCATTGTTTTAATTTGTATTTCTCTGATGGCCAGTGATGTTGAACTTTGTTCATATATATATTGGCTATTTGTACTTCTATAAAGTGTCTATTCATTTTGTTTCCCTATTTTTTATTGGGTTTTTTATTTTAGGAAGTCTACTTCTTCTGAGTTCTTTATACACTCTGGATAATAGTTCTCTGTCTGAAGAATAGCTGATGTCATAGATTAACTAATTGTCAACTTGTAACACCCAGCTGAACTCAATCAGCCTGCTGCTGGGTATGTGGATGGTCCATCTGAGGAGGATTGTTGCCAACAGCATAAAAGCAGAACGGGGATGGGGAGTGGGGGAGGGGGCTGGACAGAAAGACAGGGTACTGTTGATTCTTCAGGAAAAGCGTATCACACTGGTTTTCCTGATGTGCTTAGCTACTCTCCTAGGAGAAGCTAGAGACCTTGCTGTTACTGAGGATGGCTGCAGTCCTTTTGTGAGGAGTTCTGATCTTTAATTTGAGCATTGCTTCTTGGCTCCAGTACAGATCCCTCAGCCTGCTGGCACAGATCCTTCATCCCGCTGGCACAGGCTCTCTAGTTTCACCACTGACCTTTGGATCTTCCCAGGAGGGATCCTTGAAACAGATTTGCATGAGACATTGTTATGGGCTCTAGGCCTCCAGGTGCACTTGGGGAGGGCATTGCCATGGGCTGTAGATTTTCATCTGGATTCTGCAGGACATTTCAGTGGGATCCAGGCCTCAGATATATCCTTTGTGTCTCTAGTGTGTGAACTGATCTTCCGCATTCTTTTGCATTTGAGTCTTTGGGTGAATATTAAAAAAACAATCCTATAAATTGTGTTGTGTTAAACTGTTTCCCTTGCAAACTCTGACTACAATAGTTGACAAGATTTTTTTTCTCATTCTCTAGTTTATCTTTTCACTCTCTTGTTTGTGTGTTTTGCTGTGTAGAAACTTTAAGCTGATATGATCTAGTTTTTTGATTCTTGGTACCATTTCTGGTGCAACTAGGTTCTGTTCAAAAAGTTCTTGGTAATGCCTATGACATCAAGAGTTTTGCCTACTATATCTTCCAGCATATTAAGTGTTTCTGTTTTAGCATTTAGTTCTTTGATCCATTTGCTTTTAGTTTAGTACATTATGAGAGATATGGGATTAGATTTAACCTTCTGCATGTGGATAGCCAGTTTTCCCAACACCCTTTAGTAAAGAGGCTAGCTTTCCTCTACTGTATGTTTCTGGCTCATTTTCAATTTTAGTAAAGCCTGAAAAAATTTTTTAAAAACTGGAATTTTCATTAGAATTAGATTATTAGATAAGTTTCTTTTGAAAATTGTTATTTTCAAGGGTTTCACCTTAAATGTACTACTTGAAATCTTCAGTTTCTCTGTAACAGTTTTCTGTACACATATTTTAAAAATTTTGTGGTGATATTTATCACTGTTTTATATTTTACACTCTTGTAAGCAATGTATTTGGTTTCTGTTCATCACCATGAAGTGAAGATATACTTTCATTTGAAATTACAAAAGAGAGAGAAATGGGTTTTGAATCAAACCTCTGCTTGTGAATAGCCAGTTTTCTCAACACCACTTATTAAAGAGACTATCTTTCCCATAATGTATGTTTTTGGCTCCTTTGTCAAAGATCAAACAGTTGAAAGTGTTTGGAGTTCTTTCTGCAGCCTCTACTTTATTCCATTGATATTTATGTCTGTTTGTATGCCAGAACCATATTGTTTTTATTAATGTAACTTTGAAATATAACCTCAAGTCTAAGATGTTGATGCCTCCTGCTTTGTGCTTGTTAACCAGAATTGTTTTTGCTATTCTAGTTCTCTTCTGGTTTTATATGAACTTTAAGATGTTTTTCCTCCAGCTCTGTAAGGAATGCTATTGATATTTTCATTGGAATTGCATTAAAGGTACATATCAATTTTGAAAATATAGCCACTTTTACTATGTTGGATCTATCTATCAAACAGCAGGGAATGTCTTTCCATTTTTGATGTCCTCTTTGATTTTCTTTTCTTTCTTTCTTTTTTTTTTTTTTTTTTTTTTTTTGTCTTTTTCTTTTTTATCGGTACTGTGGATTGAACTCACGACTGCCTGCTTTCAAGGCAGGTGCTTATGCCGCTGAGCTAAATCCCCAGCACCTCTTTGATTTTCTTTTCATTTGGTGCATTTTTTTGGTGGGGTCTTCTATGTAGAGGATCATGTTATTTGTAAATAATAGTAATTTAAATTATTTCTTTTATATACTTATTCTTTTATTTCTTTTTCTTACCTAGTTGCTTTTGCTAATATTTCTAGTACTGAATTATACAGGAGTAGTGATAGTAGACCGCTTTGTATTGTTCCTGATTTTAGAAGGAAAGTTTTCAGTTTTTGCACATTTAATATGATCTTGGCAGGGAATTTGTCATAAATGGTTTTATCAGACTGAGATAAGATCCTCCTACCTACTTTCTTCGAGTTTTTATCATGAAAAGATATTGGATTTGCCAAACACTCTTTAGCATCTATTGAAATGATCATGTGACTTTTCCCTTGCTTTTGTTCATGTAACATATTCCATTTATTGATTTACATATGTTGAAATATCCTGGCATCAATCAGAGGAAGCCTAGTTGGTCATAATGCGTGATCTTTTTGATGATTTGTTGCATTCTGTTTGCTGGGACCTTGCTGAGAATTTTTGCATTTATATTCATTAAAGAGTTGTAGCTGCTTCTGTTCTGTTGTTATTGTTGTTTGATCTTTATCTGATTTTTTAATCAGGGTAATGATAGCTCCCATTAAAGAGATTGAAGAATATTATATTATTTCTTTTTCATAACTGGATAAATATACGTATGTAGGTATGTTAGTTACTTCTCCCTCCTGGTTGGGACAAAATATCTGATGACCAAACTGAAAGAAAAAAAGGTTTACTTAGCTTGCAGTTTGTGGAGGTTTCCGTACATAATCAGCTGGTTCCAAGACAAGGTGACATGGTAACAGGGCAACCATTCATGGCAGTGGAAGACAGTGAAAGCAATAAGAAAAAAAGTGGAGGAGTGTGAGAGCAAGCTTCTTTCCTTCTCTTATATTGCATGCAGGTTACCAAGTACTTTTGGCTTCATAATCACAGCTTCACATATTGCCCTCTCAGGGACATGCTGCCTGGCCTCTCAGGCCTTCTGAGACCAGGATGGAAGTCTTGTAACCTCAGAACTCTTACATCCTTTGTGTGCCTAAAATCAATGCTGTGTGGATGTTGTTGGGTTCCACTGCCAGCTGGAGCAGTATCCAGGCTTTCCTCTTTCTTGGCTGTAAAGATTGAGTGCCTGGATTACTGAGCACTCTGAACCTGATTCTGAGGAACAAATTCTCTATACTACCACCATTCTGGAATCTTGTGTGGCTGCCACCATTTTGGAACTTGGTGTGGCCTCTGTGGCCATTCTGTAACATGCCATTCTACAGCTTTCTCCTCAAAGCAAAGTCTTTGTTGCAAGGGTGGAGGGCTGGTGTTTCCCATGATGTCCCCAGGCCATTTTTTTTATTCATTTCTTCTCAGAAATGGAGATCTCAGTTCTGTCTTTATAGTTCAACTTTACTGCAGTTTTTGTTAGTCAAATTCACATTTTAAATCATCCTGCTGGGCTGTTTGCTCGATTTGCAATATAAATCTGGCTAACATCCCCAACAATAGTCACGCCGCTGCCTCAACATTAGACTGCCTTGAAATTTCTTCTGCCATATTATTTAGAACACTGTCCTTAATCTCAGTATCAGGAAAAGTCTCTAAACAGGAACAAAATGCAGACAAACTTTCTGCCAAACTGTAACATACATTGTCTGGAATCCAACAAACCAATGTAGTTCTTCCCAGAAGAACCCTCCCACACCTGGTCTTTACCAGCAGAATTTCTATCAGCCTTCTGGTCTCCTAAGCTCTGATAAGAATCTTTCATATAGAAAAGCCTAAGGCATTCCATCTCTACTCCTTCAGGCAACATCTCTGAACTTTTCCACAGGCTATTCCCAAAGGCTCTTGAACCATATGGTCAGGTATAGTCACAGCAATGACCCCACTTTTCTAATACCAAATTCTGTACTAGCTACTTTTCTCTCATTACTAGGACAAATATTACTGATGCCCAAAATGTAGGGAGGAAAGGTTTATTTAGCTTGCAGTTTGTGGAGGTTTCAGTACAGAATCAGCTGGTTCCAAGGCAGGGTGGCATGGCAGCAAAGCAACCATTCATGGAGGTGGAAGAGAGCAAAAACAAGAACAAAAGGGGAAGAATGTGAGAGAAAGCCTCTTTCCTTCTCTTATACTGTATGCAGGTTACACACCCCAGAGTGGGTATAGCACTCACACCCCTCAACCCAACATTGGGATCAATCACAAACTCTAGAAGTCTGCCTCTATGACTACAGGAGGCTTTGAGGGGAACATTCAGATACAGTAGAGAAATCGAAGTTTGAATGTGTCCTGTTAACCTTATCCCAAATTCTAACCACACAATAGGACCCACCCTGAGTGGAGTGGTGATCAGTCCTGGAAAATGTAAAAATCTGAACTTTCTAAGAAAAAAAAATGAAATTAATAGAAAATTTCCATGCTCTGTGTTGGAGAGTTTAGAAGAGACCAGTAGAAAAAGACCTACATTTTGTTGGTTTTCAAAGATTTCTGAATTTCTATGGAATGGGAAAAAAATCTCATGAATATTTCTAGGATGATGTGTCCTCCTGAACTAAGGTAGTAGAAGAAATACTGAATTTCCTCTGGATACGATTCTAGGAGAATCCCAAGTTTTGTCTGCTGAAAACACTGGAGAACAGAAAGATTTTCTTTAGGTAGCAGCCTATGGAAATTATATTTTGGCAATTAGGCAAATCTCTAACTCACGCAGGAGGAGACTGTGGTGCCTCCATACATTTTCAAGATTTTTGTCACCTAGGTACCCCCGCAGTGGGAACATGACCTCCAGTGAATAATATAAGAAATGGTAACTTCCACATCAAGAAATGGAATCCCAACACTTTGAGTGAAGAATTAAAAGGATATTTTAAAGATGTGTTGTTCTAAACAAAAATGTGTTCTAGAAAAATAGAGCTGGTGGAGAAGTCCATCCCTATCTTGTGCAATAAACAGTATAAGATTATGGAAACAGGGGTTGGAGAAATCCGATAATAGTTCTGTTTTCACAAACTTGTCTGAAATTGGAGTTAATAATTATGGACCAGTTTTTTAGATTTAGATAAAAACAAACAAAAGCTTCCTGAAGCTAATCATTTAAATAGAACAAGAATAACAAAAGTTTCCTGAAACTGATCATGTAAGTGAAGTTTGAGATTTTGGATCAATCCAGTTAAGTAATACAATAGTATTAATTGACTTCTTAAATTTTAGGGGAAATAGATAAGGTAAAAATAAAGTTATTTAAGTATTTTAAAAGCAGGGTTAGACTTATAACTGAACAAAAATAACATCCCACCTAAAAAATAAACTTACAAAAGTGACTAGGAAGTTTAAGCATAGCATCAGCACTCATATACATACACACACACATACACATGAAAGTACATTAAGTCTAGAAAGAGACCGTGATTCGCAAACAAACACAAAAGAATTGAATGACTGGATGAGTTAACCAATGAAATAAAGTTAGAATAGATAATAGATCTGGAAAACAGATCCAGCACACTTTTCATGTAAATGACAGAAGTAATAGAAGAAAAAATATGAACAGATAGAGGAAAGGAAGCTTTACTACCTTAATACTTGAATTAAGAAATCCTTTCTTCTTCTACATATCAGGAAAAAAGAGGAATTGCTTTGAATTTCTGGACCCAAAAGCTGGCACAAAGTTAGATAGCGTGGCTACTAGCCTGAGGGCATAGAAGCTGCAGCTCTTCTACAAAAGAAGCCACAAAATAACTTTGGGACCAAAACTATAACTCTTGATTCTCCATGAGGTTCACGACTCTTCTTGAAACAAAAGGTCACTTGTGATTGACACAGGCACAGCTTCCCAAGTTTCAGAGCACGCTTCTAGGTACCCTCAAGGGGACCATAAAGACTTGCACTACTCTTAAGCCTACTTCACTGATGCCCATAGACTCAGAGGTTAACTATTCTTGTGAACAAGTGATTTCCCAGACCTCAGCAAGGAGGCTGCACATCAGTGATGTGTCCCTCCAAGACCCGGTGGAGATATGGTTCACTGATGGAAGTAGATTTATTAATGGAGGACATCAAAAGCCGGGTAATGCAATTGTCAGTCCACAACTGAAGCCACGCCCTTTGCCCCAGGGAATTCCACTGAAAAGCAGAGCTCATGACCCATATTCAGCCATTGGCATTAGAAAAAGGCAAGTGGCTCAATGTTCACACAGATTCCAAATATGTCTTCTACATGCCCAGGTAACAATCTGGAAAAGAAAGAGACTTGCTAACTAATAAGCATCTAAAAATCACAAGCAAGAAATGCTGCTACTCTTAGAGATAGTCTATCTTTCCAGAAAGATTGCTGTTAGTCACTGCAAGGGACACCAAGTAGATATATCTGAAGTGTCCTTGGGAAATCAAAAGACCAATTTTTCTAGTCAAGATTTAAAAGATTCACCTTCAGATGATGATCCAGACTGCAGTCCATAACTCTCCACTGAGTTTCCCTCCTCAGTCAGTTTAGCAGCTCTGACATAGGTTACTCTTTTCTCATTGTGCTCAGATAGATTCTTTCCAGCCCAGCTGGTAAGCCCTAATGTCCCAAAGTAAGTCAGAGAATGTGTCAGACCAAAAGGTAGGGCCTACAACTCCTTTCAGCAGAAAATAGCTATAAAAAGAAAGAAACTGCCAGGCATTGTGTTGCATGCCTACAATTCTAGCACTTGGGAGGCTGGGAAGATTGTTGTGAATTACAGGCCATTCTGGGAAACCTGGTGAATTCAAGACCAGCTTTGCCTCCAAAACAGAAAAAAAGAAAGAAAAGCCAAAAGAAAGACAGACAGAAAGATAGAAAGAAGAGGAGGAAAGAAATCTCCAGTACCTCAACATTCTAAAATCATGCAGAGTATGTCTCTCAGGGAAAACTGAATTAGGAGATTAGGGCTGGGGCAAAAAAGTCAAACAACTTTGGGGGATGTGTATCGACATTCTGGAAACCGAGGGGATATGTGTAGAACACAGATCCATGATAACTATGTGACTCCTGAGTGCTGTACATGAATGCAATAAAAAAAAATGCTACGGATGGCAGGACACCAAGCAAGTCTTTTAATAGACTTGACAGGAGGCCAAACAAATCTTTTAATAGGTCATTCTCTGTCTGGTGCTGAGTAAATTACAATGTGACAACTACCTCAATGCCTTATTCGTATGATGGAAAAGTCAATAAAGGAATTTTGGATTCAATGCAGGAATTTTAGATACAAAAGACCCCTCTCCTTTACCCTTGAGTTTACTGTGAGTCTGCTCTCAGTTTACAAAGCATAATGTTTTTTCTACCTTCAATAAATTTACATCCCTACTCCCTTTTCTGACTTGTCTCAAGATACAAAAACATGGAAAGAATTCCCCCAGGACCTACTATACAATAACAAAATTAGGGTTTCCCAAGATAAACCAAGTTCCCCACCTTTACTTTGAGGATCTCCTAGGACTCTATGCAGTGACAGTCACAGTTTTTGGTGATAGTCACATTATACTTAAAACATCTAGAAGGAAGCATTTAATGGTCGTGAAGTAAGTTTTAATAAGAATTTGTTCTAACTATCAACTCCCAACTGCTATCTAGATTACCACAGGTTCAGGGCAATGGCTGGAGATTTTTGAGCCAAGACGAATCTTTCTGGAAATCTCGCATCTTGATGTCTTCAGTCTTTTAAGGAGTATGACATTCCCAAATGTTGAGCTGAGAAGGGATTTGACCCAAAGTTCTAAGGTAACAAAGGACACAAAATGGCCAAGCTTTGTTCTGTTTCTACTTATCTATTGGGTTGTCTGTAGGCCGAAGAGTCATGGTTCATAAATTTAAATCCTTGACTGTCCCAGAAGAAAAAAAATTATGCCTTTAATAAGTAGTAGGTAGGTAGTTGCTCAGAATTCGGCCTGTTCCATCACTATGGTGGGCCATGACTGTTATGTAAGCATCACTATCACAAAAAATCATAGGAGCTAACTCTGATTATTTTACCTCCAAGTACTATTCTAAGTACTTTTCATTTAACTTAAAAACCTGTGAGGGTAATGCTATTTATTACAGAAGGCTAACCTACAATTTCTGAGGCCGCTGGCCTGAGAAGTGAAACCTCAGCCATCAGTGCAGTATAGGACCTGGTGAATGCCAGCTTCTGTGGTCTCTGCACCCTTCTGATTCAGGACCCAGCAGAGAAAGCCCTAAACCAACCATGAAAGCAGTTGCTCTTCATGATAGACAGACTGCAGCTTCCTCCTGCCAATAGGGTTCAAGGACAGCCAACCTCAAGCTTTCCCTTTTCATTATTGTTAAAGAATTGCACAGGACAGTTGAACAAAGGAAGTCTTATTCAAGACTCTTCACTGGGGGAATTCAACGCCTTCAAAAAAAAAATGGTGACAGTTTTTAAGCAATGTGGTAAAACTAATGAAAAGTACTAAAGAATGTTAGGGGGAGGAGACTAGACAATGTGATTAGACCACCAGGTTTGCTCAGGGAGACAGACTTGGGTTTCTACTCTACTCTCCCACAGACCTGGAATTTGGTGTCTTACCATGATTTACTTCAAAAGGATGGACAAAGGTCCTTGAGATATTCTTGGGCTACAAAATTGGCACAGAGCTGGGTGAAGGAAGAGCTACATTTCCAAGGGGCAGAGGAAATTCAAAATGCAAAGTTTTCTAAAACCCTAACGGAGATCAGGTCAGAGAGCTGCGGTCAGGAGGCAGCTCATCTAGTTTAGTCAAGCCAAGAGAATGTCAAGCTTTTCTAGTAAATACCAATCTTGCTTTCCAGCTGAGCAGTGATGCTGGTTAACTCCACTGCTCTGAACACTCAACCTTTGTTCTATTTTTTTGTGACATGGTAGTCTCTCTGTTCTTGATCCTGTTCATATGAACTAAGGTTTTGCTCTGTAACTTAGCCTAGCCTCGAATTTGCTGTGCACTCCAGCCAGGCTCTAACTCACTATCCTCTTTCCTCAGCCTCCAGAGTCCTGGGACTAACGGCCTTTTACCATGTCTGGCTTTCACTGGTTTAAACCTAGAAATCTGAGTGTGACTTTTGTACTTCTTTAAACATAACCAAGTCTTATTGGTTTTATTAACCAAGTTTTATTGATAGCTATGGGTTGAAGAGGGCCTAAGAACTTGTCCTTTACTCCACAGTAATCAGGACTGTTTATCTTCACCTACAAAAGTAAAGTAGGTCCTCCCCAACTAAAGAGCAAAGTACTGACTGCAATCATAGATTTCAGGCTGTTCAAGATTGACAGCCTTTGTTTTCTTACCTGAGCCAGGTGATTCAGTTAGGCTCCCCCACCCACTCACAAATCATCTGCAGTGGCTGACTAATCCTGCCCATGCAACTGTGCTGTCTTTAATGACTTCCTGTCCTTCCTCCCTTGAGGAGTCTTGAGAACACTTTAATTTACATTCTTAGATAATTAAAGAACTACAAATTTGAAATACATAGTTTAAACTCTTAACAGTCAATCAATCATTCATTAGAAAAAATGCAGAATAAGGCTCTTAAAAAAGACATGATGCTTCTTTTTTGCCAATTTACAAATATCTGTCATATATCATCCTTCTGCAATCTCTATAAATATTTCTGTAATTCTATAAATTATTAGTGTCAAGGCACTGTTAATCTGTAATGAGGAATACAGAAAAAATAAAACCTTTTTAGTTTTGATAAGTGACCAAGTAAGCTACTGAAGTATATATAAGGGATACGATGGCTGTCAAGACTATAATGAAAACATTATAAACTATAATGAAACTATAAACTATAATGAAAACACCTTGGGAACTTTTCAAAATGGAAAATTGGACTTAGTAGATGTAGCGTAAGATCTGAGATCCTGAATTTCTAAAAACTTTCCTGGAGATGTCCATTGTTGCTGGCTCACAAACCACATTTTTCACAACGTTCATTTGCATAAAGAAAAAGACAATACTCAGAAATTAAGCAGTTACACTGAGCACTATTTTTGTATAATTTATGCTTAGAACATGTAAGTAAATATATATGCATGCATGTAACAGAATAAAATAAAACCATGCTGAAAACATACAAAATATTAACAGATCTGGGATAAATTTTTTCTGTACTTTTATCTTTTCTTTTTCCTCACAAATATTTCTTTGAAAATTTCTGCATTAGTAATTTTTTTTTTTTAAATAGAAAACCTTTGCCAGGCAGCGACAAATGCCTGTAATCCCAGCTACTCAGGAGGATGATTGCAGGTTCAAGCCCTGACTGGGCAACTAACCAGAGACCTCATTTCAAAATGAAATTTTTTTAAAAAATCCTTTTCCTTCTTTTTCTCCTTTTTTGAAGCAAACAGCCACATCAAGTCTTAGCATCAAGCACTGGTTATATCCAAAAAGAATAAGAGCAGCAAATCAAATGTAATGCATACCAAAGACAATTCAGTCATGAATAAAGGGTTTGAGAGATGGACACTTGCTTGATTCATGTATGTGACCGTGACAACTAACAGTAAAGTGACCAAGTGGCTTCTGGAAGTTTGTGACTCGTCCACCTAATACAGTTTTTAGGTGATCCTGTCTTTCCATGAGGTAGAGGTAAGATCAAAGACCCAAGACCCAGCCATTCTCAGAGATGTCTTAGTATCAAAGACAAGTTTGACTTCTGGTTCACTCCCAGGACACAGGAGAAGTTTCCTCAGACTCCACATGATGACAGGGTCCAGCTAGGATCAGGAAAACCTGTAAAGCAAATTCAGTAGTTCTTCAACTTACCACTTTCTGTTTGCAGTGAGACACTGGTTTTAAAGGAAATCTATAAATATGTAGGCAGCTAACACAGAGGTTGGGTAAGTGCTTAAAAGATTTTTTTTCACTTAAAGGAGATAAAACTAACTCATAAACATATTTGAACTAAAGGACTTAAAATGTATTTATTAAACGACTTAAACTGGGGCCCGGGATATAGCCTTAGTAGCACAAGCGCCTGCCTGGCAAGTGCGAAGTCCCGAGTTGGATTCCCGGTACCAAAACAAAAAAAAAGACTTAAATTAACTCAAAAAGAATACATTTTGATAGGAGAGTTTAAAAAGTCACTTGTACCTATTCTGCTTTTCTAATATGACAGGGCATCAGATTTAAAATCTCAGACAGAGGCAAAGCAAACTAACCTGCCAGGTCCTAAAGAAAATATTCAAAATTCTTACTTACCAAGTACTGTGAAAAGTACTTTTGTATTAGTCCTTTGAGCCTTAGCATGAGTTCTTACAGAAAATGTGGAAGTCTACGGAATTAATACGAGTATACTTACTTATGCATTATGTTGGGAAAAGCTAGAGATAAATCATTAAGAGTACAAAGGAGAAGGCCAGGGATAAAGCTCAGAGGCATAACACCTCCCTGGCAAGAACAAGGTCCCGAGATTGAGTCTCAGTACCAAAAAACCAAAAGTGCAAAAGGGAATCTTAGTTAAAAAACACTAGTTTGCCTTTCATTAGATTTTGTGTGTGTGTTTTATACTTTCTGCTCTGTTAAGACTAAAACCTGAGGGGCTGGAGATTTAGCTCAGCAGCATAAGCGCCTGCCTTGCAAGCAGGCAGTCGTGAGTTCGATCCCCGGTACCGATAAAAAGGAAAAAGACAAAAAAAAAAAAAAAAAAAAAAAAAAAACAACAAAACAAAACTAAAACCTGGTTAGAATGAAGTGAGTTATCTAATAACACTAGTAATAAAAAGTTAATTTTGAACACATTGTATGTCAGCCAGTATGTTAGCCTTTTTCAATTAACTTAATCATAGAAAACTCTGTGAGAAAACTCTATTTATTATCCCCATTTAACAAATAAGGACACAAAGGGAAACAAAGATTAGGTACCTTACCCAAGTTACACAGTGAGAGATGCAGCCAGTTCTCAATCTAAGTGGTTGAACTCCAGTTTTTTTTTTTTTTTTTTTAAATGATGAGGTGATACCATTTTGGTCACTGTGACAGAGGATCTTCTTGTCTATATTGAATAGAAAAATATATAAACCAAATTAACAAACTCAGGTATAATATTTATCTGCCAAGAAAGCTAACTTTAAAGAGTTGCTGGAGAAACTTCACTGTAAGGTGCCAGTGTTGCTGGGTGCAGTGGCTAACATCTCTAATTCCAGCACTCCAGGAAGTTGAGGTAGGAGGGTCACATGTTTAAGCCCAACCTGGCAACTTAGCAAGTTTTGAGACCCAATTTCAAAAGGTCTGGGGACATAGTTCAGTCAGAAGGCCCTGGGTTCAAGCCCCAGTACTGGGGGCAAAAAATAAAAAGAGGAAGCCAAAAAAAAAAAAAGGTGATGGAGGCAATATTCCCTTTTCTACCAATGAGGTCAGAACATAGATCAACTCCTGTGCTGAATTCCTAAGGCAGGGCCTCTCCAAGATCCCAGCGAGCACTGCTAGTGGTAACTCTGTCAGGAGGCCTTGCAGGATTCAGGGACATGCGGACCATTCTATTTTTCACAAATGTGAATTAGAAAATCCATAATGCCCTCAATCATCTTTTAACCTTCAAAGAGCTTACTCAGTAAGCATACACAATTGCTAACTATGACTTACACCTTTAGGCCAATCCTGGCTCATCTATAAAACAAGGACCCATCTTGTCAGGGGGCAAGATCAAATGATCTTCTGGAGGCATTTCAGGGTATAGATTAAAATAGGGGCACATGGAAGGGGCTGAGATAAAAGGTACTGTTCTGCTTTGTACCCTTCAAAAGCCCAAATCCTTTGTTAATTGTCCTTCAGTACTGGCAAGACCGGTGGAGCAGCTCACCCCTACCTAGAATGCCTGTTTTGTTCCTCAAAGTTGTAAACTAGGCCAGATACTCAAGAGGTGGTAAGACTGTTTTTACTAACAAAGAGAACCAGTGATAAAAACAGTTTCAGTAGTATCAGGAAATTTTTAAACACCAGGCGACATGTATTATCTATTCAATGTATTCTTGACTACAAATCTTATTAATAAAGAACTATTTACAAGAATAAAGCATATGATCATTTTATAGCAGATTATATACAGTATTTCTACCTGCACATAAGATGTATGTGCAATATTTTAACATTAAAATAAGTTACAATTCCAGATTAAAAGAATTTTTACTGGACTAATTTAGATGTGGAGGCAAAGCCCTTTTAAAAGGTATTTGACCAAAGCTCAAATATTCTGTTCCTCTTTTTCCCTAGTTTTTTTTTTTTTCTTCTTCTTCTTCTTCTTCTTAACACTCAAAGGGATAGAAACTCTTTGGAAGTGACGAGAAAAAAATTTTACTTGTTGCTTCGTTTTGAATTTTATTTTTTTCAATGCTTTATGTTCTTTTTAAGCCACTAAAATAAGCCTCTTTTTCCATCCCACCCACACCCTTGCACCTCCCAGAGGCAGACCAAAAACTTCAGGTATGCTTAGGTCTTAAAGGGTAAGGGGCAGAAAAGAGATCAGATAAGTTTACTAAGATAGGGAAATCAACAAGTTGTTCTGTTTTGTTTTTTGAGACAGGGTCTCGCCATGTAGTTCAGGGTGGCTTTGAACTCACTGTAGAGCCCAGGCGCACTGACCTTCAGTTGGAGGGAAGCCTCACGCCTCCGCCTGCGGAGTGCTGGATTACAGGTGCGCTGCACCGCGGTCGGTTCTCATTTCAAAACTTACACATTTTGCCACTTTGAAAATACCTTTCCCCGCCTTTTCCTTAATGATTTAGGTTTCTCCAAAACTTCACTGTACTTAAGCCACAAATGGGGTGTCAGCTGCTTACAGCTCCTCCGCGATCTCGGAAACCGGTGGTCTCCCCGAAGCGCCGCGCCAACGCCTTCTAAGGGGGCACCCTTCGGTCGGTCAGCTGTAGCCAAGAGCATTTTTTTCTAAGGAGTCTCGCTTGTCCTCCAGGCGGGAACATTTCTGGGGGCCTCCGCTCGGTGAGGCTCAGGTCCTTGGGGACGCAGAAGTGGTCCTGGGCGCGGCGGGCGCCGGGCAGGGGGGACCCGGGTGCAGCAGGCACACGGCGGACCACAGCCGCTCACTGCCCGCCAGTGCGGAAGGTGACCGCGGTTACCAAGCGCTCCTCCGTCTTCGTGGTCATGCGCCCCTTCCTCCACGCGGTGCACAGCACTTCCCGCGTCACCTGGTGGTCCTCCACCCGCACGAGCACCGGCCGGGGTGCGGCGGCGGGGGCGCCCCGCGCGCCGGGGAGAAGCCTCTGTTCCGGGGGAAAGCGCGCTGCGGCGCAGCCCTGCTCCGGCTCGGGGTCGGCTCTGCGCGTCTCGGCTGGGGCCTCGCCACCGGCCACCTCTTCCCACGGAGCGTCCCCCCGCGCCCCCAGCCACCTCTCGGGGTGCATCAGAAAGAGCACTTTCTCTCGGACCCACGAGTCACAGTGCCGCTCTGCGGCCCGGCCCGGGGCTCCGCTCGCCTCTGCGGGCGCAGGATGAGGGGCTCCAGAAGCCAAGGTGGCGCCGGGCGTCCCGCGTCGCGCAGAAAGGGCCCTGGCCGCCCCGGGCCGTGGGGGCGACCCGCGCGCCCCTCCCTGGGCCCCGGCCCCGGCCCCGGCCCCGGTCCCGGCGAGACGGTCATTCATTCCTCCCCTCCCGCGGGCTGGGCTGGGAGCCTCGCCACCGTCCGCACGCGCGGGCCGCAGCAGTTCCTGGGTGTGGCTTTGCCACTACTGGGGTTCCCGCCCCCTAGAGCGGGAAACTGGCTCGGCTTTAGGCCGGTTTGCCTCTGAATTCCCTCCCCCTCTCCTGCTCGTCTCTGCCTTTTCCGCTTCTAGGCTTCCTAGACTTTCAGAGAGAACCTCGCTTCGCCTTTGTCGCCTTGCTTCTACCCCTCACCCCCGTCCTGGGCCCTTTGTGGTGTCTGTGGTTTTGACTCCTGGGACTTAGCTCTGTGCTGGTTCCACAGTCCCCCTGGCTTCCCTTTTCTCCAGAGCTGGGGTGCAAAGGACACCTCCGCCCAACGCCCCCTCTAAGACTCAAAACAAAGTGTTTTCTGTCCGTGGATAACTTGTCTGCTGAGCGAACAAGGAAGTTTATTTTTTAATTACCTGACTTAAATTTTTCTGAAAAGGATTTCAAGGCTACTCCAAATCCACCCTCACTGTGCTGTGGGGTTTGAGAGACTGGAAGTTAAATCCTTGGAGTTTGTCCTTCTTCCTTTGGAATGCCAGGATCCGAGGTCACTGTGGTCACTCCTGTCTGGCTTTTGGTTATAGGCAGTGCTTATCTCAGGAAGGAAGTTGATGCCTTTGGTTGAAAACAAACTATAAAACAAGCCAGGCTGGAAGTGTTGGTGTAGGCATGTTATTCCAGCACTCACTCGGGAGGCTGAGACAGGATTGCTGCCAGTTTGAGACTAGCCTGGGATGCAAAGTGAGTTCAAGACCAGCCTGAATTGCATAGCAAAACTCTGTCTCAAAAAGACAAAAAATGAAACGAGCAAAACACTACATGAGCTTCATCAGGATTAAAAATTCTGTGTCGTCGTTTTTCCAAATTCCCTCTGCGTCCAAGCCTCCTCTTTGATCCCAGAGGCTTTAGAATCTACTCTAATCTTGGAGGGGACTCTGTCACACTAATCTTTGCCTTAGGTTAATAGAAAAATAGAACTGCCATTTATGATTTTCAGTTCATCCTTGGTGCTTGATTTACTACTGAAAGTACTCGGCTTTCTTATCTGGTTTAGAAAAGTCACTGTGATGGTTGCATTTCTGCCTTACACAAAGGACCAAGTAATAATGCAAAAGAGATGTTTTGGGAAGTGAGAACCTTCTCAAGTCTGCCAAATGATATACAGAAAATTGCTGGAGGAGTGAGGAAACCAGTTAGGAAACTGCTAAGTCACAACGAACATCTTTTAAAGATTCAGAAAACAATTGTTCTAAGCACTTTCAACTCCTTTATCCTTCAAAACAAAGTAAGATAGTACTATTTGTACTATCTCTGAGAACTTTGGAGTCAGGAGAAGTTAAGTATTTGCTTGAGGTTTAAACACTTATAACCAGTGGAGCAAGGATTCCAGTGTGCTTAAACATTTCCTCCTAAATGACCTCTGAATTACCTTCTATTTTGACTATGACTTCATATTCTTTTTGTCCATTTACTTGACCAGTAATTACTATGCAGTGTCAGCCAGCAGGAACAAGCCAAATTGTTTATCTTAACATTTTCATTCTTAGATGTGCAATACCATGTATCGAGTCCTCTGTTAAAGGAATCAGAGGTAATATATCAACTAATGAACATAAAATTCATCACTTGCAGATTAATCACCTACCCTGCTCTCAAAGATTCCATTCATACAGGTTTGAGATAAGATTTAGAATATTGAGTTTTAACAAAAATTTTGCCAATTCTGATGTTTGTGGTACATGAACATTTTTTGTTTTGTTTTGCTTTTTGTCTTTTGAGACAGGGTTTCACTAAGCAGTTTAGACTGGCCTTTAACCCACTTTGTAGCCCAGGCTGACCTCCAACGCACAGAAACCCTCCTGCCTCAGCCTCCAGGTTGTTGGAATTACAGATGTGCACTACCACACCAATATCCATGGATAATATCTAGTCTTCTTTTTTTCTCCTTTAAAGGGGAGGGAAAATAAAAGCATTGAAAATTATAAAGATATTCTACATACATGCACCAATTCCCCAAAATTAATGTATGTATAATGTATTGCAGACATTAATGTTTCTAAAAGGGAGGAAAGAAAGTGGAATGAAAACACTGTATTTTTCTTCCTTGCAAGAATATTGGCAGGATTCTAATGAATGTGCTTAAGAGAATTTAAAATCACAAGATTTTTTGCTTCCAAACAATTTTGTTGCCATTGGGATTGGATGAGGGATTAGACTGCAAATTGGAAAAAGAAAAAATTCACTTGCTGAGAAATGAGGCAGATTCATCCATCATGAAGCACCTGAATTTCTAGATGTCAGGAAGTTGTACATTAAAACATAAAAGAACCTGAAAAGGATATGTTAAATAAATGAACTTTCAAAAAGATAGAGTCTAGAAAAAATATAAGAGAAACAAATAGCTTTCCTGTAGAGTAGTCTGCTGCATTTTAATTAGCTCAAGGTACCTACAGTATAAGATTAATAAAGGGTGTTAAAATGAACTCATTCACCACCTCTCTAAATTACCTATGATAGCTGCAACTAGCTAGGTCAGTGAGCAATCTATATTCCTGAGCTCTGAAAAGTGGTGCTGGAACATCAGTCTACCCTGTGCCTTCACAGGATCAGAAAGCCGATCTCTGCCTCAAATGGTGGTGCCTGGCCTGTAATCCCAGCACTCAGGAGGCTGAGGCAGAAGGATCACGGGGCCAGATCCCTTATAGTTGCTTGGCTATGAATGGCTCACGATGTCTCTGGCCTTACTAAATGCTGTAGTACAACAGGTGAATCAACATATTAATCAAAGGAAGCAGCACAATTAACAGTGCTTCACTTTTACAATTTCAAAATTCAAACAATCTTTGAAAGTAGAAAAAGAAAGAATAGCTTGCTGTTTCAGCATATGAGCTATGATTTGTATTTCTGTATCTGGTTAATGTGACACTATTGCCTAAGGATCCTTGGTATATTGACAGATTCATGCTCATTGGTCCTTTTGGCAGCAGACTTCACAATTCTGATGTCTTCTTTTTTAATTTTTTTGTTTTTGTTTTTTGAGACAGAGTCTGTCTGTGTAGTTCTGGCTGGCCTTGAACTCACTATGAAGCCCAGGCTGGCTTCAGGACTCACAGCAAGCCTCCTCTTACCTTCACAAAGACTATCACACATCATAAAGACACCCACGAGACATGTAGCCTAGGTTTGCCTCAGATTTGCAATTCTCTCTCTCTCTCTCTCTCTCTCTCTCTTTTTTTTTTTTTTTTTTTTATCAGTACTGGGGATCGAACTCACAACCACACACTTGCAAGGAAGGTGCTTATGCCACTGAGCTAAACTCCCAGCCCCTGATTTGCAATTCTCTTAACTCAACCTCTGGAATGCTGCGTTTATAGGTTTGTGCCAAGGCTTTTGAAATTCTTCCAATTGGCTCCCATTATGGCCTTATGGGAGGAAAAGGGAAGAGAGAGAGACAGAGAGAGAGAGAGAGAGAGAGAGAGAGAGAGAGAGAGACAGAGAGACAGAGAGAGACAGAGAGAGAGAGACAGAGAGAGAGAGAGAGACAGAGAGAGAGACAGAGAGAGAGAGAGACAGAGAGAGAGAGAGGAAGAAGAAGAGGAAGAAGAGGAAGAGGAAGAAGAGGAAGAGGAAGAAGAAGAGGAGGAGAAGGAGGGAGGAGAAGAGGATAGAGGAAGGGGAGGGAAAGAGAGAAAGAGAGAAAGAAATTCCCTCTCTTTACCATGTAAGCATCCTGCAAAGCAAGGGCTATCTGCAAACCAGGAAGAGTACCCTTGCCCAACCCATCTGAACTCAGACTTCCAGCCTCCATAATTGTGAGAAAATAAATGTCTATTGTTTTGTAAAGGCAGCCTGAACTGCTAACTTGAACTCACTTAACCTTAAGGATGGTAAGAGAGCTCACCAAGTTGGTGGAGAAGCTGAAATACTGGATTTTATGATAGAAAGCAAAGCTGTTGCACAGGAATAGCAACTTGGCTCTGCAGAAGCAGCCTCATATCAGATTCCATTTTTGGCCTGAAAGAGTGGCTCTCACTTGTCCTTGAGGCACTTAGGAATCAAAATTCCACCCCTAAGTAAACTGAGATACCCCCTGCTTACCCAAGACAATAGAGGACAGTATAAAGAAAGACACAGTTGAAAAAGCCTTCAGGAAGCACTTTGCCTTTCATAACGGAAAAGCAATCAGCTAGACAATAAAACTATATGATCTATTATAAAAATCTTAGATCTGGGAGTGACAGATAAGATATTCTAGTAAAGGCAACATTATGAGCCATGGTGAGATAGTAAATATTCAAGCATATGAAGAGAATAGCCTAATCTTTTATATTTTTCTTCTAATAAGTCAGAAATCATGTCAGTGATTTTCTATCCATGGCTTCCACTGCAATTTGCACACTGATGATGATCAAATTTGTATCTATATACCTATTCTAAATGCTGCTGTTTATTTACTTCAACCCTTGTAGTAGATACCATTATTTTCTCAAATTCTCACCCCCTCAATTTGAAGGAAGCTCATATTTCTGGTTTGCTTGCCTGGAACTTGCAAGGCTCTCTCCATGGGAATATATTTCTCCACCCCACCGACACTGAATTTGGCTACGTGATTTGCAGCAGTCTATGAGCTGTAGGAGATGTGACATTGGATACCTCTACATAGCATCAAGAGTCATTAAAAGGTTGGCTCTGGAATTGCCCCAGATGAGGATTATTGTCTTGGCCATCATATTAGAATAATTCAAATCATAGAACTGAGCCGGGTGGAGTCTAGCAGAGATGCAGTAGCTAATACACATATTCTGAGCAAAATACAAACTTTCACTATCAATAAGCAAACAAAATTTTAGGGTTATTTCTTACCACAACTTAGCCTGGTAAAAGATGTTTCTTAAATTTTCTACTGGACATCTTTTCTGAATGTGCCTCAGCCACTCTAAACTTGACATGTCTAAAACAGAATTCATTATTTATTTTCTTAAATCTACTTCTTTCTGTATTTTTTATCTCAATTGTTAGCATGACTGTCCAGTTTTTGTCTTTCCCTTCATGGCTACCTCTCCCTTACATATTTAATATTTAATATTTAACAGGGTATTGTAATTCTCACTTCCTTAATTGATTCCTGTTTGTCCCTTCTCCAATTCCCACAACAACAAAAGTAAGACAGACTCCTAGGCATAAAAAATCTTCATAATCCTACCCCTACTAATCACTTTCGATGGTTGTATAAATGTCTGAAAGAGCAAACAAACCAGCTAAATGAGTACAAAGTCTAAGTTGAAAGCAATGGTTATTCTATATTTAAAAAATCGAATCTGATTATGGATAATGCTTTAAAACCACAAGTCTTTAAAAAGAGATTTTAATCATATTTCCTTTTATTTATTTATATTTGGTGCTGGGGATCAAGCATATAACCATGCACTTGCCATGCTCGTGCTTACGCCATTGAGCTAAATTCCAGGGTCATTTTTCCTTTTATAACTGGAAATCCCAGGCCATCTGAAGGAAGTGGCACTAGACTGAAGATCTGGAAGAGCCGGCCTCCCTGGTGCAAATCTCCAGTCTCCAGACTTGTGTTCTCCTCTGTGACATATAAATACCTTCCCTGCACAGTTCTCAGAATCATGATAGAAGTCAAATGAGGGGCTGGGGATTTAGCTCAGCGGCATAAGCACCTGCCTTGTAAGCAGGCGGTTGTGAGTTTGATCCCTGGTACTGATAAAAAAAAAAAAAAAGAAAGAAAGAAAAGAAGTCAAATGAAATAATTCTTCTGGTAACACTTTCTAAACTATGAAGTTATACTATGTTTAATTTCTAAAAATTCAATGATTTTTAGAACTGAGAATCCAAAACATAGTTTTTGATGTTCTCCTCCAGGAAAGATTTAGAAATCAAGGACTTATGCTATGGGATAGAAGAGAAAACATTGGTAATTACAGATTGGCACAGGAGTGTGTGTGGAGGGGCAGTAATTCTATAAAATTTCAAGCAGCTTATTAGTCTGATGAGATAATTTCCTTATAGAAAGGCCATCTTTGGTTTAAATTTTTTTCTTTGAGTAAAAATTTTGAGTGTCCAATATGCATGTCTTTAGGAGAAAACAGAAGAGGCTAAAATTTATCTAGCACATGTGCCTGAGACTAATTTACTCTGTATGTGCATCTGTATGTCTGCATCTAAGATAGATAAATATCTTACATGAAAGATTAAGCACCTTCGTGAAGAATGATGACTCCTCTCTAAAATGATCTTGACAAGATATTTTAAAGTCCCAGTTAAAAGACAAAGACTACTAGGTTTGTCAGTTAACAACAAGGGATGATTTTTGAAACACTCTTGAGTCCTAAGTAGTTGCTTAAATGAAAATTCCCAATTGTAACCTTAGCTGATGTATGAAGGCATAGTCATCATCATTTTCCTTTGTCAAAGTTCAACATTTAAGATCAGCTGTCTGAGTATGAATAAGCAACTTACTAAACAGGAAATTAGATCACCAGTGGTGAAATCAGTATTTAATGATAACGAAGGACCAGTGTTCTTTAGCCCATTTCCATTTAGGCATAAACAAGTTTACCTACTCAACAGCAATGTGTAGTGCTGCTGATGACTAAATTTAATATTTGACTCAATGTAAGTTAGTATTCATTAAATATTTCAGATAAAACATTCACTGGGCTTAGTAAAATGAGTGCTATGGTATCTAAAATTGTATAGATTCTAATAAAAAATTAAGGGAGCAAGGCAATTTTTCTTGCTATTATATTATTGTATATCAATATGCATGTGATCAGGTTAGACTTCCAAAATTATGAGTCCTTGATAATATTTTGTATCCACGAAAACTTCATTCTCCAAAGATTTATCTCCATGTGAAGGTTTATGAATGTGCTACATTAATCAGTAAAGGAAACTAGAAAATACTGCCTGAAAATTTGCAAAGCCATTGATCTGGAATGTCCATCAACTCAAAGCCATGGCTTCTTTTTCTGTTGCACATAATTCATGGTTCACTGCTCACTGGCAAGGCTCTGGCAAAACCCACAGTAGGACAAGCTGGTTGTTAGCTGATCCGACTTACTGTCTTTACTCCTTCTTTCTTAACAACTTCTGTGTTAAAGACAATTTATGTTAAATGCTATTTTTTTATTTTCAATACCATAATTTCATTAAGAAAGTCATGGAGTTTAGTTGTCACTTGGTTTAATATTCTTTACAGCTATCCCTTTCTCTGACCATGCTTCCATGTCTTTCACTCTTTCTCAGCCTCTTTCTTGTCTTTTATACAATCTCTTTCTAATTTTTTTAGTGTGATATAGTGCAGGATTTGAGTATGTGCACTGGGTATGGTGGCACAACCTGTAATCCTGACAGTCTGGGATGCTGAGGCAGAAGCATCGGAAGTTTATCCTAACGTGGGACTTTGTCTCACAATTGTTTTTTTGGAACCAGGGATGGAACTCACAACCTCTTGATTGCCAGGCAGGAGTTTGTGCCATTGAGCTAAACCCCTAGCGCTCACAATTTTTTTTAAGGCTGGGAATACAGCTTAGTGCAAAGATCTTGGCTTAAATCCTTAGTACAGTTTAATTCATATATACATATATATATATATATATATATATATATATATTTGTTTGTTCACCAAATAGCAAATTGTTTTTTGGTGAAAACAAACTCCCTAAATTTAATTGATACCTGTGCTATATACTAATTCTGTGACCTGGGACAGGATAAGAGATTTACTTTCTCTTTGCATTAGTTTCATCCTGGAAAAAGTGTGCCTATGAAGATAATCTTATCAGGTAGATTGCATTAAGAATCTTGGATTGTAAGGGCACTACACTTTCGATGGGCTAACCCATTAATGAGGTCAAAGCTGAATGTGGGTTCTGGGGCTACCACCTTGAGGACTGTATCTGGTCTCTACCCCATTCCTCTGTGAGGCTTCTAACCTTCAACAGTACCCATAACCCAGCCTCAGCATGAGACTGCCTTGGAATTTCCTCTGCCAGATTCAGTAGTCACTGTTCTTAATCTCATTCTACCAAAAAGTCTTAGGACAGGTATAAATTTTCTGCCAGCTCATAACACAGATGACCTGGAGTCCAACTGCCAATAGATTGAAGTCCTTATTCCCAACCCAAACTTCTGGAACATGGTCTTTTCCATCTGCTTTTAAAAATCAGCATTCTGATCTTCTGAGCTCTGACTAGAATTTCTATTATATTCAGCATTCTACAGTTTCTCCAACTGGCACCTTCAAACCTTTCCACACTCTTCCTGTGAACCACTTCCAAAAGCTTCTGAACCACATGGTCAGACAGTCACAGTAATGACCATTCATGGTACCAAAACCAGTCTCCATTACTATCTTGTTGCTGAGACATAATACTCAATATGCACAGCTCTAAGGAGGAAAGATTCATTTTGGCTCACAGCTTACAGAGATTTCAGTCCATAGTCAGCTGGCTCCAAGGCAGGGTAGTACGGCGGAAAGGCATAGCAGAAGAGAAACAGCTCATGGCATGGTGTCAGGAAGCAGAGCAAGAGATCAAGGGAGGATGGAGAGAGAGAGAGAGACCCTTCCAGGCTACACCCTCAGTGACTCACCTCCCTGTCCAGGCTTCACCTCCCAACATCACAGTTAGCTATAAACTCATCAGCAGACTAATCCGCTGATGAATATCATGCTGCCATGATCCAATCACTTTCTACCAGCCCCATCTATAAGCACATAAGGCTTTGGGAGCAATATATATAGATACAACAAAGTCAAATAGCTTAAAGCAAAATTTAAAATTTTAGTCACTAGATTCTAAGAATAAGACATAGATCATGGTTTGAATCTTACATGGAATATATTTTTAAAATAATAATTAAAAAATAAAGGAAAATCAGTATGAGCTAATATGAAAGGATATTGAAATATATTGCTAAGTAAAAAAAGCAAGTCACAAAGAAATATATATAGCATTATCATATTTCATAAGTAATAAAGTATATTCATGTTATATAATGTGCACATATACTTTGTACATATACATATATTCATTATATACATGATATATAAACACATAGACATTTCTGGATGACACATAAGTTGTCATAGTTGTTACTAATGATAAGTAACAAGCATGTGACATGAGACTCACTGCTTTATATGTATATGGTTATAACTTTGATTTTCATATCTTTTTTTTTTTGTGTGTGCTGGAAATCAACTCAGGACTTTTGTGCTTTCCAGGCATGCACTTGTGCCACTGAGCTATAAACCCCAGCCTGATATCAATTTTTACAGCAAAGAAATATTTCATATTAAAATAATTTTAAAGCTTAACAACCCATAAAATAATAATAGTCAAAAGTTCATAGAGCAGATTACAAATGCTTAAAATATTTGTTTTAAAAGTGTGTCGAGGCTGCGTATGGTGGTGCCTGCCTGAAATCTCAGCACTTGGGAGGCTGAGGCATGAGTTTCCTTGCTAGTTTAAGACCAGCCTGGGCTACAAAATGAGATCAAGGCCAGCCAAAATCACACAGGGAAACTTTGTCTCAAAAAGACACATATACACAGATACACACAGACACATAGAGACATAGACACAGACACAGACACACACACACACACACACACACACACACGAAGTCTAATATTCTAGTACACAGAAAAAACTTAAACATTTATAAAAATCAGAAACATGCTCTCAATAAATGATCTGCCCTAATTAGTGAGCAATAAAATGCAATAAACATACCAGTAGAATGTATATTTGCCAAAGAACAATTAGAAACAAAAGTATCTCATTAAAAGACACATAAATTTTAATAAACATAAGTGTTAGTAGTTTGATATTAGCAGGTCTGAGGAAAAATAGCATGCTTTGCCCTTTAATAAAGAAACAAAGACTTCATTTATAATCATTTATTAGATCTTTCTAGAACAAGGCATACAACAATCCTGGTTTCCATGACCTGTAGCATAATATTAGGAAAGGAAAGTGTTCTTAAAGGTACCCCCAATTTAGACTAGGACCTGATTTAAATTAAGAATTTATCACCAGTTGTGGCCTGTAAACACAGTACCTCAAGGGCTGAGGCAGAAGGATCGCCACGAGTTTGAGGTGAGGCTGGCCTACATAGGGAGGAGGGTTAAGATAGGCCTGAGCTACATAGCAAGGCCCTGTCTCAAATGCCAAAAATAAATAAATAAAGTATCTCTCATAAACTCTTTTTGGAATTCTTACATCATTACAGTTCCCATGGGAACACTGACCATCTTTTAAGACAAGAAGGCATTTTGTATCCTTTCTTTTTTTTTTTTTTTCCCCTTTTTATCGGTACAGGGGATCGAACTCACGACTGCCTGCTTACAAGGCAGGCGCTTATGCCGCTGAGCTAAATCCTCACCCCCAAGAAGGCATTTTGTAATTCCAAATAACTTCTAAGTAAAATGTCTATAAGCACTATGCTTAGCTTAGTTCCCTGAACTGCAGGAGTAACTTCTGCGGAGATGCCTTTATGACACCGCCTGTCTTTTTACTTGAAGGTGTAACTGCATCAACTTTGCAACAAATTCTACGCATATTTCTGCATGGCCGCCTATATGCCTTGATTAAATGTTGCATCCAAGGCACAAAAGGACTCAGTTTCCCATTTGCATAATTACGTCTGTCCCAGTTTTATTTTTTTCAGATTAATTTTATTTATATGCTTTTGATATACATAGTGGTCATAGGGAATTTGTGCCTGTACATAGTATGTTTTGATTCTTCTTTTTTCTCCCATCTCTCTCCCAATTTTATCAGTGAGGCATTTTAATTTGTTGCTTAGAATGAATATAAAATAAAACTACAGTTCTCAGCTGTTGACAGTGGGAGCAAGTGGGGTTAGTTGGCATAATTATTTGAGATAAGACTTCTACACTGTGTATCAAGATATTTAAATGTTTGCAGTTTTTGATGTAGTAATTAAAATTATAGAAATCCCCCAAAAGAATAGTTCCAAACAGCAAAAATCAAATGCTCTTTCTGCTGAGAAATAATCTAAAACTAAATCTGACATCTAGTGTTCACTGCAGTAATTGCATGATTTTAACTAAATGTCCGGTAATCCAATAAGCAATGCCTTTTAACAGTGTTAACATAAAGCCTTTTAATTTTTTTTTTTTTTTTCTCTTTGGAAACACAGATCCTTGACTGGAAGAGAAAGTTACATACAATTTAGCTCTACTCTTAAAATGATAAGAGAAGAAAGCAGAAGAATTGAATAAAGATTTCCACATGGAAAAGAAAATCTCCAGAGGTAAATAAAATAGGATCAGAGCTGCAAATGTACTAACACCATCCGTGCTGAGGAGGGAGGGGGCACAGGAAGAGGAGACGCTGTTGTTCGGATTCGTACATGCCAAGGGCGGAAAGGAAAGGGCTGCCACCCACTGGGTCCCATAGCTGGAGCTAACATTAAAATCTCCGCTTCAGACACTTGGAAATAAGTGACCTAGTTGTTAATTCTAGTGACAGTGATATAGAAAAGAAGGCCTACCTATATTTTAGACCTCTTTTATTTTCGTTTTTCCCACTACAATAATTTTTAATGCAACCATCAAGGGGAAATAAGAAAAAAATCATTTTTGTACTCAAGACTGTGCTATTGTGTTAACTTTTCCTTATAGTTTCCTTACTACTAGTGTTTACAAAGATTAGAGAGAAAAGATACCATGCTTTTGGTATATCACAGACAACTTAAGAAAACTTAATTGTTGGGGGCTGGGGATTTAGCTCATCGGCACAAGTGCCTGCCTTGCAAGCAGGCAGTCGTGAGTTCGATCCCTGGTCCCGGTAAAAATATATATAGAAAAAAAGAAAACTTAATTGTTATTTTATGTTTTCTTAAAATTCAAAATCTCCTAAAAACAGTGACTAAAACTACAAAATAGAATCAAGCTTTGCATTAGTAAATGTGATTCTATTCTAGAGGACATGTCAGTTTGCTCAGTTACACTGTTTTACCTTGCCCACAAACATCGAGAAGATGGAATTCTTAATTGTTTCTCTCAGTGGGTCTTAGGCAGAATGACCAGTTGTTTGTGTAAAATACACAGAACCTAACAAAACCTAGTCAAGATCCATCCAGAGCAGACCAGTACATGTCTTATAATAGGGCATGTTACCTTTACTGACTTCATTTATCATTACAGTTAGTCATGGCCCCAGTTTGAGACACTTGCTAGCATTTACCAAGGGTCTCTCTTCCCAGTAAAAGCCATTAAGCATCTTTCAGAATCTATTCCTATGTAGTTCCTCCCTTTTTATATTCAGTTACATTTTAAATACATTTGCAAATATATTATGCATATTTTTCTGCAACTGCTTTACATTGTTTTGCATCTGGTATTATCATGCACCTCCTTTACATGTCAGCAATCATAGTTTCCTGGTGTCATAGTTTCCTAGTGTTCCATAGAATTTCATGGACCATACTAAATACACATGATGTAATGTCACTGAATATACTTTACATATTATTTTTTTTACTTTATATATTATCTCAGTGAGCTACTTTAAATATTTTGATTTAGCTTTTACAAACAATGCTGTAATGAACATTTTATATGAATCTCTCTATGTGTTATATTACACTGGCAAGACAGATTTTAAAAAATAGAATTGTTGAGTCAAAGGAATATGCCTTTTTATTGTTCAGGCTACAGGTTTGCATTCTATTAATGAATGTTTCTTTTTATTGTTGTTGTTTTGGTACTGGGGATTGTGATAGCTCAGACCCCAGAATAAAACCCAAGGAAGCAAGAAATTAAAATTTGGGGAGTAAAGGCTTTATTTTTAGGCCAGACCTGGCGTCACAGTCTCCAGGAGCCAATTTGGAGACTGCAGGCCTCACAGCTAAGGGAAGTGGCTTTTAAAGTTAAAAATCAGGTTCAAAAGTTTAGGCAACAGCTGTGAAGATGGTGGGATTCATTATGACGCCCATTCTGGTTGACTATTATCTACTTTTGAAGACATATAATGTCTCCAATGTTTTGGTTTTGTTGGTTTTGTTCTTTACTGTTTTGTTCAATTTTATTATAACTGATGATATAGGCAATTCTATTAGAGATAGCGGGAGGCATTATGGTAACCATTGTTAATCACCTTGTATTATGCTTTTACACTATCTATTATGTTCACCCTTTTGATTTGACTGACTCTGTTCTGTTGTGTCACATTTGGTTCTACTCTCTTCCAAAAAAGTAATAAGAACTGTGGGAGCAACAAAACCCAAAATGTGTAATTGTCATTGTACAAAAGAGAGGAAAAGAAAGTGTTCTAAACGATATGACTGCATGTATATTTAAGTGTGTAAGATAGATAATGATATCACTGAGTTTTGTTGGATCATTGAACAGAACTGTTTGCAGTCTCACTGTTGGAATGTCTACTTTATAAGCTTTAATTTTGTAACTTGAACAATTATTTCTAAGATGACAATATATAATCCATTAACTAGTGATTTCCTACTGTTTATTTTTTTCTGTAAATCTGTATAACTTGTACCCTTTCTCTGCTTTTTTTTCTTTTTCTCCTTAAATAAACTTAAAAAAAAAAAAGTTAAAAACCACAGGAATGCTTTAACTGTTGACACAGCTAGATAGCAGTTGGGCCTTACAGAACTTCTTGTAATTTCCTTGAAGTTAAGCATTTCTTAAAGAACAGTGAGGGGTAGGGGAGGGGGTTACAGGAAACTGATACCTAAGGCTTTTACAGCTTTCTCAGGAAATTGAAACTTAACCTAGATAGATAGGAAGGGGAAAGGGGAGAGGGAGGCAGTAAGACGCATACAGAACAGAATATGAGGTACAATGGTTAAAACTAGGTTACAACAGGGATCAAACTATGACTTCGTTTTTGCAGGCAGATGCTTGTGCTGCTGAGCTATAGCCCCTGCCTCAATATTTCTTAATTAATATAATGTGCATATAGAAAAGTGTATTATAGTTATTTGGCTTAATGAGCTTCACCAACAGAATATATTGCTATAACCTATCCAGAAAAAGAATCATAATATTAACAGAAATCCAGAATCCACATTAATATCATCTTTTAGTTACTGTTCTTCTGAAGAGTAGTTTTTGGCCTCTAAAATTACAGGTTAGTTTTGAACAGTTTTGGACTTCATCTGATTCTTATATAAACAGAACCATACACAGTTCATAATCTTGTTTTTGGCTTCCTTTTGGTACATGTATTTAACATATCTGATAGAACAATGGAGACTTCTTTTCCTTGCATGTGCTGAACCCTCAGTATAACTTTCACACCACTGACCAACGCTGCATCTTGAAATTTTTCTTTCTCTTCCAAGATGTCACCTCCTGACCTTGCTGCTATCTTCTGACCATTCTGCTGTTATTTCTGAGTCTCCGCCTCCACTCACTTAAAATATTTGACTACTCAAATCCAAGCTCTAGACCATCAGCCAAACTCAGGGCCTTTGTAATCATCTACATGATGATGTCTCCAAGGTATATTTTTATGTCTTAGACAACTTTTGTGATCTTAAGGTTGAAATATTAAATGTCAGTTGCATTTTTCAAAACTTACCTCAAGACTGAAAACAATTTTCCCTGTTCTTTTGTTTTAGACCTGGTACTGTTTCAGTGTTACTGATCTTTGTGAAAAATACTACCTGATGCAGATTTCACAAGATTCAGTCATGTTTGCCATTTATCTCCCATCATTCCCTCCTGCCACTAAATTACTATGTCCTAATGACTTGTGCACTTAACTAGGTAGGGTATCCCTTGCTTAGGCTACACCTTCCAGCTGATTTCCAAACATATTAATATTCTGCTTAAAGCTCTTCATGGTTTATACATTACATGGACAAACTTCCTTAAATCAACAAATAAAGCCAAATATTTATCTGACCACTTCTTAGTTCATTTGTTTGCTTTTTTTTTTTTAACTAGGGATTGAACTCATGACCTTGTGTTTGCCACGGAGGCACTTACAAGGCTGCTGAGCTAAATCCCCAGCCCCGCTTCCTAGTTCTTAAACCACTCCCTCTTCTTTGTCTTTCTTCCTTTACACATTCTTTAACAGAACAGTTGGGTAATTATATCCAACACGGTTATCTGGAACATAAAAGTAAGAAAATTAGGCAAGTGGAATTTGGTACAAAAGTCTTTTTCAAAGTATTGTGATGGTCTATTGCTGAGAGAGGGCAGGAATGAAGGTAGAAAACTCAGAAAGTACTGAGATAAAGAAATAATTGCCTTCAAAGATACCAAGCTGCTTACAAGATCAATTAACATAGTGACTAATATATAATTTGTACAATTTTTTAGGAATCATACAAACTCAGATTGTGGTATCTGTTTAGCCATTAAAACCTATATAACATCTGCTGAATCATAACACCAATAAGCCAGAACTCTCACAATAAAAGCCCACCTTATCTGTCACAAGGATTCAGTTGGATGCCTCTACATCCAGTATTTGGCACAAATTTTGGACACAGTCAAATGCTAAGTGGGTAGTAGGTAAATTACCATTAGGAAAAAAGTAAAGCTTTTAACAGTATAGCTCTGCATCAGGCAGGAGTAACACAAGCTCAATAGTGCTAAAGATAATGAGTATCCTGGGGGTGGAAATTGGACCATTTTTTCCCCAAGACAATTATGGACTCCTATTACATGGTATTGTTACCTCTGGCTCCAAGGTAACCAGGTAACCATGTTTCCAGGTAACCAACCACTGGTTAAAGATAACCTAAGAATATATTCATTAAAATGTGCTTTGCATCAGCCAATTTGTTTCCTTCCCTTAGAATAAATGTCAGAAATTTGGATTTTCTCGTTTCTTTGAAGTCAACACTTTGTGACCACCATTGAGAAAAGAAAGATATTTCTACGTGGCTAAGAGGACTACATCCAGTATAGACAAATCTACTCATTGTGCTTATGCCTGGAGGACACCGCTTATGTTTATCTTTTCCTTTATTATCCCTAAAAAATACACATACAAGGAACCGAACTCTGAATTAAAAACAAACAGTGACAAGGATAGAATAAAATACTAATTTAATTATTTAACCACTCAATTTTCTTTATAAAGAAGATACATGATTTAATGAAAAGTGCAAGTTGAAATTAAAAATCACAGATTTTGGCTTTGTCGCCAATGTCAATGATAAAATATAATCTTGAGAAGCCATTTATTTTACCTGGACCCCAAATTTTTCCCCTGTAACAAGACGGCTGAAGTTCATTATTAAAATGCTAGGGGCATACACATATGCACATAGACTAAACATGTACGTAATGTATGCATGTTTATATTGCATTTGTGTGCCTGCTTATACACCTATATGTGAATCTTAGTTTCTTATGAAGACGCAGACTATAACCAAGAGGACTGGAACAGGCTATGGGGTTAGTCCTGTTTATAGGACATGCATTAGGAGGCCTGTACCTTCATCCACCTTAGGCAACAGAGAAGTGGAAACCTGTTGGAAATCCAAATTCTCAGGCCTTCCTTACTCTATCTCGAAGTGAAGCAGGAACTGTGGGGAGGGGCCAGCCCTCTGTGCTGTCACCTGCCTCCCAAGGGATTCTGATAAACATTAAAATGAGAGGACCTGCAGCATTTGGACATTCCCCGGGGAGAACAGGCTAGGGTTTTAAGTAGAAGTGGAGAAAGCAATTAAAAGAGAAAATTCAGGATAATCTATAGAGAACTTAGGTCAGAGATGGTAGGAATAGAGGCTGGTGAGACACAGCAGGAGACAGGGCAATCCTATGGCACTACGAGGACCCGTATGAGGGTGAAAATACAGAGCAAAGGCCCAAGCAGTTATGCGGTAAGTCCCATGTTAAATGACTTATGCTCATGCAGTCATTTCTGCCACTATGCTAAGAACTGTTGGCTTACAAAATTTCTTCCCTGTGGAGCTTCCTAACAGAGGACAAACATCAGTTCTCAACAACAGACACCCCAAACCCTGCAGTTATTTATAGTAGAAAACCAAGATGGGATTAGTTAATGTTCTCAGGATGGTGCTACACATCTTCTCCAGGCCCTTTTCAACAACCCAAGGATTCCCTGACTCCAGGTTTAATTCTCCCCTCCTTGGCAGCCAAGAGTATGTCATGTTTAGGGAAAGTAAGAAAATTTCTAGAGTTTTATTGGGCTAAAGACGAGCTTTCCCAGAGAAAGCCCTGGGGGTAAGAATCAGCCTATAAAAACGACAAGGCAAGAACTCAGCATGGATGCTCTTCAAGAGGTTGATAGATGCCTCGTTGTCATCGCGGACATTTCCCTGAGAGGGGAATCCTCGACTTTGCAACTTCCTGGCCAGCGTGAGGGCCACTAGCCGGCTATAACCTTTCCTGCGATGATCGGGTAGGGTGTAACCATGGCACATGGTGGCAAACTGGTCTGTGATCCCCCAGGACACTGGGTTTCCCTTTTCATCACGGACACACACACTGGGGAAGCAAGAGATGAGTTTGGCGATGTACCGGAGACACTGTTTGTTGCCACCCCTTGACCAAGTTCGATTGAGAAGATCAGCATCATTGACACTCAGGTGGGTTAGGCGTGGGGGAGACACTGTTCTAGAAGAAAATGATATGAGAAAGAGTATGAGCTCAGAATCACATGATTATAAATAACTACCTTTTCCATATGATTTAAGCTGAGAAAAATATCCCCTAAATTGTGCCTTGCCTTTTCAGTGAGTTAGAATACATAATTCCTCACTCATGAGCAATCTCAGGGTTACATTTCTGGTAAGACTAAACATCTAATATTCCAAATTTAAGTCCTTTTTAAAATTTTTTTTAACCAGGGATCAAACTCACAACCCTCATGCTTGCCAGGCGGCTGCTTGTGCCACTGAGCTATATCCCACGCCCCAATTTCCTTTTACCTTTATGCCCATTTATTTTCATCCTCGGTAGACAGATTGAAGACAGTATTTGTTGATAAATCAACTAAAATCTGGCTTGACGCTGCCTCATGCCTTCGGTACCTAGGATACATACCGTAACTGCATTTAGCTTTTGGTTTGTTTACATACTAACTTAGGAGTAGAATGGACAGCTGAATTTCAGCCAGTTAAAATCAGCCTACTGGTGGGAATTAACCTCAAATAAGGCAGACAGGTAGCTGCAGTCAGTCAAGTGATCCCTGCTTTATTCTTGTATCTGGCCTATACAAGCTTCCAGTTACATTGCTGGACTGAGCTCTCCGAGCTTCTTCTGGTTTAAGCACTGCCAGATTTATGAATCATTCTTTGCTCAAATAAGTTCTCTTAAAGATAACTTGTCTAACATTTTTCATTTAATTCTTTTGCAGGAAAAAGTCCTCAGAATTGTTCTTAAGTCCTGAGACTGCTAAAACCTGTGAGGTTTTGGGCAGGTTCAGACTTATAGAATCTAATTCTAATCTTTTGCTTAGTAAGAAACATTTACTAATCTTTTGCTTAGTAATAAATATTTTTGCATTAAGGATACTTCTGCTTTTACATATCTATGACCAGAAAATAAATACAAGTTGCTTAATATGCCAGGCACAGCTACATTTTCTGCGTATCTTAGCTTTCCCCCAGTTCTCTGCAGGCTGCTTGTCTCCAGGTTAAATATTCTTGGCTTTGTCCACTGGCTTATTTTTATATACCAGTTGCTTTTTACTATATTAATTCCAATGCCAAGTTTCTAGTATTTTCTGTATAAAAGCTCTGATATTAAAATAAAGTGATATGAAATTTTTGAAGGATTGAGATGAATTAACTTATTTGAAAACCTGTAAGGCTGATTGTGTCATGGAATTGCTTTTCATTACTGAATTTATCAGTATTATAACTGCATCTCAGATAAATATCAAAAGATTGATAATGTGGTTCTTGCCATGAATTTTGGAGCATCCAACCTTGTGTCATCTTTTTGTCAGTGGTTGTGTAGTATTAACTCACATCTAGGGATGTTGTCAGGTAAATCATTGGATCAGACATCTGACCACTAAACAGGGGTTAACAACTGGCTTTATAGGATTTTTGGTTTTTAAAATGAAGCAAGGAGAAGGAAACCTTAAGCAAAGATATTGTTAAAAATAAAAACATCAAAGCAAGTCCTTCAGAGAGAGTTTTATTAGACACTTTGAATAGGTCTCTGAGAGGCAGAGCATTCCAAACAGTGTATGTAAATTCGGATAATAACTTATGTTAAAGGTAAAAGATAAAATGTCACTACCAGAAGAAGCTATAGAAGATAAACTCCACGATGCTGAAAGGGGCAAGAATTTTTTTTGGAGAAGTTTCCAAAAGTCTAGGGAACAAAAGCAAAAATACATAAAAGGAATTATAACAACTAAAAAGCTTCTGTACAGCCACAGAAACAAAAGAATGGAGAAAATAGTGAAAATATTTGCAAACTATATTTCTGATAGATTATCCAGATTATAAATTAATAAAAAATATCAGTAGCATAAAACCTAAATAACCCCAATTAAAAATGGCAAAGGAGACATTTCTTACAAGACAGAAATGAGCCCAGTGTGGAGAGCAGGATCTCATATTTTAGTGCTTAGCTCAGTTCTCAAAAAGAAAAAACAAGTTCAGTTGTTTTCTCATGACTTAAAGTGGCTATTCATTAGATTTCATTTTCTGCTCAGCAATTTCTTCACAAAAATGAATAAAACTAACATTCACTGAGATGAACGTTTTTCAAGATTAATGGTTTATTTTCTATTGAGATAATGGGTGAAGATGGTTATAGTTTATACCTAGACATCCCCACAAGCTTCATGTGCTCACGGTGGGGGTGGGCTTTTGTGAACAAAGGGATCATGGGGGTGTGACAGGATTAGTGGATTAGTCCACAGATGAGTTTACAGCAGAACATGATGTTGGAGGGTGAAGCCTGGTTGGAAGAGGTGGGTTGCTGGGGGCGTGGCTTGGAAGAGTATCACTTTCTCCACTCCCTTGATTACTGGCTGTTTCCCACCAACAAGCCAGCGCTGTTTCTCTCCTGCTGTGCTGCTCCACCTTGAAGCCAAAAAACTATGAACTGAAACGTTTACAAACTGTGAGCCAAAATAAAACTTTTCCACCTTCAAGTTGTGGGTATCAGGTGTTACGTCTTGAGACATGAGACATAATACCTGAGAAAGCTACTAAGACAAAGATATATTTTCATTCTTGAGAAGAAATTATTGCTCCAACAGGTTACACTGAGGAAAACGCATTGAGTAAATGATAGAGCAGAAACTCTAAAGAAAGAGAAAGGGGTAAATGCAGCCATGACTAACAACATGTTCTCAAGATTGCTTTTTGGAATCAGGCTTCATCTTATTTTCTGGCTCTAACACTTTCTTTTCTGTGTTACTTCAGCTCTATTCAAAATGCAATTAATAGTCCTACTTTACAAGGATCTGGAAAGAATTAAGGTATAATATATTTAAAATGCTTAGTGTCCTTAACACAAGTCAATAATATGTGCCTAACTTAAATGACAACAACAGAAAATAAGAACTTTGGACTCAGACCATAAAGATTACTTAGAATTATTTTAGGGAACAATATACCAGTGAATGATTTTTCATGTATATCATGAAAACACAGGTGCTGCTCTGAGCTGATTTATAACTATGGAAAAAGACACTGACTTATTTTTCAGGGAAATTATGAACAGGGAAACCTAGGGAGGGGAAATACAGAGACACAATTTAGAGGTAATAGCCCAAATTCAAACTGGCAAAATATTCCTTAATGACATGCACTCCAGTTACTGCTATCTGGGCTTCTGTAGCATTAAATCCTGCCCCAATGCAGAGCACGGTTTACATACAGGAAACTGGTATCTGGCAGAGATGAAATAGGAGAAAAGTGAACAGCCTTGAAGGAAGACAGCTTTATATCCAACTGCTTTGCATTGGCAACAACTTTGGAAACATCATATATTTCACTCTGAAGCCCTGTGTAAAGAAAGATAAAAAGATGAGCACTTTATTTGAAAAATGAAATAAGTCACACTGTTTCCATACTGAGTATCATCAGTATCACCAGCTTACTATCTTTGTTTTCCTTACCATTATATATTTATCTGTAAATTATTAGAGTTATTCTTTATGTGATTTTCAAATTTTTGTGGAATTTTTCCAGTCAATCTCAATTATGTTGTGCATTGTGATTATCTATCATGATTTTAAAAAAATGTTTTTTTGAGACAGTCTCACTATGTAGTTCAGGCTGGTCTTGAACTTACCATGTAGCACAAGCTGGCCTCAAACTCACAATGATCCTCCTGCCTCAGCTTCCCAAGTGCTGAGATTACAGGCATGCATCACCACATCCAGCTTCACCTGTCATGATTTTTCATGGAAATTTCTGTTGGAAATATTCTATGGGAAACTAAAATTTTTGTATGAATTTTTATTTTTTTTTCACTCTTCAGATTGGCCTTAAACTCCTTGAAGAGACAAGATTTTATAGCTCATAAAGTCTATGCTATAGTCTATGTGAGTTTGGATGTTTGGTGTGACAAACCAACTTTAAATTTTCTCTTTAGTCTGTTGCCAAAATGCTCATTACAGTATTCAAGATATAAATTTGATGTTAGTGTTACGGCTTAGTCACCCAAAGACCCATGCACTCATAGGTCGGGCTTTTTGGAGCTGGCTGAATCTGGAGTGTATGATACTGGGTTTAAGGATGTGTGGCATTAAATTAGCCACAGATTGGAATTAGCATGGTTCTGGGTGTGGATGAATGGATTTACTGGGGACAGAAAATCACCCTAAGTACGGGTGGCACCACCTAAAATGTTTACAGCCTGTTTGAGACAAAAGGGAAACGAAAGGCAGGCTTATTTCTGCCTTGGCATGGACTGTTTCTCCTCTGTGTTTCCCCTCTGCCATGCTGCCATGGCGTGGAGCCAGCTGACTGTGGCCTGCAATCTCTAAAACTGTGAGCCAAAATAAATCTTTTTTCCTTTAACTTGTGGGTGTCAGGTGCTTTGTCTCAGCAATGAGAAAAGCAACTAAGACAGTGAGTTTACACTGAACTTATCTCACCTAGCTCCCACTCATCATAGCTATGACACATCGTGTATAAATCTTATTCAGTATTTCTTCTATGTAAAGCATTGTTCTAGGCACTGCTTCACGGTGGTAGACAAAAATGGTATGGCCCTGCCTGGTCTGCTGGTGAACACCTGTAATTTCAGCTTCTTGGAGGTATAGGTAGGAGGATGTCAAGTTTGAGGCCAGTCTGAGAAACTTAGTGAGGCACTATCTAAAAAAAAAAAAAAATTTAAAGGCCTGAGATAATGTTTAGAGGTCGAGTTTTCTTAGGAGAAGTAAGAGCATGACTCCTATTTCCAAATCCCCACCTTCATTCTTTCCAGTCTGACTCTATTGATTAAATTTCCTGGAAAGTGTCTTTCTTCCATCTAATGACTTGTTTTCTTTCCTCGGTGAGGCATTTCTTGACACAGAATTCAGACTTTCTCTTGAAAAATACATGGGAAGGCATAGGGAACACACTATAATGTTTGAACCTCATCTCTCATCTTAGGGACTTAAGCCTCAGAAAAGTCAAGAAAGTCAATGTTGCTAAAGTTACAGATGCTATGACTAGCATTCCATTTTAAAAAATTGATTTACAACGAAGTAATTCAAAAGCTTTCCTGGGAGGCAAAAATAGGCAGTACTAATGTTTGTACAGCATTCAAATAAAAAATGGTAAAAACATAAAATGCACTATATATGTTTGTGTACATGTACGTATCTCATACATATATGAGATTCACATATATATATCAAATATTCATAATAAAAAGAGGAAAAGTGACCGCATGGTATATATCTTACATTTAACCTCACCTTGTATTTGAAAAACTTGGTCCCAATTAATAACACCAGGTTCTTCCAGTAGCTGGTGGTAAGCCCTGATGTCCTTGTAGAACACGGCATAGGCATTAGTGTAGTGGTCGAGGTTATCTGCCTCAGCCTAGAATAGAAGACACACTCACTGAAACATAACCACCCTACAGATAACCCAAATCCCAGGGAGATTAAGTACCCTTAGCTGAGCACGTTCAGCTATTTTTCCATTACCAAAATCAGTCACTTAAAAACAATGACATGAGAATGATGCTAATATGCTGTAGAGAGAAGAGTAAAAATTTCTTCACTTTTGTTTGATTTTTTTTTCTTTTCAGATTAGGAAAGTTTTATGACATTTATTTAACACTCTTCTAGGATTTTATTTATTTAGAAAAATATAAAAAGGCTCTGTGTGATGTCACATACTGTAATCCCAGCTGAGGGAAGCTCTTGGGAGGCTGAGTCAAAAGGATTCCTTAAACCCAAGAGTCTGAGGTCATTTTGGGCAATAAAGGGAGACCAAGGGGGTGTAGTCTGTAGCTCAGTGGCAGAATGCTTGCCTAGCATGTATAAGGCCCTTGATTACATTTCTAGCTCCAAACATACACACAAATATCTAAATAGATGTGTGGGGGATGGAGGGATGGATACATGGATGGATGGATGGAGGGACAGTAAAACTAAATGAATCTTCCTAATGGAGTGTATTAGGAGGGCAACATATCTTTGGTGATGAGCTTCTTTTTGGTCTCAGGCAGAATGTAACTAAGTGTCTTCTTCACCTTTATTTACCTTCATGAAGTCATCAATCATAAAGAAGCATCCCACCCAGTGGAAAAGCTAGTCTGTTCACATTAGCCAAGTGTGCTGCATACTTGTAGAGATTAGGGAGCACTGAAGAAACACTTTTGGACTAGAGGCCTGTCCTACGCCTGACACTGAAGCCAGTCACAGCAGAAACTAATGGTGAAATATGTAGCTTATATGATTACTATGGTTATAGTGTTCACTTTACCTAATCTATTCTTTCTAGTTGATGCCAGTTTTTATTCTTATTTATTTGGCTTCCAAAACTGTACCTCTCTTTGTCGTCGGGTTATGACAGCTTTGAAGTCTGGCCATGAATCCAATACGATTTCCTTTTGAAAGGGATTCCCACGATTTATGTTCATCACTGCTCCATAAACCTGTACAGGGAACCCAAAGAGATGAGCCAATCACACTGCTAGACATTGCAGTTGTATAGCACTTTCTTCTTCTTCTTCTTCTTCTTCTTCTTCTTCTTCTTCTTCTATATAGCCACATGCAGGAGTGAGTGGGTTCTAAATCTGTTCCTATACATATGTACAATGCACATACATTTTTACTAATTTACTGTTATTTTATCAGTTCTTCTGAAAACTGGTAAAAGCCTATTTAAGTACGATAAAAACTTTCTCTAAATCTAGTTTTTTTTTTTAACAGCCTAATAGTGATGGATACTAAATTGACAGGATTTTTAGGTGAATACTTAACATATAGGTTACCAATAAATATTTGAATTAGAAATTGATGTATGGATTTAGAGCTCACCATCTGAAGAGAATCTGTGAAATACAATTACTCCTGAATAACAATTATGCGTCTCTTGAGGGCAAAACAACCTAAGTGTCCATCAACAGTGGAAGGACTAAATAAATTGTGGCATATTCATACTATAGGGTACGAAACAGCAATGAAATGAATAGACCACAACTATACATAGGATCACTATAAATATCACAAAAGAAGCTAAGTAAAAGAAGCTAGATACAAAAAAGACACTGTATGGTTCAACTTATACTACATTAAAAAACAGCCAGAACTAAGTGACGGCTTTGGAAGTGGGGACAGGAAGTGATTGGAATGGAACGCTGGGGCTGGAAAGAGGCTGCACCCTAAATAATGTTCCTTTTCTTCCACAGCGGCTACTAAATGGGGTTTTGCTGTGCGAAAATTCAAAAGCTATAAAATTACATTGCATGCACTTTATAGGATGTGCTAGATTTCAATAAAAATTGAATTATAAGGGCAGAGAATCTGTATTTTGCCTCTGTAGTCACTATCTTAACCCAAATCACTTACCTTTCTTCGGTCTAACATTTTTCTTCAGTTTTACCCACTCTGGGACTCATTCAAATATCCTCATAGAATGTGTCTTTCCAAATCAAGTCTGGTTTATGTTAATATGTAACATGGATCATCCTTAGTGTAAATCTAAAATTAAAAGCAACTTGGAAGAGTCATGCTCATTGTGCTAATCACTAAATTCTGTGGCTTCTCATCCTCCACAGAGTGACATTTATTAACATGTTTTAATATGAGGAGCCTGTGCATAGAAACATCCCTATTCAAGGACACAGCCTAAATATGACTATGATATTCCAAAGATTGAAAGAAAAAAACTTTTGATATTCACATTGTAAAATAGAAATAACTTGTTTTTTAAGACTTGGAACAACTAAAAGATTTGGCCTTGATAAACAGCAAAGTTTCAACAGCTGTTTCTTTAAAGTGAGTGTTCAGTCTGCCAGAGCAGGAGGAGCTACGGAGGTGCAGTTGCGGAACAAATTAGCAGTTAAGCCTCCTAAAGGAAATTTGGAAGGATAATCAGTTTAGCACTAAACTGAGCATATAAATTACAGACATAAGCTCCAAAGAATAGAGGTAGGATGAACAAACAAAACTATATTTTCTTTAACTTTTAAAATCCCTAACATTTTTTATGAATCTGTGAAGGTCACTGAAATTTTTAAGTTACCCCTTAAAGAAGAGTTAGACATATTTTTAAAGCAAAGAAGCCTACCATTTTATCCCACTAATTTACCTCAGTATCAGCATTCAAAATAAGAAAATTTGGACCAGATTGTCTACATGGTACTTTTATAGCCACATGACCCTAAATTATTAGGCCAATTATTCTTCCTATAGTTTACACACAGTTAATAAGATGGTCAGGTTTAATCAACAATGTGCTAGACAACTCTGTTTGAATTATTTTTTTCTCAAATGTTAATATACAGAAGGATTATCTGGGGTGTTAAATATGATGAACGCTGGTGTGCAACCTCAAGGCTTGATTCATTCTCTCCTGAGTGATCTGTACTCTATTTATGTTTGAAAACCAACTGTAGACGTTTCTGTTCAAGAAACATCCCTCAATGGCAACTGCATTGTTTTTCTCAGTGGTGTCTCCTTAAACATATTGTATTGTAGTCTTTGATGAATGACATCTTACACAACAGCACTGACCTATCCACAGGCCCTGCTAGATTTTAGATCAATGCCTTGCTGACCAACAAAACCACTGAAAAAATTTATAGCAATTTTTGCATAAACTTGAGTCCTGATGTTCACACTAGGTGATATTCCTAACTTTAATGCCACCCAATCCCCATCCTTGTACTATTTAAAACATCTTACAACTTAAATTTACTAATAATAATGTAGCTCAGCATTATCTAACATTCCTTAGGAGTCATCAAAAATAATTCCAGGTTTTAGCCACAATCCATTAAATCAAGTCTCTAGCAGGTGAGAACTGGTAAAATATGTTTAATAAATGTTCCCAGGGGACTATCAGAAAAAATGGGAAACAGTCACAAGCCTTACATTATTTTACAGATCAACACAATTAAGAAATTAAATTCTCACGGTTATAGTACCTTAAGCGATTCAGGAAAGTGACTCTTCAGTATTTTCTCCAGAGCCAGTAATTTGGTAGAACAGTTCAGTACCAGCATCTTCTCCAGAGGTATGTGGTTCTACCTTAAGTAGAAACTTGAAGAGGCTGAAGCAGGGCGATTGCAAGTCTGAGCCTACCCAAGACACTGTCTCATAAGAAAAAAAAGTTTTAAAGTCTGGAATGTAGCTCAGTGAAAGGCACCTGCATTCAATCCCTGTTACCATGAAAGAGAAGAAGAAAGAAATTCAAAGGTATACACATAATTTTTGCTGTTAACAGTCTTATTGAGGAGGCTATAGACCTGTTATCACTGGATGTGATTTTGACTACCACGGTTCCCTCTAAAAAGGGAAGGAGGAAGACAGGGAGGCCCTGGGATAGGTAAACTGGAGAACACACACAAGTGGAGAGCGTTGATCTAATTCTGCACCAATGAGACTATGCTGGTATAAACCTGTTACAGACATTAAAGGTTATGCAAAACCACCCTGCAGGGCTCTGGTCACTGTCATGGTACATTTATTTGCGCTTTCTCTGACTTAAGCCTGCACCAGCTGCATGAAGGTAAGGGCCCTGTTGGCCCTTTGTGCTCCACTGTATCCACAGCATGCACCACAGGGCCTGGTGAGGGTAAGGACTTTAGAAACTGTTGTGGAATGGATAGCGAGAAGCTCAAAGTAAGAATCTTGGGGCAAGGAAATTTCTTTTCCAGAACATGGGACAAAGACTGGAGGAAAATCTGCGTGGTTCAAGCAGTTTTAAGAAAAATGGAAAGAAATGGCTACATGAAAGAAAAAGAACCACACACGCGCAAAGACTGAGGATCATTTAACCAGATAAGATTGGGCCCAAATACAAGATATGTACCCTTCTGTTCTCATGCAATTACATCTTCTTGATTTGGGAGCTCTACCTCCCTGCTTTGTTCTGAAAAATCTTTTTTCCTAATTTTAGTCAGGGTTTGAGTGAATTAAAGAGAAAAATATTTTTCTTATAGTCAGTGTAATAGTAGCTTATTCATCTCCACTTTAGGCACTAGGATGGCAAAGATAATTCATTTGGAAATGAATAGAGTGTTTCTGGGATTGTGGGAGAGGCAGAATTGTTCTTTTATGACACATTTCCTAGATAAATTTACGTGTTTCACTGTGTGGCATACCTGTGTGACTATAAGGAGCCGAGGTTTTGATTTTTTTTATTTTTGTGACCTAACTAAAATTCACTGTAGAACTCTATCATGAAGTTTATGTGAGCACGAACTTCTAGGAAGCATATGAATAGCCCTGTGGGCTGTAGTTCACTGGCTGGTGGATTTGAGATGTCCAAGTTCTCTACAGGAATCAGAAGAGACATCAACACCCAGGGCAGCACCCACTGTCTCTTCACCCTTTCATCTGCTCAAATTTTACTTATTTGTGTTATTTCTCAAAAGTCTAACTTTTTACTAGATATTTATGTTAAACACATTTATTATAATTCAATATCTATTGATGGAAAATGAACTGATTTCAAAGGGCATTTGATCATCAATCTCCTAAGAAGGTTCAATGTTTGGAGATCTTATTATGCCCTCTAATATTTAGCAAAAGAGCTAATGCATAATGCAGAGTAGTAATGACAAGTATTTATTGATTATTTGCTAACTTATTATCTGGTTTGATTTTTTTGTTTGTTTTAGAATCTCAGCGGGCGTTGGGCTCACTTTGTAGCCCAGGCTGGTCTCACATCTGCAATGATCTGCACCTGCCTCAGCTTTCCAGGTGCTAGGATTACAGGAGTGCACTACCACCCCTGACTTGGTTTATTCTTTAAAAGACAGAAAACCATTTTTTTTCTTTTATCTTTTTTTTGAGACAGGGTTTCACTATGAAGTTCAGGTTGGCCTTGAACTCACTTTGTAGTCCAGGCTGGGTTCAAATTTGCAGTGATCTTCCTGCCTCAGTCTCTTAAGTGCCAGGATTATAGGCATGTGCCACTAGGCCCTTTTAAAAATATATAAAATATAAAGAAAAATTCAGTTTAAATTAAAAAAAATTTGCAGTGATCTTCCTGCCTCAGTCTCCTAAGTGCCAGGATTATAGGCATGTGCCACCAGGCCCTTTTAAAAATATATAAAATATAAAGAAAAATTCAGTTTAAATTAAAAAAAAATTGGACAAAGGGAAAAAGAAGGAAAAGAATACAGAGTTAAGAATGAAGTTATCATCCAAAGTATATGGAACACTTTGTATAGAACTGATCTTCCTTGCTCATAGATTCCAGATTTGAAAACTTCACCATTAAAATTGACTTGTAACCCACAAATAAGTACAATACTATACTTTGGCAGTCATTTGCAGAAGGGACAGAACAATAAAATACTTTGTCTGCACACACATTTCAGCTAAGGCTGAACAGGGCATGGCATATTCTACTTTGTTTCAGCTCTCATGCTGTAAACAAACGTCCTTTTTACGGTCTATTTGGCACCCTTAAAAAATTATTATTATTATTATTATTATTAATCTTGCTGTTCAAAATGGCATAGTGTCAAGGGCTGTGATAATGAAATGAGCAGAAAATACATGTGTGTGAGGTAAATTTGAGTCAGGCATTAATTATAATGTTCACTGGTATTTCAAGGATAGCAAATCAACAATATATATCAAATAATATCCCTTTCAACAAAAAAACTCATAAAACAAAGTTACATATTATCTTTGATGAAACTAGATATTTTAGGAACTTAGCTTCCTATTTCCACCAAGAACAATGTTCTAGCATTGGTTAAGCTAGTGTTGAATGAGGCTTTACTGAACATACTTCTGTAATACTATTAACTATAGAAATAATGAGAATTGATTGTACTTGCAGGAGGTAAGGACCCATACTTGTAAATATTCTAGTAGCTAACAGAGAGAAACAAATCTGATTAATTGCATTGTTTAATGTACCATAATGCTTACCTTTATACTATTTTTTTCTAGCATTTGCTTGTTTTCCATTAATGCTCTCTCTAAAGCTCTGTTATTTTCAAATCTTCCTTGATCAAGTTTCTAACTATTTCTCTAAACTCAGTCCTTACAAATCACAAAGTATTCAGGGTGACAAATTAAAGTCAGAGACTGAGAAGACTTTGTAACTTACATGTAGGTTACATATAACATTTAAAAATAACCACTTAGTAAGCAGCAGAATTGCATAGTTATCTTACACTAAATACAAAGATTTGTTTTATTGTTACACAAAATGAAATGTAGAAATTCTCACAAGAAAACTTTTTTGAATTGTTCAAAAAGTCATAATCACAACTGCTAACCCTGAAAGATAAAAGATCAGTCAGAATGTCTTATCCTCGATTACAAGCTCCCCATACATAGTAGAATAGAATAGAACAGAATAGAGAAGCAAAGGTTTGTAACTCCTTTAACCGAATTATTAACAATAGACGCACAAACTAAAAGTGTCCTCAAGGAATATAATTATACTCATACAAGTTTTAGGAACTTAAATTTCTTTGGAACTTTTGATGATTCATCAGTAAACTTAAAATATTTTATTGATTAACATTAAACATGCAATGACAGCATGTCTCTCTTGCAAAACTTTTTTTTTTTTTTTTTGTCTTTTTCTTTTTTTTATCGGTACCGGGGATCGAACTCGCGACTGCCTGCTTGGAAGGCAGGCACTTATGCCGCTGAGCTAAATCCCCAGCCCCTCTTGCAAAACTTTTAATTCTTATAAACAATATAAGATCTGTTTTCATAGGATACCATTTAAAATAAAATGGTGGCCTTTTTTAATGGGGAAAGAAATTTTCTTCTTAAGCACATGCAATCTAATGCTAGTAATTATTTTTTGCATCTTAGGCTTCTTGTTTTGAGATTAATCTCTTCTTAGTTGCCCATACTACAATGCAAATACATTCTTCATACCAAAAATTTAAAAAGAAAACCAAAAATATACCAATATAACAAAAATATATCCTTTTTAAACACTAATTATGATTCTATATCAGATGAACTTCATTTTTTCTATTTTCTATGAAAGAAATATATTAGTAGAATTACAAACTATTTGGAATTTATTACGGAAATGAAAAATACTTACCTGCTGTTGAGAGTTCAGCCTGTGACTGAGATGTTGTAGCTGCTCATTACTGTACTAGCTCCCTTTGTGTAAATAGTGAACTTATACTTCTAGGTACCTCCCCAATTAGTCTGCTGTGAAAAGAGGAGGGAGAAAAAAGCACACCCTGAAAAGGGGAGGGGCTTATGGTTTCTGTAAGGTGAAAATCATCTGAAATACAACACAGGTTTTTTTCATTTCGCCTTTTCCTTTCTATGCACTTAGTCTTATGGTGTAAAAGCCAATGGATAGCAATTTTGATTTGGAGATGAAGATTTTTTAGACGTAAAACCTATATATTCATCAGGGAATTGTGCAAAGGAATACAAAAGGAACGGGACGCTGGCAAATAGGATACAATAAAAAAATGCTATAGAGCTACTGATCCCTTAGGTATTTTTACTTATTTTGAAGAAAATTGATTCTGCTACCCTAAATTTCCAGGGCTGAAAAGGCTCTAAAGAGAATGTTGGTAGAACTGAAAGTAATTTTGAGAGTATTAATTTCTGTACCCAATTCTTTTGAAAAATTATTGTTTTTTTCCCCTCAAATGGCAGCAGTTCACCATTATTTATGGGCTATCGCAGCACACAACACACCACTGAGTCTTGGAATGCTAAGCCCTACAAATGGCTAAACTGCATATGGAGAGTGTTTTATTTTGCATGTGACCTCATGGGAGGATACTCTTTACTACCTTTTATGTTTTATAAAATGGTAAGTGAGGACCTTTTTTTACTCGGAAACATGGAGTTAAGTAATACAATGGGCAGTTGAAGGCTGAAAGTGACTGGAAAAATTATTTTAGATGTCAGCTACTATGTGTCAAAATAAGTGTTTTTCATTCTGGCATATCGATACAGTTTTTAAAGAGATGTTGCAAAGGGCAGCATATACCTGTTTGTTGCCCTATGGATTCTATATAAATACAGCCTTTAAAATATAAATTGAGAAAAGTACTTTAAAAAGTGAACAGAAGCACTTTTAGAGATTAAGTACAGTATCTTGGAGAAAACTTGAAAAAAAATCAGGGGCTTAGGTTATTTAAGAAGTCAAAGATGAAGATCTCTTCAAATTTAGATTACAGCTTGTTTCCAAGTGCATACAAAACAAAAAACAAAAAACCTTCTACCCTTTTTCAAAATTCTTTGTTTTCTGTAAAGCATCTGAACTAACTGAAAGGGTTGCTTTTTCCCTGAGGGAAAATAACCAAAAAGGCAAAAACCTACTTTTCCAGGAAAACTGGTTGAAATTAGTTGAAATTGGTTAAAAGTAGTTAAACTTGAGACTTATCTCCCAGGCAAAAATGAATTTCAACTCTGAAATTAAAAGGAAAGCAAAATGGAAGGGTAGTAACATGGTTGTGAATGTCATATAAATTTAAAGGTATTTTCTTTTGTAAATTCAACAAATCCGCAACACATGCTACCCTTGTACCCAGAAAAATACATGCATTTATACGTAGTTTTAACAAGATTTGCTCATTAGGAAACCTCTTGTATCTGTAGCTTAGTAGAAAACTAAGAAGATAAAGTGCCAAACCTTTCTTTACTTCCTTGTTTTTTTTGGCACTGGAAATCAAACTTAGGACCTTGAGCTTGTCAGGCTGGTGCTGTGCTGCTGAGATATATTCCCAGCTCTTCACTCTATAGTTCTGTCACCTCCTATTTGTGTTATCTTAAGACAGGCAAGAAGCTGTGCCTTAGTTTCTTCAGCTGCTGGATATGGATAACAATTATAAGATTTAGTTCCCAAGAGTCGTTAAGACTAAACATTGGTATAAATACATAAATGCATGTATCAGGCTCACAACAGTGCCTGACAGAGCAAACACACAATCATTGCTGGTCATTTTAATGTTATTATTGTCATATAGCTCTCTTGAGCTGTTTGAAAACTTGCATTAATTTTAAGAACTTCCTAAGGAGTGACAATGTGGTGCAACAGGCTAAGATACACAAAAATGAGTAACTTCATTAAAATTGTATTCTATAATGCTTTTGTTGAATTTGGAAAATATCTTTCTTCATCTCTTTCTTTATCCACTATGAGAAATCTGTGGTATAGCACACCCACAGCCCTGTAACAAGCAGTGGCTACTTTAATGAGATCAAATACCTAACTAAGCAAACAGTGGTTCTGTGGCAGTTTAGAACTGAAGAAATATATTGAATAGCAGTAACTCTTAAGATAAAATAGGACACAAAAAATGGCTGTTTAGAGATGCTAAATGCAATGGAGAAATACAAATTTCTCCCTGCTTCTGCTTTTTTTGTTTTTCTACAAGTTGAATTTTCTGAACAATGAATGAAACATGAGAGGATTTAGATATGCTTAGTGAACCAGGAACAATTCAAATACTAATTTTGACAGGTGCAACTGCATGTTTTTGGTAAACACAGAATGCCAAGAAAATTATCCAACCAAATAAAAGAAAGTAAATCCCTTAAGTTTAGGTTCCAGTGCAGGTGTCTCATATTAAACAAAGCCTATTTGTTAAAGACAGGCCCAACTCAGAGGACAAAGGAAGGGCTCAGATTAAAAAAAAAAAAAAAAAAAAATTTGTAAATCACTGGCATTACCTTGAGGTCTACAACTTACCTGTAGTCTTTCAAAAAGTTGTACCAAATTATATTCGTTCACCAGATTTACTGGTAGATCATTTTCTAGTATGTTCAACAATTTTCCTTTTAGCTTTTAAAAAATCGTTGCCAATCCGATAGGTAAATACATTTTACTATTTTAATTTGCATTTAAGTGAGTATAAGGTTGAACACCTTTCAAATATCTAATGTCTATTTACCTATTAATTTTCTTACTAGGTAATTAAACTACTAGTGATATTTTAGAACATTTTTTTGATATCAGGGATTGAACTCATGACTTCATGCTTGCCAGGGAGACACTTGTGCTGCTGAGCTATGTCCCGGTCCTATTTTAGAACTCTTTTATTAGCCCCACAATCTTTATTTTTTTATAGTTTTATTTTTGCTTAAATGAATATAGCAGTTTTGCTACACTGAAATGTGTCATTTGTTTATATAATTTCCTTTAGTATCTGCTATTTACATAGACCCTTTTTTGGGCATAAAGTAGGAATATTAAAGATTCCCTTGCTGATAGTGAATTAACCATTTCCTCAATACTGTTCATTGTTAAGATATATTTTTCTGCATTTCATTTAGAATACTATCTTTATGCTAAATTTTTATACATTTTACCCTCTACACCAAAACATGTTTTGAGAATTTCAATTTCTAGCATGGGCATTTGGTCACTAGTAAAGGGTTGCATCACAATTGGCTTGACCAGTATGGGAGACTGGTGGGTAAGGACACTACAGATTAAATCTATCATAATTGGGCCAGCTGCATTTTATCTGGATGTCTAATTAATTCCTTATAAAGGACATATACCAAAAATAAAGCCTTTAAAGAAAATCTTGTGCACCTCTGGGATTGTTACTGTCAGAAATGCCACAGATCTTTCAAAGTTAATGTGGATACTTTTTAAAGTTGCACAAGGGAAGTATGACTAGTTCATGCATGATGGACAACTATTAGCAAAAATGCTGCATCTCTAATTCACTCTGAATAATCTGTTGAGACATTCTGAGAACGATACATACGTAAGGTAACTCCTCCCCTTCACAAAAGCAGAGTCATGATTAATGTTAAAAATAGAGCAAGGTCTAAAGTTTGATCCCTAGTACCAAAAACTAAAATAAAATAAAATCAATCACTCAGGGCTCTGTATCAGTTAGTGCTTACAAGAGAAATAAATTTAATGCAAGATATAAGAACTTACAGGTGTGGAAAAGTGCGAAGGGGCTGCCTATGCCCTGGAGATCCAAAGGATCTAGTCAAAGGCCTGCAGCTCACGGAGTGAGTCTGTACCAGGAGGCTAAAGAGGCTGTGCTGCAAGCTCGCTGACGGTGTCAAGGGGAAAGTGAAGACCAGAGTCCTCTGAAGAAACAAACTAGCCTTCCTTCACTTCCCTTCTATACCAGACAGCAAGGCCACTGGTTGCTGTTACTCACACCCAGTAAATCCCTTCAGCCATACCCAGACTATGCTAATGCAATTTAGTTGAGCTTTTCTTACTCAAGTTGAGGCAACTGGTAAACTATCATGCATTTAAAAGAATGAGATTTTAAGTTTCCAGTGAAGAGTTTTTAAAGTATTTTGTAGAATCTGTCATTTTTAGTGTCTTTGCCATAGTTCCTTTTTTGAAGTCTCTTTCCCCTTACAACCCATTTATGCTCTTTCTTATCATTTCCTGAGGATATTGCTTTTGATGCTTTCACAGAGCAGTTCAACAATCCCCATGATATGTGGTTTTTCCTTATTTAATAAGCTTAAAACTCACTCTGCTTACTAGTGTGTTTCTACTGGTTTCTGCCTAGAGAACATTAACAGAATTATGGACTGCTTTTTTCCTTGAGACAAGGTCTCTTGTTATGTAGTCCAGCCTGGCCTTGAACTCTCCGTGATCTTTCTGCCTCAGCCTCCCGCGTGATGGGATTACAGGTGTGTGCCCCATGCCTCGCCCAGTAACTTCTAAATAAACTGACAAGCCAGGAGGATCATTGTGAGTTTGAAACCAGCCTGGGGTACAAAGTGAGTTCAAGGCCAGACTGAACTGCATAGCGAGATCTTGTCTCAAAAAGAAAACAAATAAATACATAAACAAAATAACAAAAAGTTTACATTAAACACAAAAATAAACTGCAATTATTTTATTTTACCAACAGTTGCTTAGAAATGATCTTTGATATATTTTAACAACTTATATATAAAAACATATTATCAGACATTCTGTCCATGGGCCATCTTTGTCTGGTTTAGCACATAATCCCCTTCTGCTGTGAAATCTGGGGTGCAAGAATCTGCCTGTTTTGTTGCTGTATCTAGTAAATTGCATTTTGGTAATCCTAAATATCTACCATTTTCTTTGGTCTCTCAGGACCTTATACCTTTGGTGGCTGATTCTCATGCACTGGGTTTTTTCAAAAAAGTTTTTTGGTTGGTTTTGTTTTAAGGGAATAAATGTGCTTATGCTCTTTTTTAGAATTTTCTTAAGAGTATGCTTTGATGACAACAGAAAACAAATATTTAAAACAAAAACTTAATGCCACCTTCAAAATTGAAGGTATTTAGAGAATCTTAACTACTGACCAAGATTAGGGAGTCAGGAAAGGGTAGAGGCACTTGGGGATTTCTCAGGTTTCCTGTAGCCAGACAGAACATGTAAGTTCTTAGCTAAAGAAAAGTGATGGTAAACACGTTTTTCTTCTTTAAGCACTAAACATAAGCACTTCACATACACAATATCAGTTCCTCTGTGCCAGCTAACAGATGAGCCCCATTTAGCCACCATAAACTATCTGTTCACACCTACTCCTGTTTTATGGTTTAGGCAAATAACTGCAGTACAACAATATAAATACTGATTTTTCAGGTTTCATAATTGCTAAAAACAGTTTTCAAGACTACACTAGATGCTAATGGTAGGCCTATGCAGGCCAATTTTAAAGTGCATATTAGAAGATAGTAAGTCCTGCAGAAGCTTCAGCCTCTAATAATATAGGTTACCAGTTTTACAAATTCAGAAACATTAAATTAATAGGAAAACAGTATTTAAAAAATTCTCTAAGAGGCATTTAGTTTCTTATAGGCTTCTTCAATGAACATTGCCATGTTCTTCATCTGGGATGAATTATGAAGAATATCCAAGTCTTTCAGAAGAACCTTCTGGTTTGGAATTAGCATCAACATTTCTTTCTGTGGGTAAGATAGTATAATTAGTTTACAATGAAAACCATCAAACAGCTGTTATTTAGAGAGCACTGTATAGTGACTATCCATCCCCAAGTTCACTAATTATCAATAAATAGTTATTCCTCTTTCAAAACTAATTTTCCCTCTCTCCATTGGAGAATTACAGATAGGGAAATTTTAAATTACTTTCTGAGAAAACACGAACACATTCCACTACTAACAACATTTACACTACAGTATTTATTATGGTCCTCTGAAGAAAGATAAATTACGCACTATAGTTTACTACAGATATGAAAATGCTATTTTATAAGGAATTACATACTACTGTTAGAAGGAGAAATGAAACCATTGTCAAAATTTTCTTCCAGAAATGATCCTACAGTGACAATTACACAGATATATAAATATACATATGTATGTGTGTATCCCCCCCATGATTATCTGTAATACAAAATTTATTTACGTTCACTAGTAATTTACAAATTGTATTATGGTATATCCATACAATAAAATATAACTGCTGACAAGGATGAGAGATCTACATGAACTGACAGAGATATATAGTCTATGTAGTCAAATGAGAAAAATAATTTGTCACACAGTTTATATTAGAATTAGAGTTATGTAAAGAAACAGGATATGATTTACACATGTGCACTGCATAACTGGTGATGCAGTCAGCATGGTAAATAGACACTTGCCTGCAGCGTGGGTGTTTTTAGACTGTTCTGAGACAGCTCTGGGAGAGAAAGTACGTTATGTCTATCCAGTTGAAGCACCTAAATAGAAACAAACCTAGAGATTATTTCAAAAGGTTGATTTGCTGATCTTAATTTCAAAGTTTTTTCTTTTTTTTTTTAAATTTAAGAATTAAAAAGTACGTCCAAATTCTGGAGGGAGAGTGGAGAGGAGAGGAGGACCTGAAGAATTAAGATGTGTTATGCATCAACTCATGATGGATCTAATTATTATTTTGTATTGCAAACATGTACTAATAAAAGTTTTCTAAAAACATCTAAATTCTAGCAATACATTTTAAAACAATTACCTCTTTTGCCTTTTCCTCCTCCTCTTCTATTTCATGTGTCAAAATTTCAATTTTGTTTTTTAGACTCTTAATATTCCCAGTCACTGACTCTGTAGTCTGTACTATTTTATCTATTTCTTCCTAAATCAGAAAGAAATTATAATATTAAACCTTAATAGATTTATATAAAAAATACTTTATGTACAAAAATACTTTTGAAAGAAAATACTGATTTTTGTTTTGCTTTCAAAAGTCAGACTTCTTAAAAAACTACCATTGCCAGTGTAACAACGCATTATAAGGAAACCAACAGCAGAATAGAGAGAATCGTTCCTTAAAAGCTCAGTGAAGCTGCTTGTATCAGATATCCTGGGAGACCCAGGCATGAGTCTTGCAGAGCCGGGTACTGCTGACAGCAAGACAGCAACCGTTCTTCAGTGGCTTATAGCTTCATATACCAAAGAAACCCTAACTTATATTCCTACAGTTGCGAATATTTCTTTAATTTACCAAAATTAAATGCTGGGCATTAGGACTGGAATAGTATAAAAAACAGGAACAGTATCTCACATTAACTTAATATACAATATATAGGAGAAGATAAAAAGAAAATTAGAAATTAATGAAATGAATATGAAAATATTAGGGATGTCTTGGGTTGCAAGCCAAGCACAGAATTAGGCAGCATCCAGGTTTCTAAAAAGTGTAAGACATTGCATGGCTTTTACATCTAGTCCTAGCAACTGCTAATGAGATCAATCCTCTGAGGATCAGGGAACAAATGGATAAATCATACAAAAATGGTATACAGAGAACAACTCAAGCTTGTTCAGCAATATGGCCAATGCTACTTCAACACCATTCTCCAAACACTAAAAGCAGAACTACTGGTGAAATCTACAATAGTCCTCTTCAAGAAATATAATATGGCTTCTACATGACTGTTCTCTTGAAAGAGAACTGGCAGGGGTCAGCAACTGCCTATGGGCTGCTTTTGCATAATTCAAGAACTACCAATGGCTTTTACATTTTTAAAGAATCATTAAAAACCGAAACAAAAAAATAGGCAACAAATGCAACGTGTTCCATAAAGGTTAAAGCACTTGTCTGACCCTTTACAGGAATGTGTATAAATAATCACTTAGTATCTTAAACCTGGAGCTCCATTTACTAAAATGTAAACTGTATAGTTTAATTCTTTATTACAGAAAATGTCATTCATATAAAGAATGCTGTCATGAATCCTTCATGTATCTATCATCCAGTTTCAATTATCAACTCATGACTATCTTATTTCAACTCAATTCCTTCCCTACAAATCCTAGCTAGGCACCCTATAAATCTTACTTATAAATATTATAGTGCCAAAATATTCTATAGTTCTATAGGACACAAAATATATATGACCACAATATCATTATCACACTCTTAAAGATCTCAATAAATTCATATAAAATCTAGCTTTCACATTTCTGATTTTCTCACAAATTAGAACTTCTGTATTCGAAAAAAAAGTAGATTATTATATATGAATAAATGAAGATTTTTATACATGAAAAAAAATAAGACATTCCCTGAAAACAAGCCCTACTGAACCTTTTGGAGCAAAAATTAGTACGAACCAGCCTTATTTTGGAGAAAATAGAGTAGGTACATTGCTGTTCCTATTCCTTTTATTTTATCTTTAATACTGAGGGGGAAAAAATGGAGTCATTTGTGAATTTTGAATTATGAGAAATACGTGGGCATGCATCCTTTACATACATTATGTATTATGACCCTGCCCTAAATGACTTGTTAACAAAGACCTAAACACCATATTTACAAACGCCTGCAAAATATCTAAAGAATATAGGATCAGTTTATTTTAGTTTTGTAATTAATCGGTAAGTTCCTGGAGGGTTTTTAAAAAATTTAGGTGTCTACTAATTAAAAGCTTAATCATGATAAATAATGTTCTACTCTATCAGGCTGCAACAGAATCACACTCTGCAGTTAGGCTGATCACATTAGCATCTCAATTTTAAGCAATTTGTCTAAAGTCAGAAATAGCAGCATGTATTTTTTTCACATTTGTAAAATAAGAATATTAGAGTTACTTTAACTCATTGTGAGGATTAAGGGATATAAAGTGCTTAGAAAGCCCTCAATATATATTAGCTGTAATAACAGTAAAAACATTGACAATGATTATATTTTCTTACTATATACGAGAGAACTAATGTTTTGAAATCCACAGCATGTAGTAATTTAGTGATATTAAAAATATTAGGTTAGTTCAGCTAAAATAATCTAATAAAAAAATAAGATTGCTACTTCACAATAAATATATTAGAAGCCCTTCAATTTCAGGCAACTTTTGCTTCAACAACAACAACAACAACAACAACAACAACACAGTAATAATAAAATGAAACATCTAGTTCATGATCTAGTATTTATTCCCTGAAGAGTATCACAATTTAAGAAACTTGCAATTCTCCCAGCCCCTGCTTCTTATGGATTCCCTGTTCAGATTTCATACCTGCAATAACGCCATTCCTTCTTCATTAGCTCTGTCCTGTGCTCTTTCTATCTTCAGTAGACTTGACATATTAGTTAAATATGTTAGCTTTTGGCGAGGGGCTTTCAGGGTTTCACACAGTTGTAGCAACCTTAGGAACAGAAGAAAACAAGATTATTTTATTATCGTTAGTATTACTTTTGAAAAAGCTTCCCGCCCCAGCAGTTGTTAACTATGGCAGTACAGAGTCCCCCTCCTAAAAAGCCCTGTCACTTAACGTCCCAATTTATTTATCTCAAATCACAGGGCTGAGGCTGTTTACTTGTTAATCTAAATGTTTTCAAAGAATACCAAGTTCCCTGAAGTTTAAGGAACTACAACACTTAGATTAAAACGATATGCTTTAAAGTAGTAGCAACATAAATGGTATTCAACCCTCAAATAAAAAATCCTCCTACAAATACAAGTTGATCAGATCATTACTAGAAATTGATCTTTTTATATCCTCACATCTAGCAAGAATAATAGCTTTCTCAGATTTGATTCTTCAATTCTATAAGGAAGAAATCAAGGAGGAAAAACTTGGTTGCTTCTACTTTATAGCAGCATTTTTGTGTTCTAAAAATTCTACTATAAGTCAAACATTCTGAAGTACTTCAAAATTTGAAACTCTTTGGGTGTTAACATGACACAAGTAGAAAAACCAGTATCATAAAACTTTGAGTCATGTACAAAATTACTAAAAATATTATATAACATTAAGTCAGACTATGTTTATAAGGTATGTATGTTGCATAAATGAATTTTATGTCTAGATTTGGGTCCCATTTCTAAGATTCCTAATTGTATATATGCAAATACTACCCCGCCCCCCAACCCCCATCTCAAATCCCAATCACTCCTGGTCCCAAGCATTTTGGAATACAGATACTGAATTAGTACTTAAGATTTAAAAGAATCAGACTACTACTGGAGAAGCCAAGATTTATCTTTCTGTGATCATGCTGAAAATATTAATTTTTGGTGAACAAAGAAAAGTAACATAAGCCCTACAAATAATTCTCATTAAACTGTAAAAACAAACTTTAATTACCCAGAAAATCACCATTCGCCTATCACAACAAGCACAAACAAGCTGTTTGCATAAAGCTTCTTAAGAAAGATAAGTTTTAGTTTTTTTAAGTAAAATAAAGATTCTAGGGCTGGTGAAATAGCTCAGTGATACGGTGCTAAACTGGCATATGCCAGGCCCTGAGTTTAATTCTGAAATTCTACATTTGTTTTCATTAACTCAACTATGTAGAAAAGCCATTTACTGTTCCAAATGTTCAAAATAATCATTAGCTTTCCAAGAGTCTCACAAACTCTAATGGCTGTGCCTTGAATATATGCTACCATACTCAATGCCAACGCTTAAATCATTTGTTTCTAAAGCTGTAGGGGCTAAGAGTTTGTTTGCCTTGCCCATCTGGTCACGATAGAGATTTAGCACACCCTCCCTATGTTGCTATTAAGGCTAAGAATGATACTTAAAGAAAAAATAAATCAAACTTGTGTTCAAATGACTTCCCAGAAATAGAGTACTAGGTCATAAACATTTCGAGGCAAACCCAAAACTGAGATATTAAACATTCTTTTTATAAAACATTCTTTTATGAAAGGAAAATATTATATAAATACTAGAAAAACTGAGCTTTAAAAATCATGGGCAATGGTGTGGCTCTAGAATCATTTGAAAAGAAACATACATTAGTGAGCTGCCACAAGATGAACAGCTGTTATGCCCTGGAAAATTATACAGTTGTTTGTGCAAATACTGTAATACAAATATGAACTAAAGGAAAAGCACAACGATAGGATAAACATCACATTGGTTAAGCACAGCAAACTGTTAACTTTAACTTGTTAAAAACAAAGTTTAAGGGAAATAAAGTTGAAAAATATTTTTGAAATACCGACACTGAATAGTAAAACGTGACAATTTAAAAAATAAATTGTGATTTTCAGATTCTTTTGTACAAACTCTAACATTTGGGCTGTTTCAGTAATACATGTAGCAGGAGTTCAGACATGAAACAACACATACTCTCAAATTATTCTTAGAAACAACAATACTGATCTTCCACAAATATCTATCTTGGCCAAAAAGGAACAATCAGATTTTAAAAAGAACTATGTTGTAATCATTTTCAATTATATAACTATCTTACCTTCTCTTCAGGCAGTTGAGATGACACTGAATTGGTTCTTTTTCTTTAGTATTACTCAAAATTGCTCTAAAAAAGAAATTGAGTAAGTATTAGCTTGAAACATGAGTAACATATTTTGTGTACTTTTACTGTCTGAATTCTTTCAAGTGTTCTTCCGTGCCAAGTAGGCAAAGATACTTACTTTCCTTTTTGTATGAAATATATTTTAGGTCTGGAGGACTGAATATCTCTGCAAGCAGGGAGGGATTGCAGGTTCCTGAGGCACCTCGGCCTGTGGCTTCTGGGTGCAGTGAAGTGGAGCAGCAGGTTAGAGACCACTACATCCACCTCCCCATCCCGGCTGCACTTGGAGGTCTGCTGAGCTCCCCACGGGTGGGTGGGCCTACACTATCCCCCGAGCCTAGCCACGCCTAGCCATTGGTGTGCAGAGGAGGAGCTGGGCGGATCTGGAGTGCCTGCAGAAGCCCCTTCCTTTGTCTGGAGGACTGTGGATATCTCTGCAAGCAGGGAGGGATCACAGGTTCCTGAGGCACTGCGGCCTGTGGTGAGTACCCTAACCCAGCTGCGATTGAAGAGCTGTGGAGCTTCCAAGGGGCAGGTGGGCACACAGTGTCCCTGAGGCCCAGCTTGTCTGGAACTGCAGAGTTCTGAACAAGCAGAGGAGGGCCATTGGTTCTGCAGGCCCAATGGCTTGGGATAGCGTGGTGCCAGAGTCTCAGTAGCTGCAAACATAGAAGGGGATTTTCAACAGATCCTGAGGAAGCTTTCAAATAACACTTGAAACACAGAAATATAGGAAAATGACAAAACGAAAGACCAAATTACAACCTCAAACCTCCAGCCCATCTCAGGAAACCCTAGGAGGAATGTATTTAGAAGAAAATATATCCCATCCACCTCATATATCAGACACAATAGCTACTGAAGTTGACAAGCAACTCCAGGAAGCTTTAAAGAAATTCAAACTCGAAATAATTTCCCAGATAAAAGAAGAAATGATAAAAGAAATGAAAGAGATTCTAAATATATCTAAAGAAAACACAGATAAAAAATTGGAGGAACTAAACAAAAAGATAGAATCCCTAGACAAGCAATATAAGAAACAAACAGAATACATAATGCAGATGCACAGAGATATACAGGAAATAAAAAACTCCACTGCAAGTTGTAAAAACTGCCTTAATGAAAGTGAAGATAGAATTTCAGACCTTGAAGACAGGATTGTAGCTAGTGAACAGGAAAGGAAAGATCTTTTAAAAATAACAAGGAATCAGGAAACAACAATTCAACAACTGCAAGACGATGCAAAGAAGAATAACATAAGAATGATAGGGATTAATGAAAAGAAGGAGACAACATAAAGGATATCAAGAGGATATTTAGAGAAGTAATAGCTGAAAATTTCCCAAGCATGAGATCAGAAACTGACATCAGGATCAGTGAAGCATATAGAACTCCAAATAGTCATAACAAAAATAAAACTACACCCAGGCATATAATAATCACCATCCCAGAAATCCAACACAAGAATAGATTATTAAAAGCTGTCAGAGAGAAAAGACAGATCACTTATAAAGGAAAACCTATCAGAATCACAGCAGACTTCTCATCACAAACAATAAAGTCAAGAAGAGCATGGAGTGAAGTATTCCAGATCCCAAAGCAAAATGATTTCCAACCTAGACTGATATATCCTGCAAAACTATCATTCAAAATAGATGGTGCAATACGATACTTCCATGACAAAGAACAGCTGAAGAACTTCATGAACACCAAACCAACCCTGCAAAAAATACTGAAAGTCAGTTTAGATACACAAAGGAAAAAACCACTAAGCAAAGCAGATAATTAAACAGAACAGAAAGATAAAGATGCAACAGCAGAGTGATCACATGTCAACAATAAACCAGCATTTAACAGTAATAACCATTAATGTAAATGGTCTCAATGCACCAATCAAAAGAAACAGACTAGCAGAATGGATCAAGAAACAAAATCCAACCATATGCTGTTTACAGGAAACCCATCTAACCCAGAAGGATACTCACAGACTGAAAGTCAAAGGATGGAAAACAATACTTCATGCAGCAGGAATTCAAAAAAAGGCAGGAGTAGCCATTCTGTTTGCAGACAACGTGAACTTTAAACCAACAATGACCATAAAGGATAAAGAAGGTCACTACATACTCGTAAGGGGAAAACTCCAAGAGGAAGAGATAACTATCTTAAATATATACGCACCAAACTCCAGAGCACCCAGTTATATAAAACAATTATTAACAGAAATGAAAACTCAAATTATCAGTAACACAATTATAACAGGAGACCTTAATACGCCATTGACACCAAGGGACAGATCAACCAGACAGAAAATGAGCAAAGAAATAACAGAACTGAATCATACCTGTGAACAAATGGGTTTGATAGACATATACAGAATGTTCCACACAACAACATCAGAATACACATTCTTCTCAGCAGTACATGGATCATTTTCTAAAACAGACCATATATTAGCTCACAGAACATATTTAAACAAGTGCAAAAGAGCTGAAATCATCCCTTGCATGTTATCGGATCATGGCGCTCTGAAATTAGAAATTAATGATAAAAGATACTGCAAATATCCCACAAACACATGGAAACTGAATAACACACTCTTGAGTAATCAGTGGGTCACAGAAGAAATTAAAGAAGAAATCAAACAATACCTAAAAGAAAATGAAAACGCAGATACAACTTACTGGAATCTGTGGGATGCAATGAAAGCCGTCCTGAGAGGAAAATTTATTGCACTGAGTTCCCACATGAGGAAAACAGAACGAATACAAATAAATAACTTGATGCTACACCTCAAACAGCTAGAAAAAGAAGAGCAAGTCAAGCCCAAAGACAAAAGAAGAGAGGAAATTATAAAAATCAGAGCAGAAATCAATGCAATAGAGACTAAGAAAACAATCCAAAGAATCAATGAATCAAAGAGTTGGTTCTTTGAAAGAATAAATAAAATCGATAAGCCCCTAGCCAACCTTATTAAAAAAAGGGAAGAAAAAGCTCAAATTCATGCAATAAGAAATGAAAAAGGAGAAATCACTACAGACCCAATAAAAATACAGAAGATCATCAACACCTATTTCGAAAACCTCTACTCTCAAAAGTTTGATAACACAGAAGAAATAGACAGATTCTTAGAAGCATATGAAGTGCTAAAGCTAGATCAAGAGGATGTAAAACTGTTGAATAACCCAATCTCTGTTACTGAAATTGAAAATGTAATTAAGTCCTTACCCACCAAGAAGAGCCCAGGCCCAGATGGATTCACTGCAGAATTCTACAAGAAATACAAAGAAGACCTAATGCCGACACTCCTCAAACTATTCAATGAAATTGAAAGGGAAGCAATCCTTCCTAAGTCATTCCTGGAAGCAAATATTACTCTAGTACCAAAACCTGAGAAAGACCCAACTAAAAAAGAGAACTATAGACCGATCTCCCTAATGAACACAGATGCAAAAATCCTCAATAAAATAAAATATTGGCAAATAGGATGCAGCAAATCATCAAGAAGATTATACACCATGACCAAGTGGGATTCATCCCAGGAATGCAAGGATGGTTCAACATACGCAAATCAATAAATGTAATCCACCATATCAATAAAGCCAAAAATAAGAATCACAGGATCATTTCTATAGATGCAGAAAAAGCCTTTGATAAGGTCCAACATTTATTCATGATAAAAACTTTACAGAAAATTGGAATAGATGGTCTTTACCTCAATATAATAAAGGCCATTTATGACAAACCAACAGCCAGCATCATACTAAATGGCCAAAAATTGAAAGCCTTTACTTTAAAATCAGGCACAAGACAAGGATGTCTTTATCACCACTCCTATTTAATATAGTAGTGGAAGTACTAGCCAGAGCAATTAGGCAAGAAAGAGAAATAAAAGGGGTAAAGATAGGAAAAGAAGAAGTTAAATTATCATTGTTTGCAGATGACATGATACTCTCCATAGAAGACCCCCTAAACTCCATTGAAAGACTCTTAGATACAATAAATAAATTCAGTAATGTGGCTGGATACAAAATCAATACTCAGAAATCAATAGCATTCCTATACACGAACAACAAAATCACAGAGAGGGAAATAAGAGAAACTGGACTATTCACATTAGCAAGCAAAAAAATGAAATATTTAGGAATTACTCTTACAAAAGAAGTGAAAGACTTATACAGTGAAAATTATAATACACTGAAAAAGGAAATTGAAGATGATCTCAGAAAATGGAAAGACATCCCTTGCTCATGGATAGGAAGAACAAACATTGTGAAAATGGCCATTCTCCCAAAACTGTTATACAGATTCAATGCAATCCCAATAGAAATACCATCAACATACCTTATAGATCTAGAGAAATCACTCCTAAATTTCATCTGGAACCAGAAGAGACCTAGAATCGCAAAGGCAATTCTAAGCAGCAAAGACAAAGCAGGAGGCATCACAATCCCTGACTTGAAGTTATACTACAAAGCAACAGTAGTAAAATCAACATGGTATTGGAATCAAAACAGAGCTGAAGATCAATGGAATAGATTAGAAGATACAACCACAACTACAAACACACTCAACCACCTTATCTTTGATAAAGGAGCCAAGCAGATTCACTGGAAGAACGACAGTCTCTTTAATAAATGGTGCTGGAAAAACTGGCTCTCCATTTGCCGAAAACTAAAGCTAGACCCATGTCTATCACCATGTACTAAATTAAAATCTAAATGGGTCAAAGATCTGAATATTAAAACAGAAACACTAAATCTATTGGAAGACAAATTGGGTAGAAACCTTGGAGACATAGGAGTAGGTAGAGAATTCATGAACAGGACTCAAACCGCACGGGAAATACTTCCCAGAATCAATAACTGGGACCACTTCTTATTAAAAAGTTTCTGCATGTCAAAAGAAATCTCCAGCATAGTGAAAAGAAAACCCACAAACTGGGAAAAGATTTTAGTGAACTCTCTCTCAGACAAGGGACTCTTGTCTAAAACATATAAAGAATTAAAAAAACTCAGACCTCCAAAATTCAAAGATCCAATCCAAAAATGGGCATCTGAGATGAATACGCAATTCTCAGATGAAGAAATGCAAATGGCAAATAAATACATGAAAAAATGCTCATCATCATTGGTCATTAGAGAAATGCAAATTAAAACCACACTGAGATACCATCTCACTCCTGAAAGAATGGCTAGGATCAAGAAAACCAACAACAACAAATGCTGGAGAGGCTGTGGGGAAAAAGGAACTCTCCTGCACTGTTGGTGGGAGTGTAGACTGGTACAGCCTTTGTGGAGGTCTGTCTGGAGGTTTCTCAAAAAGTTGGGATTGGAAATCCCATTCATTCCAGCTATTCCACTTCTAGGCATATTCCCAGAAGAACTGAAAGCAATATACCACAGTGATATATGTGCACCTATGTTTATAGCAGCACAATTTGTAATCACCAGATCTTGGAAACAACCCAAGTGTCCATCAACTGAGGAATGGATAAAAAAGTTGTGGTATTTCTATACAATGGAGTATTATTCAGCTATAAAGAAGGATCACATTGAGATATTTATCAATAAATGGGCGCAGCTTGAGACCATACTCATAAGTGAAATAAATCAATCTCGCATGTATGAATACCGAATATTTTCCCTAATGTAAGTAATGATTCAAATATATAAAAATATGTGGTAATCATGATTCCCCATTATGTGGCCTTGAAGCCTTATAAAATTTTCACTTATTAATTGGAAAGGCTTTATTCTGGGCTTCTTGATATGGAAATATTTGAAGCTATAGTATATGAAGTTTTATCCAAATATTTCAAGGAAAAAAACATAAACTATGGTAACTACTATTCTTTAAAAAGATTAGTTATTTCTTATGTTTATTTTAATTAAGGGAAAAATTAAAAAAATTAGGATATATAATAGTAACTCTTTTTGATTTCCTATTAACTTGTTTTGAAGTCCTGTAATACTCGCACGATCTTGTTTTGACTGATTAGACTCTGTTCCATTCTGTGCGATAGTATCAAGTTTGAGGGTATAGGCAACTACTTTGAAGGCAGTAAGATTCACTAAGATGCCCATTCTGGTTTGACTATTGTCTCCTTTGGAAGTCCTGTAATGTTTACAATGCCTAAGTTTTATTGGTCTTGTTCTCTACTGTTTTGTCCAACTTTATAATATCTAATGAGATAGACAATTCTTTTTAAGGAAACAAGAGACAACGTTGATAACCATTGTTAATAACCTTGTACTCTGTTCTACATCATGTGCTATGTTTATCCTTGGTTTTGACTGACAGCTTTGTTTTGCCGTATTTGACTTTATTCTCCCCCCCCCAAAAAAAAAGTAATAAGAACTAAGGAGTAATAAAATCCAAAATGTGTAAATTTTGTTGTAAAAAAGAGGGAGGAAAAAAAAAAAGAGCTCTAACGGATATAACAGCAAGTGTGTTTAGGGGTGTTAAATAGCTGACTATATTAATGTTTTTGGATTATTGAACACAGCTGTTTGCAGTCTCTCTGTTTGAATGTCTACTTTGTATTCTTTGATACTGTGATGTGAGCAACTATTTCCAAGATGATAATATGTAATCTATTAATAGGTGATTTCTTACTGTTATGATTTTTTTTGTAGTTCTGTATTATGTGTAACCTTACACTGCTTTGTTTTGTTTTGTGTTTTTCTCTTTTTCCTCTTAAATAAAATAAAATAAAATATATTTTAAATAGCAGTACAGTAAAAATATTTTAAGATCATAGGAATCTGCTGAAGGAATTCAGCTCTAATACAGAATTCTACCTTGCTTTCTTTATATCAACTATAGAATGGTAGCTTCCATATTAATAGTCACTCTGAAATCAACTTCTTCCAAAAAAATCCTTATTGACAAAACAATTTAAAATTTTTATACATGGCTGATCTGGCCATAAAGATTTTTTACTGATGGAATCCCATGTTTCTAAAATTAAAGATGTTTTTGCTGAAGACCAAGGCTATTACAAACATTAAGTATATCTTCTTCTGAAATATAAAAAATTCCCAAAGCATATTGTCATATTTAGAAAAATACTTACAGGAAACACAGTAAGTAAGAACCAAGAGATGAAAAAGAAAAATTTTATACTCACATAATCACTGCTTCTATCACAGTTTCCAAATGCTCCCTCATACTCTTTGAAAGAGGTTGCCAGGTTTTTCTCTTGTTGGATGCTATCTTTATCTGTTTTAGATTAATATGATTTGTTTGTCCTGTTATTAGTGATAGAAGATATTGTGATTAGTTCAGAAATTTGCATGGTTTTACTTAAAAAATGGATTCTTTAATCTAAAAAAGTTAACAGAATTATAAAAACAAAATACTATAGAGGTTTATAAACTTTTTAACTCATTTATTATTGCAGGACTAGGTGTTGAATATGAATTCAGTGCCCATTATGTTAACTGAAATAGTATTAGGCAATACTGCAAAACAAGCCCCAAATAATTTTAGGTGAAAAAATAACCTATAATTATTCAAAGTTATAGTCTCAGTAATGACTTGAACTCAAGAACTTTATTGAGAAGACTGCAATACTCTTTCTACCAAATATTAGATGGCAACTAGAAAAAAAGCAAATTAATCAAACCACAAAAATAGATAATTCATCATCAGCTGTGTGCTATCCTACTTATAAACAAAGGAGATTACTGACTTTCCTAAAGAACAGTTTTAGAGAGAAGGGATATTAAGCAAATTACATATGTGCAGAACATTGCAAGATAAAGAAGTAGTATGCTGTATGGAAGTATAATACCAAAGCGTTGTCTTGGGTGAGGAAAGGTAGGGGATCCTCCTCTCATGAGGAAGTGATATTTAAGAAAATATGTCTATTCCAGATTAATTTACTCCAAACAGTCTTAGGTAGTGGTTCCAAATTAATCTACACAACAGTGGCAGAACAGCAAATACTCTGTCTCGAGAAAAGTAAGTGGGTTTGTCTTTACATAACAATTTAGACTGTGAGACATTTTGATTTTCACTAGTTCTTGTCAAATTAGTAGCATAGAAGCCTTTCCCATATTTTGCTATAAGTGTTAAGTAAAATTTTAGTTGACAAAAAATAGTGACTGTATCTTATGAAAATGTGAATGTGGGTGCTTATTACTCTTTTGCACAGAACTCATAAAAAAGATGCTGAAAAACTTTTCATGAATAAATCCTAAGAAAGATACATATTAGAGAAGATACAGAAAAGAAATACCTTCAGAAGATGTATGCTTTGGATGATTTTTAATTCTTTTTGTGCTTCTAACCTAAAGGGAAAATATATATACGGAAAGAAAATTAAACATCACATGAAAATGTATCACCTTTGCTATAGCTTTGTTACATATTTTAGTATTTTAAAGAGTATACATATATATTCTGGTGGATAGAAAAAAATGCATAATGCCACTTCTACAGAAAACAGCGCATATTTACCACAAGCAGAACATATACTAAAGTAATTGTTAGATGACAGTAAGAACAATTTTATGTAGTGTAAAAGAATTTTCAAAGTAAATCAATATTCACTTTGCTGGTAAAATAGTATTATGCATTTTATCTAAAAAAAAATAAGCTTTGCCTAATGAACAAGGTGAAACCTAGGATACTTTGGATTCGTTCATTTACTGTTTTATGAAGATAGGAAAAATTAAGATAAGAAGTATTAATTCTTCCCAAACTATTTTTTACAAGTCTTGTTATAAAACTCTTAGACTACAATATGATTTCCTATAGTTTGTAGTTAAACTAACTCTCAGTCTTCACCTACTTCTACAGACTAAATACATGACATTTCCAACTAAGAGCTCTAAGTGAAGGATTTAATATTTTCTTTACCACTTCCTCTGAGAACTCCACTTCATCAACTTTTCTTTTTGAATTTTTTTTTACTTGTTGAGGCTTTTTCCTGGAATTATTTGCTTTATCACGCATCTTGATCTAAACAGTACAACTGTGACGCTTTTAAAGAAACTGTAAAGATGAAAAGAATACAGAAAAATGATCAAACCTTTTACAATGTTTTGTTAAAAAAGACTACCTGTGATTGCTTCAAATTTTCCTTTTTAAAAAAAAAAATGTAGTGAATGAAAGTTTGGGGACAGCATAATACTTTTAAAAAACATTGTAACTTTTTTGTTTTTAGGAAACATGGTCTTTGCTATGTTGTCCAGGCTTGCACTGAATTCTCTATTGAGCCCAGGCTGGTCTCAAACTCACGGCAATCTTATGGCCTCAGTCTCCCCAGTGCTGGGATTACAGGCATGTGCCACCATGTCTGGTAATATTTTAACACAAATAACTTTGGCTGTCTTGTCAGTAAAAGGATAAATGATTCAATTTCATTCCTCTAATAAGTATGAAGATGAATGAATTCCACTCCTCAAAATCCTTTTCATTTACATGGCTTTCAAAATATCATTTGAATGGCTTTTATTTACATAACATCATCTCCATGTTTAAATCCAAGAAAACAAAAATAATGTTCACAAATGTCAGTTCAAAAAGTAATATCTTCCTAAAGTAACTGGGTTTACATTACTCAATCTATGGTAAAGATAGGAGATAACTTTTAGGGTTATACTATTTTTTTCCCAGCAGTATTGGGGATTAAATCCAGGACCTGAGCTATATCCCCAACTCTTTTGTTAATTCTTACCTTTCAAACAATCCACAGTATATTGTGGCTACTAATGTAATTGTCTGCCATTTCTAAGGATTTAAATGTTATCTGCTGTACATGCATTTTAAAAATAGTACGGAAGTATATTGATTACTTTATCCTACAAATTACAAAACAAGACATGATGAGGATTTTCATAATTAAACTTCTTTTCCCCTTACAGTTCTTTATCACTAAACTCCTTCTTGATAGAAGGAATAGAGGGGTGGATTATGTATTATTGTGTTAGACCATAAGGAATACACCTGTTATAAATTAGGTACAGTATACAAGGAAGTTTGTATATTTGCATATGTATGTATATTGTTTTTTGGGCATATACAGCTAGATATTATACAGGTAAATCACTGTTCCTTTTCTAAACTTTCAGAGTTTATTTCAAATAATATATAAAAAATTGGTTGAAAGACCACAAAATATATAGACTGTCAGATCTGTTACAAAAAGTAGTAGAAACCAAAACATCACTTTACCCAGATTCTAAACAATGTGATTCCTTACTCTACACTTAATCTCTCTTTTGTTGCATTGCTAACAAACCCAATTTCCTCAACATAACTTCCCCTACTTCTAAATTCATCCATGAGTGCCGCATTCACTGACCTCTCTTACAGGAGGTCACATATACAGTTCATGTTGTCTATTAGATAAGAGGCAAGTGAGGGCTGATACTCAGATTAAAAACGGTATAAATCTGAGCCAAATGTAGTGATGCATACCTATAATCTCCAGCATTCAGGAAGCTGAGGCAGGAGGATCACTGCAACTTCAAGTCCAGCATGGCTACATAGTGAGTTCAAGTGTCCAGCCTGAACCACACAGCAAGACTCTGTCTCAAAAAAAAAGAAAAGAAAATTCCTCTTTCTATTCTTGTTCTTTTTTGTTGTTGTTGTTGTTTTAATGGCACTGAGAACTGACCCAGTTCAAATTTACAATTGTGATTCAGTCTAAGTTTCCCAGAGAGCTGGGATTACAACAGTGTGTCATCATGGGCAGTTGCAAATTTCTTCCTGCTACTGGTAAAGCGGGATAAATTCTAGATTCCCTTGTCTTACATCTTAGCAGATTCTGCAGCTCAAACAATTGGCTGAAGTGATTCTGTTTCAATTTACTAGTCAAAAAGAAAAACAAAAACCAAGAGATTGGCAGCTTCAACTTCCTCTTGCTTGGAAACACTGGCTCTTGGAATTCAGCTGCTGCTATACTGGAAAGCTAACATGCAGAGGATCTGAAAAGCCCTATGTAAGCTTTCAGCCAACAGCCAGCAACAATTTAGCAGTTTGGTGTGTACCTAAGCCAATATGCTACAGCTGACATTGCATGGAAAAAAGATAAGCTGGCTTCCCAATCCTGAGTCCGAAACAAGTGATTAAAAGATCCATCTCAATACCAATCACACAGCATACAAACTCTTTAGCATGTCATTTAGTCTTCTGAATCTAGCCTTGCCTCGCTTCCCATACTTCTACTCCTTAATTGAATTTCGCTCTCTATACAGATTTGATTTCTTGAACACACTTAGTGTAATTCTGCTTCTCATGTACAAATTGTATCCTCTACCTGACCTCCTTTCTTTCCTGTCTCTTCTTAACCTCTCAGATCACCTTCTTCCAAAGCTTTCCTAACCACTATACTTTCTTTCTCTGTGGACTCTATGGCCTCTCTCCGCAAGTTTATGGTTTGATTCTATGAATCACTTTCTCTTACTTTCTTGTGTTCAGTAACAAGTCATTCAGTGCTACTCTAAATGTGATTCACAAACTGGCACAATTCTTTTAAATGCAGGAACAGAATAATAAATGTTTTGATAGTAATTTGACAGAATAATCTTACGTATCAGATTTAATCAGAAATCGGCCTTGTCTTTAGAATCTCGTTTTTTTTGGTAATTAAAAATTTTTTAAATAGACTTTATTTTTCAGACCAGGCTTTAAGTTTACAGTGAAACTGAGCAGAAGGTATATAACGTTTTCATATAACCTACCCACCCCCCACCTACTCTGACTTTCTTCACCATTGATATATACATTGAGATTAGAGATTGCACCACCACACCCGGCTTAATAATGTATTACGAAAGTATCAGTTGTGACTGATAACCCATTGTTTCTATCACTGCCAGGAGAGCTGTAATATATATTAAAGCGTATAGAAATTTTGTTCTGGTCTTGATCCCCTGGGAACCAGAGCCTGACAAAAACGAAAACAATTACTTTGTAGTGTGATAAATGCTGAGAGAAAAAAAAAATTAGTGAATGACTATCTTAACTTACCTCGGGTATACGTATAGAAGTATACACTATTCAGAGAAAAATTTATTTGAATTACCTTTTGAATTATTTATCTAAAGGAGAAATAAAGTATTTAAGAGAAATCAGCAAAAGCTAGGTGACTCAAGTCAGCTCGAAGGAAACGTGATTTCGGAAACATGCAGCGAGACTTTTACTGTTTATAGGACGAGTGGAAACAGCTGCAACAGTAGTTTGCGATCGACTACATCTTGTACAAAGGAGGAGGGCACCCCATGGTGTCTTGTTTTTCTTACCAGCTTGCGGGAACTCGCAAGATCAAGAGTCTCAATCTACTCTCCCAAGTGAGCACAAGAGATCCGGATCACATCTGGCAAACAAGCACACAGACACTGATGCACTCCGCCCCATACTGGCTGACAGTGCTTCACAAATGAGGATAAAGAGAATGGGGGAAGTAGGGAAGAACTAGTATACGTGGTTCCCCTCCCTCCTGGAAACTCAAATGCTTCAGCCTGCGGCCCTGAGTGACAACTAACTGGCCATCAGCCAACACCCTCGAAAATCACCTAACGTTCCCCAAATATAAGACCATGGTGCTTGAAATAAACGCGCCGGCCACAAGACTCACCTAACCACCCAGCAGGTTAAGCGCTTTCAAAACTCAGCGATTGAATTCTTAAATGTGTCTGAGATCCGAACTCAGAGGAATTCGCGCCTAAACAACCAAAAACCAAGGAGACCGGAAGTGTGGGGAAAGAAAGCGGAACCCGTCAGAGCGAGAGGCGGACCTCTGACGTCATCAGAAACGCAGCCACCAGAGAGCGATTTGATTGGCTTCCGGGGCCGGGATTCGTCCGGCTGTTTGTTGGCTCAGGCAGGATTGGGTCTCTAACTCGTAGAGCGGGAATCTGAATAGTCCAGTCGCCCTTTCCTACAGTAGAGTCCGAAACAGCTGGGCTAGTTAAGACTGCACTTAGAAGCCCTCCCGGCTTTCTGTGTAATCGTTTTTTTTTTTCTTCTTTTAAGTTCATCTCTTTTGCTCTATGTCCTTTCTCTACCCACACAGCAGGGTTTTTTCCTTTGCGTTTTTACCTACCTGCTGTAACTGGATCCCACTCACCTTCTAGATGCTCGCTTCCACCGACTACTCATTTTTGGCTAAGTTCTTGGGAATTCGGACGTACAGCTGCAAAGCAAGTGCTTTTAACACCGCAGGAACCATGTCAGTATCTTCTCTGACCACCCAAGCACCTAGTAGGTAGAGGTCACTCCCTGACTGCCTTGCTTCTAGCCAGCCGTTCTACTTATTAGGGTTTTTGCAAGAGACGTGGGACAAAATGTAGGTGGAGTTAGAAGAGAAACTAGGAAAGACAGATCTAAATTGACATACAAGTGTAAATTATTTATTTGTTACTTTTTCGTTGCTTGGACAAAATATCCAACACCCACAAGTTAGAGGAAAGGTGTATTGTAATTTACAGGGGTTTTAGTCCAAAGTCAGCTGGTTTTAAGGCAGGGCCATGTGGTAGAGGAGTACAATTCATGGTATGGCAGGCAGGAGGCAAGTTGCCTTTCTTTTTTCCCTCCTTATTTCATCCAGGCTACAAGTCTATTGGCTAATGCCGCTGACACCGAGGGTGTTCTGTTTTCAGTAAATACATTCAACCATACTCAGAACTATGTTAATCAGGGGACTAATTCAGTTATCACACACTTTTAATCCAGTATCACACAATTATCCTGTTTTAATCACTGTAGCTTTATAATATAGTTTGAAATCTGTGATGGCTCCTTCTTTGCTTTTGTTATCCAGTATATAGTGATATTCTTTGCTCCTTCTGATTGGTTTTAGTTTGAAATTCAGTTAGGTACGTTACAGAAATGGAAAGGCTTGGTCTTACAAAAGCCAAAGGATACCACCGTAGATACACTAAGGTTCTACAGCAGATCCCACTCATCAGAAACTGATCAGTGGTCCAAGTAACCCTGAGTACATCTTTCAAAGGTTACACCATGAAAACAGGTGTCTAGTTCTAGCCAACCAAAAGTTTAGTTCCTTAGGGTACAGGATTAATTGCCTGGGATTTCACTTGAAAATGTTATGAAGAAGCAGCTGACTGCAAAATTTGTCTTCCTCCTTTTATAAGGGGTCCTAATCAATTAGTAGTGATTTCAAAAAAAGTTCTTAGATCAAAAGGGTCTGTTGAGAAACTTGATTTTTTTCTAAATTATGTATCAAAGAGCAGGGACAGTATAAAATTTTATTATTAAACACCGAAAAAAGGTTGAATGATCACCTGTCTAGAAATTGATGATTCAAGCACCACAATATAAATTTTTATAAAAAATTGTAAACATTAGTACCTTATTTCTAAAACATGAATAGAAATGCTGTAAAAATTCAGGTTTCCTCACAAAATACTTGTTCGAATGCTTGTAATTTAGATTAGGTGCGTCAGAAGGCAGCAAATAGCCACAGGTGTGAGCTTGGGTCTAGGCAGTGGCTGCAGGTGCATGGTGGGGGGCGGAGCCTGGAGCCTCTGTAGCCAGTGCATACCTCTGCCCATCAGTGCCACCAAGTTTGGGATTTTTAAGGCTAACGAATTTTTATGTAGGGAATCGCAATCTTTGTCCCTTTAGAGATGGGTAAATAACCTAAATATGTAAATCAGCTATAGAATGTAAGAAAAAGGGAGCAAAGAATAGGGAAATTGGGAACAAATTAGAGGAAAAATATGTCTGGACCAGCTACATAATCATTGTTATAAAATCTTGTACCTAAGGCCAGTTTGTCGTTTTAGTCCCCTAAGAGGCAACCCTTGTCTTTGATTTTAAGTATTCCTAGTTTTTTTTTAAAATGACCTTTATTTAAGGACACAAGAGAAGCCTTCCCTAAGTTAACCAATTGTGAAGTGCATGATTCCAACAAATAATAATCACAGTTATTTCTTTTACATGCATAGAATTGTAGGTGTACATCCTAGGTTCAGCGTTACTTTAATATATGCATTGATTTTGAACCAAATTCAATTTTTATATTGAAATCTGGACATTAATTTTTTAGTGTGTGACAGTTTTGTCTTATATTCTTTAATTGAAGCCAATTCTGAACTTACATTACTATTTTAGGCTATCTTTCTTCCTGGGAATTGGAATGAACTTCTATATGGAAAGAGCGGAGGACAGCTGGGAGAATGCTATGGGCTCACTTAATACAGGAAATTTGTAAGATAACATTGCCAGACATCAGGATGGTCACTTACTGAACAGCTACACATATGATTTAAGATAGAGAATTTTAATAAAGAAAATAAATATTTTACTCAACATGGCAGGTAGTAGTTTTAAGAAACTTATTGCTAATATCTGAAGTGTAATACACATTTAGGTTTGCATTTACGCATATTAAATAAATAAAACTGGCTCCATCTAGTGGTTAACAATATAAATTGATTTAAATCATTGTTTAGCTGGGCATGGTGGCATATGCCTGTAATCCCAGCACTTGAGAGGCTGAGGCAGGAAGATTGCCATGAGTTTGTGGCCATCTGGGGCTACATAGTGAGTTCAGACACATATCACTATATGAAAAAGTAAAAGGAATTTGAATAGGAGGAAGAAATGAAAGTTATAATTTAATTAGTATTATCCACATAATTTTGAGTTAGAATCCCTAGTATAAAATTGCCTAATTAAAATTTGATTTTTTTTTTTTTTGGTACTGGGGATCAGACTGACAACTGCATGCTTGCAAGACAGGTGCACTTATGCCACTGAGCTAAATCCCCAGCCCCAAAATTTGATATTTTACACTTTATTTATTAATGTTATGGTTCAGACAGGCATGCAAACAAAGATCATTTAAAGATTATTATCATTTCAGTAATTTATTTTAATTTTAACTATTAAAATGTGATAAGCTTGTTTGTGCTTATTCATTTTACATATTAAATTATTTTGATATATTTAAAAATAATTTATAAGTTTAAAATTTTTATAAAATAAAAAATGAGTAACAGCCAATAGGGTCCATATGAAATACAACTTAGAAATGGAGAAATAGAGATTTTGAAGTTGGGAGGAACTTTTTATAATCATTTTTGTCCTAAAATTTTATTTTTACAGATAAGGAAGCTGAACTTCAGGGAAATCCAGTGACTTGCCCAAATATCAATGAGGAACATAATAAATTAGAACCTAGACTTTTGTATCATAATTCACTGTTCATCAGTTTATTAATTATTTATTAGATGACTGTTTTGTGCACATTATTGTAGTAGGCACTTATGTTCTACAAAATAATTAGAAGATAGTTCTAATAATTAGAGGATATTCTACGTATTAGTCCTCTGAGGAGTAACTGGCAAAAAATTTCCCCATTTCATAGGTTGTCTCTTCACTCTGTTGGTTGTTTCTTTTGCTGTGCAGAAGCTTTTGAGATGGTCCCATTTGTTGATTACTGGTGCTATCTCCTGTGCAGTTGGAGCTCTGTTCAGAAAGTCCATGCTACTTCTGTGCCATCCAGAGGTTTACTTATCTTCCAGCAGAATAAGTGTTTTTGTTTCAATGCTTAAATCTTTGACTCATTTTGATTTTTATTTAGTGCATGGTGACATATATTTTTCAAGTACTAATTATAAAATAGCAAATTCTTTTCCTCTGTTTATATTTCAGTGATCATTTATAAAAATATTTACAACTCAACACTAAAGTAATACTTTTTATAAAAACTATAGAAAACAAAAGATTATATATGAAAATAGAAATCAATCCTTTTCCCATGTTTGGAGATCATTCTTTCTAATAACATGGGGCGCATTGACAAATAGCCAGTCAACTAGGAAATCCCAGATCACAGTAACACTTTGCTCTACTTCAAAGGGACAAAGGCCCATCTAGGCTGGGTTAGAAGCCCTGGACCCAAGCTTACTCACAAGACAACAGAAGATTTCCAGGTGTGCAGAACTCAGATTGTCCCATGGGCCTCAGCAATGTGTAGGCAGGGAAGCACAACTGTCCATTGTCTATTGAAAAAGCTGGCTGAAAGGAAGAAAGCCGCCCCCTCCAAATACTTCATAGTTAAGATCATGAAGGTTGTGATGTATAAGTGTACAACCTGCTGATATTTAGATGAGAAATATCAGAGGTCAGGGAGTGGGCTTTATGGCTTAGCAATTTGATGGTGATATGCGCATCTCAGATGATGACGTCATTCTATTTATCCAAGAGGAGTCTGGGCATTGTGATATACACCTGTAATCACAGCACTTGGGTAGCTTAAGCAGGAGGATCTCTGCAGATTTGAGGCCAGCCTGGGCTTCAAAGGGAGTTCAAGGCCAGCCTGAACTATATAGTGACCCTGTCTCAAAAAAAAATTATCCAAGAAAGAGAAGGAAAAAAGTAAAGTATGGGTTAGTTAATGGGGAAGAAATTAATCTGTTTCTTGGATTAGATCTATTTTCTTCCTTTAACCTATTGATATTCCTTTAATTTTGGTAATAAGGCTAATACAAATCTCAATATCAAAGCATATTTGATTGCTCCTGTCTCGGGGTGGAAAGGCTGGGAAGAATGACAGGTCTAAGAGGGACAAGACTTCCAAAAGCCACAGCAGGACACACTGTGTTAAGCAGAAAAGAGCAGCAGCCTCACTAAGGTTGCTACATAATTAGGAAACTGCAGCCTTGGAGAAGCAAGGGAACAGGAGGCCTGGATGCTCAGGCCTGAGCTATTGGCATGCATAATCCTGCTTTTCTTGCAGCATTAAGGTGGGAACCAGATAGGATAAGACAAGGTCACAGGAGACCTCAACACATGGAGCACAAGGGAGAAGACAAGAGTGGGGCATATGTGGAAGAATTTTCGGCGTGATAAAAAAGAGACTATAAAGTAAAAAATAGCCTTTATTCTAAGGACATGGAGAGGAGTCCATGACCATAGATGGCCTGGGTCCCTCTGACCTGAACGTGGAGTATGGGATATACATATAACCTCTGACCAGGATGGTGCTTAGGTCCAGCATTGATGATGTGCGAGGAGTTGGTTGGAGTTTTCTTCACACACAAACAGGAAGGGGAGTTGCAATTAAGGCTGAGGAAGAAGCAGGAAGTAGTAGATGTTCCCGCTTTGGCCTCCCACCACATTAGACCACCGTCATAACCATACAGTAATTTATACCAGGGCAAGAACCTTTCATTCCTGTCTCTGTATTGTTAGGAAAAGGGCAAAGTCTCTCTCTTACTACTTCCTGCTGAAAGGGGGGGGCACCATATTGAGGTTCAGGAAGGTTGACGGGATGGTGGTCAATGCCCACGTAGAAGCTGATACCAGGTGTTTCAGCCTGGACAACTTTATCATTGGTGAATGCCCACATCTCTTGGAAAAACAAAGAGACAAGTGCTATGAGGAGGCCGGCCACTATCATATTTAAGGACACAGGAAAGGTAGAAGGAAAGGTGTCTTTGATTTAAATATGCTGTTCCATCAGGACCATGGTGAGTTGGAATTCTGAAAAATAAGTGTGGGGTTAGGAGAAGTGAAGTTATGAGAGGTAATTATTTCCCCCATCTTAAAGGGTAAAAGTTAAAGTTATGGGTAGGCAGGGCTTATCTCTTGTTGGAAGCCTGCCATGTTATTCATGAGAGCATATTCATAAGATGGCACCCGCCTGCCGCCTCCGCTGCTCCCCCGCCCATCGTGTGCCCAAGATGGCACACACATCCTGCTTCCTGGTTCTTGCTCGGCTTACTGTCCTCGCCATATATGGTAATGATTGATTGCTTCCTTGTTGCCGCCCAATCGCGTGTCCCCACGTGTAATCCCATGATTGGACAACATTAGCTATATAAGCCCAAGTATAGGAAGTGCCTGACGCACAACACGGAAGAAGCCGTCAAGGACGGACATGTATTGAGGTTGCTGCCCAGTCAATAAAGGTGCTTGCAGAGCCTGAGTGTTCGTGTGCTCCATTCCGCGGGATGGAAGCGGCTCCGGACAATCTCTGGTCTAGGATTGAGCTTGACCATTGAAGTTTGAGGAAGACCAGGTAGGGGCCACTCCATTTTAGTGGTAATCCTTGGGATGATTTTCTGTAACAGGACTTTAGTAACTATATCAGCAGTTTCCCTGGTTGTGGGAAAGGCTTTTATCCATGCTGAAAAAGTACAAACAAAGGTGAAAAGGTATTTGAGAGTTTTGTGGCAGGGCATTTGTATAAAACCTACCTGCCAGTCTGACCAGGGTTGTGGCCACAAAATTGATGAGTAGGAAAAGAAGGGGTGGTATGTGTCCTTGAGGAGAGGTTTTACTATAGAGATGACAGATGTAAGTTGTTGAGACCTCAGAGTGCCCGGGTCAGTTTGCATAAACACAAAGGAATAAAAAAAGGGCATTTTTAAGATTTATTATTATAAAGTGAGTGGTGGAGGAAGGGATATGAGAGAGCATGGTATGAGGGTTTGGCACCACTTGGTGGATTGGGGTAATGGCATTATTGATTACCCCACGGTCCTGCACTAGATGATAAGACCCATCAGGCTTGAATACTGGAAGAACAGGAGTATTATAGAGTGAATGGGGAGGTTTATGAAAACCATTGTATAAAAGGTGCTGGTTGTAGGTTTAAGTCCCCATGAATGTTTGGGAGCTAGAAGTTATTGGGGAATACAAGAAAAATTGAAGGATCCCTGAGATGAATGAAAATAGGCATGGCATGGGTAGTGTGGGTCGGATTGGAGGTATCTCAAACTATGGACTCTACCAGAGTATCCACATTCCTTTTTTCCTCTCTGACCTATCCCAGATCAGCCATAAATTAGGTTCCTTTTCTGGTATTCTTATTTCAAGAGATTTCTGTGGATATTTACTAATCCCTCAGGGTTAGCCTGTTCCCAAAGCAGGAGTAGAGATTGAGGCTGAGAAGGCAGTGGAATAGATGGCCACCGAGTGGCCAACTGTCCACAGGCATGTGTGGGCAATTACCCGACAATTGGCTACAAAACAGCCACTTGTCACCATGCGACAGGAAACACAAAGTGCAGGGTAGGGTCCCAGGGAACAAAATAACAGTTTTGCTTCAGGTTGTACAGTCTAAGGAGCATGAAACTGGTACCCCTGTTCAGTGGGTTGATTTTTGTTGGGGGGTGGTCAAGTGAAGGCAGGATAGGTCTTTTGACGCAGGCTTGTGAATTTTATGAATGAAATAGAAAACCTTGGATGTAGCTCACTTGTGATGAGTGAGGAAGGTTACTGTTGCATTCAGACTCGAAGTAGCAAGTAAACAGTCCTGGAGGGGGGATAAAAAACTTGGTTCCTAGGCAGGGGAGCTCCAATTTTTTTAGGAGCTAATGCACTCTGCCATCCAAGTCACAGGGCACCATTATGGAAAGAGTTTTTGGTGCAATAAAAGAGAGAATATAAAGTTAAAAATAGCCTTTATTCCAAGGATGTGGAGAAGAGTCCATGACCATAGACAGTCTGGGTCCCTCTGACCTGAACATGGAGTATGGGATATATATATATATAACCTCTGACCAGGGCGGCGCTTAGGGCAGGTATTGATGATGTGCAAGGAGCTGATTGGAATTTTCTTCGCATACAAACAGGAAGGGGAGTTGCAGTTAAGGCTGAGGAAGAAGCAGGAAGTGGTAGGTGTTCCTGCTTGGTCTCCTGCCATGTTAGACCATTGCCATAACTGTACAGCAACTTCGACTAGGGCAAGAACCTTTCGATATGGAGAGGAAAGGGAAACAGGACAATGCCAACAGATATTATTCTGTTCTGCCATTGAAAAGAAATCAGGATATTGACAAGATAATTGTGCCTTCACCAAATTTCTTGGAGAACTGGCCTGCAAGTGTGATCCTACATATCAGTAAGGATCAAACCATTCTTTTGCTAAGATATGAATTCAATTAAGGAAAGACTCATTTCTACAAAATAAATTGTGTAGAGAATTTAGCACAAGGACAATCTGTGAAAGCTGCCTGTCCTATTGCTCCCTTGACAAATTGTTTCCATCTTTAACAAAGTGGAACCCAGAAGTCTAGTTGCTGGAACTTCATAGAATAATCTCTGGTCTTGTGGTCCAAGAACTCGTTCCTTCCCCCTCATTTCCTAACAGCCATTGGATGACCCTATTTCACTACTCACTTCTGTCGATGTTGCTGTTTTGACTTCAGAAGACAATTTGTTAATCACAAGCCACAGGTAAGAAGAAATGTACGTGGACTCCCTCTACCACCTGAGCATCTCCCCCTTGTCTCTCCTTCCTGATCCCACTACTGTCACCCACTGAAACACAGTCCAGGTGTTAATTACAACCACATCTTCCACAATAAAGAATACTAGAAGCTGTTAATATTCTCCTACGAGACACAATGCTTATAAGTGAACCTAGTTTCAAGAATTCCATAAGCCTGAATGCACTGGATTGTTAGATTTGTTTACTAGTAGATGAGCTAGTCCCATGTCACTTATTCAGTGTGGTGAAGCAGCCTCTCCTGCCCCCGGGGCTGGTGAGGCCTTGGGATGTCAATAACAAGATTTACATTGCTACTGGGAGTGGACTGAAAGCTTTTGTGAGTATAAGACTGCCCAGGACAAGAGGTGGTAAAGTTGACAATAAGAATGAGGTGGATTTTTTCTATTTTCTCCTACATTCAGCATTTCTAAATATGCAGATATGCTCAGGTAAACCTGAATGGAGATAATTGACAATTTCAGGAGGAAGGACAAAGTGTAAGATAGTTTTCAAGAATAAAAGAGAAGGTGATAAAACACAGAGCAGAATGGGTTCCTTGGATTTTTCCCCACCAATTAACTTTTTTTTTTGTCTTTTTATCGCTACCGGGGATCGAACTCATGATCTCCTGTTTGAGACAGGCGCTTATGCCTCTGAGCTAAATCCCCAGCCCCGAATTAACTTTTTTTAAAAACAGGATTCCTTCCCCCTTTTATTTGTTTGGAGGTTTTTTTCTTTTTGACTACCCCCCAACACAAATCAACCAACATTCCCTACTGTCCTGCTGAGGAATCTCTGAACTGGGTTCTGTATCCAAAAAAAGCTATAGCAAGTCTCCAGCTGGAGTCTCCACTATGAGGTGGAAAGGGGAGGATATGGCTTTTGTTTCTTATAAACAGGAGGGGTGCCTGGGCTCATGATTCCCTGCACCCCTGTCTTCCATGGCCATTAAGCAAGAGTCCTGGTTCTTCAGTTCCTAATGGGAGGGTCTGTTGGGGGTCATTGCCAGCATCCTCTTTCATAAACCCAGAAGGGGGGCGGTTCACAGTGGGTCTTCCCAGAACACTGTATTAAAAATATTTTGCAGAGGCTGCCTACTGTGCTGTGTCTCACTCCTGACCCAGAAGCAACCAACCTTTGCCAAACTGATGCACTGGGCACTTGATTTAGTGCCCATTAATCACCCATCCTGGTTTTGAAGGAGTTCCACACCTTTCTGATAGAACTGTGGGGGACTGGCGGCGGCTGAAAAGATAAGAAGTATGAAATAGAAATGAGCCTTATTTTGAGAATGCGGGAGAGACACCCCTGATCCCCTGGGGCGCGGCATCTCCCCCCAGGGTTGGCGATCTGTCCCCGCATATCCCATCTTATTATTATTATTATGAAAAGGGGTGAATATTTCTTTCTTTAACTGCTTCCTGCTGTAAAGGGGCACTGTACTGGGGAGTCAACGGGATGACAGTTGATGCCCAGGTAGAAGCTGGTGCCAGGTGTTTTAGCCAGGACAACTTCACTGGTGAATGCATGTATGTTAGACTGCAAAAACAAAGAGACAAGATGTTATGAGGAGGCATGGCACTGTCATATTTAAGGACCCAGGTGAGGTAAAACGAAAGGTGCCTTTGATTTAGACATGTCATTATATCAGGACCATGTTGAGGTAGAATCATTGCCACAGTGAGGTAGAATTCTGAAAAATAAGTGTGGGGTTAGGAGGAGTGAAGTTATGAGAGGTGATTACTCCCTCATCTGAAAGCACAAAAATTAAGAGGTAGGTGGGTAAAACTTGTCTCTGGTATGGATGATGTTGGAGTCTTTAGGAAATACTGTTAAGAGTCCTGCTGTAAAAAGAATAAGAAATTAGAAACCAAATTGGATAACAAAACATGACAGCCTGAGAGTCATGGCTGTGAGGCCTTGGTAAGGCAGAGATGAGTAGGCAAAAGGATGATTAGATTTAGGGCTGGAAGGGCACCACTTAGCCTGAGTGATGTGAAACCAGGATGGCAGGCTAGCAACTTTGATCACTGTTGAGGTTGCCAAGAATATCAGGTATGGGTCGCTGTAACCTGGTTGTAGTCCTTGTAATGATTTTGCTGTAACAGAACTTTAGCAGGTATATTAGCAGTCTCCCTGGTTGTGTGAAAGGCTTTTATGTATCCTGAAAAAGTATATCTGCCAATCTTGACCAGGGTTGCCTGGGAAATTGGTGAATAAGGAAGGAAGGAGGTGGTCTTATATCACTGAGGAGAAGTTTACTAGCCATAACAGGTGTAAGCTGTTGAGGCCTCAGTGTGTCTGGGTCAGCCTGTATAAACACAAGGGAATAAAAGCATTTTTAAGATTTAGGACTGTAGAGTGAGTGGTGGAGGGAAGATTTTGCACCACTGGGTGGACTGGGGAGAAGTAGTCTGGAACCTGCACGAAATAGCCCTGTTTATAAATGGCATAGTTGACCTTTAATACCCCTTAGAGATTTGAGTACTTAATATAGTGGCCTGAAAACTCAGGAAGAACTCTGTACATTGGCCTCTCTGTCCACAAGTATAGAGAATGTCTTACCTGAGACTTTTAGTGGGACTTGGACTCTGAGACGGACACCCATAAAGGGGGCTGTTGTTGGCCCTGAGGCCCGTCAGTCTTTAGCAGCAAGTTTAAGCAGATCTGCCGGCGATGAATCTGGCAGTGTTGGCATTTCCTGTGAGGGCTAGAAGTTAGGATGGCTTACCCACTCTCTGGTGGCGAGGACAGTCCAGTAGCCCTGGGGTAAGGTCCCAAAGGAACACCAGGATGGAGCACTCTCTTGCCCAATGTCTTCTGCTGCATTTAAGGCATGGTCCATGCGGGGGTGGGGGAGCGTCTAGGCGGCTCCATCTTGTGTCTGTTTACCTGTCTCAGAACTCCAAGTGTCACAAGTGTTATTGTTTTCTCTGTTATTGAAAACATGAAAAGCCATATTAAGGTCTCTATGTGGTTTGAAGGTCAAGTTTTGCCTTTTTGTTGTGGGATCTGGACTACAGTAGAAGGTATCTGTAGAATTAAGTAAGTATGCAGGAGTTAAATATAATCAACAGGGTATTTATGAGTTTAGCAGTGGCTTCCCATAAGGAGGACAGGTCCAGAGAATTTTAGGAACTGACATGTTATTTATGTTATATATGAGTATCTGTTTATGTTATTAAAATGTCTAATGCCATCTGCTTTTTAGAGGATGGCCTGTTTTATTAATTTTTACCTTTTTATTTAGGAGAGAAATCAGCTACGGTGTTATTTAATATCAGTTGAATACAGTTAATTATGGCTCGGTGGAGGGCTGAGCCAGGGCAGGCAGACAGGCCGGGAAAAGGTTTAAGTTTGGCTTCTGCAGTGTTGGTTTTACTGTTTTGCGTATATCATACAACCCTTGTTTTGGAAAAGGGCTAGTGGTTCCTAGCAAAAGGAATTTATAATTATTTTTTCCTTTTAGTTGTTAAACATCTCTAAGCATATATCTGGATCTAAAAGAAAACATTTGTCATGGCTGGAACATAAAAAAAAAGGCAGCATAAACAATCTGAACTTAATATCTGAAAACGCAAATACAGCATCAGATCACAATGTAATGAGTTGTCTGTTGCGTCTGTCTGCACTGGCAGAGCCGCGCTTGAGCTTGGGGACGGAGAATGGTCTGGCACATGTGCAGAGCCCGCCCAGCTTGAGCTTGGGGGTGGGGCACGCAGAGTGGAAGCAGGGTGAGCACAGGACGTAGTGTGTGGGGCGGGGTGGGACTGCCACTAGAAACGCGTAATGTAGTGTGGCCGTACACGGGGGTGGGGGGGGCGGAGCTGGGACAGCGCATGGGGTGGGGGTGGGGCGCGTGCTGGGAGGCAGAGTTGGGATGCTGCGTGAAGCTGGGGCTTCTCCCAGAGGCACAGCTGGTAGCCGACCAACGAGGAGCTGAGCCACCATGTGGAGGAACTGGTCGCAGGATGCATGGATTAGGGCATGGTGTTAGAGCCGAACCCCATGCGGGTCCACCACATGAGAGCTGAGATACTGCGTGGAGTTGGGGCACTGCGTGAAACCTAAAGCAGCAGTATTTCCCAAACTGTTTGGGCTGGAGTGCGCTTGAGAGGTTAAAGTAGCCGCACATATCTCTCAACACTGTTTGGGCTCATTTTTCATCTTGGTGGGGAATGGGGGGAGGGGAAGCAGGGAGGAAAGGAGATGCTGAGAAAGCTCTGAAAGACTGCAAGGGAAGAGGCTATTATCTCTTTAACTGTGGGAAGTGGGAGGGATCCTGGAAAAACAGGAAAGGACACACATTCCCAAAACAAAGGCTTAAAGACAGAGAGTTTTGTAAACTTGTTGTCCGTGTGATAAGCCTTAGATAGGTATGGTTTTTGGGGGGAAGAACAGGAAGTGGTCCCCAAGATAAAATCTGGTGTCAGGTCTAGCCCACAGAGTTATAGCCAGATGAGGCAACGGACTGTGGTCTACACAAAGTTTAAAGTCATCTCTTTACTCTAGACCGATCGGTATTTTATGGTCCCAAAACTCATAATAATTGGGCGTCACCAATATATGAGTGGATTTCTCGTGGGTTTAGTAACAACTCTGCCTGTGAGAACTTAAAAAGCTCTGAAGGACGTAAGAGTCTTTCAGTGTGGACATAGCCTGGCCCAGGAAAATTCTGCTTTGGGCTATCTGAACCCAAAGGACATGAGAATCTCCTAGTATGAACACAGATTGGCCCAGGAAGACCCTGCGTTGGGCTATCTAAGGACGTGAGAGCGTCACGGGAACCCACGGAAAGGAGGAGAAAACCTGCCTGGGGCCTGGCCCAGCAGCAATCTCCAGGGGGTTGCTCACCTGTGGTAAATTGGATCAGTGTTGTTTGTGAACCGGCAGTGACAAGTTTACAGCTCCCGAGTGTAGAAGTGAGGAATTAATGCAGGATGCAGTCTGGTCCTGGTCCTGATCGGCAGGGGACTCAAACTGGGAACCAGCCCCAGGAGTCTCTTGTCTGTCGTTCCTGGTCAGGGAACTGTATGATAGAACTGTGGGGGACCGGGGGCGGCTGAAAAGATAAGTATGAAATATAAATGACGTTTATTTTGAGACTGTGGGGAGAGATGCCCCCGATCCCCTGGGGCACAGCATCTCTCCCTGGGGTCGGCGATCTCTCCATGGAACATGTGGAGTGGAGGCATATATGTAGGTTAGGTTGGGGGTGAAACCTACGGGGGCGTTAGGGATGTACAGGTAGCCCATTGGTCTTCATTTGGCACTATAAGTAAATTCCTAGGGGTGAGGGAGATGGAACTCCTTGGCTCCACCTGAGGCTTTACCGGCTACAGTGTCCTGCCTGGGCCAAAACTCTTTCACTTTCCACATGAAGTGAAGTGAGGCATCGTGGGCCATGACCCAGGAAGCCTCTGTGAGCAGCATACACTGTGATTTAGGTTCTTTTCTAATGCCAATGCAACTTCTCACTTTTCTCTAAGCCTTGGTTTGTTCAAGTGTAAAACGAAGATATCATGATGGTTATGAATGAGTGTCATCCAGAAGAGTTTTGACATATTTTCAGCAAACCTCTCCGTTCTTGTCTCTTTTTAAAAAATTTCAAAGTAATTGTAAAACACCCAGCACTCAATAGTACACAATTACAAATGTCCTTATAGATCCAACAGTAAGAATCTGTCGGCAGGAAATGTGGGTAATTGAAGGTTTGAGGGAGAAGGAACCTACCGGGCTGGTGGTGGGAATCCCGTCCCTTTCCTGGCTGACACTCGCCCAGGCACTTTTCAGGTGTGACCTGAAAACATCACCTAAGAATCATGTCCAGGGCGTTTACTGTGTGCACGTCCTACTATGACCAGCAGAGGGCAGTACACACCTATACACTTCACTTTCCGGTCCACTAACGCAAAACTAGTACTGAGGTCTTGCTTTTGGAGATCAGGGTCAGGTTTTACAGTGTACTAGGGCATATGAAATTAAACATCATTTAGAACCTTTTGGAACTCAAGTGCAGGTCCAGGAGCAGACCAAGACTATTTTCAGATGAGGAACATTTTCCTTTGGAATCGTCTTCACCTCCTGTTCTGTAATCCTCTGTTTCTCTGGGTAAGGTAAGGGGCTCAGCAGGATTGGCACCACTGGGAACTATCTCAGAAAACTGGGATTTCAGCTTCACCCAGATCCCAAGCCAGAACTTGCATCTTTGAGCATTCCGGAGTGGTTATTGTGCACTTCAGAGTAGGAGAAGCAGTGTGACCACTGTTCCCCAGGCACAAGCCCTGCCCAGAAAGTGCTTCACGCCCATGCCTCCGGCTGCTCCCTGTATCCTCAACCGCAGAGTGCACCTGCTAGTTTCACGGTCCAGAGAGAAGAGCAGGCAGCATGGCCTCAGGCGGGCAGTCCTTAGTTTTCTTAGTGTATCAGATCTTATTGTATCAAAGATGTCTCAGTGTGTTTCCAAACATCCCGCTGTATTTGTCATAAGGTGACAGCTGAAAAAGGGACTCTTGGGGCATAACATCCCAGAGAGATTAAGCATTTATTAACGTAGAGCTCATAGCCTGGAGCTGGTTTACAGAAATATAGAATTTCATGGTTTTTGAATATAAAACAATCACTCTCCTTATTTTAGCATTAGTAGGTAGTTTCTTAAAACAATAAAAAAAAAGGTTAGCATTTTTCTTTTTCCTTTGTCAATTGTCAGAAAAAAAGCCTATTTTTGTCTTCTCTTTGGATACTCAAAGCCTTTCTGAGGCGGACGTTCATGCAGAATAACTTCTGTTTCTATACCAGTTCTCACATTCTAGCAGGGAAGTTGCTGTTACCTCGCTGCTGAGATGAAAACTAACACACATTTATTAATCTTTGACAGTGGCTGAGAGTTGCAAATTCTTCTAGGTGAATGTCTCTTTGTGCAGACTGTGGGACGCGGAATGTAGGGTTAGCATTCTTTTGGTAAGGGAGGTCCTCCTGGATCCTCAGATGGGCCCTTTCAGATGGCTCTTGGGCCATGGGCTTGGCTGATCTGGAAAAGGCACAGTGTTTTTGGTGTGGAGCAAGCACACACGGGAATGCAACACTAGATTTCAGGAAATGAGTAACAGAGACCAGGGCCTATGGATTCCCCTCCAGGATTCGCACCTCATTCCCCTCAACTGTAATCTCATTCTCACTGCTGCGTGAAAAGAAGCAGCACAAGGTAGATGAAAATCGCTGAGAAAATCCAGGAACCTCTCTAGATTCCCGAGATAAATTATTTCCTGGTTTCCCTCTTATCTTTCCTACCTTGTCTCTTGCATCTGTCTTTGTCTCTCTTTTTCCACCTCCCCCTGCTCTGTGTTCCTTTTCAGTCCCATGAGTACTTCCTGTTTCCTTAGTGCTAAGCAAGGGCACTGTGGGCACCCTGCAGGCAGAGGACCCACTTGCTTCATAACCTCCCCAGTCCATGCTCCCTGCTACTCACCTCCCCTTTCAGTGCTCCCAAGCCCAGTCCTAGTCCTCGTAAGTTCTCTGCTCTCTTATTCATAATGAAACACACTGAAAACTTATTAACAAACACTCTTTGCTGGGCCAAACTTTGGACCAGTATTTGATAATGATTCTTTGCTCGGTTTCTAAGTCTTTTGCTAGGTCTACCTGCGTACTTTGTTGTAAATCAGAGTTTTAGCAAAGAATTCTCTAAGTCAGAAAAGTAAGAACTCTGTGTACTCAGTATCTGGTCACCCTGGAAACTCAAGGGTTCCCCTTCTTCCCCAGTGGTCCAGGTGAGATCTGATCACTGGGCCCTGTCTTCAACAAGAATCCTGTCAGGGAAGTTTAGCCAGCATCCTCCAACCTCTGTTGTGTCTCAGTAATTTTCCACTGCTGACCCCCACAGTGCTCCTTGGCGGTCGGTTATCACTGATCGTGTGCAGCGCTGAGACAAATCTCTGTTTCTACTGTAGGACTGTGTTCCAGTGCTCCTGCATCCAGTGTGACAATTCTGATAAAGTCTTCTTTCTCGTATTTCAACACTTATCACTAAATAATTTTTCTTCAGTGCTAATTGTATTGACCCAAATGATCCATGAATGCATGATGATCTTTGAATGCATCAGCTACACACTGCAAGACACTTGGGTTTAGAAGCTTGGAGTTGAGCTGAACTGATAAGCAGAAATGTGTGAAGGTTGAGGAGGGAAAAAGATTCTGTAATTCCAAGTATAGAGGAGAGGTCCAGATTCCAAGGAAGAGTACAATGCAAAGGTTCCTAGCATGTCCCTATTATTTGCCTCTTCTTATGTCCTCTTGCTTTGAATTTTCCCACCCATAAAAGTGCTGGATCTAGAGTAGGGACTCAAGTAATATTTCAAATGTAAACTAAGTTGTAATGTTGAATGCATGGAAACTATAGTCATAATGCTGACAGTAGATTCTCAGGAGAATGTTGACACAAGATGTTACAAGACTGATGTTTCCTGACATTTGTGTACATTGCCATCAACATCACAATTGTGGCCACTGGATTTTTTGAATCTATCAAGACTTTGTTGGTGTCAGCATATTTTTGTAAACAAGTTAATTTCAATTTCCTAATGAACATTAAAATTCAGAAATCTATATTTAGTGTCTATGAAATTTGGGATTATATACCATAAAATATGAAAGGCCTGACACACACATAATGAACCTGAGCTGTGATCTGTGTTTCCATGACTTTTACCTATAACTTTGGGTTAGATCAAGTGACCTCTACTGACCTGTCTTGCAGAGACAGGTACTTTTGCTTCTTTGATTCACTCAGAGGGACTGGGGCTGTGTAATGCATATAGAAAGTGCAGATCTTTATGAAATGAATGAACCCAAAGTTTCCTGGTTTCTATGTCCAGCAGGAAGCATCACTTTTGCAAACCGAAAACTGCCTAAAAATGGTAGGCATGGGGAAGAAGAAGCAACATTGTTTCTTGCTATTAATTTGGAGGATTTTGGGAGCCACAAAGAGTGACTGCCCTGAGTTGGATAAAGTCCTCACATTGTAACTTTTCTTACTTCTCTGCCTCTGCAAAGTCCTCTCTCCCATGTAGGCCTAACTCATATGCCCCTTCTCCATGCAGCCTGCTCTGCAAATGGTATCCAGGTTATAACAATTAATGTACTTCCTTAACATTTTACTAAGGCCCTTCTATATCAGATTTTCTTCTACTAGTCTGGAAGATTCCTGAGAGCAATAACCAAGAACAGTGAAATTATCTCAGCGCAGTTCTTGGCAAACTGTATTATTAGGGTGTATTATTAGGTAATAGATATTACTTGGTAAGTAAATAAATGAACTACTGAATGAATGGATACAATTTCTATAGAAGGTGAGAATGAGATTGCAGACACATTCATATAATATGAGCACAACTGTATTATGGCTTGAGATAGAAATGGCTCCATCTTTGTGCTAATACCATGGAAATTGTGTCAAAGTGACCAAGATAAAGTCCACGAAATTGTTATAACTATTTGTAACTTATTATGTTTATACACTAGTAGTATGGGTCTTGAGAAGGTTGGACGTGCACATCTGGGCACCCTCTAAATACTGGACTATGGACCACAGGCTCAGCCCCGTTTGGATGGGGTAACAACTCATCATCTGGAAAAAGCCATGATGGAAAATTTTGGAAGCAATAGGGAGTCCTATATCCAAGACTTCTGATCCAGAAAAAAGAAGAAAACATCACACTTCGTTTCTGTGTGGTATGTGAGGTGGGCAGGGAATTTTCCTGAGACAAAAGAGAGGAATTCTGATTTCTGTATCTGAAACACAATCCAGGAGGAAGTTTTTCAACATATGAGGCCTCTTAAATTTTCATCTACTCAAGGCCAGTGAAAATATTTCCACATGTTACAAGCACAGTATTTGCATGTCATTGAAGGATAAGCTAAAGAAAAAAAAATTAAATAATGGTAGGAAGAGAACCTTGGTGAGTAGAGTCATCCAGTGATCTTGTCAGTCACAGTGATAACTTTGGCAGGAGAGACACTGGACTAGAAAATAGGTCCCCAGCTACTGAGACATCTAGCAACAGGGATCCAGCAGCTTTGTGTGAAAAAAGCACATTCAGGAGGTTAGAAAAGGTCCAAGAATCAGAAAATCACAAACTTAGGCTCTAGGGCCTGAGCCCAGAGGAACCTAGCAAAACCTTGAGAACACCAAGAATCCTAGAGACATGGGTGAAGTGCCAATGTGCTTGTCCTAGTTAGGATACGAGTTTGGGGGAAGTTTTTAGCTGATGTTAAGAGACAAGCAGTCCTTGGAAAGGGACAAGCAGTACTCAGCAAAACCCTGAGAACATCAAGAATTCTGCACACGTGGGGGAAGTGCCAAATTGCTTTCACAGATAGGATCTGAGTTGAAGAAGTTTTTATGTGATATTAAGGGACAAACAGTCCCTGGAAAGCAGGAAAACTTGAGGACAGATAAAAGTTAGTAGCTATCATCATTCTAAATACTGTTATTTAAAGGCTTAATCACTTCTGGATTTAAAATGTGTACAGTTAGCTGATTACTTGTTGTGAACCTTGGTTTGATCATCTGTAAGTCAAGGAGTAAAACCAAATATTACATAAATGTGGTTTCAGCTATAAAAGATTATGACACCCTTAACATTTTGCAAGGAAAGGGGTAAATTTATAGAGATATCAATATAAAATGGATACAATGAAAAAGACCAAATGTGCTTCCAAAACCCCCAGCCAAACATTTAGTATGTGTGATTATTTACTAAGACAAATACAGAGTTTAAATAATTCTGACTTTATTAAATAAATTCAAAGGAGAACACTTTTTGGCTGAAAAAAAAAATGGGAAACCAGAGTTTGAGTATTTTATCAGGGGGTCAGAACCTTTATTCTTCATGGGTACTGGGTACTAAGGCACTGCCTCATCCTCACCATACCTCTCTTCCTGCCCAGCCTGCACTGGACATTGTGGGACTTGCTTGAGCCCTTTAGAAAGAAGAGGAAGAAGCAAAAATTGGTACATTTTTTTTTGTGATAGATTATGAAACTTAGGAATCAAATGGTGTTTTTTGGCAAGCAAAATGCAAAGTGCCACATAAAAGAGGAGGAAAATCTTCTGTCCACGTCAGTGTGGCATCCTGCTTTATTCTTCTCCTTGAGGATGGGTGGTTTTGAGAGCAAGCTCCCAGTAAGTAAGGACGATGGCCAGGGTGAAGCATTCTCAGAAGATTCATGACAAGTAGAATGAAATTTAAATTACTAATGAAATACAGAGTCCATCAAAAAATGTGTACATACTTCAGTAGCTCATTGTACTAATAAATGTCTGGAAACTAAATGGACATCACTTTGAGCACCTCTTGTAAGTGTAGAGGCGAAAGGTAATGTATTAATTTCATGGTATCTCAATAAATTTAATATCAAAATATTAACACATTTTTTCCTGATGTAGACATTTTTGGTGGATTCTCTATGTATAATTCAGTAATTAAACATACCTAATATTTTTTGGCTTGCTTTACTTAATCGTGAAAGATGATGTCTATTTCATTCATGTTCTTGTCACGATAATTGGTTCATGTTACTTTTGTCTTCATATTCCATTATATGAATATTTTGAAGTATATTTATTGATCTTTCCTGGTGAATATTTGAATTTTTTCTAGGTTTTCACTTTTATAGCCGAAGTTGCAATGAAGATCTTTGTACACACAAGTACTAGGCCTGCAGCTAATGCCTCCTCAAAGATAATTGGGGAGTTCTTGAAACCCTAAGGTAGGTGAGTCCAAATGTGTTGTTCCTTCTGTCCTGTTTTGGGTTCCTCCCATCCAAAGGTAAAAAAGCACTGGCTTATAGATGCCACTGTGGATCTGAAGAAATTGTCTTTCAGGTAGCAAGTCCAAGAGGGTAAAGGGATTTGGAACAGTTGAATGTGAAGTTACAGTGGCTCCATTAATGACATAGAGCTCTTGGACTGGGTGGTACACTCCATTTGGTTTGTTTCACTGGAAGCAGGGGAGCATTCCAAGGTGATTGGCACTCCATCAGGATTTCAGCTTGTTTCAGCCTGGAAATGTGAGGTGCAAACCCCTGAAAGGTCTCCAAGACATGGACTGTTTGACAGCAACAGGAGCGGCCCCCATATTGAGAGCAATTACGAAAGGGGCATGTTTGATGGCTCCTTCCAGGGTGAGTCCTCCGCTCGGACTTCTGGGAACAGCATTTGCAGGACCTAAGGACTGAGAGTAGAAGGTGATTTGGTTTGGTAAAGATGCCATTCATCCTTGGGTCATAATCAAGTCTAGATGGGGGCTGACAGAAAGGCTGGCTCATTTGGGAAGAGGAGATGGTGGCACCCAACTTTGAGAGGAAGTCTTGGCGCAGTAAGGGAATGGAACATTCAGGCGTATATAAGAATTCATGGTTGATGAGATGGCCTCCAAGCTCACACCATCTTCTCTGACAGAACCTTTTTTAAGTGGGGTGCCAGTACCCCCCCCCCCGCCATCACTTGGATTCACTTGGAAGTCAAGGAGGTGACAAGTTGGGTGACAATGAAATGTTTGGCTCTGCTATGTACCATAAAAGTCATTGATTCCTCCCCTGCCAATTTTGGCACTGACTGTGGGCTCCTGGGGGACCAGTCTCATGGAGCCCAATCTGTCCTACTTGTTATCGTTGATGAGTAAAAGCAGGGGTCCAGGCTACAGAAAAGTCATTTCTCCAGAAGCCTTTTGGTCTTTCAAGCAGATGGGGCATTGGTCTTTCCAGTGGCCCAGGTGTTTACATCAGGCACATTGGCTCAGGACCAAAGTATAAGGCCATCCACTCATTTGGAAATGTGGTCACTGGAAGATCTTATTGTTGTCTTGGTCTTGGGGATGTGGCTGTTTCAGGGAGCAGTTTTCCCACAATTGCAGCCTGCTGTTGGGTTCTATGGTTTGCTTCAAACTTATGTTGTTTCTTTTCTTCTTTGTCTGGGTTTGCAAAAACTTTTTGGACTATCTGAAGTAACTGGGTGGCATTCATGCTGGTAAATCCATCAACTTTCAGGATTTCCCTCTGGATATCAGAGGTGCATTGTGATACAAAAACCAAATTTATTACCTGTTGATTTCCTGGGGCTTCAGGATCAAATGGAGATTAAGTTCAATAAGCTTCACAAGGACTCAAATTTTGCAGAGCTTTCATTAGGCTTTTCAACAACTTCAGCAATCTTGGACATATTAATGGATTTCTTCCCACCTTATTTTATTCCTGCTAGGAGGATCTCAGAATATTTTTGTAAGGTCTCTTGCACTTGTGCAGTTTTGAGGTCCCAGTTTGAATGTGTGTTAGAGAAAACAGTGTTTACCCAGGCATTGGGGTCAGCAATAGTGGGTGGGACCCTAGTCTTTAGCCAGATTCATCTTCCCTTGAAAATACAGGTACCCTCTTCAGTACTGAAGTGGGTCAAGAGGATTTTTTGGCAATCATCTCAAGTAGGCTGATGTGTCTGGAAGATCAAGGTCAATAGATTGATCATAGTTTGAGGTTTTCCTGAATAGAAGGGAGTAAATACTCCTGGTTGAGATCAGTGGAGATGAAATGTTGATAATATAAAGTAGATGGCTGATTTGATCCATCAGGATATCCCTGGAGAGGCATCTGGAGGTGAGAGCAGTAGAGTCAGTAACTTATGGGGCTTGATTCACATGGCTCCTGAGGACTAGCTGGTGCCAAATGTGGCACAGAGCTGGGAATTTAGCTCAGCAGCACAAGCATTTGCCTCACAAGGGTGAGATCATGAGTTTGATCCCTAGTACAAAAACAAAACAAAACAAACATGATACAGTTGGAAGAGATGGAGCTGTAGAATCAAGGACAATGGCCGCCTCTTGGGAAGAGGTAGTGGTGGTCCCAGCAGGTCTGGTTGATTGCCCAGATATGGAGGGAAGTCATCATCAGGATCATCAGGTGGGATAGGGTAAATCTTTTTAGTCATAATAGATGAAACTCCGTTTATGGGGGACTTACGAGCCAGTTGATCATCTTTGATTACTAGAAGAGTTTCTTTTTCTTGACAGATACAGGCATGGAGCCAGGGCAGGAGGTTTTGACATAGTCCAAGCCAGGAGTTGATACAGGGGAACAGACCAGCATGGTGACTGCTCAGTGGAGAATCCATCACTTTATCCCAGATGTGGCAGATGAGTTTCCTCTGGTGACTGTGGGGGACACAGACGCAGCCAGTTGCCCTCACTCTGTAATCATCTGAGAAGCCTTTCCCAAAGTCTTGTATCATGCATTCCAGAAATGTGGGCTTACCTTGGCTTGTACCCATGCTGACTTCCTTTGGTGTGTGTACTTTGCCCTTTATTGGTGTTGCAACAGACAAAGAGTGGTTGTTCCTCCCAAAGGAACCCCAAATAAGTCTGCTCACCTCTTGGCAACATTGGGAACTTCAAGATTATAGGAGAAGTGTTGGTAGGTTCTCCCATTTGTCGCTTCAAGCCCCTGAAGAGAGTTTGCTGGAAATGCCCAGTTAGATGCATCCACAAAATCATAAGTTAGGACCCTGAAGCTCTAACTCTGAGATCCTGCAGGGTCTTTCACCAGAGCATGGAACAGTATATGGATTTAGTGCTTCGGTTTTAAAATTTAGATCCTTGTTTCATTTTAACTTGCCAGTACCAAACTGATTTTATCACTTGTGATATAATTTCAAGTCAGGGATTGTGATGATTCTTGCCTTATCTTTGTTGCCTAGGGTTGCCTTTGCTATTGTGTATCTCTTCTGTGTCCAGATGAATTTTAAGAATGATTCTTTCTGGATGTATGAGGTATGCTAATGGCATTTTGATTGAGATTGCATTAAATCTGTTTAATAATTTTTGTGAATATGGTCATTTTCACAATGATTGTACTTTCTATCATGAACAAGGATTATCTGTTCACTTTCTGAAATCCTCTTTTATTTCTTTTTTCACAGTACTGTAATTTTCAATGTATAAGTCTTTTATTTCCTTCATTAGATTTATTCCTAAGTATTTCATTTTTTGGATGCTATTGTGAAGAGTGGTTTTCCTAATTTCTCTCTCAATGAATCTGTTGTTTGTGTACAGGAATGTTATTGATTTTTGAGTGCTGACTTTGTACCTACCTACACTACTAAATATGGTTATTAAGTCTAAAAGTCTTTTAGTGGTGTTTTTGGGGTCTTCTATGTAGAGTATCACATCATCTGCAAATAATGATAATTTAAATTCTTCCTGTCCTATTCTTATTCCTTTTATTTCAGTAAGAGTATTTTTATGACAGCATTTTCAAGGAATTTGCACCACAGAGAGTAAAGTTCATTTCAATACATTTTGAAAAGGAGTGAGACAGTTCTATCTTTCTCCCTTCCATGAGCACACAAGAGGTAGGCCATTATTATTATTATATAACTTTTCTCTTTTTCATATATCATTACAGTTTTGACAATTTGCTTAATTTAACATTTCATATTCTAGGGCCAGGGATTTAGCTCAGTAGCATAAGTGACTGCCTGGCAAGCACAAGATCATGAGTTCAATCCTTGGTACCAAAAAAAAAAAAAAAATTCATATTCCAGTTCTTTCTCCAGAAATGGAAGAAGATAATAATGCAAGAAAATTTTGAAACTTTTTATTTTAGAAGATTTAAAACAAGATAGGATAAAATTTGGGGACAACCCCAAAATTTGAATTACAATTGAGATCCAGAGATTCTGTTGAAGAAGCACAATAAAAGAGAGACATAATTTCTAAAGAAATTCATGATAAAAATGCAAAGATTCTGGTACCAGTAATTTCAGTAGGAGACAGTAATATAATAAATAGATAAGAAAGATGGCAGAGTGATGAACAGAAACAAAAAACACCCTCTCTGAGATTTGGTGTCCAGATGCTGGAATATAGCAACAAGAAGCAAAGAAGAAGGAGGGAAGTGGGTCCCCAGAATTTGATCTGAAAGGATCTGATGTGAATATTGAAGTCCAAAGGGAGAACAGAGAGAGAGAGAGAGAGAGAGAGAGAGAGAGAGCTCAACTCAGAAAAAGGAGGTAGTAAGTAGTGATTTCCCCCCTGAGCCCTGTCTCACTGTATGAGAGAGGGAGTTTGAACATGCAAATTCATGGTGACTACTGGTAGCCCTACAGGCTTTCATAGAAAAGTGTACCAGTGAAATGAAGCAGTGGATGAAGTGGACTCCAGTGGCTGATGAGTTGTTCAGGTTTAGGTATCTCCCAGGAGCGGTGGATTTGCTGATAACCAACTTGGAAAGAGGCTAGCTGAGCTCAGAACCCAGAGCTGCTGTGGGATGGCTCACTCTCCCTAATGGCTCTCAGTGTCAGGGTGAGGTGAAACTGAAGTTCAAGGCAGCAGGAGGTCAAGGAACTAAGTCAAGTTGGCAAGAAGGACATGGAGAGCTGCAGGCTGAACAAGTCAAGGTCCAGTCTCACAGCAAGAAGTTAGCCTGAACTTCAGTGGAACTAAAAGTGTAGGCTTGCTAGGATTCTCCACTACCCTGCTATAAATCTATAGCTGATGTGCTAGAATTAATCAACATGGATCTAGGCTCTGTCTGCCCACTCTGTCTACTAGTAACAGCAGAAACACACCCTGAAGTGGACATCCCCTCCTCCTCCTCCTCCTTCTATTTTCATTTATTTTTTCTTGTTTTTATATGGGTGTGAACATTGTTTCTAGTGGTTTTTTTTTGGTTTTGTTTTCTGCTCTGTTTTTATTTCTTCCCTCTCTCATTCCCTCCTATTTTCTGCATCAGTTTCTCAAAGTTCATGTAGTCTTCCTTTGTCTTCCAGCCTTGTGTCTAGTTCTCTATTTTCCCCCAAAATTCCATTTAAAATTTCTTCTATGAGGGTAAAAAATACATTGAGGACATATTTACAATTTTCTGGTTTGTTTTAGATTTTGTTATACAGCTACAAATCTAGTTCAAATGTTTAAATGTGGCAAATTAATAGTCACCACAGTTTGTCATTTTAGAGGCTGTGTTTGATGCTATTATTATTGATAACTGTACTATGGCAAAGCTGATGTAATTGTTCTAATCAGTTGTTCTTTCTGGTATGACAAGACTGAGATTGCCTAAGGATCACAAAGAATACTATAGGACAGTGCTAAAGAATCAGGGGCTAGGTCAAATAGGCAGCAACTCCTCAATCTCAATAACTGAAGGGGTAGGATCTTGTTACAGACTCAAAACCTGAAAGCTAGTTATACCCAGAAGGTATCTCTGAGATGCAGTCATTTCCTAAGGATTTTAAGTACTATCAAGACAGATATATGTCATAAACAATTTAGAAGCATCTCCAATTGAAAGAAACAGACTGGTAGAAAGAATGAAGTAATAAGATCCAACAATATGCTGTGTAAAAGAAACACATTTAATTAAAAAAAATTCATAGATTGTAAGTCAGAGGATAGAAAACAATACTCCATGAGACAGAAATCCAGACAAAAGCAAGGTAGCTATTCTGTTTCCACACAAAGTTGATTTCAAGCAGATTGTTTAAGAGAGCCAAAGAAGGTCACTGCATCCTTATAAAATAAGAATGCAAGAGGAAGTGGTAACAATAATAAATATATAAGCACCAAATACTAGCTAGCACGCCCAATTATATAACAGGCATGAAAAATCAAGTAAACATTAAGACAATTGTAACAGGCAAACTCAATACCCTACTGTCAAAAATTGATAAATTAACTAGACAAAAATCAGCAAGGGAATATCAGAACTGAACTAAACATTTGAATAAATGGATCTTGTAGATGTCTAAAGAATATTTCATTCCAAAACTCCATACATTCTTCTCAGAATCACATAAAATGTTATGGTTTCTGTCTAGATGTCCCTGCAAAGCCTCATGTGGTCATGGGGGGGGGGTGGGACTTTTTGGAGGCAATTGAGTTTGTGATTGGTGCATTGTCTAATGTTGAAATTGGAACTGTTGAGTGCTATGTCTGCCCTACTGTGGCTAGCCTGCATACAATATAAGGGAGGAAAAAAGGCTCAGTCCTCCTTTTTGCCCCTTTTGCTATTGTGGCTTTTTTTATCTTCCACTGCTGTGAATAGTTGTCTCTCTATCATGTGACCCTGCTAGGACCCAGTTGATGATGGACTGAAATCAAACTTTGAGCTAAACAAACCTTTCTTTAACTTTGAGTGTTGTGTACTTTGTCTCAGCAATGACATAAGATGTGCTCCAAAATAGACTACATACTAGCTCGTAGAACATGGTTAAGTAAATGCAAAGGAACTGAAATTATCTCATGCATATTGTCATACCATAGTGCAATGAAATTAGAAATCAATGGCAAAAGAAACCATAAAAACTTCATAAACACATGTAAATTATATAACACCCTCATAAACAGTGGGTTACAAATAATATGAGACAGTTTCTACAATTAAATGATAATGCCAATGTAACATATCAGAACTTATGGGATGCAATAAAAGCAGTACTACAAAGAAAATTTATAGCAATAAATTCTCATATCAGAAAAATAGCACAACCTCAAATCAACAACCTAATGTTGAACTTTTCTAGAAAAATAAGGAAAAGTCAACCCCAAAACTTTTATGAGGGAGGAACTATAAAGATTGGAGCAGGAATTAATGCAATGGAGAGTAAGAAAAACAATACAAAGAATCAACAAGTTGAAGAGTTAGTTCTTTGAAAGATTAAATAAAATTGATAAACATTTAACCAACCTTACTTAAGAAAGGAGAGACTCAAATCCATATAGGAACAAAAAGGTGAAATCATAACAGATCCTGCAAAAATCAGATTTATCAATACCTACTTTGAGAACTTGTATTCTAATATGAGGAAAACAGAACAAATGGACAGATTCCTAGATACATATGAATTATTAAAGCTGACTCAAGAAGATATAAAAATGCTAAATAAATCAATATCAATCAATGAGATTGAAAATGTTATTAAAAACCTACCAATAAAGAAAAGCCTAGGTCCTGATGGGTTTATGGCAGAATTCTCCAAGAACTTTAGAGGAGACTTAATGCCACTGCTTCCTAATCTCTTAAATGAAGTTGAAAGATAAGAAATACTCCCAAATTCATTCCTGGCAGCAAGTATTACTGTGATAACAAAATCAGATAGAGATCCAACCAAAAAAGAGAACTATAAGCCAATATTCCTAATGAGCATAGGTAGGAAAATCCTCAATAATATTCTGCCAAACAGACTGTAGCAAATCATCAAGAACATTATACCCCATGACTAAGTAGGATTCATCCTAGGAATGTAAAAATGGTATAATATACAGCAACCAATAAATGTAACACACCATATTAACAAAATCAAGGACAAAAAACCATATGATCATCTCCATAGGTGAAAAAAAATATTGGACAAAGTACAGCATCATTCATGGTTTTAAAAACCTACAGAAAATTGGAATAGACAATCTTATCTCAATATGATTAAAGTCATATCTAAAATACAATTAAAGTCATATATGACAAACCAACAGCTAACATCATAGTAAATGGACAAAAATGGAAAGCTTTCACTGTAAAATCAGGAACAGGACAAAGATGTCCACCATCACCACTTAAAAAAAAACATTTAAAAAGAAAAAAAAGCAAAACAGAAAAAAAGTATAGTAATACAAAACACCCAGAAATCACTAGCTGATAAATTACATACTATCATCTTAGAAATAGGTGTTCAAGTTATAAAATTAAAGCCTACAAAGTAGAAATTCAAATAGTGAAACTGCAAAGAGTTCTGCTCAATGATCCAACAAAAACTTAGTAATATGGTCATCTATCTTATGCATTTAAACATACATACAGTTATATCCTTTAGAGCACTTTCTTTTCATCTCTTTTTTACATTTTGGGTTTATTACTTCTACAGTTCTTATTACTTTAACACTAAAGACACAATGTGATATTTGTAAATACGATTCTTATTTATTTCATTTATGAGGATAGTCTCAAGTTGTCTCCATTTACTTATGAAGGGCTCAAGATCATCCTTCTTTTTTTTTTTTTTTTGTCTTTTACATTTTTATCGGTACCAGGGATAAGATCATCCTTCTTTATAGCTGAATAGTAAGTATTCCATTGCATAAAAATATCACATCTTTTTCATCCACTCTGTGGTTGATGGGCATTTTGTTTGCTTCCAAGATTTAGCTATTACAAATTGTGCTGCTATGAACATGGGTGTACGTATATCACTGTGATAAAATGACCTTTTCAGTTTTTCTGGGAAAATACCCAGGAGGGGAATAGCTGGATTGAATGGAACTTCCAATCCTAGTCTTCTGAGAAATCTCTATGCTGATTTCCATAGTGGCTGCACCAGCCTACACTCCCACCAACAGTGGAGCAGTGTTCCTTTTCCCCATAGCCTCACCAACATTTGTTATCAGCTGATTTCTTGATGGCAGCTATTCTTTCCAGAGTGAGATGAAATCTCAATGATGTTTTAATTTGCATTTCTCAAATGACCAGTGATGGTGAGCATTTCTCCATGTATTTATTTGCCATTTTTATATCTACATCTGAGAAATGTATGGTCATCTCAGATGCCCAGTTTTGGAAAGGGTCTTTGAATTTGGGGGGGCTTGATAGATTTTCAATTCGTTATATGTCCTGGATATAAGTCTTTTGTCGGAGGGGTTGCTGGCTAAAATTCTTTCACATTCTGTGGGTTTTTTTTTTTTCACTCTGTTGGTAATTTCTTTTGAAGTGAAAAAACTTTTCGATAATATGAGACCCCAGTTGTTGATTTTTTGGAGTGTTTGCCTTGCAGTTTGTGTTTTGTTCATGAATTCTCTGCCTACCTCTCTGTCTTCAAGACTTCTACCTACCTTGTCTTCCAGTAGATTTAGTGTTTCTGTTTTAATATTTAGGTCTTTGACCCGTTTCGGCTTTAGTTTTGTGCATGGTGATATGCATGGGTCTAGTTTCAATCATCGGCCTGTGGAAGGCCAGTTTTTCGAACACCATTTATTAAAGAGGCTATCCTTCTTCCAGTGAACATGTTTAGCACCTTGGTCAAATATCAGGTGGCCGAGGGTCTTTGTAGTTGTGTTTGCATCTTCTAATCTGTTCCATTGATCCTCAGGTCTATTTCTTTGCCAGTACCATGCTGATTTTATCATTGTGACTTTGTAGTATAGTTTCAAGTCAGAAATTGAGATGCCTCCTGCCTTTGTTGCCCAGAATTGCCTTTGCTATTATAGGTTTCTTCCATATTCAAATGAATTTTAGGGGTGTTTTCTCTAGATCTGTGAGGTATGTCAATGGTATTTTGATTGGGATTGCATTAAATCTATATAACAGTTTGACAGTATAGTCATTTTCACAATGTTGGTTCTTCCTAGCCAACAGCAAGGAATATCCTTCCATTTTCTAATATCCTCCTCAAACACCTTTTTTAGCATGGCATAATTTTCAGCATATAGATCTTTTACATTCTTAGATTAATTCCTAAGTATTTCATTTTTTAGATACTATTGTGAAAGATGGTATTTCCATAATTTCTCTCTCGGTGAGTTTTTTGTTTGTGTACAGGAATGCTATTGATTTTTGAGCACTGACTTTGTATCTAGCTACACTGCTGAATTTGTTTATTACCTCTAGTAGGCTTTTATTGGAGTTTTTTGGGTCTTCTATATAGATTAACATATCATCTGCAAATAGTGATAGTTTAAATTTTTCCTTTCCTATCTTTATTCCTTTTATTTCTCTCTCTTGTTTGATTGCCCTGGCTAGTATTTCCAGAACTATATTGAATAGGAGTGGTGATAGTGAACATCCTTGTCTTGTTCCTGATTTTAAAGTGAAAGCTCTCAGTTTTTGTCCACTTAATATAATGTCAGCTGTTGGTTTGTCATAGATGCCCTTTATGAGATTGAGGCAGACACCATGTATTCCAAATTTCTGAAGGGTTTTTTTTTTTTATCATGAAAATGTGTTGGACTTTATGAAAAGCTTTTTCAGCATCTATTGAGATGATCATGTGGCTTTTGTTTTTGGCTCTATTGATGTAGTGTATTACATTTATTGATTACTTATGTTAAATCATCCCTGCATTCCTGGAATGAATCCCACTTGGTCATGATGTATAATCTTCTTGATGATTTGCTGCATTCTATTTGCCAGTATTTTATTGAGAATCTTTGCATCAGTGTTCATTAGTGAGATTGGCCTATAGTTCTCCTTTTTGGTTGGGTCTTTCTCTGGTTTTGTATGAGAGTAATACTTGCCCCCAGGAATGATTTAGGGAGGGTTGCTTCCTTTTCATTTTCATTGAAGAGTTTAAGGAGTATTGTCATCAAATCTTCTGTAAATTTCTTGTACAATTCAGCCATAAATCCATCAGGACCTGGGCTTTTCTTTGTTTATATGTTTTTAATGATGGTTTCAATTTCAATAGCTGATATTTGGTTATTCAAAAGCTTTGGTAGCTCATGTTTCTAGAAATCTGTCCATTTCTTCTCTGTCTTCCATTCTATGTGAGTAGAGATTTTCAAAGTAGGTATTCATGATCTTTTGAATTTCCATGAGATCTGTAGTAATTTCCTTCTTTTCAATACTTATTGCATAAATTTGTTTTTTCTTTCTTTTTCTTGATAAGGTTAGCTAGACGTTTGTCAATTTTGTTTATTCTCTCAAAAATCCAGCATTTTATTCATTGATTCTTTATATTGTTTTTGTAGTTTTAATTGCATTGATTTCTGCTCTAATCTTTTTTTTTTTTTTTTTTTTTGTCTTTTTCCTTTTTATCGGTACTGGGGATCAAACTCATGACTGCCTGCTTGCAAGGTAGGCACTTAGATTTCTGCTCTAATCTTTAAAATTTCCTCTTTTTTATGAGCTTTGGGTTTGATTTGCTCTTCTTTTTCTAGAAGCTTGAAATGAAGCATTAGGTTATTTATTTGTGCTCATGCTGTTTTCTTGATATGACAATTTATTGCTATATATTTCCCTCTTGTGACTGCTTTCATTGCATCCCCCCACAATTGCAGTATGTTGTTTCTGCATTTTCGTTGAATTTTACGTATTGCTTTATTTCTTCTTTAATTTCATCTGAAGCCCCCTGGTTGTTCAGAAGGTTGTTATTTAATTTCCATGTATTTATGCAGGTTTTACAAGTTCTTTTGCCATTAATTTCCAATTTGAGTGTGCTGTGGTCAGATATTACACATGGGATAATTTCAATAGCTTTGCATTTACTTAAGGGTCAATATGATGTATTTTGGAGAATGTCCCTTGTGCAGCTGAGAAGAATGTGTATTCCAATGTAGTTGGATGGAATACTCTGTAAACATCTACTAAGTCCAATTGTTCACAGGTATGATTTAGTTCTATTATTTCTTTGCTGACTTTTTGTTTAATTGATCTATCTCTTTGTGACAATAGGGTATTAAGGTCCCCTGTTATAATTGTTCTTGTGTATTTGGTTTTTCATGTCTATTAGTATTTGCCTTATATAGTTGTGTGCTCCTGTATTTGGTGCACATATATTTATAATTGTTAGTTCTTCCTCTTGAATTTTTCCACTAATGAGTATGTAGTGACATTCTTTATCTCTTTTAATCATTTTAGGTTTCAAGTTCACATTGTCTGCAAATAGGATAGTTACTCCTGCTTTTTTCTGGGTACCTGTTGCATGGAATACTGCTTTTCGTCTTTTGACTTTCAATCTATGAGTTTCATTTTGGGTCAAATGTTTTTGTTGTATACAGAATATTGTGGGATCATGTTTCTTGATCCATTCTGTCAGCCTGTTTCTTTTGATAGGTGAATTGAGGCCATTTACATTTATGGATATAACTGATATGTACTGGCTTGACTTTGCCATGTTATGTTCCTGGTGTTTGCTTTCTGCTTTTCCCCCTTGTTTAATTGCTTGCCCTACCTGGTGGCTTCTTACTGCTGTTGTTCTGGAGATTGTGGTCATTTTTATCTCTATCTAGCATGCCTTTCAATATTCTTTCTAGGGTTGGTTTGGTGGATGTGAATTTCTTCAGTTGTTCTTTGTCATGGATGTATCTTGTTTCTCTATTAAGTTTGTTTGTTTGTTTTTAAATTTTATTTAAGGAGAAAAAAAGCAGAGAAAGGGTACAAGTTATACAGATTTACAGAAAAAAAATAAACAGGAAATCACTAGTTAATGGATTACATATTGTCATCTTAGAAATAATTGTTCAAGTCACAAAATTAAAGCTTGTAAAGTGAACATTCCAACAATGATACTGCAAACAGTTCTGTTCAATGATCCAATAAAACTCAGTGATATCATTTTCTATCTTATACACTTAAATATACATGCAGTTATATAGTTTAGAAAACTTTCTTTTCCTCTCTTTTGTACAATGACTATTACACATTTTGGGTTTTATTGCTCCCACGGTTCTTATTACTTTTTTGGAAGAGAGTAAAACCAAATGTGACATAACAGAACAGTCGGTCAAATCAAAAGGGTGGACATAATAGATAATGTAAAAACACAATACAAGGTGATCAACAATGGTTTCCATAATGCCTCCCACTATCTCTAATAGAATTGCCTATATCATTAGTTATAATAAAATTGAACAAAACAGTAAAGAACAAAACCGATAAAACCAAAACATTGGAGACATTGTAGGTCTTCAAAAGTAGATAAAAGTCAACGAGAATGGGCGTCATAATGAATCTCATTATCTTCACAGCTGTTGCCTAAACTTTCGAACCTGATACTATCCAGCAAAACAGAATAGGGGAACATCAGTCAAAAACAAGATGGTGAGAGTAATACAGGCCTTTAAATCAAGATAATGGAAAGTCAAAGTGGGTTACTATAATATATCCTGCTAGTTTTTATTTATTTTTCCCTTAATTAAAAGGATAAAAATAAAAAAGTAAATAATGGAGTGGAGATTGAGATAAAAGAGGGCATAACAGCAAAACAGCACAGATCAAAACAACCATTTAAACAGAATAGTGTTTCACCACCAGATAATCCTGACCTAAAAGTAGTTACCATATTGTCTCTTTCTTTGAAATCCTTGAGTACAACTTCGTATACTGTAGCATTAAATATATCAAAACAATGTAAAACCATTTAAGAGAATGACAGCATTACAGGGTATTTAGAATCGACTAACAGAAAATGAACAATGGTTTCTGTATAATCTCCTTGTCTTTAAAAGGTTTTTGCTTATACTATCGTAGATAATAAAATCCAATAAGATACAACCTATTTAGACTAATGGAGACAGAAGAACAAAAGCTTGATGAGACTTCAAAACAAGATGATACTAAATCAGTATTACCTATTAAGATGTCATTTTCTCCAAAATAGCTGTTCCTATCATCCAATCTTCTCTGCCTCATTTCTGTTGAGCTCTTTTTCTGTCAGTAGCTGTCAGTTTGTCTTCTTCATTTTGTTCTCTGCTCCATTCGTTGTGGCCTCCCCGCCACTATTTCTGGGTTCTTTGTATTTTTCTTTTTTTAGGATATCCTGCAATACTTTCTGTAGAGTTGAATTGGTGGTTGCAAATTCCCCCAGTTCCTCTTTATCCTGGAAGCACCTTGTTTTTCCATCAATTTCCAGGGACAGTTGTGCAGGATATCTCAATCTTGGTTGGAGATTATTATCTTTCACAGCTTGAGATTATTATCTTTCACGCTCTTCATGATTTGATGGTTTGTGCCGAGAAATCTGCTGTAATTCTGATGGGTGTTCCCTTGTACGTGATCTGTTTCTTGTCTCTGATGGTTTTTAATATTCTGTTCTTGTACTGGATTTCAGGAATTTTAATTATTATATGCCTGGGTGTTGCTCTGTTTGGGTTGTAGGTGGCTGGGGTCCTGTATGCTTCAAACATCTGAGTATCTTTACCTTTTGCTAAATTAGGAAAATTCTCCTGGATTATTTCTGTGAGTAGCTTTTGTAGTTCATTTGTTTGTATCCCTACTTCTTCTTTTATGTTCTTAATTCTTAAGTTATGGATCCTCTTATCATCTTCTTGTCTTTGTATTATTGCTGTTTGTTTCTTTGTTATTTTTAAGAAATTTTTCATTTCATTCTCCCATATTACAAATCTGCCCTCCAGTTCAGATAGTCTGTCCTTAGTTTCTTTCAAGCTGTTATGCCAGTTTTTGATAGACTTTTTAGTTTCTTGGTAGTCCCTTTGAACCTGCTTCATGTATTCTATGCTTTCTCTGTTTTCTCCATCAAACAATTCTCCCCTCTTTTTCTGTTCTTCCATTACACCATCTGTTTTTTCTTGGGTGGTACTTAGCATTTATCTAACTATTCTGCATACTTCTAGCTTCCGGTCATTGATAACTTCATTCCTGAACTGATCTATGAGGCTCTCTGGATGGCGCTTTATGTCTATTGGTGTGGTGTCCGCTATTACCTGTTTCTCAGAATTGGGGCCGAGGAGCCTTTCTTGTTGCTGCCTCTTCCCATAATCTCTGTTCCTTATATATGCAAGCTTATATAGGAGGCCCAGCTTCCCTCCCTGTCAGCCACAGCCTGATCGAATTGCGCCGGTTAGGTGTTCCCGCCTACCGCAGCACACCAGGAAGTTCCAGACCAGGCAGCCTACGCAGGGCCTGCCCCTCCAGGCCACCGTCAGGCTCTGGGATCTGGGTTGGGCTAGCCTACTGGGTCTGCCAGCAGTGTCACGTAGGCTAGGCACTTTTCACCAATCCTGCCTGAGAGGGGGATGTATGGCTGAAGTCACCACCGCGCCCTGTTGCCGCAGGACTGCCTGGGCCCAGAATGTCCTCCGCTGGAGTCAAACTGTGGTAGAGTGTCAGTTTCTCTCACTCACCTCACCACAAGTCAGTGCACGCCTCGCTGCCTGTCCTGTTTTCAACTCCGTTCGCAGATTCCCGTTCTCAGAGCTTCCGCACGTCTCTCTCCTTGCCGAGCCAATGTAGAGGCAGCCGCCGCGTGGCGGGAAACCCAAATCGCGGCTTCCAATGGCATGGGCTCCAGCCTCCACACTGAGGCTTTTCTGTTCCTGTTCTAGCACCAGAACTGCATTCCAAGTTGGTTTCTCTCAGCCCAGTTTGTTTCTGAGTCAGCAGAGCATATCTCCACTGGCTTATGTCTCCTTACTCCGCACCCTTCCTGACTTCTGAGCCGAGTCTTTCAGAGAGCCTCCATAGTTGCTGTTATCTATCCGCCATGTTCTCCCGGAAGTCCCTTTCTATTAAGTTTGAATGAAAGGTTGGCTGGGTACATCAGTCTGGTTTCAAAGTTGTTTTCTTTTAGGACTTGTTCCTCACTCCAAGTTCATCTTGACTTGAGGGTTTGTGCTGAAAGTCTGCTGTGGTTCTAATGGGCTTTCCTTGATAAGTGGGTTGTGTCTTTTCTCTACCAGCTTTTAGTATTCTGTTTTTATGCTGCATGTCTGGAATCTTAATTATTATATGTCTGGGTGTAGATTTATGTTGGTTGTGATTGTTTGGTGTTCTCTATGCCTCACTTATCTGCATATCAGATTTTTCCCTATGTTTGAGAAATTTTCTGCTATTACTTCTGTGAATATTTTAGTTATGTCATTTGCATTGACTCCTGCCTCTTCACTGATGCCTATTAGTCTTGTGTTTTTTCTCTTGGCATCATCTTGAAGCTGCTGGACTTTCATTTCATGTTGCTTTGTTATTTTTAAAAGTCTATCCTTTCATGATTGCTAATTGTGATCCTGTCCTCAAGGTCCGAAATTCTATTGTCAGCTTCATTTAAACAGTTTTGCCCGATTTCAATAGAATTTTTTGTTTCTTATATGTCTCTTTGAATTTGTTTCATGAATTCTGCTTTTTTTCCTATGTTGTTCATTCAAGGTTTCAATCTGTTTCCCATGCTCCTGTACTTTTTAAAAAAAAAATCTATTTCTAGCAGTGCTGAGTAACTCCTTTACCAATGTTGTTATTTCTGTTTTTACATGAGAGATTACTTCTAATTTGATTTCCTCTATAGCCTCATGGAGTTGCTTTTTTTTTTTTTTTTGTCTTTTTTGTTTTTACCGGTACCAGGGATCGAACTCACGACTGCCTGCTTGCAAGGCGGGCACTTATGCCACTGAGCTAAATCCCCAGCCCCGGAGTTGCTTTTTTTATTTCACTTGCCATCTTTTCAGAGATTTCTGGTGTGTTACTTTTGAAGTCCTCTGTTTCAGTGTCTCCTGTACTTGCTCCTGGTGGACTACATGTTTGAGATTGCATTTTGCTTTTTAGTCTTGCCATTTTCCTCTTTCAGGTTAACATGTGGCCCTTCAATCTCACTAGTGTCAACTGTTTGTAGTGTGTATCTTGGGATCCTACTGTAAGATTGATGCTTGTCCCATTGCTGGGTCCCACAATGAAGAGGTGGGTCAGTCACCTGAATTCCCCTGCAGGGCTTGTTGGGTGAGTCCTGTGTTCTTCTTAGTCTTATAAGCCTAGGTCTATTGATGGAAGTCAACCCTTAGTTCCCACTGTTATTATGTCCTCAGGTTTCTCAGAGTCACCAGATCTCCCTCTTTATAGTATCTGTCTCAGCTGGGACCCTACTGTGTCTCTGGGTGTCCCATAGACCCCCTTAAGTTTCTCCAGGTTGGAGGATGCCTTGTTGGCACTCTATTCAACCTACCTGATATTCTCTGTGTGGAGGAAGGACTCACCCATCTTTTGCCAAGCTCACCTCTAGCCTACTTCTGGAGGGGGCTTCTCTATTGCACCTACCCACGGAAGGTGACAAACTCTATTCTTATTTTAGGGGCAAACTCACCTCACTGATGAAAGCTTGCTGAGTTCTTCTTACTGAATCTCCCCTCAATACTGCATGGTTAATCCACTGTAGTCCAAGGTTCTGGGGAGAGATGTGGAAGCGAAAGATCACCAGCAAAGCGAGGTCCAGGAGGTGGAGGGATCCCTGATGGCAGCGGTGGGACTGCGGGGACACACATCACAGGTTGGAGTTCCTAGGTCCTGAGGTGGGTGGCCAGGACTGCAGGACACAAGAGAGGCCCACCCTGTGCGTTCCTGTGGCTGGAGTTCCCAGGTCCCACAAGGTTGTCTGTGGAGATGGCTGGAGTTGCAGTAGGGGCCCACGTCTAGCCTAACCCCATGCATGCCGCTGACTGGAGTTTCTGGGTCCTGCAGGGTCATCTTTGCTCTTTCTTCACAATTTTCTTTACTTTTAAATAGTTCCCCTGTCCGACATACACAGGAAGTTGAGCTTCCAAGAAGTCATATTTTAAGGTACCAAGTTGAACTGGACAAGGGATTGAGAGATGAACAGCCTGAGATATCAGTTTTTAAAGGTTTCAGTCCATAATCAGCTGGCTCCAAAGTAAGGCTGCATGACAGAGGGGCAGCTGTTCAAGGTGGCAGAAGCAGCAAAAGCAACCCACCACTCTTATTAGTTCTGGAAGCATTTGCTAGAGCAATTAAACAAAAGAAATCAGGACAGAAAGAAAGAAGTTAAATTAAATTTATAGATGACATGATTCACTATGTAGAAGACCCCAAAACTTCACCAGATTAGATTTAATAATATAGCAAGATACAGAGATAACCCTCAAAAATCAATAGCATCCCTGTACACAAACAACAAACTCAGAGAGAAATTAGGGACAGGATACCTTTCACAATAGCATCCAACAAAAGGAAATACCCAGGAATCAATCTATTAAAAGAAGTAAAGATTTTTTTATATTGAAAACTACAGTATTCTGAAAAAGGAGCTTATTCTGATATCTAAAAAAGATATCAGAAAATGGAAAGATATCCCTTGTTCTTGGATAGGAAGAACCAGTACAGTGAAAATGTCCATACTTCCAAAACTGTTGTACACAATTAATCTTGATCAAAATACCAATAGTGAATGTAACAGAATTAGAGAAAACAGTCCTAAGATTCATTTAGAAACAGAAGTGACCTAAATAGCAAAAGCAATTCTGGGCATCACAATCCCTGATTTGAAATTATAACACAAGGGTACTATGACAGAAACATCATATTACTGTCAAAAAAACCTCTCCCCCTAAAAAAAATACCCCAAACAAACAAAAGTACTGAGACCCAAAGATCAATAGAACAGATTAGAAGATACAGAAACAACTCCTAACACTTTCTGCCACCTTATGTTGACAAAAGAGTCGAACACCTTCACTGAAAGTAAGATAGCCTCTTTAATAAATTGTGCTGGAAAAAATTGGCTTTTCACTACTGAAGACTAAAACTAGATACATATATTTCTATATTTTTTTAGTTTATCTTTTTGAGACAGGGTCTCTCTGTGTAGTTCCAGCTAGCTCTGAGCTCACTTTGTAGTCCAGGCTGGTCTCAAACTTGCAATGATCCTCCTGCTTCACCCTCCTGAGTGCTAGACTGATATCTTTCAACAAGCCCTACACTAAAATCAAAATGCGTCAGAGATCTAGGTATTAAAATAAAAACACTAAATTTGCTGGAAGATCAAATAGGTATAACTCTTGAAGACACTGGGATAAGCAAAGACTATGAACAAAATCGCAGTTACTTAGGAAATATCACAAAAAGTCAACAACTAGGATCTTGCTTTATTAAAAAGCTGTTTCACACCAAAAGAAATCACCAACAGAGTGAAGAGACATCTCATAGTGTGGGAAAAATTTCTGTCAGCTGTTCCTCAAAGGACTAATAATTAGAACATATAGGGAACTAAAAGTTCAGAACCCCCAAATTTAAAGGCCCGGTTGAAAAATAGGCATCTGAAATGAATAGACATGTCTCAGAGTAAGACATACAAATGGCAAAAAGAAATACTAAAAATATTCTACAGCACTGGTCATTTGAGAAATGCAAATTAAAGCGTTATATTCCATCTCACTCCAGAATGAATGCCTATTATCAAAAAATTAACTAGTAACAAATGCTGGCTGAGCTATGGGGGAAAAGGAACATTTCTTCACTGTTGATGATATTGTAGAATGATATAACCACCCTGAAAATCAGTGAGAAGATTCCATAAAATATAAAGGTTCCATTTGACCCAGATTTTCCCCTTCTTGATATCTTCCTGAAAAAATTAAAAACATCATTCCACAGCAATTCATGCACACCATTATTTATAGCAGTACGGTTTGTTATAGCTAAATTTGGAAAACAACCTAATTGGCCATCAACCAATGAATGAATAAAGATGTGGGTTTTTTAAAAATACAATGGAGTAACACTCTGTTACTCCGGATAAGATAAGCTTGAGCCATTCATAGGTAAATCGTTGCAGCTTGAGACCATACTCTTAAGTGAAATTAATTGGACATACCATATTGTTTCTCTAGTGGGAGAAACCAAATGTGTAAATAAGAACTAGAGTGTACAATAGATGTTTGGAAATGGGAAGAAAATATTCAAACAAGAAAGGGAATAAGTGAGGGGTGTATGTGTGTGTGGGGGGGAAGGAATGAAATGGCAAAACACAAAAAGGAAATAGAAGGAAAAATGGAAACAAGGCTTTTGTAAATAAGGAGGGAAAAAATGTTGAAAATAGGGGAGGGGAAAAATGAAGCAAGATATATCATGTACAGGTGCAAATTCCTGATGAATGTTATCATCATGACGAGTGCTATCAGCATGTACATCTAAAATGTACCAATAAAAAGTTTAAAAATAGACAAATCAAGAAAGCTGATGTATCTATTGCCCTTCATGCTGATGAGATGTTTCTAGAGGAAGAAGTACAATGAGTGTTCGCTATGGCAGGTTCTTGTTCCTTCCTTTCACGAGAGGTGACTCTGTTGCCCCTGTTAGTTGCTTCCCCATTTTTCTTCAATTTCTTGCCAACTGCTTTTATCTGGCATCTTACCTATATTTCCAGTGACATTCCTGTATGCCTGTGCACATGCTGTTACTTCTGCTCGTAACATAGTTCTTATCTCTCCTCATCAAACTGTCTTTTTTATTCTAAAGAGAATAAAACCAAGTAAAATGAAACAGAATAAAGCCAATCCAAATGAAACAATGAAAGATACAGCCACAACTGCAAACATGCTCAGCCACCTCATCTTTGAAAAAGGAGCCAAACATGTTCCCTGGAAGAAAAGTAGCCTCTTTAATAAGTTGTGCTGGAAAAACTGGCTTTCCATATGCTGAAAACTAACACTAGAACTGTATCTCACCATGCACTAAAGTCAAAATGGATCAAAGATCTAAATATTAAAACAGAAACATTAACTCTGCTAGAAGACAAAGTAGGTAGAAAGCTTGAAGACATAGGAGTAAGCAGAGAGTTCATGAACAAAAATCAAACTGCATAGGAAATATTTCCCAGAATCAACAATTGAGATCTGATCTTATTAAAAAGTTTTTCAATGTCAAAAGAAATCTCCAACAAAATGAAAAGAAAAACTATGAACTGGGAAAATGTCTCAACTGTCTCTAAGACAAAGGACCTCTGTCTAGATCATATAAAGAATTTTAAAAAATCAGGGCCTCAAATTCAAGGATCCAATCCAAATGGGTATCTGAGACAAATACACATTTCTCAGATGAAGAAATACAAATGGCAAATAAATATATGAAAAAACATTCAGCATCAATAGTACTTTGAGAAATGCGAATTAAAACAACATTGAGATTTTTCTCTCCCTCCAGAAAGAATGGCCAAAATCAAGAAATCAGCCAATAACAAATGCTGGAGGGGCTGTAGAGAAAAAAGAACTCTTCTTAACTGTTGGTGGGCGCATAGGCTGGTGGAACTACTGTGGAAATCAGTGTGGAGATTACTCAAAAAACTAGAGTTAGAGAATCCATTTGACCCAATTATCCCAATTCTGGGCATTTTCCCAGAAGAACTGAAAACATCATATCACAGTAATATATATGCAACCATGTTTATAGCAACACAATTTGCAATAGCCAAATCTTGGAAACAACTGAAGTGCCCATTAACCAAGGAATAGATAAAAATGATGTGGTATTTTTATACAATGGAGTACTGCTCAGCTATAAAGAAAGATGGTATCAAGACTTTTATAAGTAAATAGACATGACTTGAGACCATACTTATAAGTGAAATAAATCACATGAATAAATTCCATATTGTCTCTCTAGTGTAAGAAACTGAAAAATTATATTTTTCACAATAAAATCCACAATAAATACTGTGTGAGGGTAACAAAATGCTCAAAGAGGAAAAGTGATTGGGATGGGAAAAGGAGAACAAAGGAATTCAAAAGGAAAAGTCATATATATATATATATATATATACACACAGAGATATACATATGTACAGGTATACATATATATATATAGTATGAAGATAGCTAAAATGACTATATTACTAATTGTTATTGGAAAAGAACGGTTAATATTCTTATGATTATATCAATTTTACACATCTATATCCGTTATTCTAAGCAACACTTTTGAAGGTAACAATATGCAATCTTACAACAGTTGTCAAATTCCTATCATCTTTTTTTGCAAACCTGTACTGTTATTGTATTGAGTTTGTTGTTGCTTATCTCTTTTGCTCTTTGTTTTTCTTTTCTGTGTTTTTTTCCTCTTAAATAAACAAAAAACAATGAGGACAATATAAGACCTTGAAACAAGATAATAGAAAATCAACAATGGTTTCCATAATATATGTTGCTATCTTCAAAATAGCTGCCCATACTATCAGACATAATAGAATCAAATAAAACAAAACAGAATAAAACCAAAACAAACAAAACAATGAAAATGATACAGGACTTCAAAACAAGATAATAAGATATTAACAGTAGCTACCATCTTTCCTTTTTAAATGTTCCCTGCCCTTTCACTTTCACAGTATACATTGTACATTTTGGATCCCACTAACTCCTTCAATTTTTATAGTAGGGAGACAACACAATGTTCACCCATATGAGTCTGAAGCATTTCACCCATAAGCACGATCTTAAGTTTTATCCATTTACCTACAAAAGCCTTGAGATTATCCTTCTTTATAGCTGAGTAACTTTCCATTATATAAAAATACCATATGTTTCTTATCCATTTTGCAGTTGATAGGCAAACTACCCTGCTTTTTTCTGGGTCCTCATCACACAGAAAATTGTGTTCTTTTTTCCAACCTTCAGTCCATGAATTTCCTTTTGAGTCAAATGTATTTCTTCTATATGTCATATTGATGGATCCTGTATCTTGATTCACTCTGCCTATGTTTCTTTTTATTGGTCAATTGAAGCCATCTGCATTAATGGTTCTGGCTGACTTGCACTGGTTCATCTCTGCCATGCTGTCCTCCTGCTGTTGGCTCCTTACTTTTCCCTTCTGTTCAGTTGCTTGCTCTTCTTGGTGAGCTATTTTGTTGTTGATGCTATTTTTGGAAACTTGATCATCTTTTTCTCTTTGTAGAATATCCTTCAGTGTTTGTTGTAGGATCAGTTTGGTTGTTATGAATTCCTTCAGTTGTTCTTTATCATGGAAGTACCTTATTTCTCCATTAACTTTGAAAGATAACTTTGCAGTGTACATCAATCTGGGTTGGAAGTTATTTTCTTTCAGGACTTGAAACACTTTACACCAAGCTCTTCTTGACTTGATTTGTGTTGAGAAGTCTGCCCTGATTCTGATGCGTTTTCCTTTATAGGTGACCTGTTTGTTTTCTCTAATAGCTTTTAATATGCTGCTCTTGTGCTGAATGTCTGGGTGTATATTTATTTTGGTTATGGCTAGTTGGAGTTCTATATGCCCCACTTATACATATGTTGGGTCATTTTCCCATACTTGGGCAGTTTTCTGCTATATATCTGTTAATAGTCTTTTAATGTCATTTGTTTGACCCTGCTTTTTCACTGACACCTATCAACCTTTAATGATTTTTCTTAGAGTCATCTTGCAGCCATTGAATTGTTATTTCCTGGTTCCTTATTATTTTTAAGAAATCTTTCTCTTCATAGTTGCTAGCTACAATTCTGTCTTTATGGTCTGAAAGTTTATCTTCAGTTGCATTCAAGCATTTTTGCCAGCTTTCAGTGGAGATTTACTTTCCTGGATACCTCTTTGAATCTGTTTCATGCATTGTAATTCCTTCCTATATTGTTCATTCAAGGTTCCCTTCATTTTCCTATGCTCTTCCTTTTTATCTATGTCTTCTATAGATATGCTCAGCAATTCTTCATGTTTGAGATTTCTTCTTTTACCTATGCTCAGCAATTCTTCACATTTGTGATGTCTTCTTTTACCTGAGATATTTCTGATCTGATTACTTTTACATCTTCATGTTGTTTCTTTATTTTAATTGCTATCCTTTCAGAAATTTCTGTGTGCAACTTTCAGTTTCTTCCATATCTATTTGCCTTTTTCTCCTTTGTCTTGACATTTTTCTGGGTTCCTCAGACAAGCTGGTGATGGGTCTCAAGCACTTCCTGCACTGGCTGCCCATCCATGGTGTAGGGGATTGGGCCAGCACTTGGGTTTCTCCTAGTCTAAATTCTTGGGGGAGGTGGTGGGGTATGGGGTAGGCTTCTTCAGTCATACACAGTCACACCAAAACTCCCTCAATGGCAGCAGGTGGTTCTCCCAGCTGGCTCTGGCTACTGATCCTGACGGTGGCTAGCAGGCTCATGGGGGGAGGGAAGGGTATGGCAGGGGTGTGTATGTGTGTGTGTGTGTGTGTGTGTGTGTGTGTGTGTGGCTGGTTCACCAAACTAACTCTTAATCATTCTTTTGTTTAATCTTTTTTATTTTGTTTATATATAATTGGTATACATTTGTGATATATAATATTACAATCATCCAGAGAACTGGTACATATACATACCATTTGTTAATCATTTTTGCTTCCTCTTACTCCCCCTGCCCTTTCTTCTTGGCTGTGCGTATTATAATTATAATATTTCAAACAAAGAAGATTAGAGAATTATATATAAATCCCTGTTTTATCATGTATTAACATTTCTCCCCTTACTTCAGGACTTTTCATTTAACATCTAGAGCTATGTTTTTTGTTTACTCCTTGGCAGCATTCATTCTTACAAGTGAAGTTAGGAATTGATCTACTGTACACACAGAAAAAAATCATGTCATTGTATGGATTATCTTCATTAAAAAAAACAGGCAAGTGAAGATTTATATTACTATATATTATACATTTATATCAACAAAACTATGTATGAAGTTATCAGTTCTTTAAAAGAAAATGTAAAAAATCATATTCTTTTCCTTGGGAATTTGGGGTGTAGGTAAAAAACTTATATAGCATGTGTGAAGTTTAATTCCCACCACTGTGGAAAAAATTTCTTTTCTTTTTGATATGCAGTGCCATATATTTTAACAATTAACAATTATTCAGTTCAATGATATAGGGAGAAATAATACACAGCATGCCCTGGAGTTAAGAGACTGTTATTTTGGCTGAGTGCCTTCAGAATAAGGCTAATCTGGAGACGGCAAAGCATATCCAGCAAATAGTTACACCCTCTCCATCACCTGAAATCAAGACAGAAAAATAGCTATTGAAAAGAAAGACCAGCAAAACTCAGAATTAAAGAAGAGATGACAGGAAAGCTAAAAGTCATGGAGAAATAGGCAACAGAGAAAGGAAGGCAGCGTGAAATGCTAGCCCCAGTTTCTAGGGGAAGTGGAACCCAACTCCACTGGCACAAGGTGAACCCAGAGACAGTGGCTGCCCCACTGTGAGCAACAGATGGCCAGCGATAGCCATGGGAACCCGCTGTTATTACAAACTGTGAACCCAGTGTGAAGTTTTCTGCTGAAAGTAACTCCCCTCAGTTGACAGGCTAGCTTTAGAGAGGAATCACTGTAGCATTTACCATATCTTGGAGTTGTATAACTAGGAGCTATTTTGAGACGGGAGTTCATTGTTAAGAAACTGAGCAACTGTGAGAGCCAAAAGTCACATAACAACTACACCTCAAGAAAGGCAGCATAGTAAAGATAAAGTGAAAGACAAGGAAAAGAAAAAACATGGAGAAAGACCAAGACAGAAGGATCCAGGAGGAAACTCAGGAGGAAGAGGACAGCAAATCGCCTTGAGTTCTTTCACAGTCCACTTGTTTTTGAAACTGGTTCAGCCACTCACCACATGATGACCTTGAGCAAGGCCCCTGGCCTGCCTGTGCCTCTATTTCCTCTCCTGTATATTGTCAATGATGAGTTGGACTTGATGACTTCATACATAGGAAAAGTGCAAACTGTGTTGGTGCACAATAAACTGTCAACATATATTGCTTCCTACATGCTTTATTCTGTTTATCTTTGTATCCTCAAAGTTAGCTGAGTTCCTGATGTTTAAACATACATTTGGGCAGGTCAAATAGTGGAGGAAAATATTATTTATTTGAGCCATACTTTCACCGTGATGTTTTACCCCTAGTTGAACATCAGATCTAAACGCAACATTGCCTTGATCCTTGGTACAAGGTAAAGTGAAACATGATTTCAGAAAAGCTTCGCTAAAACAGGACCAAAGGGAAGCAAGTTCTAGTTCAGTAAAGACAGAGAATTCACCAGCAAACTCAGCAGGTGATTCATTGCCACTATTCTGCATGGTAGAGATATTCCTCCACATGAGGTGTACTGCAAAATAGGTATAAAGAAGAAATGTTCCACAAAAGTATCAATTATGCATAGCAGGCTTTTTCTCTGATGTGTTCTGTCATCTTTCTGGTCTCCCACCCTCTACCCATCATCTCAAAACTTTGTGAGAACATAAGAAGGGGCTCACACCTTGACCTTCTGTCAAATCAATGGGAGGGATAATTGAGAAAGGATGGCAAGCAAAGAATTAGAGACCATGCACCAAAATAAATTCACAATGACGGTTCATAGAAAGCTTGATGCCAGGTCAACTGCTTTACAAATATTGTCTCAATTATTTCTGAAGACATTGTGAGGTAAGAGATAAATTTCTATTGTCTTCCACTATAATCCTATTTGAGTTTGTCAAACATACTGCCCTAAACACAGAGTTTTCTCTCATGCTCCTCCGTTTTTGCTCTTGTTGCTTTTGCTGTTTCCTGCTGCCACTAACTGTTGTCCTCTGCCATTTTCCACCTCCACCTTGGAGCCATCCAAGTGTGTACTGAAACCTTCACAAGCTGAGAGCTAAATAAACCTCTCCTTCCTTAATTTTGGGCATTGGGTATTTTGCCTCAGCAATGAGAGAAAACTAATGAAGACAGAGCCTTATACTTAACTCATGATATCTTTTCCTGCTCAGGACTGTTTTATTTGGCAATTATTCTTATACTCATTCACAAAACACAGCGTTGGGGAAATACGCATGTGTTTTTTCAAAGAACTATAACATATTTTCTACACATAATAAGGGACCATGATAAGCATTAGAACAAGAAATTTTATGGATGAACAGCAGACATATGTAGTCACCATATATCATGATGATTTATGTCTAAGATATAAAATATAAGCATATGACAGGATCCTCCTATCAATTTAATGCTCTCAGTTTCATGAAAAATGAATGCTGGAATTAGGCTAGCTTGTGAGTCTTGCACAATTTTCATTCACAGGAATAAAATATTCATTACTTTGAATCTATGCACATAGCCCATTCAATTGTTCATTAAACTGCATATTAATCCTGAATTTTTCCTCTATTTGCAGCTCGTGACTGGAAAACAAATATGTTGATCTTTTTGAAAAGTATTAGAGTACAAGTTTCTTTATATGGGTACAAGTCTGTCACTAGCAAAGAGAAACTGATATCTTTTATTGACTATTAAGGCTTAATAAATTTATTTTTGTAACTATATAAGGCAAATTTATACCGTATGGTATAATAGTGCTTTATATTATACTTAAGGCAAAACCCATCATTTTTCTACTTGTAGTTTGAACTCTTTCTGTTATTTTGGTTCAAAAAGCTTATAGCTTAATAACCTTTTCATTTTTATAGGTGTTTAAATTTAAAAATATGAGGAAAGTATGCACATGAATGATAAAGTGACACCTTTCTAAGATTTTTCCAAGAGTATTCGGTTTATTAACTTATGCTCATGGGATATGATATCAATAATTTTATTATGACTGTTATTTACATAAAGCAGTGCTTTTTTTTTTACTATTGCTCCTTTTGCCTTGAAGATTCTAATCACAAATCTTGTTGAGCAAGCTCAATGATGTCTTAGTCATTCCCTCATTGCCAAGATACAATACCTGACATTCGCAATTTAAAGTAGGGAATGTGTATTTTGGTTCATAGTTAAGGTCCATGATTTGCTGGTTCCAAGGCAGAAACAGGATGGTAGTAGGGTATAGTGAAGAAAAAACTGCTTATATCATGATTTCCAGAAGCAGAGAGAGAAGGGAGAAGCCAGGAAGAGCATTAAATTCTACAAGCTCATACCTCCAATGCTTTACCTCTTCCAACAAGACCACACCTCTTTATATCAAATCAGCTGTAGTTCCTCGATATTTCAATCACCTTCCAAAAGCCTTGTCTCTGAACACATGGCATTTTGAAGGGAACATTCTAGATCTAAATCTTAACAAATGGTAATACTACAGATGAGTCTTTTTACTGCTGATACTTTTGTATTTTTGCTTTTATTTTTGGTTTCTGTTTTTTTCCTTTTGTATCCAACTCAGAGAACTTCAACCTATCCACAGAAACCCAGACAATTGTTGCCTGTGCTTACTTGTAATACATTTTCTGCTGTTATCAGACAAATTTAACAATTTGCTTGCCAAAGACAATTACTTTCAAATACATTTCAAGATTCCTGACCTTGCCATTGTGAGATCATTGTTTTTCTGCTTCATTACCTGATCTTCAGAGATCATGCCAGTTTTGCTATATAAATCTTACTGCTGATTTTTAAAGGCTAATGCATTAAGAATCCTGTGTTCATGGATAAATACTTTTGAGCAAGCAAGTCATAGAGGAGTTACATTTAATTCAATCACTTCAATTCTAAACTCTATGAAAAATGGTAGCCTTAATCCATTTTCAAGTGAAAAAACACAATAAAAACTCAGGACTACATGTAACTCCCCACAAATGAAAAAACAATGCAATTAATTTTGGGGAGTCATTGTTCATTTACAACTCAAATACTCACTTTGTTCTCTACCAGCATTTGCAAGAGGATACAGTAGTTTAAGGAAAATATTACCCCATGAAGTTTTCACGTCTTAATTCAATTTTGAACATGAATTATGTGAATCAGGTCATTATTAGTTACAAGAATTTGACCACTAGTGTCCACTGATGTTTGGAACTGTGTACATTGTTTGTCACTTGCTAAAAGCCATGATGGTTGGAATCCTAAATTCTATAGACCTGGGTTTTAGATTCAGTCTTGACCATTCCACACATTTCTGCCATGCCCTGTTAAGTAACTGACATTTCTAGGTCTCAATTTCATCAATTTTTTTTCATTTTTTAAAAAATTTTATTTAAGGAGAAAAAAGAAAAAAAAACAGAAAAAGGGTACAAATTATACAGAATTTCAGAAAAAATAAACAGTAGGAAATCACTACTTAATTGCATATTGTCATCTTGGAAATAGTTGTTGAAGTTACAAAATTAAAGCATATAGAAGGGACTTTCAAACAGTGAGACTGCAAACAGTTTTGTTCAATAATCCAACAAAACTCAGTAATATAGTTATCTATCTTATACACTTAAATATATATGAAGTTATATCTTTTAGAGAACTTTCTTTTCCTTTCTTTTGTACAATGACAATTACACATTTTGGGTTTTATGACTCCCACAGTTCTTATTACTTTTTTTTGAAGAAAGTAAAACCAAATGTGACATACCAGGACAGAGTCAGTCAAATCAAAAGGATGGACATAATACATAATATAAAAACAAAATACAAGGTGATCAACAATGGTGACCATAATGCCTTGTTATCTTAAAAAGAATTGCCTATGTCATCAGTTATAATAAAATTGAACAAAACAGTAAAGAATAAGACCAATAAAACCAAAACATTGGAGACATTAGAGGACTTCAAAAGAAGATAATAGTCAACCAGAATGGGCATAACAATGGATCTTATTGTCTTCATAATTGTTGCCTAGACTTTCAAACTTGGTACTATCTAGCATAACAGAATAGAGGAAAATCAGTCAAAACAAGATGGTGAGAGCAATACAGAATTTCAAATCAAGTTAATAGGAAATCAAAGTGGGTTACTATAATATATCCTGCTATTTTTTATTTATTTTTCCCTTAATTAAAAGGATAAAAATGAAAAAGTAGATAATAAAAAGGAGATTGAGATAAAAAAGAGGGCATAACAACAAAGCAGTGCAGGTCAAAACATAGCCATTTAAGCAAAATAGTGTTTCACCACAAGATAATCTCAACATAATAGTAGTTACCATAGTGTCTCTTCCATTAAAATCTTTGGGTATAACTTCGTATACTGTAGCATCAAACATATCAAGACAATGTAAAACCATTCAAGAGAATGACAGTATTACAGGGTATTTAGAATCAACTAACAGAAAATGAACAATGGTTTCTGTATAATCTCCTTGTCTGTAAAAGTTTTTGTTTATATTATCACATATAATAAAATCCAATAAGATACAACATGTTAAAACTGATGGAGTCAGAAGAACAAAAGCTTGATGGGACTTCAAAACAAGCGGATATTAAATCAGCACTACCTATTATGATGTCTTGTTTTCTCCAAAATGGCTGTTCCTACCATCCAACCTTCTCTGCCTCATTTCTGTTGAGCTTTTTTTCTGTCACTAGTTGTCAGTTTGTCCTCTTCATTTCGCTTTCTGCTCCATTCATTGTGGCTGCTCTGCACTGTTTCTGGAATCTTGGTATTTTTCATTTTTAGAATATCCTGCAATCTCTGTAGAGTTGAATTGGTGGTTGCAAATTCCCCTAGTTCCTCTTTATCCTGGAAGCACCTTGTTTTTCCATCAATTTCTAGGGACAGTTGTGCAAAATATATCAATCTTGGCTGGAGGTTATTATCTTTCAAAGCTTGAATTATTTCCCCCCATGCTCTTTGTGATTTGATGGTTTGTGCCGAGAAGTCTGCTGTAATTCTGATGGGTGTTCCCTTGTAAGTGGTCTGTTTCTTGTCTCTGATGGCTTTTAATATTCTGTTCTTATATTGGATTTCTGGAATTTTGATTATTATATGCCTGGGTGTAGCTCTGTTTGGGTTGTAGGTGGCTGGGGTCCTGTATGCTTCATACATCTGAGTATCTTTACCTTTTGCTAAATTAGGGAAATTCTCCTGGATTATTTCTGTGAATAGCTTTTGTAGTTCATTTGTTTGAGTCCCTACTTCTTCTTTTATGTTCTTAATTCTTAAGTTATAGATCCTCTTGTCATCTTCTAGTCTTTGTATTATTGCTGTTTGTCTTCTTGTTATTTTTAAGAAGTTTTTCATTTTATGCTCCCACCTTACAAATCTGTCCTCCAGTTCTGATAATCTATCCTTAGTTTCTTTCAAGCTGTTATGCCAGCTTTCAATAGATTTTTTAGTTTCCTGGTAATCTCTGTGAACCTGCTTCACGTATTCTATGTTTTCTCTATTTTCTCCATCAATCAATTCTCCCCTTTTTTTCTGTTCTTCCATTCCACCATCTGTTTTTTCCTGGGCGGTGCTTAGCATTTCTTTAACTATTCTACTTATTTCTTGCTTTGTTTCATTAAATACTTCATTTTTGAACTCGTCTATGAGGCTCCGGAGATACCGCTTCATGTCTATAGGTGCCATGTCTGATATTGCATGTTTTCTGTCTTCATTCTCTTTTGCTTTTACCTTTCCTGGATCAGTGTTCTCAGGATTGGGGACTGAGGAGCCTTTCTTGTTGCTCCCTTTTCCCATACTTTTTGTTCCTTCCATACAAGCGTATGTAGGAGGCTCAGTTTTTTCTTTTTTTTTCTCTTTGTCTGTGGCAGTTTGTTTGAATCCACTGGCTAAGTGTTCCCGCCCACTACAGTGTACTAGGGAGACACAGACCTGGGCAGCCTTTGCTGGGCCCGTCCCTCCAGATCAACCTAGTGAAGGCTTTACTGCTAGAGTGCACTGCCGGGCACAGGAACCTGGTTTGTGCTAGCCTACAGGATCTTAGTCCACGGTGTCACCAGGCCAAGTGCTCCCCACTACTTCCGCTTGAGAGGGGAATATGCGACTAAAGTCACTGCAGGGCTGTGTTCCGGCTAGTCTGCCCATTCCCAGAATGTCCTCTGTTGGAGCCTCCTAGTCTATGAAAGGGTCCCCATTTCACTCACTGCAGGTCAAGCCAGTCCTGCTCTCAACGCCGTTTGGGCTGATTCCCGCTCTCAGAGCTTTGGCACGCCTCTCTCCCTGCCGTGGGGATTGGGACGCAGTATCGGCAGCAGGACATTCAAATCGTGGCTTCCAATGGCGCGGGATCCAGCTTCTGCACTGAGATTTTATCTGTTCCTGTTATAGCATCAGGATTGCATTTCCAGTTGGTTTCTCTCAGCTTACTTTGTTCCTGGGTCGGCAAGGTACATTTCCCCTTGCGTGGGACTCCTCACACGGCACCGCTCCTGGATTCTAAGCTGGTAATCTCAGAGAGCCTCTGTGGCTGCTGTTATTTGTCCTCCATGTTCTCCCGGAAGTCAATTTCATCAATTTTAAGCGGTGAAAGTAAATCTCTCTTATAGGGCTGGATGTTTAAATGGGCTTTGTGATTAAATTAAATCCCTGAATTTATTTTTTCACATGCTGAAGAATACATATTATTAGCATTTATTATAAGATTTATTTTCATCTGAGGAAACTGAGGGCTTACAGAAGATAAATAACTTAATCTTCAGGTTACTAAGTTAGTACCTGAATACCAGTGTCAAAGTCCTGTTCCAAATGCCTCCCAATGGTTTCATAATAGCTTGTATTTTCTCCAAACTGGAGTATATTATATTTCCAATGTCATTTGAAGGCTTTGTGTTAGCCTTGAAAATGTTTGTATCCCAAGCCCCAGAGGTCATGAAAAAGGAGACAGCATTAGAGAATAACAGTGACAAAGTCAGATGCAAGGCACATGGGCTCTTTCGTAGCAGTGAGGAGACTCAAAAGTCACTAAAGGAAAGTTTTCTCTCCCAGTGCAGTTTGAAGAAGCTGGAACTTACCTCCTAGACATCCATGATTGTTAATTTACTTGTGAGCATGCTGCCTTTATCATCTTTGGGGAATAAGTCCTTCCAAGTCTGTAAGTGCAGAAAAAGTGCTGAATGGAATCAGCTGTTTCTGTTGAACAATATTTCAGGGTCTTGATGCATGCTAACTATCCACACCTGCAAACCATTTTATCACATGGAGAAGAACATGCTTCGATAAAATCTTTGAGTCACTCTACTTAAGTATCTAAATACTAATATTTTCAAAACTGCTAGGTTGATTTTAAAACTCATTCATAGTGTAGTCTAGAAACCACAACTGTCACCATGGATATCAACCTCATATACTCCTGCTCTTAAAATCAGGCAGAAGCAGAATCCTGAGCAATGAATGCTGCTTTTTCAGCCAGGACTTGCATCAGTCTTACAGGTTACCACACTTGAGTTTTGTTCCAAGTGGCTACTCCCAAAGAGCATTTTTGTTAACAGGAAGGTAAAACAACATTATGAAGAATATGTTAAGACTTCCCCCTATAGTCTCGGAGCATAGAATTATGACAAAGGCCATGTGGCAGTTGAGGTTTGGGTTACCAGAAATCATAGCTTCCCTCAGACGTAACAGCAAGAAAACCTAATAATGCAGCCACGTCAGCAAGCACAGGTGGGCTGGCCTCCCTTCCAGACCACTAGCCCCTGCTCTGTGGAAGAGCTTGTTTTAGTCTACTCTCACATCTAGTCATGGCACAGTTGCTATCTACCAGCACTTATCTGTTAGGCAGCGCAAGATTGGGGAAAGGAATCAGAAACCTGAAGTCCTTATAGCCAGTGAATAAGATAGAGATCTAAATAGTTCAGTTTCAGATCCTTAAAGTTATCTTGACAGGCCTCCTTCTCTAGTTTCTTTCAAAACTGTGGACCACAAATGATGAGCCCAGCAAGGAGATATTAGGACTGGAGACAGAAAGGGCAAAACCATATTTACTCTCCCTAATTTGTGACTTGCAGCCTGATCTAACCTGACAATAGGTCATTTATGACAAAGCTAACTAAAGCATGTGATCCAGTGTGCTCTCATAAAGGCTAAGCATGTCAATGTCATTTTTTAAGTGTTGGGACAATTTATGACTCTAATGCTCTTAGCATCATGTTTTCTGCACACCATATCTGCAGGCCTATTTGTAGTCACCAAATGATGACTTCACAGAGTATACTCAACTGTACCACTGCACACAGTGGATCTGTTTCACAAGATTCACTTTCTAAATACCTGAAACCTTCTAGGAAGCAGAATATAATACAGTTCCGAAGATTGTCAAACCCTTCACATCCAACATCACCTCCATTTTTCTTATCACATTTTGTAAGTAACTGAACTAACATAAAAAAAATTCATGTAACAATAAAAAGTGCTTCTAACATTTTATAAAATAATCTCTGGCTTATAACCTCAGGACATTAGCCATTGAGACCATAGTGCTGAAATGGAAAGTAGGCCTCAGGGCCTATCCCTGACTGTACACTTAGGCTCTGACCACCACAGCGCAGGTGGATCCCACCGATGGAAAACAGGGAGGCCAAGAGCATCAGAGGTCCAGTGAAGCCATTCCCACTGTGGGAAACAAATTCCAGTGGGAGTGGGAATCAGCAGAATCTTCCATACCGATACTGTTTTGGGCTTTGGATGTTGGTATCTGGGAATGTAACAATGTAGAGATGAAAATACAGATATACAGAAAAGGTTGATGAGTTCCTGGTGCTGACTGCATCCAGATGCTTCTGCCTGCCGTGAAGTCAGCATAGACCATATGTACCTTGCTAACAGTGAAGAGGTCCTCCGCTTCACCGCCTTCCCTTGGATCTTTTCTCGGATGGCTTCTCCATCTCGTTCTCATTCTGATAGATATAGGCACAGTCCATGTGGCGATATCCTGCTTCAGTGGCCATCTTCATGGCCTCTTTGACTTTGCCTGGAGGAGACTGAAAGGCAACAAAAAGACCATCAGATACTCTTATCCTAGGACCTCCTCCATCAGTCTATCCACGTGCCGGTTTCTCCAAACTGAGACTTGCCGATGTCCCAATTTGCCAGGGGATACCTGGGAGGCAAATACACCTTGGAAAATTTTTTGAAAGAAAAGGAAAAAAGTGAATTAATTTTATGCTTAACACCTTATGCTCTATCATGCCTAAAAGTCCATTCCTTTCTAATCTAAACTAACCCTGAGTCCAGTTAACCAGTGGTGACAAATGGCTCCAAGTACAATGGCTAACAGCCAAGCTGAGAACTAGACTCTTTAGTAACCCAAAGAAATATTTGACCCCAGATGATGACAAGGATTAGGGATTTGGTCATTACAGGATGAATAACAGATATGCAGGCCTGAATAGATGTCTATATTTCTCTAAACCCTGCCTACAAAATGGGAATCATGGGATCCTTTGTGTTGATCATTTTCCACAATAAATGTAAATTTTTACCATATCAGTGGACACCATTAAGGCTCAGAAGATACAATTAAATATATAATTATTCTTTTAGAAAAAAGAGAGATAGAAAATCTTATGGTAATGAACTTTTTTTTTTTTACCCTCAAGTAAAAATAATGAAAAAGTAAGAACATTGGAAATATCGTATTTTGGGCAGAAAGGAACGTGATTTGCTGGATTCCAAGACTGCAGGACCTGGAAGGAAACCATTCATTCGGGAATATATAGGAAATTTTGACCCAGTTTTTATCCTTTATTGATGTGCGTGTGTTTGTGTGTGTGTGTGTGTGTGTGTGTGATATTTGGAGATTTTAAAAAACTAGTTTCTTTTCTTTCCTTTTTTGTTGTTTTGACTTTTTTTTTCCTTTTCTCACTCTCTTTCTCTCTTAATATATTATCTTCTTGATTTTCCTTTTGGCTACTCTCTGCTTTTTTTCTTTTTTTCATATTTCTTGTTGAGTTTTTTGTTGCTTTTATCTAATACTATTAATTTCTTTTACTTCTTTTTTATTTTAAAGGGAAAAAATACAGAAAAATTATAAAGCAATCAAGCAAACAAAAAACCCAATGAATTCTTTTTTTTTGCAGCTATTTGTAGAGATTTTCTTTTTATTTATTTATTTTTATTTTTTTTTATTTAAAGAGAAAAAATAAAGAACATAAAAAAAACAAAGCAGTAAAAGGGTACAATAATACAGAATTTCAAGAAAAAAATATACAGTAAGAAATCACTAATTAGTAGGTTACATACTGTATTCTTACAAACAATTATAAAATTAAAACATATAAAGTGGACATTCATACAGTGATACTGGAGACAGTTCCATTTAATGATCCAACAAAAGCTCAGTAATATGGTTTTCCATCCTACACACTCAAACATACCTGCGATTATACCCCTTAGTCCACCTTCCTTTCCTCTCTTTTTTACAATAACAAACACTTTTGGGGTTTTATTACTCTCACAGTTCTTATTACTTTTTTTGAAGATAATAAAATCAAACTTGACTAAGCAAAACAGAGTCAGTTAGAACAGAAGGATGGGCATAGTACATGATGCAAAAATAGAATATAGAATACCAGGTGATCAAAAGTAGTTACCATTGTGCCTCTTGCTATTTTTAAATTGAGTTGCTTATATCATCAAGTATAATAGAATCGATCAAAACAGTACAGAACAAGACCAATAAAACCTACACTGGAGACCTTACAGGACTTCAAAAAAAGATAATACTCAAACCATAATGGGCATTATAGTATATCTTATTGCCTTCAAAGTGGTTGCCTATACTCTCAAACTTGATACTATCAAACAAAATAGAATATAGTATAATCAGACAGAACAAGATGGGGAGAGCAATACTGGGGTTCAAATCAGGTTATTAGGAAAACAAAAAAGTTACTATAATATGTCCCACTATTTTTTAATTTAGTTTTCCCTTAATTAAAAAAATGAGAAAAAAAATAGATTAATTAAAAAAGGAGGGGAAATTGAGATAAGAGAGGACATTGTAACAGAACAACGCACGTCAGAACTGAACAATTTAAGCATCATTGTGTTTCACCACCAGATAATCTAACATAATAGTAGTCACCATGGTGCCTCTTTCCTTGAATTAGTTAAGTATAACTTCATATGCTGTAGCATCAAGCATATCAAGACAGTGTGAAGCCATTCAAGAGAATGAAAGAATTACAGCGTATTTAGAACCAGCTAATAGAAAACGAACAACAGTTTCTATATTATCATTTTGCCTACTTCCCAGAGTCAATAATTGGGATCACCTCTTATTAAAAAGTTTCTGCATGTCAAAAGAAATCTCCAGCATAGTGAAAAGAAAACCCACAAACTGGGAAAAAATCTTAGTGAACTGCCCCTCAGACAAAGGACTTCTGTCTAAAACATATAAAGAATTTTAAAAAATCAGACCCCCAAAATTCAAAGACCCAATCCAAAAGTGGGCATCTGAGATGAATAAACAATTTTCAGATGAAGAAATACAAACGGCAAATAAATAAATGAAAAAAATGTTCATCATCATTAGTCATTAGAGAAATGCAAATTAAAACCACACTGAGATTTCATCTCACTCCTGAAAGAATGGTCAAAATCAAGAAAACCACCAACAACAAATGCTGGAGAGGCTGTGGGGAAAAAGGAACTCTGCTGCATTGTTGGTGGGAGTGTAGACTGGTACAACCTTTGTGGAGGTCAGTCTGGAGATTTCTTAATGGGATTGTTTGTTTTACTTTTATCACCTCCCTCTCATTTTTCACTGCATACAGAAAGTATGCAAACATAAGGAAATTAAACAACACACTAGAATAATCAACAGGTCGCAGAGGAAATCAAGGAAGAAATAGTAATTACTAGAATTAAATAACAGTGCCAGTGCCGTATACCAGAACTTATGGAAGGCAATGAAAGCAGTATTATAAAGGAACATTATAGCTTTGAATGCACAAATCAAAAAACAGAAAAGCCCAAAAAGATAACCTAATATGACATCTCAAGGTTCTAGAAAAAATAAGAGCAATTCTAGTCCAGAGCTTGTGCAACAAAGGAAATTATAAAAATCAGGACACAAATCAACAAAACATAGACTAAATAGAGAATCCATCGATCAGGTACTTCTTTGAATAATAAGAAAATAAACACCCACTAAGGTAATCTTACCAAAAAAGGAAAGAAAAGACCCAAATCAATGCAAATCAAGATGGAAATGATGAAATCATAATGAACATCACAAAAATTCAGAAGATTAATAACAATTACTTCACAAACAGGTGCACCAATAAATTGAAAGACTCAAAAGAAATGGATAGATTAATATACACATAAGTTTAATACATAATGTTATTACATATGTATAAATTACCAAAATGTAAGCAAGAAGATTTAAAACCCCTGAATAATACAATAACAGACAGTGACACTGAAACATAGTTTTAAAAAGACTACTAACTAAGAAAAGCCAGGTCTTCATAGATTTGCTGCCAAATTCCATAAGCACTTCTGGAAAGGACTAATACCAATACTTCTCAAACTCTTTGGTGAAATTATAAGGGAAGGAGTACTCCCAGTTATCATTATTCTGATTTCAAAAGGAGACAAGGAGCCAATCAAAAAGAACTAGAAGCAATTCTCTTTAATAAGCATAGATGCAAAAAAAACTCAAGAAAATACTTTAAACAGAATGCAATGTCACATCATAACCAACTAAGTATCATCCCAGAGATGAAGAATGGTTCAACATACACAAATCAATAAATACAAACCATCACATAAACAGAAGCAAGGATAAAAATCACATGACAGAACTTTGCGGGAGTCCTGGGCAGGCCTGCCATGGCCTCCCTGCTCCCAGTAGTGCTTGGCGGACTCTGGAGTTCTGAGCAGGCAAGCGAGCAGCCAGCAATTCCAGAAGCTGGGTGAAATGGCAGTGCCCTGTGCACTTTCCACCGAGTCCAACTAGTTTGGGACCCTCGCTCAACCCCGGAGAGGGAACTTTGTGGTGGGTCCTGGGCGGGCCTCGGCAGCCTCCCTGCTCCCAGCCTTGCTTGGCAAACTCTGGAGTTCTAAGCAAGCAAGTGGACGCCATCGGTTCCAGAGGCTGGGTGGCCTGGTGTAAGTGCCCCCGCGCACTTTCCCCCAAGTCCAACTAGTTTGGGACCCTTGCTCAGCCCTGGAGAGGGAACTTGTGGCTTCCCAGTGCACTGGACCAGCGTGGTGGGTCCTGGACAGGCCTGCAGTGGCCTCCCCACTCCTAGTTGTGCTTGGAGGGCTCTGGAGTTGTGGGCGAGTGGGCACCATCAGTTCCCGGGGCTGGGTTTGGGCTGGCCTGCCCCACCCCCAGTGACCCTCTCTCAATTCAGGGAGTTGGGTGGCCAGAGTCCCAGGAGCTGAGGGCATAGAAGAGAATCGCCATCAGACCCTGGGGGAAGCCTTAGAATAACACTTCAAACACTCGAAACCCAGAAATATAGGAAAATGACAAAATGAAAGACCAAATTACAATCTCAAACCTCCAACCCATCCAAAGAAACCTGAGGAGCGATGTACATAGAAGAAAATATATACACCTGAAATACTGGACATAATAGCAACTGAAATAAAGAAGCAACTCCAGGAAGCTTTAAAGGAATTCAAACTAGAAATAATCTCCCAGGTAAAAGAAGAAATGATAAAAGAAATGAAGGAGATGCTGAACATATCAAAAGAAGACACAGTTAAAAAACTGGAGGAACTAAACAAAAAGAATCTCTGGGTGAGCAATATAAGAAACAAACAGAAAACATACAGCAGATGCACAAGATATGCAGGAAATCAAAAATTCCATTGAAAGCTGTAAAAACTGCTTCAGTGAAAGTGAAGATAGAATTTCAGACCTCGAAGACAAGATTGCAGCTAGTGAACGGGAAAGGAAAGATCTTTTAAAACTAACAAGGAATCAGGAAATAACAATTCTACAATGGCAAGATGACACAAAGAAAAACAACCTAAGATTGATAGGAATTAATGAAAAAGAAGGGGACAACATAAAGGAGGTCAAGAGGATATTTAGAGAAGTAATAGCTGAAAATTTCACAAACATGAGATTGGAAACTGACATCAGGATCAGTAAAGCATATAGAACTCCAAATAGCCATAAACAAAATAAAACTATACCCAGACATATAATAATCACAATCCCAGCAATCCAACATAAGAATAGAATATTAAAAGCTGTCAGAGAGAAAAGACAGATCACTTATAAAGGAAAACCTATCAGAATCATAGCAGACTTCTCAGCACAAACAATAAAGTGAAGAAGAGCATGGAGTGAAGTATTCCACATCCTAAAGGAATATGATTTCCAACCTAGACTGATGTACCTTGCAAAACTGTACTTCAAAATCAATGGAGAAATAAGATACTTCCATGACAAAGAAAAGCTGAAGAACTTCATGATCACCAAGCCAACCCTGCAAAGAATACTGAAAGACAGTTTAGATACAATTATGAAAAAAACCACTAAGCAAAGCAGACAGTTAAACAGAACAGAAAGATAAAGATGCAATAGCAGAATGATAACATGTCAACAATAAACCAACATATAACAGTTATAACCATTAATGTAAGTGGTCTCAATGCACCAATTAAAAGAAACAGACTAGCAGAATGGATCAAGAAACAAAATACAACCATATGCTGTCTGCAAGAAACTCATCTAACCTAAAAGGATACTCACAGACTGAAAGTCAAAGGATGGAAAACATTACTTCACTCAACAGGAACCCCAAAAAAGTGGGAGTAGCCATTCTGTTTGCAAACAATGTGAACTTTAAACCAATAATGATCAGAAGAGATAAAGAAGGTCACTACATACTGGTTAGGGTAAAACTTCAAGAGGAAGAGATAACTATCTTAAATATATATGCACCAAATTCCAGAGCACCCAGTTATATAAAATAAGTATTAACAGAAAAGAAAAACCAAATTATCAGTAACACAGTTATAACAAGAGACCTTAACACACCATTGACACTAAGGGACAGATCAACCAGACAGAAAATCAGCAAAGACATAACAGAACTGAATTACACCTGTGAACAAATGGACTTGATAGACATATACAGAGTGTTCCATCCAACAACATCAGAATACACATTCTTCTCAGCAGTACATGGGTCATTATCTAAAATAGATCATATATTAGCTCACAGAACATATTTAAATAAATGCAAAAGAGTTGAAATTATCCCTTGAATGTTATTAGATCATAGCGCTATGAAATTAGAAATTAAAGATGAAAGATACTGCAAAAATCCCACAAACACATGGAAACTGAATAACACACTTTTGAGTAATCAGTGGGTCACAGGGGAAATTAAAGAAGAAATTAAACAATACCTACAAGCAGACGAAAATACAAATACAACTTACAGAATCTGTGGGATGCAATGAAAGCCATCCTCAGAGGAAAATTTATTGCACTGAGTTCCCACATCAGGAAAACAGAACGAATACAAATAAATAACCTGATGTTACACCTCAAACATCTAGAAAAATAAGAGCAAGTCAAGCCAAAAGCCAAAAGAAGAGAAGAAATTATAAAAATCAGAGCAGAAATCAATGCTATAGAGAATAAGAAAACAATCCAAAGAATCAATGAATCAAAGAGTTGGTTCTTTGAAAGAATAAATAAAATTAATATGACCCTAGACAACCTTATTTTAAAAAGGAAAGAAAAAGCTCAAATTCATGCAATAAGAAATGAAGAAGATGAAATCACTACAGATTCTATAGATATACAGATCATCAACACCTATTTTGAAAACCTCCACTCTCAAAGGTTGATAACACAGAAGAAATAGACAGATTCCTAGAAACATATGAAGTACCAAAACTAGGTCAAGAAGATGTAAAACTGCTGAATAACCCAATTTCTATTAATGAAATTGAAAATGTAATTAAGTCCTTACCTACAAAGAAGAGCCCAGGCCCAGACGGATTCACTGCAGAATTCTACAAGCTCTTCAGTGAAATTGAAAGGGAAGCAATCCTTCCTAAGTCATTCCTGAAAGCAAATATTGCTCTAGTACCAAAACTTGAGCAAGACCCAACTAAAAAAGAGAACTACAGACCAATCTCCCTAATGAACACAGATGCAAAAATCTTCAATAAAATATTGGCAAATAGGATGCAGCAAATCATCAAGTAGATTATACACATGACCAAGTGGGATTCATCCCAGGCACGCAGAGATGGTTCAACATATGTAAATCAATAAATGTAATCCACCATATCAATAAAGCCAAAAGTAAGAATCACGTGATCATTTCTATAGATGCAGAAAAAGCCTTTGATAAGGTCCAACATTCATTTATGATAAGAACTTTACAGAAAATTGGAATAGATGATCTTTACCTCAATATAATAAAGGCCATCTATGACAAACCAACAGCCAGTATCATACTAAATGGCCAAAAATTTAAGACGTTTACCTTAAAATCAGGCACAAGACAAGGATATCCCTTATCACGGCTATTTAATATAGTACTGGAAATACTAGCCAGAGCAATTAGACAAGAAAGAGAAATAAAATGGGTAAAGATAGGAAAAGAAGAATTTAAATTATCATTATTTGCAGATGACATGATTCTCTACATAGAAGACCCCCAAAACTCCATTGAAAGACTCTTAGATATAGTAAATAAGATCAGTAATGTAGCTGGATACAAAATCAATACTCAAAAATCAATAGCATTCCTACACACTAACAACAAAATCACTGACAGAGAAAAAAGAGATGCCACACCCTTCACACTAGCAACCAAACAATGAAATATTTAGGAATTACTCTCACAAAAGAAGTGAAAGACCTATACAGGGAAAATTATAATACATTGAAAAAAGAAATTGAAGACAATATCAGAAAGTGGAAAGACATCCCTTGCTCATGGATAGGAAGAATAAATATTGTGAAAATGACCATTCTCCCAAAACTGTTATACAGATTCAAAGCAATCCCAATAAAAATGCCATCAACATACCTCATAGATTTCAAGAAATCACTCCTAAAATTCATCTGGAGTGAAAAGAGACATAGAATAGCAAAGACAGTTCTAAGCAACAAAGGCAAGGCAGGAGGCATCACAATCCCCGACTTGAAGTTATACTCAAAGCAACCATAGTAAAATCAACATGGTACTGGAACCAAAACAGAGCTGAAGATCAGTGGAATAGATTAAAGGATTCAACCACAACTAGAAACACCCTCAACCATCTTATCTTTGATAAAGGGGCCAAACATGTTCACTGGAAGAACGACAGTCTCTTTAATAAGTGATGCTGGGAAAACTGGCTCTCCATATGCTGAAAACTAAAACTAGCCCCATGCCTATCATCATCTACTAAATTAAAATCTAAATGGAGCAAAGATCTGAATATTAAAACAGAAACACTAAATCTTATGGAAGACAAATTGGGTAAAAACCTTGAAGACATAGGGGTAGGTAGATAATTCATGAACAGCACTCAAACTGCACGGGAAATACCTCCCAGAATCAATAACTGGGATCATCTCTTATTAAACAGATGTCAAAAGAAATCTCCAGGATAGTGAAAAGAAAACCCACAAACTGGGAAAAAATCTTAGTGAACTGTCCCTCAGATAAACGACTTCTGTCTAAAACATATAAAGAATTTTAAAAAATCAGACCCCCAAAGTTCAAAGATCCAATGCAAAAATGGGCATGTGAGATGAATACACACTTCTCAGATGAAGAAATACAAATGGCAAATAAATACAAGAAAAAATGTTCATCATCAGTATTCATTAGAGAAATGCAAATTAAAACCACACTGAGATTCCGTCTCACTCCTGAAAGAATGGCCAGGATCAAGAAAACCACCACCAACAAATGGGGAAAAAGGAACTCTCCTGCACTTTTGGTGGGAGTGTAGACTGGTGCAACCATTGTGGAGGTCAGTCTGGAGATTTCTCAAAAAGCTGGGGTTGGAAGTCACATTTGTTTCAGCTATTCCACTTCTAGGCATATTCCCAGAAGAAATGAAAACATCATACCACAGTGATATATGTGCACCCATGTTTATAGCAGCATAGTTTGTAATAGCCAGATCTTGGAAACAACCTAAGTGTCCATCAACTGAAGAATGGATAAAAAACTTGTGGTATTTTTATACAATGGAGTACTACTCAGCTATAAAGAAGGATTAGATTGAGATATTTATAAATAAATGGGTGCAGCTTGAGACCATACTCATAAGTGAAATAAATCAAACTCACAGGTATAAATACTGAATAGTTTCCCTAGTGTAAGAAATGATATAAATATATAAAAGTATGTGGTAATCATGATTACCCATTTTATGGCTTTGAAGCCTTATAAAGTTTTCACTCATTAATTCGAATGGCTTTATTCTGGGCTGTTTGATATAACTGGCCTGTGATGATATGAACGGCTATTTTGAAGAAAACAAGACATCATGATAGCTAGTGCTGATTTAATATCATCATGTTTTGAAGTCCCATCCAACTGTTGTTCTTCTGTCTCCATTGCTTTTATTATGTTGTATCTTATTGGATTTTATTATATGTGATTGTATAAACAAAATTTTTTATAGGCAAAGATAATATAGAAACCATTGTTCGTTTTCTGTTAGCTGGTTCTAAAAACCTTGTTGTAGGGAGCAGCTTCGAATAGCTGCTGCTGCCCTGCCCCTCCTGCCTGAGGGCATTTTGTGTGTCAGCCTACATTTCCCATGATCCTCATGTCTGCCTACATTACCCATAATCCTCTCCTGCTTACGTCATATATCTGGATGTGATGATGACCTATCAGATAACACTCTGTGCCCTCTTCCTGCCCTTGGCCCGCCCCCCACCCTATATAAGTTGTAGCCGTTTTAAAAATAAATGAGACTCCATTGGAATCGCATCCTGTCTCCATCTCTCTTTTCTCTTGCCCTGACCCCATCCCCGATCCCCTCTCCAGGTGAGACCCACAAACTGGTCCGCGGGCCGGATCAAGTGGCGTGCATCGTGGGGCGGGACACTTGTAATACTTTCATCCTCTTGAATGGTTTCACACTGTCTTGATATGTTTGATGCTATAGTACATGAAGTTATACTCAAATATTTCAAGGAAAGAGACACTATGGTATTAAGTCAGGTTATCTTGTGGTGAAACACTATGTTGCTTAAATTGTTCTGTTCCTACCTACATTGTTATGTCCTTTTTTATCTCAATCTCCCCCCTTTTAAAATTTATTTATTTATTTATTTTTTAATTAAGGGAAAAGATTTTAAAAAATTAGCAGAATATATTACAGTAACTTTTTTGATTCCCTATTAACTCGATTTGAAGCCCTGTATTGCTCTCACCATCCTGTTTTGACTGATTTTACTCTATTCTATTCTGTTTGATAGTATTAATTTTGAGATATACAGGCAACTACTTTGAAGGCAATAAGATTCACTATGATGCCCATTCTGGTTTGACTATTATCTTCTTTTGAATTTCAGTAATGTCTCCAATGTTTAGGCTTTATTGGTTTTGTTCTGTACTGTTTTGTTCAATTTTATTATACCTGATGATATAGGCAATTCTTTTTAAGGTAGCAAGAGGCATTATGGTAACCACTGTTGATTACCTTGTGTTCTGTTTTTACATCATGTACTATGTCCATCTTTTGTTTTGACTGACTGCTTTGTTTTGTCACATTTGGTTTTATTCTCTTCCAAAAAAAGTAATAAGAACTGTGGGAGTAATAAAACCCCAAATGTGTGAACATTATTGTAAAAAAGAGAGGAAAAGAAAGTGCTCTAATGGACATAACTTCAAGTGTGCTTAGATGTGTAAGATAGATGACCATATTACTAAGGTTTTGTTGGATCATTGAACACTACTGTTTGCAGTCCCACTGTTTGAATGTCCACTTTATATGCTTAATTTTGTAACTTGATCAACTATTTCTAAGATGACAATGTATAATCTATTAACTAGTGATTTCTTACTGTTTTTTTGAAATTCTGTATTACTTGTACCCTTTTACTATTTTCTTTTCTTTTTTTCTTTAAATAAAAAAATCACTTAATAATTTCAATAGGTGCATAAAAGAGCTTTTGCCAAAATCCAACATCTATTCATGACAAAAACTCTGAAGAAAATAGGTATGAAAGGATCTTATTTCAATGTGATAAAAGCAATTTATGACAAATCTATTGACAACATCATATAAAATGGGAAAAAACCAAGAGCTTTCTTTCTAAAATCAGGAACAAGTCAAAGATGTTCACTATCATCATTGCTGTTCAACAGAGTCCTCAAAACATTAGCTAGAGCAATCAGACAAGAGAAACAAAAGAGATATTACATCAAAGGAAGTCAGATTATCATTATGTGTAGATGACAAGATCCTCTACATAGAAGACTCAAAAAATTCCACCAGAAGATTTCTAGAATTAATAGCTAAACCAACAATGTAGGAGGATACATAACCAACACACAAGAATCAGTAGTTTTCCTGTACACTAATAATGAACTTAGTGAGGAAAACAACATCATTCATAATAGAAATGAGGAAAAATAAACATCTAGGCATTAACCTAATCAACAAAATGGAAGATCTTTACAATGAAAATTACATCATTTTGAAAAAGAAAATTGAAGAAGACATCAGAAAATAGAAAGACATCTTTTTCTTGGATAGGTAGAATCAATGTAGCTGAAATAGCTACATTCCTAAACTGAAACATTGATTTACTGCAATTTCAGTAAAAATACCAACAGCATTCTTCATAAAACTAGAGAAAACCATCTTAAACTCATATGGAACCAGAATAGAAGAGATCCAGAATAGCAAAAACAATCCGAGGCAGCAAAAGCAAACAAGAAGTATCACAATCCCACATTTGAAGTTATATTACAAAATTACACTGATAAAAATAGTGTGGTACTGGCACAAAAACAGAAACATGGATCAATGGAACAGAATAGAGGAAGCACAAACAATGCCAGGCAACTCAGTTATTTGATTTTGGCAAAAACATACACTAGAGGAAAGATATATCCTTTCATAAATTGTGTTGGGAAAATTGGATACCCACAAGTAGAAGATTGAGTCTAGACCTATATATATATATCTCACCTTGTACTACACTGAAGTAAAAGTGGATCAAAGATCCAAATGTTGAAACAAACATCTAATCTTCTGCAAGACAAAATACATAAAACTCCTGAAGTCATAGGTATAGGCAAAAACAGAACAAGTGGAACGAGAAATAGTGTCAGTAATCAACAAATGGGCTAATATTAAATGTAAAAGCTTCGATACAGCAAAAGAAACAACAATCAGCAAAGTAAAGAGATCACCTACAGAATAGGAAAACTTTCTGCCAGCTGTTCCTCAGATAGCATATGCCATAGAAACAACAGAAAAAATTTAAACTTCTCCTCAAATAAAAGAACAAATCCAAAAATGTGCAACTGAAACACATTTCTCAGAAAAAGTAAAAATGGTCAATAAATGTATGAAAAAATGTCCAACATTGCTGAGCATAGAGGAATGCAAATTAAAATAACACAGAGATTCAATGTTATTTTAGAAAGAATGGCTTTCATCAACAAATCATATAACAATGCTGCTGAAGGTGTAGGGGAAAGGGAACATTTTTACACTGTGGTAAGAATGTTTAGTCCAGCCGACGAAATTAGTACATATTCATACTATGGAAATCAGTGTGAAGATTCCTAAAAAACTCTAACAACTAGAGTTGCTTTTTGGTATCTTTTTTAAAGAGGTTAAGAGGGTTCAGGGATTTAGCTCAGCAGCATCAGGGCCTGCCTGACAAACACAAGGTTGTGAGTTCAATCCTTTGTACTAAAACTAAATAAATAACTAACTAAATAAAACAGTAACATATGCATCCCCAAGTTTATGTTACCACATTGTTCAATGCTAAATCTTGGAAGTGGCCTATATGCACATCAACAGATGAATGGATAAAGAAAATGTGGTATTCATACACAATGGAGTACCACTCTGGCATAAAGAAGGATAAATGTTAAACATTTGTTGATAAATGAATGCACCGTGAGGCCACAATATAAAGTGAAACAAGTAGACATACAAGCCTAAATATTGATGGCATGATTTCTCTTATATGAGAAACTCAAACTATAAATAGTAAAATGAAAGCTTAGAGAGTTGTAAGACTTTTTTCAAATGGGAAGAAAAATGAAAGCTGGAAAGAGGGAGAGAGGAGAGAGGAGTTATTCCCAGAGAAGCAAAGGAATGTGTTTCATAAGAGGATGTATAATATTTATATATCAGGGTCTAATTCTCCAAAAATTATCTGAGAATGAAAATTTGCAGTGAGAATTTGCATGCCATAATTAACCTTGTGGGTATGCAGCAACTTTGAGCCAAGGGAATATTTCTATGTCAAAATGAGAGACAGGGGATAAAACATTTTGAACCAATAATCCTTGGCTACAAAGTTCAATAACATGGAGGACATCAGTTTTCTTAGTCTCTTCCCTTGTTCCTGGAACAGAATACCCACACCCACAACCCACCCACAACTGAAGGAAAGAGGTTAATTTGAGTTTGCATTTCAGTCCACAGTCTCTTGAACCAAAAGCATAGACAAGGGAGAAGCCAGGAAGGAAATTCTAACTTTCCTGGGAGACACCCATATTGATCCCTGTCTTTTGACCAAATTCCACTTAAAGTCAGCCAGGTATAATACCCCAAAATCCAGTCACCTTCTAAACATCCCATCTATGAGTTCATGAGGCCTTAGGGGAATCCTAACATGTGAACAATCAGCCCAATAAACAATTGCAGAACAATTTGAATCTTTCGTTTTTAAGATTGCAGTGGTCTTTGTGTAAGGTTATGGCTCTGATCATCATTCTGAATCATTTTGATTATTAGGCACATGAGCATGAAATTTCACCTTCATAAAAAGGTGGCTTTATTAGTATTTTTTATTAAAGGTTGGCATGAACAATTCAGTTTTGAATCTATCAACTTTCATGGGTTTACCAATATTTTTCTTTTGCTAGACTAATAAATTAAAAACAAAAGAGTATCTTTTATTTTATAACAGTTGTGGTAACAACTAAAAGCTTTATCCACACAGAATGTAACTTGCTGTTAATCATTTGTTACCCTTTATTTATGATATCTCAATAATCATTTGAAATATTCACAAACCTTCACTTTTTAATATTATAGAAGTAATATACGTTCTTTGTAGAGAGTAAAAAAACCACAGAAAATAGAAGATAATGCAAGAACATAGAAGTCATTGCACATTTAGAGATGATTATTGTAAATAACATGAGGATATGTCAGGGATATACAGCCAAGTTGGTAAGTCCCAAATCAGAGGAGAGCTATGCCCCATTTCCCAAGCTTATTCCCAAAAAAGATATCCAATTTGGGTTGGAAACTGTAGATTCCAGGACAATCACAGTGACAGCAGGAGGTATCCAAGTGTGTGGACCCAGGATAGCCTGAGGGCATCCCATGAGCCTCAGCACAGTGCAAATTTCCATTATTCACACCCACTGTAGAGGCTCACTGAAAGGAAGAGGTGGGTCATCCAGGAATATTTCATAGTTGGCATTGTGCAGGTTGTAAGGTGTATGTGTGTTATCTGTTTGTCATATACAAATGGATCAGAGACCAGGGAGTGAGCTTTATGACTAGGGATTTGTTGGTGATATGGGCATCATGGATTCCTAGTGATCACGTGTAAGGACCAGATAAATAGGTCAAATCTCAGGGGAAGCCATCCTCAGATCATAGTCATATTCAACACTTACACATGTCCCCCACATGTCCACTTGAATCTCACTAACAACCAGAGGGAAGAAATCCTAAATGTAGTAGATTTTAATCCTGAAAGAAGTCTAAGTCAAAATAAAATACCAGAGGAGGCAAGTGTCAACAAAAAGTATAATACAGAATATTTTCTGAAGAAGACATCCAGAAGCAATTGCGTCCAGCTCAGTTTTCCTCATGCCATTTATAATCAATTTAATTTCATTTATAATATGTTTTATTTCCATGATGAACTGAGAAACCTCCTGGCTTGAAATTTACCTCAAGGAAAATGGACCCAATCATAAAACTTACCCATCTTAAAAGAGATAAACAGAAGAGCCTTAGTTAGATGAGGAAAGAGCTGATTTTGAGCCTAACATGTTCTTTTTAGAATTGTATAAAAGTTGATGATTCCAGGATGGAGTTGTCCTTGTCAGATTCAGACAAAACTGAAGCCGGGAGATAATGAAAAGGGAGGGCTCTAGCTTGCCTGCTTGAGATAGTATTTCAAGGACTTTCTAAAGTCTCACAAATGATTCCTTCTTGTTCTACTCACATTCCACGCTTTATACATTTCATCTTCACAGATTTCTGTAACAAAGTTTAGTTTTACTGTTCTCCCAGGCTTCAGCAATCCAGATAAAATCCTCTGGATAGAATACTTATCTGGAAATGGCACCTTCACCAATGAGAGACTCCAACTCCTACCTTGAGTCTCCAATACCAGTGAATTCTATATCCAAATAGTTCATGTATATTTTTTCCTTTTGTCTTTAAAAACATTCCCCTACTTCTACCTCCTTGGGTATAACCAGGGTTTTCTGTGGTACATATAGTCTCATCATAATGCTTTCTCATTTCCTAATAAATATCTTTACTCTTTGGAGAATCTTCGATTGCTATTTACTTTCCTAATCACTTTTGGGGTCTTTATCTGGTCCTGTACTATATGGATTATCTCATGAAATAGATGCTACAATCCTACTTCACAGTTGAACTGATATGTAAGACTTTAACTAATGTACTCAAGGAAATAGTAAACAAGGGATTTCATTCTGTCTGGTTCCAGAAACATTTGTTTGTATTTTTGTTTATAATTTGGCACTGTGCTGAATTATATGTGTTCCTTAGTTTGATTGTAATAATGCCAAAAGGTAGGTTTGATTGTTAACCACATTTTACAGAGGAAAAATCTGAAATAAATTGGCCTAAAGTCAAGAGGCACAGTCAAAATGCATAAAGTTTTTCTGTTTTATGTGTTCTCAGTTCATTGCAAAGAGGCTGAAATTAAATCTTGAAGTAGGCATTGACCTCCTTGCTATATAAGGTGACACAGTTCATGGATGTTCATTGGAATGATACTTCCATACATGAAAAATCTCAACACACTTCTCTAGTGATTGTTAAATTATCCATTTCAAAATTAAAGATACACATATGTCTCATAATCACATAGCTACTGGAAAGTACTATAAAGTCTCATGGATCTACATATGGGACATCTTATTAGATGATATGACGGTGTTGGTGAATTAGGAATTGTGACTCAAAGAATAAAAAATGTATGTTATTACTGAAAGATTTCTTGTGGAACCATTAAAATTGAGTTAGTAAAGGAAGATTTTTATTGGCTAATTGGGTTCAATCAATTAATCCAAATTTTTCAACTCATAACAACAACCATTTATTTGCTTATAATTTTGCAAGTTGGCAGTTTGGGCTGGAATTCATTGATAGGTTGTCTCTGCTCTAAATGGTGACAGATTTGGGTTTCATTTGTGTGGATGGTGATGTCAGGGAGCACTGGGAGCCCTGTTCTCCAGGGGTCTCACTTACCTACCAGGAGCCTAACTTGGACTTGCTCACAAGGCAGTAGCATTCTAGTGGGCCTCCTCTCGTAATGTATGCAGTGTTACTTCCCCCACATTCTGTCATTAAGCAACTCACAACATCAGTACAGAGTCAAGAGATAAGAAATAGATGTTATCTCTTGATGCCAGTTGTTGCAAAGAATTTGTGGCTAGTTCTAATCAACTCCATACATGAAAAGTTTTGATAAGAATTTTGATTAGGTATTTTCTAGCTTAAAGAATTTGTCAATTTATTCCTGCCTTGTCTTTTAAGAAAGTTTTTAAAGGCTGGCAAATATGTATGCATAGGGTTTTACTTTATTAAAACAATGAAAGCAAAACTGAGAAAATTGTTTTGCAAAAGGCAAATTAACTAGGGATAGTGACTGATATTTGTCTTTTCTAACATTTCTACTTCAATTCATCCAAGAGGAGCAAGGAGTACCTTATAACAAAAGGAAAAGACAAACAAAAGGAAAAGAATTTCCTTCTTGGATCATATATATTTTTGTCTTCTAACTTATTAATAGTCTTTCAGTTTTGTTAATAATACTTCTAAAAATCCTAATAGCAAAGCCCTCTATTATTCTTCCTGATTAGAAATGGAGGGGCTGGGGGCAATGACAGGGCCCCAGAACAAGACTACCAAACCAGTGAAAGGACACAACAGTGTTAAGCAGACCAGAACAGTATCTCTTTCTCAAGCTGCAGCAGAACTAGAGAACTGCATCCTGGAAAAACCAAAGAAACAGAATGCCCATGCCTAGAAACTGGTGGCCTGGGTTGTTGGCATATGCATAAATCCTGCCCTTCTAAACTGCATTAGCACAGGAACTGAGCAAGATCAGAGAACTTGTCAGAATGAATCTCAACAAGTATAGCATGAGTGGATACAAAAGACCAAGAGGGAAAACAGAACAGGCAAGATAAACAGACAAAGTCATCAGACTTTATTCCCTCATTGACAGGGGAATGCTGAAAAGTCAGTTCTGCATTAGCGGAATCTGTTAGAGAGGTGCCCTGAAATGATGTCCCTTCCCTCCAACACCTTTGGTAAGGGTCAAGCAATTGCTTTGTAATATATCTGAATTAAGTTAAAGAAAGTCTCGTCTCAAACAAAATGTTAAACATAGCACTTGGCACAGAGATTCATCTTTGTAAGAACTTGATGACTTTCCCTGTTAGTTCCTGTCTTGTAACAATGTTGAGCTAAAGAAGTCTGTTTGTGTTGCCATCTAAAACAATCACTGGTATTGTGCACTAAGCACTTGTTCCTATCCTCTCTCTTATTTTCAGCCTTCAGAGGTTCCTATTTCACTGCCCATCTTCATTGGTGTTGCTGTTTTGACTTTAGAAGACAAGTTGCTTGATCACAACTCTAGACAATTTGTAGTTTACAAAGTCACAGTTTAGAAAAAATGTGTGTAGAGTCCCCTCTGACACGTGGCTCTTCTCCCTCCAGTTGCTACCTACTGGCTTTCTCATCACCACCTAGTAACAAATGGTCCAGGTGATAATCACAACCATGTCCCCACTGCGATCAATTTGGTTTTATATGACACATTTGATAAGCTATTTAGCATGTTTCATGCACCAGGCAATGCACTCCATGCTAGAATGATGTCCTGCCTTCTAGAAGATCACAGTGGGCCAGACTGGAGGGCAAATAGTGCAGTTCCAGATACATGGGATAGAGATAGGATTGGAGAGTGCCTGACCCATCTCCACCAAAAAAACACAGTGCAGTTTTAGAGTGAAGGTGAGGGGAAGAACTGTGTGCCTCAGGTCAGCACATGCAAACAATACCCCAGCCTGTACAGGACAGACTGGCCAGACATGGAGATCCATAGGGGACACTTGACAGTTGTTTAGACTGGCCATGGAAACTTAGCCACATATTCTCTAGGTGTCCAATGTGATGTGACATCTCCTGCACCTATGCCTTGAGAAATCTTGGGATATTAATCACAGGATTTAAGTTATATGCTATACATAAACTTATTCAGTGAAAGCACCAGTTTAACTAACTTATATTTGTTAAGAATCTCAAGAGCTATATTCTTTTTTTTTTGAAAGTATACAACAAAACAAGTCAGAATAAAGCCAACTAAGATCATACAGTGAAACTGGTACAGAACTTCACAGCATGTTACCGGGATAACAGTAATAGGTATCACAGTATATTTTGTTATCTTTATAATAGTTGTTCTTTCAATCACGTATATCAAAATGAGATGAAATATAGAACACTATAGAACTTATCAAAATAGAATATTGAATACAGTAGTACCATTAATCAGAAAAGAGCAAAACAGTAGTAAAAATATTTGCCTTCAAAGAAATGGTAGAAGGAAGCCCCCTTATTAGCTATCGTCAACCTCCCAGGAGATGCTCAGATTTCTGGTTCCCATTTGCTAATGGGTGGGGAGGAGGAGGAGAAGGATAGGGGAAGTGGGATATTTGACTCTAGGCGATGTAGCAGTAGGTTCACTATTGCTTATGAGAGAGGCAGGATGGTCATATGTTTTCACAGTGTCCTCAGTTCCAACATGGCGTGGATCTCAGGAGCTGCTGCTGGTTCTCCCCCTGGAAGGGCTGCAGTCGCCCAGACCACCACCGCTTACCAGGGAGGGGAGGTGCTTGCTTGGCTTCCCAGAGTCCTAAGTTCCAGCATGGCATGGATCTCAGGAGACTCTGCTGGTTCTTCTCCTGTAAGGGCTGCAGTCTGCCACACTGCCTCTACTTACCAGGGAGGGGAGGTGCTTGCTTGGTAGAGCTATATTCTTTACCAAGTAATTTAGGACTGGAATTTCAACCCAAATCCATAAATATCACTCACTAACTTTGGATTTTTGCATCAGAACATCCTCAAAGCTGCTCTCTGCTATAATCCTTTTGGAACAAAGATATTGGTTTTCATTGAGCACTGAGATAGCTCAACTAATTGAAGAATGCAAACACTGGAAATATGTGTGGTGTAATGGGGGAAGTCAGAGAAGCACTCCATTAAGAGGGTCAGGTTATAGGAAATCCTACTATAGAATGGAAATGGTGCATATAGGTATACTCTGCCAGGGAAATCACAGGATGGACTCATTTTCCTCATAAAAAGTAGCTTTTTTATAATAGAGAAAGAACTGGAATAATAAAATAACAAAACAACAAAAAAGTCCAATCAAGGTCAGCCCTAGTTATATTTCATCAAACATATGTGATATGGTTTAGATCTAGAATGTCCCTTAAAACACTTCTGTATTCAGGGGTAGAAATTATAGAAGAAGATTGCATAATGAGGTGTTATACTCATCAGTGAATTAGTCCACTGAGGAATTCAGACCTAAATGTACTGTTAGAAGGTAGAGTATGGTTGGAAGAGGCAGGTCACTGGAAGCATGACCTGGAAAGCTATATCTTCCTCCCTTCTCTTCCTTTCTAGCTCTGCTCCTTTACCACCATGATCTCAGCAGCTTTCCTATTCTAGAATCCTCCACCATGCTGTTTCTCCCTTGGAACTGGCCAACCATGTGTGGACTGAGACCTCTGAAACCATGAGCCAAAAGAAGCCTCTTATCCTTTACATTGAAAGTGTTAGGAATTATGCTCCAGTGATGAAAAAGTGACAAAGGCAGATTTTTGTAACAAGAGTGGGATTGTTACTAATCATATGGTTTGTAATTGGTTATAATTGGTTCTTAGGGGGAGTATGGAAAAATTTGGAGATGCTGGCTAGCAAAGTTTTAGAGTGCTATAAGCCAGATTTGATGGGAGATTCTTGGAGGAGTTTAGAAGAATGGGATGCTGATAAAATGCAGATAGAAATGAAGATCAGGCTCAAGAGATGTCAGCTGAAAACAAGGACTGCATTGGCAATTAGACACCTGGCACAAGGCAATGTATGTTATGCTCTGCTTGAAAATTTGTCTGTATTTTGCCTACTCCCTTGGGCTTTGTAGAAGATTGAGGTGAAAGGCAGCGGATGAATTAATCTGGCAGAGGAAATTTCATGGCAGCCCAGTGTTCAAGTTTGGGCATGACTAATGTTGATAACGTTTAGTTAGATCTACGGGAAGAATCAATAATGAATGATTTGAAAGGTTTTGAGTTTCACTAAAAAGGATGCACCTGTATAGTTATTACAAAAAGCCATGGCTGCTAGGAAGAAATCATTATTAAATTTAATTATTATTATTATCCAAGTACTTTACTTGGATTGTTTGAGGGCATCAGGGATCAGCAAGATCTCACCCTTCACTGGCCAGGGGTGTAAAGGGGTAAACTCCTGTGAAAGACAGCTCTGAGAAGAGAACTCTAGGGTACCTTACTTGAGAAGGGCCACCTAGGAAATCAGCTTCCTAGGATTCCATTCATTGCTAAACCATCTGGACACTCAGAGGCTTTTATAGCTCTGATAGAAGGGGGCCTTGGTACTACCCAAGCTGGGAGCAGACGTAGGCATCATCCACTTGATGCTGGTTTTTCAAGCATGCAAAGTTATGTAGTCATGGAGACTTCCACCCAGATTTCAGAAAAAGGCCTGGGAAGCCAGGTAATATGCTCCTGTGAGGCCAAAGTATGAACTTCTGACAGTAACCTGAAAGTAGCGTAGAGAACTTAGGAATTTGGAGGTGCAGAGAACATGGAATATCAGCTAAGAAAAGCCACAAACAGTGGGCAGACTTACCTGGAGAGAAGCCATGAAAGCCCCACCCAGAAATGCTGTCAGAATGGGACACCCAAATCCCTTGGAGGTCAGATCTCACCATAACTTTCTCTTGGTGCTGGAAACTGAATTATAGGATCTAATGTTTGTCCTGTTGGTTGTCAGTATTGCTTTTGTCCCCTTCCTTTCTATCCCCATATTTCTTCCTTTTGGAATGGGAATATTTACCCTGTGCCATTGTACGCTATAAGCGTTTATCTTTTAAATTTAACAATGGTTCACAGCTAAGAGTTTGCCTTATGTTTCAGAGGAGACTTTGAACAGCAATGCTAAAACTGTTAAGACTTTGGCAACTTTTAGAGATGAACTAAATTTATATTGCATAAAGAAATGGATGGGTATCTTTTGAGAGTCACGGGCAGAATGTATGATTTAGATCTTGAATATTCTTCAAATCCCTCATGTGTTCAGAGGTGGGGCCTGTGGAAGGTGGTTGTATTATGGAAATACCTACACATAATTGGATTAATATATTGAAGTGTTCAGAGCTAGAAGAGCTGTTAGGAGATGGAGTGTGGTCAGAAAAGGCAGGTCACCAGAGATGTGACCTGGAAGGACATGTCTCTTCCCCAGCTCCTCCTTTTTCTCAGTCACCATGACATGAGCTCGTTTTCATCTACTGACGCCTTCCCTCATGTTGTTTCTGCCTTAGAGCCAGCTGTTTCTAGAATGGACCCACTGAAAATGTGAGTCAAAATAAACCCCTCCTCCTCTAAATTGTGGATGTCAAATACTGTATCCAGAAACAGGAAAGTGACTAACAAACTAGGCAAACTTTTCACTGCCCGCATAATGCAAAAAGGCACCAAAATACAACACATTCACTGAGTTTGTCATATTTACTATTACTCTCAAATTAATAGGCTCTATAGGAAAGTAGAATCAACAAAAAAATTTTGCTTTAAAAACAATTAAAAAGTTGATCTACACAACCTCAGCAATATATTTTTTGAGTCAACATAAGGGTATTTAAAAGTAAGTCTCCATTAGATAATTTATTGTGCTTTTGTAGTGAAATTAGACATGAGAGGACCACAAAGGAATCCGTAGACAATTCTTCCCTCTTCATCACCATTTCCTTTTTCAATATTGAACACAGTAGTCTCTAAACCGGAGCTTTAACAAAGGGTCCCAGAGGCTGATAATATTTTTTAAAAAGACACAATGCGTATATAACTGAATCTATTGCAAGAATTCCATAGTGGATTGACACAGTGGACTAGTTGTCTTGTTGTCTTGTAGATGAGCTAGTCCTGTCTCTTACTTGCTCAATTTGATCACTACTATTGAAAATGAATACAAAGGGAAGATCTGGTGTGCCCCTATACTACTACCAAAGATATGGATTCTCCAGTTATGGGGTAAAAGGTTTAAGTTAAAATTAATGATAAATAAAAGAAAAATAAGATTATTATTGAGAAGAAGAATAAATACTTTGGAAAGGCTTAGAGCAAGAGAACAGCTTTAGCATGTATGACCCTTGGCTAGAATGACTGTCTGCTCAGGAATGTTCTCTTTTAAAGAACTAACAAGTTATGTCATGGTCAAACTGACTAGTCTGTTAAGGATTTAGATTATCAAAACCTATTAACATATTTTTCACTATAACTGGAAAAAATTGATCAATAATCATCAAACACTGTATGATCATTAATGATAGAAAACTATCCTTTTCATGTCCCATCAGTAGTAGAATACATGTAAAAAATTGGTTGCAGTGGGTAGGAAATGCCTGAAGAAGGAAAGGAACAGTTAGGACACTTGGATCACTGACAAACACCACTAATGTGTAAAATCACTAGTGAGCCTCCATTCTTGAGAGTGAAGGCCAGCAATTCACTACAGATGGTTATGAGGAGCATTAGCATGCATGAAGCAAAATTTACATAAAAGTGATGCCTAAGCTCTTTTCAAAAAAAGGTTGCAATTGGCCATATTGGAATGTAGGACTATGGGAAATCAAGCGAGCAGCTCCCCTCCCTGATAAGTGGCTGCAGTGTGGCAGACTACGGCCCCTCCATGGGGAGAACCACCAGTGTCTTCTGAGATTCACACAATGTTGGAACTTAGGACACTGGGAAACCAAGCAACCAGCCTGCCTCCCTCCTAAGCAATAGTGAACCTACTGGTGCACGGCCTAGAGTCAAACATCCCACTCCCTTATCCCCCTTCTCCTGCCCCCTGTTAGCAAATGGGAACCAGAAATCTGAGCATCTCCTGGGAGGTTGACCATAGCAAGTAAGGGGGATTTCCTTCTACCATCTCTCTCTTTTTTTTTTTTTTTAAATCGGTACCAGGGATCGAACTCAGGACTGCCTGCTTGCAAGGCAGGCACTTATGCCGCTGAGCTAAATCCCCAGCCCCCTTCTACCATCTCTTTGAAGGCACATATTTTTATTACTGTTTTGCTTTATTCTGATTAATGGTACTGCTCTATTCAATATTATGTTTTGAGAAGTTCTCTAATGTTCTGTATTTCATTTTATTTTGCTCTACGTGATTGAAAGAACAACTATTGTAAAGATAACGAAATATGCTGTGATACCCATTACTGTTATTCCAGTAACCTACTGTGAAGTTCTGTGTCAATTTCACTACCCAGTCTCAATTGGCTTTATTCTGTCTTGTTCTGTTGTATTTTACTACTTTCAAAGTAAAAAAAAAAAAAAATTAAAAAAAGGTTGGAATTTTCAGCAAATGTGTCCTATCTTATGTCTTTTGAAAAGAAAATCTCCAAAGTAATCATGAAACACTCAAAACTCGACAGTATATACTCATGAATGCCCAATACTTTCAACACTTAGCCTGAGGAACTCACTGTGCAGTAGGAATCTGTGACCAAGTTCAAAAATGTCTATTGCAGAAGGAACCTGCCTTGGAGGCAGGGATTGCCGTCCCTTTCCTGGCTGAGATGTGCCGGATATCAAGTGTGATCTGAAAACCTCACCCAGCACCTTGTCCAGGAAGGCTGGTTTTGAGGGCAGCACACACCTGGCTTGCCAGACCTGTAATACAGCACACTGCTGATCCTAAGGTCTTGCTTCTAGGAGACATGGGCCTAATTTTAACACTGGGCATATAAAATTTACAGTCATTCAGAACAAATGTGGAACTCAAGTGCATGTCCAGGCACAGATCAAAGCAATTTTCAGATGCTGGAAATTTTTTTTAGGAAAGCAGGACTTCAGCTCTATTCCAGGACCTTAGTCAGACCCTGTACTTTCATGGAGTTAGTTCCCAGGTGATTTCTGTTGACTGGTAAGTTTGAGGAGTAGACTGTGACCACCATCCCATTGCCTATGTGCTACCCAAAATATACTCCACTCCCTGTCCTCAGCCTCCACCCATTCACATACCTTCTAGCAGCACAGAAAAAGGCACCTGCAGGTTTCATGTTCCAGAGAAGGGGCGGTTATTGTGGGCAGATTTGAGATTTCCTCTGCAGGTGACTGTGTTTCCAACCAGTCACCTCTATTTGTCTTGGAGTGCTAATTGGTCAAAGGAACACTGGGACAAGATGACCCAAAGAAATTCAAAATCTATTCATGCCCACAGTTCACAATCTAGAGCTGGTTTGCACAAGTAGAGAAATTTGTGACTTTAGAATATAAAAGAATTACTCTTTCTGCTAGCACAGGATAAAATGCTTCTCTCTCTTTTTTCTTTCTTTCTCTCTTTTTTCCTCTGTCTCTTTCTTTCGTTTTCTTTGTCTTTCATAGTTATCATGACTTAGGACCTGTTAGGCTCCTTCCTGGGTGTCCAGGGGTTGTCAAGAATGATTTCTTGGGCTGGGGATGTAGCTCAGAGGCACAAATGCCTGCTTCAAGCACAAGGTCATGAGTTTGAATTCTGGTACAACAAAAAAAATTTCTGGTAGAGAAGGTGCCATTAGCTTCCTGTTGAGAAATCAAAAAGTTAAGCAAATATATCTTGAAGAGCAAGTGAGTACTGTGAGTTCTTTCAAGGAATACGTGTCTTTTGTATTGCTCTCTTTTAGAATATAGGTTTAGACTTGTTTTGGTGACAGTTTGTCAGGATTCTCAAATGGGACCTTGCAGGTAGCCCCTGAGGTGGGACTGTGTTGAAGAAGGACTGTTCCTGGTTGAATTTATAGTGCTGAGCTAGAAAACCATGAGGCCACTGTGAGGATGTTTTGGGACGGAACAAAGGCACCGGGGGAAGGGGCGCTGTGGGCTCAAGACACAGTGGAGACCAGGGCCTGCTGAAGCCCCTGCCTGCCGTTCCCCCTGTCTTTATGCTTTCTTTTCCTTCTTTTCAGATGAGAGGAAACAAAATAAAACAGAAATACCTGTGTAAATTCTAGGAACCTGTAGTCAGGACCTCTCCAGATCCCCACGGAGTATATTTTGTAGGTTTCTTTCTTTTTTCTTGCCTCTGCCATAATCCCTGTCTTTCCTTGTCTGTGCGCCTATGTGCTGTATTTCTTTCTGTTTCTCTCTGGTTTTGTAGGTCACCCACCCCATCACCCTCTGTATTCCTCTTCAGTCTCATGGAGCGCTTTCTTGTTTCCTGCAGGCTGATAAGTGCTCCGGTCTACAGCTTCTGCAATCCTGCTCTCTCTAGTACTCACACTTTCAGGCCTCCCAAACCCAGCTCCAGTGCCTATAGGTTCTCTGCTCCTTTCTTCATAATGAAAGCCATTAAAACTTGTTGACAAAGGTATTTTTCTGCCCATAGTGGTCATTATTGGCCTTTTCCCCCTATATTTCCCTATATTCCCTATATTGAATCTTCTGCTAGGTCTATCTGTGTACTTCCTTGTAAAGTATAGTTTTGGTAATGAACCTTCCAAGTCAGATAAGCAAGAACACTCAGTACTCATTATCTGATCACTTTCTAAGCAGTGTTCCCTACTCTCCCCAATCCTCTAGCTGAGATCCAGTCACTCTTGTCAGTCTTCTGCAAGAAACCTGTTAGGTCTGTTTAGACAGAATGCTCTCTACTCCCAATGTCTCCTCTTAGTCACTGTCCACCCACTGACCCTGAAATTGCTGTAAGTTCTTTCTTGCCCATGGTGTTGCAGAGCTGAGCTCAGTATTTCTCTTCCTCTGTAGAAACCTGTTGCAGTGACCCCTGTATCTATTTTGATAGTCTTAAATAATGTCTTCCTTCCTATTCCTTAATATGTGTCTCAATAATTTTTAACATTATACACATTAAGCCTTGTGATCCATGAACCTGTGATGGTCTGTGGATCTATCATCTACCTCTTTTAAGACATTTCCATTTAAAAGCCTAGACTGAATTGAAATCTTGAGAGTGAATTGATGGCAAAGGTTTGACCGTAGAAGAGACTTTGCAATTCCTGCTATAAAGAAGTCTAGATTCCAAGGAAATGTATAATGGAAAGAGGGTACTAAGTATTTCATTCATCTCAGGGATATTTGTCTATATTTTTTCCCTTTGAATTTTCCTACCTGGAATATGTTGGGTGGGTCTAAGCTGTAAATCAGTGGATATTAGGCTTTAAAGTTAGAATGTTAGTGCTGTCAAAACTATAATTGTGGGTTATTGGGAGTACATAGACACAAGGAACGATTGAAGCTATGAACGTTAAATTATTGACATGATATCAGGATCTCTGAGGTTGTCTTCCATTCTAGACCAATGAAAATAGGTCCAAGATTTAGAAGAGAAGCATTTGTGTAACATTAATGGATGACATTAAGAAAAAGAAAAATAAAGAGGGCAAATTCAGACAGCTTATCTTCCAATAAAAATAATTTGGACAGCGATAGGAAAAAGACCTTCATGAATACAACCATCCAGTAACTTGCTGATCATGGCGATACTAACTTTGGCAGGGGGACATGTGAAGATAAAGTAGTCCCTAGGTTCTGAGGTATCCAACAGCAGGGTCCATCAATATTGTATGGAAAAGAACATATGCGGCTAGGTTAGAGCAAGGTAGGCATCAAAAAGTCAACAAAGGCTTGGACCTGGATCCTGGGGCTGGATATACCCACAAAATCCATGAGATCATAAGGAATCCTAAGGATATGAGAAAACACCACGTTATCATAGATGGGATCTGAGTTGGAAGAAACTTTTATTTAATATTAAGGAACAAGCGATCTCTAGAAAGCAGAAAGACTTGAGGATATACAAAGATTAGTCATTACCATCCATATAATATATATATATATATGTACATATATATATTATCCAATAAAAATATCCTAAGTCTAAACTGTTCTGGATTTAAAATATGTATACTTAGCTGGTTACTTCTCTCTGAGAGTCTCTCATTAGCTGTAAATCAAGGAGTCTGACCAGATATTATTTTAATGTGCTTCCAACAATGATGGGGTGAAATATATGGAAAAACTATTGGGCATGGTGGTGCATGCTAGTAATCTCAGCACTCATGAGACTGAGGCAAAAGGATTTCTTCAAGTTTGAGGTCAGCCTGAACTGTATAGTGAAGAGCAAGAGAGAGACAGAGAGAGAGAAGAAGAGGCAGAGGGAAGAAGAAGGAGGAGCAGGGTGAGAAGAAGAAAGGAGGAGGAGAGAAAGAAGAGAGAAATCAATAAAACTAAATACAATAAAGAAGACAAAAGTAACAAGAATCACCAAAGAGGAGTTAAGCTTAAATTTCTTAAGTGAGTAGGACATGGTCACTTGTCAGGAAAACTCTTACTGTGATGACCAACCACCCTGGTTTGACAGGATCTAAGGACCATAATATTTTCAATTTTTAAATCAGGAACATTTCAGAGAAAAATAAATGAGATGAATTTGTACTTATGACTTCAGCTCTCCAGATTACATTGCAGTAAAAAATAGGGATATTAGCTAGGTAGTTAATACAAATAAATTGGAATTTGATAAATGAAGAAGGATACATTTCAGAAATGGATAGCACTATATAGTAAAAAGAAAGAAGTTTCCTAAACAAGAAATTTATAAATCTCAGAGAAAATTTGTGTGAAATTAAAAGAAGAAAAAGTAGATAAATTACTATAGGGAACATATTTTCAAAACCTCAACCAGATATACAATATGCATAATAGCTTACCAGGGCAGCTATTCAAAAAACTCTAAAACAGTACTTTTTAAATTTTGAGTTGGGGGCTGGGGATTTAGCTCAGCGGCATAGGCGCCTGCCTTGCAAGCAGGCAGTCGTGAGTTCGATCCCTGGTACCGATAAAAATGAAAAAAGACAAAAAAAAAAAAAGATGTTTTGAGTTGAAGAAATAGAAGAATGGGTTTTACTTATGTTTTTTGGGATCAGGAGGAGAATTTTTTTCAATGAGGCCCACTGCCTGTTGTTCTTGCCATATCCACATTTCCCCCTGCCCCTTCCTGGGCATGTTGGACAAGCTTGCTTCCTTTTGGAGGAGGGGTCAGAGGAAGAAAAATGGAAGCGATGGAAGGGGTGAAGTACCCTCAGGTGTTCCATAATGATCAGAAGGAAATAATAGTCAACATACAATTAAAACACACAGTATTTTCTGGCTTGTTTCATTCAACCACAAAACAAGACATTTGTTTCTTTCATGTTCTTTTCTCATTAATTTGTTCATTCTACTTTTATTTTGCTATTCTATCATATCAAAATTTTGCATATTGCTGTGTGTTTATGCAGCCTCTGCTGGTGGACCTTTGAGTTGTTTCTGAGTTGTTGCGCTCACAAAAAATGTTGCTATGGACCTCTTTTTACACAAGAGCCAGGTACACAGTAGATATGTGTGTGTTTCTGTAAGTTAGAACTTCGTGAATTATGAATGTGCATATTTACAACTTTTTCAGATAATAAAATACTTACCAAATTGTACCAATGTGATGTACCAATCCTCAGCTACATGTGAAAAATTTTTTCACATCAGGTTTGATGCCGTTAGTATTTTTAATTTTTCCCAAATTTAATTTGAATTTTCTAATGATATTTCTGTTGTTGATTTCTAACTTAGTTCTGTTTTAGTCATAGAATATATTTTGTATTATTTGAATTCTTATGATTGCACTGAGATTTGTTTTACAGACCAGATTTGGTTAATCTTGGTAAATGCTCCACATGTACTTTAAAAATGTATGTGTTCTCATATTATTCAGTGGTGTGTTCTATAAATGTATGCTATATATGTGTATTAAGTGAGGTTAGTGCTTTGATTCTATAGTTGAAGTCTTACATATCCTTCACTGTTTTTTGACCAGCAGTTATTGCAACAGTGGTACTGAAATCTCATACTATGACTGAAAATGTGAAGTGTGTTGGAAACGTTTTTTACTATAGCTTGTCAGGTTTGGGGCTATTTTCCAGCTAATCACTATTACTTTATATTAACCAAAAGCAGACATCTTTGCCTCTTTGTGATCATGCTTTTGCTTTCACGTGATAAATGTAAAATCTTCACAATAATGGGTTTTAATTGATTGTGGACAACTCTATCAGTGGGCTGTACATAATCCTCCAAATCTCTTACATGTGCCTTCTCTGTGTTTGTTACAACTTTATTGTGTTCAACATACAACATTTCACTTGAAGTTTTTTTTTTGATGCCCAAACTGATTTGAAGAACTATCTCTCTTTCTGACTGCCTCTATCACTGCATCATTTTTTCCACTTTTGTATCATCATTCCAATACATCACATTCACTCCAATGGAAGTATTACTGTAGGTATACAATTCTTGGCTTTCTTCAGTTGATACAAGCCTAGGTATTCTCCTACCCACATAATTTTTCACTTGATTTTTTGCTATCTGGAATTGTCAGTTTTGATTTGTACCTCAGCAGGAGTATCTTTGTCTGTACTTCTAGAAAGCTGTATTTTCCTTTTCATTAAACCAAACGTGTTACTACCACCATAGATGTTGGTCTATGGAGCATGACATGTTGCAAACTGCATAAACTGTGATGGTATCAGGCCATGATATCAGAAGCTCCCCAAAGTAGGTCTTATCAGTTAGTCTGAAGACAAAAAAGCCAGGAAGACTCAAGAGCTCTGGAAAACACAGAAAGTGAATGACAGTAAAGGAAAGGCACTAGGGGTGAAGATCACTGGTACCAAATGTTACCCCAGGAAAAATTCTTGAAAGATTTTAAGTTAGGGGATATATTAACAGTCAAGGTAATCTCTACTAGAATGTTGAAGGACTGTATTCTTAACCTTTCTGTATCACATTCTTGTTAAAATGAAAGAGTAGAAGATAATTATGCTGTTTTTTGATTATGTAAATCTAGCATAGGTCACAGGTCCAGCATCTAGTTATAGACCACAGAAGTAGGACTGAACTTTCCTCCTTTGGAGCACTATACAAGAAGTTAGGATTTCTGGTACATGCCTATTATCTCAGCCTCTCAGGAAGCTAAGGCAAAACATCCCATGTTGGAGATCAGCCTGCAAAACTTAGTAAGACATTGTCTCAAAAGAAAATGAAAAGACTGGAGAGATATCTCAGCAGGAAAGTAATTGCCTTGTACAAGGAGCCTTTGGTTCAATCTGTAGTACTGCGCGCGCGCGCACACACACACACACACACACACACACACACCACTACCACCACCACCATCACAATGTCAAGTAAACTATCAAAATAAAGTTATACAAGGTTAAATGTAAAGTCTTCATTTTAGTTTAAAGAAGCTGTTCAAATATAGGACTGTAGGTCCTTGGAGGGGTAGATGCCCTGATGAAACTATCCTGAGAGTGTTGGTTGATCAATATCACACACAGTCTATACTTACCTTAATAGAGACGTAGTCTTCAGGTCATGAAAGTAGTTGATTATATCAGCCACATTTTTAAATATGTTTTAAGTTTTGAAGACCACATTTGAAAAGAGCCTGCATTTGTTTAACCTGGAGGAAAATCAGGAAGAATATAAAGCAGTTTATGAATATTTGAGTTGCTGTGTTATAGAGAAAGTTATACTACAGTTACTGCAGTAACTGAAGACTATTCCAAAAGGAATAATTGAGACAATGAATAAAAGTCAACAAAAATAAGCCCATGCATCACATAAGAAAAAGCACCCCGGCTATAGAAAGTAACGATATCCTTACCAGTAAAGATTCTCGGAGACTGGATGACTTGATATTACCATCATCACCATCATGGCTGCTTATGAGAGACTAAGCTGAGTATCTTAAAATTTTCCAGTTGTAAGGAGAAATGTTTTTAGATGCTGCAGGATGAATTGAAAGGTGCATTAAGGCACAGTCTCAAAAATAGTATCAGAATATGAAATCAGGAAGACTAATGCTCTCATTACCCTTGGTTGTAGCTAAGATCCTTCTCAGAGCAAACATCTTTTCTTGCTATGTGTACAAAGACCATGCAAAACCAAACTAATATGAGGATTAGAAACCACACGGGACAGAGAAAACTCAAGAGAACTGAGAGTGATTTGTTTGAAAGACAAGGAACTGGGCATGTGTTATGATTTATATGTAAATGTCTTCCCAAACCCTCATGTGCTATAGGTGGGATTTTGGGAGGTGGCTAGGTCTGGGGAGTATGAATGTGGATAAGGGATGTCTGAGTAGCATTAAGGGTGTGACAGTAAATCCACTGATTGGCTTAACCTTGCTCTGGGTGTTAGTAAAGGGACGCCCCACCCTGGGTACAGTGGTGCCACCCAAAAGGCTGGGAAAAGCAGGTTTGCTGCATGTTGCCTTCTGCCTGCCCTGGCATTGACTGCTTCTCCTCTGCCATGTCACCCTACTTGAAGCCGGCTGACTGTGGACTGAAACTTCTACAAACTGTGAGCCAAAATAACCTTTCCTGATGTAACTGTGGGTGTTGAGATTTTGTCCCAGCAATGAGAAGATAACTAACAGCAGGTTATGAAACTGTTTTTAGAACTTGCTGGCTTGTATGATAGCTTTATGACGGTGCCATAAGAGATGAAAAAGAAAAAGAGTTCTGTGGGGCACAACATAAAGGCAGTAAGACAAATAAGATTGTCTATCAAATTGGTAAACTGTGTTCCAAATCCCTGAATTCATTACAAGTGCAACTATTCACTCCTATATCTGGTGACTAATTGCTGTAAGTGTTGTAGATGATTCTCTATTGAGTGAGCAGCAGTAGTTTATGTCATTGGTCAAAAATTTTGCCCTCGTAACCCTTAACTATTAAAAATTGTCAAGAATTGCAAAAAAATTTTGTTCTATGTGGGCTATACATATAGATGCTTACCATAGTAGAAATTAAAACTATTTATTTTTAAAAATTAGAAAAAAATTTATTTTAAAAAATGAGAAAAAATTTTTAAATGTTTGTACTAATTCATTTAAAATAACACTATAAACCCATTACATATCATACAAATTATGTTTTATTTTAAAATGACTATCTTTCTAAAAAGACAAATTTGTTGAGAAGGATGACACTGTCTTGCATTTGTACAAAGCTGTTTAATGAGCGGTCTATTTGAAACAACTGGATCTTCTCATCTTCTACTGTCACTGCGTTACATTAGCACATGTTATGCAGTCTCTGGAAAGTCCTCTCTACATTTCTGAAAGAATGAGAGTGAAAAGAAAAATGCTGTCACAATGAACCTCCCAGAAAGCATCCTGCAAGGCCCAAATACACTTTAACCCAGTGTAATTTAGTAGCAGCAACCTCATTTGTTGAGTCAAAATTAATACATGAATGAGCCATCTGAGTAGTTTTCAATACAAACCAAATGGGTCTACTTCAGAAGAAATCAAAGCCAAATAAACTCATCAAAATCCAGAAGTATTGTTTTACTTTTTCTGACAAAATCAAAATGTATTAATTATCAGATAGAAACTCAATACTCTTTTTTTTCTTTCTTTTGAGACAAGGTCTCACTATGTAGCTCAGCTGGCCCGTGAACTCATTATGAAGCCCAGGATAGTCTTGAACCCACAGAAATTCTTCTCCCTCAGCCTCCCAAGTGCTAGTATTATAGGCATGTACCACCATGTCTAGTTAAAGTTCAATATTCTTCATAGTCTCATATCATTAGTTATTATAGATTTAAATGATTCATCAGCAACGAAACTGTTCTGAAAATGGTATAACTGAGTCATATCAAAGATGATGATGTATCAATGCAGAATACCAAAGGTTTGAATTGTCTTTCATAATGTACTCAAGAGCTGCGATCTACAGTTGCACCTAGAGGATTTTTTACAAAATTTTGTTTAAAGATTAAAAAAAAGCAAAACAGAGGAAAGGGTAGAAATAATGCAGGATTTCAAAAAAACAGTAAGAAAACACTAGTTGATAAATTGCATACTGTCATCTTAGAAATAGTTGTTCAAGTTACAAAATTAAAGCATACAACGTGGACATTCATGCACTGAGACTGCAAATAATTCTGTTCATTGATCCAACAAAAGCTTACTAGTATGGTTATCAATCCTATACACTTAAACATACATGCAGTTATATCCTTCAGAGCACTTACTTTTCCTCTCTTTTTTATAATAACAATTACACAATTTGGGTTTTATTACTCCTACATTTATTATTACTTTTTACACTAGAGACACAATGTAATATTTATAAATGTGATTCTCATTTATTTCATTTATGAGAATAGTCTCAAGTTGTCTCCATCGTGCTTTTTATTGCTGAGTAATATTCCATTGTATAAAAATATCACATTTTTTTTATCCATTCTGTGATTGATGAGCCTTTTGGTTGTTTCCAAGATTTAGCTATCACAAATTGTGCTGCTATGAACATGGGTGCACATATATCACTGTAACATGACCTTTCCAGTTTTTCTGGGAAAATACCCAGGAGGGGAATAGCTGGATTGAATGGAACTTCCAATCCTAGTCTTCTAAGAAATCTCCATACTCATTTCCATAGTGGCTGAACCAGTCTACCAACAGTGGAGCAGTGTTCCTTTTTCCCTGCAGCCTCACTGATATTTGTTATCAGATGATTTTCTGATGGCAGCTATTCTTTCTGGAGTGAGATAAAATCTCAATGATGTTTTAATTTGCACTTCTCAAATGACCAGTGATGGTGAACATTTCTTCATATATTTATTTGCCATTTGTATATCTTCATTTGAGAAACAAGTATTCATCTCAGATGCCCATTTTTGGAGGGGGTCTTTGAATTTGGGGGGCTTGATGTTTTTCAACTCTTTATATGTTCTAGGTATAAGCCTTTTGTCTGAGGGGGTGCTGGCTAAAATTCTTTCCCATTCTGTGGGTTTTCTTTTCACTCTGTTGGTGATTTCCTTTGAAGGGCAGAAACATTTCAATAATATGAGATCCCAGTTATTGATTCTTTGAAGTGTTTCCCTTGCAGTTTGTGTTTTGTTCATGAATTCTCTGCCTACCTCTCTGTCTCCAAGACTTCTACCTACCTTGTCCTCCGGTAGATTTAGTGTTTCTGTTTTAATATTTAGGTCTTTGATCCATTTAGACTTTAGTTTTGTGCATGGTGATATGCATGGGTCTAGTTTCAGTCTTCGGCATGTGGAAAGCCAATTTTTCCAACACCATTTAGTAAAGAAGCTATCCTTCCAGTGAACATGCTTAGCACCTTTGTCAAATATCAGGTGGCTGAGTGTCTTTGTAGTTGTGTTTGCATCTTCTAATCTGTTTCATTGATCCTCAGGTCTATTTCTTTACCAGTACCATGCTGATTTTATCCCTGTGACTTTGTAGTACAGTTTCAACTCAGAAATTGAGATGCCTCCTCCCTTGCCTTCGTAGCCCAGAATAGCCTTTGCTAGTCTAGGTTTCTTCTGTTTCCAAATGAATTTTAGGTGTGTTTTCTCTAGACCTGTGAGGTATATTAATGGTATTTTGATTGGGATTGCATTGAATCTGTATAAAAGTTTTGGATGTATCGCCTTTTTCACCAGGTTGGTTCTTCCTAGCCAAGAGTAAGGAATATCCTTCCATTTTCTAAAATTCTCTTCAATCTCTTTTTTTAGTGTAGCATAATTTTCAACATATAGGTCTTTTACATTCTTAGATTAATTCTTAAATATTTCATTTTTTAGATACGATTGTGAAAGATGGTATTTCCATAATTTCTCTCTCGGTGAGTTTTTTGTTTGTGTACAGGAATGCTATTGATTTTTGGGCACTGACTTTGTATCCATCTACACTGCTCAATTTGTTTATTACCTCTAGTAGTCTTTTAATGGAGTTTTTTGGGTCTTCTATATAAAGTATCATGTCGGCTGCAACTAGTGATAGTTTAACTTCTTCCTTTCCTATCTTATTCTTTTTATTTCTCTCTCTCTTTTTTAAATTTTATTTAAGGAGAAAAAGAAAAAAAGCAGAGAAAGGGTACAAGTTATACAGATTTACAGAAAAAAAATAAACAGTAAGAAATCACTAGTTAATGGATTACATATTGTCATCTTAGAAATAATTGGTCAAGTTAAAAAATTAAAGCTTATAAAGTGGACGTTCCAACAGTGAGACTGCAAACAGTTCTGTTCAATGATCCAACAAAACTCAGTGATATCATTATCTATCTTATACACTTAAATATACATGCAGTTATATCATTTAGAGCACTTTCTTTTCCTCTCTTTTGTACAATGACAATTACACATTTTGGGTTTTGTTGCTCCCACAGTTCTTATTACTTTTTTGGAAGAGAGTAGAACCAAGTGTGACATAACAGAACAGAGTCAGTCAAATCAAAAGGGTGGACATAATAGATAATGTAAAAGCATAATACAAGGTGATCAACAATGGTTACCATAATGCCTCCCGCTATCTCTAATAGAATTGCCTATATCATCAGTTATAATAAAATTGAACAAAACAGTAAAGAACAAAACTGACAAAACCAAAACATTGGAGACATTACAGGTCTTCAAAAGTAGATAACAGTCAACCAGAATGGGCGTCTTAAGGAATCCCACTATCTTCACAGTTGTTGCCTAAACTTTAGAACCTGGTACTATCAAGCAAAACAGAATAGAGGGACATCAGTCAAAACAAGATGGTGAAGCAATACAGGGCTTTAAATCAAGATAATGGAAAGTCAAAGTGGATTACTATAATATATCCTGCTATTTTTTATTTATTTTTCCCTTAATTAAAAGGATACAAATAAAAAAGTAAATAATAAAGTGGAGATTGAGATAAAAGAGGGCATAACAGCAAAACAGCACAGATCAAAACATAACCATTTAAGCAAAATAGTTTTTCACCACAAGATAATCCCAACATAAAAGTAGTTACCATATTGTCTCCTTCCTTGAAATCTTTGAGTATAACTTCATATACTGTAGCATCAAATATATCAAAACAATGTAAAAGCATTTAAGAGAATGACAGTATTACAGGGTATTTAGAATCAACTAACAGAAAATGAACAACAGTTTCTGTATAATCTCCTTGTCTATAAAAGTTTTTGCTTATACTATCATACATAATAAAATCCAGTAAGATACAACCTGCTTAGACCAATGGAGACAGAAGAACAGAAGTTTGATGAGACTTCAAAACAAGATGATACTAAATCAGTATTACCTATTAAGACATCATTTTCTCCAAAATAGCTGTTCCTATCATCCAATCTTCTCTGCTTCATTTCTGTTGAGCTCTATTTCTGTCATTAATGTCAGTTTGTCTTCTTCATTTTGTTTTCTGCTTCATTCATTGTGGCCTCTCTGCCACTATTTCTGGATTCTTTGTATTTTTCTTTTTTAGAATATCCTGCAGTATTCTCTGTAGAGTTGAATTGGTGGTTGCATATTCCCCTAGTTCCTCTTTATCCTGGAAGCACCTTGTTTTTCCATCAATTTCCAGGGATAGTTGTGCAGGATATATCAATCTTAGCTGGAGATTATTATCTTTCAAAGTTTGAATTATTTCCCCCCATGCTCTTCATGATTTGATGGGTTGTGCTGAGAAATCTGCTGTAATTCTGATACGTGTTCCCTTGTAAGTGATGTTTCTTGTCTCTGACGGCTTTTAATATTCTGTTCTTGTATTGAATTTCTGGAATTTTAATTATCATATGCCTGGGTGTTGCTCTGTTTGGGTTGTAGGTGGCTGGGGTCCTGTATGCTTCATACAACTGAGTATCTTTACCTTTTGCTAAATTAGGAAAATTCTCCTGGATTATTTCTGTGAGTAGCTTTTGTAGCTCATTTGTTTGTGTCGCTGCTTCTTCTTTTATATTCTTAATTCTTAAGTTATGGATCCTCTTATCATTTTCTAGTCTTTGTATTATTGCTGTTTATTTCTTTGTTATTTTTAAGAAGTTTTTCATTTCATTCTCCCATATTACAAATCTGCCCTCCAGTTCAGATAATCTGTCCTTAGTTTCTTTCAAGCTGTTATGCCAGTTTTTGATAGAGGTTTTAGTTTCCTGGTAATCTCCTTGAACCTGTTTCACATATTCTATGCTTTCTCTATTTTCTCCATCAAACAATTCTCCCCTCTTTTTCTGCTTTTCCATTCCACCATCTGTTTTTTCTTGGGTGGTGCTTAGCATTTCTCTAACTATTGTGCTTATGTCTAGCTTCAGGTCATTAATAACTTCATTCCTGAACTTGTCTATGAGGCTCTGGAGATAGCGCTTTATATCTATTGGTGCTGTGTCTGCTATTGCCTCTTTCTCAGGATTGGGGGCTGAGGACCCTTTCTTGTTGCTGCCTCTTCCCATATTCTTTGTTCCTTATATATGCAAGCGTATATAGGAGGCCCAGCTTCCCTCCCTGTCAGTCACAGTCTGATTGAATTGGGCCGGCTAGGTGTTCCCGCCCACTGCAGCACACCAGGAAGTTGCAGACCAGGCAGCCTATGTGGGGCCCACCCCTCCAGGTCACCTTCAGGCGCTGGGATCTGGGTTGTGCTAGCCTATTGGGTCTCAGCCAGCAGCCTCACGTAGGCTAGGCACTTCTCACCAATCCCGCTTGAAAGGGGGATATGTGGCTGAAGTCACTGCAGCGCCCTGTTCCCGCAAGTCTGCCTGGTCCCAGAACGTCCTCTGTTGGAGTCTCCTAAACCATGGAAGAGACCCAGTTTCTCTCACTCACCGCACGTCAATGCACAGCTCCCTGCCCGTCCTGTTTTCAACTCCTTTCACCAATTCCCATTCTCAGAGCTTCCGTGCGTCTCTCTCCCTGCTGAGCCCATGTAGACGCAGCAGCAGCGGCGGGAAATCTAAATTGTGGCGGGAAACCCAAATCGTGGCTTCCAATGGTGTGGGCTTCAGCTTCCACACTGAGGCTTTTCTGTTCCTGTTATAGCACCATGATTGCATTCCCAGTTGGTTTCTCTCAGCCCAGTTCGTTCTTGGGTCAGCAGGGCATATCTCCACTTGTTTATGATTCCTTACTGTGCACCATTCCTGAATTCTAAGCTGGGTCTTTCAGAGAGCCTCCGTAGCTGCTGCTATCTGTCTGCTATCTGTCTCCCGGAAGTTCCATACTTCTCTCTCTTGTTTGGTTGCCCTTGCAAGTATTTCCAGAACTATATTGAACAGGAGTGGTGATAGGGGACATCCTTGTCTTGTTCCTGATTTTAGTGTGAAAGCTTTCAGTTTTTGTCCATTTAGTATAATGTTTGCTGTTGGTTTGTCATAGATGGCCTTTATGAGATTGAGGTAGACACCATGTATTCAAGTTTCTGAAGGGTTTTTATCATGTACACGTGTTGGACTTTATGAAAAGCTTTTGCTGCATCTATTGAGATGATCATGTGGTTTTTGTTTTGGGCTCTGTTGATGTAGTGTATTGCATTTATTGATTGCTTATGTTAAATCATCCCTGCATTCCTTGAATAAATTCCACATGGTTGTGATGTATAATCTTCTTGATGATTTGCTGCATTTTATTTGCCAGTATTTTACTGAGAATCTTTGCATCAATGTTCATTAGTGAGACTGGCCTATAGTTCTCCTTTTTGGATGGGTCTTTCTCTGGTTTTGGTATGAGAGTAATACTTGCCTCCAGGAATGATTTAGGGAGGGTTGCTTCCTGTTCAATTTCATTGAAGAGTTTAAGGAGTATTGGCATCAAATCTTCTTTAAATTTCTTGTAGAATTCAGCCATGAATTCATCAGGACCTGGGCTTTTCTCTGTTGGTAAATTTTTAATGACATTTTCAATTTCAATAGCTGATATTTCATTATTCAAAATTGCTATATCTTCTTGGTTGAGCTTTGTTCATTCCTATGCTTCTAGAAATCTGTCCATTTCCTCTGTGTTTCCTCTCTATGTGAGTAGGTATTCATGATCTTTTGCATTTCCATGGGATCTGTACTAATTTCCCTTTTTTCAGTCCTTATGCCATTCATTTTGAATTTCAGTGCACTATGATCAGATGTTATGCATAGGAGAATTTCGATAACTTTGCATTTACTTAAGAATGTTTTGTGAGATAATATATGGTCTATTTTGAAGAATGTCCCATGTGCAACTGAGAAGAATGTGCATTCTGATGTGGTTGGGTGGAACACTGTAAACATCTACTAAGTTCAATTGCTCACAGATATGATTTAGTTCTATTATTTCTTTGCTGACTTTTTGTCTAGTTGATCTATCTCTTTGTGACAAGAGGTAGTAACATCCCCTGTTATAACTGTGTTCTTGTGTATTTGGGTTTTCATATTCATTAGTATTTGCCTTATATAGTTGGATGTTCCTGTATTTGGTGCATATGTATTTATAATTGTTAGTTCTTCCTCTTGAATTTTCCACTAATGAGTATGTAGTGACCTTCTTTATCGCTTTTAATTATTTTAGGTTTGAAGTTCACATTGTCTGCAAATCGGATAGCTATCCCTGCTTTTTTCTGGTTACCTGTTGCATGGAATACTGTTTTCCATCCTTTGACTTTTAATATATGCATTTCCTTTTGGGTCAAATATGTTTGTTGTATACAGCATATTGTGGAATCAGATTTCTTGATCCATTCTATCAACCTGTTTCTTTTGATAGGTGAATTGAGGCCATTTACATTTATGGATATAATGTACTGGCTTGTCTTCGCCATGTTATGTTCCCATTGTCTGCTTTCTGTTTTTCCCCCTTGTTTAATTGCTTGCCTTACCTGGTGGTTTCTTCCTGTTGTTGTTCTGGAGATTGTGGTCATTTTTATCTCTGTCTAGCATGCCTTTCAATACTCTTCCTAGGGTTGGTTTGGTGGACATGAATTTCTTCAGTGTTCTTTGTCATGGATGTATCTTGTTTCTCTATTAAGTTTGAATAAAAGGTTGGCTGAGTACATCAGTCTGGTTTGAAAGTTGTTTTCTTTTAGGACTTGTTCCTCACTCCAAGTTCGTCTTGACTTGAGGGTTTGTGTTGAAAGTCTGCTGTGATTCTAATGGGCTTTCCTTGATAAGTGGGTTGTGTCTTTTCTCTAACAGCTTTTAGTATTCTGTTTTTATGTTGTATGTCTGGGATTCTGATTATTATATTTTTGGGTGTAGATTTATGTTGGTTGTGAGTGTTTGGCATTCTGTATGCCTCACTTATCTGCATATCAGATTTTTTTCCCCATGTTTGGGAAATTTTCTTCTATTACGTCTCTGAATAGTTTACCTGTGTCATTTGCATTGACCTATGCAAATGCCTACTAGTCTTAGATTACTTCTCTTGATATCATCTTGAAAGTACTGTATTGTAATTTGATGTTGCTTTGTTGTTTTTAAAAGTCCTTCTCTTTCATGGTCACTGACTGTGAGCCTGTCCTCAAGGTCCGAAATTCTATCCTCAGCTTTATTTAAATGGTTTTGCCAGCTTTCAATAGAAGTTTTTGTTTCCAGGATATCTCTTTGAATTTGTTTCATAGATTCTGCTTGTTTTCTGTATTGTTCATTCAAGGTTTCAATCAATTTCCCATATTCCTGTATTTTTATCTATTTCTTCTCTGTCTATGCTGATCAGCTCCTTTACTAAGGTTGTTATTTCTGTCTTTATGTAAGAAACTATTTCTAATTTGATTTCCTGTATAGCCTCATGGATTTGTTTCTTTATTTCACTTGACATCTTTTTGGAGATTTCTGGGGTATGACTTTTAAAGTCCTCTGTTTCAGTGTCACCTCTACTTGCTCCTGATGGGCTAGATGTTTGAGATTGCATTTTGCTTTTTTGTGTTGTTATTTTCACCCTTAGAGCAATTATTTGGTCCTTCAATCCCAATAGTCTCAACTGTTCATAGCATGGATCTCAGGGTTCCACTGTGGGACTAATGTTTGTCTGATTGCTGAGTACTAAAGTGCAGAAAAGGGCCAGTCACCTGAATTCCTCCTGCAGGGCCTGTTGGGTGAATCCTATATTCTTCCTGGGCTGACAAACCTAGGAGTATTGACGTAGGTCAGCTTTTAGTTCCTGCTGTTACTTTATCTTCAGGTTATTCCAGGTCACCAAATCTCCCTGTCTAAAGTGTTCATGTCAGCTGAGGCCCTACTATGTCCTTATTGTGTGCCTGTGTGTCTCATAAACCCTTTTGATATTCTCCAAGTTGGGGGAGTCCTTTTTGGCACACTTCTCACTGTGCCTGATGTTCTCTGTGTGCAGGAAGGAGTCATCCATACTCTTGCCAGACTCACCAAGGGCTTACAGTTAGTTGGAAGGACTTTTACTATTGGCCCTATTTACAACCGCACATCTCTATTTTAGGGGCACACTCACCACACTGACTGGAGCCTGCTGAGATCCTCTGTTGTTGTGAGGCAGTTACTGAATCTCCCATCTGCTGTAGTCCAAGATTCTGGGAGAAACTGTGGGAGCTTAAGATCAACAGCAGTATTAAGTCCAGGGAGTAGGGAGTGCCCCCGAGGGGCCAGTACGTGTCCTGGGTCCGGGTGTCCGCTGGGCATGCAGGAAGTGTGGTGCGGTGGCATAGGCGTTCCTGGGCAAGCCAGTGGCATAGGTCCAGGCGGGGCACAGTGGTGTACGAGGTCCTAGGCCGAGGGGCGGGCTGATGACCTAGAGGATTTTTAAAAGATCATGATGTTGGTTCTGATTTTGTAGATTTAGATTTTCAAAATCTAAGCACATGAACCCACTTTCCTGTCATTTGGCCACCAAGTTCCTTCTGTCTGTGTCATAATTCTAACAGTAAGGTTTCCTGTGGGTGGAAATGAATGCGCCTCAGATTTCAGTAGAGGCAGGACTAAACCAGAGAGTGTCAGTTGGATGTCAGTAGACTACAATGAATTCCCTTATACCATTTCCACCTTTAAAACTAATCTTTTTGAGCTTCAGGTCTCTTATCTGAAAGGCAGAGTAATAAAAACTTACAGGTACCACAATAAAAACGAAATCACGGGAATCTGGTGACCACTTAAGAAGACAATGTATGTGGACCACTCATTGTTACTCTAGTGTTTTAAGAAAACTGTATTAGTTATTAGACTGTATTGTTATATATTGAAAGAACTGGGCTTTTAAACTTATTTACTTGAGTTATTTAATCATTTTTGAGCCAAAATCTTTTATGCTAAAGATCAGAGACAGATAGAGAGAGAAAAAGAATGATAGCTTGTTCTTACAGGTTATTGTGAAGATTAAAGTGGATTATGTGTGAAGAGTATCTGACAAAACTCTCATCAATGCATGTGCTTCCTTCTTATATTAATTTACTATAACTATCAAATTAATAATTAGTTGTTTGAATATTACTCTACATATATTATTTTTAAACAAAGAAATAAATCAAAGAGCTGCCCACACCCAAATTTTTTGAGTGATGTTTACATTCATGTTCCCTTTGGCATTAGCAACTCCTCTTCCATCTCTACAAAGTCCCCTCCTTGAATTTTTCCTGGGTCATTAAGACTGTTGCTGTGAAATACAAGATCTCAAACTACTGTCATGGAAACTTTATGGCAGTTATGACAGATACAAATTCTCACTGTTCTCTGGTACTCAGAACTACAACATATTTACAAATTTTCTTTTTGAAGATTTCACCAAAGGAGAGAAACATTTCTGCTTGAACACCTAAATGAACCAAGAAAAAAAATTCTAAACTTGGCATCTACACAAGCCCCTTTGCCAAGTTTTTCTTGCTTAGGTCTTATAACTTCTCCTCCTGAGAAGACTTAAGGTGTAGATTCTTTAGTGTTGCCTTGCCCTCAAACTCTGGGAGCTAATTCTTAGATGGGTGATATGAGGTGAAAAGTGAAAGGGCTTTGAAAGCTATTCAATCTTGGCTTAAGCCTTAGTAGCTCTGTATGCATTGGGCAAATGAACCCCTCTGAATCTTACATGTCTCACTTAAAAGAGAGTAGTGATGCTCACCTTGTGCAATATTGAGACTAATCCATGCCGTATATAAGTAGACTGCACAAGAAAGTGATTCCATATATTCCCTTGTTCATTTTTGAACATCTTTATCCAGATACTCCCTTTGAGAGTGGAGAAAATAATATGCACAATGAAAAATTCTGTGTGTGGGACTCCGCTGCACTGAAATAAATTCCCATTTTAAGACGGCCTTTCAGACTGCCCTCCTTGAGCCTAGACATAGCCACACCTTTGCCTCCTGTGGGCTCCATATGGAATCTCTGGTGTTAGATGACCTCCTACCTGTCATCTAGCCAAGTAGAACACTTAGTGTTGACTTTCACATGAGTCGTTCTAGTCATATCCCTTTGTTAAATTTCTTTAGCATTTACTTTTCTCTAATAAAGTAGGCTATTCTGCCCTCAGAGGAAAACATTCTTCCCTTTCACATACCCTCTCACCTGCTCTTCTCTTCAGTGGAGGAGTGACTTCTCTGGTGAATTCAGGAAAAAGAATTATACAGTTTGGGCACAGCCTCTTCAGTGTCTGCATGCTTTATCTTGGAGAAAGAATTCTCTCTGAATTCAGATAGCATACATTTTACATCAGGTAAATGAGCTACCCGAAGAGACACAAAGAGCCAGCTTCGCCTGACACTGGTAGATACATTCAGTCCGTGAGTAAGGGTGTTGTGGAGCCCATGGACAAAGAGCAAACCACATTCTCCAATTTGTCTATGTCAGAAACAAGACTGATATTTTGATTCCCATATGCCTGATCTCCATTTGAGCTCCATTTGTTCTGTCTGTTGCTCAGTTTATTCTTGACTCAAGAGGAAGACCAGGCTTCTTCAACCTCCAATAGATCATGATAAATATGTGTTGATTTTTTCTTTGGGCACCCCAGAGACTTCCATGAAAATTCTCTGAACTTTCATGGTTTTATGGATGTACACTACGATATTTTTTTTCTGAATAGGAAGCATGTGTTTGTCCTTTTGTCAAGCAAGCTCTGATAGTGTAGAAGTAATCCTATAGTATGTGAGCGCTTTATAATGATTTATGATTTAGGTAAATGTTTTTCTAAGGCTTGCTTCAATGGTAACTCTCTGCAATTTTTATTTGTTTATTTGTTTTTCACAATGGACAGTGCAACAAACTGAACATGCCTCTCCAAATTTGTGTGTTAAAATCTTAACCCGCTGTGTAGTCCTACTAGAAAGCAGAACCCCAAAGATGTGGTTAAATCATGAGGGTTCTGCTTTCATGAATGGAATTAACATTTTTAGAAAAGACTCCAGACAGGTCCCTTGCCCCTTTTTCAAGTGAAGTCACAGTGACAAAATACTGTCTGTGAGGAGGTCAGATTTCAGGGACACTGAATGTACTGGCACCTTGATCTTGGACTTTACAGCCTCCAGAAAAGTGATAAATAAATTTCTGCTGTTTATAAACCATCCAACATAGGCTATTCTTGTTCTCTGGCAACTTTCATTTCTTTTGGGGGTCAGAAACCCATTTGGGAACCTGAGATAAAGTTTGGAACTCTTCTCTGGATAAATGTACATAACAATACACACCAAACTGTGTCTGTGTGGAATGGCTTTATGGGCCTTCTTTTTCCTGTTGGAAATGTCTGTCCACAAAAATAATGTAAGTAATACTTACCATGTTTTATGACTCACTCTTACAAAATTTGCCAAATTATTTTGACAATGAATTTTTCTTTCTTCCCGACAAAACATTGTCCTAACTCCAGTCCTATGCTTGCAGAAGGCTCTGCTCAGTCAGTGAGTTTCTTGGCCATTTGCTGTCATTTTTTGACAAAAAGTTCTTGAAAAAAAAATTGTGATTCAAAGCCCTCATTCTTATGAAACTGATGACTCTCATAACAATAAACAAGACTTCTTTCATGATTTTAGATTTTCGCAGACTACTTGAAAATTTATAATGAAAAGTAGGGCTTCCTGGGAGGCTGAGATAGCCCCACCCCTGTCTCCAAGCGGACTCCACCCTGTTGTTTTAATTAAACTCTTCTCAAGAGAACAATGTTGGCTTATGTAGCATTTTCAGCAAAGAGCAGTGACTTTGTAGAGAAGGGATGAAAGAACGGAAAAGGCTCTTTATCCTCTACTGGCAGCCACTTGGGGGAACCAAAGAAATGAGAGATAGAAGGCCAGTTAGTAGGATTTGTTAATATAAACTCCCTTGCTATTATCTCAAGGCTGACGAAGCTCTAAAGCTGTCTTCAGTGGTTAACCTTTGTTCTCCTTAGAAAGGAGGGTATGTGGCTGGATACTTCTTATCTATATAAATCTAGGTGTTTTTTTTTAAACAAAGAAAGATCATCATATCAATGTCTAAAAGAGATCATCTATCTTAGAAGGTGAGTTATATGACTAAGTAGACAAGGAGACTCACTTAATCAATGATCCGGGCTCTGTCATTAGCCACCCTAGTTAGCACTGTCATGTGGGAATGTAAGCAAAGTAACCAAGGTGGAAGTGATGGAGGTTATACAGGTGGCAGGGAATGCTGTTTACCAAAACTGGTATAACTGCTGCCACCACATGTCCATTCTGCCAAGAAGAGATTGACAGTGAATACTCACATGGCATGGATGATCCACCCCATAAAGGAAGTACCAAAGTCTGCACTTTATTGTATAAATAATCTAGCTAACAATCACTAGAAAAGTCTGTGGTTCAGTTACTTTTCTCATTGCTAATCCAAAGTTAAAGAAAGAGAGTTTTATTTTAGCTCACAGTTTAAGGAAAGGTTTATTTCATCCCACAGTTTGTAAGAGGTTTTAGGACGTAGTCAGCTGTCTCCAAGACAGAGTGGCATGGAAGAACAGCATTGCAGGAAAACAGTCCATGGCAGGTCAGGCAGAATGCAGCAGTCAGCAAACAACAGCAGCCAGCCTCCCACTCTCTTTTATCCCATGCAGTCTATAAGCCTCTTGGGTGGTACCACCTGCACCCAGGGTAGGGCTTTCCAGTACCCACACCCAGAGCTGTGGTAAATCAATTGGTGGACTAATCAAGTACCACATACCTTTAATCCCAGTATCACACTCTTAATCCACATTCACACATCATAGATTCAGTCACCTCCAAAAATTTCTAGCTACAATGGCATGAAATTTAGGGAAGCTAGATACAAGCTAGAACAGCTTGGAATTTACTCAGAAAGAAACAGGCACATATTTTGGATATAGATTTTATTTTTCTGCCCACAGAACCTCAGCCAACAAGATTAGCAGAAACTTCCTGTGTGTTTGTTTGAGTCACTACTATTGCATTCTAATAATATGCATCATATCAGGGGACTTATTGTACAACAAAAGAGGTGTAAGACACAGGATCATGAGGTCCATAGTTGCATTACATGCCGAATGACCCAGGAGTTGCTGGGGAAGTGCCAGAGGAGCCAGATAAAGAGATAATATATTAGAGGTGGTATTTACAAGAAGGGGTCACCATGCAGTTGGAGAATGCACATTGAATTAATAACTTTTTATGGTGCTCCATCTCCAGTAAGAAGTACATGAGTCCAGAAATGGGGGATAGAAGCAGAAGTGACCTCGCTTATCACTGCTTTCAGTGACACCTTTGGGAAGCTTATGTCTCCCCTCTTTGTACTCTGGACTCTGCAAGCTTAATTCTGTTTTCCTAAAAGGAAACAGGCACCTAATACAAGAGTCCAATTTAATGATAAGCTCTGATAACTACCTAAGTATTGGGGGCTTTTCTTACTTTTCTCATTGATGAGATAAAATAACCAGTACACACAAATTAATGGAGAAAAGGTTTATTTAGTTCGGTTTGTAGAGTTTTCAGTTCATAGTTGGCTGGGTCCAGGGAAGGGTGGTGTGGTAGAGAGGCATCACAGAGGAAAAGTAATTCATGGCAGGGAGAAGAGAATAAAAGCAAGAAAGCAACAAGTGACAAACAATAAGCTTCTTTCTGCCCTTATATTTTATCCAGGTTACCGGCCCTTAGGGTGAGTGGCACTCATATCCATAATTCTAACACCCTTAATCCTAACATTGCACCATAAGTCAATCTCAGCATTACATACTCTAGATACAGCCACCTCTGAAAAGCCCTGCTAATGGCCACATGAGGCTTTTGGGGACCATCTAGACACAAACCATAACAGAGATCCTCATACCAAAATATCAGCAAGCAAGGCAGGGAGTCATCAACACATGGAACTAATCTGATCAGAAAGAGGAGATAGGGAACTCTCTTGTTCTGTTGTAACTGTGAGTACACATATGCAGCAAACTTAGACTATAACAGATATAATTATCAAGGGATGGGTCATACCATCTAAATCTTTCAGACCTGCTGAAGTCACTGGTGGAGGTGAGAGGAATTTGGAAAATAGAGTGAGTACTAGTTGTAGCCCCAAGCCCAAATGCAGCAGGGGATGTAGCTCATCCCAGTAACTAACTGGAGGTGCCACTCAGTAAAGGACTTGTCACACAATTCCTGGAAATTCTACAAGCATACAGCCTTCAGGTCTCAGCCCTTCAACAGCTGCCACAGCTACAGACAGCCAATTTGTCTAATGTCGTACCTCTTCTGGGGAGCCCACATCAAATACCTGATGAATTTCATGGTTTGGTTTGAGTACCTGGCCACTTCAATGCATCTTACAACCATTCCTCCTTCTATTATACTAAAAGAGGTAGAAAATAAAATAAAACTCAGGAGATCTCTGATGCTCTAGGTGAGAGCACATGCATGTTGTATCTCCTAGCCTGACTTTAGTCACATGCATGCTACTCCCATCCCAGTAAGAATTCGTAAATATGTACTACATGCCAGGCATATAATTAAGATAGAGTAAATTCTGGGATAAGCATCTGTGTTGAGAGGCCCTGAGATGACTCAGCACCCTGTCAATCTTTCTATCAATCACTCCTAGAGATGCAGGGGGAGGCACTTAAGTTGATGTGCATCTGTTTTAAATTCCAAAAGAATGATTGATCAAGGGCTACTGCTGTTGCTACTTCTGTGTACTTTGATCTGTGTGTGGTGCTTTTATTTTCCAGGCAGCCCAGTATCATTTTTCTATCTGTTCTTTACCCTCTATTGACCTGGAACTTTCCCTGAGTACAACTTCCCATGATCTTCAATGGATGTACTGCTTGCCACCTGCTGTCAGGTGTGTAGTCGGCAATTATTTTCTTATACACAAGAGCTTAGACTACATCTGCGCACTCCACAGTAACTGTCCCATCTTCTCTGTCTCCTAGATACTGCAGCAGGACACTAACTGGTCTCTCTGCATCCTTGCACTTCTGAGTCTTGTCTACAAGCAACAGCCATAATGGCCACTCTATAGTGCATATTAAAATATGATATTTCTCTGTGGAAAACCTTCCAATGATTTCAAGACACATTCCAAATAAAGCCCACCCTTTTTGTTATGGCTCTACAAGGATGCACATCCCAAGCCTGGCACTACTGTTTTAGCTCCATCTATATTTCCTATAAACTTCCAATTCACTTTTTCTGCTTTACCCACACAGGCTTCTTCCTGTCCCTTTCTCAAACTCCCATACTAAAATCAAACCACTTCCTTCTACCCTCAAGATCTTTTTAGAAGTCTTCTACAATGGTGTGCCTCCAACCCATTCTCCTCACCCACTTTTAGGACTCTTTTGCACTGACATGCACCCCTAAATTAGGAATGCACGTGGTTTATGCTGCTCCATCAAGATTTCTGTTCAGAGATCATCGTTTCAAAGCAGCCAACCTTGCCTTCATTTATCTTCTCCTAATATCCATTATTTTTGTTCATATAGCTTACCATTATTTGGCATACTATACCATTTGTTTATAATAGTCAGTGCTCACTAGGGAAACATTTTACAGTGGCTGCCTGCAGAGTCAGGTGTGGAAGAGTGAACAAAGGACTGTCTGCGTGCTGGAGATCTGAAGGAGCCAATCAAAAGTCAAAGGCCTGGAGCTCACTGTAAAGTCTGGTGTGTGTCTATATCAGTAAGCAAAAAGGTTTGTGCTAGGAAGCTGAAGAGTCTTGCTGCAAGGCAGAAGAGTCTCTGCTGGAAGCTAGGACAGTCTCCACTGGAAGCCAAGAAGCAGAAGGCAATGGTGAAAACTGAAGTGCTTCTGAAGAAACAGAAGCAAGACTTCCTTCTTTCTCTTTTATTTAATTCAGGCTACAAACCTATAGGCTGGTGCCATTGACCCCCAGGGTGCATCTTTCCTTTTCAGTAAATTTCCCATACAGTCATATCCAGTACTATGCTAAGGTGGACATTTGTCACTTGTTGATTCAACAGTTAAATATCACAAACCACCCCTTGTTAGGTTGACAACAAGACACATTTCCTTAAACCATACTTAGTCTCCAGACACAAAGGCAAGTTCATAATTACACGTGGCATGGCACACCTATCCTGTATACAAACAGAAATACATTAACTCCCTCTCCAATACAGAAGGGAAGTTTTTCCTAGGGTGATGCTAATTCCTAACATTTCATAACTTAAGTATTATAACACAGGTTTAATAATATATAAGAACCAACATATTGTCTATCAACATAGTTACAAAGAATGCCTATTAACAGAATAAAACAATTACAATCACTGTTTCTGTAACTGATTTCAAGATCATAGCTGATATTTATAACTACTTTCTTCTATTACCTATTTTGTATTCCCTTGGCCTTCAGTAAGCATCTCAGCAGAGTTTGGTTGTTTTCTTGGTAGGTGATCAATATTTTCATTTTTAAAGGTTCCAGGTCGTGTGTCACCCTGCTTGTATGGAGTTGTTATAGTTTGCCTTTGATCTTAGTAACAGAGTATGGTGACACTAGGAGGTTCCCTGACGGCTCCCCAATGGTTCCCCAGTGGAAGAATGCACTCCATTCTTCTTTCTTCCATTGTGGAGTAATAGTCCAATTTCCCCATGATAATCTGGATCAATCATCTCTGCCAACACCATAATTCCTATTTTAGTTTGTTTAATCAGAGGCATGAGGAGTCCAAAATGACTACAGGAAGTCTTAATCCCGTTGTTGTGCTTCCTAGTAGAAACCACTCCCCTCTGCTCCAGAACTAAGACTTCTAGGCTAGCAGAGAATATGGTCATGGAATCAGGAAGTAAAAACTTTGCTAGAAAATCACTAGAGGTAATGGTGTGTGGCAACAGTCCTGCTTCCAACCTTGATTCCTAGACCCATGAAACCAGGCTATGAGAGATACAGTACCATAGAGTGGATGCTGATTCAAAGCATATGAATCCTTTTGAAGACTCGTGCCCCAGCCATGCAAGATATTGCCACTTATCTGGCACTGTAGCTGCATCTTGAAAAGGACAATCTATTTTTCTATCAATTCAGCTGCTTCTGTATGATAAGGAACATGGTAAGATCAGTGAATTCCAGGGAAGTGGGCCCATTGACTCACTACTTTGGCCATAAAATCTGTTCCTTGGTCAGAGACAATGCTGTGTGAAATAGGCATCCCATAAATCATTGGGTGGTAGTTTTGGCAAAAGCATTACATGTAGGAAAAGCAAATCCATACCCAAAATTAAGTGTCTGTACCAGAAAGGACAAACCACTGTTCTTTTCATGATGGCAGTGATACAAAAAAAATCAATCTGGCACCAAGTTGCAGGCTGATTCCCCTAAGAAATTGTTCTGTATTGGGAACTCAGTGTTGCTTCCTGATGTTCACATATTGGGCATTCAGCAGTGGCTGCAAATCAGCATTGGTGAGTGGGAGTCCCTGATGTTAAGTCCATGCATAACCTCCACCCCTGCTACCATGGCTACTTTGTTCATGACTCTATTGGGCAATGGAGAGGGGTGGCTGAAAAAAGTTTGACTGGAATCTATAGACTGTGTCATCTTGTTGACTTGATTATTAAATTTCTCTCATACTGAGGCTACTTTTTGGTAAGTGTTTCCATGAGAAACAAATACCTTTACATCCTTTGGCCGTATAGATTAGTCTATCTGTATACCTCTTCTCAAATATCTTTGTCACTAATTTTCTAATCATGTTTCTTCCCAATGCCTGACCATTTGGTCAGACTATTGGCTACTCACCATGAATCTGTATTGAGTCCCATACTTGACCTTTTTTTTCTACTATGCAAAATGTATGACCAAATGTACTGCTTGAAGTTTTGCCCACTGTGAAAATTTCCCTTCACCACTGTCCTTCAGGGATGGCCTGGAAGAAGGCTATAAGGCTACAGCCGTCCACTTGTGGGTGATGCCTGCATAACATACAGAATCATCCATATACCAGACCCTAGTTCTCTTTCCTTCTGTCATATGATTAGATGGTACACCCTCCATGAGGCCATAGGTGCATGTTGAGAGACATAAGGCAATATAACAGGAGTAAGGACTATGGCATTTCATAACATCTTAATGAAACTTTCATTTACCTGGTTTAAGAACATGTATACCAATTATATAGTGCTGGACTGTTGCTGAGCACATTCAACTTTATGGCTTGATGAATCAGATAATACCCGGCTCATGGTAGTCAGTTTAGGTCACATGGTAACCTGGTGAAGAGTTCACTTTGCACTAAGATCCAATTGCATGCCAGGAACTGTTTTTCAAAAAGAGAGCAGCTGTCTGCAGACAGTGGCAGAGCTTTTCTCCAAAATCCTAAAGGCCTCTACTGTGAATCACTTATGGGGATCTGCCAGAGACACAGACAGCATCCCTACCTGCCGCTGACATTACAAGTCCCATTGGATCTGCTGGGTCATATGGCCTCAGTGGCAGAACATCCTGCACAGCAGCCTGCACTTGTTGCAGAGCCTTCTCTGGTTTTTTACTCCACTCAAAACTAGCAGCTCTCTGAGTCACTCGGTAGGTAAATGGACAAGACTAAAACACCTAAGTGAGGAATGTGTTGCCTCCAAGTATTCAAAGAGATCCACCATGCATTGTGGTTCTTTTTTGGTTGTAGTGGGAGCCAGAGGCAATAAATTATTTTTTACCTTAGAAGGAATATTTCTACATGACCCTCACACCACCAGACTCAGAAATTTCACTGAAGTAGAGAGACCTTAAGTTTTAGTTGGATTTATTTACCATCCTCTGGCACACAGATACTTTACTAAGAAGTCCAGAGTGGTTGTGACATCCTGCTCACTTGGTTCAGTCAACACAATATCATCAATATGATAGGCCAGTGTTATATCTTGTGGAAGAGAAAGAGAATCAAGATCCCAGAAAACTAAGTTGTGACACAGGACAGGAGAGTTAGTATAACCCTGAGGTAAAACAGTGAAGGTATATTGTTGCCCCTGCCAGTGAAAGCATATTGTTTTTGATGGGACTTATGGATAAAGATGGAGAAGAAGGCATTTGTTAAACCTGTAGCTCCATATCAAGTACTAGGAGATACGTTAATTTGTTCAACCAAGGAATCTGTGTCTGCAATTGGAGTCACCACTTGACTCAGTTTATGATAATCTACCATCATCCTCAAAAACCCACCCTTCTCATTCAAGTCTATTTGGCCTATAGGGAAGAAGGGTGGGTTTTTGAGAATGATGGTAGATTATGATAAACCTTAATAGTGGCACTAATCTCCACAATCTCTCTAGGTATAAAATATTGTTTTTAGTTTACAATTTTCTCAGGTAAAGGCAACTCTAACAGCTTTGATCTGATCTTCCTAACTATGCCAATCCTCACACTCCAGGTTGAGTCATTCCTTTGTAGTAAATCCATTATTCAGTCCCACATGCTAAGCCAATTAGCTGAGTTTTTCTCACTTAAATTGACACAGCAGTTAACTATCACACTTTTAAGAATGTTTATCATTTATCTCTTCCTCTAGGCAGAAAGAGACTACACATAGTCAGAACCTTTTATTTTTGTCTGTCTCTATAATCTCTAAGATGATTCCTACTAATATAAGGAATAAATACTTGTTAGATAAGTAAATTAATTCATTAACTGATTGAGTGGATACACTCACAAAGGAGTCCATGGCTTCCACAAAGGAGTCCGACACACTGATACCACACATCCTTTACTTGTCCACTTAAAAGAGACTCTGTCTTTTATCAGAGTTGCTTAACAGAGTAAAGCAACTCAAATTCCCCATCTCAAATGTATCTGTAGCACTTGCAGTTTCTAAAAGACGCTCTCAACTTTATAATGTATCAGTAAAGGCACAAATCTGGCCATCCAGGAGGAAAATATGAGCTGGTAGGTAATCAGAAATGTGATTGTCATTTCTTTAAAGTCCTTGCTGATGGGGAAAGAAAGGGAAGCTTCTCTGTGGACTGCTTAAAATACTAGGACACAGGTTAGTAATTCTACACTCAGTAGTATTTTGGTCTGGGACACTGGCTTGCTAACCTCCAGCTCTTGGCTGCCACCAAATCCAGAACTGCAGATAGTAGGCAGACCTGTCAATTTAATCCTGCAATCTATTCCTAAATCAGTGTGCAAGATACTTAACTGATTTATGCTCCAAGGGCCATTCCCACGCACCACTGTATAAGCAAGTCCTTCCTCTTGTCACACGGTATCCTAAGTCTCCCACTCAGGAAGAACAAATGTCAGACAACAGAGATTCTTAACTATGGAACCCCAAGACCTAAGTGCATCTCAAATCTTAGAAGTAGAATCGATCACTGGTTTGTAGTGATACAGAACTCATGAATGACTCATCCATGTCTTAGAGATTTCAGTGATCTCAAAATCATCTCTTTTGGAATTCTTCTCTCACTAGAACACCTTCTCTTGGATGTTCACAACTGGAAGTGAAAATGAGATGATTGCTTTAGGATCTGGGAGTCCTGAAGGCGTCAGACTTGCAATGGTAATGATGAGAAGTCTCAAATAATTGCCAAGTGGGTAATGTTTCCTGTGTGTAAATAACTGCCACAGTGACCTGATTGTTGCTCATTTTGATGATCTTAGGCAGTATTAAGCAAGTGAGGTATGTGCCTCAGAGCAAAATTTAAAGGTGAAAGAACATCAAAAATCAAGACAGATGATATGGTGGGTATGGTGCATGCCTATAATCTCAGCACTAAGAAAGCTGAAACAGGAGGATCACCATGAGGCCAGCCTGAGCTTCAGAGTGAGAAGCTGTCTCAAAAAACCTAAAGAAACTGTTATGAAATTTTTTAAAAATCTAAATTAATGCAAAAAATACCAAAAATTTAAAGAAAGGTTCCTTACTAATTTTCTGTTGTCAGTTACTACATCTCCATTTCTTCGATCTATAAAAAGGAAGAACAGAATATAGATAGTTTTATTTGAGGGTTGTTTTAAGAACAAAGTCTATAATATACTTGAGGGTCTCTGATGCTGAGAGAAATGCAGAAAATAGTGGATATTAATAGAGACAAAAATTTATGGAACAGTTATAATAAAAAGGACAAGACCGTTTTTTCTTTTCTTTCTTTATTTTTTTGTGGGGGTCTTTTTCAGACAGAGTCTTGCTATGGAGTTCAGGCTGAACTTGAGCTCACGTTGTAGCTCAGGCTGGTCTTGAACTCCAACAATCCTCCTGCCTCAGCCTCCCGAGCACTGAGATTACAGGTGTGCATCACCAAGCCCTGAAAACTTTTGTGTATTAATTTGATATTCTTTTTGTTCCCACATATCTAATAATAACAGTTGTCTCAAGGATGTTTGTCTTCTATGCTCACAAACATAGATGAATACTTACACATGGAAGCCAGCTCCACGACAGAACAGTTATGTGCATTTTTGAGACCCAGCTCATTCAAGGAAAAGCATAGAAGGCCTCTATGCTTTGTGCTTATCCCTTGCTACTGCTTCCAGGTTTCTTCTCCCAAAACCAATTGTGTTTTTTTTTTTTTTGCCAAAATTATGATGATGGGCAGAGGTGGAAAGATGGGTATATTTTCGGAGAAGACAGGTATCTTAGATATCATGGCTGGAACAAAATACCTTACACTCCCAACTTAGAGGAGGAGAGATTTATTTTGAGTTTTAGTTCCTGGTCAGTTGGTTCACAGGCAAAATGGCATGGTGGCAGGCCCCAGGCAGAGGAAAGCTGCTCATATTATGGTGGCCAGGAAGCAAAGAGTGAAGGTAGGAGCCAGGCAAGAAAATATACCCTTCCAGGTCATATATCCAGTCACCTCTTCTGACCAAGTCTCACCTCCTAACAGCAAGTCTGCTATAGAGCCATAATCCAATTATCTGCCAAAAGCCCTGCCTCTGAGTACAGGAGAGTTTGGTGGGGATTCTAGATCTAGTACATAACAATAGGAAAGCTCAGCTTGTGATCTTTTCTGAAGCCATCATCATGTTCCTGTCTGTGATTATCATAGTTTTCCTGATGCCTGAGGTTGAGTGGTGGAAAAGCAATTAAATAAAGGAAAGACAGCTTTTCAAACTGTAGGCAACTTATTAGTGGGGTTATTAAATCATTTATCATAGAATTACAAGTGAATTGGCAATAAAAAGTATAGTATGTGAAGCACCAGAATATATTAAAGAATCATAATAATAATGAGAGTTTCTATGATTTTTGGGTTTCTGCTATTCACATACTTATATATACTGTGTCCCGGGAGCATAATTGTTAGTGTAACAGTAAGAAAAACTGAGAATTGTTGTTAAGTCACTGGCTAAGAGGCTGGGTGCTACAGTCAAATTCATTGGGTGTAAATCTTGGCCATAACACTTACTCAGTGGGGGACCTTTGCAAGTCATTTCACTTCTTTGTGCCTCAGGTTCTTCATATGAAGATGGACTAATAAAAGTATCCACTGAGAGTAGATGTTATGAAGATCACATGACTAAATGCACACTTATATTGTAATCAAAATATATGATGAATATTTAAATTTTAAGTGATAAAGTAAAAGACATTGATATTAATCCGTGTCAGACCATTGCCCTTTGCTTTGAACATACTTATTTCATAATTTTTAACACTTTCTGAAGCAATTCTGAATATCCTATTTTGTACCTTTACAAGGTGTGATAAAAATTCAGTAAATGCTGCTATTGAGTAACATTTAACCCAAAGGCAAGTTCGTAAAAACATTATTGTGGGGAAAAAACAAAGCTATGGTGTGGCCTTATCCACTTTATTCATTGGATCTGGCACTGTGCAACTCTAGATTTTTTCCAAAGTTAATGACCATGAAAGGTAAACATCTTGAATCAGTTCAGGTCATTGAGGCAACCATAAGAGCATAATTAAAGACATTCACACAAACACACCCATAAAGCATTTCTAGGACTGCTTCAAAAAGTGGCAAGAAATATAGGACAGTTGTATTCAAAGTGAGGGGGAGTATTTCGAGATGAATTAATGGCAATATATCTTTTAATATACCAAATATTTTAATTTAAACTTTTACCTTGGTTTATGATCACACTTCATAATACACATACAACAGAGCTGGGCACATACCAAGTCAATAGATATTTACTATTACATTAGAATTGCTGGTATTATAATTAACAATGGTGGCACCTTCATACAATGTACATCGACTGCTTACTACAGTACTGAACCAGATTAAACGCTCAGTATTGTTCATTGCTGTGGAAAGGACTTCTGCTGCTTCCCGTGTCCTGTTTGCCTCTGCTTGCTTGCATACAAGGAAGCAACACTTTCCCATTTCATTGCAGACAGGCAAGGCTGATGACTAGGGCTGGCCAAATGATTTTAGGTGGCAGCCATAAATTCCACTTTCAGGCCTGAGCAACTGACTGCTCATTTGAAACCCTCTGTCGTGGCACTTTGAAATCTGGTACAAAAAGCACTGAATTGTGTACTTTTAAAAGGTGGATTACAGGGCCCAGAGATATAGCTCAGTGACACAGTGCCTGCCTGGCAAGCATAAGGTCCTAAACTTGATTTCTAGTACCTCCCTCATCTAGATAAATGGTCCAAGAGTTACAGCTTAATAAAGCGGTTGTAAATAAAGCTGACAGGCTAGATCTTCAACACAGCCATGTGAGCTGAGCCTGGTCAGCTTTATGTAGTCACTCAGGACATAGGCTACAGTAATTCTACCACACTGTCACCACTGTCTAACCCAAGTCTGCATGCTTTGCTCTAGGAAAACAAAAGAGCACCAGAGGGTTTCAAATGAGCAATCAGTTGCTAAAGAATTTTTTATCTTATGAAGATTGGACAGTTAAAAGGAGGTTGTCTTTTAATTGTGAAAAAGAAGTGTTTATTAAGAAAATAATTGAGAAATTGTACTCTCCATTTCTTCTTTGACATCTTCCTAATGTTTTCCAAGTGCAATATGTTACATGCTTATCATGTGATAGTTACATGGTTTTGTTTTCTCTTTTTATCATAGCATCATTTTGAATGCACTTTTCTCTGTGTCTAAACGGGATTCACTTTAAAAGTCTACACCTTACTTCTAGCTATTGTTAAACTTTTACAGTTTGACTTGTGTGCACAGAACTGAGTTTCATTTACTCATATATTCACATGTATGTGTCCACGCACACAGACTTGAAATGAAAGGGAGGCAAGTGAAGTGCCTAGGACATAAAAATTTAAACCTTTTGGTAGGACATTTTGGACATATGTACTTAATTTGTCTCACCCAAGTCCAATCCCTATACCTGTATTGTGTATGTAGTTGTATTCATAATTGTATGTGTAGAGGTGTATGCATTTTGTCAAAGGATAATTCCTACCATGGGAGATTACTGGTCCAGAGTATGTTAAGATTCTAATTACAAGTGTTTCTGGGAAGGATTCCATTGAAGGATTTCTTTATTTTTTTAATCAAGATTTCTGATATGTGCACAATGGCATTTTACAAAGAGCACAGAGGCAACAGAAGGGAACTACCAGACCTACCACAATGCTGTACTCCAACAATAGTATTATTATTGCTATAAAAATTCCATAGATCTAACTTTCCACATTTCTAGAGCCCAGGCAAAATATCCCAGTCTTCATCCACCTTTATACTCAATTACCTTGGTGTACCAGTCTGGTCACTGAAAGTCCATCATTTTCCCAAGATGTCAGTGCTTGAGATTCGGATCCATGTGGTTCTAATGGCAAAGCAGCCCCTATGTCAAGAGAGTCTCATGGAGGAAGAGAGGTGAGCTGACTGCTGTTTTAAACCAAGCTCCCAGTTATAGGCCTAAATTCAAATTCCATTATTTGGGGACAAATAGCATCAGAATTTCTCTCAGTAACTACAGTTTTTACAAAATCAAATGGAAAAATATCTGGTTTATTCTGGTCTCTCTAAATTTTTCCTGGGGGTGGGGGGAGGGGTACTTCTATATAAGCACCAAATGGAAAATTACCAGAATGGAATTTACAGAAATCTGGATCCTGAGTCATTACCGGGCAGATATAGAACCCAGTCTTGCATACAGGAAAGATTAGAAGGTGACAGAGCAGAAAGAGTAGGTTGGGGTGAGGTTAAGCCTCACGGAGAGAGATTGTCGGAAAGAAACCAAAACTGTCTTCAAGGTTCTTAAAGAAACTTTTCTTTGGCTACTTATAGAACTGTCATTTTTTTTTTTTTTTAAGTACATCCAAACTTGGAATACTCGAAGCGAAAATATTATCGTTAACTCTTCACAGGTTTCTATATGTTCACTGGTCTAGAGAGATTGACTAGGTTATGTATTGGCATTTCCTCACTTTGAAAAACTGAATGGAAATCAGTCTTACTGCTGAAAGTCTTCCGTGCTCTGGGTCAAGTTTAGCAAGACTCCCTAACCTCAAAAGTTGCCGGCTTTTGTGGCAAAGTTTAACTAGCGTATGAGTAACACTTTGGGTGGGGTGCAAAGATCTGCCAAGTTTCATATATACAGACTGGGCAATTCCAACTCTTGTGAAGGTATTATACAAAAATCGGAAGCCATTTCTCTGATACGAACCTTCGTCTAAGAATAAGTGCTTTGAACTACTCTTAAAGCCAACATGTTTTATATAGACTAAGAACACAACATTTGTCAAATTCCCAAAGGACATCCTGCCGAGACTGCGCAACAGACAAGCACATTGTTCTGGTCTCTTAAATGAAACCAAAACTTCTTTCCTAATTCTTTATAGGACGCCTGCTTCTTTTGTTTGAGTATCTGCTTTTCCTCTTGCCACCGTAGCTGAAGAGCTCTTCTGTCACGTGGGGAGTAGGCTGGCGGTAGGAGAATCAAAGCATGCAGCCACTCTAGGACCTGGAGCCAGAAGCGTCTTCGCCGACCCCCTCTACCCCCCCCCCCGCCTTTCTAAAACGGCTGTGACCAATCAGAAGGAGCTTTAACCCAGCAGCGCGCCAATCGCAGGCGGCCTTTCTGCAAGCCCACGGTGGCTATTTAAAGGCACGCGCCTGCACTGCTGTGTTGGGAGTCGTTTGTGGCGTGTGTTACTGTGCGGCAGCCATGGCCAGCCACGTCGAGCTCTGCACCGGCGCCAAGATGCCCATCGTGGGGTTGGGCACATGGAAGGTGGGTGCTCTGCGGGGCGCGGTCCCTGCCGCCTGCCTCGGCCCCTTGCGGCCTGGGGCGTGGCGGGAGCAGAGTGACCCGGCCCGGCCAGCGCGCTGTTGCCTTCCTGCTGCGAGTGCGCTGGGGCCCGGGTCTTCCGTCCGGATGCGGTGAGGTGGGGCGGGGAGGCTGGGGAACAGCACGCAGGAGGCCGTCCCCAGCCACTACCCGGGACCGTGGTGCTCCCCGAGCCGCGGCGCTGGCCCGGGATAGGCGACCGGAGCGCCTGGCAGAGAGATTGAACTGCAAATGAGACAGAAGCAGAGCCGCCTGGCTTTTGCCCACACACCTGTGGCACCTGAGCCTCACGTGTAGATAATTACCCTTATGACTCTCAGGAGTAAACCTCGCGAGTTAAGCCTGCAAATGGCAGATAATTAGATTAGGTGGCACGAGTTTGCTCGGGACTAGTTTACTATCCTGACTTCAAAAGCACAGAGCTCAACACCGCAGGGTGGCTCGGGGCTGTGAAAATCTGTGCTCCCCATTTTTGGATGCCATTCATTCATAATCTGGCGGGTGCCAGGATCACACCCCGAAAACCTCAACACCATGTAGCCAGATAAAATGACAATAGATAATACAGTACAGTGGGACTTGCAATGTATGGTAATATGGCATGAAAATGGTAATTTACAAAATAAAAATGATAACGTGATTATCTCAAAACTGAGAAACACGGAAAGGTATTGTTATGGGAGATGAGACTAAATCCAGGCTTTTAAGGCCATTCCTAAATTCACTTCAAGCTATCATATGTTATGTTCCTCTGCTCTGGGCTGGGTTTTTCTCTAACAGGAATTATTTTTTCCTTTTTTTTTTTTTTTTTTTTTAAAACTAAGCTTATTTGTACATTTTAGGTATAGATAACGGTCATATTCATCATAGGGAATTTGTAATTGTATGTGCTGTATCTTGATTCATTTTTTTCCTAATCCTTTACCCTCCCTCCTCCCTCCAATCCCTCTTCCCTTGTTTATAAAAGCTGTGTTTCCATTTTTTTTTCCATTTTCTCTTTCTTCCTCCCCCCTCCCTAGTTCTCCTTCCTATTTGAACATTTTCTTCCTATTTCACAGTATCTGTTATACATTTTGGTCCTTGTTTACAGTTTTGGTTTCTTACACCGGAAAAACAATGTGGTATTTACACGTGCGTCCAATTTATTTCATTTAAGAGTATGATTTCAGGGTGCATCCATTTACCAAAAATGTCTCAAGATTATTTATGGCTGAGTAATACTCCATTTTATTACAATGGAGTTCTAACAGGAATCATGGCCTGGGTATTAAGTATTTAACAATGAAAATAAATGAAAAAACAAAAAGCAGGAAGGATAGTTTGAAATAAGACAAAAATGGAAGTTACCCTACCTTAAAAACTTGCAGTTGAACCTTAGGATAAGGTAAGAATCCTAGTTCTGGGTTGCATGGAAAATGTTTCTTGGCCAAAATGATCAGAGTACATAATTTGTATTTCTTCCCAAAAGTCTATGGTGACCATAGAAACTTCAGGAAAAGTTTCACAAAGAGTACTTAACCTTATTATGTGGTGTGTGGTTTAGTATTTTTATTCTGTCCCATTTTTCAAACATTATGATTGTACTGTTAGAAATTAATTTCATGATCCATCATTTGAAGCTCATTACTCAAGGGTAAGCAAGGAGTTAAAGTTTATAAAACAGTTTCAGAGCAGTCAGGAGGCTAAGACAGGAGAACTTGAAAGTGCGAGGCCAAAGCAGTGTAATGGGAAATCAGTACGCTGTTGCTTAAATTGTTCTGTCTGATCTGCTTTGTTATGTCCTCTTTAAAAAAATTTTTTTAAAAAGTGTGAGGCTAAAACTGACCTAGCCTACATAGTGAGACTCTGTCGCCTTAAAGGGGGGGGGGCGGAGGGTTCCACTCAATTGTTTGATCATGCAGTAGCCTAAAGAAGTTGTGTATTCGTTTAAAATAGCGTTATAAAATGTGTGTTTTGATCATTCATTCTGGCTGAGAACTGGGATAGTGTTGCCATTTAATCACTTCTCACAGTGCTTGGCAGACAGAAGATATCCAAAAGTTGACTGGGTTAATATAGAAAAATAAAATGACTCTAGAGATAACTAAGTAGTGAAAGTGCCTGCTTCTATTTCTGGAGGTAAAATGAGGTTGGTGTAGAACTGTGTGGAGAGAGAAAGGAGCATAGAGGTGAAATAACTAAGTATGGGCTTGCAGTGGATTTCCTTTTTTTAAATTAAATTTTTATTTTAATGACTTGATACCTTTGTTCTGCATATGTGTATGTATTCCTTCACAGATGCTCAATAAAAGATGTCATTTGCTGGTCTTTATAACATTTGGAGAAGTCTAGAGATTCCTTTTTCATGTGTCTTTCAGTGTCAGTAGTTACCTTATACCCTGAAGATCGGCAGATTAGTGGTCTTATCTGCTGTCCATTAGAGGCTCTCATACTCTTTCTCAGCTCAGATGAGGCTTTCAGGCAAGTGAGAGATCCATTCTGTCCTAGACCCCAGTGTCTTAGGCAGCATATCTTTCTGGCCCTATTGTCTTCCCTGCTGGACAGCCTTTAAGACAGAGCTGATCTCTAATGTAAGCCTGTCCTGTAACTGATAATGTTTTTTAACTAGTTTATGATTATTGGTAGTGTGTGGTTCATCATTGTAACTTCCTTACATTGTCTAGGAAGGTGACACTTCCTTGTACCTCCTAGGAATGGAGTTACAACTACATTCTCATATCTTTTTGTCAATATTGCCTTTGCCCCTTCTCATCAGGAATCTTACTAATATATTTTCCTCTTAACAGTCCCCCATGAAAATTTTAATGTCACACATAATACTCTACATTTATTTATGTTTTTGTGTCCTGTAGCCTTTTAGCTATAGGAGCATCACAAGTTAGAGTTTTTCCCATATTGAGCCAGTCTTGATCCATCCAGATTTCAATCCAGGGTAGATACTCTTGCTTTAGAATTCAGCACTGAATTATTGCTATTAATCTGAGGAAATGAGTTTTGGTTTTACTAATTTGTGCTGTTGTCAAACCTGCCTATGAGCTTTGGTATAGAATATTAACCAGATTGACTGTTTACAGATGGTAAGACAATGGAAAGGATCATTCTTCATAGTCAACCTTTACCATTTGGAATTCCTGTTTACATTATTCAACCATAAAATGCATTTGGACATAGAAGCCAAATGAGGTTGGTTTCTCTGTGTTGAACAATGGAAAGTATACTTTCTGTTGACCATGGAGAGTCCATGAAAGATGGCACATTATAATCATACTTTGCATTATCCCTGGCAGTCTTGAGGACAGTAAATTTTAAACCTTGTTTATATAAAGCCACCACAGTACTATCTTGTCTCATGAAGGATCAGGAAGCAGTAGCTTCTTCATGACCTCCCTCAGTCTTTTCTTCTCTTTCTGTAAAAACAAGATGTTTTTTAGTTTTGTGCCAGTTGTCTGGCAGACTGTGTCATTCTGGTCTGTATGCTTTGGTTCCGTGGAACACAAAAATCAAGCAGAATACAAGCAAAGAAAAAGGTATCTTTGGGATGGGGATTCATTGAACTCCTGAATGACAGTTACTAACTTCCAGCATTGGGTTCCAGTTTACAAATGATGTCACCAGACCTTAGTCCCTTTTTAGCCCCACTTTTGTATAGCAGTTGTAGCCCATCAAGGGACTCTAGTAGAACAGAACATTGTCTTAGTAGATCAGTCCAAAGATAGTGTCTCATGGCCTGGCCGGGTTGTGTTCTGCCTCTGCACTAATCACTGTGGTAGATGGTGTGTGGCTAAGACAGACCTGGACCATGTGTTCACTCTCTGTCCAGGGCTGGGGGCTGCCTGGTACTGCACAGGCCTCCACAGAACATGCAAAATCATTGCTTACTGGATAGGCAGTGACCCAACAGCCCCCTGGCCCCCAGTTGTTCTCGTTCTTGGGCAGGGGGTGTACAGTGTTCTGCAGCCTGCATCAGCCATGGCTGGGTCCAGAAGGACACAGAGAACGTGGTAGGGGATTCTCCTCTAGACATGCTGGGATTCTCCTCCTTGCATTATTCCCTCAATCATAGAGGTTGGGGAAGGCTGCACGAACCTTGTTGGAGTAACCTCCAAGAAAGTAGGAAGTTGTCAGATTATTGGAAGGCCATCTGGTACCTCTTACCGGAGGTTACACTGGGCTGCCCCAGCATGGAGACAGGTCCCTTCCCCCCATGGTGGGAAGCAAGCTCAGCTGCTATCAGCCTCTGGTGATAGACTTGTTCCATTAGTTCAGCTCATTCTCCCAGACTATTCACAAGAGCTCCTGTCAAAACAGCAGATGTCTGCAGCTGCTGATGGCCATGGGGAGTTTTCCTTTCCATTTGTTTCTACCCCAGCTCTCCAAAGGAATGTGCTTTGTTCATTCAACAGTTTATTGCATGCATTTTTCTTGTTCAACACTCTCATCAGCAGGAGATGGGGTAGAGTCTGTGCAGCCTGGCTGGGTGCTGCTGAAGCTCACCCACTCTGCAGGCCCATCTCTCTCCTCAGCAGCCAGGCCTCCCAGACCTGTCCTGGCCACTCAGATTTTGCAGTGTTGACCACAGCAAAACAATGATCTTCCATGATCCCCATCTCCCTTCTCCTTTCTACTTATTTCTGTGTCAACTATCTCAAACTCTTCAAGTAGAGAATCCTGTTGAGAATTAGTTTTTGGCCTTTGATTCTACACCAGTTGAATTCTTGACTTAGGCGATTCTCCAAGAATTACTTAAAAACAAGTGATTCTCAACCTTGCAGTCCTTGTGTGAAAGGAGGAAACAGAGAGCAAGCCCTCACTGCTTGAAATGAGGAAGCAAGTGTGAACCAGTGTAGATAGCAGTTAATTTTGAAATATTTCGAGCTGTTTAAAACAAGTAGGGAATAAGGTATCAGGATTCAGATAGTGGGACTTTTTTTTAAAAATAATCATTGCCTGGGAAGAAGCAAGGAAACAAGATGACTTTGCGTGATTTAAAATTGATCTGTGCTGGTGGTAATTGATAGTATGAGTGTCCCAAGGTGTGAAGTAAACTGTCATCTCACCTTGGTTGCCCATGTTTGGGTTGACAGTGTAGAGTGCTGCTTCAGAAACATACTCCTGTCCTGCTTTAATAGAACGTAAAAACCAGGAATGCCATCAAGGACCAGTGGTTTGCATTGTGCTTCTTCCTTGGCTTTGTGCAGTTCTGTGCCCTGTTTCATTTTTAACTCCATGACTTACATGACTTTTCCTTTCAGTCACCTCCAGGCCAGGTGACCGAGGCTGTGAAGGTAGCAATTGACCTCGGGTACCGCCACATCGACTGTGCCCAGGTGTACCAGAATGAGAAGGAGGTAGGGGTGGCCCTGAAGGAGAAGCTCAAGGAGGGAGTGGTGAAGCGCCAGGAGCTCTTCATCGTCAGCAAGGTACCACTTTGTAGGGAGCCTGGGATTCCCAGTCACACTCACGCAGGGGGAACTCGGCTGAGGAACCAGGACTACACTCTTCACCATGAAAATAGCTATCACTGGCAAACAGTTCTTCCAGATCCTGTTATTTAAGCCACCAGATCCCCCACATCTTGTCTTCCTGCATCCCTCTGTTAGAAGGTCACTGTCCTTGGAATTAGGTTGGAGACTGTGGGGTAGAACCCCATGTTCCTGAGACAGGTTGTGGGTTGGTTTTTTTCCTTTCCTGGGAGTTACATTCCAACATAGGACCTGGCTCCCATCTGCAGACTGGGTGTCCACTGCTGGCCAGCATTTCTGACCAGGAAGTTCTTGCGAGATAACCCAGGATGGGAGGGTGAGGCTGGCTCCACATAGACCAGCCTGATAAGAAAATAGCCCTGAGAAGTCATGTCAAGCGAGCTGCCTTGCTGAAGTGCACATTCTTGTACCTTCTGTTTGGTCTTGGGGAAGTCTCCTTGACCCGATCATCTTCCTTTCCTTTGGAAAGATGGGATCCACAGTATGCACTGGAAACTCCCTCAAATCACTCATACCATCACAGCAAGATGGCTGGGTTGTGGGGAAAGGGACACTTCCTGTTGCTGTCCGGTTCCCAGCCAGGGTGCAGCCTTTGCATGGAAGTGATAAAATGTATTTGCACTGGTTTCAGCTGTGGTGCACGTTCCATGACAAGAGCCTGGTGAAAGGAGCCTTCCAGAAGACTCTCACTGACCTGCAGCTGGACTACCTGGACCTCTACCTTATCCATTGGCCAACAGGCTTCAAGGTAGGGACCTGTGGCCAGTTTTGAGCTCCCTTATGAGTGGTAGACTCTGTGCCTGTTGTTCATGATGTCATCTATAGAGCAGCAGCAGTGGCATCACAGTGTGTTGGAAACCACAGTCTCAGGCCCCAGCCTGTCGGAGTCTGAACACAGGTGACTTGGGTACACATTTCTTTTTGCTTGATGGTATATACAAGCTGCTGTTGTCTGTTTGTTGGTGACAACAAACGTGGTTGCTGTTGTCCCTGTTGCACACAATCATAAGGTCCAATCAGACCACACTTCTAGGCACACACACACACATATTCATACCTTACATGTATGTTTGTACCTACACTCCACATGTATACCCCATCTTGTGCAAATATATATTAAAAACCTGGATTTTTATACACGCTAAATTCTAAGATCATTAAATCTTTTGTCCTCTTTCTAACCACTGGCTTGGTTTTCTGCTTGGTTAGCCAAGTCGAAAGAATGTGTTTTATTCTGTAGCTATTTGATTGCACTGTGGTAGACATATTGGTGCCTGAAGGGATATGACTTCCATTGATCAGTTTTCATGCTAAATCAATAAGGGTTGACATGGTGACAGTTTCATAGGCCAGTAGTCAGGGTGAGCCCCATGAGTCTTGGCCTTGAGTCCTTTCCCTGTCCAAACGTTCCAGTGTATGGTTGGGTTAGTCTCTGTGACAAAGTCTGTCTGGCAATCTAGCTGAGAGGGTCTTGGCTCCAACCTGCTTGACTAAAGCAGCAACAGGGGCCATCAAGGCTTATCTGCCCATTTCTTTTTCATATTGGCTGCCAGATGTGCCCGTTAACATCTTCCACAATCTTAGGCAACAATGAAAGATTAAGATGATTTTTCTGAACAGAGCTCCCCAGGAAATCTGTGAAAGGCTGTTACTGATTGTTTTTGGTGTCTATCTTCTATTGTAATAACAGCATGGACCTGACTATTTCCCATTGGATGCAACAGGCAATGTAATTCCCAGTGACACTGATTTTGTGGATACTTGGACGGTAAGATGATCTCCCCGTCACAGTATCTTCTCCTTTATTGCTGGTTTCTTGTCCTTGGAAGTAGGGTGTGAGTGCTCTATACTGCCCCTCTTATACTGCATTTGTTACCCTTTCACTGGATTTGTTCTGCTTGTGTTAGGAAAGCCAATCTGGCTTTCATCTTGTCATCTCTTGGCTTCTAAAAAGTCCAGTTAGCTGGTCCTGAATAGCTGGTACAAAAGAAAGCTCTGATTCTTGTTCTTTGAGGTTCATGTCAGCATTAAACACACTCTGTTCTCTTTAGGCCATGGAAGAGCTGGTGGATGAAGGGCTGGTGAAAGCGATTGGCATCTCCAACTTCAACCATCTTCAGATCGAGAGGATCTTGAGCAAACCTGGCTTAAAATATAAGCCAGCAGTTAACCAGGTTAATCTCCCACCAGGGAAGCTGAGCTTGATGGCATCCTATTTGATTATCTGATCCCAGAAGTTAGTTCTGGTCTGCATCACTGAGGAAGTGGCCAGTTGGCAGATCTTGGGCAATGGTGGAGTACTGGGTTCTGATTTATCCAGATGGGCATGTTTGGGAATTGCAGCTTGCAGGGGACAGCAAAGATTTGCTCCTGGCCTTTGATGATAAGGGCTTTGACAGACGAGCAGCGCACAGTCCACAAGATCCTCTTGTGACAATTGATAAATGGCGAGGGCCAGAGAAAGCCTTTAGGGCATGTGGCTATGGGACATCAGTAACAAGATTATTGCTTTTAGTGTTGAGGACACTAGCTAGGAAACATGGAAAGTTCTTTTGGCTTATCTGAGAAGCAGAATGTTTTCTGTGTGAGGAGGAAAGGGATTTAGTATGAAGAAACTTTGCCTATGTCACATCAACCTGTACCCACAGTGCCACCATCAGCCCCTCTGTTTGCATTTGCAGATTGAATGCCACCCATACCTAACTCAGGAGAAGCTGATTCAGTACTGCCACTCCAAAGGCATTGTGGTGACTGCTTACAGCCCCCTTGGTTCTCCCGACAGGCCCTGGTGAGTCTGGGGTTGTGTTCTCTAAAGGGAAAGTGCTGGCCTGGTCTACACATCTTCCCTCAAGGTCTCTTGGGTTTCTTGGGAGATTGGAGTTTTCATTGGCAGATGCCTGCTTTTGCCCAAAGGGTTATCCATCATGACCTAGCTTCAAACCAGGAGACTGGCCAGCCACCTTGAGGTTGATGAGAGGGTTGAGTTGGGGTCACTGGCCCCTACTGGTCTTGCATGGGCTGATGATGATGCTTGAACTGAACCATCTTTCTGCTTCAGGGCCAAGCCAGAAGACCCTTCTATCCTGGAAGATCCCAGGATTAAAGCAATTGCAGACAAGTACAATAAAACTACTGCCCAGGTATGGCCATTTCCAGGCACTTTAACTGTTGCCAGAACTTCCTGCACTCTTTGTGGTCTTTATTAGCAAGGAGAAAGAGAGGATTGGGCCGGGCAAGCCTTTCAGCTGTGGCTTGGTGTCTTGGTGTATGTAATAGAACGGGCACAGCCTGGGACTCTGAATAATAGTACCCCTTCTCACTGCCTTATGGACTGCCCAAAGCTCAGTATTTATCAGTTTTTGCAGAAGCCTATCTTTGTAAAAACAGAAGAGCTTTTATTACCAAGTATGGAGGAAATCTTCCATTTCTCCTCAAAAGTTAGGGTGCATCCCTAGGCAGTGAGTGAACTTGTAATATCCATGGAGACAGTGATTAAGGGCAGGACTCTGGTTAGATCTGGAGGATTGTCTCGATGGGTGTGACATGGACATTTCAAAGCCTCTCCTTTCTCACCCAAGCAGTTCTGGCATATCTCTTTTTTTCTTGGGTTATGAGTGTGCATGATTAAGTGAGATGGTATTGCCAAGTGCCTGGCACATATACACACTTGACACCTCTCTGGCTCCACAGGTGCTGATCCGTTTCCCCATACAGAGGGATTTGGTAGTGATCCCCAAATCTGTGACACCAGCACGCATTGCTGAGAACTTTCAGGTAAGATCCCAACTGGTAGCCTGGCTTTCTGCAGTGGAGAAACAGACTTGGTGGAGTTCCTCATTCTGTGCTGGATAGTCTTATCTGTGGAACTTCCTGTCACCATTCTGTCCTGTCTCTGACTAGCAAGCCAGTCTCAGCTGCAGAGAGCAAACCATGGACTTGAAACAATTACTTCCTGTTGGTGGAATCTGTGTGCTGGAGGCAGGCATCATGGCTTAGTGGCTCAGTGGCTCCATGCTAAACACCCCTACATTCACTTGCTGAAGTTACTCAAGACACCAAATGTTTGTGCTGAGAACATTTCATTCTTGGACAACCCTGTGTGGAGCTCTGTTAGTTACTGGCTCTATGACCTTAGGCACATTATTTAAATATTCAGAAGGTGGATGTGAAGATTCAATAGATTGATACCCAGGGTATTTTGCACTGTGCTTGGTACCATAGTCAGTGCTCAGGAAACATTAATGCGCTGATGCCAAGTCCAGACTGCAAAGGCCCTTCCAGGTTCTACAAAGAGCCAGTGCAGTCATAGGCAGAGCCTAGGTTTACATCGGGACATCAGGAATGGAATTTAGAGTGGATTCAGGTTGCCTCTGGCTACGTCTCTTCTGCTGTCTCTGGTACCAGTGAAAAGGCAGCTGGGAAAGAGCTGCTCCGAATTGATCCTGACAGCCTGTGTTTTCTCTGAGCAAAGTAGCTCTGCTCAGACAATCTCCTCACCAGAGCATGGCACAACCTTGACCAGAGGGCTCTTTGGCCACTCAGACTTTAGCACAGGTTCCAGATGAGCCCAGGTTGACAGCAGGCAACTGATTTTGCTTTCTGAGATTGGCAAAATGCTGTGGCCAAACTGTGCTATTTGTCACATAGGAGAGTGGGGAGAGGAGAGGCCAGGGGACGGGGCCTTAGTGTTTCATGCAGGAGACAGTTTTCTTCCTTAAGTATTTAAGAGAAAGCATCAAAACAAGAAAGGCATACTCTCCTAGACACAAAGCCTTAATTTCATATTTCATTTTTTAAGGTAATAGAAAAGAAAAATGACTAATCTCAAAATGATAACCCAATTGTTTTATTTCACTGTGTATTCTTTGCACATTTTCCCATGGCTGTATTCACATAGTATGTGGCTGACACTCCATTCTGCATATTCTGTGATCATCTGAAGCTAAGGCTCCCCTGGCCTCTGGTTCTGTGTCCCAGCACTGTGCGGGCCCACTGGCCTGTCCACTTGCTGCCTACCTGCCGCCACCATGGACTCTTCCATGCAATCCGTTGCCTTCATGCAAGTGATTCTGCCTTCTCAATATATATATATATATAGGAATCCATATCTCATGCTTGTGAATTCTCAAAGGCTTTGTTTCTTGTCATATGCAGTATATGATTAATGAATTATTCCTTGTATTACAGCTAGTGAAACACCTCTGTCCTCTGCTTCACAGTGAATGGAGGCAAAGACACACTTTGTTTTTTTTTTTTTTTTTTTTTTGTTTTTTTTTAATTTTATTTAAGGAGAAAAGAAAAAAAAAAAGCAGGGAAAGGGTACATAATGGATTACATATTGTCATCTTAGAAATAATTGTTCAAGTCACAAAATTAAAGCTTGTAAAGTGGACATTCCATCAATGATACTGCAAACAGTTCTGTTCATTGATCCAATAAAACTCTGTGATATCATTTTCTATCTTATACACTTAAATATACATGCAGTTATATAGTTTAGAGCACTTTCTTTTCCTCTCTTTTGTACCATGACTATTACACATTTTGGGTTTCATTGCTCCCACGGTTCTTATTACTTTTTTGGAAGAGAGTAAAACCAAATGTGACATAACAGAACAGAATCGGTCAAGTCAAAAGGGTGGACATAATAGATAATGTAAAAACATAATACAGGTGATCAACAATGGTTACCATAATGTCTCCCGCTATCTCTAATAGAATTGCCTATATCATTAGTTATAATACAATTGAACAAAACAGTAAAGAATAAAACCGACAAAACCAAAACATTGGAGACATTGTAGGTCTTCAAAAGTAGCTAAAAGTCAGCAAGAATGGGCGTCATAATGAATCTCATTATCTTCACAGCTGATGCCTAAACTTTCGAACCTGATACTATCCAGCAAAACAGAATAGGGGAACATCAGTTAAAAACCAGATGGTGAGAGTAATACAGGGCTTTAAATCAAGGTAATGAAAAGTCAAAATGGGTTACTATAATATATCCTGCTATTTTTTTCCTTTAATTAAAAGGATAAAGATAAAAAAGTAAATAATGGAGTGGAGATTGAGATAAAAGAGGGCATAGCAACGAAACAGCACAGATCAAAACATAACCATTTAAGCAGAATAGTGTTTCACCACCAGATAATCCTAACCTAAAAGTAGTTACCATATTGTTTCTTTCTTTGAAATCCTTGAGTACAACTTCGTATACTGTAGCATTAAGTATATCAAAACAATGTAAAACCATTCAAGAGAATGACAGCATTACAGAGTATTTAGAATCGACTAACAGAAAATGAACAATGGTTTCTGTATAATCTCCTTGTCTTTAAGAGGTTTTTGCTTATACTATCGTACATAATAAAATCCAATAAGATACAGCCTATTTAGACCATTGGAGACAGAAGGACAAAAGCTAGATGAGACTTCAAAACAAGATGATACTAAATCAGTATTACCTATTAAGATGTCATTTTCTCCAAAATAGCTGTTCCTATCATCCAATCTTCTCTGCCTCATTTCTGTTAAGCTCTTTTTCTGTCAGTAGCTGTCAGTTTGTCTTCTTCATTTTGTTCTCTGCTCCATTTGTTGTGGCCTCCCCGCCACTATTTCTGGGTTCTTTGTATTTTTCTTTTTTTAGAATATCCTGCAATACTTTCTGTAGAGTTGAATTGGTGGTTGCAAATTCCCCCAGTTCCTCTTTATCCTGGAAGCACCTTGTTTTTCCATCAATTTCCAGGGACAGTTGTGCAGGATATCTCAATCTTGGCTGGAGATTATTATCTTTCAATGCTTGAATTATTTCCCCCCACGCTCTTCGTGATTTGATGGTTTGTGCAGAGAAATCTGCTGTAATTCTGATGGGTGTTCCCTTGTAAGTGGTCTGTTTCTTGTCTCTTACAGCTTTTAATATTCTGTTCTTGTATTGAATTTCTGGAATTTTTATTATTATATGCCTGGGTGTTGCTCTGTTTGGGTTGTAGGTAGCTGGGGTCCTGTATGCCTCATACATCTGAGTATCTTTACCTTTTGCTAAATTAGGAAAATTCTCCTGGATTATTTCTGTGAGTAGCTTTTGTAGTTCACTTGTTTGTGTCCCTACTTCTTCTTTTATGTTCTTAATCCTTAAGTTATGGATCCTCTTATCATCTTCTTGTCTTTGTATTATTGCTGTTTGTTTCTTTGTTATTTTTAAGAAGTTTTTCATTTCATTCTCCCATATTACAAGTCTGCCCTCCAGTTCAGATAGTCTGTCCTTAGTTTCTTTCAAGCTGTTATGCCAGTCTTCGATAGACTTCTTAGTATCTTGGTAGTCCCTTTGAACCTGCTTCACGTATTCTATGCTTTCTCTGTTTTCTCCATCAAACAATTCTCCCCTTTTTTTCTGTTCTTCCATTCCACCACCTGTTTTTTCTTGGGTGGTACTTAGCATTTCTCTAACTATTCTGCATACTTCTAGCTTCAGGTCGTTGATAACTTCATTCCTGAATTGGTCTATGAGGCTCTCTATATGGTGCCTTATGTGTATTGGTGCGGTGTCTGCTATTGCCTGTTTCTCAGAATTGGGGGCCGAGGAGCCTTTCTTGTTGCTGCCTCTTCCCATGCTGCCTCTTTTTCTCTGTTCCTTATATATGCAAGCTTATATAAGAGGCCCAGCTTCTCTCCCAGTCAGCCACAGCCTGATCGAATTGCACCAGTTAGGTGTTCCCGCTCACCGCTGCGCACCAGGGAGTTACGGACCAGGCAGCCTACGCGTCTCCCCTCCCGGCCACCGTCAGGCTCTGGGATCTGGGTTGGGACAGTCTACCAGGTCCGCCGGCAGCGTCACGCAGGCCAGGCACTTTTCACCAATCCCGCCCGAGAGGGGGATGTGTAGCTGGAGTCGCCACCGCGCCCTGCTCCCGCAGGACTGCTCGGGCCCATAAAGTCCTCTGCTGGAGTCAAACTGTGGTAGAGTGTCAGTTTCTCTCACTCACCTCACCATAAGTCAGTGCACGCCTCCCTGCCGTTCGCAGATTGCAGTTCTCAGAGCTTCTGCACGTCTCTCCCCTTGCCGAGCCGCTGTAGAGGCAGCCAGCCGCTGTGCGGCGGGAAACCCAAATCGCGGCTTACAATGGCGCGGTTCCAGCCTCCACACTGAGTCTTTTCTGTTCCTGTTTTAGCACCAGGACTGCATTCCAAGTTGGCTTCTCTCAGCCCAGTTCGTTCCTGAGTCAGCAGAGCATATCTCCACCTGCTTATGTCTCCTTAGTCCGCACCATTCCTGGCTTCTGAGCCGAGTCTTTCAGAGAGCCGCCGGTAGTTGCTGTTATCTGTCCGCCATGTTCTCCCGGAAGAGTCAAATGGCAACTTAATTGTGTGTACTGAGCAATTGGCTAGATCTTACATCTTTGACATCCTCCATAATATATTAAAAGATTGTGTGTCTTTCCGGTCTGCAAGAGTCCTTCCATGAGGCCTGTAGGCCGTAGAAGTCTCAGTAAGCAGTCTAGCCGGGACAGAAATTCTCAGCACTACGTTGTGGTCAGGGCAGCCATGACACCGGAAGTCCAAAGACACACTTTGCCCATTACATTGTTCTCTGAGCTTAGCACAGTAGCTCTGGTCAGTAGTGTGAAAAGAAGTGAAGTGGAATGCACAGTGTCATTCTGCTTGGAAGTTCCGGAAGGGGAGAACTGTCTTAGATCTGGCCAAAGTGTCCACTTTCTCTGGAGAGTAATATAATGACCTTTCTCTAAATCCACTTCACTTTACCATCCTCCTCCCTCAAGGCAGTAGAAGCCATCTGATGTATTTCACACGCAACATCCTGTCCTGGACTTTTATTGCAAAGCTTATTGTATTTTTTTGTTTCTTCTTTCAAGGTCTTTGACTTTGAGCTGAGCAGTGAGGACATGGCAACCTTACTCAGCTACAACAGGAACTGGAGGGTCTGCGCCTTGGTGAGGTAAATCCCGGTGTAATTGAGTGACCAATTCCCAGATCACCAAATCAGCCTCTGCAGCCTCGGTAACCAGTCTTCTTTTCACAGCCCACATTACCTTTGCACATTACCTTGCTTTCCTATCCCCACATAGCAGGAAACTGTAAACCTGGATCACCTTAACTGCACAAAGCCTGGGAAAATGCCCAGTCTGCTTTAGGTATCTCCTACCCAAGGGCATTGTGGGCCTGTCTGTTACTTTTCTCTCATTGCTGAAACAAAATACCCAATACCCAAAGTTAAGAAGGGAAAGGTCTGTTTAGCTCATAGTTTATAGAAGCCCATAATTGGCTGGCTCCAAGGCGGAGTGACACATGGCAGAGTGCCAATAGTTCCTGGCAACGGAAGACAGCAAAAGCAACAAGAGGGAGAGAAGCCTCTTTCTGTCCCTTATATTGTATCCAGTGTACCAGATCAGGGTGATGCCAGTCCTGTCAGAGGACTGATCCAGCAGTTGTCCACCCTTAATCCCAGCACCCTCAGTCCTAGGATTGCATCACGAATCAACCACACACTCTAGATTCAGCCACTCTGAAAAAGCTGCGTTTAAGTCTGTGTGAGGCTCTGGAGAGACATCTAGACACAAACCATAACAGGGCCCAAACTAACACATTTTTGCACTAATTTCCAAATGTTAGTGGCTTTTTGTATCCAGATGGGCCTGTCTTACCTTCCTGGAAGAATTTTCATCTAACCCTTTGTCTGGATAACTCCCTTAAGAGGGATTAATTAGGAAGACTGAGGTGCTGGGCTCAGGAGAGTCCCAGCACTGCCACTGAGAAGACCTGTGACTGAGAAAGCTGCTCAAGCATGTGAGCTATCTCCCACTGCACTGCCCTGGTTCCTTATAATCTCTGACGTGAGGTTAGGAACTGTGCGGGAGCTAGTAGGGTGGGTTTTTTTTTTCTTTTCCTGACAAAATTTAATGACAAAGCTTAAAAGTCACTCTTTGCTTCTAAGAAGCAGCTTTTCATTTAGCAGTGGAAACAAGCTTCTGCCTTCTTACTGTGCTCTTTCCTGTCTGAACTGTTGCTCCTCTGCCAACTTTAGTTCTTCCTCTCATAGGTGGAATTTGGAGGGTTTTAGCTGGGGTGGAGTCTCACCATGTGCTCTCTGCAGTGCAAAGATCCTACTGTGGTGGTGTCAGGCGGGTGTGCAGTTTGTATCTTGGATAGTAACTTTCATGAATGAAGCGTTGAGTGCTGTGATCTCACACATACCCATCCTGGAGAGCCCCAACCAGGGCCCTTTCCTGACATCTTTCTGTTTAATGTCCTTTCAATGTGAAAGTCATGTTTGGACGGGGTGGGGGCGGGGGAGAGAATTCAGGCAATGACTGGCCTAACACTGAGCTCCTCTTAGATCTGCCACATTCATCTTCCCTTTCCCCTCCCACTGCTGGTGCAGAGTAAGGAAGTCCTCAGGGCTGACCCGCCATAGTGCTTTTCTAATAGGTCCCTCACAGCCGATGCTTCCTTCCCAGCCTCTGGGGCACTCTAGAAACACTGTACAGTTATCCTGCACACCGGACTTGTAGAGTAGGTATGGGTCAGTGTTGGTGCTGGGGAAGAAGACACTGGTCCTAATGCTCCCAAGTCTTCAGGAAGTGTTTTCCAACTATCCAACCCTCCGACTGTCAGTATCGCTACCGTGAGCCTGATTGCTAGTGACAGTGTCCTTCCTCAAATGCGCCCTCCAAAAACAAAAACAAAAAAGCAAAAACAATCAGGCCTTGGGGAGCTTTTGAGTGATTCTCAATGTTTGAATGTTACATCTTCCATGATGGGTTCACCCTGGGCCTCCGCACTGTGAGCAGTCTTTCAAGTATTTGCCATTCTGTTTCCAGCACAAGCCACTGGCCCCACTAGAGGTGGGAGTATGAGCCTGCACTTCTGGATTTTTATCTTCTATGTTTCCTTAGTAGCTCTCAGCCACTCCATCACTGCGCCTCCACCCTCCCACTGATCCCTCCTGCTCGTCCTTTCCTGGGAGTTGTTGCTGTTTTACTAACTTTTGGGCTTATCTCTATTCTCTTCGCCGTCTTGCTGTTTCAGACAGTAAGTTGCTATGTGGTCCTCCTGAGAAGACTTAGCACTACCAGGAAGCCGGAATTGAGTCTTGCCATGGTGCCTGCCCCAGGCCCAGTGCTGGGTACACAGGGGCGCTGTGTCCCTCACATGTCCTGCTTGACAACAGCTACTGTTGGTCACAACTGCAGACTTGGTCTAAAGACTCAAAACTGGCTTGAGATTTTCCCTCCAAGCCACCTATTTTTGCCTGTAGACACCTACTCAGTCTTGGTTGTGCGGTAAGAGTCAAAGCCTCTTCCTTGAAAAGCAAATGTGTTCTTTTCTCTCCTGACAGCTGTGCCACCCACAAGGACTACCCCTTCCACGCAGAGTTTTGAAGCTGTGGATGCTCTTCCTCAAGTGACTTGTACCGTACCTAGTTTTCCTGCATCATTTGTCGTTGCAAAGTGTAGTGTGGCCCGTGTCCCTTGGCAGTGGACAGCAGCCTAGAGACCAAGCACCAAAGGCCCGTTAGCCTGACACTGGTGTGAAGAGTAGTACCAGTAGATGAGTGTCTTTTCTTTGCCTTTTATCTTACCCAGCTGGGTAAGGTACAACCTCATTACCCTTTTTTGACCAAAGAGAAGCAGCTTCTACAAAGTCAAAGTATTACTACTAACAGCTGAGTTTTGACTCCTTATAACTGTAACCCTATTAACCAAACTTCTCTTTGACTCAAATAAAAAGTGTTTTTGTGAACTGGTGTCATTCCATTTTGTTACTTTTTGGAATAGTAAACCTCCTTCCGACTCACTCCCGGCCTTCATTCCCTGGATGCCCCAGAGCTGGTGAACTGTGCAGCAGGAAAGAGGGCTCATTCCTTTCCTTGTGCTGGGGACCCTTCACCCATGTTTTACCATTTAACTTCACACAGTGAGTCCAATCCTGGCAGCATACGGTGTCCCCTGGAGGGTCATTGGATGCTGGTATTGTCTGGACCTTAACCCTAGAGATAAATCTGGCTGGATTATGACCCAGGGGATCCTCGTGCAGCTGTGGCTGAGAACCATAGCTTTAGGACCAAGCCAGGATATAAATCCATTTTTTATTTTACAGATTATTTGTTTGGTCTTTCTCCTGTAAAAGCCAAAGTCAGATATTTACTTATAGCTGTACCTGAGAGAAACCTCAGGAAACCCATTGTCAGACGAGAGAAAAAGGCGTAAATAAATAGCATCTAATTGGATAAAGATGAATGCTCTGTATAAGGTTTCAAGAGTAAAGGCTGTAAGGCCCTAATTCTGTTGCTTATTTTTTTTTTTTTGCCAGTTTTTCCTTATTCAGGATTAAATTGTCCCCCAAGAAATTGAGGGAATATATAGATACAGTATTAATTCATGAAGTCAGGTTGCTTTAGCTTTGGATGATTATACAAATCCTGACCAAGTCATATTAACTGTTTTGTGGATTACTGATGTTTTAAGATGTACCCTTCAAGTATAGGTAATTGGGCAGCAGTGGTTGCTGAACCTCATGCAGAGAAGGGGACCAGCCTAAGTAGCTGAGGTCAGACTAGGTGAAGGACTCAGCCCACCGTCCAGAATGCCCCTCGCCACCTGGCAGCCTTTTGCCTGATCCCCTCTTAGCATCTGCCCATCACAGTGAGGGAGTGGACAGGTGCTACCTAACTGCAAGCCATAAGTCAGAGCAGATTTCAAGGGATGTGTCGAATCACCTAACTAAACCCAGCCTCTTTCAACAGCTTTAAAACACTTGGGAAAAACTTGAAAACAATCACCAGTAACCTTTTGTGGGTTTTTTTTTTTTAAATGGGTTTGTTTTGAGATGCTTCCCAGCTAGTCAGTGCTCTACTATTTAGCTATATGTCCAGCTCTAGGCAGAGTTTTAAAATCAGTGACCTGCTTTCTAGATCCCTGCTTAAAATAAACTGTAGCAAGAAAATTTAAAAGTAAATTTAGAACATAAATGAGAAAAAAGGCAAGTTTGTGCAAAGTTTCCTCATTTTCTAGCGGATAACTTCAGAGTCTGACTGTCTCTTGGGAGGAGGCCTGGCACAAAACAACGAGAAAAGCTGGTTCTGCATTCTGAAGCTCAGCAAAAGTATATTGATGACCAGTGACGGGCTGTTAGTGGCCCATTGTTGGAAAATAGGGTATAGGGAGTAGCAGATTGATTTTGGGTCTTAGTTGAACCAGCTCCATTCCACTAACAATTCATCAAAGCAGACAGAGGCTCCATAGGTCAAAATGATCCCACTTTACTCCCTGGAGATCCCTTTCCTTTGTGAAACTAAAATCATCACACCTTCTGGGCAGGTTCCAGCTCAGCCTCAGGACTTTGGTGAATGTGCTGTGAGGAACCAAGTGACCATCCAGGGGGCTAAATCAGTGAATGATGCACAGTGATACAGTCACCTCATCTTTGAGGAGCTTTGTCTTTGTCCAGTTGCGGGGACAATATATATTGATGAAACAGTTTTACCCAGAGTCTAAGCCAATAGAGTACAATTGTTAAAAAGGTAATGAGGCCAAATGGAAAAAATGAAACCGAATTTTATTAAATTACCTGGACATGTAAAAGCTGTGTTGGAAAATGATAAGGTTGATAATAAACTTAGTTTCGTGTTCCATGAGAACAGCCCATATGAGCCGATTGTGTTGTTCATGGTGGGCTTCTAGGATGATGCCCAGTCAGGAGATGCACCATCAGTGTTGGGTCCAACAAAGGAAGCTTTTTGTACAAACACTCTTTAAAGGGAGAGATTCATGATGTTCTAGGATCCAGCCCCCTAGTTTACACACTTTCTGTCCCTTGAGGTTCTTTTCTAGTTGTACTTTAAGGTAAGACCTTGAGCTTTATAAGGAACTTGCCTTTTCTTCCTATCCTGGGGGGTGGCTACAGAACAATAAAAGCAGTTGATGGCTTTTCAGATTTTTTTCCAGCCCAATCTCTCAGCATAGCCTCAGTCTTCTGCACCACTTCAAGAAGAGGGCCTGAGACTAGAGTAAACTCAATAATGTCAGCAAATGAATGAAGAGCTTTTCCTATAGTGACTCTAAAGCCTCCTTACTGCAAAGTCAGTAAATTTCAGACCCAGGAGCAACTTCTCAGTTCTGCCACTGGCCCATAAATAGTAATGCCCAAATGGAGGCCAGTGGTCCTGTTTGCTATAGACTTCAAACTGCAGTTCTGTATTTTTAAAATCATAGCTCTTAGATATGACAGTTAAGCCAAGTTGTCAGTTTGATTGACTTGGAAACTGTATAAGAGATCAGTAAAGCATACTTTTCGAAGTTGGAATGGGTCATGGCTTGGCCTTTGGTATTGTATCTAGACCCTTAGTCCTTTGTCTCTCGTTCTCTTCCCTTTCTCTGCTTCCCAGCCACCTTAAACAAAGCTGCTTTGTTACACCACACTCTTTCACCATGATGTTTCTGCCTTGAAGCCAGCTTACTATGGACTGAATTCTCTGAAACTATGAGCCAAATAAATCATTTCCTCCATTAAATTTTGAATATTGAATATTTGGTCGCATCACTGAGGAATCTGACTAATCAAATCATTTTGATCTCTTCAGTCTATAAAGCCTACTTCATAGTGGTTGTTGTAGTCAGGGGTTGCAAGAACAATTACGTACAGGACACATAATTTATAATACTATCTTATGATGATCACCCAGAGTTAAATACAAGAAAGTGCAGGAAATCTGTCCATAACTCTAAAGACCTAGAAAATTCAGCCAAGGGCCTGAATCTGACAGTAATGTGTAGCCCGTGACAGTGCCTCCCAAGAGTCTAACTAGAGGCCTAAAGCCCACTGACAATGACTCATGCAAGTCAGTTTTATGAATCTGCACTGGAAAGGCCCAAAGGTCAGTGGTGGGAGCCAGAAAATCTATGCCAGCAGGGTGAAGGATCTGTGTTAGTAGGTTGAGGGTTCTACACTGGAGCCAAGAAGTGATGCTCAAATTAAGGACTAGGGCTGCCCTGAGAAGTACCACAGCCATCATCAGCAACAGTGAGGATGCTGTACCTCCAATGATAAGAATAGTTGAGTACATGTCAGGAAGCCAGGAGATTAAATAGCACACATCTTCCCCTTTGGAGCCAGGAAGCAATGCTCTATGTAAGGAGCAGAGCACCCCCAAAGTGAACCACAGCCACTCTCAGTGACAAGGTCCCAAGCTCCTCTGATAATAATGGCCAAATTCATATTGGGGAAGCTAGCCATGACACTCTGGGAGAACAGATGACTCCAAACAATGACACTTAGGAGAACTCACAATGGCTTACTCTTCCTCTCGCTGTCTCCTTTTATGGTGGCAACCTTCCTCAGGTAGGTCACCTACACTCAGCACCATGCTGAGTTAATTCAGCTGGTATTAGTTTTTAATCCATAACAGTGGTCATGAGTATTAAATGAAGTAATGAATATAAAACTCCTACCCGAAGGCCTTGTACACAGCATTCAAAACATGCTAGTCATAATTGATATTATTATTATAATCAAATGCTGACAACAGAAGCAAACCTATTCATCCTGTCACGGATTGTGGGTGGTATCCAGTGGGTATAGCTATGTCCAGAGTGCTTTCCTCTGCAGAACTAGCGCTTTGTGCATTGTCTGAGCTCTGCCCAGTCTCAGGAAGGGTAGCTCCTGATAAACTTATCAGTGAAGAGCACACTAGAAGTTTTTGTTCTCCAACTCTGCAACTGTTTCATGCCATGAGGAGTGAACCCTGAAGAAAATGTTTCCCAGGCTTTTATAAGAATTCTTTTTTTTTCATAAAGATAAGAGAAAAGACTACAGTGGTCATCAAATATAGTTTCTCTAAGCCAGTGTTTCTTTTAAACATTTTTGGTAGCGGACTCCATTCTTCACAAGTTCTATAGTAGTGGTAGCGAGCTTATGGCACATGTGTTGCAGCAAACTTTGTATCGCTGACATTTCTAAAAGATTCACCATCACTATCCTATATGGAGCCTCAATATATAAACTGAAATAAAGGCAGAGCTTCTGTGGTTTAAATGGGAGAATAATCTGAAAACAAAGTCATTCAACACCCCTTCCCATATCCCCCCACTCATAACAGCCTTGGAAACAACCCTTAATTTTTAACAAACAGAAACATTTTTTCATACAATTGCTGGTGTTCAGGAATTCTGGGTGACTTACTTGGGTAGATCTGGACCAGAGTCTCTCATGAAACATAGTTTGTATTAACTGTGAGACGACAACTGTTTGAAGGCTTGACGGGGACAGAGGCTCTCTGTCTCCAGGGCAGTGCATTTAATCACAGGCAAGTCAGTGCTAGTTATTGGCTGGAGACCTCAGTGCTACACTACATCTCTTTTTTCCTAAAGCTACTTGAACACGCACAGCATGACAGCTGACTCCCCCTGAGTGAATGATCCAAGGCAGCACAGTGGAAGCCACAATGTCTTTCACTGTCTAACTCCACAGCATCCCCTTTCCACAGTGTCTTAAAACAGGTCATCCTTATTCACTGAGGTCACCTCGCAGGCTGGCTACCACAATTTGCAACCCAAGAACCACATATTGCTCAGAAGGCATTTTAGAAATAATTATACAAGGAACATGATGTTTCAAAAGAACATATGCTCAGATTAGGAAAACCAAAACCTGAAGATCAGAGAAAGAAAATGACCAAAGCTCATCTAGCCATTTAATGGTTAAAAAAAATAAGCCCAAAATTCAAGTTTCTGGACTCTTTTAGTATATCACATCATAACTTTATTATAATGACATTCTATTAAAATAAAAATTACAGAAGTATAAAATTTTATTGCCAGGTAATCAAGGTTAATATTGCACATGACAAGTCAAATGAATAATATGAACTTTTGATCTGATATGATGATAATGGTAATCTATGATATTCCTTTCCAAGGCCAAAACCCTAATCTAATTATGGAAACACTGCCAAACAAATAGCAACAGAAGCATAATTCTACAAAATACATGATGGTACTTCTCAAAACTTTTAAGGTCTTGAAAAACAAGGAAAGCCTGAAAACTGTCACAACCACAGGAGTGGAGACCAAGCTTCCAACACATACGCTTCTGGAGAACATTTCCTATCCAGAGGAGCCTAAGGGGATATCATGAGTAAATGTAATGTGGATGGGGTCCTGGGCAGTATGTTAGCCATGTCTCTGTCACTGTGGCAAAACACTTGAGTAAGTCAAAGGAGAAAAGGCTTGGCTCATAGTTTCAAAGTTTTCAATTCAGAGCTCACTGGTTCCATTGCTGTCGGCCTGTGGCAAGGAAGAGTATCATGGTGGAAGAGTTAAACAAAACAAAGTTGCCCTCTCATGGTGGCTGGTAGCAGACAGAGATAGAAACCAGAGAGGAAGGGGCCACGGGTAAGATATAGTCCCTAAGAGCATGCTCCAATACCCATTCCTTTCAATTAGGCTGTACCTCCTAAGTTTCCATGACCTCCCAATAATGCCATCAAATTAACTCTATCAACAGATGAAGTCAGAGCTCTCATGTTCCAATCCCTTCCAAAAGTCCTTCCTTCTGAACATTGCTGCACTGGAGACCAAGCTTCCAACACATACGCTTCTGGAGAACATTTCCCATCCAAACCATAATAGATGAGAAAGAGCATCCAGTAAAAATTTAGGAAATCTGGGTAAAGCATGGACTTGAGTTAGTAAAACTCTATGTAAAGCTATGCCACATGTTCCATAGAAATATCAGATGTAAATAACAGGAAAGAAGATGTGGAGTGTATGGGAACTCTTTATGGCACCCTTACAAGTTTTCTGTAAATTCTAAAATAAAATTCCCATTAAGTGAAAATTTTATAAAGCACTCAGAAAGAGTGCTCATTCTAATCAGAAGATAGGTAGCCTGACTAGATTCCTCTTCTGCTTTAAGGATGTCCATATATTTTTTAGGTTAAGAAGACAAAATTATTAGCAAGGGTACAGAATTGAAAGAAATCATTACAATGGGCATAATTACTTATTCTTGGAGACTATTTCTAAGCATATGAAGGATATTTATGACAATCAGTGATAACTAGGCCAAAGAGTTGGATTCAATAAATTTCCACCAATTGATGTGTTTCTGGCTACAATTACAAACAAATTATACAACAGTAACAGAAGAATTAACTTCAAACTGTCCACAATTGGAAATTTTGAAAGTTATAAAATTGAAGTTAAAGAACAAGGCTGGAAAATGCAAAAAAAAAAAAAAAAAGATTAAAGAACAAAATATAATAGTGAACATTGTAGATGGCACTTATTAATTACCTAATGTCCCAAACTATACTTTGAGGGTTTATATATTTTCAGGCTCCTCCAGCCCTGTAACATTGCTCCTTTATTACCCTACCTGCAGAGGAAGTAACTGGAACTGCACAATATAAACTTTACCTGCCCAAGGTCACATAACCGAGAAATGGCGGAAGTGGGATTTCCATTTTGCCATCTGGCACTGGAGTCCATAATCTAATTCTGATGGCTGCCTCTTAACATAAAGCAGAAAACACACTCCGGATGATAAAGACATGACCTATAAAAACTTCTGGCATATAGCCAAAGTAGTAGTTAGAGGGAAGCTTATAAAGTCTTGTAACCATTAAAGAAGTTGAATAACTACTTAAAAATCTTTCCACAAAGAAAATATCACACTAAGATGACTTTATGGGAAGACTGTACATAACATTCCAGGAACAGATTGTGCCAACCCTGCACAAATTTCTGGAAAACAAGATAAGAAGGAATATTTTAAAACTCATTTTAGCACAACTTTGATACTAAAGTCAGACTAAAATGATTCAAGAAAGGAACATTACAAACCAATCTCATCAAGTAACTTAGATGCAAACATTTTAAACAAAATATAACAAATGACATTTGACAACATATTTGTGAAATACGATTTTCAGGAATGTATTGTTGATTTACTATTAGGAAATAATACAATCTATTGTATTAACAAGTTAGTATATATTTAAAAATATATACTGTATATAGATTCAAATAGAGGGGTTTATGATAAAACCCAAAATCATTTTACAATAAAGTGTTTCTTTGGTATGCCAAATAGCTCACAGCTATTCAATGGTTCCTCTTTCTAATTCTGTGACCTTTCTACTGAATCACATCAAAGCTATTTGTTATGACTATTTCTGTTTTCTTAATTCCTGATGTAGGAAAATCTTGGTGGCCAATTGCATGTTATTGAACTAAAAGAAGGGGCAAAGGAATTCTTTTTAACAGAATTATCTTTTAAGGTAAATTTTCTGTACTACTGTTCTTGGTTTTCTAAATAAGATATCCACTCACTAATGATAAGCAAGCGTTTCCAAGATAGAAGTGATTTCAATGCCATGAGAGACATGATTAGAGATGAAGCAGCAGATCTTGAATTACTGGCACCCCAACCTTGTAGATAGCTGGGACCCATGGAAAGGAGAGCCACCTGTACAGGACAGAACTCTGACAAATTTTGACAGAACTGGAGCAAACTCTAAAGAGACCAGAGAATGGGACCCAGGTCAAAGGGACAGGCCTTAACGATTCGGCGCTGCGGGGCAGGCTGGAGGCCACAGCACAGGACAAGGGCAAGAAAGGGATGGTGGGCAGAGCTGACAGTAGCTGTGAACTCAGTGACACTGCACAGTACAAGGGCCTGCGGCAGAGTCTTCCTGGCCTGGACCTGAACACAGAGAAGTAAGTGGCCTTTTCTTCCAGTCACCATGAATCAGCAGACTGGGCTGGAATATCCCAGTGCAGCAGAACTCTCAGAGGTCATGTGTCCCAGCTTTGTGGAACAGGAGGGGTTAAGTGACCCTGTCAGGCCAGTCAGCTGGTCTCAGGCGGCAGGTATTTACCCAGTGTCCTCTTAGTCTGGACACATCATTATGACACCTAACCCATCAGTTTGTGGCTGAGTTTGGGCTAAGGACAAAATTGGTTTGCCTTTCCACAAGAAGTCTCAAGATTCAAACTGAGTTTCTTAGGAAGCCTGGGCCTCTAGGAATAATGAGCTTTCTTTCATACTCCCCTTCCAACCTCAACTAGAATAATTCCTTCTGAGTTGCTTTGTTTGTTGGAATTGGGTGTATGATTACATCTGTAAAATGGGCTCTGATTCTTTTTTTTTTTTTTTTTTTTTTTTTTTGTCTTTTTGAGACAGGGTCTCACTATGCAGTTCAGGCTGGCCTTGAGCTCACTTTGTAGCCCAGGCTGGTCTCGAACTTGCAACAATCCTCCTGTCTCAGCCTCCCAAGTGCTGGGATTACATGTGTGAGCTACCATGCCCGGCTTGGGCTCTGATTCTTTAAAGAAAATTTAAGAAAAATTAAAATCATTGCATGGAAAACAAAGTTGGATGTATTGGGACTCTCTCTGTTCAGTTTTCAAATTTTAAGTATCATTCAATGTGTATTCTTGGAGATCTTGCGCAGCTCTGTGGTACATGCTAGGGGTCATATAAAAAGAGAGTCTCAAAGCACAGATCTATGAATGATTCCTCTGGAAGTCACTTGAAAGCATTTTAAAGTCCAAGGAAAGCATTTTCCCTTGGAAACAGTTTGACAAATGATCCTTTGTTGTTGATTTCACGCAAAATGTTGCTATCAAAAAACTAATTGTTTCTTATTTCCCGGATTTCCCAGAGAAGTACAGAAAAGGGGCTGTATAATCAGTACCTGCAGCCCCTTGCTTTTCTGCCACGTGGTACAAAGTATCACTTCCTATGTGTGCATACATAGTTGTTCAAAACTTTTGCAGATTACTCCATACCAGGGAAACAAGGCAACACAACTGCTTCCTGGTGGAGTAGGGAGGACAGAACAGGATTCTTATATTAGGAGTTCTGAAATTAGGTACAGGCTGTGTAGACCCTGGTAGCTCCTGAGACTACCCAGAGAGCAAGTAGTCAAGAGGCCTGTAAGAGGGCAGGTGTGAAAAGTTAGATTCCAGGAAGCATTTGAGGAAGATTTACATGGCCTCCACCATGTGCAATAGAATTCTTCCTTAGAACTAGCCCCTGCTCTCTCCATTTACATGACAGAAGAGGTACTTCAGTAGGGTGGTGTATATATCCACAGTTCCCTGCATGGGCCTCAGCAGAACACACCGGGCAGTGCACAGTGGTCTGAGTGAGCATCACCCAAGAACAAGGCCTGGATGCCATTAGAGGAAAGGGTAGGAGGAGCCTCTGTTACCTAGCTCAGCCTTTCTGGGCAGAGGGTCCATCGCAGCCTCAGTTATTCCTCTTCTAGGGCTCCTAACCTTATACTATGGTATGTGCTGTCCCCTGCTGGTCATACATGGCTCAACACCCATGTTTTAACAATCCATGATGACTTAATGAAAGTACTTCATAGCAACAAGAACAATACTACTGCCAGAGCTATTGATGAAAGGCTTAGATGGCATTAAGCCTTTGACACACGTTCTTTCTAATCCTTATAGGTGTGAGTTTTGGAGGAGGATGTTATTATGCTCCCACTAAAGAGAATAAAAATTGCAGAACAGAGCAGATAAATGATTTGTACAAAATACATGCAGGTCAACTACAGGAATGAGTTCTATCCCAGCTATTTGAGACCTCAGTGTCCATGTTCTGAGCTACTGTGAAAACTCATGTTCCTGACAGGATACATACTGAAGGGGATATTCCACGTGGGCTGGTATCAGACAGTCAAGTTGAACCTTGCTACACCCAATAGTCCATATCCAGGCAACCTCCTACATCATATTTTTCCTTCACTTCTTGTGCCTTTCATCAAGCTCATAGCCATTCAAATCTCTTCTCTTCTATCTCTCTGCAATTTGCTTCCCTTCCTGCTTGCCTCAAACATTCACTCTTGTGCAGCAGCTCTGGCACTAGAGTCCATGAGAAGTCTGCAAAGAATTCAAAAGGTCTGTGATGTTGCACAGGGAAAAGCTTAACATCTGAATGTCTAAAACAATAGAAATACCTGTGAATTTGTCACATGCTATTTCTATATCACATTCCTGTGGTTACAAATTCTTTGAAGTATCACTATTTGGAGATCAAAATAATTACTAAGCCTGTCACTAAACCTGTTATTTGATCATTAATAGAAATATTTCTATATCAAATTTGTTTTCAATATTTTGATGGCAATCTCTCAAAATGATGGAATCCCTTCATTATTCTGTGCATTTTTAATGCAATTAAAAACATTTTTCTTAGCAGAACTTCTGTATTAGTCAGCTTTCTCCACAGCTGTAACCAAAATAACTGACGTGTATAATTTAAAGGAGAAAAGGTTTGTTTGGGCTCATGAGTTCAGAGATTTCAACCCACAACCAACTGGTTCCAAGGCAGAACATCATGGCATTGAAGATATGGCAGAGAAAAGCTGTTCACTTTGTGGCCACCAGGAAACAGAAAGACAAGAAAGAGACAGAGAGAGGAAGGGGCCAGGGACTGAGTCATAGTGCATTATCCACTGCTCTGGTTTATACATAGATGCTCCCCCAAGAGCCTCATGCACTTATGAATGGGACTTTTGGATGATGATTGGAGTGTGGGTGCTTGCAGCTGACTTGCTGTTGGAAGGTAGGGTCTGATCAGAAGAGGCAGGTCACTGGGCTCATGGTCTGCAAGGATCCATCTCCCTGAGTTCTTTTCGATCGGTCTCTGTCTGTCTGTTTGTCTGCCTGCCTGTCTGTCTGTCTGTCTCTGCTTCTGGGCTGCCATGTCATGAGCTACTTCTCTGCCATGCCCCTCTGCCGTGCTATCCTGCATTTGAGCCAGCCAACTATGGTCTAAGGCTGCTAGAAACTGTGAGCCAAAATAAACCTCTCCTCCTTTAAGCTGTGAGTGTTGGGTAATTGTGTTCCAACAATGAGGAAAGACATTCACCCAGACACATTCAGAAGTGCACTAATCTAGGCATCTCTCAAGCCAATCAAGTTGACACTCAAGGGTAACCATGGTGCCACATGCCTGTAATCCTAGCAGGCTTGGAGACTGAATCAGGAATATTGTAAGTTCCAGTCCAGCTTGGGCAATTTAGTGAGACTTGGGCCTTAGTGTAGCTCAGTGCAAAGGCCCTGAGGTCAGCCCTCAGTAACACACACAAATAGACAAAAGATTAACCATTACAGCTCCAAAGTATTCTACAGCTTGCAGAGGGATCTTGGCATGAAAAATAACAAACACTGTCCTTGATTCAATGCCAACTTTGTGCCTCTGCTCCAGCTCGTACAATGTAGCTGTGCCCACATATGAGTGGGCTACAGTTCTTCATATAAACTGACCATGTAGTTTAACTTTCCAGCCAGGGAATTTCTGGATTTGGATGGGGGAACCATCAGCAATTATGCTGGGATAATAGGAGTAAGCTGGAACATTCTGCCATCCCAGTCAACTGGCTATCCTAGAATCCAAAGAGGTAGATAGCAAGATGCCAGGTGATTAATATAACTGATAAAAATCAACATAAAAACACACCCTATCTGTAAAATGCTGCTAAGACTAGATTATCTTCTAAAATCTAACCAAAAATTATGAAATATAGCTACTATAAAATATATCAACTTCTAAAAGATTAATCGTAGAATATAAACTTGTAATGGTACTATAACTCATACTACTATAACACTATGGATCTTATTTTGTCTTACAACAAACCCTTTGAGTTTGGGACTAACCTTATTCTACTTTTACAAATGAGGATACTTTGTCCTATCTCCCATCACTGAGAATGAGCTGAATGATAAATCCATGTACCTGGGCTGTCAAATCTGTGTTCTGGAGCACCTTCTCTTCTATTTCTTTGAAATCACCTCATGCTAGTGTTTTTCATGATCTGAATGGAACCCAGGAATATAGAACAGCAGTCTTTAGCTCAGTGAGAGATGCTTCTATAGTAGATGACTAGAAACAGTTAATTGAAAGAAAGTCTCCAGAGTGTAAAAGGCAATCTAAAATGTTCCCACAATATAGTTGAAATGAGGATATAACTCAATGGCATGGCACCTGCCTGGCAAGTGTGAGGTCCTGAGTTCGATTCCCAGTAACTGCCCAAAACCCAAACCAAAGCAACAACAAAAAACAGTTGAAATATTCCTTTAAGATGTTAAGTTCTAAGTAACTCTATCTTCTGGTACTTGCCTTCTTCCTTCACGTGCAACCCTTAGTTCCCATAGGACAGGTAGCGTAGCCAGTGTTGAGGAACACAAGTTCAATGTAAAAATTCTAGGTGCCTAAGAGCTGGGTGACCTCAGTTAGTCACATAATCTGTTTGCCCTGCAGTTCTCCCATCCATAAAATGGAAATAATTATAAACCTCATAGAAGGTAAAGAGCAGTAAACGAGCCTACAATAAGCAACAATCAATTTTGTAGTCTCTGAGAGTTTTGTCCCCAAACTCATCCCTTTTGGCTTATTCTGAGTATTTCTGTGTCCTGGAATTTTCAACTTCCTCTTCAAGTTCTTTCATCATCTTACAGCTATCTATGGTAGCTATTATAAAATTTGCTAACCCAGCATTTGCACCAGAACTAATTTTGCTGATGCCATGTAAACTGACAACTGGAAGTGAGAAGAGGGACATGTACTCTCGTGACCATCACACGGCCTCGGTTTACCCACTCCATAATAGCATTTGTGCCCGAGCTCTTCATTTACATTCTGCTGAGCTGATATGAATTTTTATAAGGGGTGTCCAGAGAATGCTTCAGTAAAAACCAAGTTGACAAAACACAGGACGGATCATTTATCACCTTTGTAGAAACAAGATGAATTTCTGTTTTCGGCTGAAATAAGAAATTACAAAGGAATGCTAGGCCTGACTGCATTAAAAATTAAGCTGGTATAAAACAAAGATCATTTAATGCAAAAAGAGAAACAATCACTTGGAAAATTTTTTATTAATAAGAAAAAGGGCTAATAAATATATTTTCTAAGATGATCTTCTAAATAACATTTTTATTGCATTTCCATTAAAAACCTTTTATATCATTACCTACATACATTGGAACAAAAGTTTTATAAATAAAAAACTTACAATGTGTATGAATGCTCTGGTATTTCTACTTCTCTTCTGTTCTATTCTATTCTATTCTGTATTATTCTAATACTCTTTATTGCTGGTCATAAACCACTTAATTGGACTCCTACTCTATTAACTGGGCCTTACAGTTTTAAAAAGCAGTATCAATTTCATAAATACGTTACTGAATAAAGCAAATGTAATTCAGTTCGGGGTAAAAACAATGTCTAAAATATGGAAATATTTTCTCAGTATTTGCCCAAGATATATAAATCACAAACAATGCTAAAATATAATTTTCAATGATTAAATTAGCAAGATTAAAATTAATGAGGATGTCTAATGCTAATGTCAATATAGTAAAAGTTTTCTGTAATGCAGTTATTTATTTACACTCTACTTAAATTCAGAACAAATTTAAGGTGATTTTATGTACTGCAACTGCCAAACAAGCTGATAATAGAATCTACTGGCACCGTTTCATTTTAGAAGTAATTTGGTAATAAATTTGGGGTGCCATAAAAGCGTTTATGCCCAAATGTAATTCCACTTCTGGGAATTTGTCCCAATGAAGCAGTTTGAAGAAAAAAAAAAAAATCTCCATGCACAACTTTTTTATATCATTACTTAACAAGTGAAAAAATGGGAAGCTGTCTAAATAGCCAAGAATAGCACAATATTTAAATAAGCTATACTACATCAACTCAAAATATTTTGCAACCAATAAAATGATTTTGATGACTATAAAGCAACATGAGGAAATCCTCATACTAAAAAATGTCAAAGTTGTAAAACAAAACTCTGCATGTGTTCCAGCTACTATGGCTGCATCAGAAATTATCCTGAAATTTAGTGTCACGAAGCCACCATTTACTACCAATCAGAAATTCAGACCAATCACAGCAGTATGCCTTGTCTGGGGCCACAGACAAGCCCACGGTGGCTGGGCTCTCTGCAAGGGCTGGAACCATCAGTGGCGCATTCTCTGATGTGTCTGACAGCTGATGTGAGCCGTCAGCTGAGAATTTGGCTGGCTTCTCTTACGAGGACAGTGTGTGAGGCTCTGGCTTCCTCAGAATATGGTGGCTGCCTTCCAGGGGCAAAAGTCTCCAGAGAGAGCCAGGCAGAGACTGATTCACTACATACCACCAGTCTCGAGAACCACGAATTGTCAGAAACTTGCACCTCTGTTCTGAAAGAGTCATCAAGTCCCACCCAATTTTCAAGAAGGAAAAACAATGTCACCTTATGATGGAGGGGGACAGATTTCTGAAAGGGTAGACAGGACTGGAATATTGTTATGGCCATTTTTAGAAAATGAAATCTAAACAGTCTGGTATCTGGTTACAACCACATACAAATATAAGCTTATTAAGACTAAGACTAGGAAGAAATGTGGAAAGTGAGCACTTGATTTTTTAAAAAAATGTGTTATTCTTTTGTGCTTTGACCAATAAGTAAAAAATTATTAATAAAACTATATCATCAGGGAATTAAGCTGACAAATCTTCAGGGAGTGCTCCTACGGCAACTCCAGCTTCCCTTGGATTCCTGCATTTATAAAATTTCTGCTGTTCTCTATTCTGACAGCCAGCGTTTAATTTACTGCTTTAGTAACATCCCGCCCCCTTAGAAAAGATGATTGCCCGCAGTGGGCAAGCGTCAGCCACACAGCGTCAGCCACGCAGCGTCAGCCACGCAGCGTCAGCCACGCAGCGTCAGCCACGCAGCATCTACCTCGCCTGCGTAGTTCCCGTCACGCGTGCGTAGTTCACGCCTGCGCAGTGCCCTTCTCCTGTCTTCATGGTAAAGTCTGTACTCTTATCCAGGGCGGCAAACAATCTCAGTTTTTAGTTGCTGTATTGAAAAAAAAAGAAAAAAAGGAGAGGGGAAGGATTATAGCTCTGGTCTTTTCTATTAATGTGCCATCAGCTCCATCTCTGTAAGGTGTTCTTCACTGTTCTTCAGAAGATCACTTTCTCCCTCCCTCTGTTGTCTTTAATCATCTGTCTCATCTTCAAAGTATACTACTCAACCGTTACAATAAAATGATCCCTTATTTCCAGCATCTCTACTCTTCTCTCTGGTGAAATTCCTTCTATCTACAGACATGCCCAACTCCTGCATTCTTCCCAGCTTACTCCACACTCATTTCATCACATTTTATATCTATTATTCCCCTGGCAGATTTCTTCCCCACCAGTACTCTCATCTGGCTTCTTAAATGTCATTTTAATCTCCTAACTGTTGAATCAAATGACTCTTTCTCCATCTTTATCCTCTCGTCCTCTGGCACCATGAAACCTTGTTGTTCACCATCACCCTCCTAAACCTGCTCTAGGATTCCCAGAACCATCCATCTGGTCTCTTCCCCTTCAGCTTTGACCACTTCTCTGAATTTCCCTCCTCCTGTCACTTGCTTCTGCAGCCTACTGTTCTCGTTCTTCTCGAATGCCTTAGCTAAATGTAATTATTTTCCGGGCTTCTGCTCTACACCATAGACTCCTCTACGAAACTGAAATTTTAACTCATACTGCATCTTGAATGTGTAAGATTGAAAGCATAGGTTTTAAATAAGGCCTATAAATGCTGAGGTTTACCAGATGAACTAGTCCTTGACTTGTCTGAGTCCTTCTTAGATTCTAATGTTCAACCTTTCAGCTGACATGTCCTGGTTCTGCTAAAAGGGACCCTGGCCTTTGTGTATACTGGTCTAGTTCTCTAGAGGTTTCCCTTCCTTTCCAAGCTAATCATTGTTACCTGCCTCTTCGGTGTATGCTTTTATGTTCTTGGATCTTGAAATTGCAAATAGCTTGGGGCTGTTCTGGGCCCATTGAGGTCCTTCAATGATTGAGCTCCATTTTAACTGTCACTGGCAGCAGAATCCTCAGTCTCCTGCAAGTTCCTATGTCCCCCACACTTCCCTTATCTCAGGGCAGGTTTCTTCTGCTTTCTATGTAATAGCTACCCTCTTGTAGTTTCCACTTGAGTCCTAAAGACAGGGCAGAGACTTTGCTTGTCTTGAGCAACAGAGGACGAGTAAAGAAATAAAGAAATTTGGTGTGTACTCTTTCAGGATGATATCTTGGCTTGAAGATTGTCCTTTACCATGGAAACTTGTTTTGAATGTTAAGAGTTAATATCATCTTGGCCTTTTTCTAAACAAGCCTTCTGTACCAAATTCTAATCTCTTTCCAGACATGGCCGTCTACGGCAGTCTATATGTAAAAGTCCTAAGACGCATGACAACAAAAGAGAAAAATGTGTATGATTGCAAATGATTCCTTCATTTATAGTTTTGAATTTCTATCCAATCCAATCTGTACAGCTTTTTTGAGCTCTAGCTTTTACTCTTTCATTTCTTATTAGATACTCCAAATGTATTATCTTCCCTCTAAAATCTGTTCTTTCCAGTATCAAATGTTGAGAGAAGAAAACAGAATGCGATTCAAGCATGAGTCTTTAGGTGTTTTTCAAATTCCAGTGCACCACCTTTTGTTCCAAGATACTCTGAGTGGACCTGAGGAAACTGCATATTTAATGAGCACGCCTGATGGCCTGACTCTGCTGGAACTGGCATGGGAACCACAGCTTTGGTGAGTGCCTTGTCTGCCCACTCTAGGCGTTGCCCGCCTGTCATTCACACGGGTCTGTGTTTATACTGCTGGAACTGAAGGTATCTCGTTGGAGATAATACCATGGCTAAGCCTGAGTGCTGCATTCCTCTCTGGTTTATAGGTTCCCTCAAGGAGTTTTATGCATCTTTTCATCTCTAGGGTCAAGCCTTGGATGGAATTGAATCAAGCATCCACGCAAATAAAAAAAAAAAAAAAAAAGCAAAAAACGGCACCTGTTCTAACAACCCAAGTTGATTGTTTCCCCTCTACTATACCTCCACTCTGCTCCTCAGGTCAGAACCTTACAGTCAGGCTGAACTGCAGGGGTGAGTAGCCTCATGGTATAGGGGTAGAAAACTAGATAATCCTTTTCTTCCTCATCATAAAGAATATCTGTTGGAGACCAATACAAAGTGGCTTTGAGCAGGATTTAAATTTTACTAATTGGCTTTCTATGTTTATCTGTGAGTCTGTCCTAGGCCTAGGCCCCTTGCCTGGCAATAGGAGCTGATTCATAGTAAGTGAACCTCTATGAGTCACTGGTCCTGGCTGAGGCCTATAGTGGCCTGTAAGGCCAGAGATACCTCAAAAGGGCAAGATAAGGCCACAGCTGAAGACACCATGGCTCCAACACTAATTAAGTAAATAGAGACTACAGCTAAAAAAATTTCACTCCTACAGTCACACTTCTAACATAAATGTCATCTTGGAGATAAAATGGTTCTCCTAAATTGGCATAATTTACTACTTAGAAAAATCTTTAAAATGAGTCCCAAGGTCCTGCTCATTGCCTGCATTTTCCTCAGTTTCTCCACCCCTGGTTGTTGGACCTAATTAAAAAAGTCTTTGTCTTAGCCCTCAGGGTCTCGAGCTCAGCTAAAGAGTTTTAACCCTTCTAGAGTCCTAAAATAATATAATTTGTCTCATTTTATTTAAACCTCCACCATATACTCATTTGGGAGATCAGAGATCTAGATCAAGACCGGATAGATATCAACACATATTCTTATAACAGAAGAAAGGGTTTGTTTTGTTTGTTTTTGAAGAAGACAGATTTACAAGAGAAAAGCATAACTGTTTATTTAATTGTCATTTTTATATGATACAGGAATCTTCTAATTAGACACCCAAATACCCAGAGTGACCTGTTCATCAGTTTTCTACTATCATAACAAATGCCAGAGATTATCACCTTGTAAACAGAAGAGGTTTATGGTTGCTCACCATTTTAGAAGTTTCAGTCCATGACCAGTTAGCCTTATTGTTTTGGGCCCGTTGCTTTAGGTCTGGCTGGGAGACTTAACCCTCCAAGTCATGCAGGGAGTGCATGGCAGAGCAAAGCCACTCAGCCCGTGGCTGGAGAGCCAAGGAGAGTAGAAGAAGCTGTCCTTTTCAAGGGCAATAACCTGAAGACAAACCACTAGGCCCTGCTTCCTAAAGTTTCCATCATCTCCCAGTAGGGCCAAGTTGAGAGCCAATCCTTTGAAAAACTAGGCAGTTTGGAAACATTCCAAATCCAGACTATAATACTATTGTGTGCCTAGATTCAATAAACCATGGCCAGCCATGTACACATAAGATTGCTCCGAAAAGCTGAAGTCTAGAAGTCACAGACCGAGCAGAGGATCCCACCCAGACCTGTCTGTTCAACTCCTCTTGGTGCCTCAGTTGTGGCATTCTGGGTGGAGAGCAGGATCCCTTTTTGGAGTGGGGAAGAGGGCGTGACCTACAATCAAACAAGGCAAGTCAGAGAAGTTTTTTACAGTTCCTCTTACACACAAAGATTGGGAGAAATAAAAGTATTATTTTCAGGCTTGATGAATAATTTTGAAGAAGAGGAATTGCAGTCTCCATGGATAGCCTTAGGGAGAATCAAAGGTAAAGAGACAGAGGGTCAAAGACAAAGTTGTCTCTGAGGCCTTCCCTTGGCAGTGTCATTTTCTGAGCTCCAGCAGTAATTACGTGTGGCTTGGACTCTAGATCTGTTAAATCTAGCTCTAGCATTTGCTCACAGAGCCTGAGGAAAGTTACTTAGTTTCTCTGTATCCATTTCACCATCAATAAAAGGAAAGAAATGAGAATGTTGGTGTGTGTCTCTGTACTTTTATTATAACAGGGACTGAGAGGCTAGACAGATGCCCAGCGGGGACTAAAACAGGATAAAGCTTGACATCTCTGCTTTTCATTGTACATCTATCTCATTTATTGGCATTAAAATTTTGAGTCAGACTATTGGTCTGCTTTGCAACTAGGCATGTTAATTACTTAAGGATTATACAAGATTCAGTAGTCCTAATTTTACTTAACTTGTCCTCTATCAAGACTGAAATAAGCTTGTGGAGACATTCAGTATTCAGCTTTTACAATGTCCCTTACTCGACTCTGCCCCCACCATGATGCCTAGTCACTACCTTAAATCTGTGAGCACTGTAGATTCCAAAACCTCACAGAACGTATCTCCCCATGATATCACCCCTCCAAGAAGGCTTACTCATCTCTAGAGATCTAGAGATCATCTCTAGAGATTGCCCCCTTCTCCAGACTCACTGGCAGAACCAGTCCTGAGATAATGATCAACCAGATTAGAGCTTGACCTGATTACCTACATTGCCAGCTATGCAAGCTCCCACCCTTTATCTTTGTTTCCATTTTTTGTAAAACCTCAAAGTTTCTGTCAACCCTTCAAAGATACATTGTGAAATTTTTTATCTGTCCTTCCGGCTTGGCTATATTGACTTAAGTTCCTCTCCTGCCTTCCTGCTGGTTTGCTTGTTTGGCATTTGGGATAGATCTGATATACTGAGACTGGAACTTTCCTGCGAAAACTTCAGTAACATTGATAATATCATGAGAAGTAAATTAATTAATCTGCAAACTGCCTGCCATGCTGCCTCGTAGCAAGTGCCATGCTGATGCTAAGCCTACCTTGGTCTGAGTGACCTGTCCTTGCAACTCATCTGAGCTCTAATCACCCAACATATTAAATCAAATAACAGGATAAACACACTCAGTTCCAGTACTCATTCCAAAAGGAAAATGCTCCAGAGGACTTGATGGGACTCTTAGAGCTTCACTGACATGATGACTCCTCCTCTGAACTTCTGCTTTGCATTCACGCAGTCGGTTCATCATGCTGGCCCAGTGTCCTTCGCTTTCCTGCTCATAGAGAAGATATCAGCCAGGAGGCTGCTGCAGGACCAAGATTTTCTGCAGGTGGCCATGGCGGAGGAGCTGACCAGCAGTGCACCTCACCATGCTGGACATGCCCCAGTTTGGAGTCCCTCCTCTCCTGTGTAAAGGTTGGTCTTTCCCTCTCTAACCAGGTTTCTGCACAGCCCAGACTACAAAGCCCCATCTTCTACGCTTATATTGCTCATGTGTCTATCATTCAGATAACAGTGTATGCAGAAAGGTAAGTGACCTGACAACCAAGGTCCTGACTACCATCGTGTCCACAGCCAAAGCTAAGGATGAATCTGAAAAGAAGGCAGGGCAGGGATGGGATGGGATAAGATCAGGACTCTGAAGAGGCTCAGCAAGCTGAGCTCTAAGTAGAACTGTGGGGGACCTGCAGCGGCTGAAAAGATAAGAAGTATGAAATATAAATGACCTTTATTTTGAGAATGTGGGGAGAGACACCCCCAATCCCCTGGGGCGCCGCATTCCCCTCCCCAACACGGGGAGTGGAGGCATAGATGTAGCTTAGGTTGGGAGTGCCTGAGGGGCATTAGGGATGCACAAGTAGCCCATTGGTATTCTTTTGGCTCCAGAGGTAAATTCCTAGGGGTGGGGGAGATAGGAGCTCCTTGGTTCCAGCTGAGGCTTTTCCAGCTACAGTGTCCGGCCTGGGCCAAAACTCTTTCACTAAGGAAGCTTTGTGGGATCTAAGGAGAACTGGATTGTTCCAGATGTGAGGTAGGCCTCACTTGATGAGGAAGCACATTTCTGTTAAGCCATCTTGGAGGCAGATTCTGCTCAGTTCAGGATACAACTCTCAGATCATGGGTGGCCTACAACACACTGTTTGTGGCCATGGAGAGCCCTGACCTCTAGAGGGACAGGTCTCCCTGACACTGCTCACTTTCCAGAGTGGCTTGTCAGGGTCCATGTTGATGGTTTCCACCTTTCCCACTGCTATTCTGGCTCCAGGTAGCCTACCTCAGGCCTCCATGGTGAGCCTCTCTGGAAAGGATTTTACAGACAGACATTCCCACACTCCATAGTCCCCAAAGGGTCAGATACCTTCTTACCACTAATATCTCTCTACCTTAGACCAGTCTCAAACAGTTTTAGCAGTTAAGAATTTAGAGCAAATACCCTCCAACAAGAGACAGCGGAACTACAAAGTAGGGGTCTGCATGAGTGGGGATTCTGTTCAGATCTGAGAATGGAAATCTACACTCTGGTGGAATGCAGAGTTTTGTATGTATTTTTCCCCTGGGTTTCTGAGGAAAAGTTCCTTTTGGAAAATTCCAGTTTAGCCCCACCTAAACAAAAGGGATAAGGAATTTTTCCACAGGCACTCTGGGTGGCTGGGGGACCCTAAGTGCCATTTGTCTGAAACCTGAAAAGAACTAGGAGCTGGGATGGGTGGAAAGGGGTGTCTGGAAAGGGCTAGACGTGAACCAGCAGCAAGGGCCTCCTCTCCTGTCCCACCATCCCTCACCCTGGACCTGTCCCTGCAACTCATCTGGGCTCCAATCATCCAACATATTAAATCAAATAACAAGATAAACACACTCAGTTCCAGTGCTCCTTCCAAAAGGAAAACGCTCCAAGAGGACTTGACGGGACACTTGGAACATTTGTTTTACTTCTTTCTACCCCCAAGAGCTTCCTGGTGACATTTTTTTTTCTTGCTTGCTTTGCTAAGTTTCATATGCTTTAAAAAATTGAAATATAATGCACCTAATTCCCTTAACATAAATGCACCATTTTGAAGCATCCTGCTGTGTGGTATTTAGTAGATTTGCTATTCTCTGTGACTTCCTGTCTTGTGGCATTTCATGTGGGAGAGGATGGAAGGGGCCCAGAGCTGGAAGTTTCCCTTACATGTTTACAGGGAGACCATGGCTATCTTAGCTCACTGGCATAGCTTCTCTTCTCTCTGGAATTTCTGGAGAAATCCAGTCCATAAAACTTGACTTGGCCATGAATGTGCCAGCTGGGTGCTCATTTAAAGTTTTCCATGTATCCGAGCCTCTTTCCCAAGGTCAGGGGTGTCCTTCCACACTGGTTACAGCCTACACACCTCTGACTTTACAGCAAGGTCAAACTAATGTGAACTGGCAGGTTAGTGCTCAGAGCAGATCCCTGGACAGCAAGCAGAGAGTTTTGGGATGCTGATAGAAACTTTAGAATTCTCCTGCAGATGAGGAAACCGAGGCCCGGTGACTCCAAAGATGTGCCACCCAATAATGGTAGAACCAACACTCAAACCGAGCCCTATTGACTCCTGCCAGGCACGGGGTACTGGACAGGATTGTTCTGGAAATCAACATGCAGGCCGTACCGCGCTAACTCTAGGGAACTGGGCTGGGGTTTAGTGAGTGAGCCATGCCCAGTGGAAGGCCTAACCCAGAGAAGGAAGGACACCGGAGGGAACCCTTAGCCAGGCTCTGCTGCTGCCTGGGGGCTGCCTCCCCTGCCCTCGCCCAGAGTTGCTGTCATTTGTTGCCCCCAGCTCCCTCTCCAGGCCGCCCTTCTTCAGCATTAGGTTGGCTGCAGAACATTCCTGGGAAGGGCAGTGCTGAGCCGGAATGGGGTCATACTGAGCTCATGAGGCAGGATTATTACAGTCTCAGGGAGTTGGCAAAAGGCAAAGATTATTTTAAAGTTAAATTATATAAGATTTATAATTCCATTAAACAAAAGCTTAAATCATACTCAAAACTTATTGCATTTGCGATAGATTATTATTATCTGTGCTTTGAATTATTTAAGATTATATTCTGTATGGTGAATCACTACATGATCGCTCATTTTTTCTGCATTTGGACTTGTTACATGGTGGCTTGAAATAAATCACAAGGTAAATATTTGCCACAGCAATAGGAAATGCTATAAATGAAAAGTTTACTTTGTTTTTACATTTATTATCCACAAAAAGGTCCATAAGGCACGACACCTCCATTGGTGCTGAAGATAAGAACTGCTGAGCTCCCATCTTGACATTCTGCAAAAGAACCAAGCAGTGATGAAATAGAGGTTTAGTGGATCAGATCACAGGGAAGGGGCCGAAGGGAGATGGCTGCACAGACGGACACAGGCACATCAGCAACTTCTTTCTTTCCATCGTTTATTGATTTCATTCATCAACTATTTAGGATACTCACCATCAGGCACCTTGTTGGCTCTAACAGAAGCGAATGCCAGAGAAAACAGATCTTCCCTCCAGTACCGTCTTCTCCTTCCTTGGAAATAGCCCACTTGGCCTGGGAGACTGTTTATTTGGGAACTTACAGAGGATAAGATGAATAGCTCTCAGGTTCTAGGTAAGCTAAAAGCCCCAAACTGGGTTTCTCTGTGCTAAAATGTGTTGGGAAATGTTGAAGCTTAGAGAATTTTGATTCCACCAAAGGAAAAATAGCTTAAAATTCTTGATTTAGCAAACAAAAATTCCATATTTCTCAAGTTACACATGTAGAACTGTACATATGTGTGCCAATATCTTACTAAGGATTCCTACATCCTTTACATTTCTCTCTTTTTAAAAACATGTCAATGAAATCTCTTGGTTGCTCATTCACTGGCTTCTGTTTTCCTTTTGGTCCCAAACTTTAAGGTGTCTGAGACTGACTGGGGCACTCAACAAGGATGCAGACTCCTAGTTACATTCCCAGACCGGAGGTGACACCAGCAGCTTACACCTTCCCTGAATTCTCCAGATAATTCCAAAGCAAGCAGTATAAGAATAGCATTTTGCAAAACTTTCTGTATTGCTGATTAAATAATACAATGCTGTTTTCACTCTAAAGAGGGTTCATTACTGCTTACCATCTTTTCCAGCCCAATTTTTGCAGTTTTCTTTATGCAATCTGTCTCCCTTAACCCTGCGGTCCAAGAAACCTGACTTTGGGGTCCGGCGGAAGCTCAGTTAACTCCAAGAGGACGAGGTTTAAAAAAAAAAAAAGCTGGGGGCTGGGGGTTTAGCTCAGCGGCATAAGCGCCTACCTTGCAAGCAGGTAGTAGTGAGTTCGATCCCCGGTACCGATAAAAAGGGGAAAAAAAAGACACACACACACACACACACACAAAAAAACCACATGAAAAAAAGCTGCAGTCAAAACTGTAATTCAAGTTTCTGCCACTGGGTGACACCATTGCTCCACTTTCTTTTCCTGGTCAGCTTCACGAGAGAACTCCAAAATCCTGACTTTTGTACTATGGTTAAGGTAAATTTTGTTTTGATCTGCTTTTCACCCTCTGCTACAACCTTTGGTTCAGACAGACAGTGACACAACACAGAAAGGTTCCCTGGGATAGAAGTCGAATTTACTCCCTCATTCACAGGTTTTAAGGGATACATTTTTGTATTTGATTAAAGATGGTCCCTGGCTTGAATAAACAGTAGGATTACTAACAATCAGGTTGGGCAGGTTGACCATGACTTAGCTATGGAAAAGTCATTTTTCTTCCTTTCGTTTAAGCCCAATGCAAAGATTATTAAGGAAAGATACTTGGTATTTTTTGGTCGCCTCTTGTGTCCTGTGTATTTTGTGCATCATCTCATTTAATTTTCACCATAATTCTTTACCTTCTTTTTTCTTGGGAAGGAAAACTGCAGGCCTGAGAAAAATGAGATCAAGAGCAATGTCTTAAAACCCCACACTTTTTGGGCCTGTAATACCATTTCTCTGTTTGCAGATTGGATATTGATAATAAGCAATTCTGTCTTGGGCAAACCAGTGGGACACTCTAGTCTTTGCCTGCACTCAGAAAAGAAAATTCTGAGCCCCAGCTGCTGAGCCACGGAGACGGCATGATTCACTTCTACTGCCAAGGGCAGACCAGATTTAAAAAAATAGATGAGAGGAAGGGAAATGACGGGCTCTAATGAATGGGCAAACAGTCCTCGCCATGGTTAAAATCAATGAAGCAAAAATAGATGGCATTTGAGAAAGCCAGGCTGAGGGCCTGCTGGGCAGAGAACCACAAGTTTCCTATGGTCGTCTCCAGTCCCTCTTACACCCACAGACTTCTGCTGCGGCTCCAGGGACATGGAGGGGCACCCAGCAGAAACTGCACGGGATACACTGAGCCAGCAGTGACCTTGCTGTCCTTATCCCTTCCTTATGTTCAATGAGGGTGCAGTACGATGGGATCCAGGTTAGTTAAGGCACAAACAGAACTTAACAGGGCTAAGTTCAGAAATTACGCAGTGTCAAGTTGGTCACGGTCTGAGTGTTTTGCCTTCCGTCTTCCAAAGCCCTCTCATAGGTTGAACAGCCTCATTTCTTTTTCTGAGACCAATCTGCATTATCAGCGTCTGTTTTCTCTGCATTATGGCCCAGCCCTCCCCTCAGGACCTCAAATCTGCCTAAATCAGACAAAAAGGGGAAAATACAACTAACCAACAACATGTTCAGGTGACGTATGGCTGGGGACTAGTTGTGTGGTTGCTTGATACTAAGCTGTGTTAAGTAACATAAAGAAAGGGGTGCTGCAGCTGTCCCCCTCCACGGTCACCTGGGAACTGCTGTTTGCCGCCATGTCAGCTGTTGGTCCTTCTTGCTGTGCTGGCCTCCTGCGGCCCCAGCCTGTGTGTGCGGGCATCAGCCACACACATGCTCAATAGGCAAATGGCGGTCAAGCATCCACTGTATTCTCGGCTGCCTTCTAGGCATCGGAGGTTCCTGTGGGAGGTGCGGTGAGGAGACAAACAAGCACATAAACAAACAGATCAGGTGGTAATGAGAGTCCAGTTAATAGCGAGGAAATATGAATGACCAAGGGCTTCCAGTAGAAGGGGTTATCTTTAAACACCAAGGTTTCCGTGACGGTATCCCTGACCTCATCCTTTCCCTAACAATTCATCATAGGCTCCTACAGACCCAGAGACAGGCCCAAAGAAAACAGGTTTCACTGTCTTCATCTTTTCTCAGGGGTGGATAGTAGGCAAGTCCTGAGGCCCGACCACTCTGGCAGTAGCTGGTGTGCAGAGGAGGCTGGGGTTGGGAGCTGGAGGTCATCTTATTGTCACAGACTGCTGCAAAACATGAGAGCCAAACCTTGCCTCCTGATGACAGGCCTGAAGCAGGACAGGCAAGAGGGCTCCTCTGCCATCATCTTCCTGCCACCATGCATCTGTTCCCACCCTCCTTATTTTCTAGAAATGAAAGTGTATGGAAAAAATGGACAATGTTATGGACTTTCTAAATCTCTGGTTCACCCATACATGGCTATACTTGAATCAAATTGGAGCAGACGATTTCTAAAGTCTCTCCACTCTGTATTTAGATGCAATCTATGGCTCCCATTCAAAGGAATGTGATCCTGTTTAGCTTCCAAGATCAGATAAGATCAGGTGCATTGAGGGTGGCCTTTAATGATGGAGCCTATGGAAGGGGACAGGAATACTGCTATCTATCCCCTGGGAGATCTAACGGGACTGTTGTCATTATGATAGTCATCGTTTACCTATGATATATCATGTGATAAAGAACTGTGCATGAATCCTCTCATATTTTATAAGCACCCTTTAAGTAGGGGGTTCAGTTATGAGGAAATTTATATTCAGGTAGGTTATATCACTCATTCGGATGGCATCCAAGGGTCCCTTCCAGGCTCTTGTACTGTTCAAAGAGTTGGACAAGACAAGCAAAAAATGTAGAGGTTTTACATTTATTAAAGTTATTCAAGGTAAGAGAAATAGGGGAAAGACGTGTGTGCAAACGAAGCGCTCACAGAGTGAGTGTGGGCCATTTAAACTGGAGGAAGACATACACCCTGCACAGTGCAGGGCAGGCTAGAGAAAAAGCTCACATTAACCACGAGTCTAATAGCAACTGTCTCTTACATCCCTGTTCTGATGTCAATTCTAGGCCTTCCTATCAAAAACCTCCTTGATCTTGTGCCAGAAGAGAAAGCCTCCTGACAGCATTCTGTGGTCAGGATCAGGTACAGGGATCAGAGGCGGTTCTGCCAGTGTGTCCTGGTCATGACTGACAAGCCATGCCTGCTTGCACGCTGGTGTGTCAGGCCCATTGTTCTAGCCTCCTGTGAGGTATCCACTTGGGTACTGGCGCTGAGTAGCCCTGAGCTATGACTACTGTCCGTAGGATGACCTTGATGTCGTCTCCCTGGGATATCAAAATCCTAAAACATGAGTCCAATGGAGGGAATACATCAGCAGCTGTCACCTGCTGCCCAGGTAGGGGGCGAATGGCTAAGGTGGCAATAATGTTGTTCACGCACTGCCTTAGTTACTTTATCATTATTGGGGCAAAATTCCCAACACTCACAAATTAACGAAGAGGTTTAGTTTGGCTCACAGTTTGTAGAGGTTCCATAGTTGGCTGGTTCCAAGGCAGGGTGGAAGAGCAGAAGACAAACAATTCAAGGAATGGTAGGCAGAAAGCAGAGAGGAATCAAGGAAGGATCTATACATACACTCTTCCAGGCCAAGCCACAGTGACCCACCTCCTCCCACCAGGCAAGACCACACCCAGCTATAAACATACCAGCAGACTAATCCTGTGATGAGTGTCACACACCACTGATCCAGTCACCTCCCAGAAGCCCCATCTGTGAGCACATGAGGCTTTAAGGAACATTTTAGATCTAAATTACTGCACAACACCCAAGATTGGGAAAGAGGCACTGTGTTTCTATGTGAGGGCCGCTTCATTAGAGTGCCAGAAACTCCTCCTATAACACTATCCTATGTCACGTAACACACACTTGTATAATGTATTAACCATGTCTCCAGGAGCCATTTCTCACGTGTTCCTGTGAACCTTGACAAAGCATTTTGCCTACAACAAACCACAGTAAATATGTGGATGAATATAGCAAGGGCTATGTAGTTTATAAATGCTCATATTAGGACTTATGACAACTCTCACTTCATAAATGATAGTGACTTTAATAGACATTATAAATTAATGAACTAAAGGGAAAAGTAACTTGTGGAATATGATCCATAAGGGATCCTTCACATGAGAGGAAAAATCTTAGAAGTGGGGGTGGATGCAAAATTTTTCAGCCATCAAAGACTATGAAAACTTAACCAAAGTAAGATTTTAGCCTGAGGTTTTGTGTGGAGCAAATTCAGACTTCCAAGAATGGCCAGAGATAGAAATGAAGGTCCAGACACCGATCTAGGTGTTCAGTTCATTTCAGCTTTGGAGAGAAGATCTCCTTAAGGATATCCGGCCTCCCTGGAGGAGAATCCCAAAGCTGTCCTCACTCAGGTACATCTCCTGCCAGTTGTTTTCACTCAGCTTGTTTGAAACAATGTATAGTAAATGTACAAAAGGGGACTCTGACATAGCACCTGAAACATTAATTGGATCTGAAAAAATGCTGATGTCCACTTTTCCATGGATGCACCAAGGTGAGGCTCCTCTTTGCTTATTATGGTGTAGATCTAGAATGTTTTCCCCAAAGGCTCATGTGTTCAGAGGTGAGGTTTTTAGAAGATTGTTGGCTAATGGGTATGCTATTGCTGACTTGCTGTTGGGAGGTGAGGCCTGGTTGGCGGAGGCCTCTAGGTGTATGACCTGGAAAGGTATACGGCACAGTACCTCCCTCCTGCTTCCTCCCTTCTCTCTCTGCTTCCTAACCACCGTGATGTGAGCAGCCATTGATTGCCCAGATCCTTCCACTGTACCATTTCTGCCTTGGAGCTGACCACAGACTGCAACCCTGAGCCAAAATAACTTTCTCCTCCTGAAAGTGGTGGGTATTGGATATTTTGTTTCATCGACAAAAAGTGTCTAAGACAATTTTTAATTGATTTACTGAGTGTTTTCAGCTTTAGTAATGGCTTCCAGATTTGAGTACCAAATATATCAATGCAGTGCCAACGAGTTCACATAGGTATCTTGACTGGCATTTTGCAGATGATAAAACAGATCATTCTAATTTCAAGGCTTTGGTTTTTGTTTCATTTTTTTCACTTCAGCCTTACTCAGCCCCTTCAAGTTCAGCTCAGACCATTGCTACACATTTATGAGCTGGCAGCTTCCACTGAATGGTGGGTTTAGGGTCTGAATCACCGAAAATGATATTAGGAAACATGGATTCAGGTCTTTACAAAAAGAGGACGCTAACAAGTGAGCTGAGCAGAGCACATAGGGCTGCAAAGCCTCTGAACAATTGACTAAATATAAACTGCCTCCTGTTCACTGAAGAACGGTGGAGAGGCTTCAGGTATGGGTGGCAGTGAGGGTATGGGCTTATGCAGGAAGAATGTTCTTGTCTTGTAAGTAGGGCTGAAATAAAGACTGAAGGCCACTCCTAAGAGTCACTGTCTTTGTCTGTTGGCCATTACCAGTTCAATAGAGCCCTCTAGTGTCGGGGTCGCTCCCGGCCGGCCGGAAAGACACACGACAAAGTCTGGCGGTGTGCAACCTTGTCTTTATTTGTCTCCGCGTGGGCCCCGCGAGGCCTCCTCTCTGCCACCAGTCCTTTCTCGCCGGTGGACTTTCTCTATCTCTCTCGTGCTTCTTCCCTCGTGGCGGGAGAGGCATTCACTTTTATAGGGTGACAGTAGCCAATCAGTTCAAAGCGCGCGATGCGGGCTGACTGGCTAACATCAGTTGTTGCTAGGCAGACTATCTTACAGAGCGGGTTGTTTAAGTCGCCAGGGCAATCAGGGGGCAGGAAGCAGGCGCCAACTTGGCTCACTCGATGGGAGGGGCAATCTAGCTCAGGCTCCGCTCCCACCCACAGGCTCTACGTCCGCCAAGTAAGGCGACCGGTGTCGGCCGCGGCTCCCAACACTCTCGGGAAAACTGAATTTTGTGATTGATTATCAATTAATTGATCACCTCTGGGCATCTTTGGATGTGATCATTTCCTCGTCATGGTGAAAATGAAAACTATCCTATGAAGGTCACTTTCACAGAGTATAAGCTAAGCTCCTTGGAGGCAAGAAATTAGGCACTTGGGAGGATTCTAGAGACTTTAGGCGGCTGTCAAGCTCGAGACCTGAGAAGGACCATGACAGATTAGTGTGGTGTCAGCAGGGAGCCCGGCTTCCTCTGTGGGTGTTTACCTGTCTACTGAAAGAGCTCTGAGGTCACACTTTGGGGCAGCTGTAGACTGAGTGGAGGGGCACCACAAGCTGGCAGAGTCCAAAGACAAGAGGACATATGGCCTGGGTGAGGGGCACAGACAGTTTCTGGGCTCTTCCCCACCAGCAGTAACCACACTGGAAATTCTTAAGAGGGGAAGCCATGGTCTATCCAGTGGAAGGTGGTTATGGAACTCAGGTAGAGCCATGATCCATAGAGTTGGTTTTGTTTCAGTCATTTGTTCTAGCTCAGGATGCCTCAGCATCCTCAAGACCAGAGCTGTGGCACAGAGTGAGGTGCTCTGGTTCATAGCTATCCCCAGACACAGACACTTACATTAACTTCTAAACATAACTGTGTGTGCCTGGAAAGCACAGAAACCAAAAGTGCTTTTATTCCCCAAGATGGTCATCTATAGGTCTTAATCTGGATCAACTATGACACTCTGGGAAATTCTGGCCCCTCCCCTCCTAACAGGAAGAAGTAGGTGAACTTTTCACCCAGTCCTTATGTCCTTGCATGGAGGTCTAATGCTGTCCCAGGTCACACATGCACAATTACTAGTTCCGCCTCCCTCCTACCTGTTCCTTCCTCATTGTTCTCTGTCCCCGTTGAACAGCTCTACCATTTGGCCAGTTGCTCAGGCCCCACTGTTTTTTTGTGTTTTATAGATTTTATTGAGTTTTTAATTTGTGTAAGGAAACAGTTGCACACAGAAAAATCACAAATGAACAAAATGCTGTATTTTTTGACAGCTGTCCAGGAATTTTGCTCAAACACAGGCAGAGAAAAATAAAGTGAGATAATTCCAGAATGGATGTAGTGGGATTTTGGAGGGACGTTAGAGGATGGGTTGAAGAAATTTTGTTAGACTTTGCAGGTGAGGTGAGATTTTTGCTTGATTACAGGAAACTGAGTAGGAGGTTTCTAAGAGATAAATATCTATAAAGAGTTGCAATTTATTTTCATCACCGCAATATTTTGGGGGCATTTTCAGTGGCTATATCTTTATCTCTATATTTTGTCCTTAATTTATAGACATAAAATTTGTGTTCTTTCCACGCTTTCCCTGTCCTCATATATATTGTCTTCTCAACTTTTACCAAGGTTTACAATGTGCCGCTTTGTAAGTTAACTGCAAAGAGAAATGAAGGTTTTTATTTATTTATTTATTTATTTATTGGTCTTTTTCCTTTTTTATCGGTACCAGGGATCGAACTCACGACTGCCTGCTTGCAAGGCAGGCCCTTATGCCGCTGAGCTAAATCCCCAGCCCGAGAAATGAAGGTTTTTAAGAATCAGAGACAATGTTCCTATTGTGGAAATATGGGATCCATAACATTAAGGATTAGAAAAAGCATATAAATTCTAACTACCCTATTCCTTTATGCCAGTTACTGAGTGGGGAAGAAGGCCAGTTCTGTCTTGAAAATGCCACAGCAAGGGCTCTGCGTGTGACAGCATGTTCCCCATGTAGAGAGGATTTTCAGCCTCCACCAAAGGCTGAGTTATAGGTGAGCTAAGTAGCTGATTCTCCAGCACAGGTATCCTCAGGTGGTTGATGCATAGTAAAACAAACAGAAAAATGGGAGATGAACAAAACAATCATCAAAATTTTTAAATCAGTTAGGACCACTGAATCCCTTTCAACAAATCATAGTGCACTACAACCATCCTTCAATAAAATAAAGAGGATAATTAAACCAACTTGGCATGTCATATGCATGGATAGTAACCACTTTCCAGTAGCTGGGAGAAAACACCCAACACTCACACCTTAACTGGTTCACAGCGAGCAATGGTTTAGTTTAATATCATCAAATCTGGGCAGAATGAAAGGTTATGAACACAGTTGTTTATCTCATGGCAGCCAGGATGTAGACAAAAAAGGAGTCAGAGACTCCTTGGAGAAACTTTCCAGGTCACAGTATGAGTGACCCAGCTCCTAAGACCTCATTCAGATATCGATTTCCTCAGTTTATGATTTCACTGATAAACATATTACCTCCATGATTCAATCACCTGACAAACACAGATGATTTGGGTGTTCAGTTTAGATTTAAACCACAATAGCATGTATGAAAATGGCCCAAGAAAACCCACTATGTCACATAGTTACTAGCGCATATTTATTTAATAAATATGCGCTAGTAACTATGGGTAAAAACCCAAATGTCAGGCCCCACTTTTGAATCATACTCAACTCCTCTCTTTCACACTCAAAATCTAATTCATTACTAAGTCCTTGTGGCTTCAGTCTCAGAGTGTTGCCAAGGTGTGACCCTGTTGCCATCGCCCTGCGCCTTGCTAGAGGACCGAACTGACCTCCTGCCAATCTCCAGCTCCTGTGATTCCCTTCCAACAGTTTATTCCCCATACTCTGGCAAGTCATCCTTACAAAGTGTAGACAACACTGTGCCCTCGGCCATCTTGAACAAAACCCAAGGTTCCATGTGCAGCCCAAGTTCTGCTCTGTCTGCCCCAACATTTCATTTCCTGCTCCTCCTCCTCTTTCTCACGCTACCAGAGCACACAGTTGTTATACTTGCCCTGAAGAGCTACACTCCAGAAAGGCTCAGGGTTTGTCCCCTCACTTTATTTAGGTCTCAGTTCAAATGTCAACTCCTCAAAGAAACTTTGTTTCTGATGAAACCAGCCACCTTTGCATGTTCTGTTTGTTCACTCTATTCTGTGTTCTCCCTCACACTCTTCAAAATTGTTTTATCATTTTCTCTGATTTATTGAGTGCCATCTCTCCCACTAAAACATAAGCTCCCTAAAGTCAGGAGCTTTCAAATACTTTGCCATCCGCTGGATCTATGATGGTACACAGAGTCATGACTGCATAATACCTGCATATTCTCAGTCGCTACTTGATGAATGAATGAATGAGTGGTGGGTGGGTAAGGCAGCCCAGCCACACTTCCCTCTGTGGTAGACCTGTGCTCATGGTCTCAGAACTTCCTGAAAAAGCAAACCTCTCAGAGCTCCCTGAGGAGTCTGGTGCCTACTAGTAAGTTCATACTTCTTTCCAACTTTCTTGCTTCCATCCAGATGAAGCCCCTCCAGATCTCTGCCCAGCACTCTGAAAAAGTAGATTGGCTTCCTCTCTTGTAGTCTTAGCTCTGCACTTGGACTTCTTGGTTTGGTCTCCCCCAAATTTCTCTCTATCTTACAGAGACATGTTCTAAATGGAAATTTCTTGTAATGAGAAGGAAAAGACTTGCCATGAGGCAGCAGGAGAAGGAGAGGGAGTATCAAGGAGAAGTCATGTCAGGTGGGCGGTATTCCTTGTCTCCCTAGCAATGACCATACAGCTCTGTCTTATACAGAGGTCATTGACGGTGTCATTTGGCTCTCCAGGTCTTCTTTTTCATTCTCCATGTTCTCCTTTCTAGATGAAAGAGGAATAGGGCCCTGATAAAGGCAAGACCACCAGAATCCAATTTCTTTTTCTTCAGGTAGTATCAGATATGGCTTTGAATGAATGCAGCAAAGTAGTAGATTTGGTTTTGAAATGGAATTATTCTTTAAATATTACGCAACTCTAGAATGTAGATCACCTGTTTTCTCATTTGATCAATAAGGAAAGAGAGGAGCAATAACACTAAGTAACTTTCCACGATCATAGAAGTGGTAGGGGTAAAGCTACGAGGTGGAATCTACACTGTTGTCTAGTATAGTTTGCTGACCCACTCACTCCCTGACAAATCCAATTCCCAAAATGCACATGGGTTCATTTAATCTTGCAAATAATTTCCCTAAATTATTGGGCCTACAAACATATCTCACTTGCCTAAAATTGTTGCTAAGGTCTTGTTACATATACCCTAAATTATTACCCTCTTCTTCTCTCCTTCATGGCTCGCACCATTCAAATCCAAAATCTTCCAAGCTTTCAAATCCAGCTAACCCAAATTTTATAAACAGTATCTTTTTCTTTTTGTCTTAGTGAGTTCTTCATAATGTGGTAGGTAGAGCTTCAAAACTCAGTTCTAGGCTGAGGAGGAAATTGCATGGTCCAGTCAGGCTAGAGGGTCCTGCGTGACAAGTCACCAGCCTCGTGGTGAGAGTTTATCTCTGGCCCCAGGAACAATGCTTCCTCCTTCATCTGTAGCCTCTGGAATGGGCAACCCAAGGAAACTGCAAATGGCTGAAAAGCTCTCGTTCTGAATCTGAGAAATCTCCTCCACCAGCACATGAAGGGGCCATTTAATAGATAGTGTCACATGACTTTGCCTCTATGAAGTCAGAGTGAACTGCATTCCTGGAAAATCTATATTTCAGTGTCATGTTGTTTACATTTTCATTTATTAATTCTATTAAGAATATTCCCTCCAGGACAAGAATAAAGGTGAACCAACAACAAAAGCAAGACAAATAGGCAACTCTGAAGAAAAACCGCGTCATTCAAAGGCCTGCTGGTTCCCTCAGGCACAGCTTATACATCACCTGTATGCAGTTTGGGCGTCTGACTCAGTGCAGATAGGGAGCATCTGCTGTTTGCAACGTCTTCTGAATATTCTCAGAGATCCCATGAGATCCCAGCTGGAGGAATCTCTTCAAGGAAAGCTACAGCCAAACATTTTTTTAATCCAGTTACATTAAATTCAAAGTGTTGAAAACACAAAACATGGTTAGAAATCAGACTAGTGGAAGAGCCCAATAGGCCTGGGTGTTTGGTCGGCTGACTGGTGGTAATGAGCAGACAATGGGATAAATATTGATCTGCTTGTATCAGCCACAATGAATGCTATGGCCCTCACTGGAGCCCAGGGTCTGGCATGCCGTGAGCCCAGGATGAACGCTAGACTATGAGGTCACCTTGCTGTGTCATCACCTGCTTCAGAGAATGCTGCTCATCTGCGGGGATCAGTTGTCACACCGACTCTTCCGTTAGAGCTGGCTATGTCTGTGACTTGATTAAACTGTCAAATTTGGTTAGCCTTATTTTCCCGAATGTTTTTAATCCTGTGCCTATTTTACATACCTTACTGGATGGTTAGCTTTACCGGAACTGTGAATTTTATTCTCCTTTTTACTAGCCCACAGCATGTCCCACCGTGAGTTGCATCTAGCCGTCATACAATGAATAAGTGATGCAAGCCCAGAACTTGACAGTTTCCATATGATTTTTTTGGTGGCAGTTCAATATCTGGGTTCTAACTCTTGGGTTGTAACCTCTGAAATAGGAAAAAGGCACCATAAACCAGATATGCATTTGAAGAGGTAAATTCTTTTGCTCTCTTGCCTTCATGCTTTATTTAGCCTTGTTGCATTTTGAGACAATAGAAAGGATTTTGTTAATAAAAAAATCAAGATGTATGTAGGGTGAATACATAAGCTTCCAAATTATAATTTTTAACCCATAAGATGAATAACAATTTCTATTCTAACTACCGCACAGGACGACAGTGAGGCTCAAATAAGATAATGTGCATATGAAAGCTCTTTGCTGGGAGGAAAGCATGATATGGGTATAAGGTATTATTATCCTTTTAATCTTTCTAGTCTCATAATGGAGAAAATTTTCCAAAGACAAATTGGGAGCTCATTTCAGTCTCTCAGCTGCCTCTTACTACATGATGTCCATGACAATTAAATGCTGCAGGAGACTCTGGCTGAATCCAAATAAACAGCAGTGTAAAATAAATTTGTCAACCCTCTAGCTCTGCTAAAGACAGGCAGAATTCACCTTCAGGCCCCCAGGCCTCATCCTCCGACTGAGATGCCAATTCCCTTAAGAATATTACTGGAGCCGTTCAGGGCAAGGTCTTTATCTCATGCATCCAAGTTTTCTGCTCTTCACCCAGGGCCTGCTGCAGAAGGGGAAGCAGGAGCTCTGCCCAGACCTCCCACCCCTTTAGAACTGGGGAACTCATTCCCCAAATCTGCCTGGAATGATAGTGGCCATTGCTCTCTGTTGAGATAGGACACTGTCCTCAGCTCGAGAAAAGCCCCTCACCCAGAGCTACTTCCCCATATCCAGTGACTGGTGGTGATGAGGAGGGCTTTCTTTTATCAGCATAAAGGCCTGATTTAGAAGAGCTATCCAAGCTCCTCCATAGGATAAGCTGAGGTCTCTGCTACAATCATTTTGCTGCTCAATTTCCCCCTTTGCTCAGGCTTGTGTCCCTTGTCCCTCACAGAGGTTGTCCTTGGAAACTCTAATGAAATTCCCAAGCAGTGATCTCTGAGGACCTCTATCTTTTTTTTTGTTTTTCCATCGGTACTGGGGATTGAACTCACGACTGCCTGCTTGCAAGACAGGTACTTATGCCGCTGAGCTAAATCCCCAGCCCCGAGGACCTCTATCTTGACAGTTCTCAAATAGCTTTACTGTGAAAGGGTCACTGGTCTGCACCCATAGTGATGCTCTCAGCTTTTGGAGGTGCGAGGTTAGTCCCACATCAGTCCATGGTCCCCCACCAGCTGGCTTACCATAAGCAGCATTCTCCATTTAGTCCAGAGGTAGGAGGGGGATGCTTGGCAAGTCTGGGACTAGAGCAGCAAGGCCTGGTACCCAGAAGGACAGCACTGAGCCTGACTTGCTTTAACATCCTAAGGACACATCTTTGATTTCTAGAAACGGTGATGAAAATGGTCCACATTCTGCATAGAAATACTTTGAGATGAGAACATCTCCAGTGCTGACTTGCTGGACTGGGATAAGTATCCTTCAGTCCCATCCAGCTGACAGCACATCCTTGGCATTTGCGTTGGTTTCTGATAACTCTCTCAGGCATGGCCAGCCAAGCACTTCTTTGGTCATTTGTATAAAAAGTCACACGTAAGGGCTCTCAGAGGACAATTACAGATACAGATAAGAAAGCCATTCCTGGATGCCACTCTGCCAGTTTTGCTGTCTCTGCAGATGCTCTCAGAGATTCTGTCACTTTTTCTGTACTGCCAAAGCTCTGCAAAATAACCTTAAAAACTACAGTATTGGAAACCCTCACTTTTATTTAACTAAAGGCGCTGAGCCAAAATTTTAGGCTCAACTCTTTCTATCCTATACCTAGATGAGAGAAATGAAAGAGCCTATAGCTACAGCTAGTACCAAACTATCTCAGCTCTTAGTCTGTATCTGGACCCTTACTTGTAGTAGTTTTCCTGCCTTGTTTCACTTGGCCACATCCTTAACCTGTGTCCCATTACCAACTGTGCCCCAACTGGACCATAGTTCAAAAGATTTCAGCAAGTCCATGGATAGGTAACTGCTTCCTGCACCCTTCAATGGTCAAGGTCTCATTTATGAACCTAAATTCTTAGAGATGGGTGTTGGCTGGCAAGATTCTTTCCTGGAGACTAAGTGTTCCAGTTTAACTCTTCCCTCTTTCTTTTGGATCTGATGGACTCCTAGCTGTTCTCAGATCAAGACAGGTGGCATTTCACCTGTGCTTCTCATTTGTCAGCCACCTATCAGAAATGGCAGCATAGGGCTTCCGACATCATCTGGTCCAGTCATTTGAGCATGACTTACCCAAGGACAAAGTCAGGAAACTGATCGAGCAAACTCTCAGATGCAGAGCTCTCCTTTTCTTACTTTAGGTAAGAACTCAAAGTTGAATATTTATAAGAGTTTCTCCCTAATGCAAAGGGCTAGGACTACCTGACAAGTCTAAGGGAAGCTATTTTTCAGATTGTTTCAATCTGATCATGTCCACCTGAGTATGGTATTCCTGACCACAGGTTTTTGACCTAATACTGCTCTATATTTCCTGAAATTGCACCTTACAAATCAGCTAACCCACAGAACGCTGCCATGGGTGTGACTCCCATTGAAATGAAATTGCCATCATAAACACATTGAGAGATGAGAACTTTAGGCAGGGACTAGATCATGAACACCTACGAATGGATTCATGCCATTTTAATGGGAGTGGGCTCCTAATAAAATGATTACTTTGGCCCCCATCCTTATCCCTACCCATGTGATACTTCCCACCATGTTATGATACAGTAAGAAGGTCTTCACTAGATACATCCCACCAATGGGACTTCATAATCTCCAGAACTATGAGTCAAATAAATTTGTATTATTTATAATCGACCAAGTTTTTAATATCTCATTATAGTATCAGACAACAGAGTAAGACAGATACCCTGGTAGACCTAGGATGTGGGCTTAATGTTCTTTGCAGATAGGAACAAGCCCATCCAACAAAATCCAGGATGTCCAATAGTGTGACAGATTCAGAGCAAAATGAAATCAGCAGAGATAAAAGTAATTCAGAAAATGCCTTCCTAGGTGTTCAAAAGTTGTTCAGAGAATGCTCTTTGTACCAAAGCATCTGCAAGCTCATTACACACTAGTTATAGTGACAACAATTCTGGAGCAGAAAGATCAGATGCTTGGCTTCTATTTACAAAGCAGATAGTTTCAAGGTAGCTAAGCAAATACCATCAAATTATCATCTAGTCTACTTAGTTGTAAGCTAAATATATGTAAGTCTTCAGGAAAGAGTGGGTCCCACCCAAGACTTTTGGGGGCCTTGAGAAGAGACTATAAAAAGTATGCATCTCCAGCCAATAATCATCACAGAGATGGAGGCCAGAAATGCCAGTGGAACCCCAACCATGGAAAAGGCTTTAAAAAGGATCTGGGAACCACAGGCGAAGTGAGACTCTTCCCACACTGATGAGGGCAGACATGCAGCCTTAACAGGATTCACGAAGATGGGTGGAACTTGCTGGAGACAAGGCAATTGCAGGAGAAAGCAAGCTGATGAATGCACTGTAGCCTTGGAGAAGATTAATGTGTGGACAAGAGGAAACCAATGAGTGTAATTTATTTAGACTTTCAAAAGGACTCCATACCAAAGCTATTTCTAAAAGTCACTGTAGAATCTGGGTTTCAAAGGACTAGCTGAGGTTAACACCAGTGAAGACGCCTCCATTTTCCTGTGCCAGTACTGAACACTATGGGTAATTTTGATGCTACTCTGAGGAGCAATTTCCAACCAGACTCCACCTCCTCTTATCTCTGAAGAGGTGACCTCTTGTTCCTCTCTGAATTCCCACATGTCTCACACTGAACCTGACATGCAATTGTACATATGTATCTTGTTCCACTACTAGACTAGGACCCACCTTGGGACAAGGACAATGTCTTGTCTCGTTTTGCAATTTACCCTGTACTTCTGCCTAGGATTTCCTAACTAAAAGTGAGAGAAGCCACAGTGACCTCAGACCTGGTAATGCTAACCGGTACCTTCTACACTGCACATGGCACATGCACCCCAAATTCAACATGGTCACCTGAAGTCACTTTACCCCCCCCCCATAGTTGCTCTTCCTATGCCCACTCTTGTTGGGTAGAACCGCTATGCCTGCACCTGCCAGTGACCATTGCTGCCCCCTGTAGCTCTTTTCCACAGCCATCTGGCGGGCCAAGCCCTCTCTGTGCCTCTTCTCAGGTGCCCCACTTCTTGCCTACCTTAGCTGAGCTTTAGGACTATACTGTGTCACTGCACCACTCACCTGCTCATGTCCTTCAGCAGCCCTGGCCCACACGCAGAGATTCTGCTGTTTCCTGCAGATCACCTTCTGTGCCACTCTCGGTCCATCGGCCCAGCTCCGCAAGTCCCCAGACATTGCCCTCAGCTATTGCTGTTGCTACTATCACCTCCCACCAGCTTTCCCACCCATGAGATCCTGCTTGTTCTTTATATCTCAACTTAGGTTCTGCTTCCTCAGAGAAAATCTCTTGGAATCCTGAGATTGATTTACCGCCTTTCTGATGAGCTAATTCATTCAACAAAGATAGCCAAAATCTCAGCACTCATGGAACTGAGCCTCTACTAAGACATACAGAGTCCTTTAGGAAGAATTTTGAAAAGTATAATAATTATTAAAATAAATTCTTCCTTCTGTCGCAGGCCCTTTACATGCACTGCTCCCTTTTCCTAAAACCCTCTCTCCTCTTGGTCTAGCATTCCTTCAATTTCCACTCAATTCCTCAGCTACATAAATTCACTTTCTTGATATTTTTGTCACATTATATAATTAACCAAACATTTAACTTAATTATAATTTTGTGTTTGTTTTATTACTTGATTAATGACTAGTGAATTCTCTGGATTATAAGCTTTATAAGTGCAGAGCCATATTCACCTCGGTAAACCTAATAGAAAAAACGTATTTCTTGTTGAAGACATGGCTTGGAAGTGAAAGCAGAGGTGTCAATCTGGTCCAAGGCAGGGGTAGAAAGGACACACAGAGCATGTGACAAATCAGGCCTGAAGCAGGGGTGTAGGAAGCAGGCCAACAGCAAGAACAAAGTGTGATCAAAATATACAGTGTTTACATGAAAATATTTTTAAAAGCGTAACAAAAGGCATTGTTGTCAGCACCTCAGGTAACATTCCCTTTTACGCTAAGCCACCTACCCCAGCATTCTTGCTACTTTCTGAAGCAGCACTAGACATGCTTTCTCACAGTGTCTTTGTGGTGTTTGCCTGCCTCACTGTCCTGCGTTAATTCAAAACATTTAAGGCAATTTTAAAAAAATTACAGTCCACCCTCATTTACCTAAGTTACCAGATCTAGCAGTCCTGGCTCTTCCCTTAAGTCCAAATAAACAGGCAAGACAAATGTTTAAATTAATTTGGGACACTTTACAGCCATGACTATAAAGCTGAAGACACTTACAAAAGAAGACTTCCAGAGCTGCTCCCGGAAGCGGCCAGAACAATGGGATAAGGGTGTTCGAAACGAGAGGTGTTTTGAGGGAGATTAAGAGCACAGTGTCTTTATTGTAATGACTTTTATTTTACAAAGTAGACATTGACTGAATTTTTTTTTAATTATACCTCATAGATAGCAAAGGTGCTCTGGAGAGGAACAGGAAGTCTCTAGGGGTAGAAGACCCAGTGTTTTCAGGTGGAAACTTCCACAGCAGGGTATATATGGTCCCAGGGGCACATGAGAGGATGCAGTAAGAAGCAGCAGAAAGAAAAATGTAGAGCTAATCATGCTGAACTTTTAGTCTGAGTAAGAAAGCAAGCCCTACAGTTTACTAGTACCAGGCTAAAGGCAGCAGCTCCTTCGTTGCTTGTGCTGAGGCTCATGTACGCATCAGACACCTGGCGTGTGCTGAAGAACACCTGCACCCTGAGGCAGCTCGTGTGTGTGTGTGTGTGTGTGTGTGTGTGTGTGTATTTTGTGAACTCATAGATTAGATCCCTCTGTTTAAACCCACCCTGGAAAAGTGACGTGTGGCTTGGAGTTTCCAAGGAGGAAGCCACAGGATGAAGTCATCCTAAGGAACAGGTTTCCCTCTGCACCAACGCTGCCCTTGCCTCCAACACGCCCTTTATCAGTCACGCTGTGACATCAATGACTTGAGAGAATGTGTGTCTTAGTTACTTTTTAATGTCCCTGAGACAAAATACCTGAAGCCCAAAGCTGGGAAAGGAAAGATTTATTTCTTACAGTTTTTGGAGGTTTCGTCCATACTCAATTGGCTCCAAGGCAGGGTGGCATGGCAGGGCCGCAGTTCATGGTGGCTGCAAACAGCAAAACAGAAACCAGCAAAAGAGCGAGACAGGTCTTCCTGCCATGACATTACATCCTGGCTCCACCCCTAGGCCAACGTAGCACTCACACCCGCAATCCAAGCGCTAGACAATGAACCAATCACAAATGCATAATGCAAATGCATGAGGCCTGGGGGCCACCAACATAAACCATGACAATGTGGTTAAGAATTCTGCCAAAAGAATACAAACTTACTGCTAAGTGTGTCGGAGCTATGAGTTTATGTTGTTATAAATGTTGAACTTGCCCTGTATTTAAATGTCCTCATCCAATATGTTGGTTAAAGGTGATGATGCATGTATACAATATAATATGTGTACATAATACTTAGAAATAAATATCCATACCTTGGAGTTTGTATGCAAGTGTGCAAACATTGGAACTTGCAAGTTGTTTGCTTTATTTGACTTATCTGTTGTTTTCTTATTGAAATGTATGACTAAAACAGCATTAAAGAACTGAAAGAGCGGGTATGGCAGTACATTCCCAAATCCCAGCACTCTAGGAGGCTGGGGCAGGAGGATGGCAAGTTTTATCCTAGCCTGGGAAATTTGGTGAAGTCCTGTCTCAAATTAAAGAATAAAAACCAAAAAATTAAAAGATTTGAGCACTATAGAAAATCTTAAAGAGTTTTAAAAACTTAAAAGAACAGAAAGAAGTTCAGTCTATACAGCAAGGACATAGGACAGCGGAGTGCTGAGAAATTAGGCCAGAAAGATAACAATTTGGCTCAACTCAGTGATTTGGTGTGTATAGTGAGTCATATGACCCACAAGGTCCTCGGTGTATCCTAAAAGAAGTGTGATAGATACTATGCTGCCTCAGTCAACAAGTAAATAATGGTATAAGAGATACTTGGATGTTTATTTATTTTAGAGTTTCTCAACTTGATTACAAAGTTGATACATTTCTATATGGTACATTAAATTATACCCAGTAATTTATATCTGTCAGTATTTTGTGGAGATGATTTACAACCCTCACGTGATATCCTAAAGGTCTTTAGATTAGCAGATGTTAAAAGCTATTGATTTAATTAATGGCCTGGTTCTCTTAACTAAATGTTCCTGGTTGTCAAAGATTCTCATTTTTATGGTCATCATCATCACACGCATGAAATAGGGCCTCAATAATGAATGAATGAATGAATGAATGAGAAAATGAAGGGTTCATATTCTATTCTTTTCTCTTCTGGCATTGAAAGACAAAGGAATGAGAAAATGAAACACGTACAGCCAAAAGTTGATTCTCTCTCATGTAGGGAGAGTTTTTCAATTTCAAGAAATGTGCATATATACAGCATTCACCGCGTGCCCTCTAAGGAAGTTATGTGACAAGTGTTGTTTTATATCCAGATGATGAAGCTGAGGTTCAGAGAAGTTATGCGGCTTAATAAGGTCATGCATGTGGGAAACAGCAGAGGCAGGAGAGAAAGCCAGCCTGGCAGCAGAGTCTGCGCTTGGAACCACCACATGGCGGCAAGACCCACATGTCATTTTGAATGACTAAGGGATCCGTGTCTTTGGAAGCTGCTCAGTATAACTGGGTGGAAAAGATGCCTGCCTTGACCTCTGCCCCCTTTAGCAAAAAATACCTTCACACACAAAGTTGGCCTAACCCGCAGCCACAAATACAGACCTGAGTGAAGAACTGTACTTTGCAAGACAACACAGTGATCACAGAGCCATGAGATTATCAGCATTTTATTATGGAAATTCTCATACTCAAAAGTGTAGAGAAAATATGACGAACCTACAACAATCATCAAAATAATCAATTTCACCACATTCTCTCTTTCACTTGCTCTTCATTTTATTATTTTTAACTAAAACCTTGACATGTAATTTCATAATGGGAGTGTGTGTATGCCTGTGTGTGTGTTATGATAAACTGAACCCAGGGTCTTTGCAGTGAGTTACATACCTAGCCCTGTTTTTATTTTTTTTATTTTGACACAGGGTCTCACTGAATCACTAAGCTGCCCAGGCTAGGGGCAAACTTTGCAATCTTTCTGTTTCTCACTCCCTTAGTTCTGGGATTACAGACAAACACCACCAGACTCAGTTTCATAATAGGATTATAAATATTGTATTACTCACTTAGAAACTGTCCAGAATTTATATCAGGAGCCTGAGATTTGACTCTTGCATCTACAATTTTCTAGCTCTGTTTCCTTGAGCAGTAACCTCTCTGGGCCTCAGTTGTAACATCTATAAATTATGGATGATAATGCCGGCTTTATTACATGGCTTGGAAGATTCGCTAAGATAGCGCATACCAAAGTGACATGTGGGGCAAGATGGAAGCATCACTCTGCTTCCCTGCATGAGGACAAGACAGAGACAGTTCACTTTATGGATCAGTTTGGTTAAACCAGGATGTGCAGTTGTTTGGGCAGTGCCTTGCTGAAGGTATTGTTTAGGTGTGATTAGTATTTACAATCAGTTGACTTTAATTAAAGTAGATGACCCTCCATCACATGAATGGGCTTTATCCACTCAGCTGAACGTCTTCAGAGCAAAGAGATTTCCTGACAAGCAAAGAATTTTACATCCAGAAGGTAATATAGAAATCCTGCCTCTTGGTTCTTGGCTTTGGACTCCAGCTTGACTCTGTCTGATGTACCTCTCCCAGGTTGCTCCTGGCCCTTTGGTATGTGACTTGTCCACCCGACTGTGGGGTCTGGCTTCACTCTGAGACTGGCAAGTTGGAGGAGCAGATGCTGCAGGATGTAGGGAAAAAGAGATTTCTACCAAAGTAGTTTCCCTCCCCTCTCCAGATCCCACCTGCTTCCTCCTCTCCCCCAGCAATGGATTGATGAGGCTCCCCCACATCGCTGCCAGCCCTGGGCACTGTCCTTTGTGATTTCCTCACACTCTGTGGTGCCTACATCTTTGCAAATGGTTTCTCATTACACACTCAGTTTGAGTGTGACATCTGTTTCCTACTGGGAGCCCAATTGGTACAGATGCTAGACACAAGAGTTGAACAGAGAATCTGTACTAGGTGGATCCACATGTTCACAAATTCCATTAGGAAAACTTCACATGCTCATCAGTATTGGTTTTCAGAAGTCCCAAACTTTCCCATCCTCAGTTGGACACTAGAATGGAAATCTCCTCCTCACCTTCTATTCTCTTCCCTTCCAAATATGTCCCCACCTGGGCACTAGATTCACTCAAATTCTTCAGTCTGCTCCTTGACTTTTCTACACCTAATAGACAGGAATCAGTCCCATCCCTTCTCCACAGTCTTGCATCTTTTTGTGCCACTCAGTAGCATCCTGTCCTCTGAGCCTCCATTTTGGGGACTCATTGGCCCACAGCCTCTGGATCCAGCTCAGTCTTACCTGCAGTCCCCCCTGCACCACCCGCCGTCCACCTTCCCTCACATGCACAAGCAAAAACACTGCAGCTAATTTATTTACATTGCCATTATCACTTTTATTTTAGATGTGGTGATTTGCCCATTCACCTATTTCTGCGGCACTACAAAATTAATTCCCACCCTGAGCTAATTGCAAATCTTTTCATTTTCCCACTACTGCCTTAGCATAGCTCCCACCAACTCTCAATCCCATAAATATTTATAACTATATTCCAAATACTAGCAATATGTTTTGAAAAACATGCTCAATTTTACTAAGAATCTGCTACTATATCCGTAGCCTTATACTTCATTGGAAGGTTACATGGGAAGCTGTAAAAAACATCCCTTCCTGTTTATAAAAATTAAAATACAAATAAAACTTTGACCTCTAACTACCAACACAATACTCTGAAGAAATTTTGCTTTAAATAATTAAGAACACTAATAAATTACAAAGCAGTCCTTCTACCCTGCTGTAGCAAGAGATGTCCATTTTAATGAGACAGTGACACTGTGTAGCAATTTTGATGTTTCCCTGATTTCATTAAAATGGGATTATGAGTGTGTACGCCTGTGTGCGTGTGTATAGCCAAAGTACGAACTCAAAGACCAAAGAGCACGCAGTTTGAAAGCTAATTAAAATGGCCTTCAGGATTCAGCGGGTTTAAACAGCACCTTTCTGCCTGCCTCCCGGTCTCTATCAACAGCAGATAGTTTAAAGTCAGCCATCTTGTCTGCTTTGGGACTTTGTAGCTCAGGTTGGTTAACAGCTCCTGGACAGGACGATGAGCAACACCAGCGGGCATCCATCAGCCAGGCCGCTTTGACAGCTAACTCCTCTAGTTCAGAGCATCTTGAAGTAGATGACCCTCCTTGACTAAACCTATTCAGTATGTGACTTGAAGACTACGTCAGCAGGCCTGAGCCATTTCCTGCTGTGACGCCCACCCAGCTTCACACTTCATTTGCTCCTCACCCCATGCTTGTCTGACGCCCTATCTAAGAGGGCTGAGTAAACTCAGAAGGTGCACAAGACTCCCATAACGGGTCTTTCAATCAAAGTTGCTTCCCTTTTTCCTCATTAAGCATCCACCTTTCCCCTTGGGAGCTGCTTAAAGGTGAAAAGCTGAACTTGTAACACCATCTGGATCTCTAAACCTTGCTCCTCACCAGCCTCCTTCCTTTTCTGTCTCTGCCTTCCTCCCCTTGGTGGGTTGCCAACTGGTGGTCAACTTGTAACCGCCAGCTGAACTGAGTCAGTATGGTGATGGGTGTGGAAGCCCGCCTGAGTATTGTTAACAGCACAAAAAAGAGAGCTGGGGAGGATGAGGTGGTGCTGTTGATTCTCCTGGAAAAGCTGGTTTTCCTGATGTGAACTTGGCTGTTCTCATCAGTGGAGGAGCTCAGGATCTTGTGTTGCCAAGGAGGCTACAGTTCTTTTCGGGGGAGCTCCTGTCCTTTCTTTGAGCGTTGCTTCCTGGCTCCAGGGCAGATCCTCAGCCTGCTGGCACAGATCCTTCATCCCACTGATGCAGACTTTCTAGCTTCCACTGCTGACCTTCGGGCCTTTTGGTGCAGGTCCTAGATACAGACTTGCATGAGACATTGTTGGGGGCTCTAGGCCTCCAGTTGGTCTTGTGAAGGACATTGCTAGGGGTCTTCAGCTGGATTCATGCTGAACACTGGTGTGGGAAATTCTTGCCTGGAAACTTGGAGAAATAGTTAAAGTGGCATCACTTTAAAAAAACCCTCTCCTATCTAACTCTCCCCAAACCTTCATGGATACAATATTCTCTCCTGATGTATGGGGAGCCAGTTCTTTTCTTAAAATAGGTCTAAATCTTTAAAAAGCACATGACCCTATTTCTGGGCTTGGCTATGACAGTTTTTTATTTTTCTATCAGGTATACACAATTTAGATCAAGGCTTCTGGTTTCAGTTTTGCTCCTGCTATCCAATTTATTCTCATAACAAGATGAATTTTTTATAAAGTAAACTCGACAGGTCACCCTCTATTCACGCCTCAGAACCTCCCCATCTCAGGACAAAATCCCAAGTCTTCATGGTTACCTACAATGTGCTCTATGGCATTCCCCCACTGCTGTCTCTTTAAGCATAGGGCATTTGCACATGCTTTTCTTGGCCTGGAAATGTTCTTTTCCATCATAAATGACTTTCTCTGTCACTGCTTTTTTTTTTTTTTTTTTTTTTGTCTTTTTCTTTTTTATCGGTGCTGGGGATCGAACTCATGACCACACACTTACAAGGCAGGTGCTTATGCTACTGGGCTAAGCTCACAGCCCCCTCTCTGTCACTGCTTTTAAAACTCTTCTCAAGATTTGACCGACTCTGTTCTGTTATGTCACATTTGGTTTTACTCTCTTCAAAAAAAAGTAATAAGAACTGTGGGAGTAATAAAACCAAAAATGTGTAATTGTCATTGTACAAAAGAAAGGAAAAGAAAGTGCTCTAAAGAATATAACTGCATATATATTTAAGTGTATAAGATAGATAACCATATTACTGAGTTTTGTTGGATTATTGAACAAAACTGTTTCCAGTTTCACTGTTTGAAAGTCCCCTCTATATGCTTTAATTTTGTAACTTCAACAACTATTTCTAAGATGACAATATGTAATCTATTAACTAGTGATTTCCTATTGTTTATTTTTTCTGAAATTCTGTTTAACTTGTACCCTTTGTCTGTTTTTTTCTTTTTCTCCTTAAATAAAAAAAAACCTCTTCTCAAATATCCCCTCATCAGTGAGACCTTCCTAGCCACCTTAAAAAATAAAATAATTTGTAGATACACACACACACACACACACACACACACTCACGCGCGCGCACACCATTACTTCCCATCTCTTTATACTCTATTTTCCTTTACCCCACAGTTCCCTCTCTGACACGCTATATGTGTTTTTAAACACCAGACTTTATTTAAAGAGCAGTTTCAGATTTGCAAAAAGTTACCGCCCAGGCAGGTAATTTCCCTACATCTTGTATTATTATGGTACATTTGCCACAATTAATGAACCCATATAGATAAAATGGCATCGACTGAAACCACGGCCTACATCAGAGTCACTCTCTGTTCTGTACAGTTCTGAGTTCTGACAAGTACATAAAATCATGTATCTGTGAGACATGATACAAAATCCTTGGGTGCTACTCCTTCTGCCTCTCTCCAAATCATTGGCCACCACTGATATTTTTACCACTGCTACCATTTTGTCATTTTCAGAATATCATACTGTTGAACTCATACAGCACTCCATCTTTTCAGACTAATTTTTTTCACTTAGCATTTAAGTCTCCTCTTGTCTTTTTGTGACTTGATAGATCTTTTCTTTTCAGTTCTGAATAAATATTTTGTTTTATGAGTGTACCACTGTTCATTTAACCATGTGTCTATTGAAAGGCACATGGTCTATTCAAAGGTTGTTTCCAGTGTTTGGAAATCACAAACTTTCCTGTACAGGTTTTGGTGTGAACACCAAGCTTTCAACTCATTTAGGTAAACACCAAGGTGTGGCCTTGCTCCATTATATGGGAAGAAGTTGGATAGTTTTTGAAGACATGTTAAACTGTCCTCCACGCTGGCAACACCATTTTGCATTCCCAACAACAAAGAATGAGAGTTCTTGCTGCTCTTTATGTTGACCAGCATTCAACGTTGTGTTTGATATTCTACTAGGTGTGTAGTGATATCTCATTTTAATTTTCAATTCCCTTCAAACAGAACTGACCAGAAAAATATAGAAGTTAAACCTTGCTTTCCCATAGACTGTGTGTTGATCACCTATGTATATTCAGGGCCTGTTGATGTAGTAGGCATAGAGTAGGTACTCAGTTAACACATGTAAAGTTGTATGGAAAGGCATGAGATGGGATGTAATGGACAGAAGCAAAGCTTCTACATGTTTGGTTTCTGGCAGTAGGGCAGGTACCGAGGGTCTTCTGACACTGGAGATACCTCTATTAAAAAAGGAAAAGTTGTATCACAAAACTCAGACCAAGGGATCTCAAAGGCCAATTTTGTTTCCATTCATAGTAGTCCTAACTACTTCTGTAGTTGTCAAAACTGGGTCCATCCTGGCTCCAGACTCCTCTGAGTTCCTCTTGAGATCTGGACAAGACAGAGCCCCTTGAGATAAACTGATGTAACTAAAGACCATGGGGGCTGCACTGATCTCATTCAAAGACAGAGCCCTGTCAATTCAAAGACTGTGCCAATGACAACTGGAGTCTATCTCTTTTTTAACTTAAAAGAGAAAAAAAACAGAAAAGAAAAACAAAAAGCAAAAGAGACAAATAATAAACCCAAAGCAACAACAATATAAGTTTTCAAAACAAAATGGTCGGAATTTAACAATGGTTGTTATGCTGCATATTATTATCTTCAAAAGAGTTGCTTAGATTAACAGATATAGAAATGCAAAATTGATTTAATCATATGAATGTTAACTGTTCTTTTCTAAGAACTAATAGAATTAGTAGTATAGTCTATAGCTATCTTATGTATATATATATACAAATATATATTTTTCTGTATACATACACACTATAGCTATCTTACGTATATATATACAAATGTATATTTTTCCTTTTCCCCTTCTTCTTTCCTCCTTCCCCTATACCAGCTACTTTTCCCCTTTGAGCAGTACACAACAATTTTGTAGATTTTGCTCTTTCAGTTTTCTGTACTAGGGAGACAATGTGAGTTTGATTTATTTAATTTATTAGTATGATCTCAAGTTGCATTCATTTAACTATAAAAGCCTTGGTGCAATCCTTCTTTACAGTTGAGTAGCACTCCATTGTATAAAAATACCACATATTTTTATCCATTCTTCAGTTGATGGGCACTTGAGTTGTTTCCAAGATTTGGCTATTATGAACTGTATGTATATATATATATATATATATATAATATGATATAAACATGGGTGCACATATATCACTGTAGTATGATGTTTTCAGTTCTTCTGGGAAATGTTCAGAAGCAGGATAGCTAGATCAAATGGAACCTCTAATCCTAGCTTTTTAAGGAAACTCCACATTGATTTCCATAGTAGTTGCACCAGTTTACACTCCCACCAACCATGGAGAAGAATTCCTTTTTCCCCACAGTCCCGCCAGCATGTTATTGATTTCTTGATGATATCCATTCTTTCTGGATTGAGATGGATTCTCAGTGTTGTTTTAATTTGCATTTCTCTAATGACCAATGATGCTGAACTTTTTTTTTCATGTATTTATTTGCCATTTGCATTTCTTCAACTGAGAAGTGTGTATTCATCTCAGATGCCCATTTTTGGATTGAGTCTTTCAATTTTGGGGGCCTGAGTTTTTACAAATTCTGTATATGTTCTAGATAGGAGTCTTTTGTCAGAGGGACAGTTGGCTAAGATATTTTCCCAATTCATGGGATTTCTTTTCATCCTGTTGCAGACTTCTTTTGACGTGCAAAAACTTTTTAATAAGGCTAGATCCCAGTTGTTGAATCTGAGTATTTCCCATGCAGTTTGATTTTGTTCATGAACTCTCTGCCTACCCCTATGTCTTCAACATTTCTACCTACTTTATCTTTCAGCAGATTTAGTGTTTCTGTCTTAATATTTAGATCTTTGATCCATTTTGACTTTAATTTAGTGCATGGTGATAAATATGGGTCTAGTTTTAGTTTTTGACATATCCAAACCAATTTTTCCAGTACCATTTATAAAAGAGGTTGTCTTTCTGCCAGTGAACATGTTTGGCCCCTTTGCCAAAGACAAGGTGTCCAAGTGTGTCTGTGGTTGTAGTTATATCTTTTAATCTATTCCATTGATCTTCAGGTCTGTTGTTATTCCAGTACCATGCTGATTTTATCACTATAGCTTTGTAGTATTATTTCAAGTCATGGATTGTGATGCCTCCCGCCTTGCCTTTGTTGCCCAAAATTGCCTTTACTATTCAGGGTCTCTTCTGATTCCAGATGAATTTTAGGAAGATTCCTATAGATCTAAGAAGAATGATAATGGTATTTTGATTGGAATTACATTAATAGATGTAACAATTTTAAGAGAATGGCCATTTTCACAATGTTTGCTCTTCTTATGCATAAACAAAGAATGTATTTACATTTTCTGAAGTACTCTTCAATTTCTTTTTTCAGAGTACTGTAATTTTCAATATATAGATCTTTTACTTCCTTTGTTAGATTGATTCGTAAGTATTTTTTGATGCTATTGGGAAGGGTGTGGTTTCTCATATTTCTCTCTCAGTGAGTTTGTTGTTTGTGTACAGGAATGCTATTGATTTTTGAGTGTTGACTTCCTATCCAGTTACATTACTGAATTAGTTATTACATATAGAAGTCTTTCACTGGAGTGTTGGGGGTCTTCTATGTAGAATATCATATCATCTGCAAATAATGATAATTAACTTCTTCATTTCCTATCCTTATTCCTTTCATTTCTCTCTTTTGTCTAATTGCTCTGGCTAATGTTTCCAGAAGGGAGTGGTGATAATGGATATCTTTGTTTTGTTCCTGATTCTAGGTTGAAAGATTTCAGTTTTTGACTATTTAATACGATGCTGGCTGTTCATTTGTCATAGATGACTTTTATCAGATAGAGGCAAAGATCATCCACTCTGGTTTTCAGTAGGGTGTTTATCATAAATGAATGTTGGATTTTGTTGAAAGCTTTTTCTGCATCTATTGATATGATCATGTGATTCTTATCTTTGGCTCTGCTGACATAGTGCATTATGTTTATTGATTTTTTGTATGTTAAACTACCCCTGCATTCCTGGGATAAATCCCACTTGATCATGGTATATAATCTTCTTGATGATTTGTTGCATTCTATTTGCCAATATTTGACTGAGGATTTTTGCATCAATGTTCATTAGGGAGATTGCTCTGTAATTCTCTTTTTTGGTTACATCTTTCTCTGGTTTTAGTATTAGGGTGATACAGGCTTCCAGGAATGAGTTAGGGAGAATCACTTCCCTTTCAATTTCATCAAAGAGTTTGAGGAGTGTTGGCATTAAGTCTTCCCTAAATTTCTCATAGAATTCAGCAGTGAATCCATCAGGATCTGGGCTTTTCTTTGTTGGTAAGTTTCAAATTACATTTTCAGTTTCACCAGGTGAAATTGGGTTATTCAGAGTTTCACATATCTTGATCCAGCTTTGGTAATTCACATTTCAAGGAATCTGTCCATTTCTTCTGTGTTACTGAACCTATGACAGTAAAGGTTTTCACAGTGAGTATTGATGATCTTCTCTATTTCCACAGGGTCTGTAGCAATTTCACCCTTTTCATTTCTTATTGTGTGGATTTGAGTTTTCCCTTTCCTCTGTTTGATAAGGGTGGCTAGGGATTATCACTTTTATTTATTCTTTCAGAGAACCAATGCTTCAATTCTCTAATTCTTTGTATTGTTTTCTTAGTTTCAATTGCATTGATTTCTGCTCTGATCTTTAGAATTTCCTCCCTTCTTTGGTCTTTGGACTTGACTCGTTCTTCTTTTTCTAAAAGTTTGAAGTGCATCAGTAAGTTATTTATTTGTGTTCATTTCATTTTCCCGATGTGGGAATTTACTCCTGTAAATTTCCCTCTGATGACTTCTTTCATTATATCCCACAGGTTTCAGTAAGCTGCGTTTGCATTTTGTTTGAGTGTAGATATTGTTTAATTTCTTCTGTAACCTATTGGTTGTTTAGGCTGGGCAGGGCTCAGTACCTCTGGGACCTAAGTAGCTGGCCAGATGTTCCCCTGATAGACTGCGCTGGGATGCTAGACTAGGAAGAACTTGGATCCACTGTGTAGCTAGCAGAAACACACCCCCAGAGTATGGGGCCATGGTTTTGTGCCTGGCTGGCTGGAATTCAGAAACTCTAGGACCCATACAATGAGCTGGGGCACCTTTCTCTTCTTTTTTTAATCTGTGTCTGCAATATCTTTTTTTGTCCAGAGCCAACTTGAACACAAACTCAGCTCATTGGATTTGTTTCTACATGAAATTCAGTCACTTTATAATTTTAACAATATTAATGACAGTGAAAGCTTTACATAACACATGGTCTCCTACCACTTTGTTGACTTAGTCTTCTATCTTTTTACTCCTCCTATTTTCTCCTCAAAAAAAATAAATAAAGTTTATTCCTTTCTTTTCTTGTATAGAATATTATTGATCCTTTCTTGAAAACGTGAGCTCCAGAGAACAGCTATGCTGCACAGGAACTGACTATACACCTTATCAAGATATTTTCCTCCAAAAACAAAAACAAAAAAAGCAACTCTCTTCCTAAGATATAATTTTTGTATCAGCTACTAAGGGAATGACAGTTTGTTTCTTTGTTTGTTTGTTTTAATCTCGTTGTATTTGGAACTGCAACTGAGTAAAGAATCTGTCACAGAGAACATCTTGTGGCCTGGACCCCAGGTGCTCGTGGCTGAGTTCCGCAATTAAAGAGCAGGTCCAATCTCAGAGAGTTTTTCCATGATTATCTCTGCAGGGTGCTGTGAACATAAGGCACCTATCATATTGGTCCCAGGTGGAATATAGTTCCAGAGGCTTCAGAAATGCCACATGATAGCTCCTTCCTCAGAACTCCAGACCTCTTAATCAGACAGTAGCTGGTGGCAGTTGCAGTGGTTACCCAGGAGAAGAGTCCATGCCTAGGTGATACTTTTGGCTTTAGTCCACCTGGCATCAGCCAATGAACAGAGAAAAGACTGCAGGCCCCACTGTGTGGTCAAGAGGACTAATGCATCGAATTCACAGGGGGTACTCTCAGTTCCAGGGCACATTAATACCCTGAGAGAAATCTTAGCATTACAAAGATTAACAACCCTAGTTTTTCTGCAAAGCATGGCGGGGTGACTTAATAGGGGCATCTCATGTCATATTTCTATAATGAGTGGGAAATATTCCACATGACAAAACATGTGCTCTATCTATTTGTTTTCTACAGCCCTCAGAAAAGTGGCACGACTCTTACTCTAGGTTACTTAAGAATAAACTCAGGGGCCAGGGATATAGCTCAGTGGCATAGCACCTGCCCGGCAAGCATGAGTTCAATTCCTGGAACCAAAAAAGAAAAATAAAAAAACAATAAATTCTAAGTGTGGAGGAAAGTTAGGGTAGTTAACCTAAATCTATTTTCCTTCTACCTACTGTTCTCCCATCTCTCTCCTTCATCACTGGGAGACACCAGTGAGGATAGTGTTACGAAGATTCTTTTGTTGATCCAGGAAGGGACATGGATTCCTTCACCTCTAATTCAAAATTGTGCTGAGTTCCCACAGCAGCTTCTTCATCCCATCCTCAGGGCTGGGTGCTACACATGAGCTAAGATCTCAGTCCATATGGTGCCATCATCGTAGTAACTAGTTCTGAAGGGGCAGATGACCTGTTCCTATAAATCTCAGAGCATGAAGTGGCTTTGTAGCCTGCTGAATAGTTTAGTCCTTTTTAAAAGTAGCCCACTCTCCCTCTGCTCCACACTCATTGTAGTGTCATCAATACCTTCTAATCTCCTTAAGACGTAAGCAGATGAGTCACAAATTGAGTTCAGTGCTTTATAAGCTTTACTCACTGTCAATACTAATTTGTTTCATCTAATCATCTGCACAGGAATAAGCATAAGGAGTAAAGTTTATGCTAACTGTAATGATTCCTGCACTTGCGTTCATGGCCACTGGCAGCTTCCATGGAAATCCTGGTGTCTATGCCCATCTCTTTCCCAGGAGTTGCTGAAGCATTCCTCCATACAGTCATACCTTAGCCAGGGGACAGCCAAGCACAAAGATCCCTGAATTCATGCCATGTGTCCCCTCATCCCCCCAACTGCTGCTTCTTCCCTGGCACATAGGAATGGGGTTCTAATCCGATTCTCTCAAGTTGAATGTTTTCAGCTCAGGATCTTTACTTCCTCCCAAAGCTGACAAAGATCCATGTCTGTCTTCACTCTATCTGCTTTCTCTTTTTTTATATCAAACATCTATGGAGTTTTTCTTCTGTGAGTCCCTCAGTATTTTAAATTAGAACCAATATTCTCTTTATCTGTGATATAGCACACATGGAGTAAGACATACACACAGTGCCTACTTCCTCTCTCATGTTTCTACTTCCCTTTGATAAAAGCTTTAGACTTACAGTATCTGTACTCTTTTGTGCCAGGTATTACTGGGACTTGGTTAGTGATTTTTCTCCCAAGTATGTTCTCTTAACGCAAGGTCTGGAATCGGTTCTGACACCAACATTTGGTTGCCATGCATTCCCCATCATCAAAATTCCCATCACTTTCTTCAGATGTCACAGAGAGGCAATTTGTCTTTTTATACTCAAAGTATAAAGACAATCTATGTTTAGAATCATTCTAGCAGTTACTCCTGAAACTGTAAATGCTTGAGGTGTGCGTCCTAAAATTTGAGCATCACCTTCCCAGTGAAAAAGAACCGTGGAATAGATAATGAGAAGGACTTGGAAGGACTAATGCATGTCAAATTCATTTTATGGTTAAAATAGCTATTTGTGAAATAAATCACAGAACAATACACAAGATCCCATTTGAATATGAGTTAGAGATATTTATATTTTAGACTTTCATTGTTTTTCTGGACTCATATTGAGGACTGTAACAGCAATTTGTTCTCAGTCTGCATTTCTGTTATTGACTACTGGTTGTGCAGTAAAGAGGCAAATATATCTAGAGCTGAGGCTAAGTAGGAATGAATCCCGGGTTGAGGATAATCAGTAGTTCCACAAGGTTTTGGGTTGCTTAAGCTTCTCTTTATGTTGATGTTGGTCTGTCCTCAAAATAACTTTTCTTCTGAATCTAGAGTGTTTAGATGAATTTAATATTATTAGGACAATTTTATGTTCTTAGATATTTTTACTGTTCTCCAGATAGACTTTATAAGTATATTGCCAAGTTCCAAAAGCTACTCTCATCAGAATATTGATTGGGTTTTTAAAAATGAACAAACTAAGTTGGGAAGAATTAACATTTTTATAGAATTCAGTCCTGTTATCTGGAAAAATAGCATATGTCTCTATCTTGTTAAAACTTAAATTTATGAGTAGCCAGTGTATTTTGCCTTTCCTTCCCAAATTATTCTTTATGTTTATTTTTATTTAAAAAAGTATTTTTGCTGTTACCTCTGCCACTTCATTCCATTTTCCAAAGAGCTATTTATTCTTATTCTCTTTTTTGCCAAATAAGAACATTCTCTAAATTCATGAGTATACCTATTAGCAGAGCTTCGGCTACCTTCTGCTTGACTTTTTAAAGAGTGATTTGTCTTATTATTTTCCTCCTGTTTTTTAATAATAACTGTACTGTTGTTTGATCCAAGTAATTAAGTAAACCCAATCTTAACTGATTGGGTTTTTGGACTTCTAAAAAAGTTTATTATTTTTAAAATAGAAAATGTGGCCAAGAGATAACATGTAACAATAACAGAAACAGATAATAAGTACTGAGTACTTATCATGTGCCAACCAATATAAATTCTCTAAATACTCATTTACTCCTACAACATCCAGAGAACGTAGCTATCGGTACATATTCACGTTTTATAGATTAAGAAACCAAGTTTCCATTAGTCAGCCTGAATGTGATCCCAACACTTCTGCATTGTTTTACAGTTCTCATAGTAATTTTCCCTCATTTGAATTTACTGAGATTACCACTGGGCCTAGTATTTACAATCGGCTTTGGTAATGTTCCACAGATGCTTGATAGGGACCTTGTTTACACTTACCAACTTTGAAGTAAACACATTCCTTAACATTGTCTTAGCCTTTATTTAAATTGCCTACTTCATCAAAGACTAAGTAGTTTGTTAAAATTTCAGTGATTTGGCTTCTAACAATTTCTACTGATTGTGCCTATAGCAAATAAGCCTGTTGCATCTAACAGAAATCCAGCCTATCATTGAAACTGTTTTCCACAACTTCCATTCAATCTTTCTCTGCTCCAAAATGAATTTTAAAATGCTTTTGCCTTTTTCATTTGTGTGCAATCCCTTTTTATTTCAATTTCTCCATTATCATTTTATCTGGTGCCTTTACATCACAGCTTCCTCTCTCCCTGCTTTATTCTGTATTGTAGCAAAGGCTTAGACTTCTTACACACTAACAATGTCAAATTACCCTCTAAAATTATCCTCTGATTTCAGAGATCTGCTCTCCTGCTGAGCCATGGAAATGATGTCGCCTTTCTCCCCCAGTTATCTCTTTCTTTCTGTTTATTCAAATCTTGGTGCTTGCTGAGTGGCAGAGCATAGGAGTAACCTTGGTCTGTTCTCTGTCCGGTTGGATGCTGGTCAGATTTCCTATTCAGCTCTCTATTTGGCTGGTGAGTCAATGTACACAGCTCCCTCCCTGATTCCTCCTTCTATTAGGCATTTTGGATTCAGTTCTTCTGAACAGAGAGGAGTCCTTTGCTTAGCTTTCCAAGACCTTGATGAGTGTGAGCAGTCAAATACAATGAACTTTGGTTTCTAACAGCTTCTCTCAAATATAGAACCAGGAATCCACAAATTCTTTGTGAATTTTAACATTCTTTGCTTTTTTGTTATAATCTAAAAAGATTATTACTGTCATGAGCAATCGCGGGTCCTGCCATACATGCAGGCAGAAGTATGGCTGCTCTGTGTTGGATGAGTTGAAATACTTCAAAACAATCTGCTTTCCTCAAATGTTTCCCATACCCCTTTGCTACAATGCTTGAAATTTCCACAGTAGTACTCTTTCTTTAAAGATTGTTTCCAAGAAAGAGAAAATTTAACCATACCATGTCTTGTTAGGGGTAGCTATTAACATGAATTATTATAGTGACACTGATTATTGTCTCCAATGAGCATCTTATATATTTGTAGAACTTTTATAGTTATAACAAATGTAAGTTTCTTGAGAGTCTCAACTATCTTTGTATATATTTTTGTTTTTCTAGCCCAACCAAGTTGGTGAACATAGTAAGTTCTCAATAAACATGTGTTGAATAAATAAATAAACAGTTATCCCATACATAATGTCATTAAATGCTCACATTCAAATCCTGAAGCCAGGAGAGTTTCAGATTGTACACATTTTGCCATTTACTAAGGGGTAGGCTATCTGGAGTCAGAAAGGAGACCATTCTAGATGATGAACTTGTCCCATAGATGTTCATAATCTGAATTTGGGGCTGAGGAGGATAAATTTTTGGAAGAAGAAGGATAATGATGAATTTAACCAAGCCTCCAAATAGGTGCTGAAATTCCTTGCTGAATCCTGGCAATTCAGCAAGGAGTTAATGGAAGCTTTGAGGCAGACTAGATAATTAACAGGATTAAATCTCTACCTGTCAATTAAGCCAATATATTTGAGTATAATACTGTTTAATTCTGTACCAGGAACAGTGCAATAAATCAAAGTTTACAGATGTCTTCAGCAAGCCCTTGATGGATGAAACACTGTAACTCAGAGGTGCATAGAAAATCTCAAATAAGATAACCTCCCATGTGATTAATATAGCTGTCTGCATTGGCATTGGCTCCAGAAGGTTCTAATCCAAACATGTTTAACATCACATACTTTATTGTGACAGATTTAGACACCTGAACTAACTAACCAGGCAAATGGTGCTTAATTATACTGACTCATTACAGACCTCAGCCATAAAGCTGGGACACTAAATTAAGTGTTCATTCCCATTACATACACACAACATAAGCAGACCAGTATCTAGAAGGTCTTACATGGCCTGGTGTACAATGCACAAAGGAGTACTCAGGTCTTTCCGGAGACCATTTCCTTTCTCTATTTAATGGTGCTTGTCCACAGGTCTAGTTAAGAAGGGCCATCTAATGCATATTACTGATCCCAAAGAGAAAAATGCATGTGGACATGAATGTCTCTACATAAATTTATTCATTTTAAAACCACAAAGTGAGGTTCAAGTCTTTCCACGTGTGTGTATGTGTGCGTGTGCATAAAAAGCAGTGGCTCCAAAAGCACATGTGTAAAACCACAACTCTGTTTGAGAGGCTAAACAAAATATTCACCAAATTTCAAAAGCACAGTCTTCTAAACACATTTACACCCTTGAGTTATTAAGATTGGCTTCAAATATACAGACACAAAATTCAATTGAAATATCTCTATTTATACTGTAGTCATAGTGTGACCATAATAAGTAGGACTTGATCAATCATTTTTTATTGGCTAACAGGTGGATAATGTGTGCCAAACATGGAGACTCTGGGATATAAAAGAACTATAACCCATACTCTCCACCTTAAAACATATCTCATACATTTGCAAAGAGAAGCTTACCACATGCTAAGGACTATGGTTGTGGTATTAGCATCCTAGACATACGAGTTCTATGAGGAAAGAGAACAGTGTTGGCTGAAGTTAGAAAGCCTTCATGAAGGTGGTTATTTGAGATGAATATTTAAGAAAAGGAAGACTTTTAGCAGGCAAAGAAGATGGAATATGTCAATCAAAATTGCAGAGACAACAGGAATTACTGTGCAGGGTAAGGGAGGCATCGTGAAAATCAATTTTAAGATTATATGTGGGATATTGGTGATGGATCAGGTCAATCTGACAAAACCACACCTAGAAAATCACCCAGAAACTAAAACCAAAAGTAATAGAAAGACATTTAACATAATGGGGTGCAAATGTTCCCTAAAAAGAGGTTTCTAGGAATCCTGGTCTAGGAAGGGTGTACAGAACGAACTAGACAAAGACAGCATGAGCCAGAGTCAGCAGCTGGGCAGGGACTGCAAATTCAGAAACAAAAGCACCTAGCACCTTGACTGAAGAAAATGGAAACAGGGATAAAGTCTGGAAGAGATTCCCCAGCTTGTCGTCCTGCACCGGGGCTCACAGTTCCAAACCAATCACAGTTTCACGGCATTGAGCATATGACCCCTTCTGGCCAATTACGAGGGGCTTTAGGGAAAGATTTCTTTTCCTTAAGTGAAAAATATAATCATATAATCTCTCTTCGCCTTTCAGATATTGTCATCTGCATGTGACATTTGAAGCTGTAGCACCATGTCATTATCATCTTGGAAAATATTCTGAGGTGAGATTATTAAAAACCCTGACTCCTCAAAGCCTTTACATTCAGTAATTCAAGATAATTCACATCTTTCTTAAACTACTTTGGGTTGTGGAGTTTTGCTACTTGCAACCAAAACATTCCAGTTGACCCACAGTCCTATCTTCTGGAGTGGAGAATAGAAAATCTTGTAACACACTATACAAGGAAGAGCCAATAGTAACAGGAGGGGACAGTCATGAGACAGAAGTCACTTTATGATTTGCAGACCTTTAAAGATTTATCTCACAAGTCTATGACTTAAGCAAATGAAATTTATAAAATTACGGCACAACAAATTGAAATTCTTTATTCCTCAGATTTGTTTAAATTGGTATTTTCTTTTGTTTTCATCATCAGAGAGTCTATTAACTCTAGTGGGATTTAGTGTCTTCTGCTTTACGTTGTCTGAAAGCTATAAATGACAGCAATAGATATTTTGATTGCTCCCTGAGCAAACTGTGAGATGAAGCCTGAAAATTTAGCTTTCAGTATTATATGTGACTCCAGACCATCCCTTAGAGTTGACTGCAGCTGTGGTGAGCTAAAAGTACACACTGGACCAGTAGGGATAAGCAAGATGATGCCACAGGAGCAACACAAATATCCCAAGGGCTTAACTATAAGCATTTACTTTTAACTCATCAAAGCCCACTTTGAACTTAGCAGGCAGCTATCCCCCTTGTGGGGCTCAGTGGTCCTAGATGCTCAGTATTTCTCTCAACATAGGCTTCTGAGATCACCAGTGCAAGGGAAAGGAGGGCAGGAGGTTCTCACTGCAAGTAAACTTTCACACCTATGACCCCCTCACCTGCAGCCTGCTAGCCTGCACCAATGATGTGGTTCGCCTACAAAGAGAGCAGAGCCAAAGGACACTGGATTCTGCTGCACATACTAACAAATAGTCCCCAGCATCCCCTTTCAGTGGCAGCATTCTGTTGCCTAGTCCTATTGGTTAGAATCTAAACAGACCTATGAGGTATTTCATGAAGTGAATACAAACTGAGAGTTAGAATCACTCAATAATGGCTTTTGTCTTGGTCAGCCTTCAAAGAGCAGCTTTTCACTTATCTATTGTTCAGTATCCTAGTTTGGACAATTGTCTACTTTGATCTTTTTCTTCCCATGATTCCTAATTCCCTGAGCTCAGTATATTGCCAGAGAAATGGTTAAAATAGGATGGAACTTGATCTAACTTGAGTGGGAGGGATATTGGAAATAATATACTAAGGAAATCAGATGCACTAGAGTGAAAAAACTGGATATGGGAGGTTTACTGGTTGAAGGCCTGCATAGGCGGGCACTGCTTCAGCTCCTCCTATTAAACTGAGAAGTATTTTATGTTTCTTTGCAAATAGCTGTTGAATGATGTGGTACACTTCTCCTGAATTTCTCATATTTGTTTCCTTTTTTTGGAGTATAGGAGCTATCAGCAAAAACCCTATCTAGTCAACTTGGCTTCACATGAGAGCTATCAACATAAAGCTTCCCTGAGAAAGACCCATCAAAAAATTTGCATTCAGGTTAGGCATGTTGCTAAAGTTTGTGTCTAGATGTCACCCCCAAAGCCTTGCACAGTCATGGGGGTGCGCTATTCAGAGGTAGCAGGATCTAGAATTTGTGATTGATTCATGATCCAATGCTGAGATTAAGGGTGTAAGTGCTACAGCCCCCTAAGGCAGGCAGCCTGCATACCATATAAGAAATAGAAAGTGTCTTATCCCTCGCTTGTTGCTTTGCTAACTTCTGGCCACCATGAACAGCTCACTCTTGTTGCTTTTGCTGTCTTCTGCTGCCATGAACTATTACCCCTGTCATGTGCTACCCTGCCTTGACACCAGCCAATTAGGGACCGAAACCTTTATAAACTGTGAACTAAATAAACCTTTTCCACTTTAACTTTGAGTGTTGTATATTTTGTCTCAGCAAAATGAAAAGAAACTAAGACATAGCTCAATAGTAACATTCTTATGTGGCATTCATGCACAGGGTCCTACATTCAATCCCTAGCATGCACTTGTATACACACACACACACACACACACACACACACACACGTACGAGGGCAGGTACATGAACACATTTAGATCCAATCTTTTCCTATGCCAAACTTATAAACGTTATCATATAGGTGTGTATATACAGGAAAAAGCAAAGTAAATATAGTGTTAAATATTACCCCCCAGTCTCAGACATCCACTGGGAATTTCGGAACAAATTCCCGTAGGTGAAAGGGAGACTTCATATATAGAACTCTCAATAAATAACTATAATTATGCTGTGATAGCAATATTATTATACCTTCACCTCTCTCCTTACCTTCTCTATGTAATTAATGCATTTGACAGGAACATTTTTTGGTCACTTGTTTCAAAATTCCTATTAACAGCAGGGCATGTGGGTTCTATGGTGATTATGAATTTCCCCAAGCCCTTTGTTATTAGAATTTCTGTTCTGCTATCTGTCACCTGATAAACCAATCAGCCTCTATCTCCTAGCTATGGTTTTCAGATTTTATTTGCCAAAAAAATCCAGCAATAGGACTATTCTTGTTTTTTAAATTCCTATTATTATGTTTAGTAGGCAATATACAGGATCAAATATCAGCATGAATAAAAAGCTGTATCCTGGACAGGCCTGCTCTCATAACATGCCCAGCCTTAGCTTCCAGCCCTCGCTGATAATCATTGTTATTATTTTCTTATACATTTATTTTTCTCCTTTCTATATACAAAAGGTAGCATGCCTTATATAGTGCTATAAACCTTGCTTTTATCAACTAACAATACATCCTAGGGCTCTTTCTATAGAACATTTGGAGTCTGGGTTTTGCGTTGTTATTACAACCGCATGGGGGCTCTGCCATGTGAATGTACCGTGGTTTATTTAGTTAGTACCTTTGTGTAAATATTTATGGTTTTTCTAGTATTTCTCTATTACCAAAAAGCCACAATAAATAATTTCATATTTAAGTATTTCATTTGTATTTGGATAATTGGGAAAATAAATTCTCAGAAGTGGTTTTGTTGGTTGAAAAGGTAAATGTACTTATCTTTTTGATAAATATTGCAATTTGGTCATCGTATAAATTGTATCATTTTCTACTCTTAGCAACAATGTCTAAGAGGGCGAATGTTATGGTTTAAATGTAAAATATCCCCTCAGAGTCTCATGTTCAGAGATGGGGTCTGACCAGAAGGGGAGGGCCATTAGTGGCATGACTTGGAAGGGTGAAATGTTGTCTCTCTCTCTCTGTCTGTCTCTCTGTCTGTCTCTCTCTGTCTCTCTCTCTCTCTCTCTCACTGTCTCTCTCTCTCACTGTCTCTCTCTGTCTCTCTGTCTCTCTGTCTGTCTCTTTGTCTCTCTCTGTCTCTCTGTCTGTCTCTCTGTCTCTGTTTCTCTCTGTCTCTGTCTCTGTCTCTCTGTCTCTGTTTCTCTCTCTCTCTCTCTCTCTCTCTCTCTCTCTCTCTCTCTGTCTCTCTCTCTCTTTTTCTGGCTGCCAAGGAATGAATAATTTTCCTCGGCCATGTTGTTTGCCTTGTGGTTTCTGTCTTACAGCCTGTTGACCACTGAAATTGTGAGCCAAAATAAACTTCTCGCTTGAAGTTTTGGGTCATGGGCATTTTGTCTCATAATGAGAATGCTGACTAATACAGTGGAAAAACATATTTTAATGGATAAATGAATATAAATAATGAAAGTAAGCAAAACAATTTGCAAAGGGCACTGGCGCATTGTAAATTAAAATATTATTACTTGCTAGAAATGGGAAAGTTCTACATTGGCTGTATTGTAGGTAATGATATGAGGTTTACAACAAAGCAGAACTTACACTGCCTTTTCTAATAACAATGGCAAGTCCCCTGTACTTAGCACATTATGGGCCATGTCGCTTTAGAACACCATATAGAGTATGTGGAGTATCTGACTCTAGATTCTGGGTTCTTTCTTGCAAGAGAACCCAGGCGGAAACCAAATATTCCTGCACCATTAGTCCAGAGTTCACCTTCCTCTGCCTCCATCACGCTTCTGCTTATCCGTCTACTCACTGTCATTCCCACCTCTCGTGCCATTATTTCTTGAGCCCCAACTCTCCTAAGGGTGGTGAGGTGGACCCTTTGCAAGCCCAGGTTCCATGTTTTCAGCCTATCACTGATTTTAGGTACAGCGTGCTGGAGAGTTCCAAAGCACACTGACCCATAGCTCCCCCTACAAGCACTCACATCTCTTCACTCTTCTGCCTTGGGGCATCTTCCGAAACCACAGGATCTCACTCATACTGGAGGAGCCAATGGAGATGTACTGAAGCCCTGGTAAATGATTCTCAACCAATGGTGGGCAGAAGTTAACGGATAAATGCCCTATTGCCATTCTTGGAGACGAAATCTAAGGAGTATTCTACAAGCTTTCTCAAAGAGCACCCAGCGATATTAAGACCCAGTTTTCCACCATCATAATCAGTTTCATGACACATGCTAGTTGGTTTTTCCCCCTCAACACCTCTCTGTGCTCTACATCCTGACCCCTGCTTCCTGGAATCTTCTCCCAAAGACAGCTCGTATCGAAGTCCTCACCCCTGCTTTGCTTTCAGGGCAATTCCAACAAAGGAAGGCCAATCTCTGTTTCAGTATATGTCAGTGTGTACAAGTAGACAATTAGAAAAGTTTCTAGAAAATTTGCAAGGGGAGAGATCAAGGCTACAAGCCATCCTCACATGGTGGAAAGGCTTGAGCAGGAGTCAGGTAAATTGATCTATCCATGGATTTGCCTCTGAATTATCATATGATCTTGGTCAAATCAATTCTGTCTGACTATAGTCTCTTCATATGTAAAAGGACTAAATTTCTCTGTTGGCTCACAGGGCTCTGAGGTATTTTCATGTACCATTTAACTTCTATTAGGTGTTTTCAGCACCCATGAGAGCACCTCATGCACCCTGAGTTGAAGGGAAGAGTTCTTGGGAAGAGATCAAAAAGTTGAATTTCCTAATTTTTTTAAAGTGGAGTTTATTTTCTGTAGGGCTGATTTTATGTCTTAGAACTGTTATTGCTTGGGTTGTTTGGCTTATTCTTTTTTAAAGATGTTTTCCAAGTGCATAGGATTGATAACCATATTACTAAGTTTTTGTTGGATCATTGAATGGAACTGTTTGCAGTCTCGCTGTCTGAATGTCCACTTTGTACGCTTCACTTTTATAACTTGAACAACTATGTGTAAGAGGACAATATGTAATTATCAACTAGTGATTTCTTACTGTTTATTTCTGAAATTATGTATTATTTGTACCCTTTTTCTGTTTTGTTTTGTTTTTCTTTAAATAAATTTTTTTTAAAAAAAAGATGTTTTCCTTCTCTGCCCTCCCTTAGTAAGGGATATAGTAAGATCAGGGCCTCCCGCTACTTTGAAGAACCTTGTTTCGGGGAGACTCAGAGGACCAGGATAGTATCCCATGAAAAGGGGCCAGCAAAAGAGCAGCTGAAGCCAGATATGCTGCAGTCTCTAGGAAGGTGGCCCTGGATACTACAGGCCATGTTTTGTTCCTTAAGGAGGGGGCACAGGAGCACATCTCACCTTGCTCCAAGCTGGCTCTAAGTCTCAGAGGACAAAGGGAATCACTGGCAGTCATTCCTGGTCCAGTCCCACTCACAGGGGAGGGAGAACACATGGAGAGGGAGCTAAGGCAGTCAGGTGTGCTGCCCTGCAGGAAGCCCTTGCAAGTGTGGGACCACTGAGGGTTCAAGAGCCTTGTTTTTCTCTAAAAAACACAACAGTGATAATTAAATGAGATAAAGTATCCAACCTGTGAAGTGGTATAAATACTACTGTGTATCCAAATAAGGACTCATTAGATAATGGTACTTCATGATCTTTTTCTTTACCAATTCTTCTTTCTTATTTAGAGCTCTACTCAAGTCCCAGCACCAAAATACTTGTCAAAGGAAAATATTCACCACGATTGCATGTTGTCACACAGAAATTTATGAATGAACTGAACTGCTTCTTGTCTGAGTGTGGAGTTCCCATTCTTGGTATCACTATGACTTCTTGAGAAAACAGGATTGTTTTGTTTTGTTTTGTGGGAGTTTTTTTTTTTTTGTTTTTGTCTTTTGGTTTGAGGGACAGGAAGTCAGGTAACCCCCAGACATCCAGAATGAGTAGCCAGTAGAACACCTGTTAGAGTTCTGGCCATGCAAGCCTACGATGAGGATTTTTTTGACTGCCAAAATTTGGAGGATGGTCTTTAAAGTCTGAGACTGTTCATAGCAGTGTTAAATATATGAATGTCATTCATCATGTATATTATGATGGGAAAATTAAAAGCAGACAATTATTGTTTTGGGAAAAGATCTTGATATGGAGTCACCTGTTTGGTTGGTTTGAGTACGAATGGTAGCACCACTATTTGAGGGTACAATGGGGACTGCTCCACTGGAAACCTCAGTGCAGCAGATTTAAGCTTGACAAAGTTTGCTTCTTAGTGCTAGGTAGAGGGTGGAGGAACCACTCTATTTCATACAGTTCCTCTATCTTTTTTTAATTTTAAAAAATTTTTATTTTAAAGAGAATAAAACCAAGCAAAATAAAATGGAATAAATCCAATCAAAACAAGACAGTGGAAGTGACACAGGAATTCAAAACAATACAAAATCAACAATGGTTATCAAAATGCCTCTTGTTGTCTTCAAAATATCTGTAGACACCTTCAGACATAGTAGAAATCAAGCAAAACAGAACAGAATAGAACCAATAAAAACAAAACAATGAATGCAATAAAGGACTTCGAAACAGGACAATAGTAAATCCAAAATGGCTACCAATATATATAAAATATATAATTGCTATGAATTAAGAACTGGTGGTCAACTTAACACCAGCTGGACTACATCAGCATGGCACTAAGCGAAGGTGCTCCACCTGAGGAAATTTGCCAGGATAAACAGGTGGAGAAGAAGAGAAGTGTTGAGGGCATTCAGGCGTTAATGTGTTGTTGCACCGAGGCATTGTGGGTTCTTTCAAGAGTTGCTGTTTGAGCTGTTGGTTCTCCTAGAGACGCTCTGGTCCTCACATCAAGCATTGCTTCCTGGCTCTGGAGGGGAAGACGTGTGCCGCTTGGTCTCCAGGATGAACTTGTCATGATGCTTCCTGGCACGTACCCAACTGTGTTTGTCATAGGAGGAGCTCAGGGCCTCCGTGTCACTGAGGATGGCTGTGGTGCCTTTCAGGACAGCCCTGGTCTTTGTTGTGAGTGTGACTTCTCAATTCCAGCATAGAACCCTCATCCCATTAGCACAGCTCCTTCATCCTGCTGGCCTAGACTTTCTAGCTTCCATCACTGACCCTTAGGTCTTTCTGGCATGGATCCTTGAAAGAGACTGGCATGAGTCCTTCTTGTGGGCTCTGGACCTCCAGTTGGACTCGTGGGAGGCATTGGCCTGAGCTCTGGATTTTTATCTGGACTCATGAGGGACATTGCTGTGGGATTTAGGCTCTTGACTAAATAATCTATGTCTTTGGTGTTGCGGATAGATTTTCCTGTGTTAACTCCCGATGACCATTATAAAAATAGTATTATAAACTCCATGTCCTGATCCTAATTGTTCTCTGTGAACAACTCCTAATTACAACAATAATATATATATATAAAGTACATCTTGCTATCTTTGAAATAGCAGCCCATGCCATCAGATATAATAAAACCAAACAAAATGAACAGAATAAAACCCAACCCAACAAAAAAAATGAAAATGATACAGGACTTCAAAAGAGGATAATAGGGTATTAACAATGGCTACCACCTTCACAAGGAGATGCCCCGCAAATACTACATTGTGTATTGCTATCCTCTGAATAGATGATCAACCTACCTGCTTTAGACCTGCAAAGTCAGTGAAACACTGAATACTACAAGCATTAAATTGTATTTTACCTCATTAGCTATCATCGCAGCCTGTGTTTCTTCAGATCAGCTGATCAGTTAAGGGGGCTGGGGTCTTCTTGTTTCCCAGTCCACTCTCTGGAAGGGGCTGGGGTCTGGATCTCCCCCTAGCAGCCTGCACATGGTGCTGATTCACAGGTAGGGTTTGCTTCTTGATGACTTCTTGTTCTCTTTCCCTGCAGTCCACAAATGGTACTGACTCATGGAAGTTCCTCTATCTTATTGCTCACCATCCCTCAAACCCTGAGAGTATACAGCAAAAGGTGGGTCCTTGCCTGAATTAGTCCATTCTGTGTTGCTGTAATAAAATACCTGAGGATTAGTTGATTATAAAGTAACGAGGTTTATTTGGCTCACAATTCTGGAAGAGCAAACAGTATGGCACAAATATCCTGGTAGGAACTGAGAAGCAGAACAGGAATCAGTTCCACAAAAAAGGATACATAGTAGAGGTAGCCTAGCTGTAACAACTCATTCTCAAGAGAATTAATCCACTTCTATTAAACTGACCAACTCCCAAGATATAGCACTTATCCATTTGTAAGGGTGGATCCCTGTGTCTCATTAACTTACACTAGCCCCCCATTTTAAAATTCCCACTGTGGGTCAAACTGTCAGCACATGAACTTCTGAAGGACAAACTATCCAAACCACAGCACTGCCACAATCACAGCCCAGCTTGAAAAAGTTTAGAAAATGTAATTTTTTCAAGCGATTGTCACAAATTTGGGTGGGCAACTTGCAGTCTGCCACTCCCACCTCAGTTAGTGATTCCCTCTTCCCTGCTCCTTGGTAATTTCAGGCAGAAACACGTTGCTTGGTTCAGGGAATAGTAGGAACCCAGGGTATAGGGGAAGCCAGAGGATCATAATGCAGAGTGTAGCATCCATCCATGGTGCCCAGCTGCTTTCTGTGTGCCAATGAGAACAGAATACAAAGCATGGACTTAAAATTCAGTACAGAGATACACGACTGTAGAAAGGGCTGTTGTACTGGAGGGGTTAAAACACGCAAACTGAAAAAGAGAGAGACTGAAAAAGGCTGTGGAAATCATCCTCCCTGCAGGCTCTTTCAGTAATGCCATTGTTACTGATCATTTCGGCCTGCAAATCAGAAGCAGAGCAAAGTGACCCCTTGAGCTCCTTCCAGATTTATGATTTTATTATTCTGGTCCCTAACAGGCTCGTTATCTACTCCCCCTACCATGCCAAAAAGAATCAACTTAAAAATAATCTTCATAAAAAGCAACATTACCTGAGGAAAGAAATCAATTCTACTTGCACATTAAGAGATTTTCTTCCTTTTATTTTTCTGACTTAGACTATTTGCATGGAAACGGAAGCACAGCTCATCCGCTCACTGGTGCCATTCTCTTGTGTTCATTCTCTTGTTTGCTCTGTGACATGACAATCAGTCACTGTGGAGATGGCTGCACATGTCAAGAATAGATAATTTCATCATTTCAGGTGTATTCCATTCTGGATTCATAGTTTCTGTGATCGTTTGGGCTTTTTTTGCTGCTCTTATAAGAACAAAAAAGATCTATTAAAAATCCTTCCAATTAACATTTTTAAAATATATTTAATTCTTTTGTTATTTTCAATTCATAGAGATGATGCTTATCCACTTATTTACACTTACAGCAATTCCAGATGTTAATAAAAGAATATCTCTTAGTTGTTTTTTTTTATCTTGATGAAAGTAAAATGTTCTATGTATTTAGGAGCAAAATACTCCAGTTTCAAGGGATGTAGATGCCTAGCATTTGGCAAGTTCTTAGAAGGTAACTGTTATTCCAAAGTTCTGGGTTTACCTGTGTCTCCTGCAAAACATGCCTCTCCATTATCAAAAATTTCATAATTGAATATTTCTTGCTTGATCATCTGCTAACAGGCAAGAGCTCCTCTGAGCTCCCACCTCCCACCCAGTTACCTGGGAAGAAGTACCGTAGAGGGCAGGGGAGGAAACACACGGGGCACAAAAGGAGGGGAAAGGGCACCTAAAAATACCAGAATTAAGCCTTCTTAGACTTTCCCTTGGAAGCTAGGAGAGCAAAAGCTAATAGTGGCCCACCCATATCTCCTCTGCCCATTTAGCAGTCACCCACAGCTTGTTGAACAGTTGCAGAGAAAGTCATGGCAATTATCTCCAGCATCTCATACCAAGAGCATACTTATCTTGTTCATGGGGAGGCCAGCAGCACCAGAAGTTGAATCCCTAAGAGCAGTCTTCAAGTTGGCAAAGGATAAAGCTTGATGAACTAAACCTCGGGTTCCTGTTATCTCTATGTGGCAGTCCTGCAGTATATTGCCCATGTTTCTCAAGGACCACACTGAAGGATGCACTCAAGGATGCACTGAATCCTTGTTGCTCACATAACACACCTATCATTTACTCTCTTTGTTGATTTTTGCCCTTCCTATCTCAATCTTTCACTTGTTCATCATTCTTTCTGTGATCACTAACTCCACCGTGGATATTTTTTTATCCAATTCATGATTCAACATTTGCTTCTGAGGGGATTCAAACCAAGCCAATATGTCTTCTCAGACTACAACAGTTCACTGATATCCTACCATGTCACCCACTACCTTAAATGAATCTTTCCCAACTACCTACAAAGAGACCTCTGCTTAAGTATACACTTTCCCAAGATGGTACCCATCTGGCTTCACCTCCAATAGTCTCTCCCCTCCCAGAATAGTTTTCCCAGCCTTTCTCTTCTCCTGAGTGCTTCAATATCCACTAGCCAGTCCTTGATATTGCTGACAAAGTTGATTTGCCAAGATGGTGACACCTGGTAGAGTCATGTCATCTGCTTTTCCTCCCGACCATTCTTCTCATTTAGCTGCTTGATTAAATAAAAAGTCAGGTCAATGATCTTATCAGAAGATACAAAAATGAAATCTACCTGCAAGCAAGGTGGAGGGATGATGGCTTTTCATATATATCACATGATAAATATTAGCAAAAAATACCTACATAGATATAATGTAATTAAGGGAGAAAATGGGAAGAAGATAGGGTGCATGATTCTCTTGGAAGAAATAGTACAGAGCTCTTATTTTCTATCTTAATGAAAAATTGTAAGTTTTACACTCTTTCAGAATAAATAGAATTGTGACTTATATTTCATAATTCATATAATTGATTTCTTGAATTTTGACAGTTCTATCATGTTTCCAATAAATATCTTCCCCTCCACAGGAAGTTGGTCATATGATGTTGGAAGAGAGTGATTCAAGTGAACTTGATTATTTTCTTTCCTTCAGTTTCAAGGCAATTACTCCTTAAATCATTTATTTGTCACTTAGCAGAAGCCATCTTGCATTTTAAATTCCTTTTTGCACCTACAAAAGCCCAGCTTCTCCAGGCAGGCATCTTACCTCATACTTCTCTGAGGACTTGATAATTGCCAGTACTATAAAAATAGAAAAACAATTTTCCTGTTATTGATGAGAAGATTAGTCTCTTCCTGAAATATATTATAAAATTTTCTTTTTCCTTCCAAAAAGTAGGTGGTAGAACCGGATCTGTGGCCCTCTGTAGTTCTGTGCTGAGTGGATTTGTCATGTTTCTCATTTATTAAATGAATAATCAGCTTTTCCCCTCATGCAGCACACACCTCAAAGACCCCCCCCTTCCACACTGCTTTCCCAAGTGTCAGATTATAACCTATAGTAGGCTACGAACTCAATATCCCAGAAGAGATTTGGCTTGAAATGTAAAAGGCACCACTTATTTGCCCTTTGTTCAGTAGCTTCATGATGGATATCCAGTGCTAAGAGAAAACTTACTCCATGTCTCTAAGGGTAGGGGCCTGCCAGATTCAGAAGCCCAGAATCCTACATATGCAGGATCTTGGCATGGGCATTGGTTGGTCAGGGTGAAATCATGCGAAGAATAGAGTCCTTTGACACCAGAAACCAAGCATTAAATCTGCATACCCTGCTGTAACTCAGGCAACTTCACTCCCTGCCTTGATTTGCCATGCTTTTGAGCCTAGAAAAAAATAAAGTGGCATCATCCTTCCTCATATTACGGAAGTACCCACTAAGCAACATCAGCTTTCCTTGTGGCCAGAAAACTGCATCCTTTACAGGCAATTTCAGATTGTCATCCTGTACCCATTATGGAAACTGTTTACCAATATGCATTCTACCTTTAATACTATAGCATTAAGGCTCACGCTTTGATTTTTTAAATGAACATAAAATGCAATTTTGAATGTTCATTGTCTCTTTTCTACAAGTGAATTATACTTGTAGAAATCCAATTTGCCATTTCACATACTTGCAAAAGAACTCTTTATAGCTGTACAACTGATCTTGTTTGTAATACAATATCTTGGATAATGTGAGCTACATTATTAGTGAGCTTTGGAATTCTCAATTTTAATGGATTCATCATCACAACACTTCAAAGAGATACCCCTTCCTGCAATATCAAAACCCTACCAGGAAAGTTTGCTCTGGCTGAAAGAGAACAAAAAGTAGCGTCGGTTCTTCTTTAACAACAGCAGCAACAACAATAACAACAACAAAATCCTAGGAAAGTGATTTCATGGATGTTCTAAATGTTGCATGTGCCCCATCAGAAACAAGCTGAGACAGTCGCAGCGTAGGCACACTGGTAGTGGGTGCTGATGGAAAGTTTCTGCAGTTCAGTGAGGTCAGCTGAAGAATGCCCATGTCAGAAATGGAACAACCCTAGAGAACCTTGGAAAACAACAGTGAAATCAGCAATTCTTGGGGAAATAGGAAGCAGCTTTTTAGTGCCCCCAGAGGGCATCCAAACAACCCAGACATTGCAAATTCAGTGTTGGACCAAGGTCTACCTGAGATCCCATAACTAGGGATCCACCAATCAGGAATCTGGCAGCTCTGATGTACTCGCAAGGAAAACATGAGACCATTGGGCAGTTATTAAGGCCCAGAGGCCTAGCACATTATTTTTTTTCTCTTAAGCAACTGTGTAGGTTCTGGGTTAGGTATTTTTTAAATTCTTACTTCATACATGAGTCTGGAAAAATTAAAATAATCTGCCTACCATCACTAATGGATAAGAATCGGGGATAGCATTAAACTTAAATCGGGGATACCACATACACATTCCAAGGAAATTGCCTATGCTGAGGAAGTGAAGCTTCTGGTGACACAAATTCCACTCCAGAGTGATATTCAAAATATTTGACCACCTATATGGCAAAGCATGGCCACACAGAAGAACCTCTGTAGCTAATCCCATGAACAACTCTACTACTGTATATCTGCTGAACATGCCCCCAACTCCTTCAGTCCATTAAAGGGATTTGAAATTCTCTGAGTTACTATGGAAGAGTTCCTAGGTGGTCACTGCCATTAAAATATGTTTTTATTTCAAATAACATTTTCCATGATAAGGAAAAATATGTACTCATATATAAAATTAAAAAGCATTTAAAATACAAAATAAGAATTAGACTATAACTCACCTGCACATCTATAAACATGTACTACACGCTATAGGCAAGAACTAAACTTGTTCATTCATATGATAAACATCTTCCCATGTCTTAAAAATAATCTCTGTGACTATATGCCAATGGATGCTTGATATTTCATTTAAGGATATGATCTAATTGATTTAATAATACTTTTTGCAAACATTGAATATTTTTGCTTAGGTAAATACTGCCTTGATAAATATCTTTGTGCCTGAGGCTGTGTTTGCTTTTTCTTTTTGGAAAAATTTCTAGTATATTTATTAGTTAATGTGACTGCAAAACCACCTGATAGCACAAACCTAATTACTAAGCTGACTAATATTGTTGCCACTTAACTCTGCAATTAGGAAATTTTCTTGCAATTCAACACTAGGATCATTAATATGAAATAATTATCATAATCATCATTGTGGTTATTACCTTTATGAGGTCTCTCACCTGGGATCCTGATCACATCACATTACACCACTGCCAGTACTTCCATTGGTTCCCTCAGTGTTGTTGGGATAAAATTCAATCCCCTTCACATAGTTCATAAAGCCATGCATTCACTTTTTCTTACTCTCTCTGGCCCATCTCTTGTTATTCTGACCTTGAGCTTTAATTTCTAACAACTTTATATCACTTGCCGTTTCCTGCATATGCAGGAATGTCTTCCAACTTTAAAAATTCAGTTTAGGCTGCATTCACCACTTCCTTCACCCCTAATCCCCAGCTTCACTTGGTTAACTCCTACCAATCTCTCCAGTTTATTCTTTGATATTATTTTCTCAGGAAATATCTGGAAATCTGTCCATCCCTTGTATCCATCTCAAGAGTAGGCCTCTTTTCTTTATAACACTCCGAACCGCATTCTGTAACAACCATCCTATCATCTATCACACCGAGAGATAATGGTTTCCCCCCCTAAACTAAGCTCCTTGATGGCACAGACATGTCATTCTGACTGTAGCCCCTGTGATTTTTGCAGGTCTGGCATATGGCAAGTGAGAAACAAATATTTGTTAAGTGAACAAAATGCAACCTGTGTTTAAAGTGTATTATCTGCTTCTCTGCTCTGATCTGAATGTGCAAAAGAGTTAAACAGTTGTGGCTCTGTGAGGAGCTGCCATGTTCCTGGAATTTTTCCTAATCAGAATTTTTCCTGATTAGAAAATGATACACCCCAGCAGAAAGGGCAAGAATGTCAGTGCCAAACGTGTGAGGCTCTGTTTAGGGGCTCACAGAGAGTGGAAGGAAATGCATGCCTCATCACACAACAACTTCAAACAATAGATCAAAATGCTAATTTTAAGTGGGACATGCCCAGTCTCATGGATTAGCAATACGGGAATGGATGAATGGTTGCTGCTTTTGAGAGCTAGCTACAATATGGAGCTCAAATTCCACTACGGATTGAGTAGAGAAGGAACCATGTCCAGGGAGGCCACATCACAGATCGGCCATACTCACACTTCAGACACCAAAAGAAAATATGTATATGTCACTCCAGTAGATCCCCATGTCCAGTCTCACATATTTCTCCACATTTGTGACTCAGCCCCCCACTTTGCCCCATTATCTTTCCAAAGTTACAGCTACCAGATTCCAGTGCATTCTGCATCTTCAGAGGAGATGACTCAAGGTGACTCATTCTTTCATGATTTGTCCATATTTCCTCTTACCCTCTGTGCCAATGTGTGGAAACAAATATCTCAGGGTCAGCCAGTTTTCAAGCTTTCAGAAAGCTCTATAGTTCATTGGAAGATTAAAAAATTGGACACAACAATTCCAGTGCACATTTTTTTTCTTTTTTGTCTTTTTGAGACAAGTTCAGGCTGGTCTTGAGCTCCCTTTAAAGCCCAGGCTGGTCTCAAACTTGCAAGGATCCTCCTGCCTCTGCCTCCTGAGTGCTGGGATTATAGGCATGAGCCACCATACCGGGCTGCAGTACACATTTTGTAACTAAATGATTGCATCTATTTCCTTTCACATCACTTTTTCACCTGAAAATTGCAGTAATCGGGGCTAGGCCATTTCTGAGATCTTCTCACATTTTTCTAATTCTATTCATATGTAGAGCCTCAGTACTCAATGCTTGCCATTGTTAAAAATTGTTTAAATATAAAACAACTCTTAGTCATTAGGCAAAACTGTAGATATGACAACTAGTAGTACTTTACTCCTTTCCTCCATCTGTACAAATGCCAAATAAAGGGTTGCAGAATCAGACCAGGTCAGAGATAAGGAAAGAGGTGAGATTTCAGCTGGTCCTTGAAGTAAATGATCTAGAAAGGCCCTGAAAACAGAGTCCCTGCTTTGAGCCATATCTGAAGTACAGTCTTTGTGTAATAAAATTGATTCATCTGCTAGAGTCTCAAAGACACTATAGGAATGGGTGCTCAGTAAAACTCACAGAGAGATAGGGTGGAACAGGATACACTATATGCATGTCCAGTCTACTCTTTACCACTCTCCTTGGTTGCAATTCCTTATTTGGAAACCAAATATACTAGTACTTTTCTCTGTGATGCCATTACTAATAATACTTTAAAAATTCCTTTACAGATCCATATATATGACACAACTATGTTTGCAAAAGCTATAGGCATCAGCGCACAAAAGTGGAACCTTAATTGCTAATCTTCACCTTGGAGGAAAGAAAGTGCACAAAAGCCAGAAAGGTAATGATTCAGAGTTAAACCACATGCCCTCTATGGGACTTTCCTTTCTCTCCAACCTTCTCCCCTGTTATCCACATGAGTCATCTACTGCTATCCCTGTCTGGTAAGTTAGCTGCCCAGTGAACCTTTGGGCTGTAAAGGCAAAGGAATTTTCCAATGGTTCACCACTTCTACTTTGCACGTAAGATTAAACTTCTTCCTCCAATGATCACCTTTGGATTTCAGGAGGGAAAAGAAAAGGGGGAACATATGAATAAAAGAAAGGAACCAAGAGGAAAAAGAAGGGCCAAAGGAGTGTGCTAGAATTACCAGATCAGAAGCTGATGATGGAAATGAAATCAATGACAGAATATGTATATGTCACTCCAACAGATCGCCATGTCCAGTCTCAGGCATTGCATCTCCCTTGTGCATGTTGTTGTTAAGAGTAGTAACATGATACTTCATAAATCACGAATGTGGAGTTATTTTTTTAACTGAATTTTTCATGTTATTGAAATGAATTTGTAAGTGGCCTTATTAACAGTGGGGAACTATAACAGATTTTTTGCAGGATGGAATACTTGAGGATAGCTATCAGTCTGAATCATGGCAGGAAATAGAAGGCACATTCCAAAGGGCTGCATAAAGACAGTTGGTAAAAAAGACTGCAAACAATGGCATGGGCAAAGTACCTGAAGGCAGCAAGGGAGGCTGTGGGACCTGATCTCAGGGTTACCACTAGGGAGCTACTGCCCCAGACCTGGAGTAGTTACTACAGTTCAGATGGAGCTCTTGCTCTAGGAGATAGGTGACTGCCAGCCAGAAGCTGTGGTCTACCAGGAACACCCTGGGGCAGAAAAAGAAGCACCTGTCCTCCTCTTGCCTCTCACCCTCCAGTGTTCTGGGAACACCTTTCTTTCCAGAAGAGAAAAGGCAAAAGTGTGTAAGGGCACTGCCTATTAAAGTCACATTCCAAAGTGAGAACAGGACAGGGAATTGAGGCAGTGGAGCTGCAGGGGCACAGAAGATCCAGTGTATATTTGTGTAGCTTATTGTGTTATCCAGAGAATACATATCTATTTATCAAGAGAGAGAAAGATTTATAAATACAGAGATTTTTAATCTCATTTGATCTTCAAAGCAACCCTGCAGGGTTTTCATGGCATGCAAATGAGGCAGCTTGGGCTCTTGTGAGTCAAATCATTCACCCCATGACAGCAAGTGTTAGAATGAAGATATCAGCCCAGAATGTTGACCTTTACAGATTTCACTTCTTGCCTCTGTCCCTTCTCATACTTTCCTTTGACTCTCTTTTTCCTCACCTACCCTGAAAGTCAGCTTAACTCCCTAGGAATCAAATAACTCCATTGAGCCCATCTAAAGTGACCTAGACCCTGTGATGGTTGACAATACTATACAATTTAGGAACTATTCATATATCGACTTTGCATTGTTCTGTGGTGTTGGTTCCTGAACTTTAGAGTCTATTTTCCTAAGACATGATCAATAGAAGAGTTCTTTGGATGTCAACACTTGACAGCACTTAGCACATTCTACCACTCAGCAGGTGATCAATAAATACTTCTCAAATTGAAATAAGCTGGATGGGAAGGTGGAACGAATCAGTTAGGCCGTGTGAGGAGGTGTGCGTAGGTGCAGGAGTGCACGTCCTCTGTCACCCAGGGTCTGAGGCAGGAAACAGAACTACTTTAGCTGTCTATGATCAATTGTAAAGAATCAGACACACTTATAATTATTATGTGAACAGAAATAAGGGGATCACTTTTAGACTATTGGCTTCAAGATCAAATTACTCTAGCTATGATCCACAGGTTAGAAAGCTTCTTATTACTAATGATATCACACGATTACCTCACATCTCTGAAGCAAGAACCAGACGCTGGGATTTGGAGTTGAGCCACCACAAACATTTACCTCTAACTGACCTTGCTTGCCACTGCAGCTGTGCAGGCAGATGGCTTCTGCCTTGCTTGTCTACTGTGCACGCAGATTCTGCTCATTGGCACAATCAAAACTGCGTCTAGACCCTAGTTTTCAGACAGCATGGGGAGAGAGTTTGTGGGGGGAGTATCCTCTCTTGCAACAATAAGAGAAGTCTAGAAAGGTATGGAAATGAATTGCAAGGGCCAGCACAACCTGTAAAGTAAATGATTGAGTGTGAACCTCGACCATCCAAGTGCCATCATCGTCTGGAATGAAGGCAGTGCAGTCATGGCTAGAATCCGAGGAGCCTAGAAACCTAGGCTCAGAAAGGTGGAGGTAAATTCTCTGAGGTATTGTAGATTGAGCATTTTTATTCCAGTTGGTTAATTGTAATTTTGGGTTTTAAAAATTACCTTGGAAAAGATGGCAAAGTCATAGAAAATCAAGCTGTAACCTGAAAGAGTGTGTAGAGAAGAAGGTAATCAGTCTCCATAGGGTGTGGTAGGGCTGGGCAGGGGCCAGGTACCGGATGTTTTTAGGTATGTCAATTTGAGTTTTTGAGCATTAATGGTCCTTTAAAATACCCAACTTGAACCCTTGTACACATATGCATATGCACCCCCACATGTGTGCACACACATACATGTACCCATTTTAAACCTTTCTTAATTAATAGGCCCCCCTAGTGGTACAGCACAAACACTTCAATTTTCTATAGCATGGCAACAAAACAACTCTGTCTGAGCTCAACTTTTAGATTTTTAAATAATAGGAGTTTGGGGGTGAGGACAAAACTGAGCTGAACAAGCTGGATCTGGAGATCAGAAGGCTTGGCTCTTAGTAAACTGGGCAGCCCCTACCTCTCCTTCTGATGTGTCAGGCTGTCTCCAGCTAGTCCTGATTTAGGACTGTGGTTCCCTGCTGGAGGCTCTTATACCCCCAGGCACACTTGGCAGCATCTGGAGACATCTTTGATTTTTATGATTGAGAAGCGAATGCTATTGATGTTTAGTGGGTAGAACCCAGGGAAGCTGCTAGACAAGTGTGCAGAACAAGAAATATCCAACTGAAAACGTCAGTGGTGCCAGAGCTGAGAAATCTGCCCTAGCAGAGGACGGTTTTCCCCTCAGGGATGCTCCTCCGGGTGTTCGGGCCTCCAGGTACATCAACACTCAAATCCCCTGGGCTGATCACAGGTTTCAAATCTGAGACACAGAGACAAGAAGGAAAGAATAAAAACTCACAAATCTCACATTTGTAAGAATTGTTATAAAAGAAAATAAAAAACAGAAAGTGTTGGCAGAAACATAAAGAAATTGAAAGCGTACGTGTTGGTAGAAATGTATAGTGGTGACGCCATTATGAAAAACATAATAGATTCCTCGAGTCAAACATAGATCACCACATGATCTAACAATCCTGCTCACATCTGAACAAGCTGAAAATAAGGACTCAGATACTTATACTTTATGTTTGTATGTGAGGTGTGATCAAAATACACAATGAACGTATCTTTCATTTTTAAAATGAAAATTTAAAACATTATCACAGTTAAAGACATATCGCCATTAACCTCCTTCAGAATACACTCCCTCACTTTGAGCACACTGATCCCATATTTCTTGCCACTTGCTGAAGCAGTTCTGGAAATCTTCATTCTTGTCTTTATACAATGTGATTAAGAACTGGTTAACGCTGTATCCAATGGAAAGAAAGGCTCATAAAAAATTACAGTGTTCTCATCCACCTCATTCTCTGGATCTAGAAAGAACTATGTAACTTCTGACTCCCCCAAAGTCAAAACGCCCATGCAAAGTAAATGTTCTGAATTAATTCAGGACATTGAGGGCAGTCACAACAGTCCAGATAAAGACTCACCGACAGTGACTCACATAGGCCAGGAATGACTTTGCGGAGGACTTACACCAGGTTGTGACATGTTAGATAGAATTCTCCCTGCAAGGCCTTGTCTGGATTTAGTGGGATGAAAGACAGCTGTCAGCACATCTGTCCACCATCCATCAATGTGCCAAGAAGGTATCACTTACGAGACTGAAATGATCTGTGCAGGAAGGAGCTCCTATGGAGCCTTTTAGCCTCAACCAAGGAGCCAGTCGGGCTGTTTTTCTGCAAGAAAGAAGGTAACAAAGAGGGGATGGACTTCACAGGAGGAGCAAAGAGGTTACCAGGTCCTCCATACTGTCCCTGATTCTCTACTTGTGCCTGTCACCTGCCAGTTCTACTCAAATTAGGACAAAGTTACTTTACTTAGCTTAGTCCATTTCTCTGGAACTCCAAAGTTCTTGTGCATGTGAGCACATCACACAGAGGCTTACTTAACATTTTTCTTTAAACTATTTACTTCAGTCTTTAGAAAACAAGGATAATGCTACAGAAAAGTGGGTTCAATTTTAATGACGAAAAATAAGCATCACATAGCAAACAGTTTAGGTCTCAGAGCCCACCTTTTCCTGGGCTAGCCAGTTGGTACAGGAAAGCCAGTAAAATGGGGATGGTAATACTAGGGTTGCTGTAAGATAAAAACGGTCCTGTTGGAGTGGTTCCCAGTTCGGGTCTCCTTTGGGCCAATAAGGGACTCCAGCTCTGTGCCCAGCCTGTTGTCTCTCCTCCCTCTAATGTGACTCATGGCTTGTTGCCAGGAGGCAGCCAAGTACAAAGGGCAGGTGGAAAATGAGACTCAGGAGTTCAGCTATGACAGTGGCTCCTGATCCTAGAAAGAACCCCCCAAAGCCAGCTCCTCATAGCAGCAGGTCATCAATTTTAGGGAGACAACCCACAGCTCATGATATGCCTTTGTGATAAAAGTAGAAACAGGATATTGAAAAGCATCCATGATATTGTGCTAGGGAATTAATATGAAAAGCTACTGATCCTTCTGAAGGAGTAGGACTGGGATATAGCTGGATTGGATGTGTCAACATAGTGTATCAAAATAAAGTAACAAGTATGCCTTAACAGAAATAAGAAAAAAGTTTATTTTACCCAGATATAAGTGACCATGGCCCAGGAACTCCAGCTAGCCCAAATGATGTGCTCTGCTGTGGAAAGGTTACATGAACTTTTGTAGCTATAGAATAAGAAAAGTCATAAATCAATATGTTCAATTGATTTTTTTATTTAAAGAAAGATTAAGCAAAACAGTAAACAGTAATACATACTTTCAAAGAAAAAATAAACAGTAATAAATCACCAGTTGATGTTTACATATTGTCCTCTTACAAATAATTGTTCAAGATACAAAAGTGGAACATATAAGTGGGAATTCAAACAGCAAGATTGCAAATAGTTTTATTCAGCTATTCAACAAAAACTTAGTAATGTAGTTATCTACCCTATACACTTAAACATATATGCAGTTATCCATATTTTTCATTTATGATGAGATTAAACAAACCAAAGCAGACTAAAATCACTCCAGGCAAAGAATAATAGTATTGCTGGATCTCACATCATGCTACTCTCGGATCAGCACTGAGTACTGTAGTGTCTTTCTTCATTCAAAGTATTTGTTCATTTCATCATGTGTCATAAGATCAGTTCTCATAAACTGTTTACAGGTTCTACGCATGCATGAGTCTTAACATGTATTTCTATCCTTTCTATATTAGAGGGGGAAACAAAACAAAGTTGGACAGAGCAGAACATATTCCTATAGACACATAAAACAAAAAAGATATAAAACCTCTGTACAAGGAGTTCTACCATGGTTACTGTGTTATCTCTTGTTATCTTCAATAGAATTGACTATATCATTTATAGTATAATTGAATATATCAGTATATAACAGTATTGATAGAAACACAACTTTGTAGATAGTGTTGAATTGGAAAAACAGGTAGTAATCAAACCAGAATGGGTATCATAGTGAATCTTGTCATTTTCAGTATAGTTATCTATACTCTCAGATTTCATACCATCGATTATAACAGTTTTGAATAAAATCTATTGATAACAAACAGTAATCAAGCAAAACAGGCTTAACTAAGATCAGTCATGATATAACAGTATAAGTTATACAGGGCTCAAGATTAAGTTAATAGGAAATTAAAGATGATTACTGTGCTATATCCTGACATTTTTGGGATGGTTGTCTGTGCCCTCAGATCTAGTGCTTGTAGACAAACTGGGACAGAGTAAGTTCTATCTAAGCAGAACAGTGCAAGTAATATGGGTTTTGATTCGTGATACATTATTAACTATCTTCTGCTCTTTTTTAAAGATTATCCCCCCTCTTCACTCCCCCAGGGAATACTGTGCATTTTTGGGTCTCACCAACACCCTCAGTTTTAAGTGGGGGGGGGGTGCAACCTGCTATTTACCTAAGTGTTTCCGAACTCTCTCCCTCCTGGACTTCATCTCTAGTTGTATTCCTTTACCTATTAAAGCCTGTCTTTCCCACCTATCCTCAAATACTAGTCTAGTTGCCCTTATTACTCTCTGGTTCCCTGTCACATAGAGCATTTTCTCATATTTGATTTTCAGTCCATATACCCTTCTTCAGGTTAATTATATTTCCTATAAAGAGCATCTTGATGGGCCCTACCTCCTGATCTACTCTACCCGTGATTCTCTTTTACTTTTTAATTTAGTGTATCAAGGCCATCTATATTAGAGATTATAACGAACCTTCTCTGCCTCATTTCTGTTGTGCTCTTTTTTTTTGCCATTAGTTGTTTGCTTGTCTTCTTCATTTTGCTTTCTGCTCCATTCATTGAGGCCTCTCTGTCACTGTTCCTGGAATCCTGTTGTTTTTTTCTCTCTTTAGAATGTCCTGCAGTATTCTCTGTAGAGTTGGATTGGTGGTTGCAAATTTCCCCAATTCCTCTTTGTCTTGAGAGTATCTTGTTTCTCCATTAATTTATAGAGATAGTTTTTCAGGGTACCTCAATCTGGGCTGGAGGTTATTTTCTTTCAGGGCTTGGAATACTTCACTCCAGGCTCATCTTGATTTGATGGTTTGTGTCGAGAAGTCTGTTGTAATTCTGATGGACTTTCCCTTATAAGTAATCTGTTTCTTGTCTCTGGTGGCTTTTAATATTCTGTTTTTCTATTGGATTTCTGGGATCTTGATTATTATATGCCTGGGTGTAGTTCTATTTTGGTTGTAGGTGGCTGGAATTCTGTATGCCTCCTACATCTGAATATTATTTCCTTTTCCTGTTTGGGAAGTTTTTCTTAATTATTTCTGTGAATAACCTTTGTAGTTCCTTTGTTTGTACCCCTGCTTCTTCATTCACATTCTTTATTCTTAAGTTGTAGATCCTTTTGTCATCTTCTGGTCTTTGTATTTTTATTGCTTGTTTTCTTGCTATTTTTAAGAAATTTTCCTTTCATGATCCCACATTGTAAACTTGTCCTCCAGTTTGGATAATCTATCCTTAGTTTCTTTCAAGCAATTTTGCCAGCTTTCAATGGAGTTTTTAATTTCCTGATAATCTCTTTGAACCTGCTTCATGTACTCTATGTTTTCTTTATATTCTTCATCAAACAATTCTCCCCTTTCGTTGTGTTCCTCCATTCTTCCATCTGTGTCTTCTTGAGAGGTGCTTAGTATTTCTTTTATTAATCTATTTATATCTTGCTTTACTTCATTAAATATTTCACTTTTGAACTCGTCTATGAGGTCCCAAATCTTATCTCTCTATGTCCACTGGTGCCATGCCTGATATTGTATGTTTGCTGTCCTCAATCTCCGTTGTATTTACCTTTCCTGGATCCATGTTCTCAGGGTTGGGGGTTGGGGACTTTTTCTTGTTGCTTCCTCTTCTCATACTTTTTGTTTCTTCCACACAGGTGTGTAGAGGAGGCCTCAGTTTCTTTCTTTGTTGGTTATGATTATTCTTCTTCTGAAGCGCACTGGCTAGATGGTCCTGCCCACTGCAGGGTGCTATTGAGGTGCAAACAGGGGAAGCATATGCTGGCCCCTCCACTCCTGGTCAGTCAGCCTGCTGAGGCCTTCACTGCATTAGTGTACCGCTGGGTGTAGGGAACTGGTTTGGGATAATCTATTTGATCTCAGCCAGGGGCGTGACCCAGGCCAAGCACATCCCACCAATCCTGTTTGAGAAGGGAGCAACTGACTAAAGTCACTGCTTGTGCTTGTTTTTCCTAGTCTGCCCGGTCCCAGAATGTAGTCTATTGGAGCCCTCCTTTCTGTGGAATGGTTTTATTCCCGGCACTCACCACAGGTCGATGCAGGTTCCCCACCAGCTCAGCTCTCTGTTTGGTTCACAGACCCCCAACCTCAATGTGACTGCGTTTCCAGCAGTTTCAAGTGGTGGGATTTCAGTCAGCTCCATAAGCCGCAGCCGTGCAAGTACGGGTGCTGCAACAGGGGCACCAAGCCTTCAGCTGTTCCCAATAGTAGCACCAGGACTGTATGTTTGATTGGTTCTTCCCATCTTAGTTTCTTTCTGGATCAAGAATATTCATCTTCCTCTGTTCAGGACCCTCCACGCTGTGTTATTTTGGAATCTAAGCTGACTATCTCAGGAAGCCTCTGTAGCCTGCTGTTATCTATCTACCATCTTTACCGTGAATGAAAATCAGTATGTTCAATAAATACATTGGTAAGGACATTAGGTGGGATACAACACAATTGGGAAATTTTTTCTATAGGTTTCAGGTTCTATGTTGTTGTATTCTTGTGTATGCATGTGTGTTTGTATTTGTGTGTGTGTGTGTGTGTGTGTGTGTGTGGTATATGGTGCAGGATCCAATTCATTGCCTCACACAGAGCAGGCAGGTGCTGTGCCAGTGATTTCTCTACTCCAGATATCTCAAAGCATTCTTAGCTGCAGGGTTGCTGGAGGCTACAGGTCTGCTAAGCTTATCAATATTTTCTGAGAATTTTACTTAAAAGTCAGGAAAATGTTAGGTCAGGCACATAGTTGAAAGTTAATGACTATTAAAGGGCTTAAGATAGCCCAAGATAATTTTGGCTCTAAACATGCAACAGTCTATCTCTCTACAATTAGGATGTTGTACTCACCAAAGTCAAAAGGTCTGTAGGATCTTTAATGTATTTATGACTTCTTCAGAGAACTTTAGCCCCACAGATGCAGGTGCAGATAGCCATTTCCTACCTCCCTGTTAAAATGACTGAGCCCCCGGGACCAGAAGGCAGAGGAGGAAGACACAGGTGAGTTTGGCAGCACTAGGAAAGCTCTGGCGGTCACTTCTGCAGGAATACTCTGAAGACACAGTTAGGAGTTGGAGTGCAGTCAAGGATGACTACAGAGTTTGGATGAGGAAGCCAAAAGCAGAGACCGGAAAGGCAGTGATTATGATAATAACAACCACCCTCAATGTTGACAGGACACACAGAATCCAGCTTGCTTCTTTCCAATCCATTAAAACCATCCCAGAAGAGAATTCTCTCAGTGACTCAAGACGGGGATATCTTCCTCCATGACTCCTCAGCCCACTGGCAGCCAAACAGCATTGCTATTAAAAAAGGAATATCCACTCCCTCAGAACACTCTGTAATAAACTGAGTTGTCTGAGCAACTAGAGTCGAACCTTCTGCCTTCTACAAATGTTATGGAGAAGTGAAAAAGAGTGAAATGGCCAAGATACTCTTGTGTGAGCCTGTGATTATGTTAGGCCTGAAGGTTCTCAAGTAAGAGCCTGGATACGTTGACCTTTGAAAGTTCCCTGACAATTCATAGACCCTTTCACATATGGAATCTTGCCAGAGTCTCACTGTAGTCCCCCGGATGACCTTCCATCCCCTTTTAACGATTGAGGAGATAGAGGATGAGAGATCATATGTAGCCCACAGAATCAATGAACCTGGTCCTTAATTCCAAATATTTTGCTTTCTTTTTATTTAATTTCCTCAGTGCATCCATCTGAGTTTGGTCATGATGAAGTTCCTTTATTGTTTGCTTTTATTTTGTTTGTGCAGTGCTAAAGATCAAACCCAGAGGCTTGTACATAAGGCAAGCACTCCATCACTGAGATACACTCCCAGCCACAAATGAAGATTTTACAGATAGATACATATAATAAAATAAGGCCAACCTGGAGAGTTTCCCAAAATCTAGGAGGTCTTAAGAGTTCTTATTCTATGATTATTTTTTCCTACTTTTTTGCACCAAAATGTCCTTTCTTCATGAAAGGAGGCTGATTATGAGAGACAAATTAGCATTTTTTTACTTAGGGCTTACGTGGCATGATAAAAAAAAAAAGATGAAAACCTTATATTAGCCCCAAAGAAGTTAGATTGGGAATTTCTCTGGTGTTTGACCTCTCAAAGCTTGGAAGCCAGTATCTCACATTACACTGTGTTCACAAACATATGTGAGGCCACAATGAGAAGGCAGCCATCTGCCAGCCAGGAAGAGGGCCAAAACTGGACAAGCTGGCATCTTGATCTCAGACTACAGTATCCAGAACTCTGGGAAAATAAATTGTTATTTAAGATCCTCCCAGACCATAATATTTTGTCATAGCAGCCCCAGATGACAAAATACAAGCCATTAGGCCAAGTCAAGGCCAAGGACACAGTCATTTTAGACTGCCAAGTCTGCCCAAGACTTCTGACACCAACATCAAGTTCAAGTTTTCTCAAAATTCCCCTTGGCTTTGACAACTCACAAAGATGCCTGACAAGACCCAGGAAAGCAATGTATGTACCACTGATGTTTTACAATAGCAAAGGATACAAATCAGAACCAATCAAAGGAAAAGACGCACACCGCAATGTCTGAGGAGTCCATTGTGTAAATAAATACTCTATCTGAAATTTATTTTGGTACACAGTTTTAAGAGGATTCAGTTCATGATTCAGGGCATGATAGAAGAATCTAGTGGAGGAAATCTGTTCATGTCATGGCAAATGAGGAAGCAGAGAGAGAAAGGAGGAGCCAGAAACAAGAGTATACAGTACTCTGCCAGGTCATTCCCCCCAGTAAACAATCTTCAACCGGGCCCCATCGCCTAGCAGTATTTTCAGCTACTAATCTCATGATCCAGTCACCTTCCAAAAGCCACAGCTCTGAACACATTGAACTTTTGGTGGGTTATTCTAAATGTGAACTGTAACAGGTCCCACATGGAAGCTTCCCTGTCTTCAGGGACGTGTTTCACTTACAGAGTATTGTCAACCCAGGATACCACTGGAGTGCCCCTGATACCTGAACGTATTAAAAATATGGCCCTCTCTCAAAAATATATGAGTATATGTTGAATTAGCATCATTCTGACTGTCTGAACTCTTTAGGCCTGTATCTGCTTTTTTTTTTTTGACTGCCCAAGATGGAACTCTGGGTTTTGCTCATGGTAGGCAAGAGCTGTGCCACTCAGCCACATTACCTGCTCCAAATCTGTGTGTGTGTGTGTGTGTGTGTGTGTGTGTGTGTGTGTGTGTGTGTGTTGTTTATTTTGGTCTTTTTAAGACAGAGTTTCACTATGCAGTCCAGGCTGGCTTTGAACTTACTTTGTAGCCCAGATTGATCTTGAACTTACTGTGATCCTCCTGCCTCTGTCTCCCAAGTGCTGGGATTACAGGCGTGCACCACCATGCCCAGCCCTCAAGCCTATTTTTAAATTGTAACAATTTGGCAGCTAAAGTTTCTCAAAACTCTTTAAACTCTAGAAAACTGTGAAACTATAAATGAAGTACTCTGTATGTTGTTGTTGCTTTTTAAGTTTCAACAATCAAAACCTAATAAACTTTAATGAATCTCTGAAAGCATCTCTATGAGGTGAAAATGGGAAGAAATAATCACCATTGGTTCTATTTTGTACAATCTCGTCTACTCCTAGCTGTGTGCGATAATTACTTAATTGGCGCCCATTGGTTTGCAGTGTCTAAGTGAGCTCGTGGGAAACAGTGTGTGGTGTCTAGCGGTGGGAGAAGCAGGATGCCCAGTGCGGATCTGCAGGCTGTTGTCTGTCCCACAAAGCCTCCACCTCACCCTCTGTTACTTGGAGATGCTTCCATCAGCTTCACCGACTGTATGGACTTCCCAATTTAATACAGCAGAAGAGAGATCCATATATTTATGGCACTTCCGAGAGTAAATATGTAGTTTTATAATGGTAAACCTGGAAAAATCATCATCCCTGGGTGAGGCAGATCCCTCAGAACAACCACTGCTCTAGCACTCTCACAACAGCCTCCAAGTAGGACAGTCCCCGTCCCCTCTTCCTATGTTCACTCTTTGGGAGGTTGATCATGGCATTCCCTTAACAATTTGCTTTGTCTTGACAGTGTGGTTGAATTCAAGGTTTATCATGGACCAAAATTCGTTTGCTTTTAACTTCCCACAGTCAAAAGGAAATGCTCAGGCTGAATTGTTTTAGGGCAAATAAAAAAATATGTCCACCCAAGGCATCACTTTAGACTTAGAGGTGCTTTTGTGCTTTTCGTGCTAATGTGACATTGTTGTGTTTAGCAATAACACTGTGCCACCCTCCAAACCACACTGGGCATTAGCAAAACTGCAACATTCTTTTAATAAATAATCCTCCATTTACTCTTTGTGACAAGGCGTCTGGTTGCTTGGGAGTGATTAAATATATTTCACTGTCCTATAAGAACTAATAACACAATACAGCTACATAATGTTTTGTTACATTGATGGCGGATTTTAAGTCCACATATACTATCTTACTAAATGTACTCTAATTATAGACTCTTCCATGGGGTGGACACCCTGAGAAAATATCTTGTGATGTGAAAAATGGAAATACTGTAGAGAATTTCTTATTGACGTAATGCCTTTGAATTAGCTATCCTCTACTCATGCATGCAAGAGGGTGTTTGAAGGTGATCAGAGAAGAAAGATTCATAGTGGTGAAAAAATGAAATCATTTGAATTCTCTTTGGCAACTCCAGGAATGTACTTCCGTGTTATTGGGCATGTGTATACAGCCCTTCCAGGCCCTAACACATTCTAGAACAATGAACACATTTTGGACCCAGCGTGAATCCAGAGAAGTCAACAGAACAGCTATGGCATCAAGCCCACTGATATTGAATATCATGTATCAGTGTCATATGCAAGGACAGAAGGTTAGCACTCTCCTTGAATATCATGTACCTGTAAAGTGTTATACAAGTGTACAAACTGGGGGAACAGAGATTTCTAAATTTCACCAGGTTCAACAGAAAGGTATGGCACTCAGATATAGGAAGAATCTGTAGCCCAAATGGGGAGTGTGGGCCACAGACAGTCTCCAGCTGCCAGCAATTTCAGGGTCAGTCTCAGCCAGAGAGAGCTGCAACCTCACAGGTGGTCCCAGCTTCCCAGAGCAAGCTGAGTGAGGCAGGCCACAAAGGCAGTTCATTTGAGCCAGCATTGCGTCACAGCTTTCCCCAGAGTCACCTGAGCTTTGTGAGACCAGTGTCTTTCTCCACCAAGTCCTCCTCTTCTTTTTACAGCTATTGGTCACTAGTAAACATGTGGAGCCCAGACTTGATCCTGGATCTATTTGCAGACAGAAGCAGTCACATTTCCTGCAGCCAGCAACTTAAGGATCCTGCAGTGGAATTTCCCCTTGACAGCATTCCAGGGGCATGAGGCTGTCACTGCAGGGATGTGAAGAGAACACAGACTTAACTCATACAACAGAAGCCCTTCTATACAGTCACATTTTGGCACTGTCTTCAATTTCCTGTGATGGATTCGGATATAGGGGGAAAAAAACCAGTTCACAGATCTGAAATTTTTAAATCACACTTTGTCATTTAGAGACATCCTGTTGCCCATGGGAAGGGACGGAAGTGGATATTATCAACTTTTACACCCAAATGGCCAGTTTACAGGGGACCAACCTAAGGTCTCTACCAGAGCTGCTCTGTGGTGGGCAGAGAAAAGAGCTCAGCACACACTGATAGGGAGAATTCAGTACATTCTAGGTGGATGTTTGAGCAAGTTCCACAAAAGTTACTGGAAAAGAGTGCTGATCACATGTGCTGCAAAGGGGTCATAGTATTTGCCCAGCAAAATATTTAAGATTTATAAAGGAATAAAACTGTTGTCATAGGGAGTAAAATTGATATTTATCAATTGATATTTTAACTTTCTTTACCTATTCCATGAGTGTGACTCTTAATGGAGAGATTTAACTTTTCCTTAGCCCTGGACTTAGTCAGGAGACTGTGATAAAGATCTTATTCTGTGTCATCCAGAAGCTCATAGCAATTTATCTAAGACAGATTTAGCATTTTTTTTTCATTTTACCTTGCCTCATAATTAGTTGCTTAAGTCTTCATTAGATCACAAAGTCTTTGGGGATAGAGATGTTTTGACTTATTTTTATACTCACTTCCTTTCTCCATATACCACTCCAGGCAACCATTAGGTCTGTGCCCATTAGGTTTGCAATAATTAAAGGAAAAAAGTGACAAATAACAAAGAAAAATGAAACAATAGTGAGGATTCATGTTATTAGGAAACACATTGCAGGCATGCAATGCCCTGATGGGATCCAGTGGAAGTTTCATCAAAGGAACCTTAGTCACCCAGTGCAGCAAGTCCCACTGAGGTCAACTTTGCTTTTTAGGACATTGCAGTACTTCTACAGGTCTGTTAAAATAGTACTGCCATGAGTCCATTTGAAACCCACAAGAATTGCTCAGCTGCTCTTCTGAATTTATAAGGTCCCTAGAGATCCTGGAACACGCTAGCATCATCTGAGGTCCTGACAGAAGGAAAGATTAGAAGATGAAAGGCAGGTTGGAGGCAAATGTCCATGTGGTTTTCCAACTTGGATTCCCTCTGTTTCCCAGGGATATGGATGGACTCCAGGTATCTGGAGACTAGAGGAACCTCTGATTTTTCCATGAACCCTGTTCCTCTTCTTAGCTACCAATATCACCTTGTGGCCACCAAGTTTCATAGGTGTTGGGACTCAGAAAATACACCTTAAAGCAAAAGTTTCAGTAGCAGCCTTGGAAACAATTATTTTTTCTCCTGTCCTTCATTCCCTGACCCCTACCAAGCAAGCCATAGAAACTAGAATTTCCTTTCCCCAAGGTGGGTCATAGAAACAAGAATCTCTTTCCCCTAAAAGCAGGCCTAAAACTTAAAAATAATACTCTAACTTCCCACCAACTTCCTGCGTAAGAGCTGCTCATAAAGAAATTCTCTGACCTCCCTGGTTTGATTGTAAGTCATATGACCTCTGTTTCAAAGAGTGTGCTGCTCCACATCCAGAAGGAGGGAATACAACTGAGGGGCCAAGAAGAATCTAAACATCCCCTGCTTGGTTCCCCCCATTCTGTGGTCCATTACATCACACCCTTCTTGTACAACTGTCTTTCCACACTACTGCCCATGTTTCATTAAATCTAAAGATAAAAATCAACGGTTTACCCTGAGTCTTGGGGTCTTTGAAGACTTTCAAGTCATTAAATTATGATTAGATAAATTGTGATGTTTTTGCTTATTGGGCTATCTTTTGTTATATGAATAACAGCCTTTAGAAAGTGGGTCACTATTTTCCCCCTTACTACTTAGGGAAGAGATAAATCCTTTACTTTTTCAAAAGCTGGATACACCCAAATTCCAAGCCACCTTTTTCCTAGTTCTGTAAACATATATATCTGAGAGAGATTGAATAAATTAAAAGAAAAAAAGATCAGTGTACCTCAAAGGAAGTAATACATATAATTTGAGGAAAAAAAACCACATTTTATATATGTCCTCATATGCATCTTTTTAATACATACAACTGAAGATCATCACTCCCAGTGGTTAAGTGCCTACCCAACTTCTAGACACACTGGACTAGTCTCAGGAGGTTTCACGGCCTGACTAAAGCACACCCAATGACCTTAGTTCAATCAGGAGAGCTGAGGGCATGTGAGGAGAGTTCCAATGCATCAGTGCAAGCCTGGGGAGAGCTTTGGACCATCACCCATAGTGCTTAGGAGCCTGCTCAGCTTCCTGGAACACCAGAGATGGCACAGGAGGTTCTGTGGACCTGACTGGACCATGCTCTGCAACCTCCATTCAGTCTCAGGAACTCAGGGCATAGGAGGTGATTTCTAATACGCCCAGGGGAAGCTTTGGAACATCACTTGAAACATAGAAATATAGGAAAATGACAAGACAAAAGACCAAAATGCAATCTCAAACCTCCACCCCATCTCAAGCAAGCCTAGGAGCCATGTACATAGAAGAAAATACAAGCCATACACCTGAGATACCTGAAATAATAGCAACTGAAATAAAGAAGCAACTTCAGGAAGCTATAAAAGAATTCAAATCAGAAATAATCTCCCAGGTAAAAGAAGAAATGATAAAAGTAATGAAAGAAATGCTGAACACATTTAAATAAGACACAGTTAAAAAATTAAAGGAACAATGCAAAAAGATAGAATCCCTGGATGAGCAATATAAGAAACAAAGAATATATGAAGCAGATTCAAAGAGATATACAGGGAATCAAAATTTCCATTGAAAGCTGTCAAAACTGCCTCAATGAAAGTGAAGATAGAATTTCAGACCTCGAAGACAAGATTGCAGCTAGTGAACAGGAAAGGAAAGATCTTTTAAAAATAACAAGGAATCAGGAAGTAACAATTCAACAGCTGCAAGATGATGCAAAGAAAAATAACATAAGATTGATAGGGATAAATGAAAAAGAAAGGGACAACATAAATGATATCAAGAGGTTATTTACAGAAGTAATAGCTGAAAATTTCCCAAACATGAGAATGGAAACTGACATTAGGATTAGTGAAGCATATAGAACTCCAAATAGCCGTACAAAAAATAAAACTACACTTGGACATATAATAATCAACATCCCAGAAATTCAACATGAGAATAGAATATTAAAAGGTGTTAGAGAGAAAAGAGAGATAACCTATAAAGGAAAACCTATCAGAATCACAGCAGGTTTCTCAACACAAACAGCGAAGTCAAGAAGAGCATGGAACAAAGTATTTCAGATCCAAAAGAAAAAAAGACTTCCAACCTAGACTGATGTACCCTGCAAAACTGTTCTTCAAAATGGATGGAGAAATAAGGTACTTCCATGATAAAGAACAGCTGAAGAACATCATGATCACCAAACCAATCCTGCAAAGAACACTGAAAGAAATTCTCAATACACATAGGAAAACACCAGTAAGCAAGGCAGACAATTAAACAGAATGGAAAGGTAAAGATACAACAGCAGACAGATAACATGTCAACAATAAACCAATATATAACAGTTATAACCATTAATGTAAATAGTCTCAATTCACCAATTAAAAGAAACAGACTGGCAGAATGGATCAAGAAACAACATCCAACCATATGCTCTCTACAAGAAATAAATATAACCCCAAAGGAAACTCATAGACTGAAAGTCAAAGGATGGAAAACAATACTTCATGCAACAGCAATCCCCCACCCACAAAAAAAAAAAGCAGGAGTAGCTATTCTGTTTGCAGATAATGTGAACTTCAAACCAAGAATGATCCAAAATGATAATGAAGGTCACTATGTACTAGTTAGGGGAAAACTTCAAGAGGAAGAAATAACAATCATAAATATGTATGCACCAAATTCCAGAGCACCAAGCTACATGAAGCAAGTATTAACAGAAATGAAAAGTCAAATAAGCAATAACACAATTATAACAGGAGACCTTAACACAACACTGACACAAAGGTATATCAGCAAAGAAATGACAGAATTGAGTTACACCTGTGAACAAATGGATTTGATAGACATATACAGAGTGTTCCACCCAACAACATAGAAATACATACTTCTTAGCATTACATTGGACATTCTCTAAAATAGAAGTAAATGCAAAAGAATCGGAATTATCCCATGCATATTATCAGATCATAGCACCATGAAACTAGAAATTAATGATAAAAGAAACTGCCAAAACCCCACAAACACATGGAAATTGAAGAATATACTCTTGAACAATCAGTAGGTCACAGAGGAAATTAAAGAAGAAATTAAACAATACCTACAAGCAAACGAAAATACAAATACAACTTACTGAAATCTGTGGGATGCAATAAAAGCGGTCCTCAGAGGAAAATTTATTGCACTGAGTTCCCACATCAGAAAAACAGAGTGAACACAAATAAACAACATGATGCTACACCTCAAACATGTAGAAAAAGAAGAGCAAGTCAAACCCAAAGCCAAAAGAAGGGAAAAAATTATAAAGATCAGAGCAGAAATTAATGCAATAGAACTAAGAAAACAATCCAAAGAATCAGTGAATCAAAGAGTTGGTTCTTTGAATGAATAAATAAAACTGATAAGCTCCTGGCCAACCTTATTTAAAAAAGGAAAGAAAAAAACTCAAATTCATGCAATAAGGAATGAAAAAGGTGAAATCACTACAGACTTTGTGGAAATACAGATCATTAACACCTATTTGAAAAACCTCTACTCTCATAGGTTCGATAACACAGAAGAAATGGACAGATTCCTAGAAACATATTAAGTATCAAAGCTGGGTCAAGAAGATGTAAAACTGCTGAATAACCCAATTTCTATTAATGAAATTGAAAATGTAATTAAGTCCTTACCTACAAAGAAGAGCCCAGGCCCGATGGATTCACTGTGGAATTCTACAAGAAATACAAAGAAGACTTAGTACTGACACTCCTCAAACTCTTCAATGAAATCAAAAGGGAAGCAATTCTCCCCAAGTCATTCCTGGAAGCAAATATTACTCTAGTACCAAAACCTGAGAAAGACCCAACTAAAAAAGAGAACTACAGGCCAATCTCCCTAATGAACATGGATACAAAAATTCTCAATTACATATTGGCAAACAGAATGCAGCAAATCATCAGGAAGATTATACAGCACAACCAAGTGGGATTCATCACCAGCATGGAGGGATGGTTCAACATAAATCAATAACTGTAATCCACCATATCAATAAAGCCAAAAATAAGAATCACATGATCATTTCTATAGATGCAGAAAAACCTTTTGATAAGATCCAACACTCATTCATGATAAGAACTTTACAGAAAATTGGAATAGATGGTCTTTACCTTAACATGATAAAGGCCATCTATGACAAACCAACAGCCAACATCATATTAAATGGCCAAAAACTGAAGGCTTTTACCCTAAAATCAGGAACAAGACAAGGATGTCCCTTATCACCGCTCCTATTCAACATAGTAATGGAAATACTAGCCAGAGCAATTAGACAAAAGAGAGAGATAAAACATGTAAAAATAGGAAAAGAGAAAGTTAAATTATCATTATTTACAGATGACATGATACTCTACATTGAGGAACCCCAAAATTCCATTGAAAGACTCCTACATATAATAAATAAATTCAGCAATGTAGCTGGATACAAAGTCAATACTCAAAAATCAATACCGTTCCTATACACTAACAACAAAATCACTGAGAGAGAAATAAGAGAAGCCACACCTTTCACACTAATATCCAAAAACTGGAAACTTAGGAATTAATTTCACGAAGGAGGTAAAAGATCTATACAGGGAAAATTATAATAACCTGTAAAAAGAAATTGAAGAGGATCTCAGAAAATGGAAAGACATTCCTTCCTCATGGATAGGAAGAATAAATATTGTGAAAATGGCCATTTTCCCAAAATTGTTATACAGATTTAATGCAATCCTAATGAAAATACCACTAACATACCTCACAGAGCTAGAGAAATCACTACTAAAATTTATCTGGAAGCAGGAGACCTAGAATAGCAAAGGTAATTCTAAGCAGCAAAGGCAAGGCAAGAGGCATCACAATCCCTGACTTGAAATTATACTACAAAGCTACGTAATAAAATCAGCATGGTACTGTAATAAAAACAGACCTGAAGATCAATGGAATAGATTGGAAGGTACAACCACAACAACAAACACACTCAACCACCTTATCTTTGATAAAGGGGCCAAACATGTTCACTGGAAAAACGACAGTCTCTTTAATAAGTGGTGCTGGGAAAACTGGCTCTCCATACGCCAAAAACTAAAACTAAACCCATGCCTATCACTATGTACTAAACTAAAATCTATGTGGGACAAAGATCTAAATATTAAAACAGAAACACTAAATCTGTTGGAAGACAAAGTAGGTAAAAATCTTGAAGACAGAGGGGTAGGTAGAGAATTCATGAACAGGATTCAAACCGCACGGGAAATACTTCCCACAATCAATAACTGGGATCACCTCTTATTAAACAGTTTTGGCGTGTCAAAAGAAATCTCTAGGATAGTGAAAAGAAAACCCACAAACTGGGAAAAAAATCTTAGTGAACTTTCCCTCAGACAAAGGACTTCTGTCTAAAACATATAAAGAATTTAAAAAAATCAGACCCCCCGAAATTCAAATACCCAATCCAAAAATGGGCATCTGAGATGAATACACACTTCTCAAATGAAGAAATACAAATGGCAAATAAATACATGAATAAATACACCATCATTAGCCATTAGAGAAATGCAAATTAAAACCACACTGAGATTCCATCTCATTCCAGAAAGAATAGCCAGGATCAAGAAAACTACCAACAACCAATGCTTGCGAGGCTGTGGGGAAAAAGGAACTCTTCTGCACTGTTAGTGGGAGTGTAGACTGGTGCAACCATTGGGGAGGTCAGTCTGCAGATTCCCCATTTGACCCAGCTATTTTACTTCTAGGCATATTCCCAAAACAACTGAAAACATCATACCATAGTGATATATGTGCACCTATGTTTATAGCAATTTGTAATGGCCAGATCTTGGAAACAACCTACGTGTCCATCAACTAAGGAATGGATTTAAAAACGTGGTATTTTTATACAATGGAGTACTACTCAGCTATAAAGAATGATCACGTTGAGATATTTATAAATAAATGGATGCAATTTGAGACCATACTCATAAGCAAAATAAATCAGTCTCACATATATAAATACCGTAAAGTCTCCCTAATGTAAGAAATGGTAAGAATACATAAGAGTTGATGATAATCATGATTCCCCATTACATTGCTTTGAAGCCTTATAATGTTTTCATTCATTAGTTGGAATGGTTTTATTCTATTTTGTTTGATTTTATTATGTGTGATGGTATGCACAGCTATTTTGAAGAAAACAAGACATTATAGCAGTCATTGCTGATTTAATAACATCTTCCTTTAAAGTTCTACCATGCTTTTGTTCTTCTGTTTCCATTGGTTCTATCATGTTGTATCTTATTGGATATTAATATGTGTGATAGGGTAAACAAATTTTCTATGGAAAATAAGATAATATAGTAGCCATTGTTCATTTTCTGTTATTTGGTTCTGAATGTCCTGAAATACTTTCATTCTCTTAAATGATTTTATACTATTTTGTTATGTTTAATACTATTGTATGTGAAGGCATGCTCAATTATTTCAAAGAAAGACACGTTATGGTAGCTACTGTTAATTACGGGTTTTCTTGTTGGAAGTGCTGTGTTGCTTACATTGTTCTGATCTGCTTTGTTCTGTCCTCTTTTATCTTAATCTCTTTAAAATAAAAAAATACATGCAATTAACATTAATAAGATGATGAACACATACAGTCAATTATTTTAGAGAAACTATACTTTATCAATTGTCTATGAGTTACGCTTTTGGGCCTTTTTCAGAGGTGGCTGAATATAAAGTCTGTGATGCTGGGTTTGAAGGTGTGTGATTACTAAATCAGTTCAGTGATTGGCGTGGCACTGTCCTAATCCCAGTGTCCTACATAGAGCATAAAAGGGACAGAAACAAGCTTCTAAGATCCTTTGCATGTTTTGCTAATTTCTGCCCACCATGAATTGTTTCCACTTTGTGATGCCTGTTTACTATGCTGCCCTGCCTTGGAGCTAGCCAATTATGGACTGGAACTTCTGCAAATTGTGAGCTAAATAAACCTTTCTTCTGTAATTTTGAGTTCAGATATTTTTGTTTCAGCAGTGAGAAAATTAAGACACTATGTCAAATACACATTCCTTTTCTATGCTTTCAGATAGTTTAATCCTATGAATGTAGTATAATTTTCTTAGCAAGTTTTACTGTGGCATTCAGATTACCAATGTTTAACTATTTTGCTAAAAACTGTTGCTAGTAGCCTAATGGGAAAATAGTAATAGCTTCTGGTTCAGTTTACAAACCACCTTCTATATGGTATATAATCAAATCCTTCTAACAAGATAAGGGAGATAATTTAAGAAAAGTGAGGCTTAGGAATGTTGCAACCTGCCCAAGTTGGATGGAAAAACTGTATCTCAGAAGCAGGACTCGTAAGTCTCAAGTTAGGAGTAGGAGCTTTCCTGTTAGGTCATGGATATGAAGAAACCTATTTACACAGATCCATTGGACAAGGTGGATACAAACATAATTTGACTAGAAATCATCTTGTATATTCATAATTTTAGCACATTGTGAGATTTTTTTGGGTAAACCTTATTGCATTTTTAGGGAAGCAAGTTCAGAGTTCTTTGAAGCCATTTTCTTTTACTCTATTTAAAACTTATTCTTAACCAATGATTCCTGATCTGCTTTATTTGCCTATGGAAAATGTAACAAAGTTTCCAACCACAGAAGATGTGCTAAACACACATAAGCTCAGCTGTTCTTCTCTGATAGATCTTGGAGAGTCTCTTTCTCCCAGGCAGCTCTTCTCAGCCTCCAGTCTCCTTTATTGAGGCTGGGCCAGAGTTCAGGGGCCATATGACAGCAGAGTAACAATCTCCTCCTCAGAATGCTCCTTCTCCTTGATTGACAGGAGAGTAGCCTTGTGGCCTGTTAGTAACACCAAATATGGGGTGCTACATGGTGACTTGCTAACAAAATAAAATTGTAAAACAATAACATACATATCCTTGTATTTTCTAACTTCAGCCATAGACTGAAACAAACTTTGTATCCCAAGCAAAATTTAATTATACTTTCCCTCCCTCTTCTCTCCTGTCTCTGCCTTGCTTGTGTGTGTTGCACACATACACATACACAAACACACACACACACACACACACACACACACACACACACACACTTCAGAGACCCAATTTTCACATAGCAAAAAGAATTTGAAATGAAAAAAGATGAGGGGGGAAGGTGGAGAAAAAGAAACAAGCTAGCTAGATCAATGTACTTCCAAATCTCAGGGGTACTGGCTACTGTTAGTGTAGCTTAGAGACCGCCTAGTCATTTAATGAAACATAGAGGAGAGAAAGATCCATTTGCTATTCTAAGAAACCACAACTCAGTGAATGCAAATGTGCCCTATTCAGAAAACCAAATTAAAGGAACTACTGGGAATTCTCTGCATAGTTAAGCAGAACAATTTTTCCCACTTTAAGGCCATGTTTACCCTTCAGAAACCACATACCCTTAAGTCAGAAACCTAAAAATGCATCATTTTTCAGGAAGGATGTGTAGCATTAGCTGGGCCCTGTCCTTCAAAGGAAGAAATGTGAAATCCATCATTGCCTGGACAGCTTCTGCCGCAGCACTGCAGCTGCAGAGAAAATGGGCTCCAAAGCTTACACGTCTAACTTTGCAGGGAGTTGACAGATGTTTGGAGTGGTCAGATCCGGGCCTTCCACTAGCCAAAGCCACTCCACAACATGAATCAATGGCAGACAAGGGCAGGGCTTTCCAAAGGTCAAGACAGAGAACAGGCAGATTGTTAAGGTATAGATCTATAATGTCTCTAAAATTCTTGTGAGTTCAGAGATGGGGCTTTCAGAAGATGATTAGGTCAGAAAAGATACTAAATTTATCAGTGGATTAATCCATTGATAAATTCCTTAGTTCCTGGGCTGTTAGAAGGTGGTGTCTAGCCAGAAAGGAAGGTCACCAGCGGCATGGTCTGGACAGGTGTATTTTTATTCCCATCACCTTCTTTTGTTCTCTGCTCATGGCTGCCATGAGGCAAGCACTTCCCTCTGCCGTGCCCATCCACCATGCCATTCCAACCTCAGAGCCAGCTGACCATGGAATGAATCCCCTGAAATGTGAATCTCCCACTTTAGGGGTTAGGTGTTGGCTCTTTTGTCCAAGTGACTGGAACACACTAATACACATATGAATGAGCATGAGGAAAGTACATGGCCTGATTCCTTAGATCTGTAACTGGGTCATTTGCAGCCATTTGTTCAGGATATATCCTTTGTTTAAATTGCTGGAAGAATGTTTTTTTCAATTGCTCTATCTCCATCTCCAACCAGGCCAGACTGGTTTCAGGCTGAAGACAAGCAGTCCGCTTAGCCCAACCTGAAGTATGAGGTTCAGTGTCTCATTAAAAATAAAACAAAACAAAGAAAACCAGAGTGGGTAGGAATGTGTCTGCTAGTCTGCATCTCTGTCTCTCCCTCTGTGATGCAGGCCTCTGCTCAAATAGTTGTCTCCTGTTGCTTTCTTCACCAGAGGGAATGCTTTGGAGGAAGAAAAGATAGCGCAGTAGGAGAAGCTCTTCTGTTTTGGACACATTAAGTTCAGCTGCCTCTAAGACATCAAAGTGGAGCTGAAGAGCAAGTAATTGCGTGTAAAATCTAGCAGAATAGGGATCTCGCCAAGAATAATAAAATTGAAAGCCAGAAGTATGAAAACAGTTTTGAAAATCATAGCAATGGACAAGAAGATGAAGGGAGAAAGTAGAGAGTGAAATAAGCACAGGAACAAGGTTGGGGCCTGGATAGCTCCAACATTTACAGCTTAGGGAAAACCAGTTAGCAATTTGAAGGGGGAATGGCTACAGAGGAATAAAGAAAATGGGGCATGTGGATTGTCACAAAGCAGAAGGAGACAGGGCAGGCAGCTGGAGCAAAAGCTGCTGGGAAATTTAGCCAACGCTAAACAAGGCTTACTTGTGGGGTTGCCGGGCTGATCAGAGCCCAGGAAGGCATCTAGTAGACATAGGCAGTGACGGCGTTACGGCTATTCCTTCCAACTCCTTTATATTTTGTAACTATTCCAGGTAACTTTTTACTCTAAACTCTAATTCTAAACACAAGCCTCCGTCCTTCCATCCATCCTTCAATCCAAATCCAGGGCTTTCCATTAAGGTGCAGGGACAAAGAGGTACACAAGGGGGAGCTCTCCATCCTTTTTCCTTTCCCTTTTATATTTCCTGTCTTGGATTTTGCTTCTTGGCTCTGAAGGAATTGTGCAAACTTTGCTACAAGCAGATACAATGACATCAATTCTAGAATTTGGTCTTGGTAAAGCACCCGAGATCTTAATTTAATTATGTTAAGCTGGTAGTAGTAATAGCAATACCAAGATGGGGACAATCTTCCTTTTAATGAAGAAAAGGAATATTTCTAGCTTTCAGGTCACTTACTTTGTGTCTTTACAGTTTAGATGCACTGTAAACCACTTAAGCCTACTTCTCTTTAGTTAACTCAGTTTCTTTCAACATTTGCATTTTCTTTCAGCCTGTCAGCATGAAAAACTTTTATGTAGTGATGCCTTAAAGGTCAGTGTAGTACCATCACAAAGACTGATGAGACTATTTTCTCAAAAGACAAGCATGCTGTGCTACACTTGATAGTGAGCCTGTCTCCTCAGTCAGTGCTCCATCCTGTGCTCCTGCCTCCCTGTACAGGTTGTCTCCCTCTCTGACTTTTGCAGCCATAAGAATCACAGGTTTTCCCTTTCTCCAGGAGGTCCTTTCTTCCTGCTGCCATTGGAATTTACCGTTCATATGTCATTTATGCATAGATTACATATTTCTAAAAACCCTCTGTGGCCTAAGTTATAAATTAAGTCCTTCTTAGGACTGCCATCAATCCTTCCTCAAATCTCCTGGTTGGAATTCCCCACTCTGTTTTCTTTTTTATTTTCCTAAACTATTTCAAAGTGTCTTAGAGCAAGAAGTTCTTTTGCTCTGCACCAGCTACTCATCTCAAACTCTTTATTCTCTGCTCCTTACCTTATTCCAATTATGCAGAGTCCTGCCCAGATTGTCACCACCCAAGATCATCCTTGCTTTTTCTAGCAGGCAGCAAGCATATCACACACACTCAGGGTTTGGTTTGTTTTGTTTTTGCATTCCTTTTCCTAAACTCTGAGCCAATTCTATCAGTGAATTGTCTCACCACCATTTGGGAAATAAGTAGGGGCATAAATCTTTAGTAAATAGATAGAGTCCATCAGCTTATGTTTGCTGTGGCAGGTGATGAAGGGGGTGGGATTTAATTTTCTACAGCAAGCGATATCTGTTAACACCACAATGGCTCTACTAGAAGAGAAGTTGAGGGATGTTTTTTCCTGGGGGTCCTTCAAAAATAAAATTAACCTGCCTCAGATGATTGAGGGGGACAGGTTAGATGACTTGAAAATTTCTTCCAGTGTTGTTTCTACTATCCATCTCTCCCAGACTCTGCCCTCTGATTTTAAGAAAACAAGTGAAGTTGTGTTGTGATGGACTGCACCCATCTTCCCATTCTGTATTCTCTGTTGTTCTGATTTTATTAATGGGATGAGGTTGACTTCTTATAAACCCATCAAAAGTTATCTGAAACATTCTTTAGAGCACATATTCAATCTAGGAACTTGACGTCTTTTTATTTCTGTCCCTGAATGACAATTATGCATCTCTTTCTACTTGTCACCATGTCTTAAACTTGCTGGTTTTCTTGCTTGTATTCATCTTTCCAAGTTTTGTGTGCATGGGCACTTCTCTTGGGCATTGGAAGTCTCCTGAGAAATCATTAAAGTGAAGAATTTTATGTTGAAGAGGTTATGACTCCAGAAGCATATTCCTCATAAGGATACAGAATTTAAAAGCCAAAGAAGACTAATTACTCTCTTGCTTAACACAGGATCATGATATAGATCAACATGGTATACACTACCTAAGCAATTCCCTGGCTCCACAGACATTACCAAACACCCATTGTGTGCTAAGCCTCACCATAAGGAGACTCCCAGAACTCTTGTGTAGTGTTGATGGCATAGCAATAGATTCAGCTGACTTCTACAGACACAGAACCCTCCACAATAGAGGAGGGACAAGTTCCAGGAAGGAGGACGAGAGCTGGCCTCTCGACTCAAACAGATAAGACTTCTACCCAGTCTCAGCATCATGACCTGTGTGACAGCTGCATGATAGAATGCATTACCAACTCCCACTGGGCCTTGATTTCTCTATAAAATGGGGTTAAATGTGAGGTTGTTCCAAGGGCTCAGGGAGTGAATGATCATAAGATGTTCATCTAGTGTCCAGAGCACAAGAAACAGCTATTGACTGCTCATGTTGAATTTAGCTGGTCTGTTTTATTTAAGGCATATCTCAGCACAGAGATATGTTCAAAAGAAATACAATTTCTCCTACAGAAAGCTTTGGAACAAATGTCTTATCTGAAAGTATCATACAGAGACAGAGATGCTATTGTATTACAGTAGTTTGTCCTTATCTATGGTTTTAATTTTTGCAGCTCTAGTTACCTGAAGTCAACCTTGGTCTAGAAATACAAAATGGAAAATTCCAAAAACAAGGAATTCCTGAATTTTAAATTGCATGCCATTATGAGTAACATGATGAAATCATGAACCATCCTTCTCTGTCCCACCTTGGATATCAATTTCCAAATTAAAAGACACATATTGGCAAAATGGATCAACAAACAAAATCTAAAAGGATGCTACACACACACACACACACACACACACACACACACACACACACACAAACACATTTAAGCCAAAAGGAAATTCATAGACTGAAACATTGAAGTATGTAAAACATGTTACATGCAATGGGAATCTGTAAAAAAAAAAAAAATAGGTGTAGCTAATCACATTTTCAGACAAAGTTAACCTCAAACAAAAACTGATCAGAAGAAGGTTACTACATACATTGTTTAGGGAAATGGTCATCGGGAAAAGATAACAGTTATCAGCATATGTGCACCAAACAGCAGCATAGCCAACTTCACTAAACAAGTACTACTGGACATAGAAGATCAGACAAACATAAATACAATTATAGTGGGTGACTTCGATATCTTATTTACACAAAGAAACAAATCAATTAGAGAGAAAAATTAATGAATAAATATTAAAGTTGAACAAAACCTTCAAACAAAGAGACTTACTAGATATCTATAGTGTTCTACCTAAAAACAACAGAATACATATCCATCTCATCAGCATGTGGGACCTTCTCCAAAATAGACCACATACTAGTCAATAAAGCAAACTTAAGTAAAAGCAAAAGAATAGAAATTATGTCATGCATATTATAAGATCATAGTGCAATGACACAAGGGCAATAACATAAGTGCACTAATAAGATCATAGAGCAAACTAGATATCAATGGCAAGAGGAAACACAGAGATTATACAAATGAATGGAAATGAAACAATATGCTTTTGAATAATCAATGGGTCATAGAAGAAATCAGGGAAGAAATAAAATAGTTGCTAGAATTAATAACCCTAGTATGTTTCTAGTACAGTATACCAAAACCTATGGGACACAAAGCAGTCCTTGAGTTTATCCTTCTTTTTAGCTGAGTAGTACTCCACTGTATAAAAATATCATATCTTTTTATCCATTCTTCAGACGATGGGCATTTGGATTGTTTCCAAGATTTAGCTATTACAAATTGTGCTGCTATAAACATGGTTACACATATATCACTGTGGTATGATGTTTTCAATTCTTCTGAGAAAAGGTAAATGGATGCAACTTGAGATCATGCTCATAAGTGAAGTAAATCAGTACAATATATAAATATTGTCTCCCTCATGCAAGAAACTGAAAGAGTGAATAAGATACAAAAGTTACAATAGATACTGTGAAAGGGAAAGGAACTATTCAAAAGGAAGAACAACTGGGATGAGGAAAAGGAGAAAAGAAGGAAAAGAAAGATCATAACATATATATCTATATATATAGAGATATAAATGATAGATCATTATACCACTAATCTTTAATAATTCAACAAAAAGAACAGTTTGTGCTTTCATTGTTTGATCAATTTTTTATGCCTGTATCTTGTAACCTGAGCAACTACTTTGAAAATAACAATACACAATATATTAACCATTGTTACTCACCTATTCCTTTGTTTTGAAATTCCGTATCATTTTTATTTTTTATTTTAAAGTAAAAAACAAAAAAGGCAATCCTAAGTGAGAAGTTTACAGCTATGAATGCCCATATCACAAACACAAAAATGGGCCCAAATAAATAACTTAACAATGTACTTCAAAGTCCCAGCAACACAAGAACAATCAAAACCCAAAGCTAGTACAAGAAAGGAAATTATAAAGATCAGAGCAGAAATCAATGAAATGGAGACTAAAAAAACACAAATAGGGCTGGGGATTTAGCTCAGCGGCATAAGCACCTGCCTTTCAAGCGGGTGGTCATGAGTTCGATCCCTGGTACGGATAAAAAAAATGAAAAAAAAGACAAAAAAATACAAATAATCAATGAATTGAAGAGATGGCTCTTTGAAAAAATAAATAAGAAATATAAAAACCCTAGTCCAACCTTACAAAAAAAAATAAAGATAAAAGGAAAGAGAAGACCAAAGTCAATGCAATTTGAAATGAAAACAGTGAAATCACAATGGACATTACCAAAACCCAGATTATTGGTAGCTATTTCAGAAACCTGTATGCCAGTAAACTGGAGAAATCAGAAGAAATAGTTAGATTCCTAGGTACACATGAACTTCCAAAGCTGAACCAAGAAGACCTAAAATCCTGGAATAGTCCAATAATAGGCATTGAAATCACAGCAATAATAAATAACCTACCACTAACAAGGCCAGATATGGATGAATTCGCTGCTGAATTCAGCTAAAATCTGAGAGGAGATCTTAACCAGTACTTGTCAATCTCTTTAGTAAAGTTGAAAGGGAAGAGCTACTAGAGGGCTTAGAATGTATCCTCTGTTTATATTTAAGAGTGAGGAGGCACCCCAAATTCTATTCACTCCTTTGTCTTGCCAAATGCCACTTTTTATGTAATGATATGCCCTTCCACTCTTGTTAGTCCTTCCTAGCCCAGTCCCAGGGTTCATATGCTCCCCGTCACTCCCAAACCACCTCTAGCACACCCATTCTCCATGGTCATACAGCATCGTGGAAGGCAGGGAAAGCGTTAAAGGGCCTTGATCCAAATGAAGTTAGCATGTAGTAATCAGGTGCTCAAAGATCCCCATGGGGTCTCAAAAGCCTGAGGTGGCTCTAGGTCTGTCTGTACACAATGAGAGGGGTATTTGGAGGTACAGACTACCTCGCTCTCTGACATGCCAATCAGGGCCTCCCTGCATTATCCAGGGCTGTGTTTCCCTCACATACATGTGAAAGTGGTCAGAGAGAGGAAGGAGACTGAAGGCACCTAAGCGTGTTCCATATGCAAGGAGACTTACGCTTGCCACTTCCCTGAATTCTCAAATTTGAGCAGACAACACACAGAAACTGAGGATTTCAAGTACAACTTGTATAGTTCTCAGCAGGTAAGAAGAAGCAGAATCAGGATTTAAAGCCAGATCTATCTGATTCCAAAATACCTATTTTTCCCCCTCCTCCACATAGTCTTGTTCTCTTTAGAGTTTTACATTAAACCAAGACCCCACTTACCTTTATAGACAATAATTACACAATCTCAAGTTAAATCTCAACAAAGAGACTGGCCTAGAATTTTCAATTGATAAGCATGTGAAATGATGAATATAATAATTAGTTTAATTTAATCAGTCCACAGTATAAGCACACATGGAAACCTCATATTATACCCCAAAACATATACAATTATTTTATGTCAATTGAAATAAAATTTATGTTTAAAAAAATCATTTTTACAGAAAAAATCATACATATACAACTAAATAAAATTATTATCCTACCCATCGCTCAAAATTGATACACATCCTGTGATTGTCAATCTCTGGCTCTATTTCCTGGGCATACACAGAATGAACAAATAAGAGGGACCTCTGACTTGATCAAATATATTCTTCCTCCTCTGCTCAGGCCTGAATCAGTTAAAGGCCATTCCCTGAGCGAACAGCAATGCCCGAATCACGATAGACATTTACGTGTTCCTGCAATGACTGTCATTCATCATTTTGGGGAACCCAAATAAATCTACGTATATAACTTTTTCATAAAACATAGAATCTGTTAAATACAGAACATGAGAGGATTTTCTTTTCTTTTTTTTTTTTTTTTTTTTTTTTGGTACCAGGGATCAAGCTCACAACCTCATACTACCAGGCAGGCACTTAGGCACTTTAGCAGCTGAGCTAAATACCTGGCCACAGGACTTTTTTTTTTTTTTTTTTTTTGTGGTACCGGGGATCAAACTTATGACCTTGCACTTGCCAAGCAGGCACTTATAGTGCTGAGCTAAATCCCCAGCCCTACAGGACATTATTTTGAACTCACCTTCGTACTAGGTCCTAGCAAAGGAGTCACTTGTGCTGGGTGCCACATGATTAAACTAAAGAATGAAGTGGCCCAGGTTTAAAAAAAAAACAAGTAAGTAAAAACATGAATAAAACAAATGAATGAAAAAGGGTCAAATTTACTTGGAGTAGCATGAAAAAGAAGACTCTAGTTTCAAATCTATAGGAAGGAAACACTGAACTAGTGTTTACTTTGTTCTGTTTCTGTCTTTCTCTGTCCTTTCCTGCCTATAAAACAAACCTTTGCTCAGCTCATCAGAACACTAATTCTATTGCATAAATGAGGTGTTAACCTGATTCTAGAATTGCAAATAAAAGCCGTTTAATATCTTTTAACTGTTATTTAGTTTTTCTTTTGACAAATCGTGGCAAATGGATCAATTTTTTTTAAAGAACACTGCCTAAACAGTCTCCCTTCATTCACCAAGTGAATGAACTCTCCTGGTTGCCAGGATACAAAGGAAAGAAGGGAGGAAAAAAAGGAAAGAAAGAAAGAAGGGAAGAAGGAGAACAAAAGGGAGAGGGAAGAGGGCAGGAGAGGAGAGGTAGGGAGGAAAGAAAGAGGGAGAAGGAACAAAGGAAGGAAGGAAGGAAGGAAGGAAGGAAGGAAGGAAGGAAGGAAGGAAGGAAGGGAAAGAGGGGAAACTCTGATGTACAAGAGAAGAAGTAACTATTTGTCAATACCTGCTTGGTCTGGGAAGTTGTGGTGAGTGTTGAGAGATGGGTGAGCTCTCTCAATGCTTTTTTTCCAAAGAGACATCTTGACTGGACCAGGATTCTGTTCTCATATTTCTACTTTGACCTTCCCAAAGGGAGAGTCTGGGTTGTAAAGGAGATGCAGGGCCAGGGGAGGGAGTTGGATTCCAAGTGGAGGGAACTCAGTGAGCTCTGGAATCTTTGTTCTTTTATCATTTCTTTTGTTGCTTATAGTACAATTAAGCAGGCTGGTCTTTCTGCTAAACTGATGGGCAAAATAAAGCTGTCTGCAGACAAAGCAAAGTGTCAACTCTGAATGTGTAATGAGAGTTTTGTTTCTGGGAGAGGAAAAGTCAATCCCAACTGTTCTCTCCACCACACAGGCTTCTCAATGGTTCTGGAGTGCTATTTCTGTGGCTGGTTCATCCTTGGTTATCCATAGCTGAATGATCACCCTTGCATCCCTGCCAATGAAATAAGTGGCTCCCACACAAGTTACTAGAGCATCACAAACTCACTTCCTAAGACAACAGTTTCATGTGTGGCTCAGCTTCTTAAATCTCTTGTAAAGACTCTCTTACGAGGCCTCTAACCAACACTGCCTGCCTCCAACAGATCCCCATGTTGCTACCTGGCATATTGTTCACTCTGCATTAATGACAAGAGTAAAAGGAATGCTGACACCAGCAAATAAGGGAGCTAGAGGGAGAAACCTTTGGGTCCTCTTGATGCGTTAGTACTTTGCAGACTGAAGACAATGAGTTAACATTTAGGCTGGAAAACACATTAGCAGCCATGTATGTGGCCATTAAAAATCTTAACCAGATGGAAGGCAGAAAAGCCTCAGCAGCAAAGCCCTCAGTCTCCAATCTACTGAGATAGTGAAGCTCACAAGCAATTGAAGTATATTTTGTGCCAACAATCCATGCCAGAGGCTTCAGGTATCTGTAATTAGTGGCTAAGAAGAGTTGTCCCAGATTTACAGTTTCCTATAATGAGATCATTACTTTATACACTTAGCCAATCTTGCATGAAGATTTGCTGTATAGCTTTTTTCTCTATATAAGTTTTTGCAGTGTAGTAGGCAAAAAGTTTATCCATGCAAAATTTGGACTCTGGTAAGACATATCTAGAAATCAAAGGAAGCCCTAAAACTCAAGCACTCTGAATAAAAATCTAGCACCTGCCATGCCCATTTTTCAACTCGAGAAAAAAACATTGGTGTACACCACAGGAGTATTGAAAAGGTAAGAATTTTTTGAGGTTGAAATCATATACAGACACAAATGATACATGAAATCTGTAAGGTTCATCTGTTTGAGATAGCCACAATACCAAAAGCAGGTTTATTTTGTTAATATTTGCTACCCACATGCTATGGTGGCCAAGAAGCGGGGTAGATGCTGGTGATGCAATTATGAACAGAACAGTTTCTGCTCTTTAAGAGTTTGCATTCAAGTATAGGAAACAGAAAAGCAAGAGTAATACAGCATATATAATAATTTCAGACATAGGTAAGAACACTTGAAAACTACCAATATAATGGGAAAGGCTGCTTTTTTAGCTATTTTAGGCAAAGTGACCAGGTACTATCTAACAAGTTGGGCTGGGGATATAGCTCAGTACTAGAGCACTTAACCTAACACATACAAGGCTCTGGGCTTGATCCTTAGTACTGGCAAAACAACAGTAAAGTTGACATTTGGGCAGCATCTAAATGAAGTAAAGATGTTAGAGATGTAGATATTTTAGGAAAGATATTTTATTTAAGCAAAAGAAACAGCAAGAGGCAAAGGTTCACCATCCCTTAGTATCATATTCAGAAAAAGAAACTTTGGGTTTGCCTCTAAGGAAAGGCTGAAAAGGGGGACCTTGGAAAATCCACAGTCTCACCATCTATACAGCAGCAAGATGAAGATGTGGGAGGGTCTGGCTACATTCCTTCAACCCCATCAGTGCTGTGGTGTGAATGTTAGTGTTCCCCAAAATCCGCATGCTGAATTACCAATCCCTGAGACAATAGTATTAAGAGATGGGATGTTCGGGAGGTGACAGGAAAGTGAAGGCTGAGCCCTCATGAATGTGGCTAGTCCCTCTATAATAGAGCATGTTTGCACCTTCCACCATGTGAGGACACAGTGAGAGGGTAGCATCCTGAGAGGGCTGAATCTTCTTGTGCCTTCCCAGCTTCCAGAATAGTGAGCAGTAATTTCTGTTGTTTACGTCCATTCGACCCACATCTATGGTCCAGTTTCCTGGCAGCCCAAGCCATGTAAGACATCTGAAAACCTGAGATGGAATTAAAAGCTAAACTGTAGCAGGCTTTCATGGTTTTCTAGCCCTTACCCTCTCTTGGTAAAAATCCCTCTACTTTTTTCTGTAAAATGAGGATTGAATTATGTGTGTATGTCATAAAACTTCAGAAGTGGTCTTTTTTCATACAAAGCAATAACATTTTTCAATTACACCAACCTGTGAGTGTGCAGCAAACAAACCACACCCAGACCCTTGCACTTCACATACCAAATGCCCACTCTGCTTTCATTAAATAGTATTTCTTGCTAAAGTCTAGCTAAATCACAAGCCATTTTAGGGTCTGAATATACCCTGTTGTGGCATATACATTATATTTAGCCATAAAATGTTTTGAGGTTTCTTGGTTTGGGAATAAGTATAAAATTACAGTCCATTATTATCATAAATTTCTTTTCATTACTGTTATATTTCTTAGCTCTAGCCAAAATAATTCATACTCTGCTGACTGTTTACAACCTACAGATATAAAGAGATGGTCCCTGGGTTCCTCACATCATCATTTACTGAGCTTTACCTATTCAGCTCTTTTAATCTTTCTTTATAAATCAACTTGTCCTTCTTCATCATTCTTGTTGCTTTTCCCAAAACACTCAGTCCATTTGTACCTGGTTGGTAATTAGGTGTTTGAGCTTAGCACAGCCTTCCAGGTGGGGTCTCGGCAGAATTGTCTATTGCTTCAAGTGTTGCTGAGCAGATCCATTTCCAGGTCCTCAGGGGCCACATTTCATTCCAAGCAAGGCCAGGCCAACAACAGTGCAAAAGAGAACAACAAAAAGTTCCCAGATTCAGCAAATGGCGTTTAGGAGGAAGATAGAAGGCAAGGCCCTGTCCTGCTTACAGTCCAGAATGGTCAGAGGGAAAGATGGCATGAAGTGAGCTGGGGTTAGTTTTCTCTTCCATCATCAGTATCAGCAAGAGAATAGGTCTTATGCAATGAAAGAGATATTTTGTCTTAAATGTTATGAAAACCTACATAGGTTGAACTTTCTAACATTTTTGGCCTGGAAGTCACTAGAAAGCTCCTTCATAATGAAGTGGCAACATAGTCCACTATGTTGCCTCTCTTCCCAGGGCATCCTGGGGCCTCAAACCAGCAATGTGCTCAATTTTACCCACATTTTCTCAGCTCTGCACTGCTCATTCTTCTCTTTCTCAAGTCAAAGAGAGAGGTATTTTGTTAGAGTATTACTCACCTTCCATTGTTAGGAACAAATACCTGACACACAAAACTTAAAGGAGAAAATATTTACAGGTACACAGTTTCAGAAGTTTCACTTGGTCAGCTGGTTCCAAGGTAGAAAGCTCATGGTGGAAGTACATGGCAGAGAAAATCTGTTACTTCATAGTAGCCAAGAAAGAGAGCCAAAGAGAGAAGAAAAGGCTGAGGACAGGACACACCCTTCAGAAGTGCAACCCCAGGGATCTACTTCCTCCATCTGGGGGCCACCTTCTAAAACCCATTCAACTATGAACTCATGAATGACTTAATCAATTGATGGAGGCTAAGGATGGTCTATTAGTGCCCCAGTGATTCAGTTACCTTTCTAAGTCTCACCTCTGATCATTGCTGTATAGTGGTCAAGCCCTCAATACATGACTATTTGGGGGAAACTTGATATTCAAACCATAATATCTAACTACTCACCCACAATTCATTGAATTCATTGACTTAGAATGAATTCATTTTCTCATTAGCAGGTTTCTAGAAAAGGAAAAAACCACATCAGCAGCTAGCTAGCCTGCATGGGTTCACAAGAACTGTTCATACCTTTTTAACCATTTTGTTAGCTCAGATTTTGCTTTAAAAAGATGTCCACTCCAGCCTTATACACAGTATTTGTCACAGAGTATGCCATTGATATCTAGGAGATCCCAAAACAGTAGGATTAGCTTGTTTTTAAAGCAGAATACCCTTAACTTTTTGCTCACTTCTCCTGTCAGTTTTTTTTATTACTTAACAATATTGAGCCGCAGTTTCCTCATATGATATCTCATTAGGGTTTAATCAAAAATAAGTGAGAGGGCGTAAGCAAAGTCCCTGATATGGGACAGTCATTACACATTGTTAATTCTTCTCTCCTATGGGAAAAACCAATAATGGCAACTGGCTGTAGTAAACTTCACAAAGTCTCATGCTTACAAAATTTCTGTAATCATTTCTATGTAGGAAAGTCTCAGATTTGGTAAAAAAAAATTCAAAGAATGCAGTTAGTCTAATCCATTAGCAAGACAGCAGAGAAGTTCATAACCTAGCTTTGATCTGCAATTTGGAGGAAAAAGTTTCCAAATACTTGAGGGATCATCTCTCCCCCTTGATATGATGTTAGAATTTAACTCCCATTAACCATAACAGGCATAATGAGTTGGCAGCCAGGGGAAACATACCCTCTAGTGCTTAATGAACACAAAATAAAACATTTCCTTTTATCTTCAATAGCTACTAGAGTAATTTGAATAATGATATTCATATTCATGATGCATAAGACCCTTCTATCAGCTCAGCATTGTCACTAAGTCTCCTATGGAATGCCAATAAGTATGAGGGAATCATTTTAATGATTTAAAGTATGCAAGATGCTACTACAGAAGAAACACAGAGCACCAGGCCAATGAAGCACATATAAAGGATATTTCATAGTAACTGCATCTTTCCCCTCGAACCAATGACACTGGGTGCCCCTGTAGTGATAAACTTCAAAGAGAACACGAATCACCTTGAACAGAGCAGGGACCCTAATAAACGTGACTGGTTGACAATGAGTAGGGATAATTTGTGTGGGTTTAGGTTACACTATAGTCCCAAAATAAACATGAGAAGATTTCAACAATGGAGCCATCTTTCCCATTATGAGTTATTTGAGGCAAAAGCTACAGTTTATGAACCTTTATTTTTCTACCTCTTAGCACAGGGATTGGTGTATAGATAACAAACAATTATGAAGCATTCATTTACCTGGGCTAGGATCTGGGTGAAGTCTTTTCTATCATATCATCTTTTTCATCCACAAGGCTTTGAGGGAGGGAGGTAGTGGTATTATTACTCTCTTTTTATGGATTAAGAATCAGAGTTGGTTCAGCGATTTCTAAAACCCTCCCTGAGTTCTCCTGGTAAAAATCAGAGCTAAGACTTGAATCTACATCTGTCTGGTGTCATAATTTATAATCTTATGCTCAATAAAATGTTTACTCCACAGCACTAGAATCAAGATGGGTTTGTCATTGGCAAAGGCAGTGTGATGTTTACACCTACCTGTAGGAAAAGAAAGCAATATAGCAAAAAAAAAAAAATCTAGAGGAAGTATACGTGGTTTCACTGCAGGAGCTGACAATCTGTTTTTGAAGATAGTAAATATTTTGGATTTTTTTTACAAGTGCTCAACTCTGTTGCTATAGTGCAAAATTCACCCATGGGCAATATGTATATAGATGGGTATGGTTGAAGTACAATAAAATCTTATTAACAAAAACAGGAAATGAGAGGATAATCCTGTCCCCTTCCCTCATAATTTTCCAGCCCCTACTCTACAGTGTCTTGTCCACAAAAATCGGTGACTACATTAAGTTGGAGAATATGTAGATTTCCAAAGAATACAGTGCAGAATTTGATCCCCATGTGAATCAGTATCTCAGAAGGAACCAGATGACACACTCAAAAAGTTACTGAAAGAGAATTTTATGAAGGGATTTTCTACAAAGATGTATACGTGGTTAAGGGAACCAAAAAGGAGAGTGAAACATCCAGGTGCTCACAAAACTAGGCAGTGTTACGATCTTTTTTGAATCAAGAGGCTAGAAGAGGACCATTTTTTGGACAAACTGGTATTATTTCTACAGAGTTTCTCTTTTCAGATAGTGGTTTTACAGTTCCTTGTCCCATTTTGCTGAAAAAGCACCTCGTACACAGTGGCCCAACTGCCTCCTGTCTCGACTGTGGAGTGCAATTTACAGCTATGTTAATAAATATATTCTGTACATTTTCACTGTCAAAGCATCAAACACGTAGAATTAACAATTAGATACTAACATATAATGTAAGGATAATAGATAATAAAATTGTATTCAATAAAATTGAATATAGGATTCATGCTAAGTAAGATTTTAGCTGCATTTGCATTAAAAAACAGATAACTCTGAGATGGTGGATAAATTAATTTGCTTCACTATAACAACCTGTTTGCAATCTATAGGTAACCTATTCCATTATGTCGTATACTTTATACAAATAAAATTTACTTTAAAAAAATCTGCACTAACATGGAAACCGTTAACCATGTGAGACTATTTAGTACTTGAAATATTACTAACATGGCTGAAGAACTGAATTTTTTCATTTTATTTAACTTTCAGTACTTTAAATACAAATAGCTTCCTGAGGCTAGTCGCTTGCAAATTAGATGGCACAGTTCTGGAATAGAGGAGCTTCACGGCTAGAAGATGAAGTATTGAATGATGCTCCTTTCAGGGTTGGATGTCATCAATCCTTTCAAACTTTGCACTTTGATTCTATACACTATGGGAAGAATGTTAGTCTAGAAATGATGGTCAGGTTTGTGTTTGTGGTGAGTTGTAGTATCGTGGAAATGGATAAAGCTATCAAAACTGTTAGGAGCCCTTAACTTGGGATGAGGTTGAAGGTTTCTCACCACACCTGAGCAGAATTAGAAGAAATAAACAGACATTTGCCAGGTAACAAGAATAGACGCAAAATATCAAGACAGGACAAGGCTGCCATGTGCAGGGATGCCCATGAGGCACATGGTCCAAGAGAAGGTGGATGTTGGAGAGTTTTAAAGTGAGGCCCAGGAAGTAGGATATTAAGGGTCCTGGGAGGAAGTTGGATTTTTCTTTCCTGTAAAGATATGAGATCAACAAAGGCATTTAAAAAAATAAGTGAATCAGGTATGTGACTTTGCATTAAGCTCTCTGAGCTTCTCCATTTTTTTGGAAAGATATGGATTATGCATAATGATACCTTCATTATAGATCTGGGTAAAAATCTCCATGTTTCCTGCAGCAGAGTGATTGTGCAGTAACTGTTGGTTCCCTGGAGTCCTCCTTCAGGGATGTGGTATAGCTTCTCTTCCTTCAGCTGTCAATGCCAGAGGCTTGCTGCTATGCAACAAGAGCTTCTGGTCTGCAAAGCTGCCCACCCTTGTTGAGAGTCATTGAAACTGGAAATCGAACACATATGCAGGGCTGTGGCACAGCCAGGGCATGACTGACCAGAGAACAAAAAGATGCCTCAAAGGGCAAGAGAAGATCATACCTGAGGACACCTGGCTCCAACTCCAATTGATTAAATAAAGACTACAGCTGCAAGCATTTCACTCCTGTAATGAAATGCAACATGGAGACCTTCTCCTAAGATACTTTTCCTAAATTACCATAAGATAGTTCTCTTAAATTAAACATAATCTGCTACTTGGAAGAGACCTTGAGCCATTCCCAAGTTCTGTTCCTTTCCTATGTTTTTTACTCTAACCCCTTCCTTGTTTCAAAACTAAATAAATATGGGCCACTCAGAGACATTTCTTATCTTAGTCCCCAGAGTCTTGAACTCTGCAGAGGGTTTTGATCCTTCTGGAGCCCTAAAATCATACCACTTGCCTCATTTATTTAGGCCTTCACTGTATACACATTTGGGAGTTTGGGGATCTAGGCCAGGTGCCCAGTACATCCTCCTCTCTGATACTCCCCACTTTGTTTCACGAGATTATGAGTGTTTTGAAAATGAGGGAGAAAAATCAATGCTGACTCTACAGCAGCAATGAAAAGTTAATAATGAATGCCAATTGTTTTTATTTTTATTTTTTGCAAATATGTAGTTATTTTAAATTTTTGAAAAATAATAATGGTGTATATTTGTGAAATACAATGTGATGTTTTGATCTTTGTGTACATTTTAGACTCAGTCAAACTAGTTAACATATCCATTACCTCATTAATTTCTCTTTTTCCATTTTTTGATACAATCTTGCTATGTAGTGGGTTTTTAAATTTATTTTATTTTTAATTGATACTATTGTATCTATTAATGGACTATAGTGTGACACTTCTATATTGTATATAATATGTAAAGATCAAATCAAGGGACAGTAACTGATATATCCACCCTTCACAAAATTTTTCACATTTTTGTAATTAGAATGTAAAAAAAATAATATGCTATCAATTCTGAAATGCATAATACATTATTAATAACTAGCCACCATGTAGTGCAGCAGAGCACCAAAACTTATTTTTCCAGTCTAACTGGAATTTTGTACACTTTGATCAACATCTTCCCTTTTTCTACCCCGTTCTCTCCCCTCGAGCCTCTGCATAACCTACTATGTAAGAAAAAGTTTCTTCTTAAGAAAATCTCAGACTATATTGATATCTTGTGGGAAACAGAGTTGATATTAATTCTGAGTTCTTTTAATTTGCCCACTCTTAGAATACATTATGTAAGACCCAGCAATTAGGGCAATTAGAAAGCAGGTTGCAAATACACGGGGGTGGGCAGGACCAGTTCATATGTCATCAGAAACATTGGAAAACTTTTTGCACAGGAACAAGCTTTCTTGCATTAATGAAGGAAGCAAGAACATAACTGTACTGCCTTGATGTTCCTCACCCACTCATTACTGCTCACAGAGTAATTTGTTCCTTGTAAACTATGTACTGTGGGTGGAAAAAAGTAGGATCTGAAAGCCTCCATGTGAAATCTGATGGTTCCCAGATGATATTTGCTGCTGGATGAGCTGCTGCTCCATGTCCTGACCTTGTGAAGTCATGCTCTGGGCACCAGGATATAGTTTGAAAAGCTCAAGATTTAGGTTTCTTCCCTGTCTGTTGGAATTTATTGGAATATGATCTGTGCAAAAGTGAGAAACTACTGCAAGAGAAACTATCTGCTACAAAAAATCTGCACATATAGACTATAGCTCTGCAAGAGAAATAAACCCAGGCAAAATGAACTCCACGACATGATTAATAGCAGGAAACATGATGTATAGCAAGTCAGGTTGTGTGGTCCAGATCCAACTCACCTATGTGCTGCCAGGAGCATGTTATTTAAGAGCTCTGAGTTTGATCCTTATCTAGGCCTGTGAAACGAAAATAAAATAATACAGGTACCCCATAGGGCTATAACAGAGTAATCTGTAAGAAACCATAATGTAAAACATCTGGCAAAGTGCCTGGCACATTCAATACATGTCGGTGGTCTTAAAGAACACTGACATGTAATAGATGAATGTGTTCACTTGACAGGTATGTGTTGGGTACCACTATGGTGAGACACCATTTTAGGCACTGGAACTACACCCAAAGTCCCCTTCCTGGGGTTTACTATTGACTGAAAGAGACAAACAATCAAAATTAAATATGTAAAAAGATAAGTATCCTATTAGGTAATGAAAAATTATGAAGAATAAAGCATGGTAAAGTCAGATAAAATGTTTGGGGTGCTGTCTTAGATAAGGTGGTCAAGCAAGGTCTCTCTGAGAAGATAATGTGTAATCAGAACTAAATAAAAGGAATGAAGCTATGGATACACCTAAGAGAAGAGTGTACCAGACAGAGGGAACACCCCGCACAAAGTCCCTGGAGCAGAGATGAGTCCGGTACATTGCTCCCTGTGGTGGAGAGCAGGCTGCACAGGGAGGAGTAGGAGATGAGCACGATGGAGAGGTACAAGGGCCCACAGCACAAGCTAACATATTTTGAGAAGTCTTGATGGCTTCATGTATGTTTATCTTGTCTCTCTGATGAAGCTGAAAGTGTCATGGGTCCATGTAGCAGAGCAATGATGACTGTTGTCACTAACATCAGATCTTTAACAAAGGGCTAAACTTATACACTGGAGGAAAGATATCTACCTTAATAAATCATTCTGGGAAAACTGGTTATCCACTTACACAATTTTGAATCTAGACCCATATTTTTCACCAAACTAAAATCAAAATGTGTTGAAGAACTAAATGTGAAAACAGGTAACAATCTGCTAGAACATAAAATAGGTAAAAATCTCATAGGCAAGGATTTTCTGAACAGAAATCCAGTTACACAGGAAATAATACCAAGAATTCATGAGTGGAATCATATCAAATTAAAAAGCTTTTGTAGATTGAAAATACAACCTACAGAATAGGAACAACTTTTCACCAGGTATTCTTCAGACAAAGGACTGACATCTAGAATATATGTAGAACTCAAAAAAAGAGCTCCCAGTAAAAGACCCAATAAAAGTGTGCAAGCAAAATGAATAGACTCTATAAAAGAAGGACAAATGGCCAATAAGTACAGGAAGAAATTGCTGGCCATTGGAGAAATGCAAATTAAAACAACACTGATATTCTGCCTTACCCCAGTAAGAATGCCCATCATCAAAAAATCAAATTATAACAAATATTGGTGGGTCTATGAGGAAACAATAAGACTTTTACATCACTGGCGGGAATGAATACTGATACAATCACTATGGAAATCCATATGGAGATTCCTCAAAAAAATTAAAACTAGAAATTTCATTTGACCCAGCTTTTCCCCTTCTAGGTATCTTCACCAAAAGATTTAAAGACATAAAACACATATATGCTCACATTTAGCAACACAATTCATAATAGCTAAATCTTGGAAGCAGCCTACATGTCCATCAACAGATAAATGGATAAAGAAAATGTGATATTTACACACAATGGAGTATTACTCTGCGTTAAAGAAAGATAAACTAGTTATTTGTAGAAAAAATGGATGATATCTTGAGACCAAATGTGAAGTGAAATAAATAAGATACAAAAGCTTAAATATCACATAGTTTCTCTTCTATGAGCAACCCAAAATATAAATAAAGAGAAAAACAAAACATAGATAGTATGCATTAGGGAGACAGATGCTTTTCATATAGGAAGAGGATTAGGAAATGGAGAGAGTAGAAGGGATAGGAAGGAAAGGAAATACTTAAAAATTAATATGTGTTATGAGAATGTACCAACTCCCCACAAAGAATGTAAATATTATATATTGTAAGGATGTAATAATAAAAAAGTAAAATCAGAAAAAATTGGGGTATTTGCTATGTTTGTAACTGATACTACTTTGAAAAGTCTCTTAATCTAAGTCTCAATTTTCTCCTCTGTAAAATGGATATAGTAATATTGTATATCTTGATGAACTTTTATAAAGATAATTGACTTAACTAAAACTGAATAAAATGCCTGTAATTGTCTAAGTGTTCTATACATTTGCTATCACATTAAAGGTAACAGAAACATGCTCTAAACTTTTCTTTTGCCTATTCTCTTAGTTACTCTCCTTGTTGCTGGGACAAAATACCTATATGTTAAAGAAGAAGATGTTTACTTTGGATCACAGTTTGTAGAGGTTTCAGTCCTTAGTTGGCTGACTTCAAGGTAACATAGCACAGCAGGTGGGCATTTGGAGAGTCAATACATGGGGAAGGAAGTCAATACATGGGGAAGGAAGCATTTGGAGAGTCAATACATGGGGAAGGAAGCAGAGAGGTATCAAGGGAAGAGGGAGAGAGATAGACCCTTCCAGGCCACACTCCCAGTGACCCACCTCCCCCAACCAGGCTTCACCGCCTAGCATCACATTTAGCTGTGATCTCACCCATTGCTGAGTATCACAATCTAATCACTTCCCAAAGCCCCACCTATGACACCTGAGGCTTTTGGAGAATATCTAGATATAAATCATAATACCTATCAATAAATGTATATTAAGTTCTTACCACATACAAGCATGGTTACCTATAATCCCGTATGCCTCAGCTTTGTGTTAACCACAAAGTAGATTCTTAAGGAATTTTGCAGGCTGAAACAGCAGTAATTTTTAATCTAATGATCAGCTGATTGACAAATCAATTCATGAACATAAGTGCTAGGAGGGAAACAAAATATGTCCTTGAATTCCCAAGCTACCTGTCAGGATTACACTCTAAATCTATAAATTTGAAATATGGAAAACCCTTCTTTCCTTATTCATTTTAATTGAAATCTTAACATTCTTAGTCGAGTTCCCCAGGCTGCAACAGGTTAGAAGGGGACAGTGATCAAAGGTCGATGAACATAAAAATAGCAACAGGGTGGATAAACAGAAAAATAAAACTTGCAAAGCCCAGAAAGGTGAATTCAGTGAAGAGTATATGGATCTATCCTTTTACTCCTTTATTTCCTTGAATAGTTGAATAGTCAACTATTCATTTATCCAACATATACTGATGGGTGACAGTTGCAGGTGGAGCACTGCTCTTAGGAGCTGGATACACAAAACTGACAAGACCATCATCCTTACCTTCAAGGAATTCAGGATGTGGTGGTGGAGAGAGGCAAGGAAAAGACTTCGTACACATGAAGCGACCGGCCAGGGGTGAGAGCCAGACACTAGAGGGCACCAGAGGAGCACCAATCAGCCTACAGACTGCAGAGAAGTTTCCTGAAGAGATGGGGGCCATTGAGAATCAGAGCCCTTGAACTAGGTTTAGATGGCTTAATAAGAATCAGCACACGAATAACAGATGTTCAAAATCACCATGTTGAGGACAAGAGATAAGGATAGCCAATGGACAGTGTATTATATCTCATAAAGGATTACATGAAAATTTCATGCAAAATTATTTCAGTACAAGAAATTTCACTTCTAAAATGGATTCATTATCCAGAAATTTTTGCTCCATTGGAGCTAGTTATTTCCTAATGATGTTGATTCTATGAGGAATTACTATTAGGCTATAGTTTTCAGAAAATGCATGAGGCATATAACATATTATACTTTATGTTGTGCATGAGTATTAAAGTATATGCTCAGATCATTATATTTTTAAATATCTGGCTGTAGGGAGAAGGTTCAAAAAATTATCATTAGTAATGGGAGTTATTTGAAAGCTACTACTATTAATGCTAGTTTTGAATATAAAACAAAAATCAGTTAACTCGACCAAGTTTCATGACTAGTTAGTTGCCTATTTAGTGTACTCAAAAATACATGCCAGTGATATTCGACACAGTGCTGTTTGTTAGAGAACAAGATTGAAAACACCTTTGACACCCAAAAATAGAGGACCAGTTAAATAAAAGATGCCACATCCACAAGTGGACATAGCCATTACATCAATATGCAGGATTTCCCAAGATATGTTACAGAAACTAGAGTGGGTGGGGGAAAAAAAAAGACTAGTGGGAGAATGGACAGGGACAGGGTCAGGAGTATTGCTCAATGGCATAGCAGCTGCCTGGCAAGCGCGAGGTCCTGAGTCAATTCGTAGTGCAAAACAAACAAACAAATAAACAAAAAACCAAACTACTAATGACATTGATAGCTCCAGGTAGGGACACTTAGTTGCTAAGGTCCAGGAAAGGGAAGGAAAATTACTCTACCATGCTATCCTTAGAGATTTTGAATTGTTTTACCACTGGTATGTATTATAAATTTAAGATACTGAAATGAGAAGGAAAGGACAATGGATCATCACTCTCTAAGGGAGCACAACAGGAGGAAGAGAGTAAGGTGGACTGGCCAGGTATCAAGTGAAGGGTGTTCAAAGGCTGCTTCCTCCTTTATCTGACTTTATTGTTTAGGGTATGATTGGGGTTAGAAAGCAGCCAACTATTGAAGGAATCTGGCTCCAAGATTATATACAGCATGATTTTAAAAGTTAATTTGAAGAACGTGAATGAACATTTTTTTAAAGACGATCTATGCATGAAAAGATGCTTAATATCACAAATTATTAGAAAAATACAAATCAAAACAGAACAGTTTGGGCCTAGGGATTTAGTTCAGTGGTAGAACGCTTGTCTAGCTGGAAGCTCTGGGTTTACTCCTTAACACACACACACACACTCACACAAAACAAAATCACAACAACAGAACAGTTTGTTCTCTCATTGTTCGATTTTTTGATCATTTTTCATGCCTACATCTTATAATCTGAACAACTACTTTGAAGATAACAATATGCAATATATTAACCAGTGCTAATCTCCTATTACTTTGTCTTAAAATTATGTATCATCATTTTTACTCTTTTTTGTTTTTAAAATAAAAAAATTTTAAAAATAAAATGAGATACCACTTCATACTCATTAAAATGACTACTTAAAAATAACAGAAAATAGCAAGGATAGGGAAAGGTCAAGCAGTGGCACAGAGGTGGAGCAGCTGGAACCCTTGTGTAAGTGAGAATACAAAATGGTACAGCTGCTGTTGGAATCAGTGTGGAGTTTTCTTTAAAAGGAAACACAAAATTACCGTATGTACAGAAATTCCACTTCAGGTATGCACCCCAAACAACCGAAAGTGAAATCTTGAGGTGGTATTTGTATACCCACGTAAAAATATTTACTGTAGCCAAAGGTATTGGAAGCAACTCAATTGATCATTGATGAATTGTATTAGTCAAATTTTATACCGCCACAAGAATGAGAATTCACTTCCTTGAGAAAATCACCAATTTCTCTTAAAGATGTAATCAATTCCCAATAAATTCTACTTTGTAAAAGTTCAGCCACCTCTCAATATCACCAGGTTGGGGGCTACACATGAACATTTGGGTGACACATTAAAACTATAGCAATAGATGAATGGGTAAACAAATTATGCATAAAATAGAGTATTCGATCTTTAAAAGAAAGGCTTTTATGATACCCTGCAATATGGATAAACCTGACTGCAATAATCCAGACACAAAAAGAATGCTATATGATTCTACTTACATGAAGTACCAAAAATAAATTGGTAGATGTAGAAAATAAAACACAGGTCACCTGACTACTAAGAGAAAGTTCTTGCCCTGAGGCCCTAGCTTTCTGGTTAAAAAGGTTTCTCTTTTAACCAAACTTTATGCTTCTTAAATACAATAATCTAAAAAAGAAAAACTGCCTTTGAATAACATCCTTGAAGTGAAAGTACATAAATCTACCAGTATGCTGCAGCATTGCCTTAATATGACCCATGAAACAAGCAACAAGATTATGACTTTATAAATAATATCTTAAGTTTATTTATAATATGCCTCTCCTGTGAACAGCTCCAAGACTTCAAGATTTATGTGATGTAGAGATGAGAAAATCATCCTCATATGACAGATACGGAAAATAGGTCTTTAAAAAAACTCAAGTGACAGATCTCTGAAGGACTGTCAACTTGAGAGTTATCAAGCAGCATCCCACAGGAGTCATCTTACTTAATTTTTTGTCAACAGTGTGGTAAGTAGATTTTATAAATGATTCAAAATGTGTCTGAATGGCCGGAACACGAAGTAAAACTGGATTAAAGTAAACTTGACAGTTTTTCCTGTTGACAACTTCAGGCAAACATGAGAACATTCCCAAACCAATAGGTTCTTCCTTGCAAATTAAGAGTACCATAATGGGAGAGGGATGTTAAACACATTGAGCCTTGCTTTTGTCTAGGAACACTATTCATTCAAAGATATTTGAATTTTAAACCAACAAACAAATGCCAGATGTGATGGTGCATGCTTGTAATCCCAACACTTGGGAGCTGGGGCAGGAGGATCCATATGAGTTCAAGGCCAGCCTGGGCCATATAGTAAGCTCAAGGCCATCTTGAACTGCAGAGAGAAACCCTGTTTCAAAAATAAACAAATAAGTCAAAGATGAAGAAGAAAACAGAGTCTGGGAAATGAACTCATCCTATACTTCATAACCCTGGTTTCCTGATGAAACAAGTAAAATATTGAAATTAACAAGACACCTGAAAAAATATTGATGTTTCAATTTTCAGTTTACAGCCATCAGCCAGATCCGTCCTTCATGGCCTTGCTTGGGCAGCTGGAGCAGGACCTTGTGGCCATTTCTCCTCTGCCAGGTCATGCAGTACAGGGTTCTACAGTAAAACAGGCTACAGGGACCTGCAGGAGGAGAGGGACCCTTCCTGTGTTTTCTGTGCTTTCTGTTCTTGTTCCTGAAGTATTCACTTAGCATATGAGACACTCAGGCATTTACCCTAGTGAGTTCAGTGGCACCCGGATAGGTAGACTCCAGAAAGTTCTGCTAGGGTCCCAGCCAGCTTCCTAGCAAGCACATCACTCTCACTAGCAGCTTCCTAACGAGTTGGACCGTGCACCTGCTAGGACTCAGATGGTGGCTCCTAGCTGGTGTTCAATCAGCACCTTGTTCAACTCTGCTTGCCCAATGGCTACAGCCACGCCTTCTTTAATAAGACCTGATTCTCCTTTTGAGGAAGGTGGGGGAAAGGTCCAGCTTTCTTCCTTTTTTGAGTAGTCTGCCTTATTCTTTGTAGTAGCTGCTCCTTTACTCCTATAAATTTGGAGGTTCTCTTAATACCCTTGCGAGGCATGGTAACTGATGCCTTTAATTCCAGCACTTCTGGAAGGCTGAAGTAGGAGGACCACAGGTTTGAAAACAGCTTAGGTAACAACAACTTATTGAGACCATGTATCAAAATAAAAAAGTTTAAAAGGGATGGATATGTAGCTCAGTTAGAAGGCCCTAGGTTCAATCCCCAGTACTGCAAAGAGAAAACATCAACAAATCTCTCTCTCCGTGTCTCTCTCTCTCTCTCTGTCTGTCTGTCTCTCTATCTTTCTCTCTCTCTCTCTCCTTATTGTCTCTATTTCCTTGCTGTCATCTGATGAGAAGCCTTTTCTGTTTCTTGTTCCCATTGCTAACATATTTTGACTCTTCTCAGGCCCAAAGCAATGGAGTCAACTGACCTTGAACCGAAACCTCTGAAATCATGAGCCAAAATAAACCTTTCCTCGTTAAGGCTTTTATTCTGGGTATTTTGTCACAGACATGGAAATCTGCTTATCATGGAATTGTCCTAGGCATCTCAGGTATCAATCCAGCTAAGCTTTCAATGTCTGGCCACAACTACATGAGAAACCTCAATGGAAAATACCAGCTGTGTGCTGAGCTAAGCAAAGCAAGCACAGAACTCTAAGAGAGAAAACAAATACCTTCTTTAAAACTGGTACATTTAAGGGTGTTTTTCACATGATATCAGCTAACTGGAACAGACCTCTTGGGTAATAAGCAGTGGGATGTGAAGAGTTTGGCTTGTGTTAGGGAACACAGTCTGGAAGAAGCATGGAGAATGGGTCGAAGAAGGCAGAAGCAGAAGATACCAAGATGTCAGGAATCACTGTAGGAGAATAAACAGATATGGATATGGATAAAAAGAAAACTTTCAAATATAGACATAATTGTGAAGAGAAACTGGCAGAATGTAAAGAACAAATAAAAGTGTTGTGGGAAGGAGAGAGAGGTGGAAAATCTTTGAAGTTTTTGCCCAAAAAAGAAGAGATTTTGTATAACATTCTTAATAGAAAGAAAAGCATGTAAGAAGCACAGATGATGAGATGTTTGTAGTGATGGTGAAGGTTTTCTTGGAAAATATTCATGAAGATGCCAAAGCAGCAGGAAACTTTGACTTACGACATGAGGGTGACTGGAACTTCATGTATCACATACCACATGCAGGATCACGGGCTCACATGTGATGGCGGAGGTCAGGGATGACATCTCCAGTGCAAAGTGTTCAGGGCAAGAAGAAGAAGAAGGTATGAATGGTAGACCTCTGAGAGAACTCAGGGGTCGGAGGACTTGCAGCTTTCACAAAGCAAATAGAAAAGAGAAGACTAGAAACAGAAGACTCATTCTTAGATGCAAGCAGATAAGAGATCAAGAAATATGAAGCTTTAATTGTCAGGAGCAACTGAGAGATCAAGGAAGATGAGATTGTGGTAGCAGGCTTCAACACTTAAAAAGTCATCAGGTCCTCCTGAGACTGCTTTCAACGTCTGGCTTTGAATAGAGTAGTTTAAGAAGCTGAATGGAGGTTTAAAAGCAAACTACAATTATAGCTTATTCTTTAATGATATTTGATGTTTAAAAAGGAAGAAAGGTAAGTGTGTTTCTCTGAGCGTGATTGTGAGCTAAGGGAAAGGAGGAACACAAAGACAGTTTAGTGGTTTGAGATTCCCTGAACCAATGAGAGTGAAAAGATGGAGAAGTTTCCAGAGAAAACCAGCTTATATAGGTTTCTGCCTTTTCAACATGTGATCCACAATTCAGGAGCACCAATATTGCTGCTTAGGAATGCAGAATTTCAGGCCACACTTCAGGCCTGGTAAATCAAAATCTGCATTTTAGCAAGATTCCAGGTGATTAATATGCAATATACGATAGGGATAGGTCAAGACAGAATCTGAAAGAAGAAAGAAGATACAGGACATATGCAGCTATTACATTACTCGGGTCATTTCTTTGTTCAATTACTTGGGCATGTTTCAGCTGATACTTAATGAATTGTTTATATAATTTATTAAGTGCTCTCAAAATCTTGGATCATATAGGAAATAGAGGTTTGCATAATGAGAAATTGTCTTCAGTAAAATTGGAGGAAAACGTGCTCGGCTCACCTTTCCTCTAGGCAGGGTTGCCCATGGTGGAGATGGGCATATTGTCATTGCTTGACTTCATTTTCAAATAGTCTGTTTTATTTAATCCGAGGTTGGACTGGTATTTCTTTTTATAAATCAATTGTGTGTTTAAAATTCTCTTATGTGACTTTATTATGCAGCCAGGGTCAAAGATCACTGAGAGTTAAACACAAGAGCACCCGTAAAGCAGTGGTTCCCAACCTTGGCTGCACATTAAAGTAACATGGAAAATTTGAAAAATAATTGACACCTTGGCCCACCCTTAATGATTTTGATTTAATCATGGTGATGTGTAGCCTTAATCATATAACCCACTGGCACTGTTCCTACTCACCTTTTAAGTTATTTCTTGCCTTTATGTCAGTGGTTTTCAACTTTGGCTGCACACTCAGATCATTTGGGACACTTTGAGAATTACCAGTGTTCAGGCACGTCTGTCAAAAATGCCTGTATCAGCAGTAGGATCCTTAATGATGAAAAGAAGGCACATTCCCTTTCTTTCCAGCTGAATTCCTGTGACATTAACAATCTGAGCTATTCAAACTTATGCGTATTCACCTAGTGCTTACTATATACATGCACTAGGATACACTTACCAGCACTTGATATATGTATGGTAGAAGAGTAGTACCCTGTTTTCCGCCAAGTGTGTGTTCACACAGTGTTCACCCTGTATGACTCATTTTTTGATGGAAGCATATACTGACAGTTCTTTTATTTCCCAGTGCCTAGCATAGATGCTTAGCAATTTACCATATCATACATTTAAATACAATAACAAAACACACTATGGGAAGTTAAGTAAGGTTTTCAAATGCTTATTGTTTTGTTATTTTTTGAGAAAATGAACAGTTTGAAAGTGTCATCAAGATACACAACATGCCTCTAAATTGGTTTTCCCACGTTGTGACCTGGAGACCATATCAAGATTATCTGGGAGTCTGCTGTAAGTGAAGGTTATTGGGTCCCACTTCATATCTACTGAATCAGAATCCTTGTGTGTGAGATTTAGAAACCTATAATAAAGTTTTCTAAACAAGCAACACAGGTAATTCTAATGAATTCTATAATTGTGAACTGTTCCCTTAAAAAGAGAGTAGGCGCAAAAATTGGGAGTAGAATTAATGTGAATAGAATGTCTATTACCAGTTAAATGCAATATTTGATGAACACCCACTTTGAGACAACACAATGTGGGCACATGTCAGTAATGAGGAAAAGAAAGTCTTTATCCTAGACTGGATAATGGAGTCAATTCGTGTGTTGAGTGCCTTGCTAATAGTTATAACATACAGCAATACACTTGTTGTGGTACGTATTCATAGGCCATATTTTGAATTCTCACCCAGAAGGTAAGACAGGCATTACTGCTCCCATCTTTACCTATGTAAGGTTGAAATTTAATCTTTGCCTGAAAGAGCAGCTCTGAAAAGCCAAATGTTTCAGTCTGTGCACTTTTGGATTCACCGTTTTTCAAGGGATAAATTTAGACGAATTATTAGTTTCATTCAGTTCAGAATAATTGTTTCAGGTACTAGAACATCTCTAACGAATCTCTGCAGGTCTGTAGTTCTGGGTGCAGTAGGCAGAAATTTGCTATGATAGTGATGAACGAATTCCCTTCAAGGCTGTCTGAGGTCTCTTTAGAAACATTGACACTGGAAACTTCACTTCCCAGCAGGCCTTGCGGCTGCTGATCTCGCGATGTTCGCAGGGCATCCACTCAAGAAACCCTGGCGAAGTCGGGCCACATCTCGGCCTGACCTATGAGCGCGCAGCATGCTGGGATGTGTAGTTCATCTGCGACTGGGACGCCCCCTCGGATGAATGGGGCCTCGTTTGACTGGGAACTACAGTTCCTTCGTTGGTGGCGTCCGTGGCAGCCGTAGAAGGGACAACCGCGGTCCTACGAGAGAGAGCGCTGCGGAACGGTGGCGATGTGCTGCCCGGGCTTCCTGGGGTAGCGGTATAAGCGGGTGCTTCCCTTGCACGCTCGCTCCTCTTCCCCTGCACCCGCCATGCGCGCGGCGTTTGCGGTGGGCCTGGTGTTCGCAGGCTGCTGCAGTAACGTGATCTTCCTAGAGCTGCTGGCCCGGTGAGTGCTGCTCGGGCCCAACCCCGGCTTGGGGGACTGGTTTATGAAATGTAGAGCGGAGGCGGACGTGCAGAGCCGTGCAGTCCTCTGTACCGCCTAGGACCCACTGTGCTCCCGGTTCTGCGGTCCGCCCGCTGTTCCGCCTAACACTTTCACATCATCCCGAGGGGGGAACACCCAGAGTACCGTACTGCTGTCGTCACCCCGTCTCCACAACCTGGGGACTGAAGTCTGGAGAGTTTTTCAAGTGACTGGTCCAAAGAATTAGTGGCAGCATCCACGTTTTATTCCCATCCAACTTCTGCTCTTCTTCCTGTTCTTGGCACTTGTCTAACTTTAAGCAAAGCTTTTTGAGTCACAGAGCGGTTTGATGTACACGCTGCAGTTTCATTTTTACTAACACCCCATTTGACAAAACACTGGTTTTATTAATCGTATACATGGTTATGCGTACTTTGCCTAAACATACATCTCAGTGAAGTGGAACAGATAAATTACATGTAAAAGATTGGCAGTGTGGCATTTTCAGGTTACTTTGACTCATTGGCTGCTTTTTCCCTCCTGTTAAATAGTATCTGTAGTGTGATTTGGCTGTGTTTTCAATGTATGTATTCTTTCTATTAGTTATCCAAACACTCCTATGGTCAAGAGTTATAAACTCTATTGTGCTGAAAGTGCCACAGTTTCCAAGAAATTAGGTAATCTTTGACTATTTGTAAGCGACAGCACCAACTGGGAACCAAGGTGTCTAAAGTCCTAACTCAGTATCTTTTTCCACCTCCCTGTTAATTTTGAACTTGGGCAGTTTATAGATGTTGGTCATCCAGTTCTTTGGCTACTTTTTCCTTTGATGGTACTCTGCAGCAATATTCACTAGATTTTGTTTTTAAATATCACGTCTATGGTACTAAAGACATTCATGAAAGAGGACTTCTAGAAGTGCTTCATAAAATCGCAATAAAGATAGGATAAGTGTTTGAAGCGAAAGGGAGTATTTGAGGGATGCTACTGGCAGTGTGTCTTTTATTGTAATTTTTTAAAAAGTCACTATATACACACCTAATAGAAATCGTGAAGCACACTGGTAATTGACTTCCCTTACTGTCTTACAACTTTGTTTCAGTGCATGAATACTTTGTTTTATGAGATGTTACAGAAAAGTTGTGGACAGCTACCATTATAAAATGTTTTTGTGCATTAGAGAAGGTACTATTTAGAATAGATTATACATAAAACAGTTTTTTATAAATCCTTGGGTTTTTTTAAATAAATCTTCATTTTGCAGCTACATTTTTGTAAAATGCTAAGAAAGTATATTTAGTCACATAATCAGTGGTATGCAAGACTTCCTAATTTTCTTAAGCAAGTTACAGCTTCTCATAGAGATCAGTAAGGTAAGATCTGATTATGCCAACTAGTCTGCTTCATAGATTCGTTTGGAATTTGTGACTCTTATTTATGAATATCACCATGGTAAGCTCATAAATTTTTATGGAGCAGGAACTGTGCTTTTAATATAACTTCTCTAGAACTTTTAGATACCATAAAAAGTGGCAAGTAAAACTTGAAATATATATGCTGGAATGAATTGTAAGAAAACATTTTAAATTTTTTTTTTTAAATGAAAAGTAAATTTATTTCTTACTGATTTGCGTGCCTATAACTGAGACTAACAATAAAATATAAACAATGCATTGCACTCAGCAAATGGGCAGTAATAAATGAGGGCCTGATCACCCTTCTTAAGGAGTTTATAATCTACCTTGGGAACAAGATACATATACATCCACTAACTAGTTTTGCAAGGCTTTTGCATGGCTTACTTTAAAAATAAGGAAGTTTCCCACAACTAGAAAAAGAAATAAACTATCTGCCCAGTTCATTCTCTTCAAAGTTGCTTTTTTAAAAAAATAAAATAAAATAAATAAAAATTTGGATTCTTACCAAACAATTCAAAGTAAGAGAAACTGCAGTTAATGGGTATAATTTTTGAAAAAAACAAACTTCAAAAGAACATCAGGCTTAGGAAAAAATTTTGAAGTTTTTCCTTCAAAGTTTTAGAATGAGTTCCTCAAAATAAATCCACTGATAGTTATACAGCAATATGTCTTCATAAATGTATCTTCCCAAACCTAGATTATATTAGTACAGATTTTAAGTTTGCATGAAAAAGAGACAAAAGTTAGAGTTGTCAAAGGGAGGGGGTTGTCTCCTGATAGAAATGAAATTTCTATTGAAGGTATCCTACGATAGTAGTGATGGTTGTGGAATTAAAAGCCCATACTTAAAATCACTGAATTTTAATATTAACAATAATAAGGATATAGATAAACTCCATTTCTTTGTCATAGGGCCCTGGAAGATGGACCTAACTAACTTGAGTGAAATAGCTATAATAGGTATAATAATGTCTGTCACCGTAAAATAAGAAGATATGATGTTTTTTTAAAACTATATAAAGAATACACTTGTAAAGTGAATTATTTTTTGAAATAAATGTTCTCTTTTTTTTTTCTTTTGTACAAGTGCTAATATTCTAGATCACATTTGTTTAAAAAAAGGCATTCTCATACTCATTGATGTGCTAGAGCGAGGGACACACAGTCCAGAATCCTTTTTAGATATTTTCCTTAATCACTCCTCTGTTAGATATACTGGAGGTTTGCTGGTTTCTGTACAGATATCTGTGCCTCCCACTTGCAGAAAGAGTAAGATCCTCCCGCATCCAGAGAACCAGTTGTTCTGCCTTTGGGCCATATGTTAAGTCATATTTCTGTTGTCTGCTGGTCAGGAGAAATAACTCAAGGATAATTTCTAGGATATCTGTCGCTGGGATTTGCTACCTAAGCTAAGCAGGCTTTAACTAAAGGCCTTTTAGTTAAGTGAGGATCTCAGTAGGAACATGTGAGTAGTTTCCTGTAGTTTACTAGGAAAGCTGTGCTCTAGCAATGAGTATGGTAGAGTAATTTTAATGTGTGGCCTGCTATACCTAGTAAAGAATGAGCAATAAAGTCCTGACATTCTCTGGAAGTATAATACAAAATGTGTGTGATCAATGGGATGTGAAAAGCAAGATGTGGGAGTGTAGTGGGTAACACAGACCTACTGTTCTTTTTATTTTAGAACTGTAAACGTAACACATTTTAGTGCCCTTTATCTCAGTTTCTGTGCCTCATTTTTTCTTGTTATTCTCTATATAGGAAGCATCCAGGATGTGGGAACATCGTGACATTTGCACAATTTTTATTTATTGCTGTGGAAGGCTTTCTTTTTGAAGCTGATTTGGGAAGGAAGCCACCAGCTATCCCAATAAGGTATGGCACATTGAAGTCTCTTCTAGCTTTTGGTCCTTTTAAAAAGTCCAGAGGTGGTTCCCGTATAACAAGAATAGAAGACATTCTTTTCTAAGATTTCTTAATGCAATGCTAAATATTTTGAATACATGTTTGGTTTTCATTGGCTTTAGTATCTTATTTTCTGCTTCTGCTGACCACCCTTTTCGTCTCGTAGGAGGTCCAGTAGTTTCTAACTCCATTGCCTTTTTCCTGCTTCCTGCCACTATAGTACCCTCAACTACTAGCATTGGTCAGGAACATATTCAGAACCACCATAGCTTTTATAGTAGTATCCTAGCTGGCTGCCTTCTACCTGTTCATCCCTTTCAACTTAACATGCTCTGCTCCCATGATACTCAGAATGAAATCCAGATCTCCCAACTTGCTCTTAAGGCTCTTAAAGCTATTAGGTTATTGTCCTAATAACCTTTCTCCTGTGTGTGTACAGTTTATGGTGGCTCTATTTTTTCCATATGTGAAGCCATAATTAAAATTTCTCCATGGTTGCTTTTTAGGAGTGTTTTGTAGGCAGCCATGTGGAGTTGTTGAACCAATTCTCCTGAAAGACCTTGAAAAACTCTTCTTTTATTCTTCCAGTGACATCTCTTCAAGACAAGACCAAAAATTGGCAGAAGCCCTGTAAAGCCCTATTCGTGCTACTTAGAAGTCGTGAAGGAGCAGTTGCTAGTGATTTTACATGTATGAATCACTATGCTGTGTTTGTTGTCAAGCTCCTCAGACTTTCTAGACTTTTAATGTAGTCTTGGCTGTGTGGACTTCCGTGGTGCATAGTTCACATCTAACCATATCACAGATTAGGTTCTCCTCAGGGAAGCTACCTTGGGGTTCAGTCTTGTCACATTCTTGAAATGTGTAGAAGTGGAAAATGGATAGTAAGCTATGTTCAAAGACCAACATTTGATGGAGAATAGGGAACCACTTATTTACTTTTGCCATGTATTTTTTAGCCAGTTATTTTGAATATTTTTCTTTTATTAAATCTATTAGGTTGAACCATAAAATTGCTCGTATTCTATCATGGCAAAATGGTTTAAACTAAAATGTATGAAAAATATCACAAGTGTTTTCCTAGACAGATTCATTTATTCGTTCATAATTTACGTTTGCTTATATTTATCCCTGTATTTTCAAAGTTACTGTGTTTACTGGAATTTCTTTTAGTTTTTGTTTTACTGTAATCGTAGGATCAATAAACTCAAATAACATGGACCCTGTTATTAAATGCAAACCTATACACATCAAATGACGTCTTCGTTAACTTGGAGGCCACTGGTTGAGAATGTGGGATGATTTTTACAGTTGTGGGCTGAAAGTAAGCCTTGACCTAGCAAACCTTTAGAAAGAGTGAAAAATAAAAGTATAAACAAGTTTATGGAGGAGATATTTGAGAGAATTGACCGTTTCCTTCAAAGGTCTATGAAAATTATTTACAAAGAAGTATTATAAAAAGACATATCCATTCACTTTAAAAAATATTCTGTGATTATCTAGGAGTAGCTATGATTTTTTAAAGCATAGTTTTAAGTTGCTATGTATACTTGAAAAACATTAAAATAGTGTTTCTTTAAACATATTCTGTAATTCTGATTTTTCCCGTTTGGCTTTATGAAGTACCATTACATGTACATAGTATGCAAGTGATAATAATGGTACAGTATTTTAAAGTAGAAGAAATGAGAATTTTTTAAACCAAAAATATATTTATCTTTCTATGCTTTTTTTTTTTCTTTCTGGAATACTAGGTCCTGTGTGATTTGCTGTTCTCTCTGTATTTCAGGTACTACGCGATAATGGTAACCATGTTCTTCACTGTCAGCGTGGTGAACAACTATGCACTGAATCTTAACATTGCCATGCCCCTGCATATGATATTTAGATCCGTAAGTGCTGTTTGTCCACCTGTGCGTGCTCCTCTGAAAAGTGTAATATATAGGTTGATTGAACAGATGAAAAAAGTAGAAAGCCCTTAATCGAAGTCTGGGGATAACAATAGGTTTGCAAAAGCCGGGTATGGTGGTGCATGCCTCTAATTTCAGCACACAGAGATTGAGGCAAGAGAATCACAAGTTCAAGGCCAGACTGAACTACGAAGCAAGTTCAAGACCAATCTGAACTTTTATTTGCTTAATGTGTGATGGGTGATTAATAAAAAAAAATTTCCTGGGAAACAAATTTTACCTTCATTTTCATTTGTTTTACTGATTTTATATTCAGATTTGCTACTAATATTGTTTACCTTATTTCTTGTCACTTACTTCTTTTTTCTTCCTCCAAAAATTACATTTACTTTTGGGACATGAGTTAAAGGCAGGGTGAATATCCCTTATCTGAAATGCTTGGAAACAGAAGTGGTTTGGATTTTGGAATATTTGCATATACATGAGGAGATATCATGGAGGATGGGGCCCAAATCTAAGCAGAATTTATGTATTTTCGAATATAACTTACACACAGAGCCTGAAGGAAATTTTATATAATGGTTTTAATAATTCAGTACGAAACTAGATTTCATAGTGTGGAATTTTCTACTTGTGATATCCAGCAGGGGCTCAAAAAGTTTTGGATTTTGGAGCATCTGATTTTTCAGATTAGGATTATGTAGCCTGTAGTCCTTGTTTCTGCTTGTTTTTAAAAGCAAAATCTAAGTTGATAAAAAGGAAATTCTTGAGGGAAAGAATTTCTCCTTAAGCATACCAGTTTTCTTCCTTCCCTAAGTATGATGGTGGATCCATGTGTAGTTTGTGTATAAAGAACAGTTCTCAGAAGAGTAGGGATACCTTCAAGGGATTTATAAGCAGGATTGCAGAAGAATGAAAAATGGGTGATGACTAGAGTACCATTTCCACATGGCCTGAGATTTTTGTAACATTGAATGTGCTACTCCTGAAAAGACTTCCCAGAGTTAATTATAATATATAAAGGTGACCTTCAAGGCATTGAACTTGTAAGAGACTTTCAATAAACACTTGTTGACTGATTGACACTTGGCCAGAGGAGAGAGTAATACTTGTATGACTTCTTTCATTTATTGTTTTTTAATTTTTTTTTAAACTTTTTTCGGGGCTGGGGATTTAGCTCAGCGGCATAAGCACCTGCCTTGCAAGCAGGCAGTCGTGAGTTTGATCCCCGGTACCGATAAAAATGAAAAAGACAAAAAAAAAAAAAAACTTTTTTCATTTAAACTGGAGGTAGAGGAAAGCTTATTTAGAGCCTTGGAAATTACATAGAAAGGTTGATAAAAGCAAGTCTATGGTAATACTTATTCTTGTTAGCCGTAACTTCAACTATGACCAGTTATTGAGAACCAGTCATTTTTATTTTTACTGTCATCTTTGAAAGGTCTTATTATTTCATATGATAAATTTTTATGGTCTAGACTTTTTGCTATCATGAGAACAATTGAACCTTATTAATAGTTCATTCTGTCCTCGTGCATTCCATGTTTTTCCTGTGTGCATGTTTACATTCACCTTGAATTATGTTAATTCTTTCATTTGCACTAAACCTCTGTCGCCATTGTTCCTTTTACAGGGCTCTCTAATTGCCAACATGATTCTAGGAATTATCATTTTGAAGAAAAGGTAAGCAATATCCTTCCTATTTGATGTATAGAAATGATTCCTGCACCACCATCCATAAATTAGTCACCCAAATTCCTTTTCTCATGATGGTAAGAAGTTTCCCCTGCTCCATTTACCTTCTTTCTTAGGTCTTTCTCTAAAAATGCTGCAGGTTCCTGAGGCAGCTGAGTGGGGCTGAGGCCCTACCTGTGGCTTTGGAGCAGCATCTTCTCTGTAGAACTGACTAGCCCTTGTCATCACCGAATCTTTAGTACCTTGCTAATCCTCAGTACCATAAAACCAATTGATACAGAGCATCACTGTGTGGAGTGGTCACCACTGGCCACATATGGCTATTTAAATTGTTCAAAATGAAGTAAATTAAATGGATGTCTTCTCACTCTCCTTCATCGCATTTTAACTGTTCAGCAGGCACATGTGGCCAGTGATGACCATACTGAGGAGTCCAGGTAAGGTACACGTCCAGCGTGTACAGAAGGAAGTTCTATGGACCGTTCTAACCAAGAGGGTGCTTATGAATACAACTAGAGAATAACCATACTTACTAAAAAGAAAATTCTTGATCAGAGCCCACATTGCCAAGAAGATAAATGAAAAGGCTCAGAACTGTTCTTTGTGGCGGCCACCAGTGGATTTCTCTGGGTAGGAGTGGAGAGTTTCTTACCTCCGGGGTGCCTTTTCACAGTTTTTATCTCCAGCCTTCATTCTGAGCCTCACCATTCACTGCCAAGGAAGAGGGACACTGAGGAGTGAAGCACATACAACCTAGGAAATATTTCTCAGGGAAAGTTCACTCTATTAAGACTAGAATTAGGCTTGCCGATTCTAATTTCTTAATGTGTTCCGTCCCTGCCTTAATATTAGAAGTCTTTAACAGTTTGGAATATAACCATCAGTTCTCATGATAGCAAAAAGTCTAGACCATAAAAATTTATCATATGAAATATGATATATTTTTTAAGTAATAAAAGCTGCATCATAAGAAGGACAATAGTCCTGCCTGACTGGGCTCTCATATGGACCCTTTATCTCCTGAGATAAGTACCCCAAGAATTGATTTCTTTCTAAGGGAAGGTAGGGGAATGGGAAAAAAAGAATCAAGTTATATCATATGCATGTACGAATTCCATATAATCAATGTGATCATTATATATACCTAAAATGTACCATAAACTTAATTAATAAAAAAACTGATTCTTCTAGGATCTTTACATTTGTACACACATATTAATGGTTTGACTTGTTTTATCCAAGGTAACCAACACCTCAGTTGCATAGATTTCACCCAATTGTGTCTCTCGCAACCTTTGATTTCAGTCATAACAGGAATACAAAAGGATATATCATGAAAGCAGTTATGTTCTCCTGATACTACCTCAAAATGTTAGGGACTTTTCTCAACATGTTTCCCTTAAGAATTTCTTTTGAGTCTAGGGCCTGAGATGTAGCCCAGCAGCACAGCACCTGCCTCATAAGCGTGAGGTCCTGAGTTTGATCTCAGGTACCAAAACAAAACAACAAAAATAATTTCTTTTGAGTCTGTCATCTTGACTCTATGTGAGCCTTCTGCCTTCCTTTTCTGTGTGGCAGTCAGACAGCAGGACTTCCTGTAAGGTAACTAATACAGCAATGAGCAGCATATCTGTCTGTTTTTATTTACCGGGAGCAGTAGACCCTCAGATTCATCCTCCCCACTCCAGAACTTGAAGGCCACGTCTGTATTTGCCTTAACTATGCCCTTTGTTGTTTTTGGTCTGAGTTGTAAAACTCTTCATCTTGATCTTTCCAGATGAAGAGATGTGATAATTTTTTGTCTGCCTCAGTGGTACCCACTTCCTCACTCCTCTCATCTTCTCTTGGCCTCTTGGTCCTCCTGACTCTCTCTGCCTTTTAGCCAGTTCAGTTTACCTTTTATGAATAACTGTAACCAAATGACACAATGTTTTTGAGGAGAAAATAATAACATTCATTGTATGTGTTTGATTGCTTTTAATCCTTTCCTTGCTGATCACCAAGAAATCTGAGAAGGATACTAATGACACTATTTCAGTGAATGTGAAATGCCACTGTTCCTTCCATAGTTCTGTAAATTGAATATTTCTCCCTTTTTCCTACGATGAAACATTTAAAAACAACCCTTAAGATAGTTTTTTTAATTAGTGTATGTTTGCATTCGAAGTTCACCTTCATCTGGAGGTGAATGCACACAACACAGCTCGTTTCTTTTTTAAATCCCCTTGCCCTTTCCACCCACTTCCCTCCCTCTTCCAAATCCCCTTTCCCCATTTTCATGCTTATTATTCTGAGCTCATGTTTGCATTCTTAGCTCTTGTATTTGGTGTCTGTACATGCATTTCTTTAATCCTCTTCCTCTCCCCTCCCCCTCTCCTTCAGTCTCCTGGACCCCTTGCCAGTTGCAAGATTGTTTTCCTTCTGCCCATCCTTTGTTTTGCTCATTGTACTTTGCTTTATTCAAATGCGAGATGCCATAGGGTATTTAAGCTTGTGTTTCTGATTTATTTCACTCAACATTGTATCTTCCAGGTACATCCATTTTCCTACAAGTGTCTCGAATTTAGCCTTCTTTATAGCCAAGTAGTGCTCTTAATGCATTCATCTGTTGATGGCATAGACTGCTTAACGCTATTGAATGGCTATGAACATTGGTGTGCATGTATTGCTAATGCGATGTCTTTAGCTCTTTTGGGAAGATCCTAAAGGAGGAATAGCTGGGTCGCGTAAAATTTCCAGTTTTAGTTCTTTGAGAAATCTTCACACTGATTTCCATAATGGTTGTACTAGTTTACATTCCCAACAACAATGGAAGAAGGTTCCCTGTTCACTGGACCCCTGACTTTTGACAATTGCCATTCTTACTGGAGTAAAATGAAATCTCAGTGTTGTTTTAATTTGCATTTTTCTAATGGCCAATAATGCTGAACATTTTTTCATGTGTTTGTTGGTCATTTATGTTTTTTCTTCTCAGAAATATCTGTTCATTTCATTTGCCCCTTGCTTAGTTGGGCCTTTTATTTTGGGTTTTTTAAAAAGAATTTTTTTAAAATTCTTTATACAGTTTAAATATTTGTCCTCTATTCAAGAAATAGGAGACAAAATTTTTTTCCCATTTGGTACATTGTCTCTTCACTAATTAATTCTTTGCTGTTGAGCAGCTTTTTGTATTTTTTTTTTTTTTGTATTTTTTTTTTTTTTTTTTACTGGTACCAGGGATCTAACTCACGACTGCCTGCTTGCAAGGCAGGCACTTATGCCGCTGACCTAAATCCCCAGGCCCTGAGAAGCTTTTTAATTTGACATAGTCCCATTCATTGAGTCTTGGTTTTGTTGCTTGTGCACTTGGGGTTCTGTCAGAAAGTACTTGCCTACAGCTGTGACTTCAACTGTTGTACCTACTTTTCTTCCAGTAGTTTCAGTGTTTCTGTTTTAATGTTGAGATCTTTGATCCATTTTCATTTTCATGTATGAGTCCAGCACCATTTGTCAAATAGGCTACCTTTCTTCCAATGCATGTTTTTGGCTTCTTTGCCAAAGATCAAATAGCTGAATGTGTCTGGAGACCTTACTGAATACTCTATTCTGTTACATTGTTGCATATATCTGACTATGTGCTAGTACCATGCCTTTTTTATCACTGTTGCTTTGTGGTATAACTTGAAGTCAGGTATTGTGATACTTCCTGCTTTGTTCTTGGTGCCCATGATTGCTTTTGCTATTCCGGGTCTCTTCTGTTTCTATATGAATTTTAGGATTGTTTTCTCTAGTTCTGTGAGGAGTGAAGGTTTTTTGTTTTGAAAATATTTTCTCCAAATAATGGGCAGCCTAATAATGTCCTGACTCTTGACTGCTGCTTTTCGTACCTCATAGTCTTTCCTTCCTGAGTGGTGACTCAGGGTTGGTCCCCTTTGAGACAAGAAATGCTGCAGATACCAGTTACTGTCTCAGGCTCTCACTTGAAGTCTTCAGAGTACAGCGCAGTGTCATTTGCAGTCCCTATCCCTATTTTTGTTTTCTGATAAAACAAACTATTTTAACCAATCCCAAAGAAAGATGATAAGAAACTAATCAGGGCCCTGTTTCCTTCATGTACATGCCTATGTGAATTCTAGAAAGTTACATGCCTATGTGAATTCTAGAAAGTTAGTGCCTTCATCACATTTTAGAGACTTATATCTGACTATAAATATCATTTGGAAATGTGTATTTGTATTTTGGTAAGTTTTTTTGTTGTTGTTCTTTATTTGCAGATACAATATGTTGAAATATCTCTCGATTGCCCTGGTATCCGTAGGCATATTTATTTGCACCTTCATGTCAGCAAAGCAGGTGGTAAGAATCACAAATCATTTATATTCACTAATTGCCACGAAGGCCTAGTTATCATGTACTTATTAATAATAAAACAAATTGAAATGCTTACGTAATATGGTAGAGGGTTCAGATCTCTGAAGAAGAGTGGAGAGAAATGGATAACATAAATATTTCCCTTGTATTTAAGCACATTTCTTGTCATTGTGGTCTCTGTACCGAGTATACTTTCTTATTTCCTAGACTTCCCAGTCCAGCGTGAGTGAGAATGATGGATTCCAGGCATTCGCATGGTGGTTACTAGGCAAGTACAGTAATTATAAGAAAGCTAATTGCCTCTGCAGTTGTGTTTGCTTGGTTTTCTCCTAAGGGAGATGTGTCTTGGCAAGAAACTTCAGCTAAACAAATTATGCCATGGAAGAAAGGGGCACCTGGGATCATATAGCTCTGGACCTAGTGTTCAAGAAAATATCCACAGCTCACAAAGTGTGTTGCACAACATGGATCCATGTTTTTCTTGGTTGCCATTGACATAGAAAAATGCCTCCTTGCGCATCACGCTCTTTAAAAGCAGTGTGTAGGGTGTCATCCATGTTTTCATTACCTTTATTAAATGGAAGCATTCTGCAAAGGAAGGATACTTTAGAGCCACTGGCTATTTGAATTTCCAAGAGACCCATTTCTAAATCTTATATTTAGTTTCTCTGCAGGTTAGCTGTTCCATATAGCAGTGTTCCCAAATCTAACTGATCATTAGAATCTCCTGCTGATTTATTTAAAATACAATATGTCTGTGTGGAATTAACTAGACAGCTTCTGCAGAGGCTTGTTCTTGCCCTGTATGGTTTGGACGGGAGACTCTTTCCTGGTACTTTTAGTAATAACGAGAATGAACTTAACACTGACCAAGTGGAAGAGAAATAGCAATGAAAGAACTATGTCCTCCTTACTTCTTGGCTTTTAACCTTATCTTCATAGGTTGCTGTTTTTTAACATGGAAAGATCTTTATGAATTATTAGAAAAATACTTTAACCCAAAGAGAAAAATTTGTGAAGGTTGCAAACATATAATTCATTGAATAAAAATTAATGTCTAATAATTTTATGTTCAGCCTCACTAGTTGTCAGAAAAATGCAAATTAAAACCAATACTTCTTTATTTTTTGGCCTGTCATATTGGCAGAATGATAAATGATTATTCTCATTGCTGTTGAGGATGCAGTAAGACAACTATTTATTTATTTTATTTTTGGTAATGGCCATTGAACTCAGGACTTTGAACCTGCCAGGCAGGCACTTGTGCTATTGAGCTATATCCCTGGCCCAAAACAACCATTTTTATATCAAATATACATTGAGACAGCCTTTCTAGAAAAATAATTGAGTTTTGAAAATGTTTACAACCATGGACCTAGTAATTCTATTTATGAGATTATATCCTAAGGAAATAATTGACATTTTGCTTAAAGATTTGTATACAAGGATATATATTGATTTCAATGAAATAATTCAACCAGTCTGAGTGTGAGGTATATCAGAGCCACAGGATAGAATTAATATACTCTCATTAGCTTACACTTTTGAAAAATTTAATGAAGATCTAGAAGTAAAAATGGAGGAAAACATCACAAGAAAAGCAAGATATAAAATTGTGTATAAAATATTAGCATAAAAATATATACATAAATATGTGGAAAACTATAAAGGACTGAAGGGTGGTATTGTGATTATGTATTTTTAAAACTTCATATGTCATTCATTTTACTTGTAAATTATATAAGCAATTTACAAATAATGTTCTTTAAGAAAATGTCTAGAAATTAGTGTAGGTACATGGTAACACGATGTTTGTTTCATAGGCATTGGGGCACTGACTTTTGCTCTTCTGATGTCAGCAAGGATGGGTATATTCCAGGAGACTCTCTACAAACAATTTGGGAAGCACTCCAAGGAGGCTTTATTTTATAATGTAAGAAACTTCTTAAACCTGGGGAAGTTGACAATTCCTACATTGAAATATGTTATTTCAAGTGAATTTCTGATGTAGTTGAAGGATCAGTTTGTTATCAGTAAACAGCTTTGAGACCTATAGACTGACATACTTATGATAGGGTACTAGTGTGTGATCGGAAACGGTTATCTACAGGAGGTGATCATCGTCAACCAATATGAATAAAGCATCTGTTAACCAGAAGCCGTCTCGAGAGACAAAGGGCCCTAACCTGTGACTTTCTTGTAGGTGAAATCAGGAAACCTATAAAAGAAAAATGAAACTCAAAAGCCACAGGCCAAGGGAATGTGTGCAAGCAGACATCTGTTGGATAGTTTGGGGATGTCAGGACCAAGAGGTTTAAGTCCCCCAGATGGGCTTTATTCATTTGAGAGATGTCATTAGCTATATGTGCTTTGTTTGCAGCTGTTGATCTGGCACCATCTCCTCTAACTTTCCTCCTTCTCTTCTCTCGTTGCCATTGCATATACCAAGACCTGGCTCCTTAAGGTCAGGACGAGGTGGTTGCTACCACATACAGTTACCCCAGGGATTCCATTACTGTTGACTTTTTGTCCTACAGTTGTAAATAAGCAGTTTGAGAGATTTAACTGGAGCTGGAGTATGCGACTGAAGTTTTTGAACATTTTATTTGGTTTCGATCTTTTATTTAGAACAAGGCCAGGCTCGTAGTAACTGTTCAGTAGTAACTGTGCCTCTGTGTTACTCCTGGGTGTTACAGGGATGAGTGGTTTTTGTCATGTGTCTCAGTCTCACGTATTGTGTCTTTTTCCTTTTCAACCTCTTCTTATTCTTGTCTTCATTTCTTTTCCCCTGACCTTGTAATTGTCCTCATATCTCTTTCCTACTCGCTTTCTAAATTTTCTTGAAATCTGCCTCTGTCTTTTTTGTAATTTTAAAATCCATTATGTTTGTTTAACCTTCTCAAAAATAGTAGAATATAGCAAATCCTTTGGGCAGAGTGTTAAGGAAAGTATGTCCTGCTTCACTGTCTGTGATACTTTGCTTTGACTTATATGTGATAGCATCAGATTCTAAAAGACAAGAATGATACTTTTAGGGTTAGTATCATGCCAGATAAGGTCATGTATACAGGGCTAGGAGACACATTTAGTAACTCTAACTTCCTTTCATTTGTATTATTTATTAAATAATTTATATAACCTTTAGCCATTATAAAACTACTGTAATAATTCTATAATGTTTTACACTTAATTCCAATGAAATATGAACCATTGTGCACTGAATCTTCCCACAGCATGCCCTTCCACTTCCTGGCTTTATCTTCTTGGCCTCTGATATTTATGACCATGCAGTTCTCTTCAGTAAGTCCGGTGAGTTTAGAGTTACACAGTAGAAATACCTGCCAGTTTCTAAGACAGACCCTCAGTTTTCCTTTTGACTCGGTCAGTTTTTGTTTTTTACGTTCTTATCTAAATAATCTTTCCCTCCCTAAACTGTCTATCTTCCATGAATAGAGATCGTGCCATTAGTAGATGCAGCAGCAAATGCTTTCACAGATGCTCCTCCATTATCTGCAAATCAAGTAAAAAAACATTTTAAAATTTTCTCTTTTGCTTTGGAATTTGTGTGTTTGCATTTGAACATGCAATTTAAATGTTTTGAGAATGGAAGTAAATAGTAGCAGTGCACATGACACACAGTTCCCTTCTCCTTGGTTCATTTCATCCTTTTCAGCCGTGGAAGGCAGAGCCGTTCACAAGTCCAAGCTGCCTGGGCACCAAGCAGCATTGAAGCAGTGTGTTAACAGGTCTTGTTTCGTTGTTCCTTAGTTTGGCTGTCAAAATGTGGGGGCTTAGAAAGTGGCTCAGCTAGCATGGACAAGGCCCTGGGGTTCATCCTCACCCCTGTAGTGATGATGATGATGATGATGATGATGATAATGACGATTGTGATATATCTTTGCAGAACTATATCAACTTCCAGTCATCGACGTGACAGTGCCCATCATGTGGCTTTACCTGCTCATGAATGTTATCACTCAGTATCCTTTGGAGCCCTTTATCATAATGGTGTCTTCTTTGTTATTTTGACATAGGAGTGTTTTTTGTTTTCTTCTAACAGTGTGAGGAAATGAGGTTTTTTTGCCATGACTTTTTTTTTTCCACAGTAAATGGGAGACAGAGACCCATTGAGACGGCTTCTTGGCAAAAGGTAAAAGGGACTGGTGATTTAGTAGTCAGTAAGTCACAGGGCAGCAGGGAGGAAATGTTGCATGTGGAAATGGAGGAGCCCACAGACTGGTTAAAAACTAGCATATGACACCAGTCATCTGTGATTTAGACCTGAGATTTTCTAATATTCACATATATTTCCAGTTGTCGCAGCTGCCATACGGTCCTGAAAGAAATTTCAAATTAAGGGAGACTTTATTAAATATGTAATTTGAATGACCTTAAATTCATTGTATGTCTCTTACATAGTGAAACTGAATGTTACTAACTTCATTTGTTTGAAGTCATTTTATAGATTTGCCATAAAATTCTTTCATGTAGGAGGGGACAAGACTGAATAAAGGTGGATGGGATCTTACTGTCACTACATTGGAAGTGACCTTTGTTGTAATCATTCAAAGAATCCAAAATAAGGATATGGGATGTTTTTAGGTAGTTTCAAATTAAGATCTGTAAATGGGAAAGCAGGACAGTTCTGCAGAGTGATCCACTGAGGAGGAGCCTCAGAGCAGCCAGAGCAGACTCTCATGGTTTTGTAGATTGTGAAAATATAAGCCCAGAACCATGCCAGCAGTGCCCCCCTGCACCCCTACCTCCCAAGTACAGCTTACAGAAACTGCCTTAACTCCACTCCTCTAGGTATGTGTGCATCCGGGGTGTGTTCATCCTCACGACAGAATGTGCCTCCCTCACTGTCACGCTTGTTGTGACTCTACGCAAGTTTGTGAGCCTCATCTTTTCCATCTTATATTTCCAGAACCCTTTCACTCTGTGGCACTGGTTGGGTACTTTGTTTGTCTTCATTGGGACCTTAATGTACACAGAGGTGTGGAACAACATAGGGACCGCAAGAAGTCAGCCACAGAAGGATGACAAGAAGAACTGAGGTCTGCTGGGACCCGACAAATCGGGTTGTGTGAGTGGGGTCTCTAGCAAAGGTCTGGCCATTTCACTCTGGGTAATGCCAAATTACCCCCAGTATTGAACTAAACCTGCCCCAGAGAACGCTCAGAAGGAGAAGACCTCTCCATTTTCCATGGCTGTCTGGACTATGTTTGTAGACTCCAAATAGATATCCCTCAGCCCTAAAATAGAAAAAAGGAATAGTTCTGTACCTTTGAGCAGCTCATTGATTTGCTGTTTTGTTTACCAGAATGTTCAGAACTATACTTGTTTGTTGAATTCCAGGACCCAGAGCTACTGGTTTTGTATCTGTGGTCTCAGACAAGACCATGCCTTTGTTGCTGTTCTGATGCTTCTCTGCCATGTCAGTTATTATCATCCTGTGGCTGTGTCCTTTTTCCCCCTCTGTCATCCCTCCATACCTCAGCAGCTCTTTGCAATCCATCAGATGCTCCAGGTCCCATCATCCACTGAAAAATGGAGTGGTGAGTGAATGGAGACCCCAGAAACATCAGGGCTGGACTTCCTCCAGCATTTGGAAAAGAAGCAGTTGTCCCCATGAGCTGAGCCCTCATGACAGTGGAGTAGCCTGGTGGACCCCTCTTTCTCATATTATTTTTACCCCCCTCCCCAACAAAAATCAGAGGCTTTTCCCATCTGTTGATCTCTGTGCTTACAACAATTCTGTAGCATCTCATGGAATAATGTTAGTATGAGAGAAAGGTTACACATGGATTGGAAGAAGGAGACTTTTTCCTCAGTCTTGCTTATGAATCCCACTAGCCTGTCACTAAGATGAGGACAGCAGCTGGCCCTGCTCACTCCCCTGATAGCCACAGCTTCTCCTGTAGGCCCAGCCAGAGTGGGAGGGTAAGACTGTGCAAGGCTTCAGAGCCGGGAAAATGAGCTCTGCCTGGTGCTTATGACAGTCACCACCAGCCAGGTGAACAGCCAAAGGTGGGTAGGAGGCGTGGGTATGAGGTCTATATCAGGTCAGATCACAAATACAGTTGAAAGTTATGCTCTTTATTTTTCCTCTAAGGTATCTTTATTGTTCATGTTGGATACTTGGAAAAGAGTTGTATGTACTTTATTATATCAAGAAACATGCCTCTCTTTTAATAACCATTTCTTGGGTCCGTTTTTCTTCTGAAGGGATTATGGCGAGAAAGATGAATGACGTCACTAAGGTGCACAGAATGTATAGTTTGTGTGCAAATGAAAAGCATGTAAATTGGTGTCTTTTATTTGCTCCGTCTGTATTTAGCTCCAGTCCTTCATTGAGTCAATGAATGCGTCTCTTTTTCCTATAGACAAAGGCCTTTCACTTACTGCTGGGTGTGAACTGCACTCTGAAATTGAGATGTGGCTCTCTCTGGGTTGCCCAGGCTTGCTCCTGGCTGTCTGTTTCACTGGCTGCACAGTCTCTGATAGGTCTGAGCAAGGCACTGAGGAGAAATATCCTTAATCCCTGGACTACTTGGGGAAAACATTCAAGCTGTCTCACTTCTTTTGTTACATAAAATATGGATGCTATTTCCCCAGCTAAATCCCTAGGTTTGCAAACTGACCTGTTACTCTGGACAGTGACACCTTCCAGGTAATGGTCTGTTCTCAGAGATACTGAATTAGATGGGAACCCATTCACAAACTCAAAAGCTACTTGCTTTGAAAGATGTGAAGTTCTTTGGATTGATGGAGCCATAAATATCAAATGGTAACTGTCCTCTTAAAAAAGAAAACAATGAAAGCTACTTCTTTTTTCTTGCTGCTTAATAGAAGAATCTGTCCCTTGGGGCTATTTGATTGCTGCAGCTCTGGGTCTCTGGTAACCCTTGGTGGGATACGCCCTTACCTAATAGCACCACCCTGTTTATGCTGATGGGAATACTACAATTTATACTTATTGGAGAAGGGCTAACATACAGTCAGTATTTAACGAGGCCTATCAGATTCTGGTTTTAGGCCAGGTTCCTCTCAGAGTGAATATCTTTCCCAGTCTTGTTGGTACAGGCTGTGTATGGAGAGGTAATATATTAGAGCACTCGTATAACAAAATGAGCAGCCATAGGAGCACAATACTTGAAATACTGTGAGTTGTTTTTATCACTCGTTGGTGCATGTGAGAAAGTATGTTCAATGGACACCATTGAATACTTTTTAAACTACTCTTTAAAAATATTTATTCCCCTTAGTTGACTGATTTTTCAATTCAGGTTGAATGTTTTTCCAACCTTTATTTTTAAAAAGGGCACATAAACTCTTTGATAGAGGATCCCACTCATACCTAAATGGAGGAAAACTAGTAATTGCTTTTCCTCTTTCTTTGGGTCAACATCATGGATTTTGTGCTTCAGAGATACAGAGCATGTGGTTTGTTTATAAAGAATTTAATATTTAAGTCATCTACAGTTCTACCCTAAAGCATAATTCAGATAGCAAAGCACGCTAGCAGAAAATCGTGTGCACCTGTGTGTCTACTTAACAGCGTGGCTGCTATTGTAGATAAGGGAGGAAAAATGGTGAAAGTTTGAATTATATAAATTTAATATCTAGATAGTCTTTAGGAAAATTGTATTGTCACATTATAACACTTTTTTCATTGTTATCAGTAATTTAGTTTTTATTTAATTCAGTGCTTTAAAAAAAATTCTGAGCTTGGGGCTGGGGATTTAGCTCAGCGGCAAAAGCACCTGCCTTGCAAGCAGGCGGTCGTGAGTTCGATCCCCGGTACCGGTAAAAAAAAAAAAAATTCTGAGCTAAAGATAGAACCCAGGATCTCACAGATGTTTTTCATTATTTGTTTCAGCCAAGTAAAACTACCATTAATGCACTTGGAGAGTTTATGTCAGATACTATTTAGACACCATCCAAATACTCAGTGGTTTTGTTGTTTTCTTTTTGCTTCTTCCTTCTCAGAGACGAGGAAAATGAAATGCTGTAGTACTTGAATTTGGTCAGTACTAGAAACGGAGGAAAACCATGACAGCTGAGTTATCTTGTGCCCTCCATAACCCACCTCTCTGTTCAGGGAACAGTATGTGATATTTCTAAAAGATTCTAAAAGTAGGGTTTCCTGAGCATCGTCCACCGCCCCCTTTCTCCCACTTCCGCTCTCCTCACTGCAGCCTCCACTCGTGTGATGTCTTTTACAGACGATACCTATCACTTCATGTTTTTATGTCTTTATTCCTTGGGACCACTGGATGGTTTTGTGGATTTTTCAGGGTATTTATATCTGTGCAGCATGTATTTTACTATATATTTTTTATAAGCATTGATATTAAGGGTGTGAATCTGTATGGGTGAGTCTGACAGAGTTCATCAATATATGCATAGACGAATGTGAACATGAAGGGTTGGTATGGAAAGGTTGGTGTGTTTTGTTATGTTCAGAGGAGTGGGGAATATTAATTTTCTTATGTGGAGCTTTTTACTCCAACTTTATTGGCTTCACTCAGCACTGCCAGGTAACCAATAGAGAGAGGAAGCACAAAACATTAGGAGTACTTCTGAGTCAGTAACTTAGCTCTGGGTACTGAATATGTTCATCAGCAGAACAGGTGACTTGGGTATACAAACTAATGGAGAAATGTCATAGAGATCTGAAACCAAGATCCAATATTTGTTGTACTTTGTCCTCTCTTTGTCTTAGAATAAATAAAATTATGAGTAATTCTGCCCTTGTTAGATAACCAAACCATTTTGATCAGGGCAGCTTTCTTCTGAAAAACGTGGCTGAATTTTGTCAGTGGCAGTTCATGCTTAGATCAAAAGAACTGTTGATGCAGATATAACCAATTCACTGATGTATTACTGTTGGTTGGTGTAACATTTGAGAAAACCTATAATCCATATTTGTAAATAAAGAACTAGTCCTCAGCCTTGGAATATATTCAGTGAGCCCAGAGTCTAGCCTCTCAGCTAGGTAGTATGTTCTCTCTTTCCAGAAGCTTCCTTGCTGTAGACATTCCAGGGATGGGAATCATATCCAATTCATTTCTGTATCACTGGCCCCCGCACAGTGGCTGACCTGTGTTACAAGAATAAATGAATGCTTGCCGTGAATAAATGAACTCGCCCTCAAGTTTCTGAGAAACCTTTTAATGGTTCCTAATACACTTACTCATTCCTCAACACCTGGTTAGCAAGAAAGCTTGTAAGGAGAAACACTCCAGAGGTTCCAGGCAAGAGAAGGGGCGGAGGAATGTTGATAGATCAGAACAGTATGCAACACGCTACCCAACTTTTTGTTCCCTTGATTGCCTGATGGTAGGAGGGAAGATTATATAATTAGCAGCTTACCTGTCTGGTCCCCAGGAAGAAAGGATAAAGAGATTGGAGAGAGTCAGAGTATTAGAGATTCCTAAGAGATTTTGAAATGGCTACCTAAAGTGAGCAGCAGCCCTGCCCTCACATGCCCACAGCTGGTGGTGGTAATGTGTATTGGCAGCTGCCTGGGGAGCATCCCATATTTGTCAGTATCAACCTGACCACCTCCCCTGAGCTTTACATATTAAGTCACTGCTTGCTACTCATCTTACCCAAAGGTGAGCTGCAGGGGATCCAGAGATAGGCGAGAAAAGAGCACTCATACTCCCTTAGAAGAAATAAGGCCCATACTTAAGAAAAAGTAGTGATTTCTTTGGCATATTGAATTTATTTATGTCTTTTGAGATGTAAAGAAGACTTCTGTTAACCAAAATGATGGTTATTCCCCCTAAAAACGTCTTTGTGTCACTTACAATTGCTAGTCATTTCTGTGCAGTTGTTTTTCTTCTGGAAAGTGGCCTCGTCCTTCAAAAAAAGGTGATTTTATAAATGCAGTTTCCTAACAAATTATGGGTAGTGGGGGTGGGGGGGGTAGTGGGGATTTTATCTATTCAGTCTCTGAGCTCTTCGTTGAGTGTTACATTTTAAGAACAAGGATCGGGGGAGGAATGGAGGTATCAGCCGAATATGTAGAACAGCCAAAAGACATTATTGAGTATTCAGACTTGAGCTGTGTAAATATCTAACATCGGCTTCCAGCCTTATGAGTTATTTGAACAGAGAGTTAAGAAGAAAATGGAGATTTTTATGAATAAAATGTTTTGCCAAACTAAATGAGTCTTTTCACCATCATTTCTTTTAAAGAACCTTTTTTTTTTACCTTCTGAAACAGCTTAGCAGACATCTGGTTTTCATCTTGGATTGCACAATCATTGTTTCTTAATAAAAGTGATAAATTTCCTGCAGGTGTTCCAATCACCATTACCTTTCAAGTGCCTGTGCGGAGTTTCAAACGCTCTCCATTTTTTACCTTGTATAGTGGTGGAACATTTTACTGCAGATCAGTGTTAGCAGCCTGTCTTCCTAGTGCCTCCCAGCTGGATCAATAAAAGGTTACTTCTCAGGCTCCAGCCTGTTTCTGCTCCAGAATTTAAAGCAGATCAGCCTACATTTGGAAGTTCTAGAGGTTCATGTAAGTTTGTGCAAAATCTCTCCAAACCTCTTTGCCTTCATAGAAAGACACTGACTTTCATAATGCTGCGGGACCACTCTTTTTCTGTATTTTAGTATGCTGCTTTTACATAAACCTTAACACAAAAGCACTTCACCACACCTAGTCTCTTTTTAATCCTGTCAGGCAGCAGCCCCCATATACAGAAATCAAAGAGAAAAAAAGACTTCTGTAATAAATAGAATTAAAATTCATTTCTTTAAATCTTGCACTGCACTTTTATTAGAAGGATGACGCTACATACTCGTTTGGTTATTTTTTTTTTCTTTCAGTCCTAAGGATTGAACTCATGACCTCGCGTTTGCCACGCGCTTATGCCTGCTGAGCTAAACCCCTTATGCTACATATTATTAAACAGCCTGGAATAGTCTTAGCTTTTGAAGCTTACTTTTTTTTTTTTTTTCCTGAGATAGGGTCTTGCTACATAGTTCAGACTCTGCTTGAACTCACTATATAGCCCAGGCTGACCTTGACCTTGCAGTGATTCTCCTGCCTCAGCCTCCTGAGTGCTGGGATTACAGGTGTGTGCTCCCACACTAGTTTCCCCTTTACTCTTCCTCTTCACTCTAAAATATTAGGAACTGCAAGCTCTTACAAAATGTAGAGCCCTTTGGGAGACTAAATTACCATTTAGTTCAATTCCTTAGCAAATTGTATAAACTCTGCAGTGAAGTAAACTCCACTGTACCCTGTGATTCTGGTCAGCAACAAAACAGTTTCAGATACTGCCATGGTACCCCACCTACGATGTCCCTCATTAATAAGAGGCACAAGCTTCTAGGTGGATGTCAGCAAAGGTTCTTTGTCTGCTATCTTAAATTCAGCATTATAGCAGCATGAAAAATAAGTGCAGATCAGTGAATTGTGTGCTTATGTCAAAAATCCTCTTTAAAAAGAAAAACAAGCACATCTGGCTGTGCAAGTATTTGTTAATAAAGCTTTTCAGTGATGTTCTATATCTGCAAACCAATAAAATCATCTCATCCTTAGAATTAAGTTACTTTAATGCCTGATTGTTTCTTAATCAGCACTTCAAGGAACTAGCATATGGCTGTTATTATTACACATGACTCTGATGCACCAATGTATTTTAAAGCTAAGCTTATGATTATAATTACTGAAATTGTTATTTCCTATAATAGCTTTGAATGACATTTACTGCCTAAATACCTTGCTTCCCTTAAGGCTATATATCTGTATCAGTCTCCTAAAATCTTTAACATTGATAAAATAATGGCTTTCAGCAGTTGAATGGAATGACAATAATAAACATATATTTCCATGCATGAAGTATTTAACATAACTTTTAACCCTCATAACAAATTATGGACATAAGTGAATTATCTCCACTTTACAGAATAGAAAAACGAACCACAAAGGAGCTCTTTAACTTGCCTCAATTGTTCATATGTGTTGGATCCAGAATTTGAACCCTTGAAGACACTGTAGATTCCATACTTCTTAATGGCATTGTGCTACCTCTAAAATCTCAGTAAGAAGGTCATACCATCTTCCTATGTTCTCTCTCCATTTGGTATAGATTTCTGTATGCTAAGTGTCATCAGCAAGTCTTGGACTTGTCGTCTTACCATGTTGACACATATCTGAACCCAAACCCTATTTCATACCTAAGAGATTATAATCTGTTATGTAGGACAAAAAAGAGAAGAAAACCTAGAACACTGCAATAGTCTGTTCAAATCAGAGCATACCCATTTTTCTTGGTACCTGGAGCCTATAACTTTCAGGTTAATCAGCACTGTCAAATACACAGTACTATATAAGGTAGTTAAATCATAAAGCCTTTGTGAATAATTTGCTTAAGTGGCTGTAATCTAAGAGTGTTTAATGTAGGTAGAAACTGTTTCTTAAGTTTCTCCAAGTTCTGGGCCAGCAAGCATTTAAATTACATTATCTCATCCACCTGGATAGATGCCATCCCTGAATTATACTTCGATAATAAACCTCCAAATGTTATACAAAGACATTTTACACTAGTGTTCAATTTGATGATTCAGTGTCTTTGGCACAGAAGGAATTTAATGGATTATCCATTATCCACTAGATTGCTTAATATGCCCCATTCAAACAAAAATCAGCACTATATAATGTTCAAATTTTAGTTTGAGAAAACATTTGTCTCTGCAGATATGTTTGCACATGTAGTCCTATCAGAAGTGAAAACCGTCATCCCTTTTATACAAATTTATTAGGATTACTTTTCACTCTATGTAATAGAAATCCAACCTTTATCACTTCACCTAATGGTATTATTTTCATAAAGGAGACAGGCAGATTGGGGCTGGTTTGGCTATTCAGGGAAGTTGTTGCAGAAAACAAGTGAAAGCTGCTGGAAGGTAACACATCTGCAAAAATCACGTGTCCACCTGCTAGTACCAGGGGAGCAATCATATGGCTTCTTCTTCATTTCTCCCTCACCAGTACTTACCATTAAGAAAAATTTACCCCAGAACCCTGCTGAAAAAGATTATAAGAAGAGTAGAATTCCACACCCTCGGGTACAGGGGACAGATAAGACGGGAAAAATAAGACTGAATTCCCAACAAGTTCACCTCTCTAGCTGGACTATTGAACAATTAATGTTTAACTTTCAGACAAAATTAGAGTTAATTCTGCCTACTGTGATGCTATGGTCTGTTTCCTTCAAATGCTCATTTGCTAGAGTTTTAGTCTCCTGTGTAGCAATGTTGGTACGGTGGAGCTTTAAAAGATTGGGCCTGGGGGAGATGAATAGGTCACTATGGGCGTTACTGCCAGGAAGGATAAAGTTCTCATGAGACTTCAGTGAGTTACCTACACAAAGATTTGCTATAAAAAAGAGTGTGCCTGACCTTTGCATCTCTACTTCCTGTCTCACTGTGATCCCTTCTGCTTGTGGCCAGTTTACTATGCATTTCTTCATCATTTTGTTAGCGAGCCAGGGAATCCTTGTCAGGACACTGATACTATGTTCATGAACCTCTTTTTCTTATAAAGTACCCATTTGCAAGTATTTGTTACCACAACAGGAAATAGACTAATAATCCACTATGACTGTCCCTCATACAAATGAACATGCCATCATTCTTTAACCAGAGAACAAATATGTCCTTTAAATTACTACATCCTGGGCCAGGGATGCTCAGTGGCACAAGCACCTGCCTTACAAGTGAATGGTCATGAGTTCAATCCCCAGTACAAATAAATAAATACATAAATATGTAAGTAAATTACCATATATATTTCTACTTCAGTTATAATTCCATTTTGAAATCTAAAACCAAAAATTAAGTTAATGATATCTAAAACCAAAAATTAAGTTAAGCTCTTACATAAAATGAAAAGGGGTGGGGGTTGTTACTGATTAATAAAATCAGCTTACTAATGTTAATATACTAATATGTCTGTAACAGTACAAGTGTTATAGTTCTCATTTTGCTGCAGGATTAAAGACCAGACCACATGGAAGACATTGCACTGAAAAATTTTAGAAGACATACAGCTTTATTACACTAGTGGGCTGATGGAAATCTCAGTTCCAAATCATCAACTTCATCTTGGGGTAGACCAGTTACTTATATAGGGTTTAGGAAGAAGTACACAAGGCAGATAACAGGATATTTTAGTTGGCTACACATTGGCTTGTCAGACATTACCAGGCAGCTTTATCCTACGTAAGCTTAATTGGGGTTCCTATCATATAATGAGGAGGTCAGAGTCATAGTGAGCAGGAAGAATCAATCATTATCTGAGCTGTCCTTGAGGTGATATATCTTTGAAAACTTCAAAGCAAGCAAAATAAAGCAAGCACTTTATCTTACAAGCTTCAGCTGGCATGGGAATGTCAAGGCCAGATGAATTTTGTAATTTGCTAACTGTATGAATATTCTGTGCTTTCCAGTCCCATCCTTGTATGGTGCTGGAAATAAGATTTTACAATTTCCTTTGTGCTTAAAATCACTCTTACAATTTTAGGAACTGCTCATGTGGCCATTTTTGGTATTTATAACATCTTTACACTCTGTATTCCCTTTACCTCTCCTTCTTCCAGCTCCTCAGATGATAGTGGGTCTTGACCTTGTAGAATGACACAAACTTTCATTCATTCCTGAATAGACTGATTCTTTTCCTGCCCATAATGGTGAACTGTCTTCATTAGCTTTTATCTTTGGATATGGAAGTACTAAGAATGCTTGGAGAAAGCCTTGAGTCTCAGATCCTTTTATCCTCATGATCTAGCAGAAATCCTTTTTTTTTTTTTTTTTTTTTTTTCCTGCAATCAGGAGACAGCTTCAAGTCCTTCCTCAAATGAACCTTTGTTACAATTCCGGGTGATGGTAATCCTCCCTTGGAAACTAATAGACAAACATCATTTCAAGCTATGAGTACAAGAAACAGGAGTTTTCCATGTGGTGTATTTGGGATAATAATGAGAAGCCATTTGACTTCCAACTCCTAATTCTTATTGAACCCTTCTTTTCTACTGGTGGGTGAAGAGGTCCCATAGATTGAATGTAGTTCAAGTGTGTCCTATCTTTTGTGGGTAGAACAGCAGATTTCTGTTCATCTTACAACCTGCCTGTACTGAGAAGGAGCCAGGCAAACTAGGACATGTCAACTTATTTAGATTCTTTTTTTGTTGTTGCTGTTGCCATATAAGCAACAAGGTCTCCAGTGTTTGCTACTGGTTTAAATACAACTTGAAAGGAATAAAGAGATGCAGCCTAGTTTAATCTGTCTGTGACGTCTTCCTTAAACATTGCTTTATCACATGCAAATAAATACATACATTTGCAGTGTTTTTGCTGCAGCTCCAGAAAGCTGCATATTTTTCATTTCCTTTTGAAGCCTCCTCAGCCTCCCCCTTTCTTTAGTGGGCCCATTTTAAATGTGTTAAATCTAGGAAAAGATGTTGTCAAAAGGAGAAAAACAGGTGGGGAAGACAAGGGATGAAACACTCTTTGACAGTTCACTTCTGTTTTGCAGCTGTGAGAGCTGTAGGTTTGAATTGTGTTACCTTTCTCACCAAGCTAATTAATTCTTTTTTTAAAAAAAACCATATCTCCTTCCTTCAATCAGTGTCAACAGCCAATTACAATCTTTCATCACCCATCGTGTAATAACGCAAATGTTATCAAAGAAGAAAACAGTTGGACTGACAAGATTAGCAATTCACTCCTTTCTTAATCTTGTAATCACATGGTATGCAGCAGTTTACATACTGTACACCCAAGTTTGCTAGTAAATTACTCTATAAAGGCCATATGTAAATTCTCCATCATGTCATGTCTGCGCTTGACACAAGTGCCTGTCTGCCTGTAGGGGACATAGGATGAATTAAGAGTACCTCCTTAGAGAACTTTTGCCTCATCTATTACCCACTGCAGAAGGTTGTTAATAGGCTTACTTGGTAGAATATATAACCATGAATGGATTTTAGGGGCAACCAAAAACAGAGGCAGCTGACAGCAACAGAAGGTATTTCACCATCACAGAGATTAACACTTTGCTGTCATCTGCTGGAAGACAGAGTTTCTTGCCTTGTGGGGGTCAGATATTTGTTAATGTCACTTGGAATTTGTTTCTAAAGTCTTTGGGGAGCCCAAAATTGTCATCAATAGTCAAGAATCACACTCCCCACTACCCTATGGGGAGTAAGTATAATCGGTATGAATTTTTGGACCACAAACAGGATTGTGACAGAAATGACACATAAGTGACAAAGAAATTGATTGAAGAGCTGCCTCCTAACCACTACCTTCTGCCAGGCTGGTGGAGTAATCAAACAACATCTTGGCCTTGGCTTTCTCATCTCAATGGCATGGCACAAAACCCAGAAGTCTCATGTAATGTTTGGAAAATGAGTGAGGGATTCTGAATTCCTGCCTGTTTTTAGTTATTAGGGTCCCTGCAGCCTAGTGACCATGCATCCTTAGCATCTGGCCCTGCAATAATTGCCTTTGAGTGCCCATGTGTTGCTGTTAGTTTTCCCCAGGTGCAAACCTCCAGTTTATCTCAGGCAAAGAACACAAAAGATCTGGACCAGAACAATCAAAGCAAATTAAAGCCAGGCAAAGTGCTCGAAAGGAAGAACAAGGATGGGGAGGCAGAGGCAGGCTTACGAATGGAACACTAGCAGTGTAGCCCTCCTGCTGCCTTGTGTGGAGGGAAAGTGTCCACTTGCATTATTGTCTTAGTTTCCAAGAAGGAAGCTACCACCCCCACACCGCCATCAAGGAAAAGGCATTTACACACCTTGTGGTCTGTGAGCTCCCACAGCCTCTGCTGCTGCATCTACAGCCACTTCTTGACTCGACTGTTTTATTCCCTTTACAATTAATTAAAAATACAAATAAAGACCCTGAAGGAGAATTTTCCATCCCTGCATCACCCCAGGACTTTTAGCATCTTAGAAAATCTTATCCTAGAGCAATCACATTTCTTTCAGACCTCTATTAAGGAACATGGGACACATGCCTAGTTTCCCACAGTCTTCGCTGTCATTTCTGCTTGGGCTACTATAGGAAGCCACTTGAAGATGTCAAGGAAAACAAGTGGAAGCTGCTACAAGCCCTCATGACAGGAAGACTGTAAGTATCCCAGGATGGGATGAGGATCGGGCTGTACAGTCATCTACCTGCACAATTAATATAAGAATGGATTTTGGTAAATAACAAGTAATACAGCAAAATCAGAATATTTCTCAATGCAAGCATGACCCCAAGTCCCAAAATCATCCTTAAGTAGACCAAATATAACCATGGTACATAAGTTACGGAAGAAAACATTGTTGAGTTCAGTGTGCTTAGTACCTTGTGCTTGACAATCTTCCACCAAGACCACATGAAAACATAGCTATTTCCAAAAGTAAACAAAACTACACATTCTGTTGTAGATGTTTCAAGGGTAGTCCAAATCACACAGCTAAGGCATCGAGTCCACAAACATACTACACTGTGCTAGTCCACATGTGTTCAAAGTGCTGGTGAAAAGCTTGCTATGTACCTCTGTCATTCCAGTATCCAGAATGCCCTTGGGGACAAAGCCAACATCCTTTTTATCATTATTATTGTTTTTATTTTTATTAGCACATGTTTATAGTACATAATAATTTTGAAGACAGGAAAATAAGATGATAAGTGAACTTTCAGAATACATGATCAATGATGAGCTGTTGATAATGTGCTATGAAGGATCAATAACTCTTACTATTTAAAGTGTGATATTCTAATCAATTGCTGGGCACCAAAATTTGCACACACTGAGGTAAGTATAAAAATGCTAAGCTGAAAAATTTGGAACTAATTTCAAGGCACTTGCAGTGTAATGTGGTGTTGCTACTTACTGTGATTTCCGCTACCTAGGATCACCTGTAAGAAACTGATATTTCTTTTCAGTTTTTTTTTCTCTATGCTGTATACCAAAATCAGGATCATACTAAATATACAGTTCTATACTTTTGTTTTATTCTATTAACAATTTCCTATGCACTTCTTATAGTCTTTGAAAATTTGTGAGTTTCAGTAGTCACATTATAGTCTATTATGTGAACATTCCATGGTTGTTTAAACAAATTCATTATTGTTGAACATTTATATCTAATGTTCCAAATCCTTGTTATAAATGACAATTTCATGAACATCTTTGTATATAAATTGGGAGGGAGGAGGAAAGGGAGGGAGGGTGGGAGAGAGGGAAAGAGAGAGAGAGAGAAAGAAGAGTGAGAGAGAGAGAGAGAGAGAGAGAGAGAGAGAGAGAGAGAGAGACCTAGATCTAAGAACAAGAATCTTTGTAGACTTAGATTTAAATTTCATGGAGAAATAAGAACATTAGGTGAGGAAAAAGTAACAAAAAACGCTGACTCTCAGGGTGCCATTTATGCAAATAATTTCAATAAACAAATGGTATTAAAATTTGCTAAGCACTATAGCAGCTGTCAAATTACCCATAAATTATGCATTGTATTCAGTTAGTTAAGGTTATGGAGGAATATTAGAAATTGGTTTAACTCCAAATGGTACTCAAAGGGAGAGATAAAAAAAAAACAATTATTATACTTCCCAATTTAAAAATGAAAAGGAATTAATTCACATGCCAAAGGAGCTATGCATTTATTTTTCCACAAAGTTATCTAGGAAAAACTGCCAAAATGCTAGGAATGGGAAAATTTAAAAAGAAGAAAGAGTCTATTGGACATTTCTATAAAATGTGATGGGCTGAGCTGACAGGAGGATCCCACCCTATTCCAAACCCATAGATAATCTGGGGGAAAATGTCACAAGAAAGGGAACTAGGAAGAAAGAAGAAAAGAGGAAAGCAGAGTACAAGCTAGGGGAGTATATTCATATGCCAATAAGTAATAAAGCATTAATACCCAGCATTTGTAAAATCTCTTAAGATCAATTTTAAAATGACAACCACATAAAAGAATTGGTTAAAAAACAAAGCCAGGAACAGTAGTTAGCAAAAATAGTTATTTCACAGAATAAAAACACTCAGTGGCCACTAAACCAAAAAGGATGCTCACTCTCATTCGTAAATAGGGACACAACATTATTTTTCAAGGCTGAAAATGGATCTATCTTGTGGCCAAAAGTCCCTTGTCCAAGCTATATCAGTATAGAAACTCTGGCACATGTGACCCATTGGTCACAAACAAGATTGCTCATTACAAAACTGCCTTTGGAAAAACCAAAATTGCCATTCACATGAGTGAGGAAAATGGAAAACTAATGAATGAAGTATAGCTTCACCAATTAACCAAAATGAATCTCAGAACCACAATGTTGATTGAGTACATAAAACTGTCTCAGAAGACAGCTAAGAGGAGGATAGCATTTTTGTGAAGCTCAACAATTAGTAACTTCCAGTAATGTGTTGTTTTAAGAAAACATACAGTAATGGCAATCTGGAAATTCAAAAGTGTAGTTCTGTCTACTTTCCTGGCCTTGTATTTTAATCAGGAGAAACACAGTAAATAAGATACATAATTATAATAAGTGGTATATAGTAAAAAGTGCTCTGGAGACAAATGAGGATATAAGGTGGATATAAGGTGAGGAGAGAGTGGGCCTGCAGACAGATTTTAAATCGGCTGATCAGGGAAGACCTGAGAGGACACCGTGTAGGCAAAGATCTGATGAGAGGGAGCAAGCCCTGCAGCTATCATATCGGTGAAGAGTGTCCTGGGAGAGCCACAGAAAGTGTCTGTGCTCTCAGCAGCAGCTGGACTACATATGTGAAGACCGCTTATCTGCACCAGTGCAATGAAAACAGCCCACATCCTTCACCTCAACGTTACCCTGCTGTTCCTCTTTTTTTTTTCTCCCTCTTTCACCTGGCTTTCTGAATCATACACAGTATTGGTTGAGTCTTTAAGAACCTGTCTCAAGAACAAGGAAGTGTAGTTATTTTTTAGGTAAATGTGGTGGCACAAGTATAATCTTTACTCTGCAAAACTCATAGCTAGAAAAAAGTCCTCATAGATCAGGAATTTTGCTACAACTTATAAGTACTGTAATTTCAAGGAAAATAGATTAGATTGCTGTACCTAAGCTCAATGATCCAGTAAATATAAAATTTAAATATTCCACAGTGGCAATTCTGAATATTTTTGGCTTTAGAATTGGTAGGAAGTACTGTTTCTTATAGGAATTAGAACATTAGAGACATGCATTAAGATAATAGAATTTTCAAGAAAACCTTATAAACTAGGGTGAAAATTAGATTTGGGGCCCTAGTGGCTGGGATTCTAATTTAACATGCTGTGGAATTCACCTCATCAAATTGCTAAACTAATCTCTCATGCCAACAACTGCCTGGGTTAATAAAAAATATAATGCTTTTTGCATGTTAATAAATAAGAGAGAATGTATAACTGCAGACCTTGCTCCTTAAATGCAAGCAAGTTGTGTGCGACCTTAGTGCAGCCACTTTGATTTGATGGAGGCATTCTAATTAATGGATAAATTGCTCTCATTTTTCATTGTTCTTGTTCAACAAAGCTTGCTACATATGCGTTTTGAAACAGTGATACCATAGATTTGATCTGATTATTATAGCAAGTAGCTGTTTTTCATGTGTTGATTTGTCTTTCTAAATAATACCCTGTGCCATTGATAAAATTTGGAATTGCATTATTTTCATGAAGCAAATTATTTAGGAATGAGTTTTCACAATGACCGCTTTTCACAAAACTTTGAAAACAATAACAAAATATAATACTTATGCATTTGAGAATCAAAGCAAAATATATACAAATATGCACACAGTGTCTCGTCAACACCATTATGAGAAGTGTTTCTTTAAAAAGTTTGATACAGCGAAGAGGGTAAGGTAATTCTCAGAGTAACTTCTTGCCCTTTTTTTCCTCTGGGTTCTGCTGGGGTTGACCATAAAAATCTAAGAGTTCTTGCTATTCACTGACTTCTAACTAAAGTCTGGTTTTCCTATTTTCCCATTTCTTTTTTTAGATAAAGAGAAGATAATCTTTATCTTAAAAGTGAAAGGGTTTTGGCCCAGATAGGACACTGTAGCCAGGAAAGCCACAACCGGAAGCAGGAAGCCCCATCTCCCCTGCCCCTAGGAAGTTACCTGTGACGCCATCTTCCCGCCCCTGGACATATGGCGCCAAACCTAGGACCAATGGGCTACCTGTGTATCCCTAATGCCCGCCTTAGGTTCCACCCCAAACCGAGGCTATTTACATGCCCCCACGCCACGTGTCCGCTGGAGAGATCGCCAGAGGCCAGCGTTGGGCGTGCCCGTCATCTCTCTCCGTGTTCTCAGAATAAAGGCCACTTTTTATTTTATATTTCTCATCTTTTGTTAATATTTTTCATCTTTTGGAAATAACTCTAGCAAAAAGATTTATCTATAATTTTATCTTTTTCTAAAAGTAATTATGTATGTAACTGATTATTTTTGGCATTCAATCTGAAGCAGAATGGAGAAGAATGGGAGAGATAAGGAGACAAAGTATAAAGAGGCCTTTAATGAGGGGTCATGGGAGAGGCTGCAGAAAAGGGGCAGAGTTCAGCAGCTCTCTCAGCTCTCACAAAGGGATACACTGCTTATATTAACCCTCCTGGGGTGGAGCAGGAGTGACGTTTTATCTAGGGATTGGAGAGCCTTTGGCGCCAGCCGGAAGGAAAGGCAGGAAGCTTATTTTGGGTCTGGTGCACCAGAGGAAGAAGACTGATAAGATGTCTTTTTATGGTTTCATTGCCATGTTGGGCCTCTGCCATGATGACTAGGCAGAACCGTGTGGGGGAAAAACCTGTCAGTAATGCAGAACAGATATAAATATATGTATGTATATATTTATACACACACACACACACACTATATATAGAGAGACTATATATGTTGTTTTAGTGAATTTTTCTTGATCTATTTTTATTCTTTTGTTTTCTGTTTACATTCATCTGGAAATTTAACTACTCAATCTTTGGAGTCTATTTTGTCCTTTAAGATTTATTATTGCTTGTCTTAGTGCAACTTTTTAAAATTACTAATGTTGAACTCTGAGGACAATATTTTCATTTAATGAGTCCGTTATGAAAATTTTGTACACAGTGGTATTCCTTTTTTTAGCTTAAGTGTTTTTATTCATAGTTTCTTGGTGTTGAAATTCTTGCTTTTAAGCTTTGAAGTCTCTCATTAATTTATTCTTTTATCTCATATAAAGGCTGATCAATAACTATAGTGTGTGCTCAGCTGCCTTATCTTTGACAAAGAGGCCAAAAATATTTTCTCCTGAGGAAAGATATCTTCTTTAACAAATGGTGCTGGGAAAACTGGTTATCCACGTGTCAAAGACTGAACCTAGACCCATAATTCTCACCATGCACTAAACTAAAATCAAAATGGGCCAAAATCTAAATATTACAACTGAAACACTATCTGCTGGAAGACAAAATAGGTGAAACTCTTGAAGACATAGCTGTAGGCAAAGACTTTCTTAACAGAACCCTGATTGCATGAGAAATACGACAAAGAATCAACAAAATAGAATCATGTCAAGTTAAAAAGCTTCTATCACAAAGGAAACCACCAACAGAGTAAAGAGATACCCTACAGAACGGAAAAAACATTTTTCCAGCTGCTGCTCAAATAGGCTAATGTCTAGAATATGTAAAGACTCAAAAAATTACACTCCTCCAAATTAAAAGATCCAATTAAAAATGGGTATCTGAAATGAACAGCCAATAAATACACACAAAAAAGTGTTCAACATCACTGGCCGTTTGAGAAATACAAATTAAAAAACCATTAAGATCCCATCCCACTCCAGAAAGAATGACCATTATCAAGAAATCAAACGATACTCAATGCTGCAGAGTCTCGGGGTTGGGGGGGGACCCTTGTCCAACTGATGGTGGGAGTGTAAACTGACACAACCACTACTGAAGTCAATATGAAAATTCCTCAAAACACTAAAAATACAAGTACCATTTGACCCAGCGATTCTCCCTCTTATAAATGTGCATACCCATGTTTATAGCAGCACAGTATAAACGCCTACCTTGAAAGCAGCCTAGATGTTCATCAGCAGATGAATGGATAAAGAAAATGTGGTATTTACATAAAATGGAGCACTGCTCTGCCATAAAGATAAACTTGAATCATTTTATGAAAATGGAATCACTTGAGGCCATAATGTCAAGTGAAATAAATCAGACACACAATCTTAAATATTGCATGGTTTCTCTTTTATAAGAAACCCAATATATAAATAAAGTGCAAAATAAAAGACAGACAATAGGAAAAAAAGAGAAAAGAGTTATTGTAACCCAACTTGGTAAACGTATTTAAAAATGTACCTTGACTTAGTTTAACTGTCTTACACATTTTATGTGTTATATTTTGCTTGTTAGTCTGTGTTTATGATAGCAAACTTGATAAGGACTTACAAATAAACCAATCCAATGCTGACAAAAGAAAAAGAAAAAACTGGGAGTGGAGGGGAAGAGGAAAATAAAGAATTGAGGTGTGTTATGCGCAGGTACCAATTCCCCATGATAACATCATCATTATATATTGCAAATATGTACTAAAAATTCAAAAATATATAGAAATAACTATGGTCTGTGTTTATATATAAAAATTTACTACAGTAAAACGAGTGTTGCCATTATCCCTTTCAAAATATTCTCCTTCACTTTGAGCACACTTTTCTCAGCATGCTTGGCGCTTTCTGAAGCAGCCCAGAAGTTCTCTTTCATGTCTTATGAAAAACACCAGTGTGAAAGCTACTGCTGAACATCGTCCACTGTAAAGACAGGCTTGTAAAACTATTACAGCGTGTCCTCATCTATTGTATTCACCAGATCTAGTCTCATGACGTGTCTGGATCTTCTCCAAAACCAAAATGACCATGAAAAGTAAATGTTTTGAATCGCATTAACACATCATGGCAGCCCTGACAGAGTAACTAAAGAAAACTTCAGAACTGCGTCAGAAAGTGGTGAGAATGACAAGATAAGTGTGTTCAAAGTGAGGGGAATATTCTGAAGCAGATTAATGACAATGTGTCTTTATATTAAGAAGTTCTCACAGTGTAAGCATCCATTGTTTTGGTATGGTTTGGTTCACTTTGTTTTTTGTTTTTTAAGACAGGGTCTCACTATGCAGTGCAGGTGAACCTTGAACTCAGTCGAACTCATGGGGATCCTTCTGCCTCAGCCTTCCAAGTGCTGGGATTACAGGCAGGCACCACCATATCTGGCTTTACTGTATTTTTTACCATATCTATCACCTACAGGCCTTGTGTTCATATGAATAATTTTGAGTACTTGAATACTTTCAAAAGTGAGAGTCCTGTCAATAATTTTCTGGGACAAAACGATAAATAGGAACAGCCCCAAATAAACCTGTTGCAGAATGATTCAATTCATATAGGAATTTTTAGTTCCACCCTACCCCAGTATTCACAAGTACCATGTAAGTAGTAGCATTTCTGGTTTTACATAATAGAGATTTCCTCTCTTTCAAATTCATCCTGCCAAAACACTTATAAAAATAGATAATGATTATTTATATTTTATTTATATTGACAGGTGCTTTACTGGAAAATTCTGAAGGGATGCTATATAAACTTCCCCTGAGGCAGATGTAGCCTTTTCCATAATAGGCTGGAGTAGCTCTTCACTGGCTGCCCACCTGTGCTCCCATGAGTTGTGTGTGCTCAAAACCCAATAGTCTCTGACATCCTTCCTAATGGATTTGGAGCCTGCCTTGGCAACAGTGTTCCCTCACTCAGGAGGTACTGGTCCCCAGGAGGACCTGGCTGTGCTGTCTCAGCAGTCCTGGATGATTTGGTGAAAAAAAAATCATACATATTGGGAAGAGGGACCAGAGGAGATCTTGGGAAGCTGTCGACATTTTCTCTGCCTTCCTGTAATATTTCATTCATATTTTTGGGTTTGATTCTTCTCTTTAGTAAACAAAAGGTACTTCTAGGTACTTGCAGTTTACTGGTTCCCTTTTATCATTATGGGGGACCTGGAAAAGGTGGCTAATGCTAGAGTAATCCCTAGTAGGACAGACTTCTTTTACAAATGGGACAGCCATGCTTCGGATGAATGCCTGGCCTGACAGAACCTAAGTGGATAACCATGGTCCTTGTCAACTTCCAGAAAAATAAAAGACCATTCTATCTCCATACAAACTGACCTTGCCTGCCCCTGAAGAGCAGCTTATCTCTTATAATAATTACTGCTGCCATATTTTATTTCATTGAGGATGTTATAAATTATAATATATTCCTTCATTTTATACTCCAACAAGAAAGAAAAACAATGTTGCCAATTCAACTGTGGCATGCCACCCATTTAAAAATGTGCTCTCATATTCAAATGTGAAAAATACGCTTCTTAGAATCAAAATGCTTGTGTGTTTTTCCTTCCATTTTCCGTCACTTAGTTACTAGTATCTTGTAAGACCCAGGCACAGGGAGTTGGGGACTTGAGGCAACATGACTCATTACTCCCCCCTCTCTCTGCCCTCACCCCGAGTTCTGTGAAATGACATCTCCATCAGTCCCTCCATGACTCAGCCTAACAGTTAAATAAACAATGCTGATCAATTGCATAAAATCATGGCAAATGGCTGAGTTAGGATTTGAACTCAGGAACTCTGTCCGTAGTCTCAGATAGTTAACTGTTGTGCTATACTGCCTCCCTAAATATCTATGCACTGCCTTTTTGGTAACTGCTTTGGGAGGGGTGAGAGAAAACTTGTGATTTTATGTTATATAATCTACACTGGAGAACACTGTAAGAAATGGCTTTGTCCAGTCAAGATTATATCTGATGACTAAGCTACCGAGCATGTGGTCCACTCATTCATACAGGGTCTCCTATGGGAGAACTGGGAAGGAACTGTCTCTGAAGTCATTATGTCATTATTGGTAAGAACAGTGCTGTTCCTCAACAACTACTATTTAACTTTATCTTAAGGTCATCACAAATCTGGAAACTGTGGAAGGGATCACACACCCTTCTTTGGTGGGGTCCTTATGGGAGAAATACAACTCATTTGAACTGTTACAGGTCAAATGTGTCAAGTTCATGATCCCACAGCCTCAAGAAATGAAGTAAAACAAAGGAAGTTTGGAGAGTCATCAGAAATAAGAATAGTTCCTGGCTTTCCAGGCAGGGTCCTGAATAGGTGGCCACAGAGGCCCTTTGTCAGGGTAGTTTATATAGCAAAGTTACAATGTGGGTAAAATGTGGGTGAAACTATAATCGAGCTATAAATTACAAGTATAGCTGCTTAGCTAATATTGATCCAGTGGGGAAGTGAGTCACATAGCAAGGGTACATGGAAAGAACAAAGGCATTTTTGGGAAGGGATGGCTCCAGATGCTCTCTGCTCACTCACCTGGGCAACTGATGTCTACTTGGACTTACTGGCCCAGGTAGTGTTAATTACAGTGTAATTCCAGGTTACTGTTTATTACTTAGGGAGGCATGTAGGCCTGGGCACTACATCTTCATACTGAGGCCTAATCTTTGGATGTGCTTCCAGCCACAATTTATAATGTCTCTCTCTCCTCTGTCTCTTTGTCTCTCTGTATCTCTTTCTCTCTGTCTCTGTCTCTGTCTCTGTCTCTCTCTCTCTGCTCTCTTTCTGCTGGCTTCCTTGAGAGCCCAGTCTCTATTTATTAAATTCTATCTAACCTACTCTAACTTTGTGAACCACCTCAGTCAAGGCTTGTATTTGATATATTAAATATCATCTTGTTTGCCCCAGTATCATTTCATTTCCATGTTTTATCTGATTGAATGGAATCTATAAGTATTACTGTGTCTTCAAGTTTTTAGGGATATGGTATAGCAACACATACATAAATACATATATACATACATACATTATTGTGAACACTTGAAAACTTGTGCTTCCTAGAAAGTGGAACACAGATGTCCAGGTTGGTATGCTGGACCACTCTTTCACTCTTCCTGTTGAAACAGAAATCAATGGGTGTCCCCTTCTAAACAATTTTCTAAAACGGGACCCTTTTTCCACTTTCCTTTCTGAATTTAGATTAAAAATCTGACAGTGAGAAAGTTATATAAATAATTAGTAGTAAACATAGAAAATACTGAAAATTCAAAGAGGAATAAATGAGGGTCTATAAAATGAGTCTGTAATTTTTAATGGAATTTTCATTGTGGGAATGGGAAAGACAGAGAAATAAAAGTATTTTAAATTCCATGATACACATCAGGATAGGAAAAAGTATACCTTTCATATTACTCTATGGTAAAAAAGAAAAAGAAAAGTATACAGAAAAACACAAACCAGCCAGTGAAATGGCAAAAATGACAGCCACAACAACCAGTCTCAATTTTTCAGGAAATGTAAAATTAAAGGATGTAAATAGGACTGAACTTATCAATATTAAAAATAATAAAAATAGTTTTGCTCCATTACTGAAGAAAAAGGCCCAGATTATGTAAAAGAAGAATGGTGAGATAAAAATTAAATTACACAGAATGAATATGATTAAAAGTCTAGGTGTATCAGGCAAATAAAAGCACAGGTGATGCTATTATCAAAGGGAAGTTCAAAGCAAAACAACCCAACAAAACAACAAACAAAAAGACCCTTCTATATTGACAAAAGATGAAATCTGTAATTATGATAATAGCCCTGAGCATCTATGATATGATTAACATAACATCAAATTTACATAGCAGAAAGTGAGTTGATACATCAAAAAACGAGAGACAGAAACGTAATTGTGAGATACTAAAGTGCTAATACAATCTAATTCAGAGCAAGTTGGTAAAAGTAAGAGAATATTATCTTAGTGATTTTCTTGTGGCTGGGACAAAATACCTGACACCCACAAACTACAGGAGAAAAGGTTTATTTTATCTCACAGTTTATAAAAGTTTCAGTCCATAGTCGGTTGGCTCCAAGGCAGGGTGGCGTGGCAAAGGGCAACACAGCAGAAACAGTTCATGGAAGGCAGGAGGCACTGAGCCTGCCTTTCTTCTTTCCCTTTATGTTACATCTAGGCTACTACACATCTATTGATTGGTGCCACCAACACCCCTGGTGAGGCTCCTCTTCAGTAATCCCATTGCCCATAAAACTAAACTAATCAGTGTACTAATCCAGTTGTCACACACCCATAATCCATAATCCAGGATCATACTCCCATGATTCACCCACCTCCTAAAACCCCATCTATGAGCACATAAGGGTTTAATGGACATCTAGATCTGAGCTGTAACAGAATATCTAGATTAAGTAACATAATTAGTGACAACTAGTAGATGTAGCAAAATTTATACCATAAAGTCTCTTTTCAATTCTACTTATTTTTAAAATTGAGCACATATTAATTAGGATAAAGAACATTAACACAGATTTAAAATACATACTATGTAAGCCACATTTTCATATGTTCATTATAATCCACTGAAATTATAATTTATAAGAGAAACTCAAAATAATTAAAATATGTAATTGTAAACTCTCTAGTATTGCATTTTCCATAAGGTAGTCACTAGGTACATACAATTATTTGCATTTGAAAATTACAATCTCACATTAGCCACAATCAATCACTCAGTACCCTCTCATGGAGGTTAAAGCTACCAGATTGGGCAATATTGGTAATTTTACATGTTTCTATCTTCAGAAATCTTTTTAAAATTGCTGCTTTTAGAAAATAGAATTCATGAACATACAACAAACAAACATTATATAAGAAAATAAAAGCATTAAAATCCTCTCTATTTAAAATAAGAATGATAACAGATTGAGAGAATATTTATAATAAGTGGGGACCAAATGGTTAGTAGTCAATGAAACTAGCTTTCAGAAACTGTAAGAAGAAACATTAACATCTTGGGATAAAAAAGTAACTAGGATGTGAATCAGTGGTTCATCCCAGAAGGAAATAATAATAATATATGAAAAATAGGCCTGGGGTTTAGCTCAGAGGCACAAGCACCTGCCTGGCAAGCATGAGGTTGTAAGTTCCATCCCCGGTACAGAAAACAAAACAAAAATAATATATGAAAAATAGTAAACCTGATCAGCAGCATAACCTTCTTTTCATTTACAGTTATTAACAGTAGAAAAATTTTTATGTACTTTATGTAATGAGGATATGATGAGATGGTTACATATTAACTGATTAAGGAAAAAAGTTTGTGTTACATCATTCTAGAAAGGTCCCAGTCAAGTCTCTAGAATCAGTGGTTTTCAAACCTGAATACACATTGGATCACTTTGGGGACTTTTAAAAATGAAATACCTGAGCCTCCATTCTGAGCCTTTATTTAGTGGGTTGGGATAAAGCCTGGGTACTAGGAGTTTTTCAAGTTATGGAAAGTGTGGTATGTGCCCTAGGCTGAGAATTATCACTGCAGAGGCACACTTTAGTACCTTGGCACTCTTGAAATCTCATTTGAGTTCAGTACTCTGAAAGTGGGGACATTCATAGCCGTTACAGGGCTTCCCATCTAGAACTCTAGCAGGCAGAGGGACCACCAAGTTCCCAATATGTTCACGTGTTGAGAACCCATCAGGTAAAGGTGACTATGAGTGTCAGGGTACAGCAGTGGAGTCTGACCCTGGCAGTGGGACAGGTGACTTATTAAGTGCTTTCAAAGTGAATGAAAGATAAATAAAAAAGTGTTAACATGCCCAGAATGGCCAGAATGATGGGTGTAGCCAGAACTACGGGCCTGGATTCTAGAAGACAGGGAATGTCCTACACTGAGTTTCTAATTAATGCAGGATCCAGGTGCCTCCCCTTCCCCTACTCCATGCCTTGAAATGCTATCACGTCTAAATGGATCCAAGTTGAAAAGCAAGAGAGGGGCAAACTGTAAGTTGGCTGAGAATGACCTAACCTAACTGAGAATAAGATTAAGTTTCATTTAGGTTTACATTTGTGACCTGAGGTCTTCATATTCCTACACAGGCTATAGGTTGACATACCCTCCATAAATTCATGTCTTGGAAACCTAATGTTGCTTTTCTCATTCAAGTTAAAGTTTTTCTGATTCTTTATGTGATCTGTATTTTTAATAGTTATATCTTCTATATTTTGTATGTTAGGAGACTCCAGAGCTTATCTAAAATACGAGGTTTTATGAGGCTTCCATGCTAGCAGGAGGAGGAACTGACTCCTGACTGCCAGCTAGAAGCAAAGTCCAAATTCTACCCTGGCCTCTGTGGGCATTCAGCGTGGGAAAGGCTTGCCTTGATACCACTCTGCAGAGGTAAGAGGAACACCGAATTACTGCTGTCTACTAGTCTCCACTGGCCCTACAAAGAGAAATAGCAGCCGTGAAAATCCTAGCTCCCTACAAAAGCTTCTCATAACCTCTATTGGGAAGGGAAAGAGGTAAGTAAAATATATCCTTACTGTCAGAAGAGCCGTGGAAGTCAGGGGTCCCCATGTGGCCTTTGATTGCACTGGCGGAGAGTTCTAATAATGAGCAGTATTAAAGTCCTGGCTCCCCATAAGACACTATCCCTGCTCTGGGAGGAAAACATTGTTACAGGGAGAAGAAGGTGAAAGCCTTTGCTGATGAGCATGGAGACACGTAGTTTTATCTATGGTGTTCAGCTATGGCAGAAGTTATGTCTGTAAGTTTTCTGACTTGCAAGGCTGCCCCTTTTCTGTTCCTTTGGTTAGAGAGAACAAGCTCCTGCTGGGGATTCGTTAATGTCCTGATTGGTGTCAGGGGATTACAGTTTCTCTAGAATAAAGTTCAGGGCATCTGGAGTAGAAAAGAAACTCAGAAAACTCGTGACCATGTTGTCGCTCAGGTTTTGAAATTCCTAACCTATCTAGCTTCCTCTTTCTACTCTCGGAGTCTTCTTTAATTTTTTTTATATATAATATCTGAGGTGTTCATTGGATTTACTGGGAAATACAAAGAAAAGTAATTATCATGTTTTCTGAAACCAGAAGTATTCATTTTTTTCTGTCTTTTTTGAAAAGATTAGATTATGTTTGTGAAACATGAAGTATTTTTGCATATGCTTGGAGCACAGTGGCTCATCCTCTGCCTGGCCACTTCTACAGAAAAGTCTGCCTCTCTTTTCCCTGTCCAGCCTTAGGCTCTCCTTCGTGAGCCTCCTGCTCCTCTCCCAACAAGCCCCAGGAAAGAACTTTAACAAGCTTCTGTCTTGAGAACAGGGGATGGTAGAAGAAAGAAACCATTAGCAAACTGTGTTACACTGAAGTTTGAGCTAGGGAGAGTAGGATTATTAAGGGGGAGAGCTGTTCTCTTAAAGGGAGGAGTTGTTAGAAAATCCTCATAATTACGATAGTTTAAGAACAAGGGCAGGTGCTGGGGAGACAACTCAGTGGCACAGCTCCTGCCTGGCAAGTGTGAGGTCATGAGTTAGATCCCCAAACACTAAATAAATATTTAAAAATAAGGGCAGTAAGTAGATTATCCATTACCACTGATCATGATGCATGAAGGACTGAGAAAAGAGACCATTTATCAACCCAAAGGAATGTGTCCCAATATTTTGGCAATCAGGATACCCTTATTGGCACATATTAACAGAATACCAGAATTGTCTATAAACACTCAATGTTTTTTCTATAAAATATGAGTAGTGAAATGACAAGCAGTGTATAATTAGAATCTGAAAAGGCTGAAATAAAAGAATTAGCTGATATTCTTTATTTCTTCATGTTACTAAAGCAAGCCACAACTCCCCAAAATTATATTAATTAATTCCCTTAGAGAAGTGCAGTCAGTATCATGTTGGTCACAAGTTAAATGGAGCTCGATAATCCTTTCATAATTAGAACAAAATAACTCAGTTCTCTTGAGCACACACTAATATAAATGGACAAGCTGAAATTTTAAGAACACAATCCCAACTGAATACATCTAATAGTCACAACACAAACAGAAATGCAGAGATCTTGAGTGGGTTTGCCATCTGATGTTTTAGAGCCAGAAGTAGCTGGAAAAAAATCATTTATAGCTATGAGAAAACTGGAATGACATTTTTAAAAAGCTAAGACTAACTCACTTTCTAAAAACAAGAAAAAATAATGAAAGATGCACAAAAGATGATTCAGGGAACAGCAATAGAAATTGACTGAGAGAATTGAGGCAGGTGGAACACTTTGTAGATGATTAGTTAAGAGAAACAGCTGAGATCCATGGCAGTAAGGCAAAGATATTATCAGGCACATTTGAGATCACATATCAAGCACTGGTAGGTTTGTGACCATGAGGGATTGGAGGAAGGGTAGGTTTGGTGTTGGAACCTGGGCGGCTTATGACCGCAACTGAGGGTTTTCGGTGTTTGGCAGATGCTTTTTCTTGTGAAGATGATTTTACATACAAAGCTGTAAAACATGAAGAAAAAAATATAGTACATACAGTTAATTCATTGGTACACAAAACAGAGAAAATAAGCATTGCATGATATAAGAACCAGAATAAGTTTTAGAATTCATTCATGATAATCTATAAGGAATAAAGGGCATACAAAGCAGGACAATATGAGATTATTTGCTTTCCCTCTCTCTGTAACAGTGCCCCATGCCACACTCTTTCATCACCATATGTGTGCAACCAAGTGAATGCCCAATCAGGAAAACGCCACATTCAGAATGAAAGGAAATTCTTTGTCTTTTATTGGCAGTGGCCCCACTGCCCCCTTAAGCACACCACAGTGCAGTTTGAGAGAAGTCACTCAGGAACCCAGTTCTCTTCTGTGAAACAGAGGAAGGAGAGTGTATCTATTTCGCAATGTTCTAACCTATGATTGGGCAGCTTGATTGCTGTCTGTGTTACCTAATGCAGACTTCAGATGCCAAAAAGAGGCACCTTAGCATGTCAGATTAAGGAAAGCTGCAGGAGCAGTAGGAATGGCACATGAAAACCTCATGGGGCTCTTAATTGAGGAATACAATAGAACTGCTAATACCTCAGGAAGCAGCAGAGGTCCTTAGGAAAATTAAGACACCTAAAAGCAGCTGTGAATAGTAAAGAGTTGGAAAGAAGCAGATACACAGGCCATCAGAAAATGCACACACAGACAAAGCCTGCAAAGTGTTTAGCCTTCATGCATGGATGAAGAACACACTCTGTTCACTAGTGAGGGTCTTCCCTGCACTGTCAGTCTGCAGCTTGGGGGGAAAGGGTTATGTTTTCAAATGCCTCATTTTCGACAGAAAATTATAGGTTATACAAGGAATCAGGGAAATACAGTCCATTCAAAGGAATGAATTATATCAGGGATTAGTGCTAAAGAAAATTATTATAATCTTATATTACATGCATAAAATTTATAATCACAGTTATTAGCATGTACTAGCATTCTTAACTTGCATCTTGCCTCATAATCTCATTTTATCTGGCCCTATATGTGTTACATTGTAATAGACATCCATTATATATGTGATAATACTATACTATGAATGATAATATTTCTAAAACTTAAATGTTAAACAGTTTTCTCATTATGTAAGCAGGCACACAGACACAGAATTGGCACTGAAGTTAACAGCCCCATCTCGATCTGGTCAGACTCTGTTTAAAATGCAGTAAATCACCTTAAATATTCCATTTAAGGAAGAATGAGAAAAAAATGAGACAGAGATGGTCTGGAAACACTGTCCTATGGAAAGCTGGTCATGGTAAGCCTTGGTGCCATGTTACATCAGGGCTTCTGGATCCTCTAATTCTCTGGAGTAGCAGATCAGTGCTTTTACAAGTTCCTTAAAAGAGTTCTCTCTTCCTGTGAAATGACATAATGGTCTTCTCGATAATTTGGAATTAATTCTCTGAGCTTTGGTCCTGGAAAATCCTAATCCTTATTATATGTTTTTTATAAGTAAAATTTTTTGAAATATCTTATTTTGTTCAAATATTATGAATTCCAATACAGCTGAAGGGGGACTCTAGTTTTGAATCAGTTAGAAGATGTTTCTGCATCATTTTGTTAATGTTATCTACTGGATCCTCTTGTCTCAGGTGTCTTAAGTCATTTCTTTCTATCTCTTCAGATCACCTGAACAGTCAACCAATTTGGCTGAACATTCTCTTCTAGACTCAGGCAGAATGTCCCCAAAGGCTACAGATATTACCCCTATTAGCCTCTAGTTCTACAGCATGCTCCTCACTCACTGGTTCCTGTACCTGTTACAGAGTGCCACTCTCCATCTTTATACCAGGGTTACTTTCTTCATTCTGATTTTTTACCTCCAGCCCTCAATTTTCCCACAATGATCAAGGCCTTTACTCTGTGTTATTTCTGAACATTGCCACTGAGCCCAGAGAGAAAAATGCAGTGGCCGTTCTGCTTCTGCCTGGACATGCACTTCCATGTATGTGTTGTTAATTTCCTATTTTTAAAAATTCTGTATCATTTTTATCCTTTTTTTTGTTTTTAAAATTAAAAAATGTATTGAGTCTTACATGAACATTAAAAGGGGTGGGGGCGGAGGGTGAAGGGGAGGAGCCTGCTAGATCCTTCTCTTCTAAGACCATCAAAATTCTACCAGATCCCCACAGTAGGAAACTGGAGAGCAATTTGAAACCTTTCACGCTTCTCTTTTCAGCGCCTTCACTGGATGGAGCCTGAGGCACCACAGACTTCCCCAAGAGCACACAGCCCTTCACCCACACCCTTGCACTCCTGGCCAGGGAATTCCACCCTAAGTGTTAAGTGGGCAGGCATACGCCCAACCTTCCAAAACTTTGGTTCTCATTGATAACGGTGTGGGGGAGGAAGTGCCCTACCTCAGAGAGAGAGAGAGGCACATTCTGGCCTAAAACACTCATTTAATTAAAAACAATCAAGAAACATAAATAAATATATAGTTACAGAACTATATGCAAAATAACACATACCTTTTAACGCCCTGTCTGCCTCACTGTCACTCACTGGGGATCCTGAGTATGCATAAATAACATCCTCTGGAATCTGCAAAGGCAATTCTTTTGACCAGAGACAAGGAGGAAATAATGCAGACTGTTTCAGGGAAGCATGGGAATCCTTGCCACTGAAAAATGGAAAATGTTTTTAAGAGGTAAGCTACAAAGAGTCATGGCATCACCTTTATCAAGTTAAGTCAATAGTTCACAAATGCATCTTTAATGAACTCGTTTTAAATGGTATATGTAGCAAGTGCTACAGAGCAGCTGATCAGCTGACATAGTTTCAGTTGTAGTAAGTACCATACATATTAGCATAAACTCCTCATTCATTTTATAAAACATAGCTGAGTATCTACTAAAGAATAAGACATTATAATAAGTGCTGAAATATAAAATGAGATGGTATAAATTCTGACCTTTAGGATGACACTTTTAGCATTAAATGCATTATATATGACTGTCTCTGTTATTTCAAGGATAAAAAAACAAAAAAATACCAAAATGCTAGGTGACCCAATTTGGATCCCACAAGCTAGTATTTTGAAACCGTGACTTTGTTGCCATTTTCAGGATGAGTTTAGGGTAAGATCTGGTGCCTAAGATCCCTATTTCTAATGCCTACTTCCTCTCTTTTGGGATTCACATTTCCTGGCTTTCTTCCAGGAAGATATCTATCCTGGGGAAGCCCATTTGCAAAGCCTTGGAAAGCTGTTGAAGTATGTTTGCAGTCTATTAGGACTTGTGTCTAGATGTCCCCAAAAGCCTCATGCAGTCATAAGTGGAGCTTATGCAGAGGTGGCTGAATCTACAGTGTGTGACATTGGAATTCATGATGATATGCTAGCTCACAGGCACTAGCATTAAAGATGTGAGTGCTACCTGCTCTAAGTAGCCTGGATAAGATATAAAGGATGCAGAGAGCTGTGATTGCCCCTTGTTGCTGGGCTATCTTATGTTCACCATGAATTGTTTCTCCTCTTTGAAGCCTGCATGCCATGCCACTGTTTTGGAACCAGCCAATTACGGACTGAAGCTCCTAAAAATTGTGAGCTAAATAAACCTTTCCACCTATAACTTTGGGTGTTGAGTATTTTGTCTCAGCAACAAGAAAAGTAACACAGTCCTTGAGTTTTACAGTTTTGGAATCTTTAATCTAACAATTGTGTTGTATCTCACTAAATTTGCTGTTATTAAAGAACTGATTCCACAAAAATCATTGATACTTAAATTATAAAATGAATGATTCTTAAACTATTATTGTTTGGAAAAATCTTGCTTTTAACATAGACCCACGTCATAGAGAACTAAGGAGTGCAACTCCCATAGCAGATACTTAGGTATGATCAGGACAGTGCAGTGATCTACTTAGTAAAGTTTCTTCTCTAAATGTTGATGTCACACACTGACTCAGTAAAGGGGACAGTTTTGATCCTGCCTGGCTAAGAGGTAGACCTACTCATTTCCTCTCCTCAATGTATACACTCTCATCCCACCCTGAGACTCCAAACTTTGCTTAAATCCTTGCTCTTTTTTGTCACTCATTCACAGTCAAGCCTTTCATAATGCCAGCACTGAATCTATTTAGGGGACCTAGTGATGAACGGAAGATCTTGCCCTTAGTCACTCATAGACTTATACACTTCATGAACACTGTGTAAGGACATGAAGAGAAATACAGGCTACTGTAACATAAGTGATGCCAGCACAAATCCTTGAAGTAGTGACATTTGAATGATGAATTAGCAAAAGGGAACTATGAGTTGGAGGTGGAGGTTGGAGCAGGAGGTAGTGAAACTGTTCTAAGCAGAGGGGGAATTGTGTCTGCAGGTCCTAGTTGGGAACCAGGTTTCATTTCTGCAGTTTACTGGTTCTGGGATGCTTCTTGGACAAGGTAAACTTCAGGAAGGATGGAGAAAAATAAAGCTGGTTAACAAATCTAATAAGATGAATCAAGCAGTATATTGTTATTCAACAATAATCTTTAGAAGTGGGAGTAAGATAATTCAACAAATGAAAGAGCAAGGTAGGAAAATTTGAGGCCTTATGCCTTTGGAGAGAAGGTGGTGTGGCCAAAGTCATGTATATCTCTTCTGAGATGAGCCACAGAGGTACTGTCCTAATCCATCATTCTGGATCTCTCAAGCTCATGGATCCAGGACAAAATGGTGGCTGATTTAAGCATTTTATCAACTATGGCCTGCTTATCACCAGTTGTATTAATAATGAGTGCCCTGGGTTACTGAGAACACCCCAGCCAGCAATCCTGTTAAAGTCAACCAAAAGGCCTCCTTTCCCAGAAAGACGGGTCTCTAGTTAACACTAAGCATCGAAAGAGCAGGCATTATAGCTAGGCCCAGTAGTTACAACGGTAATCCCAGCTACTTGAGTGGCTGAGGCAGGAGGATCACAAAGTTGAGCCCAGACTGGACAATTTAGTGAGAACCTGTATCAGTCTTAAAAGGGCTGGCATGTAGCTGAGTGGTAGAGTAGTTATCTAGCATGGATTTAATTCCTAGTACTAAAAAAAGGCAGGGGTAAACAGACAAAAAAATTCAGACATTCAGACACACAGTAGAAGTGAAAGTGGGCCTCCCCATTTTCAGAAGTCTAATGGGGTTCCTTTGAGATTCAGAGAATGAGACTCTTCTGTTAGAGATGCTGAGAAGCCATCGGAGGATTTATCAAACAGGAGCTGGCTTGGATAGAAAACAGAAAAAGCAGACAAAAGAAGGCTCTGATAGCAGAAAATGAAAATCAGACTAAAAATCCCTAAACTAATGTACATTTTCTTTATCACAAACTCTTCTGTGTCTGGGTCTTTCTCTCATGTGTGCCTCATTTCTCCAGTTAATTTGAGAGCCTTGCAGACAGGAGAGCCCAGCGGCTCAGCACAGAGGCCCAGGAGCCTCTCAGCTTTGTTTCAAACCGTGGCTATGAGATTGGTCAGCTGTGTGCCCTTAGCCAAGTTCCTTAACCCCACTTATGAATACCTTCTTTGTGCTCACATTATTTAATCATTTAATAGGCAGTGCATTTGTTTATGTACTGACCATCCTGGAGTGCTCAGACAGGTTTCACTTCAACTAGCCAATTCTTGTATTGCATAAATTTGATAAAATTATTTTATATTTTCTCTTCAAAATATGCAATTTTTGGTCATTCTGTATTTAAATAACTGGACTGGTAAGTGGTTAAAAGGGGATAATGACAGTATTTATCCTCATGAATTTTTGTTATAAATCAATATATGAATTGAGATAATATATCAGATTTCCAGAACAGGATCAGGAACCTAGTACAGTAATTGTGACACAAGATACTGAAACAAGGAAGTAGATTTTTGCGGGGAAGCAGTGGTATGGGGAAGTAAAACATGAACACAGTGTACTTTGTAAGTAATAATAATGTAATTATTATGTATCACAAAAATATACTAATAAAAAGTTATGCTGTTCTTGCCATTCTGCTTTTTATATCCTATGCATACTCATGCTTTTTTTTTAGTTCAGTAGTCTGGGATTGATTTAATCACTGTCTGTTGTTTTTAGTTCATTAGAATGAAGCTTATTCATTGTTTCCTCTTATGAAAATAAAACACATGCAATTTAGAAAGTACAGAAAACTAAAATTCCACATAGAAAAACACTAATGCTGTTTGGCTCACTTTTCAATACTTTTCTCTATAGTGTTTTGGTTTTTATTTTTGGGGTTTTTTTTTTTTTCATTTTATGTGATAGAGCATATTTTGGGAGGGATCATTTTATGTTACTAATTATTTTTTGAAACCTGATATTTAATGGTTGTATAACAATTCATAATGTTTTTATTTTGACCTTCAGACACTTTCCAAGTTTTTCTGCTACCTTATTTTTGCATATTTCCCACATTTTGAGTTCTTTTGTTAGTATCTGTTATCTCTGAACATTTGTGTAGTTCATCCCCATTCATGTATTGAAATCCTAATTCCCAAGGTGGTGATATTAGGATGTTAGGTATTTGGAAGGTTGCTTATGTCACAAGGGTGAAGTCCTTATAAATAGAATTAGTGCCCTTGTTAAAAAAAACAAAACCACTCAGGAGAGCTGAACACAGCAAGGGCTATTTGTGAATCTCAACATAGGCTCTCACCAGACATCAACTCTGCCATCACCTTAATCTTTGCTGACTTCCCAGAACTGTGAGAAATAAAATTCTGTTATGATAAACTATACAGTCTACTGATTTCATGACAGTAAACTGAGTAGAGTGATAGGATCATTCCTAGAATAACTGTATCAAGAGTAAATTTGGGGGGGTTGATATAAACTTCTAAATTGATTTCCAAAAGATTATAAAATTTTATCTCTTCCTAAAAACTTGGGCCCTCTACCATTTTCTGTTTGCCCTTTTAAAAAAATAACTAATGAATAAAAGTTTTGCTAGCTCACCAAGCAAAAGGTGGTATATTATTTGAAATTGGTTTCTAATTACAAGCAAGATTAAGTATTATTTCCTATACTGATTAATTAGCTTTGCTGCCCTTGGGCACTATTTACATCTTGGCTCATTTATCTCTTGAGGAACTTTGTGTTTTTCTAACCAATGTATGTGAACCCTTTATACATTAACTGTTAAACATTTTGTCACATTTTATATTCCTTGAAGTTTTCCTTTTAAATCTGTTTTGGATCTAGATAAATTTAAAATGCTTATGTATAGTCAACATAATTCCTTGCTTCTTCTGTTTTATTAATATTGCCAAAAACTTTTCATGAACATTTTAATCAATCTTCATATATAGTTTGAATAACACTTTGACATAAAAATAAAGAATTGCAAAGTCTTTTATATGGAACAGCCTTTGTATATTGGATAGCAGTTGGCAAATATTTTGAAATATATCAATGTACTAACCAGAGATAATTGCTTCAAGTTACAGATATCCACTCTGGCTAATTTGAATATTAAAGAAGGAATTATTGGGAGTTTATTGGGCAATACACAGAATTAATAAAACTAAAGAAAAAATAACTAATGAATAAAAGTTTTGGTAGCTCACCAAGCAAAAGGTGGTATATTATTTGAAATTGGTTTCAGGCCTAAAACACGGACAGGAACCAAGGTCAGTAGAGAGTCAAGAGCACAGCTGAGTCACAATACAGGAAGAGTTTGCTAAAACAGCCCTATTTAAAGTACCACAGCAAATTCTTGGACTAATCCTCTGGATTTTTGGTTCTTTTGCTACTGGTGATGTGAATATCTCTAATTTTCCCTGCCTCTCTGTGTCTGTTCCTCAAGATTCAAAATCCTAGATACAAGTTTCCAATTATAAAAACCTATATACAACCTTTACACTTTATACAAGGGAAGTGTTTACTTTCCTCCAAATTCCACAGTGGGAAAGAGGGCCTTGCTTTTCGGGACCTGGGGATAACTACCATGATTTAACCAACAGAAAATTACCAATTCCATCTAATGAAGCTCCTTAACTCACCTCACTTTAGCATACTGCACAAAAGGAAGTCCCAAATATTCTCTATAAGGATCAAAACCTTTCTGTAGTTCGTCTACAGAAGTAAAATACTGTAGCTTACTGATTGAAGGTGCTGGTACTGGACCCCTGCAATTGGAAATTTTATTATTGTTTATTTATTGAAAAAAATTTTAGTATTTTAAATCAAACTCAGGATCTTGTGCTTGTCAGGCAGGTGCTCTGCTGATGAGCTAACTATCAATTGGAAATTGTAAAATCCAAAGGATTTCACAATGATATCAAGCATATACACATGTAATATTAAATATTGAACACTGTATCTCACACAAATGAAAATACCCCTAAAATCTATTTGGAATGATGTAATGTAACTACTCAGAAACATTCACTTTGGAGCTTGTCTTAGGCACTGGCATCACTGCCTCATAATTTGAAGATTAAGCAAATATGTATTATTGTAAATATTCCTTATCAATTGAACTATTAATACAGCTAAATTATGTTTCTTGTGGCTTGTATATACTCTATTATAAGCCCTACTTCATTTTTTATGCAAGGTTCAGCAACATACTAATGTTATAAAAATTTAAATAGATGCCTTCCAATTTTGTTCATTGTCTAATGTTTTGAAATTGCACCCAAGTGAAGTACTTTTAAGCATTCTAATAGCATACTCTGAACTAAGCTCTACTATAAAATATTCTTTTTTGTGTGTTCATATGTATATAGAATATACAAGCCTGTTTTCTCTCAGAGCAACTTCAAAGAAAAAGAATCATTAACCATTTCCAATGAATAAACCCTGCTGTAGCTCACCCGAGATTTACTAAGTTCCTATGTGCAAAGCAAACCAATCGCATATAAATGCTCACAAATTTAAGGCATCGACCTGCCTTTCTGAGGATTCATTTCAGCTCATACTGAGAACTGCTTTGCCTCTCTATTCTCAGTGTGGAGTAGACAGAGCTCTCTGCTGCTCAGTGTCCACAGCAGCACCAACTGCTCTGGGGCATGGATGCCATCTTTCCAGTCCCTCAGAACTCTGGATGGATGTACCACACAGCCTGTGTTTTGCATTGGACTACGCAAACATGTCCTATCAAACTGGAAAACATTAATCACACATTTTTTTTAATATGGAAGCAAACAGACAAAAATTTAGTTTCATTTATATTGACTAGAAGGTCTCAATAAATAACATTACAGATAATAAAAAATCAAAATTGAAAAAAATTAAATCATTTTAAAAGTTCTGCTTCCTTATTTCATTCTTAATTTTACTAAAAAGGTGGGTTTTTTGATGAATGAAGATGCTGTCAATGTTCTAGGAATTTTCTAAAAACTGGGACTTCATTTTTCAAATATTGTAAAAGAGAAAGGGGAATTCAGAACTTTGAAACCCATAACATTAATGAGAAAATAACAGGAAAACATTACATAACCATCCTATGATCTGGTTGTTCATTTTGAGTAAAATTTAAAGCCTAAATGTACATCTTCATATGTAAAAGTAAAATAGTAGTTACTGCAGTCACTAATGTCTATGAGGCCCTTCTTATGTGACAGTACTAAGTAAAACATTTCACACTCAGGACCAAGAATGTATGATTAATGAATTCCACACTCATGGAATTCATCATGTATTATGGAAAGGAAGCACTATGTAATTCCCCCTCTGTGGTGTATAACCACTACAGTTTTGAGAGTCATGCCAGACAAGTGCAGGGGACTCAATGGGATACAATTAACCTTCAGTCATGAACAGTTTGATGAAGGGTGATACTTATATTCAGATACCACTAGATGTATCATTCTTTACAATCTGCAAAAACTAAAAAAAAAAAAAATCAATTTTTAATAGTGAATAGCAGATTACTTTTAAAACAGTATATAAAAGACCAGGAAATACAACTTCTAGAACTGGATTTACCACTGAATGAGCCAACTTTAGTACAGTGACTCCGTTTAGGTTGGTACATTACAATTCATTTAGTTTTTTTAATAATAGAAAAATCAATTTACTATCACTTGGGTAGCAATAAATATGATAAATTGTTACCTGTGAAATAGGAGTGTGTAATCAGAGGGGATCTTTCCCCTGAGGGCTTGCCGAGCAGTCTCATGCTGTCTGCACAAAGAATCCCTTTCCTAGGCAAAACATAAGATCAGAAAATTGTACCAATGTTAAAAATAAGTCAGATGACTGAAGTAGCTATAACACTTTTCTTCTTACTAGAGACTAACAAATACACAGAAGGAAAAAGAAAAAAAGGGGAGGCATCCAAAGAACAACTGATAATTGTCCAGTGAAGTGAGTCATCTCTAAATAAAAACAAAATACTTTGTAAAGAGCTCAATTTAGCGTATAAATTTGACTCCCAGATAATGACCATGTTTATTAATATTTCATATTTATCTTTTTTATCTTTCTAATGAGATTATGGACTTCTCATGTGTAGAGTACTGACTTTTTTAATCTTTCCAGGTTTCAGCACCTGCAGTGGCTGACCAATGGAATGAACACATCCAACCATGTTTAGTTAACTGTGACTACAATGGGAAAAATCATGAGCTCTTCTTTGTGTATTTCATCTTATTACTATTGTTAGAAATTTTAGTAAACATCTGGAGTAGTACAGAGATATAAAAGATACAGTTCTTGTATTCACAAAGTTTATAATCTGGAGGCAAAGAGAATGATAGAGAAAACAATACAGTTTTATAAACAGTTTTACAAGTGTTCATATTTGTATCATCTGATCAAATGTGACTTATTTAGCTACTGTTCATGCATCAGGATTTTCTCACTTTAAGCAAATCTAATATATAAAATTTTTAATTTATAAAAAAGGTAAATTCTTAAGTACTTATTTGATATAAGACTTCACAAGAGATGTATAATATTCATTTAAACAAGAAGTACATTTAAAATATAATTATCTTCCTGGGTATGGTGGCACTTTTTTGTAATTTCAGCATCTGGAGGCTAAGACAGGAGTATCCCAATATGAGCCCAGCCTGGCAATTTAGTGAGAACTTGTCTCAAAAAACAAACAACAAACAAACAAACAAACCCTAATCTCTGCTTGCGGTAATTTAATCTGAAATAAGCTTTACTAATGTGTTTTTGTTATCATTAGAGGTAGGCTCATTAAAACTGCCAACTTAAAATGCCAAGTTTAAGTTGGCATTCATATAATATTGTACAGGAAATAACAAACAAATATGCTACAGAACAGGGACACATAACTACTCAAGCCACAACTCAAGGCTTACAATTGTCTTAGTCTCAGGTGCAACCAGTTTCAGTGGTTTGCATGTTTTGGGGGAGAGAATTTTTTAAGACTAAATTTTTGAGAACTCATTTGATATAATTCTATACATATTTTTGCACTAGAAAGCCGTATCTGCAGGAGTGACTGTACTTAGTGATAATGCCCAGAGTGACCCACTGACCACCTCTGAGAAACAAGTCATAGCTCAGAGGCCAGAAGTCAGTTTGGTCACCACTGTATCCCCGGCATGCATTAGCACAAAGCAGGAGCTCAATAAGCATCTCAAATGTACAGCGGTATAAATTTGGAGATACAATAGTGGATGCTTGTCATTTTTTGTAATGTAGACTAGAACTTGCTGACACCACTTCCTATCTTGAAAAGTCTAGGTCAGGCTTTTAAAATAATTCTTTAGAAAACCACGACACAGGAGAGGTCATGTGGACACAGAAGAGACGATGTGAACACAGACTCTCAGATGGATTATCTGATGACCAAGGCTATTTTATTCTTTCTTTGACCATTAGTTTTGTAGTTCTTGGGAAGCAAGGGGAGAAAAATATGTGTGCTGGGAAGTAATGGGGAGGATACAGTGGGACAAGAAGAGAACCAGTCCTATTTAAAATTCACCATTTAAAAACCATGTTCAAATAACACCATAAATAAAATGGAAAAGCTTTACACTACTATAAAACAACTATACATTAACCTAATCTGCTGTGGATGGACTAATACTTTGTTGTCACTTGTTATTCTCATGTAAATTTGTTACTTTGTTCTGAATTATTCTATCCTAGTACAACATAATACAACATTTACTACCATGATTTTATTCAGTACCATCTTGTTCTTTTTCCTGACTGATGCTTGATTTAAACTGTGTAACAACTAGAAAGATGATAGTGGTGGTGTAGTGGCACCATAGTTTTTAGTTCTTCCAGAATCTCCACATAAAAATGGACAGCAGCTGAACAGCAAAAAGAAGAACATAATAAAAAAACTCTCAATAAAATAAGGTATCTCCTTAAGCCCCACAATGCAAGTGAGAGTCTCATGGTCACATTGCCTACAGGGCCTCTGTGTCTACGCAAGAGGAAGCCAGAGACAATATGGTGACAGAAAGACTTGAGAACAAGAGAAAGCCAAGATAGTTTTAAAAATTACTATAAAGCAGGACATTTTTGGAATGACAACTGAAACATAGGAGGCATATTCCACAGTAAATTCTAGGAGCTGGATCAACCATGCATTCTTGAAAGTGACTCACTGGGATTCCTTTTTTGGATGGGCACCACAATGATAAAAGCCAATGGATGGAATGAAAATGTATCAGTACAGGGTCAACGGAGACAGAGTAAAGAGAAGGTCTAGACCAAAAGAGAGCCAGGAGACAGTGTTAGGAAATGTCAGCGAAGAAATAGACATTTATTTAATTTAATTTAATTTTTTAAAAAATTTTATTTAAGAGAAAAAAAGACACAGAAGACAAAAACAAAAAAGCAAAAGAGACAAACATACAACAACAACAACAACAACAACCTCAAAACAATAACAGTATAGGTTTTCAAAACAAGGTAATAGGAATTTAACATTGGTTGTAATATTGCATATTGTTACCTTCAAAATGCTCGCTTGTATCAGATATAGATATGTAAAACTGATAAACACATGAGTATGAACTGCTCTTTTCCAAGAACTAATACACTTAACTAGTAGTATAGTCATCTTAGTTATCTTACGTATGCATACACAAATTTATGTCTTTTTCCTTTTCCCTTCCTTCTTTCCTCCTTTCCTCTGTCCCAGTTACTTTTCCCCTCTGAGCAGTTTCTTATCCTTACATAATATTTATTGTAGATTTTGGATATTTGCTCTTTCATTTTCTTACACTAGGGAGACAATACGGTATTTACACATGTGAATTGGATTTATTTCATTTATGAGTATGGTCTCAAGTTGCACCCATTTTCTTATAAAAGCCTCAGTGCAATCTTTCTTTATAGCTGAGTAGCACTCCATTGTATAAAAATACTACATCTTTTTTATCCATTCCTCGACTGATGGGTACATGAGTTGCTTATAAGATTTGGCCATCACAAAAAGTGCTGCCATAAACATAGATGCATGTATGTCACTGTGGTGTATGTTTTCAGTTCTTCTGGGAAAATGCCCAGAAGTGGGGTAGCGGGGTCAAGTTGAACCTCTAACCCTAGCTTTTTGAGGAATCTTCACACTGATTTCCAAGTGGTTGCACCAGCCTACACTCCCACCAACAGTGCAGAGGAGTTCCTTTTTCTCCATACCCCCTCCAGCACTTCTTATTTGTTAATTTCTCGATCTTGGTCATTCTTCTCAGAGTGAGATGGATCCGGGTATTGTTTTAATTTGCATTTGTTGAATGACCAATGATGCTGAACATTTTTCCATATATTTATCTGAATATTCATATATTAGAGCTATTTGAAGAAACATTGTCTCTTCTAAAAGTCTGAGAAAATTAATGTCATCTAAAAAGGTGCAACAGAATGTATTTAGTCAAATTTCATACATAGCTAACTACAAGAGAAAAAGGAATGAGACCCCTACTGTGAAAGTCTGCATACAACCCAGATAAAACCTATTACCTAGGATCTCAAAAGACACAAAAATGACACAAGGGCTGAAAATGTATTTCAGTGGTAGAATATTCACTTAACATGCATAAACTTGTGGGTTCAATCCCCAGTACTACAACAATAACAAAAAACAAGAAAAGAAAAGAAGGCATAAAACATTAAGGAACAAATAATTATAATTTTTGAAACTTTTCTGTGTTGGAACTCAGGAAAGAAAAATTTTAAAAAATCACTGCAGAAATGAGACTAAGCTAGAAGAAACATATCAGTGCAGATATAAACACAAAAGATAACATTTTAAGCAAAACAGAAAGGGCATGGAAGGAAATTTTTTAAATCATAGGAAATAAAGAAAGAAAACAAAGAATTCAGGAGAAAATGACAGATACTTAATATAGACAAAGAAAACTCAATATACAAATAGTCCTTGACAAACAAGGAAATAGATGAATGATAAGAGCCATAACTCAAGTATAAAGTACAATAGTACTGTGTACAGCACAAAGTAAATTTAGATAATAAAACAACTCGTCAGACATTGACTTACAGTACAATGTTTAAAGTGTGTACGGGGTTGAGAATAGGATAAAATAAGAATCAAAAGAGAGAATGTAATAATAACATTCTCTGATAGTGCAAAATATAACCATAAACAATGGAGGGAGAAGAGTTGTTTAAAATATGATATTTTTAGTTTTCATAATGGAGCTGTTAGCATCAGTACTGTTATTCTGAGACTTTTGTGGGTAAGATAAATGAATAATTTAATGGGACATTGTAATTCTATCATCTATGCCTCTGAAAAGCAGCATTCTCTTTAAAGATAAATATGTAACAGAGAAATTAACTAAAAATTCATCCTAAAATCATGAGTTTATATTGCAAATATTTGCTACAACTCATGAAATATTTAATCTATCTATGTAAAGGGGGTAGAAACAATGACCACCCCAATAGCAATGAGCATTTATAGTAAGGAATGTGTTCTTTGCTACCATCCTCAAAGACACCGAAGCTTCTCAGAGAAAAAGATTAATTGCAGGTCTGAGGCCAGGGAAACTGCAAGACAGTATGGAATATCTGGTCTTACCAGACTGCAAGATGACTACCAAAGACCACACAGGCCAGGTTAAAAAGACACAGGAGTCAACTTGATCAGAGGCTCTCACTGGCCAACGACAGGATAATTTGAGTTTCAATATGGATTAAAAATGTAGCGAGTGAATGTCCTTCAAATATGGTTAAATAAAAATTATAATGATCAAAAATGACAATTTAAATTTAATTGGCCACCTTCGGAGACTAATAGGAAACCATTATCTTGAAAAAGCTTTTAGACTGCTGATCCTATATGAACTGTACCACTTTGTTACCAAGTAGTAGAGGAGGGGAGCATCTCTTTCTGGCATTATTCCAGCTAATAAATAAAAATGAAATCAGAGAATTACAAAATCATCATTTTTTGATCTCTAGCATATTAACAAAACTAGACATTAGGCAATAGCTTCTAACATCAGAAAAGATGTCATCTGGCCTATAATGAAAGAAAATGTAACACTTACTGTCTTGGTAAAGGAATAAGCCCTGAGCATGAACACATTTCTGGATTCAGCTGCCAGTTTGCAGGATATTCAGAGGCAAGGGAACATGATGAGCAGCACCATGGGTACGCAATCAGTAAGCCCAAAACAGGGAAATCCTACGGATCAAATAGGTAATTTAACAGGTAATTTGCAAAGAAAAGAAAGATGGGTGAAGAATCGGTTGATTAAAAGATATTTAAAACATATGCCATTTATTTCAACATAGAAAGGGTCAAATTAGAATTCAATGGTGTGATGTGCACCCACAAAAATAAGGGACTGGTTACAAATGAGAATGGTAACAAAAACTCAGGATGGTGTTTGCCTTGGAGAGGGAGAGCAGGGTGGGCTCTCGGAGGGGCCTCGGCAGTGACTGGCAAGGATCCATGGCTCAGCCTTGGGAGTCCGAACACAAGAGTGGTTTCCCTGATAACAACTCATTTACCTCATGCATTTTACATTTTTATGATTAAAAAATATTAAGCCAATAAATTTTATCATGATACAATAGAATTTGTTTTTTTTTACTTTTTTTTTTTTTTTTGTCTTTTTTCATTTTTATCGGTACCAGGGATCAAACTCACGACTGCCTGCTTGCAAGGCAGGCGCTTATGCCGCTGAGCTAAATCCCCAGCCCCAATACAATAGAATTTGAATGCAATATGATACAACAGGGGCAGAATATTGAAACTTAAAGAAAGAAAAGAAGGTAATTCTTACCTATTAAAGATGTCTAGTTTCTTATCTAATAATACTTTATTTTTAAAACTATGTAATATCTTATGTTTATAACATTTGTTTAGTAATAGCCTTGCTTTGGTGGACAAAAATAAAGTAAAAAATACTTTCAGCACTTACTATATCAAGTAATTTATATCAATTTACTCTGTCAATCCTCTTAGTAAACTAGGGCTTTAATATTATTATCTCTATAGATAGTAAAACTCAGTCTCAGAAAAGATATGTGACTTGGCCAATGACTATGCTCAAAATCATGTCGATCCCTATTCCTTCATTCATTCAACAAGTATGAACTAAGCCCTGACTATGTGCCTGGCACTGTACTAGGTATACATCAGGGTGTAATACAAATTCCCACCTTTGGAGCATTTATAGTTTAAATGAAGGAGATAAAAAATCTATATATAGCATAAAAGAAGATAATGTTAATCTAACTTAATCTAAATTTTTTAAAAAGAAAAGGTGGAGTAGGAGTATCCCAAAAAAGAGAGGAAAGGCCAATCAATGGCAGGAGGAAGAATGATTTGAGACACTGAATGAACCAGATCATGCAGAGCTTTGCAGGAAACCAAAACACATTAACAATATAGGAGACAAGTGGAGATATATGAGCAGACACAGATCATTGTGTGTCTTCTGTTTGTAACAGATTACTCTGTTTTCTGTGGTAGTGATCAGTCTAGAGATGTGAGGGTAGATGCAGGGAGCCCAGGTAAGTTATTGCGGTGACAGGTGACAGGATGACAGAACACACCAGGGTAGCAGCTGGACAGGTGTAAGAAGTGGCTAGATTCCCAGTATGACTTTGGAAGTGAAGCCAATGGGATTTCCTGAATGGGAGAGAAAGAGGTCTAAAGTTTTTTGGTATAATACCTGGAACTCTGGAGTTGCCATCAATTAAAGTAGAGAAAGTTGCAGATGATGCAGGTTTAAGGCAAAGATCAGGATTTCAGATTTGGAGGAAATGAACAAGGATAAGGAAGAGAAGGAAAGGAAAAAGGAGGTAAAGGAAGAGAAGGAAATTACAAAGGTACAAGGGTGAGAAAAGACAAGACGAGACAAGGAAAGGAGGGGCTAAGAATGGAACCCCGAGGCACTCCAATAGTAACCAGTTGGGGAGCAAAACCAGGAAAACTGCTAAGATTGGGAGACAGGAGAAAAACTAAGATTTAATTAAATGGATCAGATAAGAAATCTATTAAAATTTATTTTCCCTATAAAATGTAATTATTAAGAAGAAATACAGCACACATTTTAGTGCTAACATGAAATAACATAATGGTTATCAAAGGGACTGCGGATAACTGACCTGATGAAGAGCTGGAGAACATCTCCAAAATGGTGATCTATGCCCCTATGGACTTTAACAAATCATTTCTATGACAACAAAAATATTAACAGTGAAACAGTGTAGCCTCATGAGGAGCCCTGAGTTCAAACTGGACACAAAGAACAGAGGTAAAGACATTAAAAATCCCAGATTTCACACTGGTACATCAACACTAAAAAATGCATCTGAATAGAAGAAAGCAACTATCATTTGGGATCAAATTAGACCCTTCTAAACTTTGTAGTCTCAGTCAACACCCTCTCCTGCCTGAGCTCAGCTGCCTCAGGGTATTGAAAGATATGGTGGCTGACCATGTGGATGAGCAGTATCTTGTCACCGCAAACTCATGTTCTCCCCGGCCTTCACAGAGGCAGGAATGTCTCAGGATTAAACAGGCCTTTATCTGCTGTGTGTGTGTAAATTTGCTAAGTTGGCTCTCAAAGAATTAGTTATTTAGCAATTTTTTTAATCCCTGGAGAAATGATTTTCTATGACTTGGCCTCTTTCAGGTGTAAAGATGTCCCCTAATAGGCAACTGAAGAAACAGATATACGTGAAATACAGAAAGTCAGTCTTTTTATGGGAGGCAAAGGCCTGGTTTCAACAGCAATTGTGGAACAAAAATTCTTAATTAAGTTATCACAGCTCTCACAAGTGATTCCAGGGAGCTGATCATGCAAAAGGAGGTTGGGTTATTTCTTAGAGAAGGGGAGTGAAGTACAGTGATATCAAACAAGAAACACACAAGAACTTTGACTTCTGTGATCAGTATTACCTGGGGTGTCGTATGAATAAAAACCCCTTTGCTAGGTAGTGTTTATGAGTTACTTTTAGCAATAGTAAGGAGTGGGCTGTGAATTTTTTACTAAAATTTAAAAAGAAAAATTGTATTTAAGAAGGCTGATTTAAAATTATATTTATAGATTTATAGATTTCTAAGAATCTTTTAGAGATGTTCAAATTATATGTGCTTTGGGAGTCATTCAGAAAAGCAGATAAAATTTAGGACAGTTAGAAGAATAAAGCAACAGAAGATTTTAGAAGCAAGGAATGAGGAAATTGAATTTTTTATTTATTGTCTAAATTCAGATCAAATTATGGTCATATTTAAAGAAGGCATTTTATACTGATATTACTAAAGCAATAATTAAGAAATAGGATGTTAGCAGAATTTTGTCAAACTTGAATTTTGTGCAGTGCTGAGATTGAACCCAGGGCCCTGAGTACATTAGAAAAGCACTCAAGTGAACTACACTCGAGCCTCAGACTTGAGAAGTAAAGAAATATTTGGACATTTTTGTCTATCAAAATAGTCATTTGGGTTCCAGGAAAATCTACTCCCAGTGACCCTAGGAATGAGGAACAAAACACAACTGTCAGAAAACTGGAAGTTGCTAACACTGAGTGCAGATCTCCAGGCTTGCTTAGCCTGTGTGCTACTCAAGAAAGGAAGCAGTGTATCTCAGAAAGGCTAGACATACACTGACTTGTTAATAACGTAGCAGCAATATAATAAACTCTTCTACACATAAATTCATCCAGATTATGGATGCTATTCCTTTTATACACTGCCACATTTCCCTTACGGCATTATTGCATTTTTCTCAGATTTAAGTCCACTAAATCGTGGCCCACTTACTCTACAGTTGTGACTTGGGTCCCTAACTCTCTTTAATTGACTTAGACCTCTACTCATCCAGTTGGGCCTTTGTCTAGTTTTGATTTCAGCATCATTCTTAGATTCCTGCCTCATAGATTGCCCTTGATTACCAAGATATTGCCTTTAGGAAATCCTATCCACAACAGGATGGATTAAGTAACTCAGCAAAGTTTGTCTGTATGATGAACAGAAAAATACAACACCAATTTCACTACATCAGGTGCCTCTTAAACCCCTCATACATCTGCCTACATCACTTTTCTTTCAAGACCACTTCAAACATTACTACTTTCTTCCCCTTCCAGAGATAAGCACTCTCTGAATTTTATAATCACTTCTTATAAACTTTTGACTTTATAAAACTATAAGTTTTATCATCTAGACTTGAATCTCTAAATATTATGGTTATAATATTATTCTTCATTATACATAAACAGAATCATACAGCATGTTTCTTGAATCAGAATTCTTTGGTTCACCAATATGTTTATGAGACACATGGGAGTAGTTTGTTCATGTACATCACTGTACATATTTGATTCCATGAATATTCAAAATTTTTCTTAACCATTCTGCTAATGGAAATTTGAGTTCCAGTTTGGCACTATTATGAACAATGCTACTATAAGCATTCTTGTGCGTATCTTCTGGTGCACATGGCACTTCCTTTCTATTGGGTACTCAACAATATTATGATTGAGGCATAAAGTATGTGTTTGTTCAACATCATTATATAATGCCATATTACTTTCCAAAATATAAAAATTTAACTTCCCATCAATTGTCTTACAAGAATTTTCACTGTCACATGTTAATAGTCTGTTTTTATAATTTTACGACTTGTAATTTATTCATGGTGGTATCCGATTACGGTTATAATTTGCATTTTCCAAAGTTTTTATGTATCTGTCTATAATTTTTGAATATCTGGATATTAATCTTCAGTGAGGGAATTTCTCTATGGGTTCCTTGTTCTGTAAGAGTTATTTATGCATTCTGGATTCAGACATTTCAGTTAGACCTTTTGCAAATATCTTCTTTGTGTGGTGTGCCTTGTTGTTGTTTAATGCTGTTTTTGATTAACGGAAGTTCTTAGTTTTAATAAATCTTATTGTTTCAATACTTTCTCTTGTCTTTAGTGGTTTTTGCATTGACATTTAAAGAAATATTTCCCCATTTTGTGGTCATAAAAGTATTCGTTCACATTATCCTTTAGATATCTTTTGCCTTTCTTTCCTACTACAATATAATTTCAAAATAAATGTTTATCTAAGATGAGTTTTAAGGATTTCTTCTATCTGTAGCCTGATGACTTTGTCAAGATTATGAATTTCATCCATTATCTCTGCAACTCTGCCTTTTGTTCCATTTATTTTCTTGTTTTAATAATCAATAATGTGTTAGAGCTTCTCATTGTCTATGTGTTATCTCTTTCCACTACACTCTCTGTCTTAATGTCTAAGACTTCTTTTTCTTACCAATTTTCCTGTCCATTAATTCTATCTTAAGCTGTGTCTAATGGTGTATGAATTTAGTTATTTTCCTCCTAGTTTTATAATTTTCATTTAGTTACTTGTTACTGTATTCACTCTTTTTATGAAGTTTTCCATTTTATCATGTACTTGAATATTGTAAGTATAGCCATAGGAAAGGTTGTATGTGATAACATTAATACTTGGTGATTTCAAAATGTGTTTGACACCATGAATATATGGAGCCCTGAAGGTCAGTTCTTGTACCTGTAGATTCTATTATGTTTAGCTCATGTTTTCCCATTTCCTGCCATGTCTGGATATTTTTTATTGTGCACTAGATGAAAAAGTTTTCAAGATACCTGGAGATATCTTGTTGGTCAAAAATAATATAATTTCAGGAATCAGAGTACTTAAACAGTAATTCCTATAAAGTCTGAATGCTTTTTGAACTTCTCTGATAAAAAGTTCCAACCCAAAGCAAGCAGAATCCACTAGGACCTCAGACTTCAATGTATTTGTCTTAGTTCTAAAAGACTGTCAAAATTATCAGTCCATGGGCCAATGGTTTAGCTTAGCAGCATAAGCATCTGCTCTAGCAAGCTCGAGGTCATGAGTTGGATCCCAGGTACCAAAAAGAAAAAAGTGTCAGTCTAGCCCTCAATCATGCCAACCTCGATTAGCAAAGGTCCACATGAATACGTGGCTTCTGATACCAAGCTCACCTCTCAAGATCATCCCCCTAGATTGCCGATCATATACTCTTCTATTTGTTTCCTGACATGGTTATGTATTTTTTTAAAATGCTGTTTTTCTAGTTGTCATGTGCAGGAGGTTGGTCAGAATTACCAAGCTCGCCAAAAACAGAAGTAGAAGTGGAAGCCTTTCCATGGATCTCAAGTTTGTTAGTGATACAGGGATGCTGATGATCCCCCAAAGAAGAGCTGTTGTCGTTCTTGAACATGAAGTAAATCTCAAGGCTTTTACCCTTCCCCATTCCCTGCCAGCCATTATCACCAGAGTGAAAGCTAACATTTGTTTTATAGTCTATAATTTACAAAGAAGTTTCATATGCATTTAATACTGTCACATTGTAAATTAGACCTTATCTCTATTTTGCAGAAATGGAAATGACATATTTAGTAGATAAACAACTTTTTACAAGATTATCAATAGGTAGTAAGAATATTCACACAAATAAGTGCATTTTTCCCACATGGTCAAAGCCAATAGTTGACAGAAAGAAGCAGAGGCCAAAAATGCACACATAAACACACTTACTCAACCAGTCATGATGCATGTCAATATGACTAAGAAGGAACGGAATTGGTTTCCTTAAGTCATGTAAAAACCAGCTTCATTTTCTGTAGTCACACTTTGACATACATTTGATGGCAAACTGTGTCCATGGACTGAGCAGAATGTGAGATGAGTGGGGTTTTGCTGAAAAGGCCTCACTGCATGTTTCAGAGAAACAGAACCAAAAAAAATATAAAGATGAGCATTTCTACTCTGTCCATTACTGTCAAGACTTTGATAGGTCCCAAAGAAAAATATGAATACATTAAATCTATAGTTAAGACACCAAAAAGCACCCAAAATGCCTAACTTTTCTTTTTCTTTTAGAAAATTTAAGATAGAAGTTTTTTTTTTTCTTTTTTCTTTTGACACAGGAAGTTGTAATTACTTTCTGATCCCATTAAAATATTCCAAAAATACATGGAAACTTATGCTGGGCAAGTAAAATGAGGAAAATAGCATCTTCTTCAGAGTTTTGGTGAGATAATCTACATGAAAGCCCTTTCTAAATTAAGAATGTTATACAAAAGAAATTTATGTTCCCTAACATATCACTGCAACACCTCACTGGATCTTTGTTGTAGTCAGGGATTGTACACAGAGAACAGCTAGGATTAGGACATGGAGTTTATAATATTTTTATAATGGTCATCGGAAGTTAACACAGGAGAATGCAGGAAATCTATCCACAACACCAAAGACATAGATTATTTAGTCAAGAGCCTAAACCACACGGCAATGTCCCACGTGAGTCCAGATAAAAATCCAGAGCTCAGGATAATGCCTCCCATGAGTCCAACTGAAGGTCCAGAACCCACAAGAAGGATTCACGCCAGTCTCTTTTACGGATCCATGCCGGGAAGACCGAAGGGTCAGCGGTGGAAGCCAGAAAGTCTATGCCTGCAGGATGAAGGAGCTGTGCTAGTGGGATGAGGGTTCTACGCTGGAGCCGAGAAGTCACACTCACAACAAAGACCAGGGCTATCCTGAAAGGCACCATAACTGTCCTCAGCGACTGGAGGCCCCGAGCTCTGGCGACGACAAGCACAGTCAGGTACGTGCCAGGAAGCAGTGGGACGAGTTCAATCTTGTTATGGTAAAATGTCCTCCAAAAGTCTCATGTATTTCGAAGAGAATCATGGTGGTCCTATACTCATCAGGAGATTGATTGCTGAATTCAGTACCAGATTCTGTCTCCAGGAGCTGGATTCTGATTGGAGATGGGTCACTGGTGGTGTGACCTGGAAAGATGTGTTCTTGTCCGCAACTCTTCCGCCTACCCTCTTTTCTTCCCTTGCTTCCTTTAATTGTAGTGTTGGCTATTGTGTCCCAGTGACTTGTGATCTTTTGGGGGCTTGGGGGGCAGCATTTTGCCTGCTGTTTAAAAGGAGCTTTCCTAAAATTTGATACTTGCAAATTTCAAAATAGCACTGAATTCATAATCCTTAAAAGAAAATGAGGCTGAAAACAATCTTCAGTGAATTCACCTACATATATGACAACAACAATTTAGTATGACATTTGAACCAATTTCTCTGATGAAGCGTGAATTCTTAGGGGACTTGATTTGCTTTTCTATGAAACTAACCCTGCTATATTCTCTCCACGTACACCAGCAGCACTGAGTAGCCAGGTGCTGCTTATTACCCTCACCAGTAAGTGCCAACCCCAATCAGTGACACAATAGGTCTGCTAGTTCTATAATGGGCTCCAGATATACAGGATTATGGGGGCAGAACAGTTTCTCAGAGAGACACACTGAAGGCAAGGTGTGATCTGACACATGAAAGTTCACAAGACTCTTTAACAGTTGTCTGTGACACCTGCTTCCCTCCCCCATACTTTTCACCAGATCCTCCCCTCTCTGGGTTTGTTCATGATGTTGTTAATTTTATATTACAATGATAAGAGATGAATCACATTTAAGAGAATAATATCTGTTTTTTCCACTGTGTTTCTCTGCCCAAACTCTTGGTATTTCTTTGAACAAAGGAAATAGGTTCACAAGGGCAGGGGATTTAGCATAGCCGTTAAAGCACTTGCCTGGTAAGTGTGAGGTTGTGAGTTTGATCCCCGGTACCAAAAAAATAAAATAAAAAGTAGTTGTTAATAAGGTCTACACATTTTCTAACACGTAATACTCAGATTGAACATATTTAACAGCTCAGAGGCAGAGGGATGCAAACCAATGTGTATGTTCCTGTCTGCCTGTGTTATCAGGTCGTGTGGTGGGAAACTAACTGGGAAGTGGGCTGGGGCTCGCAGTCAGGGCAGGCTCATCATGAAGTAATACGACAGCCAGTATTTTGGAGTCTGGAAGTTTGAACTCTGGCTATCCCATGTCCCAGAGGGACATTAAAGAATCTGTATTTGAATGTCTAAGCTCTTTGAAGCAGCAAGCCATACCTTCCAGGAAGGCCAGGATATCAAGGGTAGATGGAGAAACTGAAGACTGATCTGAGTCCTGGATTCCCCAGGACTGGAATGAGAGGGTAATGGGCTCCTCATGTAGGAGGGGCCTTACCAAGTCACTTCAACTCATACCAGGTCCAACAAGCACACAGGGGTAGGAATTAAAACAAAAAGCCACCAGTAGACAGGGAGAGGATAAGCACAATACCAGAAATAGAATTTAGAATCTTGCACAAGGAACATCTTCAAGGTCAACATGATGGTTTGGAGGCCACAAGTCCTATAATTTTCCAGGACAGTATAATCCTTAGGATTCTTGAACCTAAGCAAAATATAAAGAATACCCTCTATTCCCAGTGACTGATATTTGATCTCCCACATATCCTGGTAGATGACAATAACTCCAGATTTAATTATTTTGTATAAATGAATTTGATTTTCTTGCAGTCAAGCATCAGGGGCTCAATTCCTATTATTCATAGATATCTGTAATATACTCATCCATTCCTGCTTCAAAGAAGCCATCATCCATAGCAAGGAGCGCGGCCTTCAGGCCTGCCTCAGGGGACTGCCAGCATAAGCAGGTTAATAGAACCTCTGTGGCAGGGTTTGAAAATTCAAGATGAGCCAATTAAATGTTCTTGTTTTCAGCGATATAAACTAAAAAAGACAGAAAGAAGTAGTTTTGAACTGTGGGCTCAGAGCCTAGAGGTCACAGAGTGCCAGGGCTGGACTGTGCACAGAGTCCCCTGGAGGAGGCTGCAGGAGCAGCCTGTGAGCGGGTGGAAGAGGCCTGTCAGCAGAGAGAGGTCAACAGAGCAAAAAGGAAACATCAGCAGACATGTCCATGTCTTGCATCCAGAATATTCAGCAATTATTGCAACTACAAGTAAAATGGACAGCTACGCCTTGTAGGTACCATAACCTGACACATTTTGAGAGAAATGAGTAACTAATCTGATTTTTTTTTTATCATTAGCTATGTTTCTCACTTTGGAAGATGTCATTATTTGCTTAAAATAGGCTAATTGTACGGAATACAACCACAGGTTCCAAAACTAAAACAAGAGTTCTGTTGCTTCTGCAATTGCCATTATTATAGTCTCTTTGCATTTCTACAAAAGCAATTCCAAACAGAAAATGAGCAAAACCTAATCTGAATACAGGCCCCCTTTTGTGTCCAGCACACCTCTACATGCCGATTTCTTGATATTTCCAAAGAACTGAGCAGGAACCAAGCTCCTGACTCTGATAAAACACAAGACTCCAAGTAGACTCACTTTTCAAGCTTGACCCTAAATACTCAGAATTATAGTCCAGGTATAGCACAAGTTTTCCCTTGAAATACACATTTTTATTGTATTAATTTTATCACAGCGCTTTTCTAGTCTCACAAAATAGAAAAGTTGAGTGTCAAGAGTTTTCACTGGGAGCCCAAGGGAAAGGTATTCAAAAAAAAAAAAATCTTACACTGAATGCTCTATTTTTAAGCCTGAATCTATTCTGAGAGAAGGAGAAGGGAGTTGGGGTGGGGGAGCTGTATTCAGGTCATACAAGTGAGAGAATAGTTTAGGGAACTTATTAGTCTCCAAATAATAATCCTCCTTTTGTGTGATATCATACAAGGCTCAGTTGCCACTTCACCCGTTCTGCCCCCCCCTTACCACTGGTGTTTTTTTTGCTGAAAGTTTGTCCCATAATTTAAAAAAGTAGTTTCTGTCTGTAGAATCCAGGAAATCATTCATACTTGAAGCAATAGACTTCCTGAGAGGTTCTTCATATTTCAGATGGGGTGTCTTAACATCTGGTAAGAAAGAAAGTACAATTTAAAATAAAAGGCACAATTTTATAGAAGAAGAGAATTTTCTGATGGGATGGAAATGTTTTATATTTTAATTTGTTCAAACACAAAAAGCAGTATAGTCTGTGCATTTTAACTTGACAATAAAATTTAAATGTTTCTTAAAATAACAATTATTAATATTAATAAAAGTCAGGCCATAATAAGTAGGAGACATATTCTGAGAGTATACCTAAGTACTCACAAACATAGGTCTATGAAGGAATTAAAGGACATCAAACGTGTCAAAACAATGACTGCCAGCTTCTTAACTGAAAAATCACCCTTATAATTACTTTACATTTGACTAAAGTATTCTAAAAGGCTAAAAGGAAAATAAAACATGAAAAGTTATGAAGAAGAATAGAATGGATGATGCAGTCACTGTTTATCAGAATTTATTCATAAACAATATCTAATATTTCCTTTAAACATAAGATTGTCCAGAGGCCTAAAATATAGGAATGTAAGTTTATATTATTTCTCATACAGAGGACCCAGGTATAAACACCGTTAGATATACAGCAGAGTCAATATTTCCAGAAGTACTGCTTTTAAAATGCTAAAGTAAATGATCTCCACAAGCAACTTTAGTCACTGTGACAGCAGATATGGGAAGCTGCCTTCATCTAAAGATGAAAAATTTACTAATGTGGAACAGAAATTTGTTTTGTGTTTAATAGTTAGCCAGGATGAAATTAAGGAGGTAAGTTTGCCAGTTGTGACAGATGAAATGGCACTAAGACAGAGGAGTAGGAACTGATTCCCAAAGGTCAGAGGCACCAGAGGCTGAGGCCCGGAAGCTGGGCAGAGCACAGTGGCCACAGTTCCCGTGTACCTGGCAGGTCAGACGCTGCTCTTTGATACGGCGGGAAGTTAGAAAGGAAGTGTTTGAAAATCTCAGCCTACGTCATCGAAGCGTAGTGTCACCTGAACTCACAATGAAAACACCTGTAGGAACTCAGACCTCTACTTTTTCCAGTCTTTACCTCCTTCTGGGTTGTGTGTTGGTATAGAATTGTACCTTGAACACCCTCTAAATTGTGCAGCAATATTAAACTGAAAACATGAGATAAAAGTTGTTGCAGACAAAGAAAAATATTCAGTTATGGCATGGAAGTCTAAAGCTCCATAACACGTGTCTTGAGAGAGCAAAAGAGAGACTCGGCAGACATAACACACGGTCAGGACATAAACCCAAGGAGTTCTAGGTAGTGACAGAGTCACAGAAAGAGGAGCATGAAAGTGACCATACTGACCACAGCCAAGGTGACAAGAGGGAAACCATGCAGGACATTCTTTGTAAAACTCTTCTTGGGAGAGAAGTCATTTGACCCACATTTCCTGAATACCTACTTTGGCTGGGTGCTCTGCATGTGGGGATATAGCAAAAAAACAAATTCTTTGATCTGTAGGGATTAAATTCTAATGTTGGAGACAAATGACACATTTCAAAATGTAAGATATTGAGTGTAATGGAGCTGGATAAGGGGACAGAGAGATGGGATGGTGGTCAAAAGAAGACCTCTATTAGATGGTGACATCTGAACAGAAATTTAAAGATCTAAAGAAGGAAAGCACATGAAAGTCTATGGGGAACAGACACCAAGTGGTGAAAGTGACTTATATGAGGAGCCAGAAATATGCTTAACGTGTCTGTGTCACCATTAAAAATTCATGGTGTCTGGGGGAGGAGGTAGAGCCTGTGCCATTTTTTTTTTAAAGAAAACTTTTTCCTGTTGAATTGTGCATTATAAAAAAAACACTAAATGAATTTGAACAAACTGAAGTAAAGTCAAAGAACAGAAACTATATTCATTGAAATAATTTCCAAAGAAACACACACTAGAGTTTATATCTCCAGGGTTTTTTTGTTTAGCTTTCTAAGACATAAGCCATCTGTACTTGGTGTAATAAATCAAGTTTAATCTGATGATACAATTTCTGCAGCTACAATTTCAACAATTTAATGTCTTAATGGTTTCTCAGCAACAAAACATTTTGGTAAGATGATGTGTTTGAATTATTATTAAACTACATTATAATGCCACCACTCTAATGACTTGAACTCTCACAATAAAGAGTCTCATACAGTTCTTAATATATTTTCTAATGTCTTATTATATCAATGGAAAAAAGATTTTATTTCACAATTTTAAAAAGCCGTAATTACCAATGTTATGATATCTTGTCACAAATTTTCTTAATGTAACCATCTTCAAAGTATCTAAAGTCAACCTTGAAGCAACACTTAAATACATATTTTATAGCCCACCAAAATAAGTAAATTTTTTAGGATATAGACCAGTTAAATTTATTTAAACTCCTGAAACAAAGTATATATGAATTTAATGATGCCTGGCATATTCTGGAGTTATTTTATGGGTTTGTATCTTTACTAAATGCAGGGAACTATAAAGGAAGTATCTAAAACAATTGGAACTGTATCTCAAAATAATTCTAAATGGTTTAAACCTTTTAGACTTACATTCTTTTGAAGTTTAATGAGTTACATACTACTTGTATAAAACTTAAAAAAATAAAGTACAGAATCCAACATAGATAATAAATATGGAAGCCACTATACCTAAGCACAGAATCCAACATAGATAAACATGGAAGCCACTGTACCTAAGAATAAAACATTCATGTGTGTATTTAATATCACACAGGTTTAATAGAGCTTCAATGATCTGGTACTATCAGCACATATCCAGGTCAATGTCAAAAAATAAAAATCCTGATTTTAATGAGCAATGTTTCTACACTAAGAAGATTAAATATATCACAAACCAACTTAACCACTCTCCTGTATACAAACAGGACACTGATCACTTTTCAGTATGAACTTTTTAAACCTTTAAATGAAACCTTGCAAAAAAATGTATCCACACTATAGTTTATTTCTTTGAAAACAACTGGAAATGGGTGGCTTGAAAATACTTTAATTTTCAGACAATATCCCTCAGATGCTCAGAGAACTTCAGAATCTTTCAGTTTTAACCCAGATGAAGCTATAAAAACATAGTGAGTTTTAAAAACTTGTAAGAGTAATTTATACCTACTATGATTAGTTGCAAATACATATAAGAAAAGGTAAAGCTTGTGAAGGAGTCTCCATAATGAATATGTAACCATGAAAAGAGTTTAAAACAAATTAAAACACAATAGTCTGCTTTAAAACTTAAAATATTTATTTCTAATAGGATAGTTACATAATTTGTGGTGAAAAATAAGAAAGAAACATTTAGTTTATTAGGAACTATTATCACAAAACTGAAGGCAACAAAGAAACCATTTTTCCCCCCAGGACAGAATTTCATCTTAAAAGTCTTGTCTGTTTGTGCTTCTAAGAAAGAAATAATTGTAAGTAGAAAAATAATTTTACATAGAATCTGATAATTCCATAGCACAACAGCATTTACAGTAGAAAGCTATCACATGAGTCCAAGGAATAGGGTAATAATGTTCATGTTTATATGGTAAAATGAACACATTTATTAAACTTGTCTAACAGGAAAATGCTATATCTTCAGTGTTCAATCAAAAGAATAGTCAACTATTTAGACAGAAATAAGCTCTACATCAAGAAAAAGGAAAATGTGAAAATATATTCATAGAAATAATGGGGCAAAAAACCCCATTTCTTTCTACTAAACTTCATGCTTTAACATGTCTTCAGTGGAGCTTAACTAATGGATCAATACTTGGGCACCATATTTAAATGTTTCACATAATTTTTACAAATGTGTATGTGTTTACTAGGGAGCAGTTGATACTTCAAAAGAAATAAAATATTGAGCAGATAAGCTTCATAAGTGGAAATTGGATAATTAGATGTAAATCTGCCTTACACTGAAGAATTGAGGAGAAAGAAAGATGACCAAGTAGTAATAAATGGCGAGCAATGGAATAAAAAAACCTTCAGGAAGCTTCACTGGCACTTACAGTCTCCTCACCTTTGGCCAATATATTCGAATAACTTTATTTTTGACATGAAGCCCACTCAACTCCTGACTGCCACCTGAGAGGTGGCCTTTGCTTGCTAAGGGTTTATCTTTTTTGACTTAAGTAACCCTCCTGCCTCAGCCTCCCAAACAGGTGAAACTATAGCCGTGTGTTGCCACGCCTGGCTAGGACTCACCCTCTAAGAACAACTTTTACAAACTGTTATTATATTGCATGTTTCCTCTAGCAAACACATTTTTTGTGTTGCTTTACTTTGTTTTTCTATTTTTGTCATTGGGCATCATGGGTCTTTAGATCTGGTAGTGGCCAGTCTTTGCCTCAACTCACCACAAAAGGAAAACAAAAGGTCCACTATCTGGACAGGTTATTTAACAGTACTTACTATGTAGCCAATCTGAAATCCAGAATAGACCTGAGCTTGATTTTATCAATGATGAAACAGGAATAAAAACAATAGGTAACATTTATTGAGCGTATATTATGTGCCAGGAGTTCCTCCAAGTCTTCAATGTGTGTATCACAAGGAAACTGACGGTCATCTCAGAACTGATGTTACCTCACCTCTGCTCAAAGCTTCAGTGCTACCTGTGAATGCCTACTGAAGAAACTTGATCTTTGCAACCTTTTGATGAACTACCTAATTTTGTTTGAGGCCCTTAATCCAACTTGGTTGTCAAAGTTTTTACAAGGACTTTCAAAGAACAGTATTGCATTTACTCAATATTTCCTAGTTGAAACAGACAGTACTGTCCTATTCCAACTAATGATAAAATGCAGGGGCTTTTCCTCTGCTTATACATTAATACTAACAAACATTCACCTAAGTACATACTACGTATCAGACATTTTTCTGGGTACTTTTCACAGTATTAACTCACTAATCCTCACAGAAATCCTTGGGTAGCTCCTATTATTATCTCCATTTTATCCGTAAGAACTTCGTAATTCATCCAAGTTCACATTAAACTGTAGTTAAAGCAGAATTTCCAAGGATTATTTTGACTTTTAGTGTTATATGCAATCACAAATCTCTATGGCTACAATTTTTAATAAAATGTCTTCAGTTTTTGCTGTTCGTGACTTTGCTTCCTTACTCAGCTTTAAGATTAGAGGGTTGGTCTTTAACATTATTTTTCTATTATCAACATCAGAAAGGGATAAACCCTCCATTTTCCTCTTCTCTGAATGCCTGGTCAATTCCGGAAAGTCATTTCTAGAAGTAACATCTTGCAAATTAAAGAAAGCAGTTACATTTACTTATGGATACATTATACCGGATACTACATCAATGGTACGGTTATCTGAAGTGAAATTTGGAGGCTCCTTTATGGTAGAAAGATTATGTTCAGAGTTGTCATGGAGCAAAAGGCAAGGTTTGCTAAGTACTTGGCTTTGACATATTTTTAAAGCTTCATATAAGAACTGATTACTATGCATATAAATGCATTGTATGGGTTCATTCTGAGTCTCAATATTGACAAAGGACATAACTGCCAGTGCCTCAGATCCTTGTCTCAAAGAAGAATTCAACACAAATGAGTCACTCCAACTCACCAGAAGACTGCCAGAGCAGGTAGGTGACCTTCAAGGATGGCACCATACCAAAAATCCCAGAGTGCTCAGTGCAGGGCTTTTCAAACTGCAAGTTGCAAGCTAGATTGTAAAATCAATTTAGTAGGTCACAATCTGCATTTAGAAAATTAAAACTCAGCACTGCAGAAAATACTGTGTATCACCATGAGTAAGAATATTTTATGATGTTACTTATGTATGTGTTTACTAGGTCATGATATTGTAAAATATATTTCTAGTTATGCATCTTGGACCAAATGTTGGAAAGCTGATGACCTAATGAATACTATGTGTGCAATTTTGTATACTAAGCACTATATTTAATAAACAGGCAGCTAGGTCATGCATAGCCAGGAAGTTGAGCCAGTTGTAATAATTGGCTCAGAGATCATAAAAGGAAATTTAAATATCATCCAGTTCAATAAATCACCCAACTTACCGAGACTTTTCATAAGATTCCTGTAATAAAAGTGTCTAACTTCTGGAGAAAGCCTGTTTGCTTCTCTACAAGTCACCTCTGCCTTTTGGGAAGTTCTTCATTATGCCAAATTGAAACGAACAATAGGAGACCAGAGAACATGGCGGACAGACAACAGCAACTACCAGAGGCTCTCTGAAAGGTTCGGCTCAGAGGCCAGAAATAATGCGGACTAGGGAGACACGAATCAGTAGAGATATGCTCTGCTGACTCAGGAACGAACTGGGCTGAGAGAATCCAACTTGGAATACAGTCCTGGCGCTAAAATAGGAACAGAAAAATCTCGGTGTGGAGGCTCGACTCCGCGCCATCGGAAACCGGTTTGGATTTCCCGCCGTGCGGCGGCCGGCTATCTCCACAGCGGCTCAGCAAGGAGAGACGCGCCGAGCTCTGGGAGCGCCGAGCTCTGGGAACGGGAGAACGGAGTCGAAAAAAAAAAGGACGGACAGAGGTGTACACGAAAACTGACTGGTGGCGAGGTGAGTGAGAATCTGACCCCCCACCACAGTTTGACTCTAGCGGAGATCTCTCTGGGCGCCATTCCCCTCTCGGACGGGATTGGAGAAAAGTGCCTGGCCTGAGTGACGCTGCTGGCGGACTCTCTAGGCTAGACTAGCCTAACCCAGATCCCAGAGCCGGACGATGGCCCGGAGGAGCGACTGACTTCCGCGTAGGCTGCCTCCTCCGACTCCCTGGTGCGCAGCGGTGGGCGGGAACAACTAGCCAGCGCAATTTGATCAGGCTGTGGCTGACAGGCAGGGAAGCCGGGCCTCCTTTGTAAGATTGCATTTTATAAGGAACAAAAAATATGGGGAAGGGAAGCAACAAAAAAAGCTCCTCGGCCCCCAATCCTGAGAAACAGGCAATAATGGACGCCGCACCAGTATACATTAAGCACCATATTGAGAGCCTCATAGACCAATTCAGGAATGAAGTTATCAATGATCTGAAGCTAGAAGTATGCAGAATAGTTAGAGAAATGCTAAACACCACCCAGGAAAAAACAGATGGTGGAATGGAAGAACAGAAAAAGAGGGGAGAATTGCTTGTTGGAGAAAACAGAGAAAGCATTGAGTATGTGAAGCAGGTTCAAAGGGACTATCAAGAAATTAATAAGTCTATACAAGACTGGCATAACAGCTTGAAAGAAACTAAGGACAGACTATCTGAACTGGAGGGCAGACTTGAAATATGGGAGAATGAAATGAAAAACTTCTTAAAAATAACAAAGAAACAAACAGCAATAATACAAAGACAAGAAGATGATAAGAGGAGCCACCACTTAAGGATTAAGAACATAGAAGAAGAAGTAGGGACACAAACAAATGAATTACAAAAGCTACTCACAGAAATAATCCAGGAGAATTTTCCTAATTTAGCAAAAGGTAAAGATACTCAGCTGTATGAGGCATACAGGACCCCAGCTACCTACAACCCTAACAGAGAAACACCCAGGCATATAATAATAAAAATCCCAGAAATTCAATACAAGAACAGAATATTAAAAGCTGTAAGAGACAAGAAACAGATCACTTACAAAGGAACACCCATCAGAATTACAGCAGATTTCTCTTCACAAACCATCAAATCACGAAGAGCATGGGGGGAAATAATTCAAGCTTTGAAAGATAATAATCTCCAGCCAAGATTGAGATATCCTGCACAACTGTCCCTGGAAATTGATGGAAAAACGAGGTGCTTCCAGGATAAAGAGGAACTGGGGGAATTTGCAACCACCAATTCAACTCTACAGAAAGTATTGCAGGATATTCTAAAAAAAGAAAAATACAAAGAACCCAGAAATAGTGGCAGGGAGGCCACAACGAATGGAGCAGAGAACAAAATGAAGAAGACAAACTGACAGCTACTGACAGAAAAAGAGCTCAACAGAAATGAGACAGAGAAGATTGGATGATAGGAACAGCTATTTTTGAGAAAATGACATCTTAATAGGTAATGCTGATTCAGTACCATCTTGTTTTGAAGTCTCATCTAGCTTTTGTTCTTCTGTCTCCAATGGTCTAACCAGGTTGTATCTTATTGGATTTTGTTATGTACGTTAGTATAAGCAAAAACCTTTTAAAGACAAGGAGATTATACAGAGACCATTGTTCATTTTCTGTTAGTCAATTCCAAATACTCTATAATGCTGTCATTCTCTTAAATGGTTTTACATTGTTTTGATATACTTAATGCTACAGTATATGAAGTTGTACTCAAGGACTTCAGGGAGGGAGTCAATATGGTAACTATTTTTAAGTCGGAAATATCTGGTGGTGAAACACTATTCTGCTTAAAAGGTTATGTTTTGATCTGCCCTGTTTCGCTGTTATGCCCTCTTTTTCTTTTTCTCAATCTCCACTCCATTATATACTTTTTTATTGTTATCCATTTAATTAAAGGGAAAAATATAGCAGGATATAATATAGTAACCCACTTTGACTTTCTATTTTCTCGATTTGAAGCCCTGTATTACTCTCACCATCTTGTTTTTGACTGAGGTTCCTCTATTCTGTTTTGCTGAATAGTATCAGGTTCGAAAGTTTAGGCATCAGCTGAGAAGATAATGAGATTCATTATAACGCCCATTCTCGTTGACTTCTATCTACTTTTGAAGACCTACAATACCTCCAATGTTTTGGTTTTGTCGGTTTTATCCTTTACGGTTTTGTTCAATAGTATTACAACTAACGATATAGGCAATTCTATTAGAAATAGCGGGAGGCATTAGGGTAACCATTGTTGATCACCTTGTATTATGTTTTTATATTATCTATTATATCCACCCTTTTGACTTGACCGATTCTGTTCTGTCATGTCACATTTGGTTTTACTCTCTTCCAAAAAAGCAATAAGAACAGTGGGAGCAATGAAACCCAAAATGTGTAATAGTCACTGTACAAAAGAGAGGAAAAGAAAATGCTCTAAACTATATAACTGCATGTATATTTAAATGTATAAGACAGAAAATGATATCACAGAGTTCTAATGGATCATTGAACAGAACTGTTTGCAGTATCATTGCTGGAATGTCCACTCTACAAACTTTAATTCTGTGACTTGAACAATTATTTCTAAGATGGCAATATGTAATCTATTAACTAGTGATTTCCTACTGCGCATTTTTTTTCTTCTGTAAATCTGTATAACTTGTACCCTTCACTGTTTTTTTTTCTTTTCTTTTCTCCTTAAATAAAAATTAAAAAAAAAAAAAAAAAAAAAAAGAAACGAACAATAAGGCTGCTGCTTTCATATGCTTGCTCTTCAAAGTGTGTGTCAATTTAATTCTATTTACTTTCTTTGAATAAACACAGATTTATTATAGAAAGTCCTATAAAGTATGAATGAGAAAATAAAAATCACCCCTAATCTAACAACCCATAGCTACTGGCCATATCTCCTTAACCTGCTTTCTCTTTACTATGTCATGAATGTTTTCCTCTAAGAGAATATTCTACAACATAGTTATAATGACTACCCAGCACTCTAGCACAAGGCTGTACCTTAACTTATTTTTAAAAATCCATTAGTTGACTAGGTTATTTTGAGATTTTTATATAAAAATTTGATATGTATATCCTTGCACATAATGATTTCCTCATGATAATTCCTGGTTTTAAACTATTAGATTAAAAATACACAGTTTTTAGTCTTTGACATATACTGGAAAACTGTTCAAAAGGTCTGCTAATTTACTTTCCATGGATGACACAGAAAACTCACTAACATAGACATTAACTTGTTCTCCACTTTGACAACTTGATTTTCAAAAAAGTCTACTCCATTTTAACATAGCAAGGTTAAATTCTAGGTACCAGACTTCTCTCAGAAGCTGAAGACAGTATTTTTGATATTGTAGCTTTAAAATCCACAATGCTTTTTCCCTCTAAAAATCATTTTGTTGAGAAACATATCAAGAGAAAAGGATAGGAACTTTGCTTGTCAATGTAAATGAGCATTTTAAAATATTTATCTTCTACCCTGCAGATTAGAGATTTCCCTTACATCAATCAATAACATCAGTAAAATCTTCTCACTAGAAGCAAGTTAACAATCTTTTACATTTTTTCCTTGGACCACAAACAAAATGTTGTCCAGCTGCACTGAATTTAGCAACAAGCTATATTATCAAAGACACAAGCAAAAAAACTATTAGCCTTAGGATTTCCAGAGAAAAAGGGGAGGGAGATTTGAGTTTCCACTGAGTCAGATGAAAAATGTGTTTAGTGCTTCCCAAATACTATTAAAAACCTCAGTCTGAAAGCCTCAAAAACCACATGCCAAAGAGCACAAGTTTCTAAAGTTCATCTGAATGAGACACTGGCAGCTGTATTCCACTCTCCACAATACCCAAACTAGCCACACCCAATCTAGGATCCTCCTTCCTGCAGCCACTGCCTTCAGAACCCTATAGATGACTGCCATAGCGTGCCAGCCTTCATATGGCCTCCAGCTGCCCTCCTTAATCTTCTTCCGTTACTGCACCTCCAGAAAGATGCCATTAAGGTACAAATTTAATCGGGTTATTCAGGGATTCCATGTTATTACAAGAACAAGTTTCCAACCTCCTCAGCATGGCACAAAAGGTCCTTTGGATCTACAGAGCATGGCACAAAAGGCCCTCCTGGTATTTAGATGCTCAGAACATGATAGCTACTTGTAACTCTGTGTTTACTTAGGCACATGCTGCTCCTTCTAAGAAAACGTTCCCTTCCCCATCAGTCTGCCAATTCTACAACCTTAAGATGACTCAGCTGAACAAAGATGACCTTCTGCTGAATGTGTTCACTGAGATAAGGCTGAATTCAGCTTCCTTCCTTGTTCCCCTTAAAAGTTTGGAAAAGTGAGTTTTATTGTCCATGGAATGCCAAATATTTGCTTACTATGCTGTGGGATCTCCAGTTGCCTTAATTACATGGCAGTAAAATGAACTTCTTTTTTTGCCTTGAAGGGTTCTGATCATTTCACTGTATCTAATAACTTTATAGAATGGCACATAGGAAATACTCAGTAAATGCTTACTGGATTAGTGACCTAATAAACATGATTATGGTATGCATTTTAAAATCATCCTCTAATTTTTATTTTTGACAAAACAGATCAGAAGACAATTACCAACATACATAGTTAAAAGAAATTCTTATTTTATAAGAAGATTTATATGTCCTAGATATTGTTAAATATCAATTTTCTCTACAGAAATTGAAATGTTTGATATTCATAGTTTTTCATAGATATACATCCTTTACATAAGACAACATGCACCCCTACAGTCATCCCGTTATGTTACATTTTTAAAATACAGTACGCCAAATACAGCTTAGCGTGTTGCCTGTATACACAGAAAATGCTCAGTAGACAAAGCTTCTGAAGAGCTGAATCCTGGATTGTTTTGTTCACAATTATTTTCTTCTCTGGAATGTAGTATCCATTCACAGGAGCAGATCCAATGGACTATATATAGCGGTAACCTTGTCCTGGCCACAGTAGACTGGTTTACAAATGAAGGCCTGATCCAAGCAAGGCTAGTCAGTTTTTCCTTTGTTTGTTTGTAAATCTTAGGACCAAGGAACATTCCAAGTAGATGGTTATACTAGTGAGAATTTGCAGGAGTAAATCCAGAGGTAAACATGCGACCTGTTGGTGGCCATATTCTCTACCATATATAGAAACACACACGATCATTTGTAGTCCAAAGAATGAAGCCAACATAGGGGGAAAAATCACAGATGAGAAATGATGCAAACCCTAGACAAGAGTCTGAAAGATGACAAGAGTCCTGCAAATGTAAGAATCCTGGTGATGTTTAATAACTGGTCCTCTACCTCTCTAAGAATCTGCTGCATCCTTGCCCTCCCCAAGGTTTGGTTATGTGAATAGATTTACACAAGCTGTCCCCAGTTGAGCTCCTGTCATTTGCCAGCAACAGAACAGAATATTCATGAATAGATTAATGAAAAACTGATTTACCTGGATTTTCCTCCCATTAATTCTTCCAACTGATTCAACCAGATGGTTGCATAATGAAGGCATGGGCTAATTTACATGAGATTCCTGTTCCAAGAGAGAAGGAAGGTATTCATTCTGAAATACTTTTCAGACAAAAGTAAATTCCAGGTAACATATGCCAACACCATTCAGAAGTGTTTGATCAGTGTCATGCATGCAAAATGTAATCTTTTCCCCATGGAAGTTAAATTAACTGTAATTGGGTATCTCCAGAAACAGAACTTTTCCACAGTTCTTTTTGTTCTGGACCTCTCCAGAATGCAAGAGGCATGAGAACGTTTTCTAATCTAGAAGTGAATTTTCCTACTGTAAAACATAGTGGCAATTTGGCCCTGTTCCAGTCAGAGCTGGAGCTGCTGTTTGTTTAATGTCTGGACACTAAGGCTCCTTGCTGATATTAGCCTTCAGGACCGGGCTGTTGGTTGGCAGCAACTGACCTCACTGTCTCCCACGACTGTTGCCTCCCTTTGCAAGAGCTGCTCCTCCTGCTGCAATGGTGAGCTGTGCAACAGGCATGGAAGGGCAAGATTTGTCCCTGCTGGGTGCTATACTGAGTTGGTTCCTCTCACTGAGGTGACCTGTGCTTGCAGAAGAAAGCCAATGTGTGATTCAGAGTAGTATCATCATAGTTTTTCACCTGTGTGGTAAAAGCCACCTAGTGGCTCCAGGGAGGGCTCACACTGCGGTGCTCTGACTGCCCCGGGCTCGCAGCCGTCCAGGCCAGCTGCCTTGTTCCTTGGCAGACACCTGACCCTGGGGAGCAGCAGTGCTTCTGTCTTGTGCAATGCCCCCATTTCTTCGGGTTCTTTTGTCTTTGGTTTGTGGCTTGGATGTTGGTACACTATCCCTTTGGACAGAGCGCTCTCTAATCTGACCACTGCCTTTATGGGATGCGCTCTTTTTCTCAGGCGGTTCTGACACAGTTTCTCTCTTCTGAGACCTTTCCCTTTTGTGGAGCTGGTCTCTACTCACTGGATGCACCACAGCAACAGGGTGGCCCTGTATTGACTCTGTAGAGTCTTTTTCACTTTGTAGGGGCCTCTTTTGTACAGGTTGACTCTCTTGAATTGGCTGATCACCACTGAGGGCAGTTTCATCTTCTTTAGATGATCCTTGAGAAACCTCTCTTTTGAAAGATTGTCCTTTTTTGAATTCATTTGGGGACAGGTTAGTCTGGGCTTTTTTTCTGGAATGATGCATTTTTTCCCTTTTGTCTTTCTGTGCTTGGGGGTCTTTGGGTTGTGAGTCAGTGTGGGGTAGCTCAGAAATTCCTGCCAGGGGGACTTGTTGCCTTTGGTTCCCTTGGGGACCTGGAGAAGGGCTGGGATCAGGATGAGTAGGCACCTTTGTGGGAGCTGGCTTGCTAGGGGACTCCAGCTGCAAGGTCATCTGTGGGCCTCCAGATGGTGCCTTTCTCAGATGTGCTGATCCTGTAGCTGCCTCTCTTTGGAGAGGGAGTTTTTTTTTCTTAGCTCCCTCAAGCTGCAAGGGTTTTTGGCTTTGGGGTGAAGCCTGCATATCTGGGATCTTCTTGCCAGAAGGATGGCCTGCTTTGGAAGCTTTCCTTTCCTTTGCAGGCTTCGGATCAGGATAAGCCTCCTTGGTCCCAGGTGGCTGTGGTTCTGCGAAGGGAGTAGGAATCTGAGGGAGCCTGACAGTTGAAGCCTCCTCCTGGGATGTGTTGGGCACGTGCTGTGGTCCTTGGTCCTGGACAGGGGGACTGATAAGAGGGAGTTTCACCTCACTGACTTTCTCTTCCTGGACTTGCTGAGCAGTGTGGGCAGCATGGGGGCTTAGATTTGAGGGCAGTTTGGATTGGGGAGGACTGATGGCAGGAAGTTTACCAGGGTCTGCTTCCTGAGTGGGGAGAGGCCTGGGAGAAGTCATGGTTTGATCAGAGCTTGTTCTGGAAGATTCTTCCCTGCTGGGTGAGAGGAGCTTGGGGGTAGGCCTCCTGCTCTGCAGGGGTGCGAGGGTCTGAGGTTGTGGCAGCCTGGTAGGAGCCAGGCGGCTTCTGGTGAGCAAAGCCGCTGAATGTTCCCCATCCTGGTGCTGTTTCGCACTAGTGAATGAGTCTTGGGGAGGCAGCAGTTCAGGGAAAGGAGTACTGACACGGGCTGCTCCTGTCTTGGGGGTTTCCTCCTTCAGAAGTGACTGAGAGCCTCCACCAAGCTCCTTCACTGAGTCCGAGTGGGAAGGATCTTCTGGAGGATCCTGGTGGGAACTGCTGGGCGGGGCAGTGGAGGACTCAGTCTCTGCATCCTGGACTTTCTGAGGGTTGAGAGAAGCTGGGTCCTGTGCAGGTTCAGACAGGGGAGGACTGCTAGGAGCTACCCTGGCCTCTCCTGATTCCTCATCCTGGTCTGAAGGAGGCTTGTGGGGTGGAGGAGGGTCAGGGTGTTGAGGCAGGATGTGGGAAACCGTGATGGAGGCCTGCTCTCCTTCATCTGCTTCCCCCTCCAAAGGCTGGGCCTCGCTTTCAGAGACATCTGTCTCAGTGGTTGTTATTTTTGGAGAAAGACCTGACTGTTGAGCACCCTCTTCCATCGGCTGTGGGGACACATCCTGGGTCTGCTGAGGAATGCCAAGTGCTGGTGAGCTCAGCTGCTGGGCCTGCTCTGAGGAGACGAGGCTACTGGGAATCAGCTCTTTCTTCTGGGTTTCTTCCTCCTGGGCCAGCTCTTCGTTCTGGGAGGGAGCTGGGTTCTGATTTTCTGGGACCTTTACATGAACCTGCCCAGAGAGATGCTCTGTTATCTGGCCATCTTCTTGCAGTTTTGCCAGGCGTCTAGGGGAGGGAACCAGGTGTGCTGGTACCCCAGAGACAGTCTTCTTGCTAGAGGGGGCTCCTGCTTTAATATAAAAACAAGTTAGCTAAATACAGTCTTAACTGTCTAGGAGTTAATTACTAAAAATGTCTTTCCCTTTAATGGTGCATGTAGATTCTTAAATTTAAAAAAATAAAATCATATATAAGAGAACATAAATCTTCCCTTCTCCATAGATAATACTTATCTACATAACTCTTATACTTAATAGACCTTATAACAATTTTAGTCATTTAAAACATGCATAGAACCAAGTTTGGGACTGTCTGTGGGTACTGAGGAATATTTCACATGAATGAGATTTCAATTTTTTCACTATTGTAAAGCATCCATGGTATTTTGACTGTAAAAATTAAAATGGTATTTTGACTGTAAAAATAAACCTCATTAAAAGCCAAATGAGGTTCCACTTGTTTCCTTGGTTTAAGGTGGTCCCCTTAAACAATCTGTGGATTCTGTGAGGAGTCATGTCTGTCTACCAATGCTTAGTAAAGGGTATGGAGCTCAGCAGGAGTTCAAGAAGTAGTGATAAATGAAGAAGGAAAGAAAAAATGGGTCAAATGAAATTACCAGGCAGTAGTGCTCAGAAAAGCAGCTCCTGAGAACCTACAGTTTCAGCTGTTACCCCCCACCCTGCCCCACTCTGATCCCCAGAGCTCCTCTTTTCCCATGGTCTACTCCATGGTTTACTCTGGCTTCAAAGATGGTTCACTGAGGCCACTAGTGATGTTGGTACTGCAGAGAAGCATTGCCTTCTTCTATCACCATGAAGACAAGTTCTCAGAGTGACTGTGGTTTCACCCCAACAGGCACTTGCCTGGTATAGATTGGTGATCTGATTATCATCTCAATCCAGCCCTAAAAACATGGAGACATGTCTAGTTATCAGAGGTGCCACACCAGTCTGGAATAGCCTTGAAGAAAGAATGTTGGCTTACTTTGGACAAGACTAGATGCTCAGAGATTCCAAACAAAATAAGACCTCTGAGGAGACCCCAGAGTGGTCTATCCCTAGCCCCAAACGACACACCTAGCAGCCATTCCCTCTTCCCTGAGACAAAACAGGCTTGCAGTACTCTGAGTTCACCCTGAGCCAGCCTCCTAGTCTAGACTCCTTCTGCATCCAGTAAAAACTATATGTCCCCTAGAAAGGAGAGGACAAGCAGGAACAAGAAGAGCTGCCTGCTTGGTAGGGTTTCTGGGCACAAGCCCTGCTCATCACTCTTATCTCACAGTTGAATAACAAGAATAAACTAAAATACTACTTTAGGTAAGAATCAAGGTTACATTAAAATATAAAACAGTAAAAACATCTCAAACAGGCAAACCCTTAGAGAATAAAAACTAGGTCAGAGGTTATCAGGTATTAGGAAGAAAGTTTCTGTTTTGGATAATGAAAATTTTTGCAAATAGATAGTGATGGTGGTTACACTACATTGAGAATATAACTGATGCCACTGAATTACACACTTAATATAGCTGAAATGGCAAATCATACATACATATAATAGGTACACGTGCACATAATATATATATATGTATATGTTTTTGCACATGTATGCATTTATGTATGTATTTATGTGTATATGTACACAATTTTTTTTACAATTAAAAGATAGAAAAATATAAGAATAATGAAGTCCAAGTATGAAGGTGTTTTGCTCCATCCTTCTCATTTTTGACAGACACTGATCTTCCTACTTTCATTATTTAACAACACATATAATTTGACAAATGATAGTGTCCCCTTTATTTATAATGGCACCATTTTATGGACTTGTAAAATGTTGAGTTTTCCTCTGTTTACCTTATCATTAATACCATTTCTTCTACCTTAGTCAGAATTATGAACAATGATTTGCAAATATAATTTCATTTCATGATCTTTATAGCAAGAGCTCAGGGTGATAATTTTCTAAAATCTTTATTGAAAGCAAGATTATCCCAGAAATAGGTTCTCTAGAGACAAACAGAGAGAAAGACACCTGTTACACTGAGTTGCGAAAAGAGTGAAGTTTTTCTTTATATTATAACTGGCTCTCTCTCTCTCTCTCTCTCTCTCTCTCTCTCTCTCTCTCTCTCTCGCAAGCGCACACTTTAGGTCTTCTTGCTTTAGAAACTAATACTACCTGTTTTACTATAAAAAAGCAAGACAATCCCATACTTAATTGGTATGTATTTTACATTAATGATATACCTGAAGAGTTCATTAGTTAACCATCATTCTGTGCCTAAAGCTACTATTTTATACATTCATTAAATGAAAATTAAATTACTATGTCCACTGGTGAAGGCTTGCATTTCTGGATTTGGCTCAACAGATGCTGTATACAAAAGTGATAGACCTTGGGGCTTACTGTTATCCCTTTTTAGGCTCTCATTACTAAGAGAAGAAATCATAGTTGCCTTGCATTCTCAGTGACAAACTAGCAACATATAATCACTAAGGATAAAGCTATATATCACTATTTCATATATTTGGGAATTATCTTTACTTTGATATATATCTTTCTTTCAGAAAGATGATGCTGGCCATAAAAAGTGTTTGCATCAAAGCCTAAACACACAGATGATTTAATCTAACTGGGGAAAACCTCTCCTCTGGAATGTTAGATTCTAACGATGTCCTGTAACACTGTTTTCTTTTTCATAAAAAAATGACTTTCAAAATCATTTCTTGAAGCAAATTAATGACTACTAGCTATGTTTAAAATAGAAAAGTAAGTTTTCATATTTCCATTTTAATTTTTTCTTGCTCAAGCCAAAAAGTTTTTCATAGAATTTGTACATATTTTTATTTCAATTTCTTTCCTTGGAGAGCTAAATTGTTCAAATAAAACTATTTCACTACATTAAAATTATTGTTTTTTTATTTTGTGGCATCTTACTTAGATAAATATTTATAAATCTTATAAGTATTTGTATAAATATAGCTAAATCCATGAACTTAACATTTGAGTGATATTAAGCTCGGAGATGAGGCGAAGAAGGAGGAGACACCAGCTAGCCCCATAACAGGGGCCTGTGGGTCCTGAGCCCTTTCTCTAGGAGTTTGACCTTTTAAAGGTAATTATGGTTGGGCCCCATTCTCTGGCGCTGAACCTATAAATATCTGGCACACAAACCTTGCCACAGTTTTTGGTTCTGAAACTCAAAGAAACCATTCATTCTACTTCTTGGTTCATTGAAGACACCCTAAAATTTAATACTAAGAACTATGTTTCTTTAGGATATTTTAAATATTTACTTGACTAATGGTGAGCCTCTACAATGTCATTTTCTGTGCAAGCTTAAACAGTCAACTACGAAATATAACTACCTCTGCAACTTAACTGCATACACAAGATGAAGTGTTATTTTCCAAAATATCAAGCCTGCCAGGAAAGCAAAGGTCTTTTGAAGCTAGTGATTTGATATTAACTGCAATTCTTTCCATCTACTTTGTAAGCTGGAATTGTATTAGTCAATAACTAAATAGTTCAGGTTCAGTCAGTAAATGTGTCTGAGAGCTATAAATTTTATAAATTCTATAATTCATATCTTTTTCAATATATGAAACTGCCTTAACTTAATTAGCCTATATAAATAAAGTTTTATTATACTCTTCTATGCACATATTATCTGGTCTATTAATTTGCCAAATGGCCACTGCATCCAACAGTCAATATTCCTGACTGTTGTAGAAGGAAGAAAGATACAGAATAGAGAGATGGAGTTCCTGCTAGCTGTTAACACTAAGACCTGTTCATGCACTTCTGTTCAGAGGCATCGATACAGAAATGCACATGGTCAGCTACTCAAACTGGTTTGGCTCTGGGGACTGATCCATGTTTATTCAAAACCACAAGAGCTTGACATAAAAACCAGCACACCAATTTACTGATTTACAACGGAAGGTGGGTCGGGCTCAGGGAGAAGGGTAGGGTGTTCTAACGTAAGGTACAACTCCCACAGGGGCAGGTCCACCCAGAGGGCCAAATTAAAGATCAAAAGATTGCTTGGATAACAAAGAATTAAAGCCATGGGAGCCAGATTTCCTCAAGAGAAAGTTCTCTGCAACCCTTATTAGGTACACTGCACTGTTCTACTCAGTAGTCATAGCTTTGTAAAGAACTGGTGCTTGGTACAGAGAATCACAGCAGGGTTAAACAGATACACTGACATGTTCATAATTTGAGGCCATCCCACTTTATAGATGGAACCCAACCCTCACTCCTCCATTAATACCGTTTTTAGACAGGTCAAACTTTCTTTGGGTACTTTCCAGCTGGAAGTCATGCCCTGGTCACTTAATCTCCTACGAAACAAGCATAAAAAGAAATTCTGCTGATTTTTTTTTTTACTTACACTGACCTCATTCCAAAACACTAAGGGCACTTGACCTGGAAAAAGTGTGCAAAAACTTGCAAAATGGCACAGCTGGTTTAAACTCTGGAAAAATTATGATTTGGCCTATCTCAGTTTTCCAAAATGCAACAGAGTAAAAAAAAGTCATATTTGAGCTGTCATAAAAACTAAACCATAGAGCTACATAGAATATACAAAGCAGTTAAGAGTATAGTGGTCACATTTATTACAAACTGTGAATGGAGTTCAGTCCACTGAGGGGATCTTTTTAAAAACAATTCTTTTGTAGTGAAATTCAGATGTAGATATCTTTTACCTATATTTCAAGTGTACAGATCAATGGCATAAGTACATGCACAACCATTTCCACCATCACGTCCAGAAATCTTTTCATTTTCCCCAACTGAAACTCTGTACCCTGTACATCCCTCTATTTGCAGCAGCATTATTTATATTAACCAAAAAATAATGTTTCCAATGTAAATATCCATTGATTGATAAGACAAGTACCATTCTATTTAGTAAGGAGGATAGATAATCAGAATCTTTTTCAAATGGGAAAGGAAGAAGAACACAAGACAGGGAGGGGGAAGAAGAGAAAAAGATTTTAAAAAAGAGAATCAAAGAAAAATGGAAATAGAGCTTTTTCAAATAGGAAGAGGATTAAGAGTTGGCAGGAGCAAAAAGGGATGGAAGGGGAAAGGAACAAAAAAAGAACTGTGTGTTACATACATGCACAAATTCCCCCACATTAAATGTAATCATTATGCACTGCAAACATGAACTAACAAGAAAAAATACATCAGCTTAAAAAATACTTGTGGATCAAAATTCTAAGCCTAGAAATCCTGTATTCCAATGCGACTCACTCTTACCTCCTACATCATTTGCTGCATTCATTCATTTACCTACAAATGCCTCAAGTTTATCCTTTTTTAAGGCAGAGTATTGTCTCATTGAGTATCAATGCTTCATTTTGTTTATTTCTATATCCATTGGTGGACAGACAGGCTGTTTCCAAGATTTAGCTATTAGAAATTGTGCTTCTGTTGCACTGATATTTATCCTGATCCATGAGGTGGAGGCAGGAATATCCAGAAGTCCATTTAGCTGGTCAGAAAATTGAAACTCAGACCAGATAAGAAATTTGTCAAGGAACATGAGGGCCAGCACCAGGGTTATCTAGTCAGTGAGTTTCCACTATATTTTGTGGTGTAACATTTTGAGGAACGAGCAATTCAAAGAAAAACAATGAAAGAAAACTCCTGGACTAAGTCTAAACCTGATGAATCCCTGTAAGAGAATAAGCTTCTTGAAGGCTAAATTCTAAACCATGACACTAACTCGGTCTACTGCACCGTTTCAAGGAATTACCCTGCATGTCTCCGAATTCCAATATAGCCATGAAGACAAGCAGAGATACAGACAGATCTACAGGGCTGATTCATATGGTTTGTTTGTGGGAACAATCACCTCAGAAGAACAGGCATTAAACCAGCTCTACCCTGGCTGACAAGTACTCAAATAATAACTCAGGGACTGGCATTTTTTCCATGAAAACAAATGCCAGCACACAGGATATGCTACTGTACCTGCAGTTGGAGCCAGGCCCTTGGCAGGTTCTTCAGCCAATCCCAGGTACTCCCTAATGAGCTGACTCAGCTTTTGGTAGGCAACATCCAGATCGTCTACAGTAAAGGAGACATTTAGTTTAACGCAATGGGATCATGTCAAAATACACTCTGTGTTTAACTGCTGGTGGCAATGATTTAGCCACTACTTTTAATTTTATGAATATTGTGGTAGGAGGAACTAAAATCACTCAAACGTCATTTCACTTTTGTATAACTTTCTGCCTGTAAGCATGGGCAGAAGCTGTAGAGCTAGTGAGATGTCAGTGCTCTGACTATGTTATATTATATGGGACTTTTGTAGATGTAAATAGGATCACTAATGAGTTTGTAAAAAGGGAGATTATCTGGGTGGGTTCACACTACTCACACGAGCCCCATAAAAAGAGAGGGTTTTCTCTAGCTATTGGCAGAAGTCAAAGTCAGAGACTCCTAGCACAAGGAGGATTGGATGCGCTGTGAAAATGGCTAGCACCATGCAGAAAAGACCTTCAGTCTGTAGTGCGCTCTATGGACTAAAGGTAACCTTTGGAGACAGGTAACAGGGCCCTTGGTCCTACAACCACAGAAAGTGCATTCTGCAACAAGAGTAAACTTTGGAGAACATTTTTCCCCAGATATCCTTTAGAGGATATCTCTGTCTTACTGACAACATTATCTCTGCCTCCTGATTCCCTAAGCAGGGAGCCCAGCTACACTGTACCAGACTCTTAACCCAGAACTGTGCCCTAATAAGTGGATATTATTTTAAGCCACTGATGGTGATCATTTCTACGCAACAATAAAAATCCAATGTGAAAATGTAATATTTTAATGTTTTAGAAACTACAGAGTATCAAATTGAGCTATATGAAATTGTTTATGTAAGTCAAAAAAATTGAGTATCAGAAATTTCATGTGATTCCAAACCTCTCCAGTCCTCCATCAAAAGAAGGTAATCAGTATTAATTTTTTTTGAGAATTCTTTCAGTAATATTTCCTATAGACGTACAAGAAAATACAATAACGTAATTTGTTACATAAACAATAGCATACCATACTTATGGTTGTGAATCTGGATTTTTTAAAACACCAGTATGATTTAACGATAGTTTCTTACCTATATGCATTATTTTCTTGTTGCTTTTTTATAGATATGAAATATCACACAGTTCTAAAATACGTAGAAGTTTCGATATCCCAAGAAATTTTCCCAGTGATTACTGCTCCAAGTAATTAGCCATTTCTAAGTTAGTTTTTTGTTTGTTTGTTTATTTTTTTGTACCAGGGATCAAACTCATGACCTGGTACTTGCCAGGGAGGCCTTTGTGCCTCTGAGCTAAACGCCTGGTTCCCTAAGTTAGCTTTTTAAAATGTTTGATTTACACAGACATTTTTACGGTCACAGTTTTAGTAATTCAGCTTTCAACTATAGGTAGATTATTGATACAAAATGTTTGAGTTTTATATGTCTTCCTAAAAATTTAAATATCTACTTCAAATTATTATCTAACTTTGCTCTTGCCATGTCTCTAATGAAGGAACCTATTTTATTCTAAGTCTTATTAGTTAAGATCATTCAGAATAACAAAGATAACACTCTGACTAAAATTGGGACGTTAGATCTTGTGTATTTTTACCCTTTTTGCAGCTCTTTGTAATTGACTGCTACAAAATTTCCCTTAAGCATTTTATTTCCATGAAGCAAATTTTAACCCAATGACCCCATATATCAAAAGTAAAACTCTGCTAAGAGTTACTGACCTGCATTGATTACTGCATCAAAGTAACCTGGAAATTTCTGATTAATTTTAATATAAAGGTCCACTCTGGAGACAGCAAGTTCAATTTCTGCACGACTGAATAATCCTTTTCTCCGCAAGTATCCCTCATATGTTTTCTTATTCATGGGTAGCACCAAGATATATCGAGGTTCAAAATAGGAATATTTCAAACTTCTTACACCCTAGGTGTTTAAAGAAAAGATAGTAAGTCAGAAACAGACACATGATTTAGAAATTATTTTGGAGACATCTGATAACACAGGTACAATATTCTGTATTATATTAAATTTATTTTGTCTGAAGAATTAGCCACTATTTGCCTAAAAATATTTCAGTCTTGGAGTACTTTTCTTTTCATCAAATATTAAATTGTCACTGCAAATATTAGAATTCATTCCACTTGGTTGCCCTGCTAATCATGCTAATGAATATAACTGTTAAAAAAGAAAATTGTTGGATATAAAACAGGTACATTCATATCAGTACTGCTACTTTATTACCAAAAAGTGATTTTAATCCTATATTTCATAAGGCATCATTGAAACACAAGATGTTTGCAGAGAGAAAAAACTATTTGTTGCACCTCAGTGATCACCTTGGGACCCTTCCTGTTCCTAAACCAGCAACCTGGGTGGGTTGATTCCAATTGCATCTGACAGTCCCTGTCCAGGGAAAACTGTGAAGACCAAAGTCATGGTAACCTGCTAACCAAGAGATCACAGTGTGAAGCCAGGTAAGGTGCTAGTCTGCAAACATGGAAAGCTTGGTTTATGACCATTGCTCTCCAGTTCTTATAGGCAAATCCCCCAAGCTCTCTACACATCAGTTTCCTGGTAGGTAAAATGAATGAGTTGTTCCAAATGGATTCTACAGTCCTTTCTATCCCATTTCCATCATCATCAGTTTAACTCAAGCTCAAAATCTTTGTTTTAAAACAGTATTTCTTTCAGTAGAAAAAAATACAAGCTCTTTTTAAAACAGTTTCTGGAAGAGTCAACAATAAAGACAGTTTGGAAAAAATACTTCAGCTGGAGAGAACCAGGGGAATAAAACATGGTTTATAGACTCGACCTCTTGGAAATGAGTAGCACAAAGCTCTCAAGGAGGAGTAAAGTAAAACAGGAGCCATCACTCAGATAACTGTTGAAGTAGAAAAAAGGTAGACACAAAAAGACGGAGCATTTTTACACTCAAAGATGCCTTAGTTTTTGTTTCTGTTTTGTCCAGGAAGAAATTTTTAATAGGTCTTCAAAAAAACTAATTAACATAGAAGCAAAAAAATCCCTTCTTAAAGATACAAAACCAATCAACTGTGAATAGAAATGAAAGGGTTGTGCAAAAGATTTAAAGGCTGGAAGAAATGTAACAAGTTCTGTGGACACTAGAGAAGAATTAAACCAATTCAGGGAGCAGACTGATTTTCGTCTCTCGTTCTGTGAAGTTACAGAGGCCAATACTTGCAAGATTCAGAGTTAACAGGAAAAAAATGCCAGATTTGCTTAGTTTATATTTCCTTTAAGTCTGACATTCTTGAGTTATCTTTATTATAAAGCTCAAGGAAAGTACCTGAAAAAAACAACTGTTTCTGAAGATTGTATAGTATTTAATAAAGCTATACATATTTATATTTTTTTTAAAAAAATAAAGGTCAATGAAAATTTCATGATTTCATTCTGGGTTTTAATTTTGGAAAACTTTATTTATGTTCTAATTTTACAAGGATTTTTTTTTGGTAGGGTGGGGGGTGTGGTAGAAAGAAAAATCTCCGGACCCTGCAAGTCTAAACTGCTGGAAGTATAAAAGATACAACACTGAGCCACAGGAGAGCCCACACAGTTCCCATGGAGAGCGCAAAGGATCAGAGCGACTGACTACTGAAGGGACAGGGAGCCAGGTCCATGCACTGCACAAGTCAGGCTTTATCTAACATCACCTTGGAAAAACAGAGACCATGCTAGAAAAAGAAGAAGGATAATTTACCCATGCAATTTTTTAAAAAGTCTTGAAAGATCATTTTACTCATACTATATATACACTTTCTTGAATTGTGACCTACATTCTGTCACTTAACTCTTCACCTATCTTGTCTGCCCCATACTAACTATAAATGTAATACCTCACACTCTGGTACACATTTCTCTTGTGCCTTGCTCTGTACTGGCTAAAAATTACATATTTAACTTCACACACACACACACAGACACACACACACACAATTAATTCGATTAAAACACTTACTTCTATTTCCATATGGATACAGCTTGCTAACCCATCTCTTGCGATACCTTCCACGGTGTCCCTATTTAATCCATAACTGTAATTGCCATAATTAAATGTTAGAATGAATTTCCCCTAAAATTTGAAAAGTATAAAGATTTCATGTAACAGCAGTCATAATGAAATTTGGTATAAGTAAAATAGCTTGATCTCTTATTTTTAACAAATATTAGTGACCTTAAGAACAACCAAATGATAGCATGGTTATGAAACTGAACATCAAATTGTGATAAAGAAATTTACCCAGAATCCTCAGCTGACAGAAAATAGGTTTGTGGAAATAATCTGGTGACAAACTATTAGAGAAGTGTTACAGACCATTTGGGTTACCCACCCACTTTCCAACAAACCAACAACACTAACCTTCAGAGACAGTGAAACTAATAGCCTGCTCTTTGCCCCCACCTTTTCAGCTCTGCCAATATTCCAGGTAGTCCAGAAAATGTCCCCATTTCCCAAAGCCTTGCATTCCAAGATAAACCATAAGTTATGGATAATTCCTGGAGGCTATGATATACATGGATAACCACAACATTTTAAAAAATAGGCTCACCATGTTTTTCCTCACACAATAGCTTTACATTGAAACTTTTCCAAGTATTATTCAACAGAATTGTGCACTGCCGTAGTCATCAGAACAATAAATAGCACCCCCTCCATGTTACAGAAGCTCAGTTCTTCTAACAGCTGTACTCCCTTGCAAACATGGGGATAAAAACGTCTACCTTAAAATTGCTTGTGACTTTTCCTTTGACAGTATTATATTTATTAAACCACCAGGTCTAATCTAAAATGAAAGGCTGATGACAACAGAAGGAACAGTAATGTGGATGACCTTAGTAAGTGTGATCTCTCATGTATCTGATTTTAAAGCAAATAATGAAGTGAGACCTTCCAAGGCTGCACTGAATCTCGCCAAAGGGAAGCCACATCATTAAGAATAACAAGTAGTTAAGAGTTTATTGCCACCCTCCTGGGCCCAGATGTTCTCGAGATATGTGCAGACGGAGGATGGGCTATCCATCATGGGAAAGGTGTTGAGCAAGAGTCACAGGATGTCTCTCAGGATTGGCTGGATCTCTGGGAGATGTGCCTTCTGCAGGCAATGAGGAAACACACACAAACACCCATAATCAAATGAAGTTTCTGTTACATATAGTATTTCCAAAGGTAAAAAGTCGAAAGCACCCTTGAAACCATACCCCTTCAGTATCATGCTGTCTTTGTTCTTTGGAAAAAATACTGTAGCTCCTTTTTCTTATAAGAAAGTATGTTTTACTACAAAAAATTATATATAACACTATTGCTCAGTGATATATATATATATATATATATATATATAATGTATTTTTTAGCTGTTACAGGGTGTGATGGTTTATTTTACATGTCAACTTAGAGGATATCTGAAGATGAGATTAACATTTAAACTGGTGAACAGTGTAGAAGACTGCCCTCCACAATGTAACTGAGCTTCACTAATCAGGGGAAGACCTGCATGGGACAAAAAGGTCAGCCTTTGGACTTCACCTGCGCCATCTGCTTTCCTGGGGCCATAGGTGGGTGGGTCCCTGCTGCAGATTTGGGCTTGCCAGTCTCTGTAACCAGATGAGCTGAGTTCTTTTATTATCTCTTTCTATATACATCCATACACTCTATAGTTTTTGTGGGAAAACGCAACTATACTCTGGCACCCTGTTTTCAAAATATATAGATTTTTGAATTATTATTCCAATATGTGTTTGCTTACTTGTGTGGACATTCTTTTGTAGATCCCAAAAACATTTTCTGGATAGATGCAGGGCTGGGAAAGATCTTGTGTTATCCCTCTATTTATGTGATCCCATTAAATTCATTTGCTAAGCCCTGAGATGAGGTATCCCTTTTGTTTGGGCTGCAATATTCCTTTCATTTCTTGCTGCATGTGGATTTCCATAAATAACAATAGTCATACTTCAAAAATTTCCAGGTCTATGCTTTCATTTCCACAAGAAAGAGAGCATTTTTGTGGATAAGTGATCACCTGTGTACCTATAAAAGGGTTCAGGTGTCTGTGGGGCACATGTGGGAAAGATCTGTGGGTTGAGGAAAGCGCCTGCTGGAAGAAGCCTGTGGTTATGGGAGGGTGAAAGTCACATGCTGTGCCTGTCTACAGTAGTGTTGGGGGTTGGTAAGACATGGCGTCTGGGTTGGAGTCGTGAGTGTGCAGAGGCATCTACATGCAGAGTTCTGATGTGTGGGCGTGACTGGTGTCTGACAATGTGTTATGAATTTATAATCTCTAGGTTTATCTCCTCAAGAAATAGTCTCACAATCATGTTAAAGAAGCTCAGAGGCAAAATTCAAGTAGAAGAAAATGACATTATATTAAAGTAATATACGCTTGCAGAAACAGTAAAAAGGAAGACTTCTCAAACACATGGGGATTTTTATAAAGTGTAAAACTACAAGGCTGACTATAACACGGAAGTATAGTGATTTGTTAGACTAGGAACTGAACCACACTCACTTGGTCTCAGACCTCATAAGGTGTGGAACATCAGGGAAGGAGGCAGAGTGCTCAACAACAGTGAATTCAACCAACAGGAAAATACCTTAGAGTCCAACAGGAAAAACTAATCATAATTTTGGAAACAGTTGTGTTTCAATCTACAGAGTGTTAAAAAAGCCTATGGCCATACCATCCTGAATGTGCCCAATCTTGTTTAAAGAGTCTTAAGAGAATGGTTCTTAGTACTGTCAAGGTAACTCCTCCAATCTCTATTAAGACTTTAGAAATATGAAATTCCAGAGAAATCAATAAATCTGACTAATTCCCAAAATAGAGCCCTTAGAAAGAAAGTTATAATGACCATAATGTTCTTTTGAGAACATTAGAGGAGAAACTGCCCCGGGAGTGTAGAATGTTCTCATTGGTGATTCTGTGTGGGCACAAAAGTCCTGGAAGTACACACTGTGTGCAGAATCAGATCTTCAGAACTGCACTATGGAAACCTGCAGAGCTTGACTGCTCTATGATGCTTAAATGTTCGCTGATAATGCACACTGGGGGTACAACCAGAGTCATTATTCAGGGGTGATGACAAAGACTACAGGAAGGAAAGAGGAGGGGACAGAAGGGAGGAAAGATATAGCTGTCAGAGTCACTGGCTAGATGGTGATCTTTCAAAGGCACAAACAGATTACCCCTCATCTTTCCTTTCAAGAAGGCTTTAGAAGAAAAGTAGTAGTATGGGATTCATTTGGCAATGGAAAGAAGGATAATATAAATAAAACTAAGGCTGATGGTGAAGAAGAAGCAGATTTGCAGATTCATTAGCAGTGATGAGGATGTGAGACACTCAGTTTAACTGAAGTCATAAGTGGGTTGTGTGCTGACATTCACATGTGCTTTCAATAGATCAAACATCTGAGGTTTGTGGGGACCACCTTTTCATATGAAATCCAAGAAGAAATAAATAAATTGACTTTTTAAAGTGAATTCAGAGACAAAGGTGTTGTGCATTACTACCAATGACTAGATTATCAAGGTTTCCATAAAAACAAAAAACAAAAACATTTTAACTCAAAAGAGATTTACAAGTATAAAATTTAATTTTTCCCTTTTTAAAAGAATCACTATTTCCTACCTAATATTTCTGAACTAGAACACATATTACTTATACAATAAACATATAGGGAAAACCTTCTTACCATGTTGAGCATTTCATCAAAAACTTCTTGAGAGATAAAATGATAATCAACTCGATCCCCTTCTCCAAAGTATGGTGGCCTTGTAGTGTGACAGGCCCTGAAACCATAAAACAGAGAGCCTAGTCTATTTCTAGGACCTTGAAATTCAAAATGGAGGTTTGAGTAAACAAAATGTTTAAAAACTTGAAATTGATCCATACATCATAAATCATAAAATAATCTAATTGTGAAGCCACTTTGGTTGTAAAGGGCTGGGCCACATTCAGTCAGTATAATCTTTAAAGATTATACAAATTTTGGATTAGCAGTATCAAATTTTTACTCAATGCTATTTATTGCCTTCTGAATCACCTAATAATTTTGAATAGGTACAATAGTATCTATCATCCACCCAACTGCTTTCATTTTCTCTCTGCTCTGTGAGTATTTTCACAGGCTCCCCTCCTCTCTCTACCTTGCTGGCCGACTTATTTTGCAGGACTCAATTTGTCACCTCTCTCCACATTTTTGCTGGGTTCCTCTGTCTGCATTGTGCACTTCTTCATACTCTCATGGTCTCAATCTGTGCCGGCTGCAGTCTAGTAATTGTTCAGAGCCCCATCTCCTCCCATATTTGAGGGCAGAGACTTCTCATTCACCCTGTGCTGCGAGGCATGTTGTTATTACACTTGACCTTCCTGTGGGAATCTACAAGTCCAGGCTGGATGGAATTCTCAACCAGAAAGGTCTTTTCTATCCACTGTCTAAAATAACCTCCCCACCTCATAAGACCCCTGACTACACTCTATTACCAGAACTGTCTTCTTTCACACAGATTTTTTTTCTATATCCCCAGAACATATGAATCATGAAGGGAGGACTTTGTCTTGTTCATCTTACATTCCCAGTGCCTTACATACAGCAGATATTCACTAAATAACTATAAAGTGAGTTAAAATGAAACACACGAAGTGTCTAACAGCAGCTAGGAACTCCATGGTATGGATAACTGTCAAAGTGACTACCCAAGGGTCACAATGAAGCCTGGGCCCAGTTCCAGAACTACAACATGGAGTCCCCGCTACCCAGGACTCTTCATTTCATAACACTCTGTCCTCCCAGGGTTAAGTTCTGGGAGTGAAAGCTGATCTTTAGATTATTCTGTGACTTTAAAACAAGAGATGAGAATAGTTAAACACTTGGAGTGTTATTTAAGGTATTTCTCATAAGAATCATGAGGTAGATATTATTTCTTATTTCTGTTTTGCAGGTAATGAAACTATGGGCAGTTCCTACTGCCTTCAAATTGAGACACAACAATTATGTATGTTCCTAAGTAGCAACACCAGCATGATTCCCAAGTAAACTCTTTTTAATAGCATACTAATTAAGACAGTAAAGTTGCAGTCTCAAAACCTATCAATCATAAAGTCAAAGGCAAACATTTATATCTCACATAACTATCTATGCCCCTTCTATTATGATCAAGAATTGATGGCACTAGGACACGTTCAGGTCTCCACATTACATTTAAATTATATACTCTGGAAAGAGTATACACCCTCAGAGGAGTCTGTCGAAACACTGTGACATTTGTTTTGTGGTTTGAAAGCACTGGCATTTCTTCCCCTCCTGTTGGCAGAGACCTGAGACCCTCTGTCTATTGCTGTCCATGACAGTTAGGGAAGATAAATCTGTGGCCTGGCATCCTGGGCTGAGAACCCTTAGTGCAATCTTCACATGCTACACTGAATTTACATTTCCCTACAAAAGAATTGAGTGGCAGGCACTTTTTTCAGAATTCTTAAAAGGAAGACAAAACAAAGAAGCAATTTGAAGCATCTAGACAGGTAAACAAAGCGATGGCTCCACTGATGTGGAGAAGGTTGATGACAGAATCTGCAACTGTGTAGAATTTTCTATTAAGAAGGACCTGGGATGATCTGTGGGGTTTTTTTTTTTTTCATCTGTCATCCAATTTTCAGATATAGAAATGTTCACTGTGTAGTACGCTGCCCAACTGTGAATATCTTAAAAGGCATATTTCATAGTAAAAGCAATGTTTCACCAAACTTACTTGAAAAAAAATGATGCTGAACTCAGACAAATTTATTTGAGTCATACATTTCAAAATCTTTTCCTGCCTCTGCCTAAATATGTCCATGAGTTTGTTATTTATTAATTAATTTCCTAGGCAAATCAAAGTAAATATCAAATCATGGTTTGTAATAGAAGCCACACTTCCTGTTAGTTTTACTTAACAGACAAAAGAACCAATATAGAGACTAACCCAGACTGTGCCTCTGGTCCTAAATAAAAGCCCAAGAGTAAATTTAGATATTTTTAGGGCCAAATAATGGTGAACTGTCCTTAATGCCATTAAGAAAAGAGTCCCTGAAGAGGAGATCACCAGGAGCAAAAGGAATCTTGATAAACAGTCCAAAATATGGAATGCTAAAATGTCCAGGGAGAATAGGAAGAAAAGATGTCTGAGAACAGCTGGCAAATGGATGAGGAAGAAGACTTTTTTTCAGTGTGATTCAGAAGCATGCATATTTAGAATCTCAATTTGGGACCAGATTGCTGCAGGAAACACAGCAGTTCTTGATACTACCAATATTTAGACAGAGGCTTGGCGGTGAGCACACACGAACTCAACCACAGTATAACACACAAAATTGTGCAAGAGCATTTTCAATGGGTCTTCATAAAAGCCCAGGTATTCCTAGATCATTTGATAGGTAAATTATATTTGTTTTAACACTCAGTGCAACAATACATCAATAAATTGCTAGACACAATTTAAGGGCCATGAACACAGGGATTCTTGTACATATTACATCCGAATATCAGACTCATGAAGCTCCTACTCTGTTCATGTTCCATAACTACACACCAGCTTCCAACTCCTGCCTTTGTCACCTGTCACTGTATTCTAATCAGTCTTCTTGTCTCTTGCCTTCCTTCTGCAAGGCTGTTCTAACTGTCGATGGGATACCCTCTAAAATGCAGCTGAGAATATCCCATCCCCTTGCTTAAAAGCCCTTTGTGCCCAGAACCCTTGACCTTGTTTCCAGTCTCTTCTTCTGCATTTTCTATCATACTTCAAGCTCAGCTATGCTACCATGAGTGTGCTTAGTTAATGAAACCCGCCTGCTGTTCTCCATGAAGAGTGTGACCCCACTCAAGCTCCATATCCTGCTTCTTTTTCACTTTGATCACTCTTGACTTTCCTTGTAATTGCAAACTATCTTGCTACATAGCATTTCTTCTTTAAACCCCATATCAGACTGACAGCTTTCAGGAGAGTAAGACCCATGTGGGTTCATTTCAGTTTTATTACAAGAACATGGCACATGGACAGTGCTCAGTTAATATTGGTTGAACAAGTAAATGAGCCATTCTCCAAGTCTGTTATATTTGTATAGATAAATTAGAGTAGACTGCATTTAGGTTGCTATGTCTCACACCACCTCATGGAACTTCTTTATTATAATGTAATTACTTTATGATAATACTAAAGGTAAGGTATACTTAGTAGTCATGAGAAAGTTATAAACATAGACTGATATAAAATGGATTTTAAAAAGAATAAAGGTTTTCTTCAGGACTATTCAGATCAGTAACATGGCCATAATTCTGGAAGATTAATGGGCATGCTAGTACTGTTTCATGGTACTCTCATTATCCAGTACTTTTCCAAGGAGCTACTGATTTGTGTGGTAATATAAAGTTAGAAATAAACAGACAGGCGCTGAAGGCGGTAAGTGTGCATCTCCAGGCTACTCATAACTAATAGTGGTAAAGAACATCCAATCTATTTCTAAAAACAAGAACAAATAGTAAAATCACAACTTAAGACTAGAGCAGATTTCTCAGCCACACCACTATTTGTTAAATGACTGAATTATGTTTTTACTTATCTGTCTGGATATGCAACTTAGCATGTGAAAATTTCATGGAATGTCTGGATCTTCAGTCAGTGTAATTTAAAAAGGAAGCAAAACACCAGGAGAAAATAAATAGGAGGAAAACATTCAAGCAACTGGCAGGAAAAATGCCTTTATAAATGCTTTTATATTTCACAATGAGACCATATCCATGCCTACTTTCATTTAATTAAAAATCAATAAAACTTGTGCTATATAAAGAATTTAAAAAGAAAGTCTAAACAAAAGCATTACCTTTCCCTGAAGATGTGCTATGGTTTTATCTTCACTTTTAATTAAAAAATTGCTGCATATAATGGGAGAACTCCCTTACATTCTCAATGGATGAAATTACTAGCTATCTGACACCCCTCTTTTCTTTCATCTAGTGACATGGTCTTTGTTCTGGGACTTGAGGGAACTTTCAGATGTGCACCCCCAAACAGGCCCCAGGCTCTGCCTCTGTGAAGGCGGCAATGAGGGGTTGGCCGGCACTCCTGGGCACTCCTGAGCCCGCGAGGAAGGCGAAGGCGGTGAGTGAGGATGTAATCAGCAGGGAGCAGCCAGCAGTATTTTTCCACTCACCGCTAATTCCAGGCAAAAGATAAAAATCCCAGAGGCAGCACGGCTGTGAGGTTCGTTTTAAGATTCTGCTTCCCCATCTCAGCCTTCCACACAAACCACACAGCAATAATTATCCAAGGGCTGAGTTCCCCATCAGATTACATATTTCATGAAGGCCAGGACCTCACTAGTCTTGTTTTCACTCTGTCCTCACAAGCACATGGAAGGAACTCAAGAATGAATGAATCTATCCAGTTCCCCATATGCACATGTCAGGAATATTATCTATGCCTCTTACGACAGCTATTCCACTAAGCACTGTACATGTTAATTCAGCCATTTATTCACTCAGTCATTTCATGCATATTCACCATACACATATTACGTGCCTGGACATCTGCTGGGCATTGAAAACAAAAATGGTAAACAAGGCCGACATGGCCACTACCTTCACTGGGGTTATAGATCAACAGGGAAAACAGATATGAAATAAAGCAATCAAAGCACAATAAACTTTTTAATAAGGAAAATGCAGGATTTAATGAAAATGAGTAAGGGAAGGGCAAGTAAGAATGTAGAGGTCAATTAGACCAGAATCTTGATGGTGATTCAACAAACCCTCCAAAAACACTTCAGACCAATCACGCCTCTGCAGTAGCACATCACAAGCAAACAAAAAGGACTGTGCTACCAACTCTTAGCAATATTAATTGGTATCAGAGAAACCAGAGAGAGAGAGAGAGAGAGATAGCTTCCTGAGTCATTTAGTTGCTAAAGTGTTCCAAATTTACACTTTTGCCCTAGTTTGACCTTCTATTCTTTGTATTCAGGTTATCTTTTAAAACAGGTTAGGTCTCTCCACAGAAGTATAATGGCACTGTATATTTTTTAAATTCTAATATTAACTTTTATTTTTGTTACTCCAGAGTATTTAAAATATATTAATCAAATTATTCAATAGCATGTGTATCTTAGAGTTGTCCAAATGTGGGCTGCAATTTTAAATATCTAAATGAATGAAAAATGAAATGTAAAGTGGATAACAGCTGCTAGGAACTCTACTGTTTGAACATGGGCACTTAAGGGAAAGGCCTTTTGTGACAGTATTAGAAAAGTTTGCAGTTATTTTTCTTGCTGTCCTATATATCATCGTAGTCACATCCTCAGCTTATCAATATGTTTCCCTAATCTAAAAATAATTATTTTTGCAACACAAAAAATAAAAGAGGAAACCCATTCAAGACAATGCAGTGACAATTCTAAATCTAACTCCCAGATACCTCTTTAATCTTGCAGGACAATTTTCTTGGATGGTACTAGTGTTCCTGACACAATCCTCTATCTTCACAGGGGCATAGGGACACATTCAACACAGTATTTGCTCCAGAAAACTCAAGTGTATTGACTGCTTCTCTGAAGGAAAGAACAGGAAACACTTTTGCTGGCCCTATTCTGTCCTTTGCCTGAAAGGTATCTTAGAAGAGGGAGGTAGTTCTGGAGAGACAGAACCTCAAGAATTGCCAGAATGCCTGCCAGGCAGAGCAAGAAAGAAGTTTAGGGGTCTCCCTGGAACACAGCGCCACCCACCAGTGCACTGGGATGCACACTGCCACACCATGGGACAACAGCAGAGGCATCCTGCCTTCAAACACCATTCTGCTCAGTTAAAAAGTGCAATATTTTTAAACCCTTGGGAGTGATTTGGGCTGGCACTGAATTAAGTTAAACATGAAAAGTAACACACACACACACACACACACACACACAATCCCCACAATATAATAAATAGAAAAGATGCTTGAGCTTCTTATATAAAAAAATAAGCCATGGCACAGATGCACCACGTTAATTTGATTGACACAGTGGTGATTGCTGGGTTTACTGGCTGGTTAAAAAAAAAAAGATTATTTTACTTCTTGCTACATGTTAAATTCTTCTGTAACTAGGAGTACACTTTAACAAGTATCTCTAACACATCAATTAGAATGACATGAGAATCAAGATTCCTAGTATTTCTAAGACTAGATAATCACATTGATCTGATTTTACCACTAAACAACCCTAGAGGACTGACACTCTCAGAACGCTCTGTCCTTACCCAGAGTTTTCATCTATTGAGCATTCAATTAAGTTACCACTTCTAGCTCTACTGCAAAATGCATCAAAAACAAGTTGCTTTGTATATTTGTGAGCGTATTCAAATAGCCAAAATTAGGGATATCTGAGATTTTATCAGGAAACAACAACTTGGAAGAATTTTGGAGGCTTACAAGCCAATAAAAAACTTACCCATATCTGAAGTAAGTATTAAACTGTCTGCAGAGGCGGTGAGCAAGTTCTCGTTTCCCACAAGCTTGAGGCCCCGCTAGTATCAGCATGGGATAAGGGGCGTCCAAACTGGGAAGGGTGCTGAAACACAGGACCAGCCAATTATTGTCCCATGGCTGTCAGAGAAGCAGCTTACGACCTGTAGCCACTTAACCACGTCTCTATTTCACAAGCCTAGTTAACGAGCACTTGGTGCACCCAGACACTGGAGAAAGAGGGGCCTACTTGCCAGAAACAAGTTGATTATAGTCACTGAAAATAACATTATTCAAAGCATAGGTAACGAAGGAAAATGCAAATTTATGTAAATTTACTTTACAAAGCATTTTTCAAGGAAAATGTGGTAAGATTAGTTCTTGATTGCTAAAGTAGTCTCAGAACTTACCAGTAAAAGAGATGTCTGTACTCTGAGAGTTCATGTTTAATATTCATGTCTATTACATTAAATGCAAAACCAACAATAGTAACAACTAAAATTTACTTGAGTAATTACTATGTACCAGGAACTATTCTAGGAGTTTTGTGTGTAGTTCTTTATTTAATTATAAGAAACTATTAAGATATGTCTGTCATTATCTCCACTTACTACGTGAAGAAATAGAAATGCAAAAAGGTTATTTACTTTGTTCAAAGGAAAGGAAGAGCTATATGAAATTCTAGGCTTAGTTTCCACAACTGAAGACTGAAATAAAGAATGAATTTAATAAAATCTCCCACACATTACGCTGTTGTGTGTGAACTTCACCCATGAAACAAATGGCAAAGTTACTGAACAAATCTTTTCGTGGTGGTAGATTGAACTTGGACCTTCACACTGAGTTACATACACAACTCTATTTTTTTCCTTTATTTTCAGACAGGTTCTTGCTAAGTTACCAAGTTTTCCAAGATGGGATCAAACTTACAATCTTCTTGCCTCAGCCTTCCAAAGTGTTAGGATTACAGGCATGCACCACCAAGCCAGTTAAAACAAGGTATTTTAAATACATAGCTGAGATGTGGATTCAATGAAGATTTCATGAAAACCATGAAAGAGCTCATTAGCCAGTATCTCTGAGTATCCATAGAGAAACATAAAAACTTAAGAGCAAGAGCCCTTGGAAAACATGTATAACAAAACCAGATGAAAGGAAAGGCATCTCTAGTAACACAAACCCTGAAAAAGCCTGCCTGGTCCTGGAGTCTGTACAGAAGACACAGTAGGGCAGTGCCAGGTAGATCTGAGGCCAGGGATTCCCAACAGCCACAGAGTACTTACAGATAGGCTCAAACTGTGCATGTGCAAACCTGTTTACGAATGTCTACACAACTTCATTAGTAGTGGCCCAGAACTGGAATCCTTACCAGGTGAATAGTTAACGGTGATAAATTCACAGCACAGACACTGTTCAGAAGTAAAACAGAATGCACTGTCAATACATGCAACAACTCGCGTGAATTTCAGGAGAATTATGTTGAGTGAGGGTATGTAACCAATTGCCAAAAGATATACATGTGATTCCATTTATAGAATATTCTTGAAATAAGCATATTTCAGAGACGGGGACAGATTCATGGCTGCCAAGGGTAAGAAAAGATGAAAGGAAAGGAGGTACTGTGGCTACTAACAGGCACCACCAGGGATCCTGTATCAAAAACGTAGTGGTGCTCAGATGAATGTCCCCATGGATTAAATCTGCACAGAGTGCAAGGTCTTGAGTTTGATTCCTGGTACCAAAGAGTAAAGAAATTTAATTACTTAATTTGCACAGAATTAAAGAGGACTAAAGGCATTCACAAACACATAAAAAATTAGTGAAATCTGGTAAGGTTGGTGGATTTCCTGGTCAATTTGTTAATTTTAATAATCAACTAAAGTTACAAGATCATCTCTGGGGAAAACTGGGCAGAAGATATGCAGAATTTCTCAGTGTTATTTCTTAGAATATCCTATGAAACTGCAATTATCTCAAAATAAATCCTTTTTAAGAAAAATGTCTAAGGAGATAAAAATATTTGAGAGAAAGTGACAAATACTGAAAATAGGCAAAGGAAATTTTCCTGAAGAAAATCAAAGCAAAGGAATAAGAAAATTTTAAAGATGAATTCAAGAAAACTTTCCTAAAATAAAAAAAAAACACTATACAAAACAGGGACATATATTACACCTAAAACATCCCAGAACAGCTAATATCAATATATAATTACTGGGCTTCAAAGAAGGAGGAAAAAAATAATAAACTAGAAAACCACAGCACGGGATAACAAATTATCAGATTTTGATAACACTGCTTTATGTATAAAGAAAATAAAGCAACATCTTTTAATATATTCAAGAAAGTATGAGCTATGAATTCTATATTTAGTGGAAATGACTTCCAAGTATGAAGAACACAAACTATCAATATGTAAGAATGATCTTAGAGCTCTTCCTGAGGAATCCTTTAGAAAACAAGCTTCATACAGTTAAAATGATTCAGCAGACATTAATATAAGGACCCATGAATAATAAATATGCAATTGCCTTAGACTAATGAGAACTAAGACTAAACGAGAACAAGAAAGAAAGTATAGCATGTAATGCCTATATGTCTCAACAATAAAAGTATAGGACACTACTTTTAAAAAGGAATGGTTTACAAAATATATGGAATAGGTAAATTCATGAACACAGATAGTCAATAAAAGGTTATTAGAGGCTTTGAACAGGGAAAGAGGTTGAATTGGTACAACATGGGCAACAATGCTTTTAATGACTTTCAGTGATCATGTTGATAATAGCATTGGGCTTTAAGAAATAAGTAATTATGGGATTTTGCAATTCTATCTTGCTCTGTGTGCTTGAGAAGTGAGATTCTTTGTGTGGGAGAAAAGAAAAGAGAGATGTGCTAGAGAGAAAGCTAGATAAAGGCTTAACTGTCATCCTGAAATTTAACTGTAGGTATCATTGTGAATTCAGGAGTTGTTGGTAGGTCTACCTAGACACAGGTAAGTAATTAGAACAGATGCAGACAAGTACAGATAGGATGGGTGGGTAGACGGATGATTGGATGGATAGATGGATGGATAAATAAATTAAAAAGATGTTCTTAGTTCTTTTCACTAAAAGGCTAGAAACAAAGATCAACTTAGCAGCAATGAGCATCACTAGTACTCAGATTAAAACTAGGAAGAGTACCATTTCTGACAAAAATCAGTGCTCTTAGAGAAATAGCTAATTTTAGATTTGGGACAAAACACATACAAGATGAGTTTGAGGAATTCTGTCATACCAAAGAGCAAGGAATCTATCAAAGGCTACCAAGTCAGTCAAGGTTTGTCTGTGTCCATCCTAAGATGGTATCCTAGCCCCAGTCATGCCAAAAGAGGGGCCAGTGATTCTCCAATAACATAACATACATTTCACAAGGTCCAGAGTCAAAATGACTTCTGGAGCCTGGTTTCTGGTGCTGCTAGAGAGCGATGCGTGGTTCAGAATGGGAAGAGGAAGGTCAGGCCTGCAGGTCAGCCCCTGCTCTAGAGTCGTGCTGCTGCAGTCTGGAACACCCAGGCCTGTTTGGTCTTTGCTCTTGTTTGTTTGACAACCAACAGTGATCAAGAAATACATGTTTATCAAAACACTACCGCAAATTATTGATACATGTTTTTATACAAATGTACCCCAAAGCATGAAACAAGTACCAATATTATAAACTAAAAAAAAATAATACAATGAGGATATAAATATACTTCTTTTAAATCAAATGTGCTTTTCTAGATGTATGTAAATCAATGATAAATCATTTCTCCTAGAGGGCTCTCATACACATATGAAACTGTCAATATCTACATTATTAAATTATACGTAAAACTCATGTCCTGGGTTACAAAATAAAACATTTTTCTCTCTGTGGGAAACCAACCAGGTAAGGTACAGGAGCAAATACCACATGAAGAAGAAAAGCCATTTATATCTAAGAGTTTTACAAGTATTTTTAAAGCGCCTTTGGGTATTGATAGAATTTCTGCATTATACTTATAGCATAAATGGCCATCTGCTCCAACAGATTGTTTAAAAAGAAATGAAGAAACCGTGGTAAATCTGTCTTCAAATTTAGAGGTGAGAGACTCTATTCATGTGTTCAACCAAGCTGAGCCGCTCCTCCCTGCTGGGTTGATTGTAGCTCAGTGCAATGACTATTTCAGGCTTCCCTGAGGCTAGCTGGGCTTCCTTCAAGGGACTCCCTAATAGTCTGAATTCATCGAATGCTCTTTGGCTGGGGTGTTTAGCATTCTTTCACACCAAGGGAAGATTTATAATGGATATAAATGAGCACAATTTTCTGTTAATGAGGTTGTTTGTGATAATTTCCTAAGGCAGAAAAGTTGACAAACTTTTTGAAGATTTCACTGTCATATTGCTCAGCATATGAGGGGCCAGATGAAGAATGAAGACCGAGCAGCTCATCATCACACTTGAGAAGATACTAACCAGTGAGGAGTAAGCTGCATATTCAAGTACGTGACAACATGCCATGACTGAGGAGCAAAGTCTTCCCAATAAAGACTGGGCCCATCCCCCTTGGGAAGGGGTAAAGGCAGCACTTACAGGAAACTAAAGGACACAAAATAGAGGGCTAAAGAAAATGAGGTGCTTCCCTGCTTGCCTATGGAGTAATAATAAATACCTGTCAAAGATCCTCTGAGGCTGCATCACACTGTTGACAACATGGGTCAGGTGATCCTGGGCTGCGACCATTTCAGGAGGAGGGTCATACTTATTCACTGCTGCGACCTTTTCCAGAATTAGAAGTGTAAAAGGGGAAAAAAGACAATGTTTAGGTTTTCTTTAATGAAGTGGTGAAGACAAACAACCAGTTATACAAAATAATTTAACACATAACCATGAGACCTTGTATTCAATCTTCACGTCAACTCTTAACTTTCCTAAAAACTAACTAATGATAATTATTTTAAAATATTGCATGGAGTCTTCTGAACCCTTACTTCTTTATATTCCCTCATTTGGAAGGGAAAAAGGAGAAAAGAAATCCTGAAGTTCATGGTTACTTTTAGTCTAGCAAACATTCCAACTTGTAGTGGAAGAGGGAGTAAAACATATTAGATTCTAGGTGGCTGGTCCTCCTCATACCATCTCACCAAGAATCTTCCCCATGATTTTGCATCCTCTCCATACTTCTTATTTTAGCTTAACTTTCTCTAGTTGAAGATATAAAGAAAGATTTTTTTAAAAATGTGATGAATGTTTAAATAAAAATGTTTCAGTGTGTTCTCATCTATTTGATTCACCAGATTTGGTACCATGTGACTTCTGGCTCACCTACAATACCAAAATGATCATGAAAGGAAAATGTTTTGAATTGATTCGGGCATAGGACAGCCATAACAATACAATGAAAGCCACTTAGGAAAGAGGACTTCCAGAAGTGCTGCAGAAAATGGCCAGGACGATGGGTTGTGCTCAAAGTGAGGGGAGGTATATTGAGGAGGATTAGTAACAAGAGTCTTTTACTTTAATACTATTTTTGAAAAATTTTTAAGATATGCACTGTATTTTTTGTCACAGCTTATAGAGGTCTTTTCTTCATAATATACAGTTCTTTGTCTTTGGCAGTCATTTAAACACATCATGCTCAGCTACCATGCTTTTCCTTAATACATGCTTTAACTCTTATTTCCTTTGCAAAATGTTGATGGAAAAGAGAAACCTAAGTGCCTTTGAGTGTGAGAAAAACAATAGTGAAGCATCTGTATCTGCTTTTAACCAAAACTGCAGAAAGGCATCCATGAGATGTAGTATGGGCCTTTCTGGGTATCTATGCTTGTTTTGATTCCTATCTCAAATTTGAATCCAGTGTAAGGAATCCCTCATTAGTAGGGATCTCAGCTGTCATCAGCCACTAAGGGATGACAAAGCAGTTACTGTGGTAATATGGAGAGAGGAGGGTCCTGGCATGCAAGATCTGGTTACTCTGAAATTGTGTGACCAAATAAATCACTATTTTAAAGGGCAAAATTAAAGGACTTAAAATATCAGAGTAGTGACTTATTTAAGTACCTTTATATTGTATGCTAGATTTTATTGTTAAATGAAGTTTTAGAGTAGCAGAATCATATACCCTATGAATAGGATAGTCATCCAAACTACTGGTCTGCCACAAAATGACCTAGTAAGAGGATAAAAAGAATGCTATTTTTATTCCTTACTATCAAGCTTCCCATTGTACCAACAGCTGGCCTTCCATCATGTTTGTGTTGCTATCAATACTCTGCTCTGTTTGTTTGTTTGTTTGTGTGTGTGTGTGTGTGTGTGTGTGTGTGTGTGTGTGTGTATGTATGTGTGTGTGTGTGTGTGTTTATGTTGCCGGGGATTGAACTCAGGACCTTTGGCCTGAGCTACATCCCCAGTCCTTTATTTATTTATTATTTTAAGACAGGGATTTCCTGAGTTGCTAATTGCACAGGTTAGGCCCAAACTTAGGGTCCTCCTACCTCAGCTTCCAGGGTGCTGGGATTACAGATGTGCATCACCACATCCAGTCAAGTGCCCAGCTTTACAGAAGGCTCAACTGAGATCCTAGCCTAAGACAAGGAATCAGCCCCAAAATAAAGAATTAATTTATTTACTGGTGCACATCTCCTTGATCGATTATATTGGTCTCACACCTGGCAGCATAAATTTTTGAGCATATCAATCCATAAGCACATGAAATGACATGATTGTGTACCTTTTCTTCCACTTTAATTTTCTTCTTATCTAATTCTGTTAATCGCAGTAGCATAAATATTACAAAGAGCCAGTATTCAGATTTCTCCTGCAAAAAATATCAAGAAGAATATTCAGTTGCCTTCCTTCTCCCAGTTCACAAGCACCAGCATGCTGTTCTTAGAAGCTCAGTCTTTCACCTCTCCCCTGCCATCCCCGCACACCTCCTACATTTTTACGCTTACCCCTCCCCTCAATTAACAACTCAGATGCAAACTGTGCGTTGTAATTTAGAAAGCTCTTCAAATATGCACATCTTATTCATCTCCCTATGAGTTGAGCAGGGTAGGCAAGATTATCCTCATTTCTAAAGAGGGAAACAACCAAACTTTAGAAACGCAAAGCATCACCTACCTAAATTCAACCAGAGGAACTCAAACCCTTACTTCTAATGCTAAAGAGTTTTATTCTTGTAAATGATGAGACTTTACAGTTTATTATTTCATTTTTCTTTTTTATATTCTTTTGTATTCATTTGTATCATTCGCTCTGAATATGTCCTACAACAAAATTTTATTTATTTGTAAAACAAATTCTTTATTATTTCCTACCATCTGCTTCATTACTGTAGTTTTGTTTTTTGCTAAGAAGTAGAGTTAAGATATTACTAGATGTTCTCTTTCTTTTTTTAATTTTATTTAAGGATAAAAAGAAAAAAAAACAGAAAAAGGGTACAAGTTATACAGAATTTCAGAAAAATAAACAATAGGAAATCACTAGTTAATAGATTACATATTGTCATCTTAGAAATAGTTGTTCAAATTACAAAATTAAAGCATATAAAGTTGACATTCAAACAGTGAGACTGCAAACAGTTCTGTTCAATGATCCAACAAAACTCAGTAATATGGTTAACTATCGTATACACTTAAATATACATGCAGTTATATCCTTTAGAGCACTTTCTTTTCCTCTCTTTTGTACAATGACAATTACACATTTTGGGCTTTATTACTCCCACAGTTCTTATTATTTTTTTTGAAGGGAATAAAACTAAATGTGACATAACAAAACAGAGTCAGACAAATCAAAAGGATGGACATAACACATACTGTAAAAACAAAAAACAAGGTGATCAGCAATGGTTACCATAATGCCTCTTGTTATCTTAAAAAGAACTGCCTATATCATAGATGAGAATGTGCATGAGGCAAATATCTAGGTTCCCAACTCAAATAAATGAGGAGATGGAGATGCTAAATACCCTGATTAGATCAATACACATTGTACACATGTACATATGTATTGAATTATCACACCACACCCCACGAGTCTATACAATTAGTGTGCATGAATTTAACCTTTTTAAAGTTTATGTTATATACTTCCAAATGTACATGCTGTGGGAGGCGTCATATATGATGTTAACGTACATGCAAGGGCTTGTGCAGTTTACACAGGTGTATGCATGAACACTTCCCATTGATCTGAAACTGGGATGTGATGAGGCCATTAAGCCCTGTTCCTTAACTTCCAAAGATGCTTTAAATTGCCTGCTACTATTCCCATACCAGCCATTTTTATTTTTTAATTTTTCCTATATAGAATCAAGATATACACAGAGAAAGGTACTGAAAAATACATAGCCAAGAGCCAATGGAAGGATATGTAATGAAGGATAAACAATGTTATGGATTGTATCTAGACATCCCCCCAAAGCCTCATGCAGTCATGGGTGGGGCTTTTCAGAAGTGGCTGGCTGGATACAGTGTGTGTGATGCTGAGACTGAGGATATAATGCTGAGACTGATTCATGGTGCAATCCCCACGGTACCCTCACCAGTACACCACTCTGGGTGTGAGTGCTACCTGCCCTAAGGAGCACAAAGAGGGCTCCTGTTGCCATTTGCTGCTTGCTACGTTGCTGTTTTGCCATTCTCTGCCTTTCATGAACTATTTCTCCTCTTCAGTGCCCCTCTGCCAAGCCACCTGCCTTGAAGCCAACCAACTATGAACTAAAACCTCTACAAATGATGAGTTATAATAAACCTCTCCTCCTTTAACTTTGAGTGTTGGGTATTTTGTCTCAGAAATGAGAAAAGTAATTAATACAGACAAAGAGGGAAGGAAAGAGAACAGGAAAATGGATTTATAAATAAAGATAAACCTGAACAAAACATCCCTGAAACTTAAATCACAGAGATTAAAAACCACTAGGACAATGATGGCAAATCTTTTAGAGATGAGTGCCCAAACTGCAGTCCAAAACCCACTTTTTTATTGTAAAGTGTCACCACTGCAATTAAACCTGAGTGTTGAGGTTTTAGTTCCAAAAATACAAGTCACACATTAACATCTTTTCTTTTAAAAGAAAAACAAATAACACATGTGCCATAGCTTCACCACCACAGCTGAAATAGAGGTATGTAACTTGGTTCTATCAGTACATATTTTACAATCTAGCCAATTGCCAATTTCATGGCTATATCTGTTTCCCCTGTTGTAGGATAGGTACCCTATTCTGCCTACTCCTCTGCCGTCTTGCATCATTTACTGTGAAAGGACTTTTCTCTGCAGTCTGATTAGCTCCCTCCTGTCATCTTAGCACCTCCTGAGATGCATCCTAAATGACCACACAGAGCAGGTAAATGACATTCAGCGTTGGGCTTTTCTCTGACATTGATGCCATGTCACAGCTTGTTAGTCACAAAGATCTGATTTCTTGAAAAACAAGATGGTTTAGGGGCTACTTAATCCTTCTATTTGATTCCTAAGAGACAGAGAATAAAGATTTTTAAAATACTGTGTTCATATTCTTGATATTCTTTGTCAAAAGTACTTCTTAAAGAAAAAATATTCCAGAATCGTCCTCGTCTCTTTCCCCTCCTGAGATATGGAAATGATTACTCTCACCTGAATGGGATTTCTTCGAAGATTGAGAATTCGAAGGATTGGAAGATTTTCAATGTATTTTATTTCATCCAGTTCAGCAATCTGTTTAAGCAAAGAAAAAAAGACTATCAACAGACAATGCACAACGCCCAAAGACAATAGAGAATATGATAAAACAGGAGTCACTTTGGATCCTTTAAATTCAACTTATTGAAAACTTGCTCTGCTGAGTATCTTGCTTTTAATGAGGATTCCACAGAGCTACTGAACACACACGGCCACAATTCCTTTGTCTCGCAAGAGAACAGTAAGCTTCTTTCTCTTACCCTTTATTTAAGTACAAGCAAAATGGCATGTGCAGTAAGAGAAACAGTTTGAAGATGCCTGCAAGAATGACTCGGTTCCCCCTTCCTGTCCTAACCCTCTTGCACTACTCCAAACATCACACCCCAGCCTGGCTTCCACTCTGCCCTTGTCATTCATATGGCGCTATCACTTTTTCCATAAGAAAGAATTATTTTTTATTTTATTTTAAAAGGAAAAAAAACAATGGTACAAAATTTCAAAACAAGATTGTAAGAGAGTAACAACGGATAGTACATTGGGTATTATTATCTTCAAAGTAGTTGCTCATATAACAAGATATAGGCATAAAAATTGATCAGTCTAGGCACAAAACTTTCTTTTCAATAGCCTAATAGCAATTAGTCATATAACTATCTTAACTATTTTGTATATATATAATTTTTCCTTTTCCCTTCCTTCTTTTCTCCTGTCTCTGTCCCAGTTTCTCTTTCCTTTTGAACAGTTTCCATTTCACAATATCTACTGTACACTCTGGAGCTTATTTACTCCTTCAGTTTCTTACACTAAGGAGACAATATTATATTTATACATGTGAGTCTGATTCATTTCACTTACAAGTATGGTCTCAAATTGTATCCATTTCCCTATAAACGTCTCAAGTTTATCCTTCTTTATAGCTGAATAGTACTCCATTGTATAAAAATACCACACCTTTTTAGCCATTCAAGAGAAAATTATTTTGAGGAAAAGTGAAATTAAAAATTATAAGCTGTATTTCTTGATGGATCTTTGTTCTTCATCTTAATTTTTTTGCTGAATTGTAGGTTTATCCTATACACTTTTCTATATAGGTTATGTTTCATGATTTTTAGAAACAAGAGAAGAAAAGATTGCCTGGCAGGACCCAAGATGGGGTTTGAGTTACCTGAAATTTCCACCAAAATAAACACAGATGTTTCAATTGAAATTTCCTATAATAAGTAAAATAATAATTATAATAATTTCAATATATATAATAATTTCAATAATTCAATAATTTCAATAATAGTTTCAATAAATATAATAATTTCAAGTGTAGTTAACAAATTTTTGCAGTTAATGTGCTGGTTGATCTTGATTATAAACTTGGCTGGTTGAACTGAGAAACATGTAGGAAATTGGTACAGCACACCTCGGGGTGTGTCTATGAGGGCGCTTCCTGAGACATCTTGCGTGTACTGGAGGTAGGTAGCATGCAACAGGGTGAGAGCTCCGTGGAACAAAACTATAACGGGGAGCGAGACCACCTCAGGCTCTCGCCCTTCTGCTTCCTGGTCGCCATGAGGTAAACAGCCTTTCGCCACCCCGCACTTCTGCCATGATGTGCTTCCTCCCCAGAGGCCCAAGAAGAATGGAATCAGCTGACCATGGACTAACACCTCTGAAACCATGAGCCAAAATAAATCTTTTCTCATTTTCTCAAGTATTTTGCTACAGTGACAAAAAACTAACACAGTTAATCATCTCTTTTTATTTCTGTTCTTTACCTAAATCATTTCTGTGTGCATTATAAAAGCATTCCAACAGCAAGGTCATCAAATACCCTTGAGTTATTTAACCACAAAATTCAGCTAACTGTAAATAATTCCAGAGCTAAATCAAGCAATGAACATATGCATCATGTCCAGAGGATGTCATTTTAAAAGATACAATATGAAAGGTAAACTCTAAAGTTATACTATACCATCTGTACACATTAATATGGTTAGAGCGATGTTATGCTATTAAATATATAATATGTATCTTTTTCCATAGACTGTCCACAGACTGTTATTTGGATCATCTTCAAGAAAATACATCAAAGCTTTTATATAGTGTTATCCAGGAAGATGGAAAGTAAGCTTGGTTCATGTTGCTGTATCAGAACTTTTGAGTAGTAAATTGATTTTCCTCTAGTATAGAGCTCTTGTTCTTGGTCCTAAAATGAATGTAAGAAGAAATATATTCCTGCATGCATCATGTCTCACCAACCAGTTCCGGTCATGTGCACCTTCATGTACTACTGGCAAACACAGAAATGGAAGTAGTCTTTCTGCAGTGCAATCTGATGTGTAAACATATACATAAACTGTGAACTTCAAGGGGTTTACACTAAAAAGATCATCAGACAGGCAAAAACTAGTTACAAAAACATTTATTAGTCTAAAGTGAAAAGTTCCTCAGGTCTTAAGAACAATATCATCATGTGATTAAGTGAATTATAACGCAGTCTCATAGTAGGAACACTTTGCACTTATTTCAGGCGGTGGGGATATCTGTGGTGACTGATGTGGAAGGCTCTGAATACATTATAGAGCCACGAATACGGGGATCATGGACTATATAAATGCGTGTTACCACTATCATGTCAGCTGGGATCAGTGAGACTTTTGAGAGTCAGATGTAGGGATCCAACTTTCCTCCCTATCCTTCCAAAGGTGTGGTGAGGTTTGTAAGAAGAAACAAGAATGGGGTAGCTGAGCTTTAAGCTCCCACTTCAGCCAAATTAGCTTAGTGCAGCAGACACTCCTCCTGCATGTGTCCCCCGCCATGCTGCACAACCTCGCCCCATCCTCTCTCCTCACATCCTCTCTACAAAAGGTCAGAGCCCCACGATTGTGCTTATACAGCAGGCAGAGGCACAGCAGTACTCCTAACCACTGAAAGTGAAAGATGCCAGAAAAGTTATATCCTCACAATAATTTCAGTCATTTGCTGCCAACAATATCCTACCAGCACCTTCTGAGTCCTCCCTGGACTCTAGGGGCTTCTTTTTACACAAGAAGTAAAAGGAAGGAAACAGAGAACCTTCCCAATTCTTGTTTTTGTCATTTTTTGGCCATGCCCTCTAAACACCACCATCCAGATCTAAAGGAGCCTGATCAGGTTTTTCTTAAACACACACACACACACACACACACACACACACACACACACCTTTAGGAAAGAACTGAGTGTGGTTAAATTAAAGTTTTTTCACTGAATGAATCTTTGTAGTAAAATAGTGGTTTTCAATCTGTGGGGCTCTGTCACCTAAATAATGAAGAAGAAGGTGATCACGATGATGATAATGACGGTTACTGGCCTAAAAATCAACAAGTGCAGCGGGTGTGGTGGTGCACATCTGTATTCCAAGCACTCTGAGAAATTGAGGCAGAAATATCACAAGTTTAAGTCCAGCCTGGGCAACACAGCAACTTAGTGAAAATAAAAAAAAATTTAAAAAGAATCGAGGACATAGTTCAACGCAATGGTCCTAGGTCCAATCCCTAGTATAAATAAATAAATAAATGGACCAACCTGACCAATGAAACAGTGTAGTTTAAAAACCAAACCACAAATAAGCAAGAAATGTGCTCAGCAGAACTATCAATTAAATGAATTAATGAATACAAGTTATTTAGCATAATGTTGGGTAAGTACTCAACAAAGAGTAGCTTATTATTATGAGATATTAGGGTGAAAATAAATTTAAAATTTTGCTTTAATTATACCTCAAGATAAATTACATATTAAGGCTTGAAGGTAATTTTAAAAAACCAAAAAATAAATTTGAATCTATCAGATTTAGAATATAAAAAGACTTCATAAAAATTATAAAAATAATAAAGACACAAAATACTGATTTATTTTATAAATTATCTTAATAAATGTACCAAAGTTTCTTAAGCACAATGAAAAGCAAAGAACCAATAGATAATAGTTTAAGGTCTGAACAGACCTTTTTGGATTTTTTTAATACAAGGTCTCACTACATAGTTCAGGCTGCCCTGAACTCACTGTGAAGACCAAGCTGGCCTCAAACTCGGCAATTCTCCTGCCACAGCCTCCCAAATGCTGAGATTACAGGTGTGTACTACCAATGCCCGGTTTGAATAGACAATTTTTAAAAAGGAATCAAATGGTTAACAAAAAAGTTTAATCTCACTGATAATCAAAGAATCATAAAAAATAGAATATATGCTATAATTTTCTTTACTAATCTGATGTAACTTTAAATATTTGCTGACAACAGTATAGTAAGATATGGCTATAACAAGGTATTTTAACTTCATACACTGCAGTGGAGTATTACTAGTATGAACCTTCAGGAAATACATCAACAGTATTTAAATGATCGAACTCAGTATTGGTATGTCTGAGAATACACCCTAAGGAAGTAACTAAAACAATGTAAAGATTTATGTATAATATGTAACATTATTTTTAATAATAAGTCATGAACAACATAAATTTCAAGAAATAAATGACTTGATAAGCCTAGATATATTCCTAGCACTCTGGGAGGTTGAGGCAGAAAAACTGCAAGTTTGCCTCCAGCCTGGGCATGTTAGGGACTCAGTGAGACCCTGTCACAAAACTAAGAATAATAAAGGACTTAGATTTAACTCAATGTGAAAGCCTAAGTTCAATTTCCAGTACTTGACAAAAATCTATATATATCAGTAATAGACTAGCAACTATTAAATCAGATTTTTTGAGAAAATTTGTCTCCCATATAAGAATTAGATATCTGTCTCAGACCAGCCACAAAAATATATCCCAGTTAAAAACCAAACAGGAAAAAAAAATCTTGAAATTATAGACTATTTAAAACCTTAGGATATAAAGAAATTTCTTAGGTGAAATATGCATACAAACAGAAATTACAAAATTAAATATAATTTTCGGCCTTCATTCCCCATTTCCCAGGTGCACAGCTTCGCTTAGTGTATGAGGACTGCCGTGTCGGTTCCTAGAACTGCCATGACAAATTCCCACAAACCTGGAGGCCAAAGAAACACAAACCTACTCTCACAGTTCTAGAGACCTGAAGCCGAGGGTGAAGGTGTAACCAGGCCCGTTCTGCAGAGCTGGAGGAGAACCCTTCCTTGCCTCGTCCAGCTCTGGCAGCCCCAGCGCCTGAGCTTTTAGCAACACAGCTCCCACCTCTGCCTCCCCAAGGAGCTCCCACCTCCGCCTTCCCAAGGCCACATGGCCTCTCCCGTGTGCACCAGTTTTCTTCCACTGTGTCTCTTACAAGCACATTGCATTTAGGGCCACTCTAATTTCAGGATGACTTCTTGAGATTCTCAACTTGGCTCACCTGTAAATACTCCTTGTCCAAACAAAAACACACTCATAGATTCCTGGCAGGGAGGGCCTGGTCATATCTCTTAGAGACCACAATTTAACTTACTCTACTTCACCAGGATGCCTTCCAGGAGAAGTCACTCCAGGCCACGTCACAGAAGGCTGGCATGGTGCAGCAGGGCTGGAGAGAGACATCTGCTCTAAAGTTTAGGGAAAATGGATATCCTCAGGAATCTCTCTGAACCTTCTTTCTCCTTCCTTACTACTTTCTGCCTTACTGAAGGTCTCATCTCAGCTAAAACAGCTCTTCTGATATTCCATCCTTGTATCCTCTCTACACCTACTAAGGAAATGTTCATGCCTCCTTTTATCATAGTCTTTTCAAAATCTTCCCCGTGTACATTAAGCACCAACCAAGTATTGAAGGCAAATCTGAGTGCCCCTGAGAGTTATAAGTTCAGTCAACAAACACTCTTAAGCCCCAGTAATGAACCAGGGACTGCACAAAGTGAACAAGAAAAAGTTTCTGAGCTCATGAAGCTAACATCAGAGTGACAAAGACAGAAACTCTTAAAAGATGCTGAGCATATGATATGCTATGATTTCAGGCAGTTATAAGTACTAATGGTAAATAAAGCAGTTGAAGGGATTAAAAAAAAACAAAGAGGGGTTGGTGGGGAGGCCAGAGGTGGCCAGAAGCCATCTTTGAAGGTTTGACAGAATCCTAAATGAAGTGGTGAACTGTTTTGAAAATTTTGGGAAAAGATTCTAGCAGAGATGCCAGATAAATCCAGGGGAAAGATTCCAATAGAAGTGCCATATCTAAGAAGCCCCTCAGGTGGAAATAAGCTCGGTCTGTATGAGACTCGGAAGAAAATGTGGGCAACTTGCCATTCTAACCTCCTTCTGAAAGGAGCACTTAGCTCTAGGTACTTGACCTGAAGTGCGGTCCTGGGTCCCCAGTCAAGTGGACTGGCTTGGATAGGCTTTCTTGTGCTCACCTAACCCAGTCAGGCACGTCTCTTACTTGCCTTAGCAGGATGACTTCATTCCATGAACCCAGGTCACCGAGTAAGACAAGTTCATCACCATGAAACAGGCCATGAGTTGGAAATTACAGGCAAAGAGTAAAACCATGAAAGCCTCAGCCTGAAAGCTCCAAAAGTACCTGGAAAAGTGGAAAGGCAACACCAGGACCTGGGCTCCAAATGCACGTCCAGCAGAGCGCTAAGGCTACCTAGAGAGACTAAGTTGCCGGAAAAGCGTCTGCTCTCTGTATAACTACACCACCTCAGGCTGACTGGTTTGCCGTCTTCTTCCATGTGAAGAAGATACAGACCACAAAGGAGCCTCCTTCCTGTCTGAACCTTGTGACAGGGTACCAGGCACTGCCAGGCCAAATGGTCATGAATTCTACAACTGGACACTTGGGCCAGATAGAAGGAAGATAATTTTAGCAGGAGATCTGATCATTCCAGCATTTCCTATACCCAGCACTGGCTGTCTCTATATCCAAGGTGGCAGTCTCTAGAGGCCTCAGAGTCCCCATCTACTACAACCTCTCTTTTTTCAGACTTAACAAATATAAATTAAAAGAGCTATCAAGTTGGCTTAGGATTCAGATTCATTGTTCCCACTCGCAGCAATGAGACAGGGTAATGTCCATGCACTGCTTGCCTGACAAATTAAATGTCATATATCGCTGGACAGAAAGAAGCAAGGACAACTCTATAAAGAATTCCTACCCATATGAATCATTGCTAAAATAGAGTGCAATCATGGTGTTCAAGGAGAATGGCCAAGGCCCTCTACAAGGACTAGGAGGGTAAATAAATGCACTGGTTACTTAGGACTAAACTTTTTCCTTGTTTCTCTTATTTTTCTCAATATTATTTTGGTGATCTGTACAGAAACTTACAAAATAAAATAAGGATGACAATAAGACTCAATGAAGTTACCCAGCATTCTCCAAGTCGCTCAGACCAATATCCTGTGGCCAGAGAAAAGACAGAGATTATAATAGAGCCATTTGACATGTCTTAAAAGATAGTCATGATGTAAATGTAACAGGAATTGCGAAGTGGAGAGTAACAAAGGTCTCTGAGTTGCCAGCTGACAATAAATACTTGCAAAGGACAGACATGCAAATGACCACATGACCAGGCCATGCTTCAGTGGTTAAAACAAGTAAGCAACATGAAAATGCTACCAATATAATAATATTCCTAATGCCACATTAATCAGACAAGAAGCAAAAGCTATACCATGTCGCTTTTACATGATAAAGTTTCCATCTCTAATGCATAGAACTCTCAGTCATCCTGGAAAATCTCCGAGGAACAATTCAGGTGGCTCAGAGAATATCTCAAAGCACTGTGGGTTGCTCCCCAGCCCTCCCAGGGGGAAGCCAGGGAGTTAGTTATCTTCGGGGATCCAACTGTTGCCAAAGGAGATTCTCTGGGGCATGTGGCCACTTTTCAAAATACAGTCTCTTTCACATTTGGACAATATGAACATCTTTCTTCTTTTAAGGATGAAAAGTCTCAAGATGGAAGAGAACAATACACTATTTGTGAAGGGTTTCTAGACTGGCAGCCTCCAATACAGTAGCTACTAGCCACATGTGGCTACTTAGCACACTTTAAGTATGGCTAGGATCGAGTGAGATGCCCTCTAAGTGTAAAGTTACACACCTGAAGTAAAAAACTCATTGTAAGACTGCAGAAGGAAAATATCTCATCAGTATTTCTGCATGTAAATTACATGCCAAAATGATAATATTTGGGGTATGCTGTTAAGTAAGATGCATTACTGCAGCTAAATTTTTCTTTTTATTGTGGCTACTAAAGAATTTTAAACACATGTGTGGCTCACATATATGGCTTATATTGTATTTCTATGAAAAGCATATTTTTTTTGAGACAGGGTCTCACTATGCAGTTCAGGCTGGATTTCAAGTCACTGTGTAGCCCCGCTGGCCTCCAACTTACAGTGATCCCCCTGCCTGAGTCTCCCAGTCAGCACCACCACAACCAGATGAAAAAGTACTTTTAACAAGCCTTATACCACACTCATTTCTGAAGGGGGCATTGGCCTTTCATTTACTGTATTAACCTGCTGAGGAAGAACACGCTGACTCTAGAGGCAAATCATTCTATATTGGCATCCTGGCTCTGCTGTTTACTTGATAAATAGCTCTAGGCAAGTTACTTAGCTTCTCTGTGTCCTGGGTTCTACATCTGTAAAATAATAATAAATAGTAAAATTATAGGGCCATGACAAGGATTAAATGAGATACATAAAGTGCTTAGCATAGCACTGGGTATCAGCAGATATCTCTGGATTATTTTATGACTCAGTATTATTGGTATCACTACTGCTACTCTTTTTCTAAATCCTGAGCTACACTGATTTGGGACTTACTGATTGTATTTTACCTTTTCAACACCCTGAATATACGCAAAATCCGCTACACAGAAACATTTTTTAAAACTACTTATTAATGGTATTTGCACAAAGAGGACTCTAAAACTATAAGAAAGAGAAATTGTGCTGACTTCTCAGGACAAGGAATTGTGGAAAAAGGCCATTCACTAGAATTATTTTAAACGTCATCAAAACTATTTAAAACATAAATCAGGTGAGATGAAGATGAATAATTTTGACTATGATTAAAAGTTTACTTATTCACAGACCTTAGTGGTTAACTTTTCTTGATTTTTAGCCACCTAACAGATGATGCAAGGTATTTAGAGAAAGGATCATCAGACAAGACTGATGCGCAGCACCGCAGCAGGACAGGCTGTTTCCAGTGTCACACCGTATGGCAGAGAGCACCACCCTTTCACGGTCCACCCAACTGTTCATTTTCAAACAGAAAGAACCTCCTTATGAAACCTTCCCCCCAAAATGTGATGTACTCAGTACAAATAAAATCAATTTGTAGACCTTATTAAGTATGAAGTCAACTATATGTACCAACTTAACCTATCATGATTAGGAGCACAAATGTTTTATGAAAAATAGAATGAAATTAAGAGTGAAACTCATTTCATATAATTTTTTTTGTCTTTTTCCTTTTTATTGGTACCAGGGATCGAACCCACGACTGCCTGCTTCCAAGGCAGGCGCTTATGCCACTGAGCTAAATCCCCAGCCCCAATTTTTGAAGTACACACTAATTCAGACATCACAATTTGAATAAATCCAATTTGCGACCTATCAGGCACCTTAGAAAATTAGTTATTATTATTACCAATAAGATACAAAAATTTACTTCCTATGCTCCTGTATTTTTAATGGTTAAATCTTTCTTGGGGTATTTGCATTTAAATTTTTAATTACAGATAAAGTTGTATTTATCATTTACAAATGATGTACTGAAATATATATATATATATAAACTGTGGAGTGGCTAAATCTAGCTAATTAACAAACATCACAATTATAACACAGTTATAGTACAAAGTTAACATTCTGTAGTGGGAACATTTAAAATCTACTCTCTTTAGCACTTTTCAAAAATACATTCTTAACTCCTCCTAGTAAAATTTTATATTTTTTGGCTGACACCTCTTTCAAACTCTCCCCACTCCCCAAAAGATCATACACCCCCTTCTCTATGAATGTAATGGGCTGAAAATATCCAGGCTAAGGATATTTTCTTATCTCCACCCTCCTTTATCAGCTAGTTCAGGTTCTCCTAATGCCCTCATTCTTCACAGAATTTTGCATGAACACATTTGCTTCAAAAAATATACACAGATGGTAGAAGTTTAAACCTTTAAAACAATATAATTAGGAGTCATTAAATTTTCAAAAATTATCAACTGCAATTATTTATTTCCAAGAAATAGGTCTCCACTGAGTGCTTAAGAAAGTTTGCTAGGATAACATTTTTTAAATAGCATGTCAGGTACTAACCCTTGTGAAACCATTAGTGGGATATCGGTGCTGACCTTCTGATATGCCCACTTTTATGTACACCATGAGACCAAAGGCTGTAAAGTACATTACCTTGTTATCCTCTAGGTTGATTTCTTCCAGGAGGTTATGATGCTCCAAGCCTTGGAGGCTACTTATTTGATTGTGGGACAAATCCAAGTTCTGCAGTACTTTCAGATCTTCCAAACCTATGACCTTCTGAATCTGGTTATTGCTCTAAAATGAACATAATTCTCTTAATGTTTTAAAACTATTCATCAGGATAATTCTTCATTTTGGATACTGCCCCAAATTACTGTAAAAAAATAAATATTCCTGCACGCACACATGCGCATACACACATACTTTCTTGCAACACTTTGTCTTTCTAAAAAACAAATCCTAGGTTTTCAGTTGGAATATCACAGTATGATTAACTTCATTTACTATTTAATTTTTTAAGATGACTATTCAGATCAGTAGGAAAGATGACACCTAGGTAATGTAAGCTTTTGACATTGCAAAACCTAATAATTCCACGTTTGTCTCTAGAAATGCAAGTTTAATGCAACTCAATTTCATCACTATTATAATAAAACTTGTATATTGTAATTACCACATCCACTTTGTTTTCATAAACATTCTAAACCCAATGACTTCACATCATGCAGGCTATGGTAGTGTTTTGCCTTGGTGCCCCTCTTGCAGTTAGGCATGTTCTTGTGCAGCTGTCTCCTTTTCAACACAGCTTGGCCTATAACTTCCCTTATAACCAAAACAGGATGGCAGACATGCCATTTCAAGCCCAAGATGGGCAGGACCTGAGAAACCATAAAGAACTTCAGCTATTCTACTACAGAAAATTTGTGCAGGGGTCTCCTGGAGAAGTAATCATGCAAAAAGGCCCCAGAACTAACCACAGAGAAAAACTAGCTATCTCAGTGCCCAGATGAGTCAAATCCCCAACCAACATGTTAGGAGAATGTGGCAAACTCAACAGAAGACTCATTCAGCTGAACTCAGCTCAGATTACAGAATCCTTAGCTAATAAAATTGTTACTCCCCAAAGTCGTTACAAGTGGCGTGGCCTATTATGCAATGCTAAATAACCAACAAGCTCTTCAAAAATTTACACATAGGCATTGCTCAATGAGAATTTTAAAAAGATTTTATATTTGAATGTTGTCTTCTTTCTTATTTTCCATGTACCCACAATAACAAGAAAGGTAAAGATTTATATTCTTTTGCATATTTTCCAATACATTTCATTCCTTAGCTTCCTTAGTTTTGAGATGAAGAAAAATGTCAGAGTAAAATTAAAACTTTAGTGTGAACTGAGAACCTCAAAATTATATCTATATCTATATCTATCTATCTATCTATCTATCTATATATATATATATATACAGTAGTCTCATTTAATGCCTTTTTGTATCTATCCTTAAATATTCAAAACTTCTAGTGAGCATTAAGAACTTAAAAATTAAAAGTATTCTCTTCCATCTGTAATATTTTCACTGGTACGTTTCTTGGTATATTTAATAGCAAGAACTCATTTCCAACCTATTTTTCATAAAATTTTGCTTCCACAATGAGCCAGATTTGTGTTCATATAATTCTATGAGTCTTTAAAACATATTAATAAAATGTTAATAATCTATGGAGCTTGGTTATAGCACATGTGGGTTTATTATACTATTCTTTTTATTGTTATATATTTGAAAAATTCCATTATGAAATGAAAAATTATTCATAGCCCCCATTTGCCAAAGTGAGGCCTTCTGTCCACAGTTCAAAAATGCTACAAAAAGTACAATATAAAAGAGAAAAAAGACACTAAATTTAACATCTTACCCATATCAATTTAATGTGTTGAAATAAGGCTTCAATATCCTATTCAAAAAATGTCCATACATCAAATTTATATACAATACACTTCTCCAAAAATACTTTAAAGAGCTTTAGATGTGCTACACAGATTGTAATTCCTCTTCACAGTGTCTCTGATGGCTTTCAAAGTGGTAAATGATATGAGCAGAGTTTTCGGTATAGAAAAGTTTAATTAGATAGCCTGTGGTCACAAAAGAACCCAGAACTGAGAACATTTCAGAATCACAGAATTTCTGAAAGTTCGGTAGTTAGAAGCTTTTATCCGCGGCCGAAAGCTGATTATCACTCCTAGATACAGACGTCCAGTTTCTGCACGAACAATTCTTCCTGCTTGTTTTAATAATGATCAAAGGAAACGCTTTTAGAGAAAGCTATTTTTTTAAATAAATGAAATTAGAAACATTCTTAATCTACCAATTTGGGAGAGAAAGCCAAGTGGCTCCTACTGTGATAAAATGAAGTATAAAGTTCACAATGCATTATCGTTACTTGTTAAGAAGCTGGACTACAGAATAGTCCATTAGTAAACCACATTTCTCTTTTCAACTTTTAAATTTATTTTAACAGTTGAAGGCTGAGAATTAGCAATTGTCTCGTTCTTTTTTCTCTAAATTATAAAATGAATTATTTTCAATAGTAACTAAGCAACTAGTTTTTTTATTCCATGAATTAAAAATGAGCTTTTAAAACTGTTGAAGCCAATGTGTATCATTTTATGTTATAAATTTTATTAAAATTTAGAAAAGAAAAATTTTTCAAAAATTTTAAGGAAAATGAATGAGAGCACACAATTTGTTAGTTCTTAGGCAGTAGATTGAGGGGCCTGGAAACAGTCTACTTCTGTAGATTCTGTAGAAAATATAAGTATTTATGTTTCTTTTCTAAAAACCACTTGAGACAGAACTGTTAACATGGATTACTTACTTATGTTGTTAATGAAACATGTGTCACTCTTAATAACGAGTTCAATTCTCATTCCCTATCATACTCCTCCATCTCTCTCCGCTTGTCATACACTACTTAAAATCAGTGAGAATGTCAATAAAGACAAGAATTTAGAAAAAAGGACAAGTTTCTAACAAACTACAAAATGAATAATACAAAACTGCCAATATCCTTCGGATTATCATAAATTTGAAATGACTTTCTTTGCTAATTCAAGATCTTTCAATCCAATGTATTGAATTCGTATTTGCTTGCACTTTTCTTACATGCCTTAGTAGGCAGAGAACATAAAACTACAGGGAAGGTATTAAACCTTTCCATGCGCAGTTCCTCCCTCAGTACTAGGATACTAAGACTTTACCCTCAACTGACTCACTGTAGGCATGGAAACGACTTCAAAAAGCTCTTCAGGTTACAGGCTCAGGAAGAGAAAACTGTTACATAGCCAACCTTGAATGATGTACAGCTAAATATAATAAGACAAGAATAGTATATCACATCTGTCAAAAATCTGCAGATAACCCAAGATGTCATTTCAAACAATGGTTCAACATCCTGTGGAATAATTCACCTAAAAAATGAATGAGCCACAAGCCTCATAGTTTGAAATCCTCCCTGCCCACTCTGGGACACAGGCAATAAAAAATAGTAAAGTCAATCTAGGGTAGGATGGAAGAGTCAAGGATCTGGCTATGCCACAAACAATACCACGGGCCCTTGCATTAGTGATACCTACACTGTTATTTTTTAAATATCATGTATATCTTTGGGACTAGTGTGAACCTACTGAACTGTTTTGTAAATAACCTCTATTTTCATTGAGTCACAGTCACATGACATATCACATGGTGTTGCAATGTTTGTCTAGATTTCCCTTCTCCCTCCAAGCCTCATGCAGTCATAAGTTTTCAAGGGTGGCTGGATCTAGAGAGTAAAATGCTGAGATTAAGGGGGTGTGGTTACTAAATTAGTCCCTTACTTGGCTTGACATAGTTCTGGGTAGGGTTAAGGTGCCCTATCTCAGATGTGAGTGATACCTGCCCTCAGTGCAGGTAGCCTGGATACAAGACAAAGGGACAGAAAAAAATCTATGACTTGTCACTTGTGGCTTGCTGCTTCTGCCTTCTGCCTGCCCTGCTTTGCCATGGCCTCTTTCTCCTCTGTGATGCCCATCTGCCACAACACCCTATCTTGGAGTGGACTGAAACCTCTACAAACTGTGAGCTAAATAAACTTTTTCTGTTTCAAATTTGGATGTCAGATATTTTGTCTCAGCAATGAGAAAAGTAACTAAGACACATGGCTTTAAAAGAAAGCTCTCTGAAAAACAATCTAATTTAAACTTTCTGCCTGGCATTGTTCATTTACTCTCAGCACAATTTCTCATTTTCTAGAATGGGACACAAGCATGTATTAATTTAAAAGTGCTGCCCAAGTTCACTGCCAGGAAAAGCAATAAAGAATGCACTTGAGGGGCTGGGGATTTAGCTCAGCGGCATAAGTGCCTGCCTGGCAAGGGCGAGGTTGTGAGTTTGATCCCCGGAACCACAAAAAAATAAAGCATTTGAAAGTAATAAAGTGTGAACAATAATAAATATGCTTAAATATCCTCAAATGTTATTTTCACCAAAATATATAACATATTTGAAACATTTGTTAAAAATACACCTTTCTTTCCCAGTATAAAAATCCAAATTTCTAAAAAAAAAATGTAGTTTGGAACCAAATTAGAAAATCATTTTACCTTAGCATAGAATACTGATCATACACACACACACACACACACACACACACACACACACACAGAACAAGCAAACTAAAGACAATAACATTTAGTGAAGAAATTAGCTCTTTACATACTTGAAAAATTCTCAGCAGTCATAATTTATACATGTATTGAACATTACCCACTACTTCTATAATGAATAACATTTTTGTGCAACTCTCACCAGACAAAGTATTTTGATTGGTAACATGTTTAATCCCTTAATAGTTGTGATCTTGTTGTTGGCCAAACTAAGGTGAATTAGACTGTGGCACATCTCAAGTCCACTGATTTCTTCTATTTCATTGTCTGTATACCATGACTATGTTTAAGGAAAATATGATTGAAGGTATTCTGAAGAAAAAAAGAACAAGTTTTAAATCATCACTGAAAAGAGTCAGTCATTAGCATAAAGGAGTATTATATGCCAGTACAGGATGAACACTAAACCCTGAAATATATTTTTCTTTTAGAATATTAGACTATATTGTATAATATCCACTATATAGAGATTTGAATATAACACATCATATAAATTCTTTTGACTATTGGAATGTAACAAAGTTACTTGGGCACAATGGCACACACTTGTAATCTCAGCTTTTAAGAGGCTGAGTAAGAGGATTGCTGCAAGTTCAGGAATAGCCAGGGCTACACAGTGAGGCCCCGTCTCAAAGAAAACAAAACAAAAGGATGTAACAGAATAATTTTTTGAGTATGCTCAGTAGGATTTTCATTCATATGTAACTCATTTATTCTACATGGAAAGAAATATCACGGGGATTCAAAGCTTCCTCTTTAGTAGTGTGTTTTTCTTTGGTTAGATAATGAGTCTATGAAAAACTCAGGCACTTCTCCTCAGACGAGTCTTTTGAAAACAGGGTCACTCAGGAAGCTTTATCATATTCACTACTAAAGCAGTATCCTGTGACAAGTCCTCAACAGCAAATGGATGGGCTAAAGACTAATGCCCTTTTACAGAGAGAAATACCTCTTCCACTCTATCTACCTCTACTAATGTTTTGTCTTCCTTTAAAAAGGTGAGATTTAAACTCTGCCTTATTTCTTTATATGTTGACTAAGTGTCTCTACTTATTTTTAGAATTTTAAGTTTATCTTGTGGCCCACTCTTGTGGTCACCTAAAACTTCACTCTCAAGGTCACCAATTCTAACAAATAAAAACAACAGAAATATAAGAAGTCAACAAAATGTCTCTCAAAACTCCCAACTCGCCTGAAGTCAATCCAAAAGGCACCAAGGGGGAGAACAGCACAAGCCACACACCCAAATTACTCAAAAAGATAACAGAACACATTAGAAAATAAATGGAAAAGGCTCAGGGAGATCACAGAACTAAATAAATAATGGAAGTAATAACCAAAATGAGCCAGCAGCTTTCAGAACATACAGATGAAAAGCTAAATGAGCAAATCAAAATAGTAAAAAAAAAAAATGACCAGTTTAGCAAAGATTAGCATCCATTAAAAAGTTTCAATCAGCAATTCAGGAGATTAAAAATTATATTGAAAGTATAAGCAGCAGAAGTTACCATCGTGAGGACAGAATTTCAGAACTAGAAGTTGATGGCTTCGAAGACCAAGATGCTAAGGTTCCTTAAAAACACCAAGAGAACATGAAAAATGGATCTAACAGCTGTTTTGATGACAAAAAGTAACTTAACAATAACTGGAATAAATGACAAATCAGAAGACAACATAAATGGCATTAAACACAAACCCATTTGCAGAAATGATAGTAGAAAACTTCCAAAGTACAGAGAAAGAAATAAACAGGTAAGTGAGGCATGTAGAACCCCAAATAGCCATGACCAAAAGAGAACTGCCCTGCACCACATTATCCTCAAACTACTAGAAGTCTATCACAAGAACAAAATTCTAAAAGCTGTTAAACGAAGACAATAAATCACATATGAAGGTAAATACATTAGAATCACAGCAGACTCCCCTAAACAACATTTAAGATCAGCAGGGCTTAGAGTGAAGTATTTTAAGTCTTAAAAGATAAGAATTAAAGATAAGAATTTCCACCTTCAACTTCATCCTGAAAATTTTCCTTCAAAATTAATAGTGATATAAAATATTTCCATGATCTGCAGCACTTCAAGAAATTCATGGTCACCAAACCAGCAAAATTTCTAAGAATACCTTAAAAAGAGGCAATGAGTCCAGCATTGCCAACAAGAAAAAAAAAATGCCTGGTGAGATGAACAGCTAAGCAAAAGGAAAAAACAAATACAGGACATTAGCAACAAGAAAACAATATAGTGACAGGAATATGTCAGTAGCCTCAGCAGTAACTCTTAATATGAGTGGCTTTGATTCCCTACTCAAAAGAAACAGATTGGCAACACGGATCAAGAAACAAAACAGCACTATGCACTATATAAGAATTGTATTTAATTCAAAATCAAACTCACAGATTAAAAATAAAAGGGTGGAAAACAATATTGCATACAACAGAGACCTAGAAAAAAAAAAAAAGCAGGATAGCAATCCTAATTTCAGACAAAGCAGCTTTTTGGCCAAGTCTGATGAAAAGAAGGTCACCATATACCGGTTAAAGAAATAATTCAATGGGAAGAAATAATTCTAAATATGTATGTACCAAATATTGGCACATTCAACTTCACAAAAGAAACACTAATGTACATGAAAAATCAGATAAACACTAATACATTGAAATGGGGAACACTATACTACACTCTTACAAATGGACACATCAACTAGACAAAAAAATTAACAAAGAAACAGCAGAGTTAAATCAAAACTTCAAACAAATAGACTTAATAGATACCTAGACAGTGTTCCATTCAACATCGGAATCTACATTATTGTCAGTAGCACATGCAACTTTCTCCAAAATAAACCACAAACTAACCCATAAAGCATGCGAAAGTATGGCAAAAGAATCAAAATTACCCCATGAATATTCACAGATCATAGTGCAGGGAAATTAGAAAATGGGAAAAAAAAAACCCTACAAAAACATGCAATTAATCAATACTCTACTGAATAGTCAATGGGTCACATATGAAATTAAAGAAAGTAGAGAGTTCCTATAATCAAACAGTAATACCAACATAACAAACCAGAACCGATAGAGTGTAATGAAAGCATTCCTAAGAGGGACATTTATAGCTGTGAATTCCCACTACAGAGAATAAATAACCTAATGATGCACCTTATGGTTCTAGAAAAACAAGAAAAATTCAAACCCAAAGCTATCACAACAAAGAAATCATAACAATTGGAACAGAAATTAATAAAATTGACACTAAAAAAGCAACACAAGGAATTGATGAAATGAATGGTTGATTCTTTAAAAGAATAAAATGGGCAAATCCTTAGCCAATATTATCAAAATAAGGGGGGAAAACAGATCCATGCAATTAGATATTAAAAAGATGAGCCAGGCATGATGGCACACACCTGTAATCCCAGCACTTGGGAGGCTGAGACAGGAGGGTCCTTGCGAGTTTGAGATCAGCCAGAGCTACAAAGTGAGCTCAGAGCCAGCCTGAATTGCATAGTGAGACCTTGTCTTTAAAAAAAGAAAAGAAAGAAAAAGGAAAAGAAATTTAAAAAGACAAAATCACAACAGATTCTGCTGACATCCAGATCACTGGTTGCCACTGTACTTTGAGAAACTATAATCTTTTAGTGAAATGGAAAATTCAGAAAAAATGGAGTGATTTCTAGGCATATGAACTATATAAGCTGAATCAAAAAGATATACTGGATTTTTCAGGATTTTAACCCACTATAGCCAATGAAATTAAAGAAGTATAAAAAATAAAAACTAAGAAAGTACAGAATTGTAATGAGAACTTTAGAAAAGATCTAATGCAAGTACTCCTTAGACTCTTTAATGTAATGAAAAGTAAGGGAATATTCCTAAAGTCATTCCTGGAAGCTAGCACTACCCTGATTCCAAAACCACAAAAAGACAAGGGGGAGGAGGAGGAGGAGGAGGAGGAGGAAGAGGAGGAGAAGGAGAAGAAGAGGAGGAGAAGAGGAGAAAGAGAAGGAGAGAAGAAGAAGAAGAAGAGGAGGAGGAAAATGAGGAGGAGAAGAGGAAGAGGAGCAGGAGGAGGAGGAAGAGGAAGGAGAAATAAATAAATAAATAAATAAATAAAACAATTCTAAGCCAATCTCTTTGGTGAACACAGATGCAAAAATTCTTAATATTGATAAATAAAATGCATCAAATCACCAAAAAGTTCATACACCAGGACCTAGTAGAGATTATTTCAAGGATGGTTTAACATACCCAAATCAATAAATGCCATAATATATAACATAAACAGAAGAACAAAAATCACACGATTATCTCAATAGATGCAGAAAAAGCCTTTGACAAAATACAACATCCATTCATGATAAAACCCTAAATCTCAATATGATAAAAGCCACCTACAGGAAACCAATAGCCAACATCTTATTAAATGGAAGCTGAAAGCTTTTTCTCTAAAATCAGGAACCAGACAAGGATGTGCACTTTTGGTGCTCCTGTTCAATATAGTTCTCTAAACATTAGAGCAATTACACAAGAGAAAGAATCAAAAGGGATAGGGGAAGGAAGAAAGAAGTTAAATTATCATTATTTACAGATGACATCATCCTCTGTATACAGGATCTCAAAAACCCCACCAAGAGACTTCTAGAATTAATGATAAAATAATAACCAATTAATAACAAAATAGTGTAGCAGAACACAAAGTCAACACTCAAAAATTAATAGTGTTTCTGTACTATAATAAACTTGCTGAGAGAGAAATTAGGGAAACAATACTTTTTACAACATTATCAATCCACAGGCAGAAGCACACTTCTGTTGCAGTTAATACACATTTTTCAAATCTGCTTTCATAAAGCTCTTGCCAGAAGATCCCTACAAATAGGCACTTATGTTCACAAACACTATCCTTTCTACCTCCATTTTCTTTGGGTGGTTTAGATAATTCCAGAAATAGGACAAAGACCAGATCTTTGTAGATGTCTATCATAATGAAAGATAGGGATGAAGTATAGAAAATAGAAGATTAAAGCGCCTCGTGCAGCTATGGATGCAATAAAATACTCTTGAACTAGGAGATCTTTGGCAACAAAATGAAACTGTAAAGACTTTTCAACTGGGCATTTGCCTCAGTGTCACAGAAAAAGCAACGGTGCTCACACCCCTCTTCAGGAGCAGTGCCATCCTAGTAGCTCTACTCCCACCAAGATGAAGATGTTCAGAATCACATCAAAGTAAAACAGATTATGTGGGCAGCTGGACAAAGATACGTCCCATGGGAAGCAGACAAGAATTGGGAAGTTAGAAGGAATCCTGACAGTATCAAGAGATACCAAGAACTAAAAGTTTATTATGGCTGGAGGTTTAGCTTAGCAGCATAAGTGCCTGCTTGGCAAATGTGAGGTCGTGAGTTCGATCCCTGGTAAGCTCCCTTAATGCACCCAGCTGCCTCTGAGCTTCGATGGCTACAGCCAGCCATGCTTTCGGAAGCAGGTACTTTAAGCACAGAGAGGAGGAATGTAGAAGCTTCTCTGTGACCACAGCCATCACTTACAGTGCTGGGCCAGAGGTAAGAAACTCACTGAATGCCCCTGTTGAGAAATATGCTATTTCAGAAAAATTGTCTCTTCCTCTTTCCCAACCCTTGAACTTTCAAGGAATTTGAGGCACTGCAAGTTAATCAGGTCCTTGAGCTGAGTGCAGCTGGTTCTCCACATCCATAAGTTCCCATCCTCATATTTAATCAACTATTTAACCAGATAAAAAATATTCCATTTTTAAAAGCCGTGTCTGTATTGAACTTCTACAAACTTGTTTCTTATTGTTATTCCCTTAAGAATACATTGTAACATGTCTATATCTGTTAATCTAAGCAACCCTCCTAAAGGTAACAATATATAATATTACAGCCATTGTCAAATTCCTATCATCTTGTTTTGTAAACCTAAACTGTTATTGTATTTGGTTTCTTCTCATTTGTTGGTCTGTATTGCTTTTTGTTTTTCTTTTCTGTGTTTTTTTAATCTTAAATTAAAAAATACGTTGTAACAACTATTTGCATAGCTTTTTGTTTATTAGGTATTATAAATACTGTAATATAAGGATAAATTAAAGTATAAGAGAATATATACATATTATGTATAAATATACATATTTATACATATACATATTATGTATGTCATATAAATAATATGTATATGTATAATATATACATATTATGTATGTCATATACATAATATGTATATACTATACATATTATGTATGTCATATACATAATATGTATAATATATACATGTATATGTATAATATATACATATTATGTATGTCATAGTATATAAGACATAACTATCACTGGATTTTGGTATGTTAGGGGTCCTGGAATAAACTTCCTGAGCAAACTGAGAAACAAATGTACCTTTGCAGTACACAACAGTCTTTTGTAGTACACAACAGTCTTTCCTATCTAATTATTCCAAATCACAACATACATGACTGCCAGCAAGAGTAACAGTCAACATGCAGAGCTGTGAGACTGTAGTTTGCGTATGGGGATACCTTTTTGCTTCTCCAATCTCCTGTTTTCTTATTTTAAGGAACTTCATGTAATGTTACTTATCCTACCTCCTAATATTATTGTTGCATATTTATTTTATAATTATGGGTCTTGGGAGTTTCTAATAAGAAGAAATATAATCTGATAAATTAGTAAACCCTTACAGCAAGTTAGCTTACTGGGTTAGTCCTCTGAAATATAATTTTAAAGATGGCTATCAGGAGAAAAAGACTTAAAGAACACTCAAAATCACTATGCTGCATTCTAACTCTAAAATTTTGCCATTCTGTGAATAAATCTTTTGTAGTGGAATTTTAGATCCTTGCAGAAACTGAGAGAAGAAACTCTGTGGCACTGAAACACGACTTTACAACGAGTGAAACCACCCCCCAAAAAAACCCAGCAGTATGTTTTTACAGGTTGGCAATGCTGATAGTGGTACACAAATGCTTGACATGAATAATTCACAAGTTCAGTATTGCTTTTATTCACTTGTTTACAATAATAAAATATGGTTCAAGTGTATACAGAAAATTGTCACTGAGAAATGAGGAAGAAATCCATCACAATTCTCCTAGTAAAAAGAACCACAATGATGGCTTTAATCAAAACCAATCCTGAAAGATCCACGTCACCTCACCCGTGAAAAATGGCTTTCACTCCAGGAGTGAATCTAAGAATGACGTGTGCACATAGTTTCAATGGCTTCACGATAAAAGTAATAATAACTCAGGGAACTGAAACACGAGAAGAACCAACGGAATTCAGAGCAGATTCAGTTGGACAATTTATCAATGACATTGGGCAAATTGTTGCCCCTCTCTAGATCTCAGTCTTCTCATCCATAAAATCTCAGTTTCCTCATCTAGGTACACTAGATGGTCTCTAAAGTTCTGTTCAGATTTCAAATTCCATGAATTATTTTTAAAATACATTCTAATAAGTAGTCAGTGTTCACATAACATTAAACTTCATTTTTACCTAGTGATAAACATACTTAACTAAACAAAGTTGATCATCTTGCAATTTTGGATGACTGTCAATTATCAGTTGTCCCTGATCAACCATAGGAGGCAAGGGAGATCCCGCAGGCCTGACTAGGCCATGCATAGCCACCTCCATTGACCCCGAGGAGCTGAGGGCTTGTGAGGTGAGTTCTAGCACCCTTGCTCTCAGCTGGGGAGATCTCTGGACAATCATCCCCAGAGGTTAGGACACCACCCAGCTTTCTGAACAACCATCAGAGGCACAGAAGATTCCTCAGGCCTGGATAGGCCATGCCTAGCAATCTCCATTGAGCCCCTGGAACTGAGTGCGCTGGAGGTGATTTCCAGCATGCTGGGAGGAAAGCTTTAGAACATCACTCCCAGTGGTTAGGAGCCTCAGCAAGCTTCCTGAAACATCATTGGATGTTCGGGAGGTCATCCAAACATCATTGGAGGCATGGGAGGTCCCCCAGGCCTCACTAGGCCACGCCTAACCACCTCCATTAACCATGGGGAGCTGCCTCCCAAGTGAGTTCCAGCTCACTTACACTTAGAAGAGCTTTGGACCATTGCTCCCAGCAGTTAGGACCCTGCTCAGAGTCCTAGACAACCAGAGGACACACGGGAGGTCCCTGTGGGCCTGATTTTAGGCCATGCCCAGCGACCTCAAATCAGTCCTGGGAGATGTGCACACTCAAGGTCATATCCAGCATGCCTGCAGGAAGCTTTGGACATCGCTCAAAACCCAGAAATATAGAAAAATGACAAAACAAAAGATCACAATGCAATCTCAAACCTCCAGGACATCCTAAACAAGCCTAGGAGCCATGTACATAGAAGAAAATATAAGCCATACACCTGAAATGCCTGAAATGATATCAACTAAAATAAATTTTAAAACTCTGGGAAGCTATAAAAAACTCAAATCAGAAATAATCTCCCAGGTAAAAGAAAAAATGAAAAATGTAATGAAAGAAATGCTAAACACATCTGAAGAAGACATAGTTAAAAAAGTAGAGGAACAATGCAAAAAGATGGAAACCCTGAATGAACAATATATGAAACAAACAGAATGCATGAAGCAGATTCAAAGAGATATACAGGAAATCAAAAATTCCACTGAAAGTTGGCAAAACCTCCTCAATGAAAGTGAAGATAGAATTTCAGATTTTGAAGACAAGATTGCAGCTAGTGAACAGAAAAGGAAAGATCTTTTAAAAATAATAAGGAATCAGGAAGTAACAATTCAACAGCTGCAAGATGATGCAAAGAAAAACAATATAAGATTAATAAGAATAAATGAAAAAGAAGGGGACAACACAAATGATATCAAGAGACTATTTACAGAAGTAATAGCTGATAATTTCCCAAACATGAGAATGGAAACTGACATATGGATCAATGAAGTATATAGAAATCCAAATACCCATAACCAAAGTAAAACTACACCCAGGCATATAATAATCAACATTCCAGAAGTCCAACATAAGAATAGAATATTAAAAGCTGTTAGAGAGAAAAGACAGATCACATATAAAGAAAACTTATCAGAATCACAGCACATTTATCAACACAAACAATAAAGTGAAGAAGAGCATGGAGCGAAGTATTTCAGATCCTAAAGGAAAATAGACTGGTGAACCCTGCAACATAGACTGATGTACCCTGCAAAACTGTCCTTCAAAATGGATGGAGAAATAAGATACTTCCATGTCAAAGAACAGCTGAAGAACTTCATGATCACCAAGCCAACCCTGCAAAGAATGCTAAAAGACAATTTAGATACACTTAGGAAAAAACCACTAAGCAAGGCAGACAATTAAACAGAATGGAAAGATACAGACGCAACAGCAGAAAGATAACATGTCAACAGCAAACATATAACAGTTATGACCATTGTAAATGGTCTCAATGCACCAATTAAAAGAAACAGACTGGCAGAATAGATCAAGAAACAACATCCAACCATATGCTATTTACAAGAAACCCATCTAACCCAAAAGGATACTCACAGACTGAAAGTCAAAGGATGGAAAACAATACTTCATGCAACAGGAACCCAAAAAAAAAAGTGGAGGTAGCTATTCTGTTTGCAGACAATGTGAACTTCAAACCAATAATGATCAGAAGAGATAAAGAAGATCATTACATACTGGTTAGGGGAAAACTTCGAGAGGGAGAGATAACAATCATAAATATATATGCACCAAATTTGGGAGCTATACCAAACATGTATTGACAGAAACGAAAAATCAAATGAGGAATAACACAATTATAACAGGAGTCCTTAACACACCATTGACACAAAGGGACAGATCAACCAGACAGAAAATCAGCAAAAGGATAACAGAACTGAATCACACCTGTGAACAAATAGACTTGATAGACATATACAGAGTATTCCACCCAACAACATCAGAATATACATTCTTTTCAGCAGTACATGGAACATTCTCTAAAACAGACCATGTAATAGCCCATAGAACATACTTAAGTTAACGCAAAAGAACTGAAATTATCCCACACATGTTATTGGATCAAAGCACCATGAAACTAGAAATTAATGATAAAAGAAACCACAACAACCCCACAAACACATGGAAATTAAATAACACACTCCTGAGCAATCAGTGGGTCACAGAGGAAATTAAAGAAGAAATTAAACAGTATCTACAAGCAAACAAAAGCGCAAATACAGCTTACTGGAATCTGTGGGATGCAATGAAAGCAGTCCTCAGAGGAAAAATTATTGTAGTGAATTCCCACATTAAGAAAACAGAATGAATGCAAATAAACAACCTGATGCTACACCTCAAACATCTAGAAAAAGAAGAGCAAGTCAAGCCCAAAGTCAAAAGAAGGGAGGAAATTATAAAGATCAGAGACAAAATCAATGCAATAGAGACTAAGAAAAAAAATCCAAAGAATCAATGAATCAAAGAGTTGAAAGAATAAATAATAAATTTATAATAAATAATAAAGAATAAAAAATAAATTTATTCTTTGAAAGAATAAATAAAATTGATAAGCTCCTAGCCAACTTTATTTTTAAAAGGAAAGAAAAAACTCAAATTCATGGAATAAGGAATGAAAAAGGTGAAGTCACTACAGACTCTGTGGAAAAACAGAAGATCATCAACACCTATTTCGAAAACCTCTACTCGCAATAGATTCAGTAACACAGAAGAAAAGGACAGATTCCTAGAAACATATGAACTACCAAAGCTGGGTCAAGAAGATGTAAAACTGCTGAATAACCCAATTTCTATTAATGAAATTGAAAATGTAGCTAAATGCTTACCAACAAAGAAGAACCTACACACAGATGGATTCACTGCAGAATTCTACAAGAAATTCAAAGAAGACTTAATGCCAACACTCCTCAAATTCTTCAATGAAATTGAAACGAAAGCAATTCTTTCTAACTCAGTCCTGGAAGAAATGTTACTCTATTATCAAAATCTGAGAAAGACCCAACTAAAGAGAACGACAGGCCAAACTCCCTAATGAACATAGAGGCAAAAATTCTCAATAAAATATTGGCAAACAGAATGTAGAAAATCATGAAGAACATTATACACCACAACCAAGTGGGATTCATCCCAGGCATGCAGGGATGGTTCAACATATGTAAATCAATAAATGTAATCCACTGTATCAAGAACCAAAAATAAGAATCACATTATCATTTCTATAAATGCAGAAAAAAAGCTTTTGATAAGGTCCAACACTTATTCATGATAAGAGCCTTACAGAGAATTGGAATAGATGGTCTTTATCTCAATATGATTAAAGCCATCTATGACAAACCAACAGCCATTATCGTACCAAATGGCCCAAAACTGAAAACCTTTACCCTAAAATCAAGCACAAGACAAGGATGTCCATTATCACCACTCCAATTCAACATAGTGCTGGAAATACTAGCCAGAGCAATTAGACAACACAGAGAAATAAAAGAGTAGGGATAGGAAAAAAAGAAGTTAAATTATCATTATTTGCAGATGACATGATACTCTACATAAAAGACCCCCAAAACTCCATTGAAAGACTCCTAGATATAATAAATTCAGCAATGTAGCTGGATACAAAGTCAACACTCAAAAATCAATAGCATTCCTAAACACTAACAACAAAATCACTGAGAGAAATAAGAGAAGCCACAATAGCATCTTAAAAATGAAATACTTAGGAATCAATCTAATGAAAGAAATAATAGATTGACTCAGGAAAAATTATAATACTCTGAAAAAAGAAATCGAAGAGGACTTCAGAAAATGAAAGACATCCCTTGCTCATGGATAGGAAGAATAATATTGTGAAAATGGCCATTCTCCCAAAATTTTTATACAGATTTAATGCAATCCAAATCAAAATACCACCAGCACACCTCATAGATCTAGAGAAGTCACTCCTAAAATTCATCTGGAACCAGAAGGGACCTAGACTAGCAAAGACAGTTCTGAGCAGCAAAGGCAAGGCAGGAGGCATCACAATCCCTGACTTGAAGTTATATGACAAAGCTACGTAATAAAATCAACATGGTCCTGGAATAAAAACAGACCTGAATATCAATAGAACAGTTTAGAAGATACAACTACAACTACAAGCACACTCAGCTCCTTTCTCTTTGATAAAGGAGCCAAACATATCCACTGGAAGAAAGATAGTCTCTTTAATAAATGGTACTGGAAAAATTGGCTCTCCATATGCTGAAAATTAAAACTAGACCCATGCCTATCATCATGTACTAAACTAAAGTCTAAATGGATCAAAGATCTAAATATTAAAACAGAAACACTAAATCTGTTGGAAGACAAATTAGGTAAAAATCTTGTAGACATAGGGGTAGGTAGAGAATTCATGAACAACAATCAAACCACATGGAAAATACTTCCCAGAATCAACATCTGGGATCACATCTTATTAAAGAGTTTCTGCATGTTGAAAGAAATCTCCAGCATTGTGAAAAGAAAACCCACAAATGGGGAAAAAATCTTAGTGAACTGTCCCTCAGACGAAGGACTTCTGTCTAAAACATATAAAGAATTTAAAAAAATCAGACCCGCCGAAATTCAAAGACCCAATGCAAAAATGGGCATCTGAGATGAACACACAGCTCTCAGATGAAGAAATAAAAATGGCAAATAAATACGTGAAAAAAATGTTCAGCATCATTAGTCATTAGAGAAATGCAAATTAAAACCACACTGAGATTCCATCTCATTCCAGAAAGAATGACCAGGATAAAGAAAACTACCAACAACAAATGCTGGAGAGGCTGTGGAGAAAAAGGAACTCTCCTGCACTGTTGGTGTGAGTACAGACTGGTGCACCCACTGTGGACGTCAATCTGGAGATTCCTCCAAAAAAAAGCTGGGATTGGAAGTGCCAGCTATTCCACTTCTTGGGATATTCCTAGAAGAACTGAAAACATCATACCACAGTGATATTTGTGCACCCATGTTTATAATAGCACAACTTGTAATAGCCAGATCTTGGAAACAACCTAAATGCCCATCAACTGAGGAATGGATAAAAAAACATGTGGTATTTTTATGCAATGGAGTATTACTTAACTATAAAGAATGATCACATTGAGATACTTATAAATAAACAACTTGAAACCGTACTTACAAGTAAAATAAATCAAACTCATATTTATAAACACTATATAGTCTCCTTATTGTAAGAAATGGTAAGAGTATATGAGACTTTATGGTGATCATGGTTCCCCATATATTGCTTTGAAGTCTTATAATATTTTCATTCATTGATTAGAATGGTTTTATTGTTTTGTTTGATTTTATTATGTGTGATGGTATAAACAGCTACTTTGAAGAAAACAAGACACTATGGTAGCCATGGCTGATTTAATATCATCTTGCTTTGAAGTCCTACCATGCTTTTGTTCTTCTGTTTCCATTGGTTCTACCATGTTGTATCTTATTGGATTTTAATATGTGTGATAGCATAAACAAATTTTTAAGGAAAATGAGATATTACAGTAGCCATTATTCATTATCAGCTATTTGGTTTTGAATGTCTTACAATACTTTCATTCTCTTGAATGGTTTTATACTACACTGTTATGTTTGATACCACTGTGTGTGAAAGTATGCTCAACTATTTCAAAGAAAAGAAACATTACAGTAGCTACTGCTGATATCTGGTTGTCTTGTCATGAAGTGCTGTGTTGCTTGCATTATTTTGTTCTGTTTTGCTTTGTTCTGTTCTCTTTTGTTTTATTCTCTTTAAAATAAAATCAAACAAAACATTAGTCTCCATCTTAAAAGGAAAAAAAAACTATCAGTTTTCCACATAGGAAATGATAAAACATCCTGATAAGATAAACTAAAAAATTGATACCTCATAGTTAATAATTCCTTCTAGGGTATTATTAAAATCTACTATCTTCACATTGTCAATATTCTTATCTGATTAATTATTCTCAAAGAAATCAGTTCAGAATTTTTAAATTTTAAAATTCTTACGTAGAACTGAGGTAAGCATAATACTTGTCTAATACTGGCCCATGGCCAGCTGCTTTGTTTACTTTTTAAAGATTAGCAGGGACCATAGGCCAGCTCAGTGGAATAGCACCAGTCTAATATGCACAAGGCCCTGGGTTCAACCTTTAGCACCGCACCGAAATACACACAAACATACAAATGAACATCCCTGAAACTATTCACTCCAGAACAACAAATAGAACTTTGGCAACAATTGACATCTGCCTCTGCACACTTCTGTTAAATCCTCACGTCTGCCTCTCAGAGATAATCACTGTGCTGAATTGGCTCTATCTTCTTCCTTTCACCATCAGGTTTATACCTAAATTATATTTTTTATTAAGATTCATGCTTTTTGCTGTACGTAGGTTCACTTCATTCATTTTCACTACTACATGACATGCTATTGTGTGATAATAGAATAACTTATGTTTCTTCTTATCAATGAACATTTGGGCTGCGTTGTGTCAAGCTTTTGCTATTATAAGCAATAACACTACAAACATTCTTATGCAAGTTTCTAGGTGCATGTTTGCTAAACTTCTCTCATGTGGAAATTAAAACGCTAAGTCATAGTGAATTTAGATACTTAATGTTAAAAGAGAATATAAAATTGTTTTCTAAAGTGTTTGAACAAATTTCATACATATGAAGGAAGTAAAAAGATCCTTTTTTAAAATTACCTTAAATTCTGTCAATGAAATGGATGATACGGTATCTCATATGGTCTTGAGTTAAATTTCTTTGAAAGCAAATGAGATTGACATCTCTTCATGTTTATTAGACTTATCTGATTTTTTGTAAAGTTTTTACATCTTGCTATCAAAGGACAGAGGATATATTTCTCCTTAACTAGGCTTCGATATTCTTCAATAAAGTTTTATTATGATCACCCCCAGGTCTTATTGATCCTTAATAAAATTCATGTTTGTTAGCTGGGTATGGAGGTACATACCTGTAATCCGAGCACTCTGGGAGGCTGAGGCAGGATTACAAATTTAAGCCCAGCCTGTACAATTTAGCAAAATCCTATCTATGAATGAATGAATTCTATATATGGAGCATAGTGTGAAGGCCTTTGGTTCAAACCCTAGAATTCCCCCTTCCCCAGAGAAAACCATGTTTGTTGTTGTTAAAGATGGTGTCTCTTACTTCTTCTATAAATACGACTGATTTCTATATATTAATGTTATGTTCACCCCCAATGGTGACCTCTCAAAATCCTATTACTTCTAGGGCAAGTTTTTTCTCTTTATTTTTTGCTGTTAAGTAAGACATTCGCAAAAAATGGCCTTTATTTTCTCTTTATCAGTCTTTTTTTTTTTTTTTTTTTAAACCAGAGACCAGGAAACACTTGTCAGACAGGTGCTTATGCCACTGAGCTAAATCCCTGGCCCTTCTTTACCAATCTTGGACTGTGCCTCTGTTTCTTTCTCTTGGATTTGATACTGACACCTCCAAAGTAACCACAAGTACAAGTAACAATGGTAGAAATTCTCTTCCTTATTCCTGACTTCAAAGGAAAATGCTTAGAGCACATCCCAAATTAAGATAAAGTTTCTTTTAAATATTTTTGTACACATTACCAAATAGAGAAAATTCTCTACTACTAAGAGTTTTCTTATAAACCAGTGCTGAAGTTTATTAAATTTCATATATCTATTTAGCTCCTTTAGCTAAGGATATCAAGATTTATTTTCCTTAAATTTTTTTTTTCTTTTTGAGAGAGGGTCTCGCTATGCAGTTCAGCCTGGTCTTGAGCTCACTTTGCAGCCCAGTGGTCTCAAACTTGCAACAATCCTCCTGCCTCAGCCTCCCAAGTGCTGGGATTACAGGCATGAGCCACCACGCCTGGCTGATTTTCCTTAAATTATTAATGTAGTTAATGGCATTTATATGTTTTTCTGATATTAAGCTACCCATTTGGAGATGACCCCAACTGGTTCATAATAAATCATCTTTTCAATATACTGTCAGACTCCACTGCTATTATTTTCTTTAGGATTTTTATGTTTATCTTGTACTATGAGTGAAATAAATCTATTCTTTTCCTTTCTCTTACAGCTCTTGTCTGTTGAGATATCAGTGAACCTCCTCAGAATGAGCTGTGAGTATGCTTCCTACTTTTAATGAAAGACCTCACTGATTATTAGAAGGTCTGTTCATAAAAGCAGAGGTCTTCTGGGTTTTGTTTTTGCTTCTTTGTAGAAAGATTTTAACATGTTAAGTTAGTTAATTTTAATTTGTGATGAGTAATGTAACAAGACTACTCAGGATTTCTATTTTCAAATTAATGTGTTGGTGTATAATTTTTTCTCAAAATTTGTCTATTTCATTCAATATAAAACTTGTTTTTAAATCCTTTTTTTATATCTTGAAGCATTTTAGCCTTTTCAAAGTAATGTGGTGCTTTTTTCTGCAAAAAGATTAATTTATAATCTTATCAGATGCTATTTTTTACTTTCAGCTGTCCAGAAAAATTCATAAAACTCCACTGCCTACATCATATACAATATGTCACCAGAGCACAAAAGATAAAGAGGCATATCTAATACAAGCCTAGAATCTTTTCAAAACTGTAAGACATCTAAATTTACTTTATCAATAGCCTATGCAGAGTCCTTTGTTTTGGCTACTTGTCTATGCTTTTTTTTTTTTTCCAGACACAGCTGAGGAATGGTGCCATATCACACTCTAATTATACACACATGTTCTAAATTTCAGTTGGTGCTGGCATAGTAATTACAGCTTTTCATACTTCATTGATAAGACTCAATGGCTATATCCAGTGTCAAGCAAAAAAAAAAAAAAAAAATTAGCCAGGCACAATGGTGAATGCTTATAACCTCAGCTACTTGAAGCAGAGGTAGGAGGATCAAAGTTTGATGTCAGCCTGGACAACTTAGTGAAATCTGGTCTCAACGTAAAAAATAAACAGGGCTGGGAGGTAACTTGGCAGAAGAGCATCTGCTCAGTGTACACCACTGCAACTCTTGGTTCAGTCCCAGCATAAAATAAACCTAATTCCTTTATGACACCTAACATTTACAGAGTCACAATATACTTTTACACAGAAAGCTAAATTTATAGAGAGGTTAAGGCTCTTATGTTTTAAACTGTATCTAACATTTTGAATATAGAATATTAGGAAAGTACGTTCTTTGGTAATTCCAGTCCACACATGAGAGACTGATTTTCTGGGGGACAGAGCTTTCCACATCAAACTCCATGCTGCCATGTCTGGACCCTGAAAGAGAGGATAAGAAGGGGAGCTGGATGCTGAGACCCCTTCTGACAGGCAGGAGCTTAGGGGGCAGCTAATTCCTAGACCAGGGCTTCTCAGGCTTTAGCATGCATTCGAATTCTCTGTATACCTTGTTTAAACACACTTTGTAGTTACACAGGTCTGGAATGCAGTCCGAGAATCTGCATTTCTAAGAAACTTCAGGTGATGCTACTGTTGTTGGGTTCTTTCAGATGGCTTCGGATGAGGGACTTTTTAGCCAGATAGCTGCTGAGTTCTCAAGCTCTGTCTCTTTGCAGTTAGTAAACATGATTTTCACACACAAAATGAAGCTTCTATGGAGAGATGCCACAAGTGTGTGTGAACTTCTAGTTTGTCACCAGGACATTTCAGTTGGATCATCATCTGACTGCTGTGCTAGGCTACTCTCAGGAACACTGCTCATCACAAGAGCTCCATCTAAATGCAATTTTCACACAGACGTTCGAAAGGGAGTAGGACTAGGTTCTATCACTCCATTACCTGTGAATGAATTGTTTCTCTACAAAAATATATCTTCGAGGAAATGCACCTTCTGTGATCTCAGCCTTGGGACAAACAAGCAGCTACCACATCCTTGAAATGAGGCACCAGGGGCAATCAATTCATTCTCCATGCTGCCCACCACCCCCCTCCCCAATCCTCAGGAGACTAGAAAGATACTTACTGAGGAAGAGAAGGTCCTCCTCCTGTACTGCCCAGAGAACATTAGTCTCTGGTGTAAATAAGAGAGGCAAGTTCATTAAACTCACAGGTCTCTAATTAACCCCTTATGCCCTCCTGGTTGGGGCTGACTTTAAAGCAGATGTTTTGTGTGCATCATTGCCTACTTAATGCAAGAAATATATTTGCAAAGTGGATTGTAAGTCAAAAACTGTTTTTGCCTTTTAAGTGAATGAATGTTTTAAATATACTACAGAGGCTGGGGGTATAGATCAGTGTAGAGCACTTATCTAACATTTCCAAAGCTCTGGTTCAATCACCAGCACCACAAAAAACAAACAAGAAATATTAGCTTTTTAAAAGAAAACAGTATAAATTATTCTGTACAATCACCACTTTGATAAATAGCTGGATTTTTAAATGCTGTTTATATAAAATAGGATATAAGGTAAAGTAAATTTGAACAAATAAACTAAAACAAGTTCTGTAGTTTCAGATTAAGCATAATCCTATATTTATTAGAAAAAGGATTATCTTACTTAGCTTTTCAGGAATAAGATGCTTTTGGCAAGCTTTGAATTATAGTTTAATTCCTTGGTACAATAAAAAATACCTTTCCTCATTTTGTGACTATCAGTCCTTACTCTTTCAATGAAACACTTCTAAAACAATGTCTATCTGTGACTATTTCATGTAAAACATTCTTTGTTAAACTATTAACCAAATTTTTCCCTTTCTTCATTCAAAGGATACTGTCCAAAATTAGTTGAGTGAGAGCACGGTATGCTGACAAATCAGACATTTCAGAGATTTGGTTGTAGGAAAAATCCACCTTCTGGTAAGAAAAAGAGAACAATATTTTACTTATTATTTTTCATTCATACTCATCACAACAATTAAATGAACAAGAAGGTACCTCTGGCTTTGGAGTTAGAGCTCATCACTGAGAAAACACGAAGGCTAACACACACGTACCACTGGCCATTTCCTCACCAGCATCTGTTGTCTGTCCACTCTAAAGGACATGAAGGAAGTGAGCCCTCCCACAGGAGATCCCAGTAGCCTAAACTCTTCCCCTTCCCACAGCCTCTCTCTACTTTTGGAATTTATTTTCAACTCTTGCTCTTTCTTTACCATTCATCTCCATTCCACAGTCACCACCATGTTTTTCGTGCTCTTTGATACCCAGTGAAACGTATCCAGTCTGTTTCTATGCAAAGCTTGCTGCCTTTGCCTGAGTCTTTTCTGATCCTGTCGTGGCATCTTCTCCCAAGTCACCTAGCTGCCAGAATAGTCGATCTTACTCATCCCTCAAGCTACACCTGTTCAACTTGACATTTCTTAAAATTGACTGTTTTAAAGAAAGAACTTTCAGCAACATCTGTTGTCCCTAGTCAAAACATTAGAGAAGGGGCTGGTGCTTTAGCTCAGTGGCAAGGCATATGAGGTCTTGGGTTCAGTCCCCTGCACCAACATCGAGAGGGACCGGAGGGGTTCGGGGGAGAGAAGAAGAAGAGGAAGAGAAGGAGGAGGAGAAGGAGGAGGAGGAGGAGGAGGAGGAGGAGGAGAGAGAAACAAAAAATTTTTGAATCATTGCTTTGATAACTTTCTGGGCACCATGAAATCATTTTCTGAAAAATTATCAAGTAATTTGTATTATACACACTACTCTTACTTTTTCATGACCTCTAAAACTGTGATTCCACCCAAAAACTTTACTAAGGTTGTTTTAGCCATGCATTAAATGCTAAATACTCTAAATACAAAAATAAATAATAAAAAAATTGAAAAAACATAAGTAGCAAAAGTAGAAAGCTGCTTAATTACAATATAGCAACAGAACGCAAAGTAAAACACAAGTTTGCAACCTATTGAAGCAGGAGAAATGTACAATTCGTTAAGTCAACATAAATTCATACAATACAAATGGCAGGTATATAACATGCACACTGGGAAATAAGCAGCTAGACATGAGGTAAATGGAGTTTAGCGTTCATGTTTTCTCCTTATGTAATAATGGTGGACTGGAAATAAACATATGGGCTTACTTGTAACTGACACTTATCCACCAACACCTAACTGTATCTCTGACAGGGCTCTATGTCAATACCACTCCTTCTAAATACCTATGATGCTAGGTTTCTTGAAAGATTTTAAAGGAGTTGTGATGTTGTTCTCAGTCCCCCTGGAACCCACATCTTACAGGAAGTAACCATCAAATCAAATGAACACTTCTCACCTCTTAAGAGCAAAAGCATTGTAAGAAACCTAGGAGTACAAGCACAAGCCCCTGCTCTTTATAAAGAAATGCATGCTCTCGCTGGGTAGTGGCAAAAGGCTTGTATATATTAAATAAAAAAAAAAAAGTAAATCTTCTCAAGAGGGTGGGACATAGGCCTGTCCAACCTGACTCTGGAAAGGTACAGACATGGGCTCTCAGACATAGCGTTCAATCTCAGTTCTCCTACTTCCGCAAAGGTCAACTAAGAAACTTAATTTTTCTGGGTTTTCAATGTCCTCATCTGTAAAATGGGCCAGCTGACTCACAGATTAACCAGGAGGATTAAACAAGAAAATGTGTCAAAAACTCCAGAAAGCCTCAATCATTCCTTCTCAGGTCCCTCTGGAGTTTGCATAAAGTTGAAACACCTCACACCAGGGCAGTTTGCACTTGGCAAACTCTTTACTAAAGTTACCAACATATTTGCTCTGAATTCTCCAAGAAGCTGGAACCTTAAAGATGTAGCATAAGTTGTTTTCAGTTGGCTGTGGGGTCTCTGGGGAGTGGGTAAGGCAGAGGCGACTGGAAGGGAGTGCAAGGAGGTTTCCCATGCGGAGGGGTCATACGTTACTGTGGCCAGTTTCCCTGGGGCTCAGAGCGAGGTGAACAGGACCGCAGAGCAAAAAGGAAATGGCCCTGCAAATACAGTTCTTGATACCTTGGAGACTTTGCAGTTCCACACTGAGTACCGAAGGGCCCCAATGTGACTGATTTGGACAAAGCCATGTCACTGTCACTCTGGGAATAACTCTAATTTCAAAAGAAAAAAATACAGTACTAATAAAAAAGGAATGATGTGAAACAATAGGGGGAAAGGTATTATTACTCTCCAAAGGGTAAGATCAAATTCTTCCGATCAAATAGATTTTCATATTTGTGGGGACCTCAGAGGAATACTTCAGATCTAAGTTAACTGGGTTTGCAAATAAATAGATAATAAAGAGCAGTAACTGACGTCCATTCCTTAAGATACACTTTATTAAACTGGATGTGGTAGCACAAGTTTGAAAGCCCAGCCTCTGGAGGCTGAGGCAGGAATGTCACTGTGAGTTCGAGGCCAGCCTGGGAGACATAGTGACTTGAAGGCCAGTCTGAACTACATGGGATACCTCGTCTCAAAAAATTAAAAAAGAACACATTTTATTAAATATCTGAATCCAACAGAGAAACACTAAACACAGCCTCTGTGATGATTCTCAAATTTGTCAACATACATATTAGAATTATTTGGGGGTCATCCAACATTTCCAAAGCCTAGTTTCACTTTGAACCACATAAATCAGAATCTCTAGCATGGAATCCAGATCTCAGTAGATGTTAAAATCCCAACAGGTCATTCCAATGTTCAGAAAATTTGGGGAACCTGTGCTCTACAATCTCTCATGATCTCTATATTTAAGTATGGGCCAGTAGCCAGGACATCAGCAGGAAAGCTATAAGAAATCAGTCTCGGGGCTGGGGATTTAGCTCAGTGGCATAAGCACCTGCCTTGCAAGCAGGCAGTTGTGAGTTCGATCCCCGGTACCGATAAAAAAGAAAAAGACAAAAAAAAAAAAAAAAAAGAAATCACAGTCTCTGTCTCATCCCTACCTGCCAGGCCGGCTGCTAGTTTTCACAAGAACCATGAGTTTGAGGTGGGGTGTACTCGGAGGTAGGAGATACAAAGTTTTATGGGGCAGCAAACTGTTCCCCCAAAATGCTGTGCACTGAAAGTTCATTTCTGCTTCAGAAGTAACGAAGCAAATGCCGAGAAGCAAGCATGGAAATCTGAGAGCACTGTTTATTTTTAAAAAGTAAAAGTTGGATACTCAACAAAGCAAACTTTAAACACCTGGGAAATTTTTACAAATTTTTTTTTAGATAAAACTGCTCTAGAAAAATATATGCAATAATGACTAATATTAAACAAGGGCACGAAGAGAACAGAAGGAAATAACTTCAATACTGGGTTTCTAGCAACACTTCCTAAAAAGTCTGTGGTGACAGACTGGCTTCCTTTTCCTTCTTTTTTATTTTGATTGGGATGCTTACATGATTTACCCCACAATATTCTGTCAAGTTCCTCCTTTAGTGATAGTTTGCTTATTTAACGTACTTTGAAAACAACTTCACACACGTAATTAGCACACTAATAAAACGTACCTTGAGATTTTTGGGTGGCTTGAAGTTGAAGAATGTAGTCAGTTTATTTTGAGAAGCGTTAAGTTCTAGAAGATAAGGCATGTAACTCACACAAGACAAATCTGGGGGGAAAGCAGACACAGCACAGCTCAGCCAATAAAATAACTTGAAAAAGTCATTTTAAAACAGCATATGTTACATCAGAATATTTTTACATTATGCCAATTACACGTACATCTTAAGTATTTTAGATGAGTGAAATAAATGAAATTTTTAAAAATGGGCAAAATATTTTTTAAAGTGTGGAAACTCCTCTGGTTCTTACCTGGGGCCTGCCCTTCTCTTCCGTCCCCCGGTTTCTGGGACATCCAACAAATGGCTGAAGTCCCTTGCATGGCCCTGCTTGCCCTTCCACACGCTGCTAACACCTAAATGCTTCCAAAATTACCAGCCTTCAAGGAAAGGATGAGAAACTAAAGCTTTAGATAATCCTCTTGATAATTAGCCCCTAAATAACTGAATTAGGTCTTTTCAGAAGATTGGAAATGCCACAATTAGGGAACTCTCTTTGTTGTAAATTCAATTTTGTTTTAGTTGGAATTAATCCTAAATCTCATTAATTATTTGACATGATTTAAATCATTGCTATTATTTTAATTTGACTCCAGATTGGTTCAAAATTACATTTGAATTTTGCATCTTGCCCCAGCAAATATCCTGAAATTTAGATACTAAGTAAAAGGACTACATGCTAATAGATTCCAAATGGAATTACATGCCAAACATAAAAGCTGTGAAGCATTGTTTTGCTTTTCTCTGCCACTTTACAGCAGCGGTACTTTGGGAAGGGAACGATCAGGAATAACCAGCTAATAAGAGTCACAGCCTTGTCACTACCAATAATTCATTTCATTACCTGCAAACAGTAACAATAACAGTATCTTTCCAGTTCTCTGACTCTGAAGTGTAGCTGAAGCTATTATAATTGCTCGGAGGAGGTCTCCTAGTAGGTGAAAGCAACCTCCACATCCAAACCCAAGCACTGCACTTCTACCTTTCACCGAGTGGTACACACACCACAAGAGGTTAGGGTGCTGGGGGAGGAGAAGCCTCCCCTGGGAGAGGTGGGGCAGGCAGTGTGCAAAGGCTTCCGGCCCCTTTCCTTCTCAAGAGACATTAAAGCCACAAAATCCCCATCAAACCACATCCTACATGTAATTGGCCCTAGATTAGATAATAAATTGGGACATTACCATTTTGGTACAAATGAATGAGCCAATCAAGAAGCTGCCTTGAGAGAAAACCTAAGGAGGAAGTAAATACTCTATGACTTGTGTCTATCTGTCCATTCTGAGCTCAGCTGTATGTCTGTCAGAGTAGTCTCAGCTCTATTAACTTCCAATGGATCCCAAACTCCTGTTGGAGCTGATCCTTTTGTCATACCGTGGATATCTGTCTGTAAGCAGAAGCAGCAGCTACGCAGTACATAAAGACAAGTGAGGGTGAATACATTTCACACTTTGTAGAGAGCCAATGTTTTTAAAAATCACCATGACAAATGATCTCTGGTCCGAGTGGCCAGATACCAAACTCCAGCATGCCACGTAGTCCCCACTCAGTGTAGTGACCTCCTTGTCCACCAGGTGGCAGGAGCACCTCACATCTACATTAAGGTTCTCAAAGTGAGGTTCTGAACCAGTTTTGTGAGCCTCAACCAAGAACTTAAGTCAAACTGCAAATTTTTAGGCTCATCCCAAATCTGCTGAATCAGATGCTCTGAGGGTGGAATCCGGATATGCGTTTGAACATCTCCCAAGATTACTCTGCTGCAAGTTGAAATTTAGTCTGCATCATCAGAACAGCACGAAGGTTGTCATCACAAAAGAGAAATACGCTGCTGTACCCAACACAAAGTAGACACTCAAAGATTTGAGAAATAAGTTAAGTTGGGCTGCCAGGATTACTAGAGACTGATCTGGGTGAGAAGAAAAGCCTTGACCCCAGCTGTGGACTCCCTGCTCGTGTGGCATGGACATGAAGACAAGTCACACTTTGCTTGGTGTTAGGACCAAGCTTAGTCAAAGCCTCCTCCTACCTCTCTGCAATCTCTTGTCCTTTGGCAGCCTCAGAAGTGTGGGGAGGGTGGAGCATTCCGGCCAATAACATGAAAAAAGTCTTTCTGATGATATGATCATCATATTCTAGGATTTGCTTTAAAATTACCTTAAGGTAGAGCACAGAGAGAAATAGATGAAACACAACTGTAAGCTGAAATTGGGCCACTGGCTGATAGCTATTGAACTTCAGTACACATGCCAGTATTCTCTCTATGCAGCTGTTTGTAATTTTCAAAACTAATTTTATAAAACTATAAAAAATTCAGTCTTTTTCATATGGGCTAAAATATTTCTTAGCTATTGAAAAGAGTGAATTTTAACTATTAGAGTCATACAGGAAGGGATCGGAAAATAGAAAATCATATCAGCAACATCTGATTTAATCAGGAGAGAAAGCAGGTCAGAAATAATGATTTGCTTTCTTCTCTAGAAGTGTAAAGAAAAAAATTGTATGCTGTTAAAAACGAGACCAGAATACAGCAGCAAAAATCAAGCTTTGAAGAAGATGTGACAATTACATGACTAATTCCCTTAAATATGAACAAGGTGTTGTAACAAATATATAGAACTACAGATGGTAGAGTTGAGTTGAAAGAATCAACTAAACATGTAGAGAGTAAGAAAAGACAGAAAAGTAAATTTGTGAACCCCTGGTGCTCAAATAGGAATAGAAATAGCTAGACATGGTTGCAATATAAATACAAAAGTGAGCTAAATAAAAGAGTTCACTATAGAAAAAAACACTCATCTGCATTAAATAACTAACAGAAAGAAAGAAAAAAATTATCATTCAGGAAATATTGTAGAGATGATATCCGATCTTTTAAAAGGAAACCTAAAGCAAACATGCCCTCTCCTACTTTTATTTATCCTTGAGTGGGTATCGGCCGTATCATCATAGTGCAGACGCCTGCCTCCTCCTCACTCATCAGTCACTGATGCTTTTGAGGGAGAGGGAGCGTGGGAAGCAAAGCAGTAACAGGTAAACTGATCTACAAACCACTTATGACAAGTTTGGTCTCATTAAACCATGTTATATACTGCAACAGTTAAATTCTGCAATCAGCGCACAATCTGCTAAAATAACAATTCCATACCTTCAATTTTATTCACTGAAAGATCCAACTTCTGCAGGTGAACATATCCACTCAAAATGCTAATGTTGGTTAAGTCACAATCCTGAGAAAATAAAAGACTTTAATATTGCTTTGGAAGGTTAGTAGCCGGCCTTGTAGTATCTGGAAATCATTGTCAATGGAAAGAAATCTAGAATTTCTTTCAAAAATACAGAGGTGAGCAAACAATATCTGAAGCCTATACTAATAGGATCTCAAAACAGACTATAGGCCCCATCAAAAAAAATCCCTGTGAAGGAAATAATAGCTTAGAAAATGTGTGTTGTTAGCAACACGACAAGAAAAGGCAAATTAAAACAGTGTTCATGAAGACCTTTACAGCACAGTTTTATACTTTTTTTAAAACACACAAAATAGCAATAAAGACAAAGCTTTTATCTAGTAAAAGAAAAAGCAAATGCCTAGAATTTAAATGCCATTTTAAGGAGAGTTCACACCTAATCAGGAGATCATTAATACTACTACTTTCATAAGAGCTCTTTCCATTTTCAAAGCTCTTTCACAAGAATCTCAGCTGATCAAACACATTTATGGGATACATAGGGCAGATTATTCTCAGCTTAGAAATGAGGTACAGAGAGGTACGTTAAGGTGCCCCAAGTCACAGAGCAATTAGAGAGAAACAATATTCAACTTTCCTCAGCCCGTCTTTAAAATTCACTCCTGGAAACTTTGCTTCTAGGGAACTTCAAGTGAGGGAATCACATCCTTAAAAAGGAATTTGAGGGCTGGGGATTTATCTCAGCAGCAAGGTCGTGAGTTCAATCCCTGGTGCCAAAAAACAAACAAACAAACCAAAAAAAGGAATTTGAGCCTGTGGAACAAAGATTACTATGATTATATATGTCGTGTTGTTACAATCAGAAAAAAAAAACAAAGAAAAATCATTATAAGCAAGCTGTCATATACGATAATGATGACTGTGTAATGCAGACTGCTAAAAGAATAATACTGAATATGTACTATGTACTAGACATCAATGAGCTTGGCATGATTCAAAATAAAATGATAAAATAAGATATATTGTGTCCTTAAGAAATGTATGACTTAGAAGAAAAAGATATGTACACAAGTAATAAAAGGAGGTAAAAAAATAATGTTTAATGTAAGTAAGATTTAAAGGAGGGAAGTCATTGAACCAGAACATGTATTCAGTAAGACAGGTTAATAAGGCCAAGTAATTCAACACGTAAAATCTCCAACGTAAGGAGGTCAGTGAAAAAATAAATTAAGCTTCAGTCTCTCCAGCTGGAATAAAATTCAAAGGATTGCTTTTTTGATAGATCAATTTAAGGCATGGTACCACATGCATAAGTAGAATATTGATTGAAAGGGATGAGTGTAGGGCTGTGCAGGCTGCTGGAACTGCATCGTGCTGTGACCTAATGCGGTGCATGTGCACCTGTGTGTTATTGCCTGGCTGGCTGAGTCATCCATAAATAACGTTGTAAAGTAGTAAGAGTAAAAGATTATAACCTTCTTTATATGTGTAGTACCAGGAATTGAACTCAGGACCCTGCGCTTGCCAGGCAGTCACTGCACCTCTGAGCCATATGACCAGCAAGATTCTAGCCTTATTAACCTGATCTCAAACAACACACCACAACACAGGTGAAAATAATTCAACATTCCTTGAATAGTTTACTGATTCAAACCCAAAACAGTCTTCCCTGAATTAGCCTGTCATGAAGCCAAACATGGTGCTACCATACAGTTGCTGTGCTTTCTTTTTCTTTTTCTTTTTCTATTCTAGGCTGACCCTGAAATCGCTATGTAGCCCAAGTTGGCTTCAAACTCAAGGCAATCCTCCTGCCTCAGCCTCCCAAGTCCTGCGATTACAGGCATGTGCTACTATATCTACCAGTGGTTTTTTTTTTAAACACGTGTGTCTATGTTTGCTAATCTCTAAGTATTTAACAGCTTTCAATTTAAGGAAGTTAAAAGAGTTAACTTTGCTAGGACTATAAGGATACCAAGAAAGAAGCTGAACTCTGAAGAGTCTGCATTTTTAGGATAAACTCAGAGCCAAGATTTTGTGCCACTCTGTGACTAGTAATGAAACTTTGAAAACTGATGAATAGCAATAGATTTTTTTCTCCAATGATAGGTATCTTTTAGAAAGAAAATGCAGCTCAGAACGACTTATTTCTTGACATACTTAAAGGGAAAGTCAATATCAAAATACTTGGTTCCCTTGGATCAGATATAAATCTCAATGCTTCTTTCACTGATCAGAGAGAAAATTCTTAAAGTTTTTGATTGGTTGTACAGAATAAAAGTCAACCTCCTGAGGAAAAAGACATTGATTACTATAATATACACTACTTAAGATGAAAGAACTAGAGAGTGAAGGGAATGAAAACAAAAGAATTTGTGGGGGCTGATTACTGGATTGCTGCTGTCACAAAAGCTGTGCATACCAAAGAAGATGAGCATGGTCTGGGCAGTGTCAAAACCCAGGCAGCCTGAGATGACCCTGTTATACTCACTGACAAAGTTAGGTTGAGGTAGACCTGTTCAGTCCCAGAGCCTGAGCGCCCCAATTCATGCAAGGCCTTGGCCACAGCCTGCTCTGTCAGGACCCCATCAAATTCTTCCTGAAAAAGAGAGAGAGAGAAAGAGATAGACAAAGACAGGATTGCCCCTAGGAAAGAATCAGTCTACCCTGTGATATCTAGCACTAATCCACAAGTTATCATTTTTAAAGAAAATTCTATGTTAAGGACACATAAGCACTGTATTTAATTAAATAGGTATATAATAGGTGTTTTATTGTCCCTGATATTTCAGTGGTCACTTGTATTAGTCATTCAAAGGTAAGTGAACATAGTAGCCATAGAAACATTAGTGTCAATGGTGATTTTTACCACTGATCAAGTGTCCATTCTGAGCACTGCATAAGAATTCTTAAGGAGCAACTCATAAACCCTTTTGCCAACTTTCAGGCAAGTATTCTTATCTCCATTTTAAAGACAAAGAAACTAAGGCTCAGAGGCCATTTTGCCTGAAACTGCACAGTCAGTGTGTTGTAGAGATTGAATAAAAACCCAAATATACCTGACCGCTGGGCAATTCCATCTTGAAAGCTTTCCCATACCCCAAAGGATGGTTACATCAACTGACGGCAATTAATTCTCTAAATCTGGTATTAATCCTTGGTTGATTGCTTTTTCATTAATTTTTCTGGATACATGTAACTTGCAAGGCTTACTAAAAGAATACTAGTCATTTCTGCAAGGAAGCTGGCCCTTAGTCTACATAACCATCCCATGAACCACTGGTCAACCAACATGCCCTTTCCTAATAATGACAGAAGAAATGACATGTGGATAAGTGTTGTTTGTGCTGCCTCCAACCCTGTAATGACCAACACATTAACAATGATATCAACATGATAACAGAAAATACAGTAAGCACTTCAGTAACACCTATATACCTAACCACAATGAGTATATGAGGCCAAAATATTGTATATTTTTTCCGGGTCTTCTATATTGATTCAGGAACCAATAACATTGCCCTGGTTGTTGGTACTTAGGATGTAAGAATTGTAGGCTTGTGCTAATTAAAATGACTACCGGCAGATTTCCACAGATCACAAGAATTTTGTCTACATGACAGCACATGCACTTTGGAATTGGGTGGGCGTGGTTTGAACCTCATCTTTCCCTTTTTGAAGATGTGACTTTGGGAAGCTAAGGTTTTCTCTAAGCCTTCGCATATCTTCAACTATAAATAGGAAATGTTATCTTCTTTGAAGAGGTTCTGGACACAACACCCAAAGAATGTTGTTTCGGTGTATTGATTGCTAAAGGCACTTGAAAAATGTCAAATGGAAGAAGAGGCTTTCTCTGAACTCTTTTTATCTACCTAAAGACAGATCTTCCAAAAGGAACTCGGTGGTCATAAATCCCTTTCCTGGGAGTTTCATCAACCAGAGGAGATTGATCCTTATCACAGGAGAAGAGAAGAGAGCTCGGCACCACATTCAGACAAATTCTATTACAACTATCACCTCTCCCATCTATTCTTCTAAGGGCCCATACATCTTTCCTACAAACATTTACTCTGCCTTGAATAGCCTCCTAACATGTTATGTAAGTTCTCACATTTCACTGGTTTTTGGAGAGTACTCACTTTTTTTCCTGTGTTGCTCCTATGTATGAATACCAAAAATTAACAACTCTGTATACCCACTGTCATGTTAATTTGCCTGTTGCTGGTGTAGTTCATGGACCAAACTATCACAGCTAGGAGGATAAAAGGAAAGGTTTTCCTCCTCTCCATCTCCTTTTATTGTTTTGGGAAGAATAAAAACAAATAATGTATTTAAAGCTCTGAAAACAATGCCCACAACACAGCAAGTGTTCCTAGTAAGTGACGGTTACTACATTCTGATGACATAAATTCCACATCTTAATGTGTCACTCAACTACACCAATCAACCCGTTCACAAGACGGGAAGGATATTTGCTTTTCTAAATAAAGCTCCACTGTCATTTGTTCCATCTGGGCCCCTCAAGTTCACCCATTTCCTGGAAATGAGAAGTCATTACATAGTAAGCAGATGCCTGACAGGGAGAGGAGCCACACAATTAGTATTCTCCCAAATTCCCAAGGCAAGACCCCGCAGTGCAGCCCCTCACACCTCCCCTGGCAGGGCCCTGCCTTCTTCAGGTGTGCAGAATGAACAGGCCTTTTTAGTCCTCTTTCCACTTCCCCTCCTGTTCCGTGTTTCTGAGACTCCAGCTATCTGGGCTTTTTGTACAGCACCTTTCCTTCCCTATTCCTCTAAACAGTCCTTTCCAGTTTCCTTTCCTAACTCTTCATTTGCCTGCTGCTGAAAAGCCTGTACCTCTGGGGTTCTGTTCTTGTTCTTTCTTTCCCTTCCCTTGCCTTCCTGGATGATATCAACAGGCTCTGATGCTAAGGTCTTAAGTTTCCTACTCTGAGACCCCTCCACTTATTTCCAGTCATATGCTTCCTGTAGCCAACTCCTAAAGGCCCAGCTCCATCTGTTCTGATTCCTGTTACACATAATGACTGGACTACTCTCCTCCCACCCCTAGTTCATATCACGGGCCTAACAGTCAGCACAGAGCTCTGACAGTTAGGGAGAGTTCCATCTTAAACATTCTAAATGTTTCATCTTTAGTTTCCTTCCATTCCCAACTTTAGTTTCCTTCCAACCCAAACTCTTCTTACTCTCCCCTAGACACTGCTGACATCTTTTCACAGTCTCAATTATCCTCTCATCTCACCCCACTTGACCATCAGAGCAGTTTCCTACTGTTTTGAGGCCCAAGTCTATGTCGGTACAACAGCACAGGGCTCTACCCTAACTGCTTCTTCCTGCTCTTAACTGTAATTCTTGAGGAGGAAAAACTGCCAGCTGCCCACCCATAGCTCACCTCTCCGCATGCCCTGAGCCCACTTCCTGTAATCCCTGCCCCTGAGATGCCATCGTGCAATCTCTGGATATAACACTACACAGGCTGAATTGCTAGGATTTATTCACATTCTTATCTCCTATGAGAGCAAGGACCATGCAGGTTCTCAATCATGTTATCATCTTATTCTATCATTAGTGTTATTATTTATGCCTCCTATAATTTTTGAGAGCCTACTCTGTAAGAGACACTATATTAACTTTAATATAGAGGTTCTCATTAAATTTGACGTCCATAACTATCCCATGAGTAGGCATTATTATCTACAGTTGGTTATTAGCAAAGACTAGTTTTCATGAATCAAATTTTGGGCCCAGACATTTGGCTTTATATAGTCAAAGAGCGATTCCTATATAGCAATCATTCCATAAGTGTTTATTTAGTGAAGGTTAACTTAATTACAATTACTCAGTGGGATATAATCAGTATATAAAAACATTTAAATTAATATTTGTTTTAGTACCAATAACATTATGCTAAGGTTTCCACATATAGGATCTCACTTAATTCTCACAATTTTCCTAAGAGCTAGGTATTATTAGAATCCCCATAGTATGGATGAAACATAGGTAGATTAATGTAGTCAGGGGTTGTGAGAACAGTCAGGACACAGAATTTATAATACCATTTTATAATGATCATCCAGAGTTAAACACAAGAAAGTGTAGGCAATCTATCCACAACACTAAAGACCCAGAATTTTCAACCATGCGCCTGGATCCCACAGCAATATCCTGCATGAGTCCAGATGAAAACCTAGAGTTCATGGCAGTGCCTCCTACGAGTCCAACTGGAGGTCTAGAGCCCATGAGAAGGATTTAAATCAGTCTTTTCTTACAGATCTGCGCTGGGAAAGTCCAAAGGTCAGTGGTGGAAGCTAGAAAGTATATGCCAGCTGAGTGAAGGTGCTATCTGGTACATTGAGGGTTCTACACTGGAGCTGAGAAGTCATGCTCAAAATAAGGAGCAGGGCTGCCCTGAAAAGTACTACAGCCATCCTCAGCGACATGGAGGTCCCGAGCTCCTCCAACAATAAGAACAGTCAAGTACATGCCAGAAAGCTAGCATGAAAAGCTTCTCCTAGAGATTAAGCAGTACACACTTCTCCTCCAGAGCCAGGAAATGATGCTTGATGTAAGGACCAGAGCACCCCCAAAGTGAGCCACAGACACTCTCACCAACAAGGTTCCGAGCTTCTCTGATGATAATGGTCAAACTCACACTGGGGAAGCTAGTCATGACGAGCTCCTCCATGAAAACTAACAGCTCAAAACAGCAATGCTTAAGAGAAACTGACAATGCCTAACTCTTTTTCTCCATGTCTCTATTTATGCTGACAATTTTCTTCAGGTGGGCCATCTATACGCAGCACCATTCTGATTTAATTCAGCTGGTGTTAAGTTGACCACCAGTTTTTAATCCATAACAGTTAAGTAACTTGTTGAAGATCTCCCAACTAACAAAAAGCTAAACCAAGTCTCAAAAACAAATCTTTGTTTCCATAGGCAATGCTTCAAACAGTATACTATCTCCCTTCAATATTTAAGGGCTTCTGAAGTTTGAGATTAATTGCATTGTGAACATTCAATAATCATTATGACCATCACAACCTTATAACTTTTGACCAGGCTAAAGCATGAAAAATAAATCATTAAATATGAATATCCAAGTGTTTCTTTTCAAAACACTTCATCTTATCCAGCATATTAAAACTTACTATTGTTATGTTGTTATGTCCTCTTTTATCTCAATCTCTCCCTTCTTCATTAAAAAAATTATTTAATTATTTTTACTACTTTTTTAATTAAGGGGAAAAAATCAAAAAAATTAGCAGATATATTACAGTAATTTTTTGATTTCCTATTAACTTGATTTGAAGTCCTGTAATACTCCCACTATCTTGTTTTGACTGATTAGACTCTGTTCCGTTCTGTATGATAGTATCAAGTTTGAGAGTATAGGCAACTACTTTGAAGGCAATAAGATTCACTATGATGCCCATTCTGGTTTGACTATTATCTTCTTTTGAAGTGCTGTAATGTTTACAATGTTTAGTTTTTATTGGTCTTGTTCTCTACTGTTTTGTTCAACTTTATAATACCTAATGAGATAGACAATTCTTAAGGAAGCAAGAGGCATTATGGTAACCATTATTGATAACCTTGTTCTTTGTTTTTACATCATGTGCTATGTCTATCCTTGGTGGTTTTGACTGACAGCTTTGTTTTGTCATATATTATTTTATTCTCTTCCAAAAAAAGTAATAAGAACTACGGGAGTAATAAAACCCAAAATGTGTAAATTTTGTTGTAATAAAGAGAGGGAAAAAAAAGTGCTCTAAAGGATAGAACTGCAAGTTGTATCCTGTTAGGTGTGTTAAATAGATGACCATATTATTGTTATTGATTGGATCACTGAACACAACTGTTTGCAGTCTCATTGTTTGAATGTCTACTTTGTATGCTTTGATCCTATTACTTGAACAACTATTTCTAAGATGATAATGTGTAACCTATTTGGTGATTTCTTAGTTTGTTTTTTGTAGTTCTGTATTACTTGTACCCTTACACTGTTTTGTTTTGTTTTTTTCTCTTTTTCCTTTTAAATAAAATTTTAAAAAAAGAAAAAAAAAACCAAATAGTGGCAGTGCTAAACCGACACAGTCACTTGTCTCTGCTCCATACTACTGGTTCAATCCGTATTTTTGGATTTCTCTTTGCTTTGCAACCTTTCTCTTACATTTTTTCTATAGTACATGCATGCATGGCATGTGTGTGCGTGCATACTGGCATATGAGGATTTAATGTATATTCTTTTGTATGTCTAGTAATAATATATGTTTACAACCATGCTAATTGAGTACTAGAAGACTTTTGTTTCAAGTAAGGCAAAGAGCTTAGTACTTACAGCAACCCTTAACAGACTCTGATGGAAAAAGTAAATTCACAATGCAGAGAAGAGTGTGCGTTTTTAGGGAGGAAAAAGTGAAGCAAAGAATGTGCTTTTACTGCTAATTTGACAGAAATGAGTCCAAAGAAATGTAATTGTTGACTATAATACCGTATGAATAATGTTAATGACTACACTAGATTAATGTTACTAACTGTGGTGGGTTATGCTTATGTTAATAACTATCCAAGGTTTTTGTCTCTCATTTTTTCTGCATTTCAGCAAGAATAAACCTCTATCTCTCTGAAAAAAAAAAAAAACTTACTATGGTTTTCATATAATACTATGAAAACCCAAAAAGAAATACAGAACAAACATTAATGCTTATATGTAAGTAGAAAAAATAATGAACTTCTTCCAAAGACATCCTGCAATCCAAAAAGGAATAACTATTTCAAATCGACTTTGTCTATGAGTTGTTAATGGCATACAAAAGATAGATTAACAATGGTACTAATGAATCCCATAGCTGAAGACCATGTGTTAATTAGAATAATACAGTGTACCAGCGGTTCATTTACGAATTCCTTTGGGGTGGAAGCTGGTGGAAACCATACAAACATTTTGAAGTTGCAAAAACACCGTTACAGTTTTGTAATAATGGCTGTTAAAGGCACCAAGCCAAGTCAACAATATAAGTAATAACTTTCTATGGTCAATTTTAAGCAAAATCAGAGTGTAAGTAGCTCAAATAGGAGGAAAAAGAAAAGACAAAATGAAGGATGAGGGAGATAAGTTTCAAAGACAGCCAAAAGACATCACAGGAGGACTTGAAATGAGAAGAGTGTAAATGGTTAACAGAATCAGAATAACGGGAAATGTTACACGTAAGAGGAGGCAGACTAAAAAGACAAACTAGGAAAGGACTTTGTGAAAGTAAACAGGCATAACAAAAAGAAACATGTTTGGCTTAAAGGAAGAAAGGTGATTAAGAAAAGATCTAAGATGTTCAAAGGGAAAGTCAGAAGAATACCCAGATGGGGGATACTGGAAACATTCCGTTTCCCCTTATTATGTCTACCTCTGAAAAGAATTTGAAACAATTCATACTATCAATGAGGTAGCCAAAACAAGGAGGAAAATCTAACAGTACTGAAAGGAAATAAATCAATTTATGTTTCTGAAAGGAAGCAAACAATTTATTAGAAACCAAGAGAACAAAGTGACATGAGAAATGGAAATAAGACGACAGGGTAAGAAGAAATAGAGAGTATATCTAAAAAGAAGTGGTATGTGGTGGTGGCTACAGGAACAATTTTAGAAACAGAGAATTAGTATTAATATGAAAGGCACTATCACCACCCCAAGTAATGCAAGTGAGAAGGTCGGGAACAATTCTCAAATTCTAAAACATGCTACAGGGTACTAGCTGAACATTCAGTGGTGCACCCGTGCGCGCATCTGTGTGTGTGTGTGTGTGTGTGTGTGTGTGTTGTTTACGTAAAACACATACTCCTGGAAAAAAATAATATATCTAAAACTTTTTAATCAACACTGTTTGAAGGAGCGCTTACATTTGTCCAAGTGCCCCAAGGTGAATGGACTACAGCTTTGGTAGCGTGTTGTAGTACTTTACAGTCCTAGGATATAGGTCCTAGGGATGCCCAGAGCGAACTCCAACTATTCACAATAAAGTAATAATTTTGTCAAGGTGTAATTTTGAAAACGTTACAGCTATAGCTGCTGCACTTTTTTATACGGATGCTGTGTAACTAACTCATAAGTAATCAAGCGTGCTCATGAGAAGGAAGCATATTTGGAGATAGTTAAGGCATAAAATAAAGAAACCGGTGAGAAGGTGAGTTAGCAGAGAAGCAAAGTGGCCTTGAAGTCTTCAGGAAGAGAGCTGGAGCCCAAGCTTTCTCAGCTGGTGCGGGTTGGGGCGCAGCAGGGAGCCAAGCAGTGTGGCCTGACAGCTGGAAGAGAGAGCGAGAGTGCAAGAGGCAGGGGAAAAGGCGCACCTCCAAATTCAGCATTTCGGATTTTGAGGACTCCTCGGATTCCCCTTCTCCCTGTTCCTCGTCCTGAGAGCGGCGAATGAGTTGCTGGAGCAAGTGGGAGGAGCCTCTGTTCAAAGTACTTTTCGCCCTCTGTCCAGAGGAAAAAAGAGACCAACCAGACTGGTGCCTTTTTTCTGAATTCAACCATGTCGATGGGCCTCCAGCTGATAAAGTGCCCAAGCGTCTCAGGAGAGAGGGCGATCTTATTCCCCGGGGATCTCGCCAGGGTGCCGCCATCTTGTTTAATTTGGTTGCCTAGGAAACTGGCGCAGGAAGGATGCGCCGCAAGGAATTCTGGGGCCTGTAGTCTCCGGCCCTTCGCGAGGGCTCCTCTGGGGCTTTTCTCTCTTCGTTAATTTTCTCTAATCAGCCCAGTCGCTAGCTTTGTTTCCTGTTGCTTGCCTTTCTCATTTCTACCTCTTTTCTTCACATCCTTTTCTTTGTTTTCAGCCGTCTTTCTCCCAACCTGGAGGCTCCCTTTGAGCTTTTGAGCCCAACTTGTATCACAGGTGCATCTGCTGTCCAGCTTGGTTCTCAAGGATTCTTTCGCAGACTCGTGCTTTGGAAGGGTGTGATGTTCCTAATGCTGTCTGTAGGAAAGCTAGTAACACTGAAATGTAACTATGCGGAGCTCAGTACGAGGAGCTGAGGGTGTGCAGAAATAAAGTAGAAGGTATGACTTGTCCTTATGGCTTAATTGTGAATAATAAAGAGAAACTATCAGACGACTTGAGAACTAATTTGTAATTAATAACACACAACCACTACCACCACCACCACCCGTGTGCCAAAATGATAAGCCCTGTCCTTGGGGAGAAAGCCCAGCAGCAGATCCAGGAAGAGAGAGAAAAAATGACTCAAACTGAATGTATCTGAAAGCCCCTGAAAAGCTATTAGCATCCCATAAATAATTGTATTAATTAAGTGACCTGCACTGGTAATTATTTTAATCTTGCAGCATAGCTACTTTTTGCAGTCTTTGAAAATACTCTTTACTAGAATACAAAGCATGATTTTATGCCACTGATTTTTGTAACCCAAATCCCATAGCCTTAAGCTCTGCAAAGTAGATACTCCGTAGAAAAGCAGAATAAAAATTATAGTAACCATTATTGCCCTAGTGATGACAATAGAGATCCTTGGCAGGGAAGTCACCCTCATCCTCTTGGCCTTACAGGGCCTTTTCTCCACGCTTCAGTGACAGCAGTTGCAAATACAAAATGATCCTGTCAATGACTGTCAGGGGAGAAGGAGAAAAAAATCCTTGTGGACACCATCCATTGACTATTATCTTTCTCAGTGCTTGAGGGACCGTTAAAACTGACATAAAGCTTTCAGAATTACCTTCTTCATTATCTTGCTAGTCATAAATGTAAAGGCTGCATGGAAAGTGTCTTTCTGCTGGGCTCATCTTACTTCTTTCCAATAGGCAGATTCCTCCAAGGGATTAATCCCACAGTCACCTCCAAAATGCAATAGAAAAGAACATTTGTGTGTGTGTGTGTGTGTGTGTTTAAATGACTTAATCAGCATTCTAGCAAAGTGAGTTTTGCCAGTGTCAATCTGTTGAGAAAAGTGTCGAAAGGCAGAGTTAGGACTTGTCAAAGAGTAATTTCAAGAAGTTAAAAAAAATTCTCACAAACATTAAAGAAACGTGAAAGATTCTGTTCAACCATCAATTAATAAAGAAATGGAAAAAATTGGTTCTGAGGTATTCAGAATCCACAAGGGAAGACATTCAGAAATAGGTTTGCTGCTGGGTATGATGGTGCAGGTCTGTAATCCCACTACTCAGGAGGCTGAAGCAGGAGTTTTGCTGTGAGTTTGAGATCTGGGCTACGTAAGCAAGTTCAAGGTCAGCCTGCACTACATAGTGAGACCCTATCATAAGAAAGAAAGAAAGAAAGAAAGAAAGAAAGAAAGAAAGAAAGAAAGAAAAAGAAAAAGAAAAAAGAGGAAAGAAAAGGAAAGGAAATTAGGTTTATCAAGTTAGACACAAAACTGGTTAATGCCCTATGAGACGATAAATCTTAGTTTTGGGGGTTGCATATATATTTCTAGATATTTGGTTTCTTTTTTTCTTTACACATACCTCTCTCCTCATTTGATATATATGGCTCAATGGAGTTAAATAACTGGGCGAAAGTCATCTGGTGGGGCTGAAATCCAAGCCCAAAATGACCAAAGCCACAGTCTTCCTTTGACGATCACTTTTGCAGGTGAAAGAAAATATGAGGCAATATAAACAATCAGAGATCTCAGAAGGAAAATTATGTCAGTCTATATTTTTAAGATTAACACAAACGGAGTGTAATTCTAGCACCCTGGAGGTTGAAGCAGGAGGACTGAAAGTGAAAGGCAACTTGGGCAATTTATTTTATTTTATTATATATTAATTTTATTTTAAAAAGAGAAAAGTCAGAAAAGAAAAACAAAAAGCAAAAGACATAAACATCAACAGCAAACTCAAAACAATAACAATATAGGTTTTCAAAACAGAATGGAAGAAACTTAGCAATGGTTATTATATTGCATATTGTTCCCTTTTTTTCAAAGAAAGAAAAGAAAATAGGAAAACAGAAAAGAAGGGTAGAACAATACTGAATTCAAAAAAATTATCATCATAGAATTGCTAGTTGATACACTATTCATTGTCATCTTAAAAAAAAATAGTTGCCAAAGTCACAAAATCAAAGCACACATAGTGGTTAGACACTCAAACACTGACAGTGCAAATCCTTCCGTTCAGTGTTCCAACAGAAATTCAGTAATATGGTCATCTATTTTACACACTATTTATACCATTATACTCTTTAAAGCACTTACTTTCCCTTTCACTTTCACAATATCTATTATACTTTTTGGATCCCATTATTCTGCAGTTTTTATTATTTTATTACTTTTTAGAGGGACAATGTGATATTTACTAATGTGAGCCTTGTTTATTTCACTAAAGAGGATATTTTCAAGTTGCTTCTACTTACCTATAAAGGCCTCAAGATCTGAGTAGTATTCCATTGTATTAAAATACCACATTTTTTCATCCACTCTGCAACTGATGGGCATTTTGGTTGTTTCCAATATTTAGCTATCACGAGCTGTGCTGCACCGAACATGGGTGCACATATATCTCTGTGACATGACCTTTTCCATTTTTCTGGGAAAATACCCAGGAGGGGAATAGCTGAATTGAATTGAATGGAATCCTAGTTTTTTGAGGAACCTCCATACTGATTTCCACAGTGATTGCACCAGTCTGCACTCCCACCAACAGTAGAGAAGTGTTGTTTTTTTTCCCCCCGCAGCCTTGTCAACATGTGCTATCAGTTGATTTCTCTCTTTTTTTTTTTTTTTTTTTTTTTTACCGGTACCGGGGATCGAACTCACGACCGCCTGCTTGCAAGGCAGGTGCTTATGCCGCTGAGCTAAATCCTCAGCCCCATCAGTTGATTTCTTGATGGCAGCCATTCTATCTGTGGTAAGATGAAATCTCATTGCTGTTTTAATTTGCATTTCTCGAATGGCTAAGGATGTTGAACATTTTCTTCATGTATTTATTTGCCGTTTGTATATCTACATCTGAGAACTGTGTGTTCATCTCTGATGCCCAGTTTTGGACAGGATCTTTGAATTTGGGGGGTTTGATGTTTTTCAGTTCTTTATATGTTCTGGATATGAGTCTTTGTCTGAGGGATTGTTGACTAAAATTCTTTCCCAGTCTGTGGGTTTTCTTTTCATTTTGTTGGTGATTTCTTTTGAAGTGCAGAAACTTTTTAGTAATATGAGATCCCAGTCGTTGATTCTTTGAAGTATTTCTATGTGCTTTGCGTTTTATTCGTGAATTTTTTGCCTACCTCTACGTCTTCAAGATTTCTACCTATCTTATCTTCCAGTAGATTTAGTGTTTCTGTTTTAATGTTTACATCCTTGATCCATTTTGACTTGTTTAGTGTATGATGATAGGCATGGGTCTATTTTCAGTCTTCAGCAAGTAGAAAGCCGATTTTTCCAGTACCATTGATTAAAGAGGCTATCTTTTCCCCAATGAACATGTTTAGCCCTTTGTCAAATATCAGGTGGCTGAATGTCTTTGTAGTAGTGTTTGAATCTTCTAATCTGTTCCATTGATCCTCAGGTCTATTTCTTTGCCAGTACTATGCTGATTTTATTGCTGTGGCTTTGCAGTATAGTTTCAGGTCAGGAATTCAGATGCCTCCTATCTTACCTTTATATCCCAGAATTGCTTTTGCTATTCTAGGTTTCTTCTGTTTCCAAATGAATTTTAGGAATATTTTCTCTAGATCTGTAAGGTATGTTGATGGTATTTTGATTGGGATTGCATTGAATCTGTATAATAGTTTTGGGAGTATAGCCATTTTCACAATGTTGGTTCTTCCTAGCCAAGAGCAAGGAATATCCTTCCATTTTCTAATATCCTCTTCAGTCTCCTTTTTTAGAGTAGTATAATTTGCAGCACATAGATCTTTTGCATTCTTGGTTAGGTTGACTCCTAAGTATCTGATTTTTTTAGATGCTATTGTGAAAGGCGATATTTCCATAATTTTTCTCTCTGTGAGTTTTTTGTTTGAGGAGAGGAATGCTATTGATTTTTGAGTGTTGACATTGTATCCAGCTTTGCTGCTGAATTTATCACATCTAGCACTCTTTTAATGGAGTTTTTGGGGTCTTCTATGTACAGTATCATGTCATCTGCAAATAATAATTTAACTTCTTTTTCTATTTTTATTCCTTTTATTTCTCCCTCTTGCCTGATTGCTCTGGCTAATATTTCTAGAACTATATTGAGTAGGAGAGGTGATAGTGGACATCCTTGTCTTGTTCCTGATTTTAGAGTGAAGGATTTCAGTTTTTGTCCACTTAGTATAAAGTTGGCTGTTGGATTGTCATAAATGGCATTTATGAGATTGAGGTACATGCCATCTATTCTGAGTTTCTGTAAGGCTTTTTATCAAAAACAAGCATTGGACTTTCTCAAAAGCTTTTTCTGCATCCATTGAGATGATCATTTGATTTTTATTTTTGGCTCTGTTGATATGGTATATGACATTTATTGATTTGCATATGTTAACCATCCCTACATTCCTAGAATAAATCCTGCTTGGTCATGGTGTATAATCTTATTGATGATTTGCTGCATTATATTTGTCAGTATTTTACTGAGACTCTTTGCATCATTAGTGAGATTGGTCTATAGTTCTCCTTTATAGTTGGGTCTTTCTCTGGTTTTGGTAGCAGGGTAATACTGGCTTCCAAGAATCATTTAGGGAAGACTGCTTTTCTTTCAGATTCATTGAAGAGTTTAAGGAATGTTGGCATTAAATCTTCTCTAAATTTCTTATAGAATTCAGCTGTGAATCCATCAGAACCTGGGCTTTTCTTTGTTGGTAAGTTTTTAATCACACTTTTTATTTCACTAGCTGATATTGGATTATTCAAAATTGCTATATTGAAGTTCCTGCTCAACATCCCAAGCCTCTGGAGTTTAAAATCATCTCTCCCTGTAGTCAAGGATGCACCCAGCTTGCAGCCACACTAGACTGGGCTCAGCAGGGTTCAGGCATGCCTGGGCCACACCCAGTGACCTTTTTTCAATCAGGGAACTGTGCTGCCTGGAGGAGGGAACTGGGCTGCCTACCATGGGAAGTTGAGAGCAAGAGAAGTGAGTTCCAGCAAATTGATCTTTGTCCAGGGAGAGCTTTGGACCATCATTCACAATGGTGAGTCCCAGGAGCCGAGGGCACAGGAGACGATTGCCAACATGCCCAGGGGAAGCCTTGGAACACCACTTGAAACATGGAAATACAGGAAGATGACAAAATGAAAGACCACAATGCAATCTCAAACCTCCAGCCCATCCCAAGAAAGCCTAGGAGCCATGTATATAGAAGAAAATATATGCTATACACCTGAAATACCTGAAATAATAGCAACTAAAATAAAGAAGCAACTCCGGGAAGCTTTAAAGGAATTTAAGCTAGAAATAATTTACCAGGTAAAAGAAGAAATAACAAAAGTAATGAAAGAGATGTTGAACATATCTAAAGAAGACACAGTTAAAAAATTAGAGGAACAAAACAAAAGGATAGAATCCCTGGATGAACAATATAAGAAACAAACAGAATACATGAAACAGATTCAAAGAGATATATAGGGAATCAAAAATTCCATTGAAAGTTGTCAAAACTGCTTAAACAAAAGTGAAGATAGAATTTCAGACCTTGAAGACAAGATTACAGCTAGTGAACAGGAAAGGCAAGATCTTTTAAAAATAACAAGGAATCAGGAAATAACAATTCAACAACTGCAAGATGATGCAAAGAAAAAACAACATAAGATTGGTAGGGATAAATGAAAAGGAAGGGGATAACACAAATGATATCAAGAGGCTATTTACCGAACTAATAGCTGAAAATTTCCCAAACATGAGAATGGACACTGACATATAGATTAGTCAAAATAGCTATATCTTCTTGACTGAGCATTGGTAGTTCATATGTTTCTAGAAATCTGTCCAATTCCTCTGTGTTTTCCATTCTATGTGAGTAGAGATTTTCAAAGTAGGTGTTAATGATCTTTGAATTTTAATGAAATCTGTAGTAATTTCCCTCTTTTCAGTCCTTATTGCATGGATTTGAGTTTTTCTTTCTTTTTCTTGATAAGGTTGGCTAGAGGTTTATCAATTTTGTTTATTCTCTCAAAAAACAGCTCTTTGATTCATTAATTCTTTGTAGTGTTTTTTGTTTCAATTGCATTAATTTTTGCTCTAATCTTTATAATTGCCTTCTATGAGCTTTGGGTTTGACTTTGCTTCCTTTTCTAGGAGCTTGAAATGTAGCATTAGTTTATTTATTTGTGCTTGTTCCATTTTCTTGATGTGACTATTTATTGTTATATATTTTCCTCTTAGGACTGTTTTCATAGTGTCCCATAGGTTACAGTATGCTGTGTCAGCATTTTCATTGTAATGTAGGTATTGTTTTATTTCTTCTTTAATTTCATCTGTAACCCACTGGTTGTTCAGTGGTTGTTATTTAATTTCCATGTAATTATGTAGGTTTTGCCAATGATTTCTAACTTTAATGCACTATGATCAAATATTATGCATTAGATAATTTCACTACCTTTGTATTTACTTTTATGAGTTAATGTATGATGTATTTTGGAGAATGTCCCATGTGCAGTTAAGAAGAATGTATATTCTTACATGATTGGGTGGAACACTCCGTAAACATCCACTAAGTCCATTCATTCACAGGTGTGATTCAGTTCTGTTATGTATTTGCTGACTTTTTTGTCTAGCGATCTCTTTGTGACAGTGAGGTGTTAAAGTCTCCTATTATAATTGTGTTTTTATGTATTTGGAATTTCATGTCCATTAGTACTTGTCTTATATAGTTGGATGCTCCTGTATTTGGTGCATATATATTTATAATTGATCGTTCTCCCTCTTGTAATTTTCTACTTACAAGTATGTAGTGGCCTTCTTTATCTCTTTTAATCATTGTAGGTTTCAAGTTTACTTTGCAAACAGAATAGTTACCCCTGCTTTTTTCTGGGTTCCTGTTGCATGAAATACTGTTTTCCATTCTTTGACTTTTAGTCTATGAGTTTCTTTCTTGAGTCAGATGTGTTTCTTGTATACAGCATATTGTGGGGTCCTGTTTCTTGATCCATTCTGTCAACCTGCTTCTTTTGACATGTGAATTGAGCCCATTTATAATTATGGATATCACAGATATGTACTGGCTTGACTTTGCCATATTATGTTCCTGTTGTTGGTTTCCCATGACTCCCTTATTTCATTTCTTGTCCAGCCTGTTGATTTCTTTCTGTTTTGTTCTGGAGATCATGGTCATTTCTTCTCTTTCTAGTATATCTTTCAGTACTCTTTCTAGGGTTGATTTGGTAGCTATGAATTCCTTCAGTTGTTCTTTGTTATGGAAGTATCTTATTTCTCCATTAAATTTGAAAGACAGTTCCTCTGGGTACATCAGTCTGGGATGTAAGTTGTTTTGTGCTGCCCAGGACATGCCCAGTGACCTTCTCCCAAAACAGGAAACTCAGCTGAGGCTGGGGTATTTTGCACATCACCCCGAGCCCTGGGAGACTTTAAGATCATCTCTTCCAGAGCTTAAGGACCCATCCAGGGCTCAAGCACACTAGACTAGCCTTGAGAGGTTTTGTGAACCCACTATATTACACCCAGTCACCTTCTTCAATTACAGGATTTCAGAGAAGATGAAGTGAGTTCCAGGACATTTGTCTATGTGCAGGGAGAGCTTTAACCCATCATCCACAGTGGATAGGTGCCTGCCCAGCTAACTGGAACACTGAAGGTGGCAAGGGCCTGAGGGACTAACTGGACCAGACTAAGCAACTTCAATTCAGACCCAGGAGCCTAGGGCACAGGAGATGATTTACAACACATCCAGGAAAAGTCTTAGAACAACACTTGAAACATGGAAATATAGGAAAATGACAAAATGAAAGACCAAAATGCAATCTCAAACCTCCAGCCCATCCCAAGAAACCTTAGGAGCTATGTACATAGAAAAAAATATATGCCATACACCTGAAATACCTGAATTAATAGCAACTGAAATAAACAACTCTGGGAAGCATTAAAGGAATTCAAACTAGAAAAAATCTCCCAGATAAAAGAAAAAAATGATAAAAGAAATGAAAGAGATGCTGAACATATCTAAAGGAGACACAGTTAAAAAGTTGGAGGAACTAAACAAAAAGGTAGAATCCCTGGATGAACAATAAAAGAAACAAACAGAATACATGAATCAGATGCAAAGAAATATACAGGAAATCAAAAATTCCATTGAAAGTTGTAAAAACCACCTCAACAAAAGTGAAGACAGAATTTCAGACCTCAGGGGGCTGGGGATTTAGCTCAGTGGCATAAGCGCCTGCCTTGTAAGCAGGCAGTCATGAGTTTGATTCCTGATACTGATAAAACAAAAAAAGAATTTCAAACCTCAAAGACAGGATTTCAGCTAGTGAACAGGAAAGGCAAGATTTTTTAAAAATAACAAGGGATCAGGAAATAATTCAACAGCTGAGGATGATGCAAAGAAAAACAACATAAGATTGATAGGGATAAGTGAAAAAGAAGGGGACAACATAAAGAATGTCAAGAGGATATTTAGAGAACTAATAGCTGAAAATTTCCCAAACATGAGAACGGAAACCGACATCAGAATCAGTGAAGCATATAGAACTTCAAATAGTCATAACCAAAATAAAACTACATTCAGATATATAATAATCACCATCCCAGAAATCCAAAATAAGAATAGACTACTAAAAGCTGTCAGAAAAGACAGATCACCTATAAAGGAAAACCTATGAGAATCACAGCAGACTTCTCAGCACAAACAATAAAGTCAAGAAGAGCATGGAGTGAAGTATTTCAGATCCTAAAGGAAAATGATTTCCAACATAGACTGATGTACCCTGCAAAACTGTCCTTCAAAATGGATGGAGAAAGAAGATACTTCCATGACAAAGAACAGCTAAAGAACTTCATGATCACCAAGCCAACCCTGCAAAGAATACTGAAAGAATATTTAGATACACTTAGGAAAAAAACACTAAGCAATTAAACAGAATGGAAAGATACAGATGCAACAGCAGAAAGATAACATGTCAACAGTAAACCAACATATAACAGTTATGAACATTAATGTAAATGGTCTCAATGTACCAATTAAAAGAAACAGACTGGCAGAATGGATCAAGAAACAACATCCAACCATATGCCATTTACAAAAAACCCATCTAACCCAAAAGGATACTCACAGACTGAAAGTCAAAGGATGGAAAACAATACTTCATGCAACAGGAACCCAAAAAAAAGCGGGGGTACTATTCTGTTTGCAGACAATGTGAACTTCAAACCAATAATGACCAGAAGTGATAAAGAAGGTCATTACATACTGGTTAGGGGAAAACTTCAAGAGGAAGAGATAACAATGTTAAACATATATGCACCAAATTCCAGAGCACCCAGTTATATAAAGCAAGTATTAACAGAAATGAAAAAAAAATTGGCAGTAACACAGTTATAACAGGAGACCTTAACACACCATTGACACTTAAGAACAAATCAACCAGACAGAATATCAGCAAAGAAATAACAAAACTGAATCACATCCGTGAACAAATGGACTTGATAGATATATACAGAGTGTTCCATCCAACAACATCAGAATATACATTCTTCTCGGCAGTACATGGGACATTTTCTAAAATAGATCATCTATTAGACCACAGAACATATTTAAATAAATGCAAAAGAGTTGAAATTATCCCTTGCATGTTATTGGATCATAGTGCCATGAAATTAGAAATTAATGATAAAAGATACAGCAAAAATCCCACAAACACATGGAAATTGAATAACACACTGTTGAGAAGCAAGTGGGTCACAGGGAAAATTAAAGAAGAAATCAAACATAACCTACAAGCAAACGGAAATACAAATATAACTTACTGGAATCTGTGGGATGCAATGAAAGCAGTCCTCAGAGGAAAATTTATTGCACTGAGTTTCCATATCAGGAAAACAGAATGAATATAAACAAGTAACCTGATGCTATACCTCAAACATCTAGACAAAGAAGAGCAAGTCAAGCCCAAAACCAAAAGAAGGGAGGAAATTATAAAAATCAGAGCAGAAATCAATGCAATAGAGACTAAGAAAACAATCCAAAGAATCAATGAATCAAAGAGTTGGTTCTTTGAAAGAATAAGTAAAATTGATAAGGCCCTAGCCAATCGTATTTTTAAAAGGGAAGAAAAAGCTCAAATTCATGAAATAAGGATTGAAAAAGGTGAAATCACTACAGACTCTGTAGAAATACAGAAGAACATCAACACCTATTTTGAAAACCTCTACTGTCATAGGTTTGATAACACAGAAGAAATAGATAGATTCCTAGAAACATATGAAATACCAAAGCTAGGTCAAGAAGATGTAAAACTGCTGAATAACCCAATTTCTATTAATGAAATTGATAATGTAATTAAGTCCTTATCTACAAAGAAGAGCTCAGGCCCAGACAGATTCACTGCAGAATTCTACAAGAAATACAAAGAAGACAATGTCCACACTCCTCAAACTCTTCAATGAAATCGAAAGGGAAGCAATCCTTCCCAAGTCACTCCTGGAAGCAAATATTACTGTAGTACCAAAACCTGAGAAAGACCCAACTAAAAAAGAGAACTACAGGCCAATCTCCCTAATGAACACAGATGCAAAAATCATCAATAAAATACTGGCAAACAGGATGCAGGAAATCATCAAGAAGATTATACACTATGACCAAGTGGGATTCAGGGATGATTCAACATACATAAATCAATAAATGTAATCCACCTTATCAATAAAGCCAAAAGTAAGAATCACATGATCATTTCTATAGATGTAGAAAAATCTTTTGATAAGTTCCAACATTCATTTATGATAAGAACCTTATAGAAAATTGGAATACATCATCTTTATCTCAATATAATAAAGGCCATCTATGACAAACCAACAGCCAATATCATACTAAATGGCCAAAAACTGAAGGCCTTTACTTTAAAATCAGGCACAAGACAAAGATGTCCCTTATCACTGCTTCTATTTAATATAGTACTGGAAATACTAGCCAGAGCAATTAGACAAGAGAGGGAAATAAAAGGGGTAAAATAGGAAGAAAAGAAGTTAAATTATCATTATTTGCAGATGACATGATACCTTACACTGAAGACCCCCAAAACTCCATTGAAAGACTCCTAGATATAATAAATTCAGCAATGTAGCTGGATACAAAGTCAATACTCAAAAATCAATAGCATTCCTCTACACTAACAAGAAAATCACAGAGAGAGAAATAGGAGAAGCCACAACCTTCACACTAGCAACCAAAAAAATTGAAATATTTAGGAATTATTCCCACAAGAGTGAAAAACCTATACAGGGAAAATTATAATACACTGAAAAAAGAAATTGAAGAGGATCTCAGGAAATGGAAAGACATTCCTTACTCATGGATAGGAAGAATAAATATTGTGAAAATGGCCATTCTCCCAAAACTGCTATACAGATTCAATGCAATCCCAATAAAAATACCATCAACATACCTCATGGATCTAGAGGAATCACTCCTCAAATTCATCCGGAACCAGAAGAGACCTAGAATAGCAAAGACAATTCTAAGCAGCAAAGGCAAGGCAGGAGGCATCACAATCCCTGACCTAAAGTTACACTACAAAGCAACTGTACTAAAATCAACATGGTACTGGAATCAAAACAGAGCTGAAGATCAATGGAATAGATTAGAAGATACAACCACAACTAAAAACACATGCAACCACCTTATTTTTGATAAAGGGGCCAAACATATTCACTGGAAGAATGACAGTCTCTTTAATAAATGGTGCTGGGAAAACTCACTCTCCACAGGCTGAAAACTAAAGCTAGACCCAAGTCTATCACCATGTACTAAATTAAAATCTAAATGGGTCAAAGATCTGAATATTAAAACAGAAACACTAAATCTATTAGAAGACAAATTGGGTAAAAACCTTGAAGATATAGGGGTAGGTAGAGAATTCATGAACAGGAATCAAACCACATGGGAAATACTTCCCGGAATCAATAACTGGGATCACGTCTTATTAAAAAGTTTCTGTACATCAACAGAAATCTCCAGCATAGTGAAAAGAAAACCCACAAACCAGGAAAAAATCGTAGTGAACTGTCCCTCAGACAAAAGACTTGTGTCTAAAACATATAAAGAATTAAAAAAATCAGACCCCCAAAATTCAAAGATCCAATCCAAAAATGGGCATCTAAGTTGAATACACACTTCTCAGATGAAGAAATGCAAATGGCAAATAAATACATGAAAAAATGTTCAGCATCATTACTCAGAGAAATGCAAATTAAAACCACACTGAGAGGGGCTGGGGATTTAGCTCAGTGGCATAAGCACCTGCCTTGCAAGTGCATGGTCGTAAGTTTGATCCCTGGTACCGGTAAAAAAAAAAAAAAATATATATATATACATACATGAGGTGAAAAAAAAAAAAACAAGAATGGCCAGGATCAAGAAAACTTCCAACAACAAATCCTGGAGAGGCTGTGGGGAAAAAGAAACTCTCCTGCACTGTTGGTGGGAGTGTAGACTGGTACAACCATTGTGGAGGTCAATGTGGAGATTTCTCAAAAAGCTAGGTTTGGAATTCCCATTTATTCCATCTATTCTACTTCTAGGCATATTCCCAGAAGAACTGAAAACATCATACCACAGTAATATATGTCCACCCATGTTTATAGTAGCACAACTTGTAGTAGCCAGATCTTGGAAACAACCTAAGTGTCCATCAACTGAGGAATGGATAAAAAGCATGGTGTTTTTATACAATGGAGTACTACTCAGCTATAAAGAATGATCCCATTGAGATATTTCTAAATAAATGGGCACAGCTTGAGACCATACTTATAAGTGAAATAAATCAAACTCACGTGTATAAATACCAAATAGCTTCCCTAGTGTAAGAAATGGTAAGAATACATAAAAGTATGTGGTAAACATGATTCCCCATTATATTATTTTGAACACTTATAATGTTTTCATTCATTATTTGGAATGGTTTTATTCTGGGTTATTTGATTTTATTGTCTGTGATGGTATGAACTGTTATTTTGAAGAAAACAAGACAACATAATAGCTAGTGCTGATTTAATATTATCTCGTTTGGAAGTCCCATGAAGCTTTTGTTCTTCTGTCTCCATTGGTTTATCATGTTGCATCTTATTGGATTTTATTATATGTGATAGTATAAACAAAATTTTTGTAGACAAGGAGGTAATATAGAAACCATTGTTCATTTTCTGTTAGTTGGTTCTAAATGCCCTGTAATACTTCATTCTCTTGAATGATTTACACTGTCATGTTGTGTTTGATACTATAATGTACGGAGTTATACTCAAATATTTCAAGGAAAGAGACACTATGGTAGCTACTGTTATGTTGGGTTAATTTGTGGTGAAACACTATGTTGCTTAAATTGTTCTGTTATGACCTGTGTTATTATGTTGTTATGTCCTCTTTTATCTTAATCTCCTTCTTTTTAAAAATTTTTTTTTTAAAAAGAAAGTTGTTTTCTTTTAGGACTTGAAATACTTCACTCCCAGCTCGTCTTAACCTGAAGGTTTGTGCTGAGAAGTCTGTTGTGGTTCTAATAGGCTTTCCTTGATAGTTGCGTTGTGTCTTTTCTCTGACAACTTTTAATATTCTGTTTTTATCCTGTATGTCTGGGATCTTAATTATTATATGTCTAGATGTAGATTTATGTTGGTTATGACTGTTTGGCATTCTATATGCCTCACTTATTTGTATGTCAGATTTTTCCCCATGTTTGGGAAATTTTCTGCTATCACTTCTGTGAACAGCTTAGTTATGTCCTTTGCATTGTCTCCTGCATCCTCACTGATGCTTATTAGCATTCCATTGTTTCTTTTGGTGTCTTCTTGAAGCTGCTGGATTGTCATTTCATGCTGCTTTGTTGTTTTTGTAAGTTCTATCTTTTCATGGTTGCTATCTGCAATCCTGTCCTCAAGGTCTTAAATTATATCCTCAGCTTCCTTTAAACAGTTTTGCCAACTTTCAATCGAATTTTTGTTTCTTGAATATCTCTTTGAATTTGTTTCATGGAGTCTGCTTGTTTTCTACATTGTTCATTCTAAGTTTCAATCAATTTCCCATGCTCCTATATTGTTTTTAATCTATTTCTTTCCTAGCTATGTTGAGCAAATTCTTTACTAGGGTTGTTATTTCTGTCTTTACATAAGACATTACTTCTAATTTGATTTCTTCTATAGCTTCTTGGATTTGTTTCTTTACTTCGTTTGCTATCTTTTCAGAGATTTCTGGCATATGATGATTTTTTTTTTTTTTTTTTTTTTTTTTTTTTTTGGTCTTTTTCCTTTTTATCGGTACCGGGGATCAAACTCACGACTGCCTGCTTCCAAGGCAGACGCTTATGCCGCTGAGCTAAATCCCCAGCCCTGGCATATGACTTTTAAAGTCCTCCATTTCGCTGTTGCCTGTTCTTGCATCTGATGGGCGAGATGTTTGAGATTGCATTTTGGCTTTTCATTTTGTCATTTTCACCTTCTGGGCCAACTTCTGGTTATGTAATCCCAATAGTCACAACTGTCTGCAGCATGTGTCCTAGGCTCCTACTGTGTGGTTGATGTCTGCCCAATTGTTGGGTATATAGTGACTAGAACCTGCCAGGGTCCTCTGTCTGGGTGAGGGGCTACCAGGTCTCCTATCAAACCAGCACTGCCAGTCCACTGCAGTTCAATGTTCTGGGGGAGAGAGTGGGAGCCAAAGGTTCACAGCAGTGCTTGGTCTAAGAGATGGGGCTGGTAGCCAAGGGCAGCAGGTTGAGCCAGGGTGGGTGTGGCAGTCCTCTGGGTCAGCACTTGGGAGGAGCTGCTGGGTCACAGGAATGGCTAAGCAGCCTAAGCCAGGAAGGAGCACAGCGGTAGTCCTCTGTGTGGGGGCAGTGGGAGGGCACCGACACAGGCAGCCTGGGCTCAGCTGCCTGAGCCAGGACAGAGCTAGGTGGTCTTCCTCAGCGCAGCAGCGGCGGGGGGGGGGGGGGGGGGGGAGTGAGGTGTGCAGGCACACCCAGAGGCCCAAGCCTGGGCAGAGCTCAGCGGCTTCCTCCAAGGTGGCTTCCTCTGCTCAGCGGTGGTTGGTGGGCTAATTTGGGCAATTTAGTGACTTAGAATGATCCTGTCTCAAAATAAAATAAAATAAAATAAAATAAAATAAAAACTACTGGGGAACCAGCAGCTCACTGTGACAGCCCTGAGTTTAACCTCCAGTACCAAGAAAAATAATTACATAGAAAATCGTTTTCATAAAGAATCAGTGTGTGTCAGAATCAGAAGGAATTTGGAAGCCCACATAAAAACAAACTCTTCCTTTTACAGAACAAATAGATGACCCTCAGGGTCAATGATTTGCCCAGAATTGCCTAACTTGTTAGCAGCAGAGTAGAATTTGAGTCCAAATTGTTTATCACTCTTTGCTCTTCCTACTTCAACTTGGGCTCCCTAAATTGGAATTTTATTATTAAAACCCTTGCTTTGTGATTCTGGACATCAAAATAGAAAACTTTGTCTTTATAAAACAATTTATTTTTCCAAGTAGGAAAGAAAAAAATTTCCCAGGGAAAGAAAAAAATTATAGAAAAGGAAGTGAGAAAAAAGAGAATTTTGTCTAAACACTTTCCATCAATGTAAAACATGAATAATCACATCCATTTATTCTTTACCTGCTACCAACCAGGCCTGTGCTGAGTAAACCCGAGTCCCAGGAAACCGAGGGCCTTCACAGTGAGGTACCAGCCCTTTTTATTTTGAGATGGGTTCTTTCCGAATCATTAAATTACCCAAATTGGCTTCAGCTTGCAGTCCTCCAGCCTCAGCTGCTCAGGGTGCTAAGATTACAGGTCTGTGCTCCGTGCTCTATTTTCTTTAAACATATAATTAGTGTCTCAAGAATTTCTTGTAGCCATAGATCCCAGGGAAATGCAGTGGGGTGTGCCAAGGGTGCAAGCTGGGGCCATCCTGCAGGTAAGATCTCCTGGGACAGCCGTGGTTTCTTTTCATCTTGGATTCCAGGGAGGTGAGGGTGGCACACGACACTCAAGAGAGACTGTCTTGAGAGGGCATCAAGGACAGGGAGTCATTAGGGGAGAACTGAGAGAATAAAGAATTTAAATTGGAAAGAGGTTGCTAAACACCAGTTCTAGCTACTCGGTGGCTTTTCCTTGGTGCTATCATCATCTCTTTTCTCTAACTTTTCTTTTTTTTTCTTTTTTCCTTTTTCTTCAGTGTGCTCCGCTGATATTTCAGCATGTGTTATATCTGGTACAAACTTGTAGCTCACAGTTAGCCACATTTTCAGCATCTTATCAGTCTGTGTGTCTTTGGATAACATCATATTTTGTGAAACTAGCAATTGTTATGTTTAAAAAAAATCAAGCACTGCAAAAAGTAATGTGGAACAGGAAAGGAAGGTGGCAGTTTTCAAAGTGAGTCCAAGGTTTGTCTTCCTGCTGAATTTTCTGTGTGCAACTGTGGTCTTTCCCCATCTGGGTCCTGTAACTTGGTGTAAATCCTTTCCTCACTGAGAATGGAAAGAAAAGGCAAACTGAGGGCCTGTTGTCTCAATCTGTAAGAAGCGCTTACCCCAGAGTGTGGTCCTGGAGTAAGGAACAGAATGTATTTCTCTTTTCCCTTAGTGTTCCTGTACCTTCTCCCCAGCGTTCTGTAAGGAAAGAACAGTGTTTCTCAGGCACAATGAGCCAACAGCACCTTGAGCTCATGATTTGGTTTTATTTATAAAACACTACAGTTTTTACAGAACACCATTAAGTGGAGAAGAAGATAAGCAATAGAAGATATCACTGACATAATAGTATCAGCTAAAATATAACCATGGCTAGTGTTTATGGGTGTTGACTATGTGCCAGCAACGTTCCATGTGTTTTATGTATATTAACTCGTTTAATCCATACAAGCACATACAAAGTCAAAATTCATATTTCCATACTGCAGATGAGGAAAGATAAACATAGACAAGTCGTGTAATTCAGGCAACCTGCTTTTCCAGATAGTAGCAAACTATGAGCTCCAAAGGAGAGTCTGGTTTCTCAGCCTAAATCCTAATCAAAACACTGCACTTCGTTCTGCTTTAATAAAACTTTATGGAGGAGAAGCTTAACTTTGCGATAAATTGATGCGTTATCTTTTTATGTTTTCTTATCCCTTTGTATGAAGAAAGGATGATTCTTCATGGGAAAGGAAGCTTATCATTTAATAAAATCCTAGCAGGTCTATAGAGAGTAGATAAATATTTATGCAGTCATTTAGTTTCAATTGTTATAAGGCCTAAAAAGGAGAAACAGAGTCGATGAGACCATCACCCTGGCCTTCACCCAATGCAGCGGGGAAGGATCCTTCAACAAAATGTTGTACAAGTGTTTTGAATTCCATAATGATTAAGGAAACTTGGAAAAGATAGTACAACCAAAGAGGAATTTATTATTACCTTAGCACAAATCATTTGCATTCCAGTGATTATTATCCAGTTATTGTTCCAGTTATTATTGTCACAACTAGTCAAACTACTGAGATCCAATGAAGTCCAGAAATGACTTAAAGCCAAGTAATATGTCTTCTGGCAGATATTAAAGACATTTTGGGGTGAGTCTCATAACAGATAACCTGGATCAGACACCAGTGCTGAGATAAAAGATAAAAATTACAGTCTGAGCAAACATCATTTTAAAAGCTCAGAGACCAAGTCAGAAAAGTCAAACCCCTGAAGAGTTCTTACAAAAGAACTGCTCATTGTGAATAAAACCTGAGCAGGGAACTAGGTGGGGATTACTGAGAATTTCTAGCTGAGATTACTTTAGCCTACAGAAAACTGGTTTTCATCAGGGATGACTTAAGATCAAAATGATTAAAAATGATGAGCAGAGGGATTGTATAAAACATTTTGGGTGACAATATAAGGACTTGAGGATGTTATGCCAGGACATTAAAAAAACCAAAGACCAGGAGGGATTCAGGAAGAAATGATCATCATGGGTAGCAGGAGGGAAAGAGAGTTTGAGGGATGCCGGGTTTGATAACCACAGCACCACAATGGCACTGAATAATAAAAACAGAAACAGGAGCAAACAGAAGACAGGGGGATATAATGTGCAAGAAATTCCGGTATAGCCGTGCACCTTGAAAATAGCAACATCCTCCAGTTACTGAAGAGCAGGCGTGCAGGATGCTTTGTAGAAAAGCAAATCACACAGGCTCCAGTATAAAGCAGAGGACACACTTGTCACACCTATGTCACCATTATCACCAGCTTCTGGCATCCAGAAGATCCCACTGCTGTAGGAAGAAGGATCTGTTTCTCTAGGCACTGAACATAAAAAATAACCAAAGTCTCTCTCTTTCTCCCTCCCTCCCTCCCTCCTTTCTCTCTCCAACACCCCAGGAGTGACTCCAAGACTTTCACACTGAGCTATATCCCCAGCCCTTTTTTATTTTTCATTTTGGGATAGCAGTGAATCCAAAGCTTTCACACTGAGCTACATCACCAGCTGTTGGGAGCCGCAGCCCCGAGCCCGGTCGCCTCACTTGGCGGACGTGAGGCCTGTAGTAAAGAGTGAGGCCTGAGGTAGATTACCCCTCCCATCGAATATGTTAGTTTCCTGCTTACCGCGTAAACAACCCGCTCAACAATATAGTCTGCCTGGCAACTGATGATGTTAGCCAATCAGCTTGCCTTGCTTACTTTAACATGATTGGACACTGTACCCGTATATATACCGGTGCCACCCCTGGGCGGAAGTAGAAGCCAGATAAAAGCCCGGAAGTAGAAGCCCAGAAGGAGCCGCGGGGAGCGGACCAAAGGAGGCTTCGGCTGGGAGCGATCCCAGGGCAGGCTGTACGGAGAAGGAAAATAAAAAAAAAAGGTTGTCCACTACCAGACTTTGTCGTGTGTCCTTCCTGCCGGCCGGGAGCGGACATCGACATTTGGAGGCCCGCCCGGGGACTGATCACCCCCGAGACGTGGAAGTGGACAACGCTCCAGTACAGAGCTGCGAGACAGGTGAGTTGGGGATAAGCCTGGGCTCTGGGTGGCGCGCACCTACAGGGCTTTTAGACTCCCCTCAGGCTCACGCGTAAGTGGCGGATTCCTTGGGCCTCACGCGGTGAGTAACATATTAAAAGATGGGAAACATGTTAGGTAGCAACACTAAGAGCGAGGGTGGTTGTGGAGAAAGCTCTCAAGAGCTTACAAAAGTACGCAGGGTATCTGAGCAGGCCCAGTCAGGGAGCTCCCGAGAGGGGCCCGTCAAGGGGAACAAGGATGCTAAGGAGGAGGACGGGGCTCTAGCCTCGGAGTCGTCTGACTCCGAGGACGAGGGAAAGTTGAATGGCAAGGAGGCCAAAGAGACTAGCTGTCAGGAGCCTAAGTCGCTCAATAAGGAGTTGCAGGGTTCCTTTCCAGCGTTGCCCCGCGAATTGCGCTCTGCTCAACCTGGTCTGCGGAGGAGTAGAGAGCTCCTGAGCGCTCCCCGGCGCGAGAGGGAGGCGAAGCCTTCCGCCCCACCTTGGGGGCCGTTTCCGGAGGCGATTCCTCGCCACGAGGCGGCCGCCTGGGAGCTCTCTCCCCTTTCGCCAGAACAGGAAGTGATGCACGGGCCCCCATTTTCCGCCCAATCACGGCCGCTGTCTTATGCTCCGCCGCCGGCGGGTCGGTATTTTTACAGGCGGCTTTGGCAGGGGGGACGCTTGTCTCATGAGGTACATCCACCTGGGATAGATAGTGGCCCCTACGGGATATTTCCTGTACAAGTAGCTATGGGCCAGGGACGCAATGTATGGGAGCCTTTTGAGATAAAGCAGATTAGAGAACTTAAAAATGCAGTTACAACCTTTGGGCCGACTGCGCCTTACACCATTGCCATGCTGGAGAATCTGTCTTCTGGGCCCCTCACCCCCGCGGACTGGATTCAGCTGGCAAAGGCCTGTCTGCCCTCGGGCAGTTACCTGGATTGGCGAGCCTGGTATGCAGAGTTCTCTGCCGAGCAGGCTGAGAAAAACGCCAATCGGGGAAACCGGGGGTGGAACAAGGAAATGCTTATGGGAGAAGGTCGGCACGCTGATGACCAGACCCAGTTCCCCGGCGCTGTCTATGAGCAAATCAATGCCATAGGACTCCGCGCCTGGAAGCAAGTAAGTGGTGCTGGAACAGCCTCCTTGTGTCTTTCAAAAATAATTCAGGGTACCACAGAGCCATTTGTTGACTTTGTGGCCCGAATGCAAGATGCTGCCGATAAGATATTTTCTGATCCGGGAGTGGCTCGACCGCTGGTAAGGCAGCTGATTTTCGAACAGTGTACAAAGGAGTGCAAGGCAGCGATAGCTCCTCATAAGAACAAGGACCTCAATGCCTGGATTAGGATATGCAGAGAGATAGGGGGGCCGCTCTCCAACTCGGGAGTGGCTGCTCTCCTGGCCGCGGCTGTACAGCAGAGGGGACCTCGCGGGTTAGAAGGGGAATGTAAGGCTAAAGGGTGTTTTGCCTGCGGGGAGCCAGGACACATTAAACGTCACTGCCCAAACAATGCAGATGCTAGGCCTCGCCCTAGGAATGAAGAACCATATGTTTGTGGGCGATGCAAGAGGGGATCACACAAAGCTGAAGAGTGTAGGTCGGTCTTTGATGCTCAGGGCAACCGTATTTGTGGACAAGATGCTAGAGAGCCAAAAAACGGCCAGAGGGGGCCCCCTTCACAGCCGGGCCCCCGCCCCAGAGACAGGACAGCTCAGGGTGGCAGCCTTCAACAAGGGCCACCCCTGGGTCAGCAGGTGTGGACCTCAGTGTCGCCTCCAGACTTATACAGAAGGTCACCATTAGGATGGATGGCGTTAGGACCCTAAATGACATGCAAAAGCTATTGGGAGACATTAATTGGATTAGGCCATATTTACATATACCAAATTCAGATCTCAAACCCCTGTTCGACCTTCTGAAGGGAGACCCAGATATAGCCTCCCACAGGAGGCTCACTCCTGAGGCAAGAGCTGCCTTACAGAGAGTGGAGGAAGCCTTAGGTGGGGCTACCTTACACAGAATTGAACCGGGGCGACCCTTTGATGTCTGTTTGCTACAGACTAGTCTACAGCCTACAGCGGTGATTTGGCAGAAAGGACCACTACTGTGGATACACCCTAAGGTCTCACCTGCAAAAGTCATAGAGCATTACCCAGAGGCAGTCGCTTCATTGGCCCTTGAAGCGCATGATAGAGCTGTCCAACATTTTGGCTCAGGACCACAAGCCATCCGAGTACCCTATACCGCCAGCCAGATCAAGACCCTGGCTGCCTGCATAGATACTTGGGCCATTCTGAGATGTGTTTTCCATGGGGATATAAACAATCAATACCCTAAAGACCCTATCTTGTCATTTGTCACTCAGCACCCTATAATTTTTCCAAAGGTTACTGCCTCTGAGCCATTAGTCCCAGCAACTACAATATACACAGATGGCTCTAAGACGGGGATAGGCGCCTATGTGATCCTAGGCAAGCCCCCGGTTACCATACAATTTGAACCAGATCAGCCTCAGGTGGTGGAACTGCAGATCGTTAAAATGATTCTTGAACGGTTCTCAGAAGCCATTAACATTGTCTCCGATTCTAGGTATGTGGTCAATGCTATGCAAGTGCTTGAGACTGCCAGTTTAATTAGATCCACTTCCACAGTGGCTGGACTGTTCCTGTCTATCCAGACATTGCTTCAGAACAGACACCATAAGGTCTTCACCACCCACATAAGAGCACATACATCCCTGCCAGGGCCTATGGCACAGGGGAATGCGGCTGCTGACACTGCCACTCGCCCGTTATGGATTTTTACCTTACTAACACCAATCGAGCGAGCCCGTGCCTTCCATGATAAGTTTCATGTCAATGCCAGAACACTAGCAAACCATTTCCATGTTTCTAGAGCAGATACACGAGATATCGTGCGACTATGTGACTCCTGTGCCACATACAAACCTGCCATACCGATGGGAGTAAACCCTCGAGGTTTGATCCCTGGTGATGTTTGGCAGATGGACATCACACATATACAGGAGTTTGGGACTCTTAAATATGTTCATGTTTCCACAGACACCTGTTCTCACGTCATATTTGCAACAGTAGAAACAGGTGAAAAAGTGTCTAATGTGATCAATCATTGCCTGGCAGCTTGGGCCGCATGGGGCAAACCAAAAATATTAAAAACTGATAATGGACCAGCCTATATAGGCAAAGCCTTCAATGAGTTCTGCAAAATGATAGAGGTTCAATTAAAACATGGTATCCCATACAATCCCCAAGGTCAAGAAATCATTGAGAGGGCTCATAAAAGCCTCAAAGAAATTTTACAAAAACAAAAAGGGGGAGTAGGCCAAGGCCTGGCCCCAAAGGCACGATTATCCATGGCACTATTCACACACAATTTTTTAAATTTAAATAATGATAATCGCTCCCCAGCTGTGGAGCACTGCAACCCTTCCCCCAACCATAAAGGGTGGATGAAATGGAAAGATGTCCTGACAGGACAATGGATGGGCCCGGATCCGGTAATCAGCTGGAACCGAGGCGCGGTTTGTGTTTTCCCACAGGAATCGGGACGAGAACCACTGTGGATACCGGAGAGACTGACACGGACAACAAAGCCCTCGACTAAAGATCAGACCTGCCCTACTGGAGATCCATCACAGACCAACCAACAAGATGAATAAAAATAGCGGTAGCCCAAAATAGACAAGAAGATCCTCAGGCATATGCATGGCTTGCTCAATTGGCCCACGACCGAGTCTAGATATGGCGGGCATCCCTCATTCTCCTCCATAAGGTGACAATACACAGCAGGGTAGGTGAGTCAATGACGGGTAAGAGCGTGCCTCCCCAGCACGACTCGACCTAAGCCAGGCCCTACCCCATCCTGCACGTAAGCCGCTGGACTGTTAGATGCTGCCCAGGTCTAAATTTCTCTCCGAGGGGATTTCTTTACGGAGAGGAAATGAGTGCAAGCTTGTGTGCATCCAGGTTCCGTCCAGTTTGTGCCTGGCCCTAGAAAAAGGACGAGGGCCTCAGGGCCTTGGCAGACCATGGGACGGCCGACCAGGGTCTAAGCCAAGGACCTACGGTGGGCCTACGCATAGGGCATAAGCCTCTGCACCCAGTCCAGGAAGGGCTACGATGCGCACATTCATAAAAAATAAAAAAGGGGGAGATGTTGGGAGCCGCAGCCCCGAGCCCGGTCGCCTCACTTGGCGGACGTGAGGCCTGTAGTAAAGAGTGAGGCCTGAGGTAGATTACCCCTCCCATCGAATATGTTAGTTTCCTGCTTACCGCGTAAACAACCCGCTCAACAATATAGTCTGCCTGGCAACTGATGATGTTAGCCAATCAGCTTGCCTTGCTTACTTTAACATGATTGGACACTGTACCCGTATATATACCGGTGCCACCCCTGGGCGGAAGTAGAAGCCAGATAAAAGCCCGGAAGTAGAAGCCCAGAAGGAGCCGCGGGGAGCGGACCAAAGGAGGCTTCGGCTGGGAGCGATCCCAGGGCAGGCTGTACGGAGAAGGAAAATAAAAAAAAAAGGTTGTCCACTACCAGACTTTGTCGTGTGTCCTTCCTGCCGGCCGGGAGCGGACATCGACAACCAGCCTTTTTTTATTTTTTATCTTAGGACAGCTTTTCATCAAGTCGATAAGTTGCCCAGGCAGGGATCCATCTTGTGATCCCCTTGCATCAACCTCCCACAGTGCTTGAATTACAGGTTGCACCGTTACACTCAGCTTTTTGGTCCCTTGTTTATAAGGGATTTGTATTGTGATTGGTGTCTAGATGTTCCTCCAAAACCTCATGAGGTATAGGTGGATATTATTGGGAGTGTCTGGATCTACAGTGTGTGGTGCTGGGATTAGGGATGTCAAGCTGGGATTGATTCAAAGGGCAATGCTAAGATTAAGGGTGCCCCACCCTGGGTGTGAATCACGAGGGTGCATAGGCAAAGAGGGCTGCTTTTGTCATTGCTTGTTATGTGATGATTCACTACTTCACTTTTTGCTGCCTTCTGTTTAAGAACCGTTTCTCCTCTGCAGTGTCCCTCTGCCATGCCCCCCTGCCTTGAAGTCAGCCAACTATGGACTGAAACCTCTACAAACGGTGAGCCAAATAAGTCTTTTCTCCTTTAACTTTGTTGGGTATTTTGTCTCAGCAACAAGAACTGTAACTTAGTTGGCAGCAGAATACAGGGCACAATAAATTAAAAGTAATCAAGAGGTGATAAGTTCTACTTTATTGGTCTTGAATTATCTTGCAGGTTGTCAGGGAGACACTGAGTAGAGGGCAGCATGCAGCACACCACTCCCATCTGCAATATGAGAGCTCACTGCTGGACTCAATGCTCCTGACCAGTCCAGGTTAGTCCTCAGATAAGAGAATGTCATCCCAGGAGAGAATAATGTAAGTTAAATAGATATGATACAATATGATGTGATATGATATGATAAATATGCAGGTACATAGATAGATATAATAAGGTATTAGTTTATGCCATTATGAAGGCCAAGGGATTTACAATCTTCAGTGGACAAGCTAGAGCCCAAGCAGAGCAGGCACTGTGCTTCTAGGACAAGTCTGAAGGCATGAAAACCAAGACACATAATGGTATAAATTCTAGTCCAATGGCAGGGAAAGATCAAAGTCCTAGATCCAGCAGTAAGGAGAATTTCTCTCCTATTCAGCCTTTTTGTTTTATTCAGGTCAATTGATTGACTTAAGTCTCCATATTAAGGAGAATAATCTACTTCCTTGAATTTACCTATTCATGTGCTAATATTGTCCCGAAACACCCTCCCAGATACACCCAGAATATCTGATCAAATATGTGGCAACCAATTGGCCCAATCAAGTTGACACATAAACTGTTCTAGCAAGTAAAACTCATGGGAAGTTTTCAAGTGAATGGCAGAAAGCAGATCCTTTGAAACATGTAAAAGAGATAGAGCCTCAGAATTCCTGTTCTGAAGTGGGCCTCATGGATACTATGCCTGACACCCTTCTCTGCTGTATGCATCATGGCCTGGGTAGTATTCCCTGCTTTCCTTACAGTCTGTCATGATGCAAACGACCAAGAAGAGTAAAAACTCTGCGATGCATATGGAAATAATAATGACAAATGGTAAGAGCCCTACTTGCATGAAAAAGTACAACTAGATAAGAGGTGGATTTGAAATTCTTCTCTTGCCAATCAAACATCAGATGCTCAAAGCGGAAAGAGGATGGTAAAGAGAGAAATCACACAGTCATGCTTCAGGGCCTTTTGGTGAATCATAGGACATCACCTTGGCAACGTTTATTTCTGGAGAACAAGAATCCATAACCATCAGAAGAATAACATGAGAACTTGGCTTTTGCCCTGCTCTGCCCGTACATACCCAGGTGAGAAAATTCATGTTCAAGTTATTAATCTGATTTATAAATTCTTGTAGATATGAAAACAACTCTGCATATGCGTAATATTTTCATTATAAATAATGAGGCTTAGGGCATTTTTCAAGTTTCAATGATTATTGACATCCCCTCAAGCAGCTCTGTTTGTCAGGTTTTCTGGTTTTGTTTTTATTTGTTGTTTGTTTTTTGAGACAAGGTCTCACTATGCAGTTCAGGCTGGTCTTAAACTCACTATATAATCCAGGCTGGACTCTAAGGATCCATCTGCCTCAACTTCCCAAGTGCTGGAATTACAGGTGTGTGTCACCATACCCAGCTTCTTTGTCATGCTTTGGTTTTTGTTTCTTGACTAAATCAAGCAACTCAAGAGTCTGTCTTGATTATGAACTTGTTCAGGAAGTGATTTACAGGTTTTACAAATTCTTAAAAATTGTGTTCCTTTTCTAAAATATCGAGCTGTTCTGAATGCCATGCTTTTTTTAAAAACAATGTGACAAAACATATAATTTATGAATTAACCACGCGTAAGTGTATAATTCAGTGACAGTGAGTATATTGACATTGGTGTGTAATCACCACCACCACTGATCTCCTAAACTTTTTCATCCTGCTAAACTGAAACTCTATTTATTAAGCAACACCTCTTACTTGGCTCATCCTCCTTCCTGTCTCTGTGAATTGGACTAGTTTGAGTACCCCCTACAAGTAGCATCACACAGTATTTGCGTTTTGGTCTGGCTTATTCATTTAGCATAATGTCTTTAAGGCTTATACATGTGGCAGCATGTGGCAGACCTGTCTTCCTTTTTAAGGCTGAATGTCCATTAACCATCAATGGATACTTGAAATGCTTTCACTTTTTGGTGTGAATAATAGTCCCACAAACACTGGTATGAAAACATCTCTGTGAGATCCCACTTTTATTTTTTTGAGGGCACATACACAAATGTGGAATTGCTAGATTATATAGTAATTCTATATTTAATTTCTTTTGCAGAACCCATCATATAAATTTCTGCAGTGTGTGCACCTTTTCACATTCCCAACAACTGCACAAGGTTTCCAGTTTCCCTACTGTCTGACCAATACTTGTGATTCTCTGTTGAGAGGAGCCACTCTAATGCGTATGAAGTTTTATCCCACTGTGGTTGTGATATACAGCACATTCTCCTAATGATCAGCGATGCCGAGCACCTCTTAGGTGCTTATTGTCCATCTTTATGTCTTCTTTGTAAAAATGGCCAACGTGTTTCAAGTCTTTCCCCATTTAAAAATTTTTTTGCCCTTTAGGTTATAAGAATTCTTTCTTCTAAACCGTGGATTGTGTCTTTCCTCTGTTGATTATAACCTTTGAAGCGTAGCAGCTTTTAGTTTTGATGTAGTCCCGTTTACCTATTAGTATGTTTATTGCCTGTGCTTTTATTTTTTAAAATTTTTTTTATTTTAAAGAGATTAAGACAAAAGACATAACAAAGCAGATCAGATCAGAACAATGCAAATAACACAGCATTTTTCCACAAGACAACCCATAATTAATAGTACCTACCATAACACTATGGTAGGTACACTCTTCTTTGAAATAGTTGAGAATAGCTTCATTTACTTGCCTATGCTTTTAGTATCATACCCAAAATATCATTGCCAAAACCAATGTCATGAAACTTTTTCTGTGTTTGTTTGTTTCTCTGCTTTACTTTGGTACAATTGCCAAAAATAATATACAGTTTAGGTATACAATCTGATGTTTTGACATAAGTATACATTGGGAAATGATCATCATAATCAACCTGATTAATATATTCTTCACTCAAATAGTAAATTTTTCCCTCTTTTTCTTTCTTTCTCTTTTCTTCTTTCCTTCTTTCTATATGTGTTTCTGTATGTGCATTTAAAATCAACACTCAGCAAATATAAATATATGATACAATACTATTAACTATGGTCACGATACTATATATTAGATCTTCAGAACTTATTTTTACTGAAACTCTGTACACTTTGATCAGTGTCTCTTCATTTCATCCTTCCCAACATCTCTGAAAACCACCATTTTATTTTCTGTTACTGTCAGTTTTACTTTTTAAAAAGTAATTCAACATATGAGATCATATACTGTTTTTCAGAGTCTGGTTTATTTTCCTTAGTATAGTCTCCTCCAGTTCACTCATGATATTATAAATGGCAGGATTTTCCTTCTTTTTAAAAGCTAAATAATATTTATGCATAACACATTATTTTAAGCTGCTCAACTGTTGATGTGCTAGGTTATTTCAGAATCTTGTTCATCATGAATAATGCCACAATGAACATAAGGGTTATAAATACCCCTTTAAGATCCTGACCTAATTTCTTTTGGATATGTATCCAGCAATGAGGATCCCTGAATCATATAGTAGTTTTATTTTTAATTTTTAAAGGAAACTCCTACTTCCATAAGGGTGTATCAATTTATATTCAAGAGTGTTCAGCAGTTCCCTTTTCTCTACATCCTAGCAAATGCTTGTTTTCTTGATGATTGGTGGTGTTGAGCACCATTTATTTCTGTTAGCCATTTGTATATCTTCCTTAGAAAAATGCCTATTCAGATTCTTGCCCCATGTTTAATTGGGTTGGGATTTTTTTTGTTGCATTTTATTTTTGTTAACTGAATTTATTTCTTATATACTTTTGAGAACACTAGCCGTTTATCAGATAAATGACTCATGTCAAGAGTATTTTCTCTTATGTTTTCTTCTAGTAGTTTTACACATTTGGGTCTTATGTTTAAATCTTAATTTGTTTTAAGTTGATTTTTATGTATGGTATGAAATAGGGGTTCAATTTCATTCTTCTGCATATAGACACCCAACACCATTTAAAAATACACTTCTGCTTTAAAAAAAAAAAAAAAGTATTGTTTGCTTTCCCTGATTCTGGATTCTTTAGCTTTCTGCTGTAGCTAAACCCTGGGTACCTCAACATCTTTTGTTAGTTACTTAGTCTGTTTGCTGAATTCTTTATAGATTTCTACCTGGGCCTAGTATTTCCTACTGGGCCTCTGACTGTTAAGAATGGGAAACATACAATAATTTGAAAACAGCCAATGAAACTTCACAATTAGTCCAAAGAGATATTCACCTTGACTCTTAACATCCTATGTGGAGGCTACAGATTGAGAGAAACTCAGGAAGGCAATTCTTTTGCTCTCTTTCTTTCTTTCTTCTTTGTTTTTCTTTATTTTCCAATGGGAAAGGAGAAGCAGGACGAAAGGAAGGGAAGGAAAATGATGTTTTCCTTTTTAAAAGCTAAAATTTCTAAGGGAATACTTGATCTAAAAGACCAACATTCCCTGCTGAACACCAATTAAGATAGTTATTATAAGCAGACTAGTAATAAGATTTTTACACTACCAGAACTTTAAAGTAACTAGAAGTGCTTCTGTGATCTTCCCAAATCCAGTCAAGAAGTCAACCATTGGGCTGGGAATGTATCTCAGTGGTACAGTGTTTGCCTGGTGTGAACTGAACTCTAGGTTTGATCCAGCACTGAATGAAAAAAAGAATAAGCATTGTTTATATATTATTCAGCCATGGAAATTTGTCTGTAATTTGAGTATAAGAGTCCAAGTCGTGGCTGGATTCCATTAAGCAATAATTTATCAGAATTTAGTGAGAAAGATGGCTTCAGTCTGGAACTGCCAAAGCATTCTTTTAATCTTGTTCCTATAGGCCTGTCAGAGAGTGATTTTATCTTCTCCGGGCTCATTTTCCTTCTATGCATTTGAACTTTCTAATTGAGCAAAGCCTTCCTCACCCAAGACTGCATCAATTACTGACTAATGTGATGGAGTTCAGAAGGCCTCCTGTCATCTGACTGAATTTGAATTAAATCATTCTGTAAACCCGCACCCAGAATCTCATAAACATAGAGGTGAACGCTGAGCACACACATAGCCTCCTGACAGCACTTACTGTGCTTCCTATACCTGGAAGCTACCTCTATTACTGATTCAACAATCATAAACTGCTGCTGCTACCCTTGTAAATATCCCCACTTCTTCCCAACAGCAGCCATCAGAATTGCAGGTTTCATCTTAGGCCTCATATAAAAATAATCAATGCACTATGTGTAGGAAATTTTATAAACCCAACCCACTCCAAGGACAAAACCACCACAGTTTACATATTCCTAATCCTTTGACCTATCAAAAATTATTCACGTCAATTTTTTTTAAAAAATGGATGTGGGTCATAGTTTAAAATATAGATAGAGTGATATTCTCCTGACTAATCAGCCTACACTTATTCAAATAATGGCTTAAATGAGAAGAGAGGAGTTCCAAATTTGATTCATATTGCTTCGTCCAACCATTTCTCAAAGAAGCTGCCACATCTTCTCAGATAAATCCTAAACAATATTTTATATTTTCATTAAGCTTGTTTTTAAAAATGAAAATAAAAAGACAAGGTATTTTTCACTCTGGCAATAAAGCTGCACAGGCAGAGAATTAGATGTCAGAATCTTTAGTAGCAGCCACATTATTTAGCTGATGAATTAATAGGAATTTGTGGAAGAGGAGGTAGGACGTAAAGTTAAAGCTGAATAACAATTAGGTTTTAGTGTCATTAAAATTCCACTTTCAGCTGCTACTAATTTTCTTTTGACCACAAAAGACATTAGTTTTCCTGAGTAAAGAGGAAAGAGATCTGTATTGTTTTACAACAATGCCCTCCAAAAAGACTGTCAGGGTAGTAAGAGGTTGTCACTTGGACTGTGAAGACAGGAACAGATGACAGAAAGGGAAGACAGGGAAAGACCAGAATGTGCATACTGTGGTGCAGGCCAGGATCTGGGAAGCAGGGGCCAACTCAGAAATACTGTTTCTCTTGGTAAGAAAACAGGTGTGAGGTAGTAATCAGCAGGAGCACACCTGGAGTACAGCAACGCCTCATATGGGGCTGGGTCAGATATTACCAAGAAAGAAATCAGATGCTTTGAAAGAAGGTCAGAGATGTTGTACAAGGTTAAAAAAAAAAAAAAAAAAAAAGACCTTATAACTCCAAGTGACCGTGTTGTTATTGGCCCAAAGCTCTCACTGAGATATTGATTTATATTTGGAATTTACATGGAGATGAAGGGTTTCAGAAACTAATCCCCAAACATGGAGCACCTGGTACACTGAATATTTTAAACTGAAGAGATTTGAGAAAGCACAAAATCAGGAGGGGTCACTGACCACCCCTCCCTTCTCCCCTGAAACAGGTCACAATACCTAGGAAGGACTTTCTGGTCTTCCCTGAAGCAGATCATAGGATCCTCTCTCTCCAGTGCCCTTTCTATGTCTGGAAGAAAGGAATATCAGAGAAGATCTGGACAGGACTTGCTAACTTTCCCCAGGTTGTTAGCAGTAGATCATACCCTTTTGTCTCAGCGCATTTTATTATGACTGTCCACTCGCCATCAAAACCACTACAAAAATTACTCAGGTTTACCTGATACAGGAAAAATATAAATCCTGACCTGCTAGATGCCAAATGTACCAAGTTGGTAGTCTTACAACATGGAGGAAAGAAATTGCAAACCAAAGAAGGAAGTTAGCAGAGTTTCTTGAAAATAAAAGATTTTCAAGAGAAGTCCTCTGTGGGTGGCTCTAAGGCTGGGGGAAATTCACACAGCAAAATCACAATGTGGGTCCAACATGACTCAAATTACAATTGACCTACAGTATTAAAAGTATAGCTACTATAGGCAGATAAGCTAGACAGAAATAAATATAGTCAGAGACACTGGGTTCTCAAGGAAATCAGCAGAAAAAATAAAGATGGTCAGGTATGGCAGTTCATACCTATAATCGCAGCTCTCTAGAGGCTGAGGCAGGTCTGCCTGAAGAAAGCCAGGCCCAAAATAAAGATGCAATGGCCAGGGCTACATGCCTCCCTAAGGAATAAACAATCACTTGAGACTATATTGGAATTAGTACCACTTAGATCATTAAGTCTATATAGGCATTAGAGATCCCCAGGTGGGTGACCAGAACATCACTTCCCAGAAATATTTCTGTTTTAGAAGTCACAGATTAAGCCATGATCAATGATGCCAAGCACATACCCTTGTTAGGTACATTACTTCCCTATTGGATCAATATTAGCGAAGCAGCTACTTGTAATTCCATAGGTTGATTGTAGTTTGACCCACATTGTATCCACATTGTGACTTTGCTGTATAAACTACTCATGACAAAAGGCCTCAGTGGCAGCCCACTTTCAGGATCCCTCCTGTCTCTCAGGAGCTATCGCTCAATAAACTTCCTATTTTTAACTTCTGTTTCCCTTGGAACCCCTTCTTTGATTTCAGGGGACTCAAACTCAGCATGTCTGACATCTAACATGTTAGGAGTAATATTTCTCCTATATCATAGCCACTTAGCTTAATACTGCTCCAATAAGAGAAACAAGTCATGTAGCAGGGGTGCACGGAAAGTACAAAGGCATTTTGGGGAAGGGAAAGGAGTATGCTTGTTTCGTCACCCACCCGTGTGTCTGATGCCTATCTGGGCCCGCTGGACCAGGCAATGCTCATCGTAGTCTAATCTCAAATTGCTATTTATTTCTAAGGAGAAGAAGCCTCCAGACTGGATATTGTATCTCTATCCTGGAGCCTGGCTCTCTTCAGATTTGGCTCCAGGCACAATTCTGATGTCCTTATTTTTCTGTGCTGACTTCCTCAAGGGCCCCAACCCTCTCTGATGGCATATTAATGTCTATCTAACTTAGCTGTCTGTAACACTACCACCTCTTTAGGTCTTCATGTCTTTATGAAGATTTCTGTGTCAAATGAAAGCTTATGTCAAATACATGTGTGTGTTTTTCTCTTACTAATCTGAATTTTGGGAAGTCTAGCCAATATGCTTAGGGTGGGTAGAAAGAAAAAGATATTCTTCCTCACTTTCAGGACAGGACTTGGGTTATAGCACAATTACACCTTTTCTTTCTTCTCCTAAATAAATGGTGGTCCTCTGTTAGTGTCACCAGTACAATCCACCCACCTAATTCCTGATTACAGATAGTAAATATAGCAACTGAATATATTTCACTGTTGAGCAAGCCCATTGAAGTATTAATTGAAAGCAAAAGAGCATCAGCATTTTAATTAAGGGACAAACTAGAATCTGAGCTATAGAGTGTCAAAGCTGTAACTCTGAGTTCAACCATTCAACAACCGAAGCATTGTTGCTGAGAAAGGCGTGCAAATCCCAAATAAGGAGAGGACTGCTACAGCTAAAACTCAAGATCGTTACAGTATTGGGAAAAACGAGGCATTCTTCCTAAAGCAAGCCTGGTAAATACATAGCTCCTGGAGAAAAGCAGCAAATCAAAGAAAGCTGAGTCTATAAATTTTGAGCCACTCAACTAAAATAGAGGAACAAGAATTTGCTCTCAAGGAACAAGAGTTAAAAAAGAGAGCTGCCAAGAGAGGCTGAGATAAGAAAGAAATGACTCAGCAGGAAGATGGCAGGCCCCTTAAAAGTGAAATGTGGGTCAGAGCCTCAGCACTCCCCAGCCTTCCTAATGGCTCTTCCGAGAGTGGCTGTGTTCACTTTGCAGCCACCCCTTAAAGACGCAAAGAGACACAACCCATGACCTCCTCGCAGCACTAAAAGGGGTCACATTCAGTTGGAAGATGGCACTGCCTCATTGTAATTTACATACTAAACAGAGGCTTCTAGATTCCTGGCATTTCCCTTAGGGAGACAAAATAAATAACAAGAGGTGCTTAGACTAGCTCATGATCTAGTAGGAAAAAGTGAGCTAAGTCCTGATCATTCTTTATGGGTGAGCACAGTAACACAATGTGACGATGCTAAAAAGGAGGTGACTGAGGGAAAGCAGAGACGGTGCTTTGCCATCTGAGCCTTTCTGGACCGGACAGTCCTCACCGTCATAGCCTAATGAACAAGTGGAGCAAGAGTGCGGGAGAAGAGAGACACAGCGTGCCAGCTTTTCCTTTTTTGAGTTCCCTAATTTGCTAGACTGGCTCAGCATGTTTCCTTTCCTGAGTATTTATGAAAAATACCTATCCTACCAGTTTCCTCCATGGAAGCTATGGAACTGCTAATTATTTGATATGTTTTCTCTGAAAATAAAGCCATCAACCTGTTATTGGGTAGCTCCTTCTAAAAGTGGCTCACAATGAAACACTGCCAGGTTTGGGGTTGCTTGCCTCTCGTTATGGAGTTGGATTCCAGGTTCTTCTTGTCTCAAAGAATGAAATGAAATGAGCAAAAAGCAGTGACAAAGTTTATTTGAAAAAGTAAAAGGGAAGAGTGAGGGGTAACTGGCTCTGCAGAGTGAGTTTGGGTTGAGTAAAAGAGGAAAAAGTAAGATTAAAGAGAGTAAAAGCAGGGCAGGACATCATGAGGAAAGCCATAACAGAGAGCTCCTCTTGACTTCTGTGTCCATTCATACTGTCCAAATCTTGAGGAAACTCATGAGAACTTCTACATACGGGTTCTAAGCTGCAGAGCGGGGCCCCACACTCAGGCTGATGTCATACCCAGGCTATCCTATTGAAAACCTGTTCAAGTTCTGGCGAGAAGTCGAAGGGCAGAGCTTTGGGAACTGTTCCACACATGTGTTCAAGAACCTTGTAATTAGCAGGTCATGCCCACTTCCCCAGCCAGTTTTGCCATGCCCCAGCGTCCCATTTCAAACCCACTGCAGCTGAGCCACGAGGTAATGCCACTGTTGAACCTTGCAGGGTGGCCACCTACTCTGTTCCAGGCACCACGGCGGGTTCTTGGCACATATTTTGTGTACTTTGTGTTTTGTGATGTTCACAGGAGAAATTGTCATCTCCATGTTGTAGACGAGGAAACAGACCTTAAGGGGATTAGGAGACTTTCCTACAGCACATGTACTACTCATGCAGCAAAAACATGTGAACCAAGATCTTCTCATTCTTCTTCAGGATTCTTTCTACCGTAATCAGAGTATCCCACAAAACACAATACAATGAAGAAATACAATGAAGAAATACAATGAAGAACCACTGAGATTTCTTAGAGAAGAAAAGGTATTATTGACTTAATAAATAAATTACTGAGTCATGAAAGACTCATGCATAAAGACAAGGCCATCCCCACTTCCACTCTTTCTTCCTAAAAGAAACCTCAGCTTCTGCAGGAACTGTGACTTCCAGAATCTCTGAGGCAGGATAGAAGAAATAAAGATGGGTAGAAGGGAAACAAGAAAATTTTTATTTTATTATTTATTGTTATGGAGGATTGAGACAGGGTCTTGCTATGTAACGCACTTGGTCTTGAACTCACTCTTAGTACAAGCTAGTTTCCAACTCATGGTGATCCTCCTGACTCAGCCTCCATGTGCCAACGTGCCCAACAAGAAAAATTTTAATCCTAGAATTTTATTTGAAGGAAAATATAGCTTCAGGACACACACCCCGTTACCCAAGGGTACTGTGCCTCTTTGCCTTTCAAGAAACTTCAAAAAGCTTCCTAAATCTAAAAGATATAAAAATGTAAGGTATAAATTGGGTCTGTGCTTTTTGCCTATAAATTGAGCCTGCATTTTTTCCTCTGATACGATAGATTCACAAATTTTCCAGACTTTTATCCTCAGGAAAACAAAATTATTAATTGGGTACCATATCTTTAATCTTCAAATGCATGCAAATGGTTTGCATTTTAATGTCAAAAATAGTTTATTTGGTTAGCTTATGAGTGAGACAGTTAGCTCAGGGAAGAGCCTGAGGTAGAGTTGGGTGATCAGCCATGCTGATGGAAATTAAAATAAGAAGAAACAGTGAACTAGGACTTTGAGCCAAGAATGAACTTTCTCAGCCAACGTGGGTTATAGCACCCCTCCCCCCCAATAAGGGAGAACAGGCCCTGCTTACTAAGCTTCTAAGGCTTGAGGAATTTAAAATGCAAAAGAAGCAGTTTCTTTTTTCCTTTAAAACCCCAGTTTCCTTTAAACCTCCTCCCATCTTGAAGCTGGGTTAGAAGTCTGGGTTCCAATTGATCATTTCATATTCATAGAACCACCTGTGATAGGTAACCGCTAACAATTGATCAGTTTCTGAGCTCTGCTCATCTATTATTAGCTCTGGACTGAGAAGCTATGTGGTCACCCACTCTCAACCCCTCCTGTAAATCCATAAGCTATTCTTCTTCTTCCCAGTAAAATCCTTCTTACCTCCCTTTTTGGTTCATGACTTCCTTGATGTTTGCAGAAGCACGAGCTCAATACTTTTGGTAACACTAATCTAGCCCACTATAATAACTTGACAGACACTAGGAATACATGTCCTAGAGCTCCTAGATAGTCCACCTTGAAGATGTTCCCATCCAGGAATACACAAATACTGCCAGCCCCAGGCCACTTTCTTGAGCATCCATGCTCTATTTTCCCTGAGTACTTCCTTAACTCTGTCTCATTAACTATATCCCTTTCACTGACACCCCACAATGTATTTCTGTGAACCTACTACCTATTCTATGGATTGAGGTTTCCATCTTCTCTTTGCAAGGGATCACCTTGGATTCCATCAGTTACAGCCCCTCCCTGTTATAGCCCCTTGATTGATATCAGTCAGTCAATGCAGTATTTGATTTAGGATAGGTCAACAATTGTGGGGGTTCTGAGGACAATTTTTCTGTCTTCCCCAGAGGGTTAAATCCAGGGCTTTGCACATGCTAGGAAAGTGCTCTACCACTAAACTGTATCCCCAACCCTCCAACCTTTTATTTTAAAACAGCGTCTCACTAAATTGCCTAGGCTGACCTTGAACTCATAATCCTACTGCCTTAACCTCTTGAGTACTTGGGATTACAGGTACCACCAACCTGGCTTAAAATTTCTTAAAAAAAAAAAAAAAGAAAGAAAGAAAGAAAGAAAGGTTTCCAGGAAAAGGCAGCTGGCAATCCTTCATGGATTGGTGTCTGTTCCATGGATGAGGATTTTGGGACGGTGCTAGCCTCTTTCAAATCCCAAGGTTGGCATGGCAGACGGTGCCACAGATCTGTTACCAACTTCCACATTCACAACCCTTGTTATACACGTGAATCATCCTCTTTGCTGTTAAAGCCACTGGATGATATGGTCCTACCAGCTGCTTGCTGTGGCCCTGCTCTTTGTTTTCTTCTCTCTAAAGCAGGGAGCTGATAGAAGTTTTCCAGTCCTCTGTGCTGTGCAGTTAAATAGAAGGAAACTTAGGAGAAATTACAGGACAACTTTAGGGTTGCAAAGTTCTCCTTGTATAAGGTTTTTCACAAGCAGATTAGAGCAAAAGAATCCCCTTCCTCCCTTTGGTTCAGGCATATGGATTTTAAGTTCCTGAGAACCACCTGCCTTTTTGGTCAGCAGGGGGTCCTTGGGTCTTTCATCTTTGCCTCTATGGTGGCTGTCTTTGGATGTTTCCAATGGTTAAATGGTTACTCATGCTATTTTCCCTTCTTTTTTTGTAGAATCTGGGGCAGTTAATCACTTCACATTCATTTCTCATTTGTAATTTAGAGAGCTTTCTCTGTGAAATGCAAAGCAATTTCACAGGAAGCCATAGGAAACTTCTCTTCCCACATTCCTTCATAAGATCAAACAAGAATCTGTCAACAAAGGGCAGTCATCCTGGGCTCAAGCCCTTTAATGTGATAATGAGATAATGCCAGGTCTGGATTTCTCCTGGGCTCTGCAAGGGTCTTCAGACTGCACCCTGCCAGCACTTCTCCCAATTCTCCTCCTCGTAGCATCCTCCCCCACTCCTCTCTCTCAAATTCCAATGCATTTTTCAATAGTTTCTGTGTTCTCTGCATTTTTATTCCCTTTACTTTACAGCCTTAACTCCAAAGATATCCCAAATATTGCCATTCAAATCACCAAATGTTGTGCAATGCCTACTATGTAAAAGATGGAGATCCCTGAGAAGTCATATGTATCAGTCCCTCATCTGTGCTCCAGTAAGGGACTCAAGTAGGAGTAAATAAATCGAGCAGAAAGTCCAACTGTGGGTTCTAGTTGTGACCAGCTGAGGCCAAAAGGGCAGGTGAGATTGAAAGAGGTGTACCCAACACTCACAACTCACAGGAGAAATTTAATTTTTCAATTTTAAGGGGATTTAATCTATGGTAGCTGATTCTGAGTCAGAAATGTCATGGTAGAAGGAGTTATGGATACTGGGACGCAGAGCAGGGGAATGGTGGTTAGAGAAGAGTCAAGGTGATACGGGGACAGTAATATAACTCCCAGCCTGCTAGATGTCCGATACACATGGTTTGTGTTCCCCAAAATCAAAGAATGAATTCTAAGGAACAACAGTAGTTAACAGTAGGAAAAATTTATTGAGAGAGAGAGAGAGAGAGAGAGAGAGAGAGAGAGAGACTCCTGAGATAGGAAGGGACCCAAAAGTGAGTTCCAGTAAGCCCACTTTTCAAAAGAAGTTTTATAGTGAAATCATAAGGTGGGTAAAATGTGGGTCAAAACTAGCCTCAACCAATAAGATTACCAATATAGCTGCTTAGGGGATATTGATTTAGCAAAGAACCATATCACATAGCAAGTATATATGGGAAGAAGAAAGTCTTTCTTGTCTAATTCATGACTCAGATGATCTATGGACTCTTTTTTTTTTTTTTTTTATTTAAAGAGAAAGACAAAACTAAATGAAGCAAGACAGTAAAAGGCTAGAAGCAACACAGAATTTCAAGAGAAAAAACATACAGTAAGAGTTCACCAGTTAATAGAGATCTATGGACTCTTAAGTAGGTCTTTTGTCCTTCCGAAGCACTCCCTAAACCATGGCTTCCCTTTCATCAACATAGCTTGAAACAGTGTTTTGTGGGTAGCTCAGTGCCAGGGCTTTTAGAGGCACTTGTTTAAGTTTCCACGTTTCCAGGTTAAAATATGAGCATCTGCCTTTTGGGCTTCCTTTATAAGCTAATAGAGGGTCATATGATCACCATAATCTGCTATCTAAAAGTGAAAAAAAACCTGTAAGTTTTAGGAATCTTCTTAGCTGTTTGGGGATTTTTGGACTGCAGGAAGTAAAGTATTGGTTTCTTGTTTTCCTTCAGATTTGGGTTCTCTTAGATATGACGAGGCCCAAGTATTTTATTTCAAGACTGCAAAGTTTTGCCTTAGATTCAGAGGCCTTATAACCTCTGCCTGCTAGAAAATTTAGCAGCACATGAATGCCTTGGATAGAGAGCCCTTCTGAGAAGGCACATGACTGTATATGGTCTACATATTGGACGACTGTGACTTGGGAAAATTCACAACATGCCAAGTCATGGGAAACCACTTGCCCAAAACAATGAGGACCGACTCTGAACACTTGAGAAAGTGTAGTCCAAGTCAGCTGAGAGGCCTGGTTTTGAGGATTTTCAAAGGCAAAAAGAAATCAGGCGTCTGTGTGTAAAGGAATATAAGAGAAGGCATCTTTTAAATCTAACACTGAAAACTAACTACCATCTTTCCGGATCTGAGAAAGGGGAGGGTGTGGGTTAGGTGTCACCAGGGAAACTGCAACTATTGTGTCATTTGCCAATCTGAGGTCCTATGTCAACCTCTGCTCTCCATTAGGCTTTTGAACTCTCAAGACTAGAGTGTTGCAAGGAGTGTTACAGGCTATAAGTAACCCTTAAATTATTAATTATAGGCAACAATCCTTTTTAAACTTCAGGCCTTAGAGGATGTTGTCTCTGCTGCAGAAAAATAGTGAGATTTTCAGATGTGTTTGCACTGGAGCCACTCTTACTGCTCTTCTTAGTTTACTGTGAGTACTTATACTTTAGGGTTTCTTTTTGTCTCCATGAGAGTGAGAGAAGATATCTGTCTCCAAGAGGGGAACTGGCCTTTTAGGCATAATCAAAAAGGAGTAGGAGAAGAGAAAGCCAGCCCAGTTATATCCCAAGTGTTGTGAGAAGTGAGAGTTACCTCCTCTCTAGTGATTCATTTTACTGAAGTATGATGCCTGGAAGGAAGTCCACTTCAAAAACAGGACCGACAGACAGATGCTGGTGTCCAGTAGGCTGTTTGCTTGTTTTCCTATAGTCATGATGGTCCAGGGCTCCTCCAAGCGGATGACAGTCCAGTCAGAGAGAGAAGGCAGAGAGTGCCCCAGGGCCCTTCAGTCTTGCTGGGCCAGCTGGTGAATGGGTCTGATTCTGAGATCTCTGTCTCGGAGGGCAGTCCATCTCCTAGAGGTCATCTTTCCTATCATGGCAGTCTCTGGAGTCTTCTTGTCAAGACAGTTTTTATCCCAGTCCTTCTTAAGGTGGCCTGACTTTCTGCAGCAGTAGCAGGTGAGTTTAGTTGTCGAGCTCTTCTTGGAGTCCGAAAATCAGACTGAGAATCTATTCCTTGTAAGGTCGCAGCCCAGGCAGCCACTTTTTTTTGGTCTCTTTTATTTTTATTCTTGGTCTCTTCCTGGCCTCGATTATAAAATACTAAGAGACAATTCTCGTTAAGTATCCAAGTGAGCTATCTAGAGCATAAGCCATCTTTTGTAGGTTTTTTCTTAATATCTGAAACTGATTGGGAATTAAACTTGTCTTTAAGAATAATCTGTCCTTCTACCAAATCAGGAGCCAGAAATGTATATTTTATCAGTGCTTCTTATAAATGATCTAAGAAGGCAAAGGGGTTTAACCTTTTTTTGATGAATTGTTGACAATTTAAATTAATTAAAGGGTTTAGCTTTCATTTCTCTTGGATCTTTAGGAGTATAGATCTGAAGACATTTCTTATTTTAATCACTAATCTGGTTGGTAGGTCAGGAGGTGTCTTGTGTAGGGACAGCAGCTTGGGTAGGAATGGCCAGTAGGAACTGGTTGTTTTGGTGGCTACCTGTCCCCTGGTCCTTTAAAATTAACAATGTGATATTTATCTTTAAATGTAATAGCAGCCTTTAATGCTGTTTGTCTCTCTTTAGAAATCAGTGGTGATTTAAGAGTATCATTATCTTTTTAGTCTAGTTTTTAAGTCTGAGTAAATCTCCTAAAGACCTCAGTGTATTTATCAAGGTCATCAGAAAACTTTCTTAAATTTTCTTTGATCTATTTGAAGTTCCTGAGAGAAAAGGGCACATAGACATGGGTGGAGGAAAACAGAAAAATGTAAATCCCTATTTGATTTTCAGAGTGTCCTGCTCTGGAACATGGCTGCTGTCTGAAGATGACCAGAAGATACGTCAGGTTTCACTAGCTGCCCTTACTAATACACATCTCTAGGAGTGAGGAGTCACACTCCTCACTCTATCATGTGGTTTCAAAAGCACAAGCTACAAGTGATTCTAGCAATAATGGTCATGTTTGAAGAAGGAAGCCTTGCTAGCAAAATTAAACCATAATCAAAAGACTTCAACAACTGCTTTCTAACTCTTTGAAAAAGAGTGAGGGAAAAAAAATTACAGGGGAAATTGGAAGTAGGTAGAGCACTTCCCAGCCCATGAAAGAGATCGCCTCTAGAAATAGGTAAAGGTAAGTAATGGCTTGGAAAAATCCTACCCTGGGCGCTAGGACAAAAAGTCCGTTTACACGTGTGACACATGTCACATGTCACATGTCACACACACGTGTTACATGTGTCACACATGACACAGGTCCCATGTTACACATGTGTGACACGTATAAGAAGGGGCTGAAAGCAGGCAGTGGAAATGTAGGATTGTGCAAAACATCATGGGGTGGTGCGAATTGGGAGGGTCTCTAACAGGCCATTAACATGTAGGAGTGAGAGAAACATCACAGGGTGGTGTGAATCGGGAGGGTCTGAATCAGGCAGTGGAAATGTAGGATTGAGAAAAGCACCACGGGGTGGTTCTCATGGGGAGGTCCCGAAACATGAGGTGGAAATGTAGGTTTCTAAAAAACATCACAGAGTAGTGCATATAGCGAAGTCTGAGCCAGATTGGGAGGAGTGAGGAGTGAGAGGAGTGAGGAGTGTAGCAGTGAGAAAAATACCACTGGGTGGTGCACATCTGGATGTTGTGAACCAGGCAGAGAAAACGTACGAGAGAAACATCACGGGGTAGTGCGCATTGAGAAAAAACAAAATCCAACAAGGCACATATAAAATCTTGTGGCTCCATATCCTGCATCCAGAACACATAGTGACAAATTGTGAGTTCCAAAGAACTTGAGCAGCCTCCTTCCTATAGCTTTCCATCACAGCCCATGTGGTCTCTCTCTTGGTTAACTCTATGCATATCCTGGAGATATCCTTGGCAGACATTGTATGCTCTGGCATCTTCAACTTCCTGGGCTCTCCACTGTACCTTTGGTTTCATTTCTACAGCTTCATGCACTGCCTCTCAGGAACTCATTGTCCGGGCTCCCAGATCTTTCTTTGAAATATGGATGGAAACTTTCCTGAACCTGCAATGCTTATATTCTGCATACTGGTAGAACCAACATCACATGGATAATATCAAGGTCTGTTATCAGTGAGAGCTCATAGCTGGGCCCCTCTGACAATGGCTATGTTAGCCTCTGTGTGCCTAGATGGTTAAGCATGGTGAAGTGAATACTGGGATACCAGTCTCTAAGAGGCCATTCTCAATCAGGTGTCCCAAGGACTCTGCTCAAATGAAAGGTTGACATTTTTACTCTTGAGACTTTGATGGGTGGATTGCTGATTTCTTAGGTATATCCCTCAAAGGATATTTCTGCTTTTCCCTATGCAAACTAGTTGATTTCTTTTTAATGGCACCAATATCTTTGGCAACTGTAACTTCTTTGTCTTACCTTGACACGTGGTTCCTTCTGAGTCAAAATTAAATTAAGTTTTTCAAATTTTTCTGCCCTGTTTTTTGTCCCCAATTCTTGCTGTAAATCTTGATAACAGCAGCCAGCAGTACCTATGCCATATCCTGAGTGCTGGACTACTTTGAAACTGCCTCTATCAATTCAGTTACCCACCACTCTTAATCTCAGTTTTGTGTAGTATTAGGGGATGGAAAATTATAAACAATTTTTCTTCTAAGTGTACTCTCTAGTAGAATTTTCAGTGGAATCCTTGTTTCCAACTGAAACTCCTGAGCTTGATATTTCCTGAAAGCATTCCTAGGAGCTTTCTGGTCTTCTGGCTCCAACCAGAAACCAATCGTCATGTTCTTATAGCATTGTAAGGCTTCTCTAGCCCATATCTCAAGCCCTTCCAAATTTCTTTCACAAACCAGTTCCAAAGTCGTCTAAATTACATGGTCTGGTATAACTTCATTTCTAGTACTAATTTTCTATATTAGTTAGCTTTTCCACTGCTGGACACAATACCTGACATCCACAATTTAAATGAATTGTGCCTCATTTTTTAATGGGATTTAGTCATGATCAGCTGGCTTCAAGGCAGAAGCATCATGCAGGAAAGCATGGTGGAGCAAAATCAGTTCGTTTATTATGGCTGAAAAGGACAGCAAGAGAAGAGTACAAGAGAAGAAAGGACAAGGAATTAGACAGACCCCAAGTTCACAACTTTATGACACACTCAAAAACACACTCAGAAGTGTGTCCCATTAATCCTTCATATGGATCCCAAAGCAAATCAAACTGACACTCTACCCTAACTAGCACAGGAGGGATAGGACCTGGTCTTAGATGCCCACTATTCTCCCCAGCATATCCTTTTCTTAATTTCTGTTTTAAGCTATTGTCCATTTTTCTTTTTTTTTTTTTACCTGTTGCCTCCTTTCTTCAATGACAAGCTCTCTTCAGCCAATTTTACAAATGCAGCATTGTTGTTTTCATTGTTTTTTACCCATTTTTTTCCTCCTAAATTGTGTATTTTTAAATAGCCTGCTTCTAAGCAATTTGTTGAATGGTGGCGATAAGGAAACCTACTAGATATCATTGAAAAAGTGGCCTTTGCCTTTATGTTACTCAGAGCTAAGATAATCATTAATACTGAAAATGAAGATCTTTTACTGGTAATGTATATTTGAACAAATATTTGACCTATGTTATCATTCATTTTCTAACAATTCTTTTTTTTTTTTTTTTTTTTTTTTTTTGATACCAGGGATCGTACTCATGACCTTGTGCTTGCCAGGCAGGTGCTTATGCTGCTGAGCTAAATCCCTAGCCCCTATCATCCATTTTCTTATCTGAAAACCAAGAATAATAAATCCATTATGAAGATTTAATAGGATAATTAAATAAAAGAGTGCAACTGCAACATTGACCATTGATTGGGACACAAACAACAACTAGTGAATGTTAATCCTTTTTTTCTGCCTCTTCCATAGAAATTTGAAATTTCAATTTGATTTTATACTATTAGGGCGGAAAAATATATTTCCTTTTTTTGTCACTAGGCTCATAGCTGAGGCCCCTACAACAAAATGCAAGAGTAACTTTGGAAAAAGCATACAAATTTATTTAGTAAGTTGCACATAACATGGGAGCCTCCTGAAGGAAATGAAGACCAGAAGAAGCAGTTAAAATAATGCATTTCATGTTAATTTGATGAAAAGTGAACTCATGGAGAAGTATGATTAGTGAAACAGGGGTGATTCAAAGATAGTAATAAACTGGGGGAATCCTAGCAAGGCCTACTCACTTGAGTTTTTCTCTGTGTCCTTTTCTCTTCAAAGACAAAAATATTTGTTTCTTCTAAGCACAAGGAGGACATTACTGGAAGGAAAGTTTTGTGACTGTCTTGGTTACATTTCTCACTGCTGAAACAAAATTCACAACACTCAAGGTTAGAGGAAAGCTTTATTGTAGCTCACAGTTTGTAGAAGTTTAGTCCATAGTTGGCTGTCTCCAAGGCATCATGGCAGAGGGACATTGCAGATGAGAAGTAGGTAGCAGAAGGCATAAAAAAGCAAAGTAATAAGGCAGCCATAGCAGCCTGCCTCTCCCTTTTATGTCTCCCAGACTACCTACACTTTAGATGGTACCACCCACGCCCAGAGTGGGCTTTCCCATTATCCACATCCAGAACTATGCTAAGTCAATCACCAGCTTAAGTTAAAAGTAATCACACACCCTTAATCTCAGCATGGTACACTTAATCCCAGTACCATACACTTAATCCCAGCCACCTCTGAAAAGCCCCATCTATGATCACATGAGGTTCTGGGGGGACATCTAGACACAAGCCATAACAAAAAATGCACTTCAAGTAAGTTCATAAAATCCTTTCTAGGTTTTATGACCTTCTTCAGGGGACAAAGTTGAGAAAAGGTCAGTGAGTGACTTGTTTGCTTCTTTATTTTTCTCATATTTCTTTGTCATTAGTGAGGTCTAATGAGGTCCCTGAAAGGGGAATCTCAACTTGCCCCACTCTAGAGAACCTTGTATGTTCATGGACTTCTGTCGCAGAAAATAAATTTTTGGGATACATCAGTGAGATGTTTATTATGTAGGTTTATTAGGTAGAGCTAAAGAAGTACACAGTTGGTAAAACAGAGTGCAGGCCCTCAAAGGCACATTATGATTAGGGATGCAAGTATTAATGTGTACTTGGAGGTGTCTTCAACATAGATGAGGATGTGTATTCCTAGTGTGGGTCAAGTTACTCATTTAGTTAGCTGTGTTAGATGGAAACTATTTGCACATTTCCAAGTTCAGGGATATGCTGCCCACTTAATAACACTGTTTTCTTGAGGTTGGAAGTCTGGGAGGATAAGCACAGGTTCAATATACAGGTGAAAATCACAGGCCCAATTTATAGGCTTGCTGTACTTTCAAACCCAAAAAACTTTTGGACAGTATAACCTTGGGTAATTTGTGCCTTAAAGTCACAGTTGTCTTAAAAATAGAGTTTTAAAGTTATATGTTTTCTTGTCTTCTCTCTCCCTATCTTTACTTCTTCTATCCAATCTCACTTCTACTTGAATATTTAATATACTATGGTACTATTTGGTGGTGGAGGTATTAGGCTGGGTTAGCAAACCAAAGCCCAATGTAAACAGCAAAACAAGAGATTTGACCAATCAGAAAGCTTTCCAGCCTAACCCATCCTATATTATCTTTGCTTCTGCATTAACCTTTATATGCTGACTGCATGGCTGCTGCAGAAGCTGGGCTCTCTGTGTCGCTCTGGTTTTCAGTATTGCCTGATTTTCAAATCACTCTTTCATCAAATAAACTCCATCTTATCTCTTTACAACTTTTCTCTTATCAAAAGTAACAAAACAAAACAAAAACACTCATTTTGAAGATGAGGTAGAATCCCATGATGAGATGCATCTAACTAGCAAAGGTAGAAGTACATACCTGATGTGCACAGATAGCTTAGCAAGGGCTTGAAGTCTTCTCTTCAGAAGAGAGCAGCATACTGTGCTTCCGGTAAGGTGGCCACCAGAAATGGTGGTCAACAGTCACTTGAGATGTGACTAACACAATTGTGATGTACTTTAAGTGTGAAATAAACTCTGGATTTTGAATACTTCTTACCATAAAAGGAAAATGTTTTACTAAATTAAAACATTGTGTATAGAAATGATAATGTTTATTTTGGACACATTAGGATCATATTATGAAAAATACTAATTTCATCTGTTTTTTACCTTTTTAATATGGCTATTAGAAAATTTTGAATTACGTGTGGCTCTTTTTCTAGTTCATTGTTCAGCACTGAAGCAGTAAGTAGTTTTGGTGACAAGCCGTCCTATGAGATCTTAGTGTTACTGGCTTAACAAGCTTTGGTGACAAGAGATCACAGAAGATATTATTCACTCGTACCTGTCTTAATACATACTTAAGCACAGAAGGAGTTACAATCAAGTATGAATTATTATATTTTAGGACCTTTAACTATTCACCAGAGCTCTTCTTATTTGGCTTTAAAGAAAGGATTTCTCTCTTTATTGTTCTGAAACTCTTTGACATCTGCTCAAGCTGTTTCTTTTATACCTTTCTCCTGATGCATCAATTAAGAAGGCTTTGATGGCCTGAGCTTCCCGTCTGACAGAGCTCCCTGCTCACCTGCTAATTAACTCTCCAAAGAAAGCACAGGATTTGCCATGTCACAAAGGCTTCCATTTCCGGTTCCTGCTTTGGTAAGCAGAACAAGCAAATCAACTGGCCAGGTTCATGCTTTTGTCTTTCAGGTTGAGAGAGATTTTTCCTTGACAAATAATAGAGCTTTTCCATGACTTCATCTCTGCATAGAGAAGGATCACTTTGCTAAAAGCATGACTCAAGTAGTTTTTCCAGTGACCAGGACTTTTCTTTGCTAGTATCCTAGTACTCAGAAACAACCCCCAAAATTTGAATAGATCAAACAGCCTTTAAATGTATTAACAGAGTGGGTCTTCTGCTGTTGCATTTCATTTTATTTCCTGGAGAGCAGAACTGCTGTTCTTCAGTGGGCTTCAAAATTTCACTTCTCTTGTGGAGGTGGATGTTGTTATATTTTCTGCCAAGTTCAACTTCCTGCTGGACTCTTCCACTTAGAGGCCCCACAATCAGTGTGTGCAAGACAAGCTCCCCTCCACCCCTGGGGCTCTTCTTCCTCATCACAGCTGTTCACTGCAGCTGTTCATCGGCTACCATCCTCGGAGTCACCAGACCCAAAACATCGGTGACATTGCTTTCAGTCCCTTTCTCTCTATTGTTTCCCACTAGCAAACTTTGTCACATCAACATAGTGTCACTTCTTATCCTCATCCCCTCTTTGTTGTCAATTTCTTAATTCATACTTTGTCAGCTTCCTTTTCAGATGCATGCCACAGCTTCTCACTTTGCCAGCTTCTTGGCTCTTTTTCCCCCCTAGGGAGCGGCATGTGAGTTCACCTTTCTATGGGGATCTGCGCAAGTCACTCCCTGGTGTAGGACTTGGCTCCCTGTGGTCTAGATCGTCAGGCCACCCCCTCAAAGCATGTTAGGCCAAAGAAGATACAAACAAATATGAACAGAAAAACAAGAAAACTCCCCACAAAAAAAAAAAAAAAAAAAAAAAAAAGCTAGAAATTTTCCTAGAATTCAAAATCTTCTGTTGTTTGGAAACAATATTCCTTCCTATGACACCTTTCCAAGCAGAAGGTCTAGTAGTACAGCCTGTTCTCCACACCTAGGTATGTATTCTTGATCTACTGGGTTCATTCTCATCTCTGTTACCAGAAAGGAAGCTGAGGGCTTCTACCAAGGGGAGATCAGAGATCCAGCTCAGCCCAGACAAGAATTTGTTCCACTGAGGACAGAATGCAAAAGTAGCCATGCACTGAGGCAAATAACCAGGCAAGATTAGAGTAACAGAGTGACAGCACAAATAGTTAGGGAAAATTAAAGACGAAAGGAGAAGCTAGAAGGGAGACTTACCAAGAAGAGAAAGGAAAAGAGGTTTATCAGAATGCTTATTAACATGTGGGGCTCCATTTACACTGAAAAAATACTGCTGATCCATTGTAAATATCCTGTTTTTTGTTTCAGAGGGTTCTATTTGCATCTTTGGTTGAGCACTCTTGCAAAGTGCTCATAATGATTTTAATGTTTTGGTACACTGTGGTCTGCAAATGTAAAAGTGACAAACAGGTTGCTTAAGTGGGTTTGACCACTAGCTTGTGGATGCCTAATTCCCTACCTAACACCCCTCTGTACCTTCATCTGAGGCTTTTTCCATGCCTAAAATAGAATACATATATATATATATATATATATATATATATATATATATATATATTAGTTTACTAGGGCTGCTGTTACAACAACCACTAACTGGGTGACTTAAAACAACTGAAATTTACTGTCTTACATATCTGGAAGCAAGAAGTCTGCAATCAGGGTATCAGCAGGGCTGCTCCCTCTAAAAGCCTCTCTTCTAGTTTCACTTAGTTCTGTGACTTGTGGCAACATAACTCCTGCATTTATATGGAGTCTTTCCATATGTGTGCCTGTCTCCACATTTCCTCCAGGAGGGGAGAAAAGCAATACATTTCCTTCATCTACTTTATAGTTAAAAACTGAGACTCCTATAATAAGAGATGTTAACAAGAGACAAACATGTACATTTATTCAATATAAGCTTTATGTCACACTGGAACCTTCATAAATGGAGACACAAAGCAATGGGGACACCTGTGTATTTGTATGGATAATTGTGCAGAGGTGTGAGTGGAGGACAAGGGTAGGGGACTTAGCAAGACCTTTGCTCAGATTCTCCTTGATACTCCTGCATTATATTCTTCTCCACTGGCGTGGAGCAACATAACTGTCTCATGAGAGTCTTCAAGAGAGACGAGCAGGAGAAAGTGTGCAAATGACCTTCTAAAGTTTTGTGGTTTATTTCAGGGTGATGGAAAAGTGAGAAGGAACTTCTTGCTGTTTTAGTTTTCTCAAATGTCAACACGCTATATTTGGGATAGCTTGTCCTAAGCTCCATCATCTTTTTATATATATATATATATATATATATATATATATATATAGACACCACTTTTATTGGAAAATGTAACCTAGAGACCTACTTATTCCAATATGCTATCATCTTAACTAATTACATCTACAAGAACTTATTTCCAAATATGGTCATGACTTCAATAGAGAAATTTTGGGAGGACATAGTTTAATGCATAGCATCCTCTTTTAAGACAAGCCCAAATGCCACCTACTTCTGGAAACATGCTTGACTCTTTTCCCATTTCTGTACCCCTTGACATGTTTTCTATTCCCCCTTGAGAGCCTGTGGCTTGAATAAATCAGAACCTTTTCCATATTTTTTAACCAAAAAACACTGGTTTTGTGTCTGGTTCAGAAATTTGGCTCCAAGCTATCTTCCAAAGAGAATGTGGACCTTGCCTGTACAGCCTCTAAATCTCATGCCTGTGTCCCATTGGCCTTGGAGAATGGAGGACAGGAAGCATAAGAGTTCTCCAGGAACCACAAGAGGTCTCCTTGGTTATTCTTTGCCTCAAAACAGCAGTGTGGTTCTGTGGACAGCCCTGAGGACTTCTTCACCTCTAGAGACTGGAGGGGGCACCTCCAATGGCTGTGGAAGGAGAACTGAAGTTGTTCTGAACCATCCTCATCCCTGCCAGCAACTTTCCCATCCCGAGCAGGTAATTCGCTTGTTAAGATGCAGATCTTGATTTCTTTTCACAGCCTCCTCAGCCACATTTTGTGGTTTTGATTAGGGAGATAGAGCCTTTTGTGTGAGAACTGGGTCGGGTCACAACATTTAATAAAACTATCATGACTGATGTGAGCACTACACACAAAAGGGGGCAAGAGTCACACTGCTGCACTCTCTGTGGCATGAAATTGTGCAGCTTGCACTTGGGTAGAGACCTTTTTGATGTCACAGGGTGAGGGATTAAGTCATAATTATGTAGATTTAAACTACCTTCCAGCAAACCCACTGGCAGTTCTTCATTAACATCACAGCAGGCTTTAATTCCAGCATAAGACTGATCATCCTTCAGCCGCCTGACATCCCGCCTACAGAATTTGTTTGGAATTAAGCAGGGACCTTGGTTGAAAAGAACATCGGGTGCTGTTTCACGACTTTTATCTTAGATTTTGCATTGACTAATATGTGTGAGCCCACCTTTCGTGACAGAACGTAAGACAGCATACACGTCTGGCCCCACACACCTGCTTTCACAGTCCACTGGCCCCTGTGCTGGAATCTGAGAACAAGTAGTTATTAGGACCTTGAATAAAACTGCTCATTTAAGTTTGATCAGAAACGTTGCAGCCCCAAGTCAGATTTTTCAGCCCTAGAATCACTTATGACTGAGATGCCCAATGGAATACACCGTGGAACTCATTTTGTATCTGTAACAAGGAATCTTTAGCTTACTTTAAATTTGATGGTACCTAGTTTCTAACAAAAGCACAGAGGAGATATCAAAGAGTTGGGAGGGACCATCTGAGCCAGTGGATATCTAAACAGACTTAGCCAGGAGACGCTTTTAAAAAAAGAACACATTAACAGGCTTTGTTCCAGACCTACTAAATCAACATTTCCATTTGCTTGAAGCTGGATTTTCTCCTTTTTGAGCTTTTTGAGGCTTAGTTTTAATCGGTGCAACTTTCTAATTCTTCTTTATCACCTCTGATAATTGTTTTTATTTTATTCTATTTTATTGTGACAGGATCTCTATATGCAGTCCAGGGCATCTCAAACTGCTGGGCTCAGTGATCCTTGTAGCTCAGCATCCTGAATACTGGAACTACAGGCAGTGGGTGTCACTGTGTTCAACTTGTTTTTAAATTTTTTATCTTAACTTCTTTATGTATATATTTAATGGTTCCAGAGACTTCAAATGCTTCCTGGAAAACAGATGGTGGTGGTGGTGAGTATCAAATTATACATAAATGTGAAAATAGAGATCATCTGTGCTGAAACAATCCTCTAGGCACCAGAGATGAAAATCACATCCATCATCTGTGATAAGTGGCCATCTATCTTCAGTTGAAATCTTGAAATGACAAGCAGCATACTACTTTCAAATGTGATTTATTCCATTGTGGACTGCTCTTATTATGTGAAGTTCTTCCCTGTATTAAAACAAAATTATACGTGACAACATTTCCCTATTTGTTTTCATTCTTTCCTCTCATTGTTTTAGAGGATTTTTTCCCCTTCATCATGTACCAGTTACTATTGCTGCATAACAAATTATTCCAGAGCTTAATTGCTTAAACAATAAGCATGCTTTGTGTGAGATGGATAGTCACCAAGGGTCAAGAATCAAGGAAAAATGACCTGGGTGACTCTGGCTCAGGTTTACCCATCAGGTAATTATTGAACTATTTATTGGTGGAGCTTGGCTGGAGTTGGAGGGTTTGTTTCCAAGATGACCCATTCCTTGGTTTTGGAAGAAGGTCTCAGTTCTGGGCTGGTTTTTGGCAGGCACCTTCTCCATAAGGCTGCTTGAGCGTCCTGTAACGCGGCAGCTGCTTTCTCCAGAGAACTGATCTCTCGTGAGAGAGAGCACGGGAAGCCTCTGCGCCAGTGCTGACCTGATCTGGCCACGCATCATCACTCCAGCTATCCGCCACTCAGGAAAACTGAGTCATGAAGTACAATCCAACTCAACGGGAAGGGAATTAAACTTCATTTCTTTTATCTATTTTTAAACTCAGTTCTATCTCATTATTGATATCCTCTCTTTGGTGAGACATTATCCTTCCCTTTAATTCTTTAGACAGAGTTTCTTTAGCTCTTTGAACATATTTATATGAGCTGATTAGAAGTTTTTGAATAATGAGCACATCTAAGCTTTCTCAGAGAGATTGGCCGTTGGCTGTTTTATCCCCGTGTGTGCAGGCCACAGTTGTCTGTTTCTTTGCCTGTCTCAACTTTTTATTGTTGATGCACAGACATGTATTTGTTTTTTAGTTTTAAATTTGAAGTATGTAACATACTTTAATAGTAGTGTTTTTAAAGTACAGGTATGGGCTAGGGATGTAGCTCAGTGGCTGAATACTTGTCCTGTGTTCAATCGCCAGTACTGCAAAATAAACACCAAAAAACAACAAAACCAGCTAGAAAAGAAGACATAAGAGGGCTTTAGAATATTCACAGGTCAGACAAATGTCACCAATATCTAATGTCAGAATATTTTCATCACCCTAAAAAGAAACTCCACACTTGATAGTTGAGAATGGACATTTAAATTAATATAATAGGTTAACCCTGGAAACCAGGAATCTTCCTTGACAAGTGATTTGTTGCTATTTTACTATTGTTGCTGTTTGTCTAGTAACTTTCTTTTTAAAAAATCGATCTGTAATATAAGTACTCTGTTAGGGTTTAAATATTAAGTATCCCCCCAGTGTAGCACTCATGTCCCCATTATAGCACTATTCAAAGGAGGCTGCTAGAAAGGTTCGATTTTGTAACTTGAACAACTACTTCTAAGATAACAATATGTAAGTTATCAACTCATGGTTTCTTACCTTTTTTTTTTTCAAAATTCTGTATTATTTCTACCCTATTTTTGTTTTGCATTTTTTCTCTAACTAAAAGAAAGGTGACTGGGTCATGATTTAACTACACTGATGAGACTGTAATTTGGTGGCATTAATTGGGAGTTGATGGAAACAGGAGGTGGGGCTTACCTGAAGGGAGCATTACTGTGGGGCCTCTATTTGGTCCCTGGCCCCTTCCTTTCTGGCTCTTTCTTTGTTTTCTGGCTGCTGTGAGGTAAGTAGCTTTGCTCTGCCACATTTTTCCACCATGATGTTTTCTACCTGAGGTAGCCAACCAACTGAATCCAGGAGCCAAAATAAATCTTCGCTCTTTTAAATTGTTTCTCTTAGTTATTTGTACCAGTGACAAAAAGCTAACATGCTTGCTATAACTAAAGTCTCTGCTCAGTTAACTTAACAGACAGCTAGTGATGAAGCAGTGATTTCCTTAAATGCCTTGAACCAATACACCTCCAGCCTTTGCCAAGGGGCACAGCTTGTTGTTTGTTGGCAGCTACTTTCAATGCTCTAGCAGTTACCAGCTTCTTGCTTGCACTCAAGGTTAGCAGAGGTGAGAGGTTACCGCTGACATCTCTCTGAGCTGCACATAGTCCTGTACATATACAAGGCCTCCTAGACTCCAGGGACCGTTGGAGTTTTTGAAAGCCCCCTGTGCATATTTTCTTCACAAGATCTTTCTCTTACAAGTTTTACTGGGTTCATGTTTGCTCAAACTAGTATTGCAGCCTTGGGCAGCCACAAAATGAGAAAATTTCTGCTGATTAATTTTAACAAATGGCAGGAGTATAAAGATTGCTCCTTCCCTTCACCCTTCAAAAGCTCTGATGAGGTCAAGTAATGACCACATTCCTTGAGTGGGGCTTTTCCAGGAAGCTTATTGACAGGTTACAATAATGACAATTCCAATTTGTGTATTTTGAGGAATTTAAAATCAAGTGTACCCCTCCAGTAGCTCTAAGGTAGCTCCTTGCACCATGGCTGCAAAACTGCTGGTGTTCGAGGATACTACAGAGCTGACGTTTGAGGTGTGGGAAGAATTTGAGTTAAAAGGACATGTTTGCTGTTCTTACTAAGATTCAACAGTTTTTCTTAGCTAAACAGCCCATGGATTGGTGCAATATGGTTAATTTCCAGAGTGTATGAGTTGACTTTTTTTCTAATATTCTTATTACTTTTATGAAGAATCAATTTTTCAGAATATTAGTAACTCCCCATTCTAGAAGTCATCAAACTGAGTCTTTTTTGTTGTTGTTGTTGTTTGTTTGAGACAAGATGTCACTATGTAGTTCAGGCTGGTTCTGATCTCACTATGTAATCCAGGCAGGCCTTGAGTTTGGAGCATTTCTCCTGCCTCAGCCTCCTGAGTGCTGGGATTATAGGCACATGCCACCGTGCTCAGCATGTGGCCATGTTTTAAAGCCCACTATTTAGCACCTGTGCTCAGAACTGAAGTCCAAAGTCTTACCTCTTAACCTGGCCCAAAGCCTCCTTAGCAGTTACAGCACAGCCACAGAATTCAGTGGGTGAGATGGGCCAGTTCTTTGGTGAATCCTGTAGAGAGGAACTGCGTACTTTTCCAGAAGAGCTTTGATCATCTGGAAAGCTAGTACCCTCTGAACAGCCTTGCAAGGCAGGGATGCACTTACTTCCAGGGAAGCCTGTCGTGGGCCCTCCTCAGAGAGTGCAAGGTGACCCAAGAGAACTCAGGTGCCAACCTGAGAAGGAGGACCTGCCAGCCTCTTGTGACCTTCATTCTAATCAACTTTCCCCACCACATGGCCCAGTGTTCCTGGCAGTTCTTCTTGCCTGGATGAAACCCTACCATTTGGGCCCACATTCTCACTTTCGGTCAGGCAAGAGATTTTTGTGTAGTTCATGGTGCCCTGATAGGCGATTTTATGCTGTCTGTAACAATGACAAGAGTCGCATCTTTCTGCTATCGGACAAATAAAGAAACATCCATGACTTCCACAGGAACATTTAAGAATTATAACTGAGGTGTACACATTTATTGTGGGAGTGGCTACCTTTGCAGTAGTCAGGGGTCACTGGTGAGAGCTGATCAAGAGAAATTCTGCTCCCTTGGCTGAGTCATGCTACTAGAAGAGGACGGCTGTGACTGGACTGTCTCAGCAAAGCCAGGCGAGCAGCTTACTGGAGCCAAGACAGCCTTGGCTTGTGTAGCACATGCATATTACTGATGTTGCAAAATGTCTTGTTGGCCTTCTACAAGCCTCATTTTCTGAGGATAAAACGCTGGAGAGGTTTTCATTTTGCAAGACACTTATGGCGAAGAATGGACCCACACAGTAGAAGAACAGAAAGGACATAATGTATATAGCTCTTTTCCTCCTGGGAATCATGAACCTGAGAATGTGTCAGATTAAAGAAGGCTGCAAGTTCATTGGTATTCCTTCTCTTAATAGTCTGTTACTTTAAAGTATGCGATTATACAGTATGGACCAACTTGTCTATACTGGGACTGGTAGCTTCCATTTTGACCTCATAGAGCCTTGAACCAGCATTATGTAAGACATCCCACGATTCCATTGGAGAGACGCCATGGAGAAGTTCAAAAGTGTGTGTGTGTGTGTGTGTGTGTGTGTGTGTGTGTGTGTGTGTGTGACAGAGACAGAGACAGAGAGAGAGAGAGAGAGAGAGAGAGAGAGAGAGAGAGAGAAAGAGAGGACCCAGCCGAGCAGCCTGACAGCTCTTCCCACCAAGGTGTCATGTCTATGAGTGAATCCATCTGAAGTGCTGCAGACCAACCCAGATGCCAACTCAGTATCAGGTGAACCCAGCTGGTGTCACATGAAGCAGAAGAATCTCCCCATCTTACCTTGTCCAAATTCATGACCTATAGAATCATGGAATATAGTCGTTGTCTTAAGCTACAAAGTTTTAATCCTGTAGAAATAAATAACTGGAACAGGGAGCCTGTGTCCTTCTATGAAAGGGTCCCTTATTTATGAACAGAGGACCTGCGGTAGACGCTGGCTTTTCTGTAGCAATATCTAGACAGGGCTCATATATATTCCTCCTAGGTGCCTGCTTGGTGCACAAGCTGGTCGTACACAGTAGGGACACATTTGTCCTCTTGGTGAATGCAAATCTTGTGCTTATGACCAGCAAGCAAATATCTAGAAGGAAAGTTACAGAGTCATGGGTATGACAGGTTCAGAGCTCTGATGTACATACTACCAAATTTTATTCCAGAAAGGTGCTACAAATCTCCACTTTCTTCCAAAGTCTGTGAGAATGCTTTCTTCCTATGCTCCCATCTTTGTCTCCAGTAATACTGATTATTATCAAATGTGAAAGCATAATCTTCTAAATAATGTTATTTATTTAAATGACCTCAGTTTGCTTATCCAAATATCCACCAGGCCTGACATAATGTCTGGAACAAATTAGATGTGCAGTAAATTGTTTTAGAAAATGAAAACAGACTATAAAGCCTGCAAAATCTGTTCCTCTAGCTCAGAGACCTCTCAGTGTTTCCTGAGTTCTCTGTTTTTCTGTCATCCATCCACCACTTTACCTCCAACTCTGCTTCGTCCCCTTCTGTGTTGTTTCCTTATCTCATGAATGGCGTCCTGCACACTCAGTGAAGCTACCTAGAAGCCTGGGGACCTTCCTTTACTCCTTTGCCACTTCCTCTTTCCCTCACCCTTCTGACCAACACATTAAAGACATCTTGCCTGTTTATTTTTCCTCCACCTACTCATTCATTCTAAAAGTATTTATGAAGCATCTATTATATACCAGGAATTGTTCTAAGTATTAAAGATACAGAGACGACAGATACAAAAATCCTTGCTTTCCCAGTTAAATTGTAAAGGATGATGGAACTGATTTTTTTTAAAATGGAGAAAAAATAAGCAGCGAAAGAAATGAGGTAGGTGAGAGGGGTTGCTGTCTTAAATAGGTGGCCAAATAAGGATATTCATTTAGAGGATGAAATTCAAGCAGAAACCTAAAAGAGAGGAGGGAGAAATCAGTTATTAAAGATCTCCTGAATCTGTTTTCTCTCCACTGCTGTGCCGCTGCCCTCGTGTGAGCCACCACCGTCTTGCTTCTGGGCTACGTGGTCTTTATGCCACCTACTTTCCTTTTCATATCCATCTTCCCTTGGTGGGGAGATATTTGTTAAAGTCAAAACCTGATATCTCCTCTCTCATTAATCACTTACTGCTTACCCCCAAATTATTCAAGCTAAAAAATTCAAATTTAAGCTGGTGTGGTGGCACACGTCTGTAATCTCAGCATATGGGAGGCCGAGGAGGAAGATTGCTATGGGCTTGAGGCCAGCCTGAGCTGCATAGTGAGTTCATGGCCAGCGTGAACTGCATAGCAAGACCCTGTCTCAAAAGCCAAAAATTCATTAACTGATATCTCCTTAAAAGCTACTGGTTCCTTCTCCAAACCTCTTTCTCCCAAGTCTCCACTTAATAGCCACTGCTATTTTGAATTCTTTTCAACAAGCATTGAGCTGAACTTTTAAACATTTCCTTATGCTCTGTTCTTCCCAGTTCATAAACAAAACAGGGTTTTATTCTCGCTGTTTTATTTTAGTTTAAGATGCATTTTAGAAAACCTGGCTCTCAAAAAAAATTTAAAAAAAGAAAGAAAGAAAACCTGGCTCTCTTTAAAAGAACCATTCATTCAGAAAGGGTAGGTTTTGTGACAGGATGAAACTTTCTAATCAGGAAGGTAAGAGCTAATCATGCAGATGAGCGACGTGTGTAGCTTAACTAAGGCAGGGGCTGTGGCTGTACATTTTTAATAAGCCGATGGCTGGTGGCATGGCCCTGGCTGTGAACAGCATAAGCTAGATGGACTCCAATCGGGATGTGATAAGAGTACAAAGTTCTGCATCCTCAAGAGAGGAAGCCCTTTTGCATAGCAATTGGGGTTAGGGTTGGGAGAGAGACTTGCACTGAAGTGTTCATGTACAAGTTCATGGGCTCTCTGGATCAGTCTTTCCCTTCACAGGTGACTGCAGAACTCAGTGAGTTAGAGATGCATTGGGGTACAGGGGCAGTTCATAGCCTTGTATAGGGAAACTTGTCAGCATTCTTGTGTTGAGGCAGGTCAGGATCACACTCTGGATCCTGCCTTGCAAATCTGAGTTGTAGTTCCCAAGGTCAGGTGGGCAGCTCATTGCAAATCCATGCCCACAACTAGGAAGGTGACAATTAGTAGATGTCCTGTTGCAGGGATGAGAGAAACTGACACTGCTTGTGAAGGACAGAATATTAATGAGAGTCAACAGCAGCTCCCTGAGAAAGGCTGTCTTTAAAGAAAGACCAGACATAGGATCATCCTTCCAGAACCTACTCTCCAGAGGAGGGCATGGCAGATTTCTCGAGGATTGTGTCTACACTGAGGGCTGGTTAATTACAAGTGTTAGAATGAGAGGTGAAATGTGTTTAAGACTCGGCTGACTGATACAACTTCATTGGCTTTATTGGTTTTTGTGAAAGAATTTTAAAATTAGTAAACTCGGTACTTAACAGCTATAGAACATTTCAGGACCACATAACTAATGGGGAATTCAGTCTCCACACTCATTTGAATGTTGGTCTGATCCCACTGCCAGAACACTTTTGTGTTTGCCTTGTAGTAAATGTTCCAATAAAGCGCTGGTCAGAGACTGGGGACTTCAGCTAACCTACAGAGCATGTTGAAAGATGACTTTCGTACTTGCTTACAAATGTTGTCTGTGCATTGCTTACTTTATAACTTATCCCCTGCTAGCAAAATTAAGGGGAGGAGGCACATTACTCGGAACTTTTCTTAATGGTAAAAAGACTACTGGTACTTACCAAGTAAACCTGCCAATGAGAAATGTCAAATCGCCATAGAGCAATCCTTCACAGAGGGGTGGGACTTGGGCAAATTACTTAGATATGCTTGTTTTCCTTTTTAATTCTGAATCTGGCCCGAGACCCTGTGTAACTGGTGTCTACAGCACAGGACTTTGCCCTGTAACGCTACATCCAGGAGATGTGGAAATGACAATCCACTAAAATGATAACTATTACAATAAAATGGAAAAACATGAGAATTTCTATAACCCCTGTGACAACACTTTAATGTTGCTGTGTCATAGATGAGCGCCTTGCAGTCTTCCAGTACCGAAAGGCCCCATGCCTCGTACTTTGTTAGTCTCTCTTTTTTTTTTTTTTTATCTTTTTCGTTTTTATTGGTACCAGGGATCGAACTCACGACTGCCTGCTTGCAAGGCAGGCGCTTATGCCGCTGAGCTAAATCCCCAGCCCCGTTAGTCTCTTATAGTTGGCTGAGTTAACATAAAATTTTAGTTTATGTCTCCTCATTTTAAAATGGCAGCCTCAGATGTTGTTCAAAATCCATAACATTTACTTCCACTGAGGCATCAGAGAAATGCAAGGAACTCTGGATGTTGCATAGAAGGGTAGGAAAAGAGAAAATAGATTTTTCTTCTGGTATTTTCATGATTGATGAATGGGACCTGGGTTGTCCGAGGATAAAAACACAATTCTGAGGACTGGTATTGAATGGTAGACAACAGAACTGCAAAAAAAGGAGCTGATCTAATGAGACAATTAGATCTCAGAATTCAAGAACTAATATGTATGGCCCTTGCTGAGTTTTTAAAGCTATTGTTAGTTATTACAGATAGCAGGTTTTTCTATTTGTATATTGGATTTCTATGGAAGCTTTCCTGTGATTGCTGAAAACACTGAACCAAGACCTAAGTATATGGACTCACAAATATCATTTGAAGGAAATTAAGTGAAGAAAGAAAGAGTGCTTCGTTATGCAGACCTCTTGCCCCTATCCTAATTGTTTCCCTATTTAATAAACCTAAAGCTCCTGTCAGTAGCCTGTATTGATCCCTTTGTCTTCCCAATGTGTTTATAGTATTAAAGTCCTTCCTGGGGCAAGTGGCTTGACCTAGGATTCCAGGAACAGAACAGATTACGACCTTAATTTTTCTTTTTATTTTTCCCCAGTTTTTGTTAGTACATGTTTGATTTCTTCTCTATTGGTGCTTTTTAAATCTGCTTTGGGAAGCTTGAGTCTTTGGAAGTATTTCGTTGCCTTGTTCTCTCTCTTTTTCATTCTTCCTTTTTTTAATTTTAAGAGAATAAAACCAGACAAAATAAAACAGAATAAAGCCAATAAAAACAAAACTGTGAGGCCATTTGTGGAACTGTGGGGAAAGATAACAAGAAGTTAACTCTAAGAAGCAAGTCCTCCCTGTGAGTCAGTGCCATGTGCAGGCTGCTGGGGGGACAGCCAGATGCCAGCATTTTCCCGTGAGTCAGCACCATTCATGGACTGTAGTGGAAGAGAATAAGAAGTCACCAAGAAGCCAGCCCTCCCTGCAAATTGGCCCCATGAGCAGGCTGCTTGGGGAGAGCCAGATGCCAGTCCTTTCCAGCACGTGGCCTGAGAAACAAGAAGAGCCAACCACCCCTGGCCCCACCATAAGTGACCAGCTGATATGCAGAAATATAGGCTGCAATGATGATTACTGAGGTGGAATATAATTTAATGCTTGTAGTGTATAGTGTTTCAGTGACTTTACAGGTCAAAAGCCAGTGTGGTTTGACCATCTATTCAGTGGGTGGCAGTACACAGTATAGCATCTTTGGGGGATCTCCTTGTGAGAGTGGTGGCCATTATTGATTCCCTATTGTCTTGTTTTGAAGTGCTGTATCATTTTCATTGTTTTGATAGGTTGGGTTTCATTCTGTTTTGTTCGATTTTATTGTATCCAATGGTGTTGGCAGCTATTTCAAAGAAAACAAGACATATTATGGTAGCCATTTTGGATTTACTATTGTCTTGTTTTGAAGTCCTTTACTGCACTCATTGTTATATTTTTATTGGTTCTATTCTGTTCTGTTTTGTTTGATTTTTACTGTGTCTAAAGGTTTCTGGCATTATGTTGAAGACAGTTGGAGGCATTATGGTAACCATTGTTGATTTCCTATTGTTTTGAAGTCCTGTGTTGCTTACATTGGTTTGTTTTGATTGACTTTGTTCTATTTTGTTTTTCTTGGTTTTATTCTCTTTAAATAAAAAAAAAATTGTGACAGTGATACAGGACTTTAAGACAAGATAATAGGGATGCTGGGAATTGGGGGGCCTACTGAGAAATCAAGTAGCCAGCCTTCCTGGTAAGCTGTGCAAGCAGTGTATGTTCCAAAGAGAGAAAAACCAGACAGTGGCTCCCATGAGCCTACCAGCATGCAGGCTGAGAATCAAACACCATCTGTCCATGTCGATCTCCTCCTCAAAAGTAAGCAGAAAGTTTCAAGGACAGGCTGAGTTGACAGCAACTAAGGTACATAAAGCAACTATGGTTGCAACTATGGATGTCCTGAGACATCACCTCTTCCATTCCCTAGCTCCACTGTTTCATTAAGATCACAGTCTGATGCCACCTCTTTCATTAAGCTGTGTTTGGTAACAATAGGCTACAGTCATTAATCCTTTTTCTGAATTCCTCCAGTAGTTAGCCTGAACCACAGAATGAACTTTCACTGGTATGCTGGCTAGTAACTTTCTATAGCTGATTCATGTGTGTTGTCCTGTTCTTTCTGTAAGATGGTCATGCTTTCGAAGGCACATCCTTGTCTTGTATTGTTGTACTTGGCAGTCCATAAGTGTGATAGATATGCTGGGGCTCCCAAGTGTGGGATCCTGGGATGTGGTAGTCAAGAGATCTCCATGCCTAGTCCTAGGCATCTCTACTCTCTTCCTTTGGTGATCTTCATTTTGCTGCTTTGAAAAATGTGATGGTTACCTCTCCAAAGTTCCAACCGTCTCTGTATCCACTGCAGATGAAGGTACTGCTAAGTTTGGATTGCATGGTCCTCACAGCTCCAGTGTTGAAAGCTTGGTCCCCAGCCCATGGCACTGTTGGAAGATGGTGGAACCTTTCAGAGGTGGAGCCTAGTGGGAAGAATTTAGATCAGTAGATAAAAGCCCTTGCAGTATGTTGTGAGATCCTGTTCTCCTATTCTCCCTCTCTTCTTTCAGCCTGCTATGAAGTAAACATGCCTTTCCTACCATGCTCACCTATCATGTATGGTATATAATACTGCTGCAGGCCCAAGGGAGCATGGACTAAAATCTCTGAAACCACTGTTATGGCTTAAATCAAGAACATTCCCCGAAGGTCTCAGGCACTCAAGGTGGGGCTTTTGGAAGGTGACTTAATTATCAGGGTGTATATCTGATGTTCTGTTAGGAAGGGGCATCAGGTTGAAGAGGAGGGTCCTGAGGGCATGATCTGGAAGGATATATCTCACTCTCTGCTTCTTGACCACCATGATGTGAGCAGCTTTCCTTCATGCAGCTTCCATGTTGGAGATGGCCAACCATGGACTAGGACTAAAACCATAAGCCAAAATTAATCTCTTCTCCTTTAAGTTCCAGATGTCAGGCATCGTGGTCTCAGTGATGAGAAATGTGACTAAGACACCATGATTCAAAACAAACCTTCCCTTGTTAGTTGATTTATTTCAGGGTTTGTTACAGACATGAAAAATGAAAAGCTAATACAGTTATTGAGAAGTTAATTTATGCCAATCACTTGCCCTAAATCAGAATAAAAGGAATGCCCCCTCCCTTTGCCACCTTTCAGAAAGGTTATCTAAGGATTGTTATTAAACTTTCCAGGTTCCCTTTACTTCCAGGTTCTTGTTAAAAACAAAAAATCTTCCTGTTTCAGGGCACGAAAAAAAGAAAAGGGACAAGTAGGCAGGTTAGGAGGGAGAGAGAAAACTTACCTTTACTATAGAATCAACCTCCAGTAGGCTATTGTTTTGAAAGGCTTTGCCCAAAGGAAAGGAGCCTGATATCCCAGTGGCAAAAGGAAAAGAGACTGGCATTTGGAAGAACCATCAAAGAATTGTTCAAAATAGAGTGTTGAACCCCAAAGCTGAGAAAGAGACAGGACTGTGGAATCTGTGTCATTCTAGGCTTGTAGTACTCACAAGGACACTGGTAGAGCCTGGACCATGAGCTCTGGAGGTCACTGATGAAGGCAAAAGACACTGGTGCAGACTTACGCATAAGGAGCAAAAGCCCCAGAGGACAACATGCACCCAGAGTTGCAGAAGGAGCAGGACTAAAAAAGTGATCAGGACTCCTTGATGCCAATGTGGTCTTCACCCCCATCTTCTTGATTTCCTTCAGCAGTGGGCTGCTGGCCCAGTGGGAAGGAAGGAAAGCCCCTAGAGAGGAAGCCACAAAACATAACTGAACGTGGACTTGTGCTGCCAGTGGTAAGTAGAAGCTTAGAGCTACATTTGATTTAGAAAAATTAGAAAAACAAAAGAATATGACAGTTTTCTCATCTCAGTTACTCAGAGCAATTTGAGAACTTATGACAAATCCTTGATCCCACATTCCTTAGAGTAGGAAGGAAGAATAATAGCGAACTCAAATGGCAGGCAGGTCATTAAACCCGTGAAGGCCTGGCCCCTAAAGGATACTGAAGCCCGGAGTTGATGTGATAGGAATAAATAAACTGGCAGACAATGAAATGCAAAACTCTACTAACAGATGAAAAGGAGCAGGCTGGCGGAAGCAGACATGTAGGACAGTTGTTTTGCATTAGGAGGGGACTGAAATTATCAAGAAACAAAATCATGACATCTGTTGTGGCTCCCATCTGGTGCCCTGGAGACTTCAGTCATCCAGACACAGCAAGCTGGGCCTCCTCCTGTCACCCCGCAGGCCTTTCTATCTGGCTGGGTCAGTGTGGCTGCACTCTTAAGCCACTTTAAAAGGGCAATTATTTTTCAATATTGGGTCAAAAATTTCTCAAACAAATGAACAAGATAACAATAATACTGATTATCTGTGACATTTGTTGCATTCCAAAGAGTAAACAGTTCTTTATACAGCTATACTGTTGGATAGGAGCTATTATTATTACCCAATTCCATAGATGAGAAATCTGAGATTTAGGGAGTTCAGTAACTTCTCTAATAGAACCATTTTGTAAAGGGTGATGGGGTTTAGGAAACACTACCCCCAAATCTGGCATCCAGGCATACTGAAAATTCCAAGTTGAAGGAATCTGAGAAATGGCATGTTCAGGGGGGTGGGAATCTCTCTGACAGTCTGCGTTCTTGTTATCTGGAGAAGGTCATAAAAACTAGGCAAGTATCTCTGACTTGTCTCTATAGGGGACCTTCTATGAGAGGTACCCTCTCTATAGGGGCAGAAAGGATCCTCCTTATCTCTGAAGACACCCAAGCAAGGAAGAAGATAAATAAGTAGCTTTCCTCTGGCTGGCTCTTTTCTCTTCGTCCTGTCATATCTATGTAACTCTCTACTTTTCATGAAACCTGCTACTAAACAACAATTATGACAAAAATAAATATAAATACATAAGTAAACAATAGCAACAAAATATTATTTAACTGTTAGGCTTTCCCTTCTTTTATTTTTTTAAAGGCAGGCTTATTTAGCATCATGATCAGACTATTATATTTAGCAATCAACAGCATGGGTGCAAAAAAGTCTACATTAAAAATCTTTGCTGGAATGCTTTACATTTTTCATGGAACAGCAACTAAAATAAACTATTACACAATTAGTCACAAATACAGTCCTTGAGTTTGTCCCCCATATCCATGAGTAGTGACTAAAACTTGTCTTCCTTGTAGCATCGAGGCCCTGCCAGCACTGTTCTTGGCTGAGTTCACGAATCTGTTGTAACCTGTGACTTCACTGACTGTCACTTCTCTAGCTCTCCTTCTGCTAAGCTTTGTTTCCTGGCAGTATTTAAAACCTTCTGCCACTGCCACCGATACTCTGCTACTGAAATTGTCATAGCCACCTTGACTTTGTGTTTTGGCACATTATTTCACCACCATTGGGCCCAGAGCTTTGCCTCCAATGTCTCCTCACTTCATGGGTCCAAAATTTGAAGACTGATTGATTGTTGTGATTGCCAAAATCATTGCAGCTTTTCTCACCTCCTAAACTGCTTGCATTATTACCAAATCTATGATAGCCATCCCACTGTCACCATATCCACCTCCACCACTGCTGCCACACCAAAGCCTCTTGACCATTGAAGTTTCTTCCACGACCCAAATTATCATTGCAACAAGACCACCTGCACAACCACCACCAAAATTTCCAGGACCACTTTGACCTGTTTGATTGGATGAAGCACTAGCCATCTCCTGCTACGACAGAGCTTTCTTCATTTCACAGTTGTGGCATTCACAGTATGGTATTTCTGAATGACAATCCTATTCACAGAATCATGGTCATCAAGGTTATAAAAGCAAAGCCTCTCTTCTTTCCTTTGCCTTGGTCAGTTATGATTTCAACCATTTTGGTCTTTCCATACTGTTCAAAGTAATCTCACTGGTGATATTCTTCAGTATCTTCTTTAATGCCACCAATAAAGGTATTCTTCACAGTTAAGTAGTCTTTGCAAATCTCTTGGGACAGCTCTTCTTGTTGCCACAGCTCTTCCATCCACCTTGTGTGGCCCTGCATTCATGGCTGCATTCATCTCCTCCACAGTGACACAAGTGATAGACCCCAAGTACCCGGAGTGCTTGTTGTTTGGATCTCTCATTACCAAACAGTCTGTGAGTGCTCCCCGTTGCTCAAAATGGCTTTTCAGACTCTTGCCACTGTATCAAAGCTCAGCCCTTCAATGAAGAGCTTCTGCAGCCATTCAGGCTCCAGAGGAGACTTAGAGATGATGAAAGTCAGAAGAGAGACTAATGACGCTCCCTCAGAAGCATCCATGAGCAACCAAACATGCTCCCAGGTTTTCTCTTCTTAATGGGAAGGGAACCAAATTATAGCCATTTCTTGTAAACCAAATTATAGCCATTATAGCCAAGATCCACCAGATTCTAGAACTATGGCATTGAGCCCATCATTCTTCTCATCTTGTTAGCATCTGGCTCAGGTGTGGGACATTTCAACTCCCGACTGGGGCGCAGGCCCTGAGCCCTTAGGAGTTTGTGTTTCTAAGTTTTTGTAGATATACTAGCCACAGGGGTGGGCTCAGGCAGTCTGAGGCTAAGGAGAGGCAGAGGGGAAGGGTGGGGAATGGCAAACCCAAATCTGGTTCAGGAATAGTTCTCCCCAGGAAGCCTTAGGAAAGGACAGATGAGTGAAGAGTGTGTGGAGTCACTTGAGGATTGCTTCAAAGCTTGGGGCTTCTGAGGACACACGAGGACATGACCCCACTGTGTGGCACAGGCACACAGCAGGGTACACTTATATAAGCATGACTTAGCATAGACAACTGCACATATGCCATGTGGTTATGAGAGTACACAGGAATGTAACCTTGATAGTGGCAAGTATAGAGAGCCAGACAATAAAGAGGCTGCCTGCTGGTGTTGCTGATGTCAGTTGTGTTTAATTTCTTTGGGGATCTCACCTGAGAAATTACGCCCCTTCTCCTCCCCCATCCTAGACCCAACAAGTGGTATACTCTGCAGAACGAACAGGGTTGGCAGGAGGAGGTGACTGTCCCCTCAGTGTCTGTGGAAACAAGTGCCTGATGGGGAGGGAGAGCCTCCAAGGACTGGGAAGCAATCGCCTGACATTGGGGAATGCTTCGAAGGCTATAAAAGTGCTAGACATGCAAATCTCTTCAGTGGAGCCCCAGATGCCAAGAGAGGCCAGGCCAACTGAAAGGAGTGCTCTGGGGAGGGTGCATGGGCCCCCAAAGTCCACAGGTACAGTTCTGAGTGGAGCCCCAAACCAGAACCCCCAGACAGTGGCAGCCCTGCCTCCCCCAGTGGAGAAGCACCAGTGGAAGCGTCCCAGGGGAGACCCCTGCCCACCACTGAGGAGGGCCATAGTGGCCAGCAGGAGCTCTGTGGCCACAGGTATCAGGATAGCACGCCCCTCACACACATCATGCCAGTGCCCAATGACCAACAACCCTTGCAACTGGCCCAGCAACAGTGACAGTGACAGTGACAGTGCCACGTCCTACTTGCCACACCAGGCATCCCCATTCCAGAGCAACCAATCAAGAAGGACCTGAAATCACAGTTGGGTGCTGTGAAAACCATATTACCGGATACAGGAAGTACCTCCTCTCAAAGCCTAAATTCCCATTTCTGGGAGAGTCCCCTGGTTTTATATGTAAGGTTTGCTATTTGCCAGAAGGTGGAGGTAGAGATACACTTAGATAAGCATGAGTTAGCATGGACAACTGGGCATGTGCTACATGGTTATGACAGCAAGAACGTGAGCTTGATAATACCTAATATATATGAGCTGGACAACACAGGGACTGTTTGCTGTTCCTGCTGATATCTGCTTCACATGCTTTCTTTGGGGACCTTACCCATGAAAACACTCCTTAGCTTCCCAACCCCAACAAGGAGTCAAACTATTAGGGAATGTCCGTTGGGGTCAAAACAGGTGAGGGCCATTCCTTTTGCACACTGGACAAAATGGCTAATTCTGAATAGAGAACACAGAGGGAGATCTTAACCTGGACTCTGGCACTTGTCCTTAATGCAGGCCTTAGATTTCTCTGAGAAGTAGGTGTGATAATAGTATCTCTGTCCTACTGTTATTGTGGGAGTTAAATGAAAGGCTAACATAAGCCACTTAGCAAATCATCTGACACACATTCAGTGTTCAAGAGAAGGTGTCTAAAGCAACATAATAGCAATTATAAAACAGAAACAGTAAGGAAATCCTGCTAATGGTTTCCTGATCTCTCACAGTAAATAAATCCGTGTGAGGGCAAACAGCCTGGTTTTCCTGTTTGGAATCAGGTTTCTCCTATCATTTCTGCTGTAAAGTCAGCAGGAAGCTGAGGCCAGGTTTGTAAGTAGGATCATGTATAATGGAAACTACATTTACCCGAAAGCATCTCATCTTTTTTTCCCCAGTTGTATATACATACCTAAATTGTGTGTTCATTTAAAAAAATATGTATGCAAGTTTTACAGATCATTGCAGTCTTGACATCCTAGGGACTCCTGTTCAGGTGTGTCAAAGTCCTGGTGATATATATATTTTAATTTTTTATTTTATTTAGAGAAAAAAAAGCAAAACAGAAAAAGGGTAGAAATGGCCCAGGTGCATTACAGCAACCCCTCCAATCACATACATTTCGTCACACTTGCACCTTATTTTGTTACTAGAATGCTTTTCTGGTGTTTTTGTATTTCAGTTTACTTTCAAAGAAATTTCCAGTTCAGCTCCCGGTGGTGTTTGTATCTCATTACACTCTTGGTAATTAGCTCTATCTCATTACACCCCAGCCCAGTTGGAATAGGATTAGTAGTTTTCAGGTATAAACCTACAGCGTGCATCTTACTATACCTCTTCAAAATTCCAGGCAGGCTTTCTGCCTCAGCCAAATTAGGACAACAACTTCCAGCTGTGTACAGTTCATTACCACTTCTATTCAGGAAAACAACTTCACTGTATTTCACATCTGGTCATATGCTTATTAATTATGTACTTCTCATAACAACTGTGCCTAATTAGGAGAGAGTTGAGACCTTTGTTGAGCCTAGTGATTCTTTATGTTTTCTTGTTCTTGGTACCTCATTACCCTCCCTCCAAATTAGGCCCAATTTGTTTTACATCCCTGACACATTAAGACAATTGCTCTCAGGTGTGCGTATTTCCGCATATACTTTGCTTTTCAAGCAAAATTTTGTTGACCAGGACTCTCCTCATTTTCTGTCCTGCTAGAAAGGCAGCTGGTTTGCTGGTCCTCTCAATAACATCTGCCCTGAAAGGAGTGATTTAAACTTGGGCTTGCTAAGCTCAGGGTGATCGCTGGTCTCCTTTGTTCTTTATTATGAAATTGCTGTGGCCTGGTCCTGGGGAGATAGCCGCAGGAATCCTCAGCACAAGAACCCTGAATGCAGTGGTCATGGTACATGCCTAGAGCTGGCGAGGTGAGAATTCCTTTGCTTATCAAAACACAGTAAAGGGTAAACTGCCAGGCTATGAGAGCCACCGAGGGCACCGCGAGCAGAGAATAGTGACAGTTCTGAGACCACAGAGGGCAAGGCTCAGATGAAAGCAACAGGGGGTCTGGCTGAAGGTTTTCGTCCTCAATCCTACCAGAGGTGTTCCTAAATGAAAGGAAATCTTAGAGAACTGGGGGGCAGGGTGGGGAGCAGGGAGTCTGGCAGAGCAATATCACAGTGGAAGTTTTAAGCAGCAAGTAAGTGTAAGTGCCATGTCACAGGAACTGTCTCTTTTGCTTGTCATTGCATGAATCCCATATCACCTGAGCTGTAAGAGGCAATTATATTTTCCTGACTGAATGAATGAATACATTAGTGCTAAGAAATCCACGGATATGACTTGACAGTAAGAATCATCAGGGTTTGGTTGCTACCAATTTAACGTGTCTCTGTTGGAGTTTTTCTTTCTGAACTATTTGAACTACAGAATAATGACTACTAAGCTTAGAAAACATGCAGGCAAGATCAAAGCCCTAGAGTGGGGCTAGGGTTTCTGGGAACAGCGTCATTTGGTGCCTATGACAGTGATGCTGGGTGGAAAGTCCCACCGTGGATTTGGGGTGAATGCCATCTGATGCAAGTGGGCTGTAGGAGCTCAAGCCTGGCCCTATCACTGAATTCCAGCCAATCTGGACCCACTTAACAATAAACTTGTCTTTCAGAGACTGGAAACTGGTGTTGTCCACTTTGGGAAAACGTAGCATAAGGTAAAGAATGTATCCTTGTCTAATTGCTAGGGATGTTATCAGCTGCAAGAGGGAGCAAGTTCTAGTTGAATAAGAAACTTTAATAACTCCATTGTCAGGTAGGAATGGAAACACCACATTAGGATGAAAATTCTTTTAGAAACTTTATTAATAGGGTGGGCATTTTATAAGTGCTCACAGGGTAAAGAGAAAAACAGTACCTAACGACTCCTTTTGTTTATGAATTAAGAGGTGTACTAACAGCTGATAACAAGAAAGCTAAAAGTAACAACAAGACTGCAGTGGAAACATCTACCAGTATTTCTGAGAACACTACTTGCCAGCACCTTTCAAGAACTAGATCCAACCTGTTAAGTTTAGTTCTTTTTTGAGGAATTTATCCTAATGGTGGCTCAATTCAGAGAGACTCTTCCACTACTTTCAGATCCCCTGGGCACCGTAGAAAGCAAAGTGGTATTTATGACACAAGTTGTTGTGAGGACAAAATAGGAAACCGTGCTAGGTACCAGAGAGTAGGTGACTGTGAGAAAGCAACTCTTCCTGGGACCTGCCACTGGTTTGTGGAGCTTTCTGTGAGGATCAGGCTGGGTGAAACAGCCTCAAACCCTTGTTCTTCGGGGTCATGTTTACTGTCCATCTCAAGACTCTGCCTGGTCCTGTGATTCCCTCTCCAACGTGCTGTGATTAGTGTGGCAGACAATGAACCACTTAACACAGTCCCTTGGTGTGGGAAGTGGATTTTTTCTTAGTTACTTTTCTGTTGCTTGGCTCACAATTTGTCGAGGTTTCAGTCCATAATTGTCTGGTTCTAAAGAAAAGTGGCTTGGCAGAGGCTAGTTCATGGTGCTCACAAGGTAACAAAAGCAACAAGGGAGAGATAAGCCTCTTTCTGTCCCTTGGATTCTATACAGGCTACCTGCCCTAGGGTGGGCACAGTACTCACACCCTTAATCCCAGCCAGAACTAAACCAAACCAATCAGTGGACAGATTTATTTATCCTTAATCCCAGCATCACACACTCTAGGTTTAGCCACCTCTGAAATAGTCCCGTGGCAGCATGGGGTTTTGTGGGGACATCTAGACACAAACCATAACAGATTACAGATTAGTTGCAGGACCCTTGTGGTTGTCAAGATCTGAGGATGCACAAGTCCCTTCCACACAGTGGCAACACACTGAATATAACCTAAATACATCCTCTTGGGTCTCCAATCATTTCTAGATTACTTATACTACCTAATATAAATATAATGTAAACAGTGCTGTTTTGTTTAGGGAATAATGAAAAGAAAAAAAAGTATGCTCATGTTTAGTACAGTTTTTTCCATGTGTCTAATCTGTGGTTGGTTGAACCCTAAGATTCAGAAGCTATGAATAGGAAGGGTCAGCTGTGTGTCATCCCACTTGTTCCTTTGTGTACGAAACCGGCTCGCTTTGCTTCTTTGGTGAGGGCTGTCTGAGGCCTTTTGAACTGCAACAGCACACTTTAGGGAAGAATTCTCTGTGGTTATGTATCACTGTGTGTGTATACTGGGTCCTGTCCTTGGTGGACTCTGATCTTTTAGTGGTTTCCAGTCAGGACTGAATAGAACAAATTCATTTGACAATCTCCCCAAAATAGGGCATAACCTATAGAAATATTTACTTTACTAGGGAGTGATGGCAGGTTTTTAAATGGCCAAACCATCTTCATCTGCAACCATTCAATCATTTGCTGAAGTATCACTGGATATTCTTGACCTTTTAAAGAACGAAGACTAGTATTATAATGTCCCAAGAAATTTGTGCCTCAAAAATCTTAGACCAAAATCCCTAGACTCCCTTTTGTGCAGAATTGAATCATTACTGTAAAGTCAAGCAAGGAGTTCGTTTTCTTAAATGCTCCTCAGTAGCAGCTTATCTTACATTTTTTCTGCTGTTTCTCAGTGTTCCTGACATTCTATTCAACCTAAAACCATGACCCTTTCTGTCTTCAGGAACACTATGCTAAGCACTGCCCAGCCCCACCCTGGCTCTTCTGGCACTGCCAATCACTCAGGCTTATCACCCTGGAGTGGGCAGCAAGGAAAAGAAAAATCACGATGTCCGCTCCAGGAGGCCATGGCTATTAAGGCTATCCCAGATCAAAGTGGTCTATTCCACTTTCCCCTCCCACATCTACTCTTGGGTAGATCACATCTAAGGACCGTGTTTGAAGCTATTTGTTTTCCCATGATAGTCTCCTACACAGACTCAAATTTTTCTCAGTGACTTCTTTGAACCATATAAATTTGCAGCATTTCTTTCTTCCAGAAGCTGCTAGAAGGCTCTCTTACAGCTGCCTGCTGAATCCTTGCATATCTGTCTGGTCCAAGTCCTAACTCAACCCTGAGTGAACAATCATCAGGATTTGGAGTCAAGTCCCTTTCTTACATTCTTAGATAGTAATAGCAGTGTCCTCTAGTATCTGTATATCTACCCCAGCATACCAGTATTTGGCACATATTAAGCCCTCAGGGAATGTTTGCATAATACAGAATGTAAGAAAAAACAACATGCCACATTTAAGCTTCTCAAGACAATTTTTAATTTTCAGTTTAATCCCATCAAGACCAAAGTTGTTACAAACAGGCACAATATCCTGTTAGAGACCTTGCAGCTCGAATTTCCAGGTGTGTCCCAGATGCTTCCTGATCAACGCACTGCCACCTCCTGAGACGAGAAGACTTAGGGCCTGGGGCAATGGTGAGGTCCACTGTGCCAGGAACACAGTGAGTGTCCACACAACAGAAAAGCAACTCAGAAAAGCCTCAGTCGGTGGCCCCACAGTGGAGAAATGTCATGGCTGCCCTCAGCTAAGCAGAGCTAGGCTACTTTCTGAGGTGAGAAAGACTCAGATGCTCATGGGAAGGTAAATAAGCACCTTAGTATCATATACCCCACACAAGATTTTGGGTGATCACTAACCATTATTTCCTCAGAAACCAGAGTGGGAAATTAAGCAGAGAGGGTTGGATCATCTTTCTTTCTTCCATTTTCGTCACTAATTTATGGTTCTTGGTTTTGACACAACCAAAACAAAAAAAGGCAATAAACCAACCAACAGCCTATGTACAAACATAGCATATAAATTCCCTCAGAGGCTGATATAAAGGACATTTCCCCCTCTCACTCTGAAGAGTTCCTGGTTTGGTTAGGGAAATTTGTTGAAAGCCACAGGCAGCTGCGAAGCCATTTGTGTGATTTTGGCAAAACTGACAGAAAACAATGTATATACACTTATTTCATTGGGCTATAAACCGGCAAGGTCAAGAGAGTAAAACCCTTGCTGTTTATGTAACAGAAGACCATAAAATGGTTCTAAGAACAGTCTAAAACTTAGGAGGCAGTCTGCTTTCAAAGCTGGAGTATTATATATGCTGGGGAATAGATGAAATATTATTCATTCATTCATTCATTCACTAATTCATTTTTCAGAGTGTAATAGCTTAGTATACCTTCCTCCCCTGCCCTGCCCCAGACTCTATGGAATCCACTGTACTAAAGTAGTTGTTATGTCAAAATATCCTGGTTTGCAAACTTCCTTCAAAACTTATAACAAAAGAACTAAAAAGAAAATAATCCTTACACTTTCTCTCCACTAAAGCATCAGCACAGACAGAACTAATCTTGGGAGATACCAAATAACATACCAAATAAAGAAATGAGCCTGAGGAAACAAAAGCAGCCCCACCCTACAGCAGTGCACCCCATTAAACGGTAGTTATCTTCTTATCCTTTGTGGCCTGCTTGATGGCCGCCTGCTCGCAGATGATCTCCTTGAGCCTCTGCAGCCTCATGTTCTGGGTGGTCTGGTCCCCCACTCCCGTCTGACTGCGGTGCAGCAGCGTCAGGGCGTGGATGTATTCCAGCTCCGTGTACTTCACGCCCTGGTCCACCACCAGGTTCAGGAGCTCGTCAGCCGTGTTGTACAGCATCTCGTAGTACTGCCTAGGGAGGAAGACAGAACCCTGCTCAGTGCCTCTGTCACAGTGGTATTGGCTAAGTGGGGATGAATGTGCTCTTTAAATGTTAATTTGTTTGCTTATTCCATAAACACTTACTGATCAGCTGGCAGTCAGGTTTTGTCCCATTTAATCCCTCATTTATTCACTCATGTATTATTGGAGTCTTTATGAAATGTAAGGTTTTTTTCTCCATAAAACACATAATGATAGTACTCATCTCTTAAGGTTATTGGAAGAATTAAATTGATTAATGTATATAAAGAAGTTAGAATGGTGGTACTTCATAAAGGTTAAGTCTTCTTAGACATAAAATAATAATGTTAATAGAAATATAATAGAAGTAACAGCATGGCCCCTTTGCTCAAGAAGTTCCAAGACAAGTAAGAAAGGGAAAAAGAAGCCTAGAAATACAAATTTTATTGCTGGTGACAAAGTTCCTTTCCTTTTAACTCTTGCTACAACCAGGGAGCTGCAACTTCCCTTGCTCAGCTAAGGAAAGTGAAGCCAAGAGAATTAGAGGGCTTGCCCAGTGTCACAAAGGTACTATATACATTCCTAAAACTACCATACCCACTGCTGCACCTCAGGGTATGCGGGACTCTGAGCTACCATGACCATTCTGTAGTACCCACGGGCGGCACAGGCTCGGAGCCAGCTTTGCCAAAACAGCTTGTAAGCAAAGGGACAGAAGGGCTTCCCAGGCATGGCTCAGTTTCTTCTCTCTTCCTGACATGAAGGGAGCTTTGCCAGGATCAAGGGGCCAGATTCAGGCAGTTGGTTTTAGGCAACTTGTAGGAGTGAAGGATCTTAAGGCTCTCTCAGGATCGCTGGTAAAATCCTGTATTATTGGACTCAGGGCCTTGAATTTTTTCTTCATCAGGAATATCTTGAAAAAAACATATATCCTAAAACAAAGTCATCCTTGGGGTGGGAACTGAAAGGATTTTGGCCCGGGCGGACACTGCAGCCGGTAAAGCCAAGGAGCTCCTACCTCCCCCCACCCTAGGAATCTACCTCTGGCGCCAAACAAAGACCAATGGGCTACCTGTGCATCCCTAATGCCCCTTTAGGTTCCAACCCAAGCCGAGGCTACTTATGTGCCTCACTCCACGTGTTCCACGGAGAGATCGCCGACCCGGGGTGGAGATGCCACGCCCCAGGGGGTTGGGGGTGTCTCTCCCCCCATTCCCAAAATAAAGGTCATTTATATTTCATACTTCTTATCTTTTCAGCCACTGCCGTTCCCCCCCACAATTCTATCAGGAACATGTTCTAGGAACTCTGTAATTTCAAGCATTTTATAAATTAATGCTGCTAGGGAAATGTGATCAGGAAAAATTTTGGTGTCTTTTCGTATGGTTGGTCTACTTCCTGCTCTGCTGACTCTGTTTTCTAATTAATATACAATTAAAAACAGAATACTTTTTTATGTTTTTGTAGCTGGCATTAAACCAGGGAATGCTAACGTACATTTTCAGCTCTTTTTTTTATTTATTTATTTTTTATTTAAGAGGAAAAAGAGAAAAACACAAAACAAAAAACAAAGCGGTGTAAGGGTACATGTAATACAGAACTACAAAAAAAAAAAAAAAAAAAAAAGTAACAGTAAGAAATCACCTGTTAATAGATTACATATTATCACATTGGAAATAGTTGCTCAAATCACAGTATCAAAGAATACAAAGTGGACATTCAAACAGAGAGACTGCAAACAGCTGTGTTCAATGATCCAAAAACATTAATATAGTCAGCTATTTAACACCCCTAAACACACTTGCTGTTATATTCGTTAGAGCTCTTTTTTCCCCCTCTCTTTTTTACAACAAAATTTACACATTTTGGATTTTATTACTCCTTAGTTCTTATTACTTTTTTGGGGGGAGAGAATAAAGTCAAATATGGCAAAACAAAGCTGTCAGTCAAAACCAAGGGTAGACATAGCACATGATGTAGAACAGAGTACAAGGTTATCAACAATGGTTATCAACGTTGTCTCTTGTTTCCTTAAAAAGAATTGTCTATCTCATTAGATATTATAAAGTTGGACAAAACAGTAGAGAACAAGACCAATAAAACTTAGGCATTGTAAACATTACAGGACTTCCTACATTTTCAGCTCTTTAAAAAATTTTTATTTTGCTAAATTGCCCAGGCAAGCCTTAAACTTGCTGGTCTCCTGCCTCAACCTCCTGAGTACCTGTGATTATACCTCCACGTCTAGTGAGAAATAATATCCTTCTGTGATATTCTCTGCATAGTGATGAGAATAAAAGTGCTCTTTTAGATGGGCAACTTCACAACTCTCTTCTAGGAGTACAGAGTTCAGCATCATTGGATAGAGGGTCCCCTTAGGGTTACTTTTCTGTAATAGATTCAAATGAGTGTGCCTTTTAAGCCCCTGGAACCTGATGGCCAGGAATCACTGGTCAGGGACCATCACCTTGAACAGAGACAAAAGTACTTCCTCTGTTCTTCTTATGTAATTCTTATGCTTCATGTTTAGCGTAAATCTCATGTGAGCTTTATGTTCTACTCCTGAATGTATATGTTATAGTTTAAAAATAATATTTTAAAATCTAGGTGTGATGGTACACACCTGTAATCCCAGCACTGAGGGAGGCTGAGGCAGGAGGATTCTAAGTGTGAGCCCAATGTTGGCAATTTAAGAGACCCTGCTTTAAAATAAAAAAATTAAAAAAGGGCTGGAGATACTGTTCAGTGCAAATGCCCTGGCTTCAGTCTCCACTACCACAACACAATAATTGCAGCAGCAGCAGCAGCAACAAAACCTACTATAGGGTCTACACATCATATTTGTTCTATCACATGTTCTCTGGAACACAACAGCTTCCTCCCTGCTACCGGCCTTTATTTTGAGAATGAAGCTGTATACACCGTTTACTTCTGTTTCCTTTAGGTGCACGGGTGAAGCAGAGAGCTGTCTCAGGGTAACACATTTCTAAAATTGCTCAAAAAGACTCATGTACCAAAGTAAATTTACCAAATGGAATGAAAATTTGGGGCTCATAATTCTTTTTAAGCTAGAAAACTTGAAATCTGCAATTTCTAGACTACTGGCTTTCAAATTTCAGAGTGCCTCACTCTGAATTACCTGGGCAGCTTATGAAAAGAGCAGAGTGCTGAGGTCCCATCCCCAGATACGGGGCTTGTCAAAGAATCTAAGCCAGCTGGCGCGCAGCCAGGACGTGTCTGGGAGGGAAACAGTTACAGACGCAGTCTCATCTCTGCTGGCCAAGGACCTAACAGCAGCAGGAAAGGCTACAGAAGCAGAGGTGAATGGTTGTGATGTTTTTCACTAAAATAAAACCACAAGAATTGGGATTCTTTGCATTATGATGTTGATGTTTTCCTCATTTATCTTAAGAAGTAACATTGAACCTATCAGCCCAGATGCAACTGGATTTCTTTTGAAAAGTCAGATGAATTGTTTCCAGGGAGACTGGCTGGTTTTCTACAGAGACTGTTGTTCCATGCTCGGAGCAAAGAACAAGACAAAGATGCCTGGGTTTCTAGTCCTGGATCATCCAGTGATAAGTGACAAAGGCCATGCCACTTAAGTTCTCAATGTTTCAATGTCCTCTGTGCAATGAGAACCTTTAAAAATCCCCGAATAATACCCTGAAGTGGACTGAGAGACGAAAAACAGTTCTTAAGAGCTGCAGATGAACAATGTGCCAGAACTGCAAAGCTGAGTTATTACACAAAATTGACAGGTAACTGATGGTGTGTTTTCCATAGTTAGAGAAAAATTTCCTTATATCCATGATGATATATTAGATCATAAGAAAACATAAATATTTAAAGACAGAATGAAATTCATTTATCTTTCAGAAAGGTACCCAGTAGCAAAGATTCAAAAATCAGCATAACAAAAGTTAGACGGGTGGTAAAGAAAGGTGCCACAAGGTGCCCTAGAGGGAAAACAGGAAAAGGCCCCAAACTATGCAATTAGAATGAGCTCCCATGATAAACACTGACAGACTGAAATAAAGTCACGTAGCCCACAGGGATAAATAACCCATCAGCGCTCACAGAGGAGTACTGAGTATCAACCCTGAAATAGCAGCCAGGGCTTTCAGGGCACCTCCTTTTACATCAGTTGGCACTTTACAGAGCTGCCTGGAAGGGATCAGTGAGTGCACATTTGATTTAGGTATTTTCTGGTTCATGATTCATAGAAAAAGTCTCTTCACCATCCTACATGTTCAGAAACCAAGTGTGAGATGTGGAACACACAGTCTATTTCAAAGACCAAACATTCTGTGGGGAGTGTCTGCCTTCCCTGGGTTTCTTTACCTTTTGCTGAGTGCTTTTGGCAAGAGGTCAGAGGTGTGATGTACGTAGCCTGGCCTAAGATCACAGGACAACATGGATACTCTGACTGATACAAAAGGTTGTTTTCTCATATCAGCCTCATGTTTGCTTTATCAACAGACTTCATTGTGATTTTTTCTCCTTGCTTTTTCCCTGCCAGTGCTGGGCATCGCACACTCTACCACTGAGCTACACTGTTACCCTCCTTACTTCATCTTAATGGGACTGCACTGCCCCTCTCACTTAAAATTTTAGACTAAAACACAACTGGAACTTGAGCTATTTCCAATTATTAAAAACCTCTTTCCTGAGGACAGATTTCTAAAACAAAATTAGTCAAAAGGTAAATATTGTTTAGGATATTTGTCATTAGTGCCAAGTTGCTTTTTGATTTAATATATATAGTTATACATGTGGGCTCAAATTGTTAATTTTTTTATTTTTGAGTATTAGTACTTTTCTGATCTTTCGTTAAAAAACTTTTCATAAATCTTCATAAATTTATGAAATTTCTCCATGCCAGGCAAGGAGAGGTTGTGTATCTCTTCCTTTGTCTTACACTTCCGGCTTCGACCTGCTCAAAGTAAAAGTTTGCATCTCTGCAAACTATTGAAAATAGTTTACTTTTTTGTGTAGCATAGTTCTGGGTGTGGGTAACAGAAGACCCAACATGGGTGGCTGGTACCATCCAATAGCCTTGTAGCCTGGATGGGATAAGAGGGAGAGGAAGGCTGGTGCTTGCTGCTTTATGCCTGCCTTGTATTAAGCTGCTTCTGCTCTGCCCTGCTGCTCTGCCTCGGCACAGCCAACTGTGAATTGAAACCACTACAAACTGGGAGCCAAAATACATCTTTTCTCCTTTAACATTGGGTGCAGGTATTTTTTTCAGCAATGAGAAACAAACCAAGACATATAATAAGCTAACTATTGTATATGCTAACTATGATATATTTAAAAGTAAGTAGAAGAGTATGGAAATTCCCAACATATAGAAATGATTAATATCTGTGTCTATGAAAGTGCTTATTACCCATGTACTGTTATCATATTGTACCCTGTAAATAAGTAAAAATATATCTCAATAAAAATGACCTCTTCTAGTTCTTCCTGAGATACAGCTAGTATAATCTTAACATCAATAAGAGAATTAACTATTATAGCTGAATTAAGTGCTGTAGCTTGCACTTCTGAAATAGAAGTTTGAGAGAGAGAAAAATTGAGAGTAAACTGCAGTATTGATTGTAGCTTCCAAAATTATTTATATTTGCAGTATACAGTCAAATATTTTGGGGATGGGACCCAAGTCTAAGTACAAAATTCATTTATGTTTCACACACGCCTGCTATGATTTGGATACGATTTGAGTATCTGTCCAAAGGTTCATGTGTTAGGAGGCTTGGTGTACAAGATAGCAGTTTTGGTAGGTGCTAGAGTCTTTAAGAGATGTGACATCATGGCAAGTTCTCGGGTCACTGGGGATTCTGTGCTTAGAAGGGAATACTGGTTTACTGGAGTGAATTTTGGGAGAGTGAGCTGTTAGGAAAGTCTGGGCCTGACCCCTGTGTCATTCTCAAGCCTCCATGGTCAGGATGTGGTCCCTTATTCCTGCATACCTCCCCCCACTGCCTCCCGTCATGACATAATGCAGCCCAAAGGAACCATGTCTTTGAATCTCCAAACCTGTGAGCTAAAAAATCCTGCTGTCTTCAGAAGTAGCTTCCCTTAGTATTTCATTACAGTAACAAAAACCGGATTAACAATATTTATGCAATGTTTTTAGGGAGCCTGCAATTTGACTGCAACCTGTCACATGGGGTCAGGTGTGAAAGTTTCCCCTGGTGTCTTTATGTTGGTTCTCAAACATTTTTGGAATTTGGAGGATGTCAGATTTCAGATTTTTAGATTAGGAGTATTTAACCTACAGTTAGGACATTTCAAGCACTTTAGTTAAAAAGTCAGAAGTAAAATAGGGCCACTTTCAGGTGGAACACTCAACTCTTTCTTTACTTCCTCACTGGTACATATGATAACAAACTGGAAAATGGAAAGGAAAAACAAAAGGACGGACCCAGATAATCCATAAAGTAGATAACCCTTCCATAAACAATTGAGAGGTGCGCCTAGCACAAAGACTTGGAGAATACTCAAGAGATCAACTAACATTAGATTCTGGCTGTGTCTCTCATGCCTCCTTAAGTAGCCAAGTGACTTCAGGCAACTGCTGTCAGTTCTTGGGACATCTTGTTTCCCAGGTGAAAATCAGAGTGGTCACAGCAGATGCTACTTAGACACCTTGGCATGTTTGGATTTTACAACTTTTCGAGAATTACCTGCCTATTTCTTTAATGTCACAGGGCTTCCATCAGAATCAGCTGATACTGATTTCTGCCAAGCCATGGTAGTCAGGATACATTAGTAGCAGATTTGGAAACATTCCGAATAAGTATAATCTTAGCTCAGAAGTACTTTCTGGACCACTAATAAAATGGTAATTCTATAAATCACAAGAATAAATTAGTTTATTGAAAAATATAATTACCCTTACATATCTTTTTTAAAGAGCTTATAGTTTTGCTGGACATGATTGAAAATTCTAATTTGAAGTAAGTTGATGTTATTTCCATTTTAGGAATGAGAAAACTAAGGTAGAAGAGAAAGTTAAATAATTTTCAGACAGTTAGTGGCAGGATTAGATAAATATCCCATTTTGGCATCGTGTTTTAACGCTCTTCTTGAAAGATTGTGCAGGTTTCTGTTCTGGCAGACTACTTTAGAAGTACAGAATGGCCTCTGGAAGACGTTGCCTGTATACCTTTAGCTGCTGGCAGCAGAAAACCACGTGAGAGGCAGAAATAGCCTGACGCACTGTGGCTTTGATACTTGCTTGGATTTCTTTTATCTGCCATCTTTCTTTAGAGAGAGTGGCACATACCCGCACCCTTCATATATATTTAAGAGAACAGGCTACAAGTGCAGCTCAAGGAAGGAGTGGTTGCCTAATGTGCTAGATCTTGGGTTCAATACATAGTACCCCAAAAAATCATTTTTAAAGAATAAAAAGAAATAGTGGACCAGGGGGTTAGCTCAGTGGTACAGTGCCTGCCTGGCAAGCACAAGGTCCTGAGTTCAAGTCCCAATACAAAAAAAAAAAAGAAAGAAATGGCAGTTGCCCTAACTACCATAATTCAGTAATATTTGGGGTGTTTATCCCAGAGAGACTTTTTAAAAGTTATCAGATTCTATGTTCAATCCTCTCAGGATCATATTCTGACACTTTTCATAGTCAGCAGCAGCCAGGCCAGGGTTGGCTATATGTCTTGTCAAAAATACTGCTTGAAAAGTAAAGAGATTCATCTAAGGCATCTCCATCGCTTTTGAGATGATGACTCACTCCTAGAGGCGGTTATAATCGCTGGAAAGGGAGAAAATGTCTAGTTTCCTTAGTTGGCAACTTTGCTCTCTCCCCGCCCTTGAAATTCATTCTAAATTTATAAATATCAATGGTTGAAATTTCCTCTTCAACAACTTAAGGATTCATATGTCACTCTCCGCTACATCAGATAATTTTTTAAATTAAGTTTTCTACAACGAGGCTAGAGCAGGATCTGCATTTTAAATTCAGTACAATTAAAATTGTGTCTCTTTGGTCTAGCACTGCCTTTGGTCAAGGCCCATTTGTATGAATAATTATTCAGTCCATTAAGAAGTCTGCTCAACTCCTTCTCCTATTTTGAAGGTTTTAATAAATATTGATCAGGCACATTTCTGTTTGCACTTGCCAAAGCAATTCGGATGGATTCATCTTCTGATGTTATCAAATAATGAAATATGAAAGAGTGAATAGAATTACCCTCTTGTTCTATGATTTTTTATTTAGGCCCTTCATTTTACTTTCATAATTGTGTTTGTCTCACACTTCTGTAAATGCTCTTTTGATTATCAAAAGGTGAGCTGGGTTAAGAAGACCCATGCTGTGCTGAATATCACTTTTGGGTCTTTTCAATTTAAAAAAATAATTTATCAAATATATCTTGAGAGTCTTTACAGTTTTTAAAAATAATTTATCTAATATCACAAGTTAATAAAATGGATACAATATTATGCACGTTGGTAACTACAAACTACCAATTGTTTACCACCTAGCATGAACTTCTTACACTATATATTAACTCTGTTTCTCTGCTTAAATCTGTGGAAAATAACTGCAAAGATACGCTGAGTAGAGGTTCTATGGCTTTTTCAGTTCTAAGTAATGAAATAGAATTATTAACTTTACAATAAATAATGCAAAGTATTTCTTCAAAGGGAAACCTAATATTATCATCATTAATGTTTCAATAGCTCCGATGATATTTAAAATGATTATATAACATAAAGGTACAGCTCTTGGGTTCAAGAAATTTTTTACGCACTCTGTAAAAAAAAAAATTAGTTAGGTGTGGTGGTGCATGCCTATAATCCCAATTACTGGGGAGGCTGAGGCAGGAGCACTCAAAGTTTGAGAGCAAGACCCTGTCTCTCAAAATAAAATAAAAAGGGCTGGAGATGTAGCTCTATAATAAAGTGCCCCTAGGTTTGTTCTTCAGTACAGGGGGAAAAAAGATGAAATCAATCAATCAGTGGATCAGTCAGTCAGTCCAGGCCTAGATCAAAGATACTTAAGACACAAGGCAAACGTTTTAATTTAAAGCTCAGCAAAGGTGGTGCTGGCCAGTCTACCTGTCTGCTCTTTATTTCTTGGTACATGAAAAAGAAGAGTTGGTACACACTACACCAGGAAAAGAAATCAAGGGTAGGCTGAAAGTAATGATTAGACTTGGTGATGGGATGGAGAAGTGAATGGCTAATGGGCTTTACATCTCTGGCATCCAACCATTCATCCATCCATCCACTCACCCACCTACCCTTCCATCTATTTACCTGTGGTGCTGGACACTGAACAGTGCTGGTCCTCACCTCTGCTAGCGAAGTGTTCTATCAGTTCCTGCAATTATAATATAGGGACCTTGAGGACCTAGAAATGCCTAGGGAGGTAGGTCACTAGAGATAGCTTAGATTGCATTGGGTTTGACAGAAAGATACTCTCATTATAACACCATGCCAAAAAGACTAGGGAAATGAACTGATTGCAGCTGATGTCAATCACAGTAGTTTGGTTCTGTAGCTATCAACTGTGCTACCTCACATTTATGTGCAGGCAGGGGCTGGCTGTGGGTGAAAGCATCATTCACAGCACCCATTACTGCTGTTGGGCTATCATTTGCTTAATCTCCTCAAATCACTTAAAACTATTTTGTTTTAGAAAAATATAATAAATGGTTTAGGAATAAAGGGGCAGAAAAGAAAAAGGGTTGGAAGATGATTTAAAAAAAAAAAAAAAACGAACAGTGGATTATTTGAAAAGTGTGAGCAAATACAAATTACAGGTCCCAACAACAAACACTTGAGCAGGGAGCATTAACTAAACCCTAAGGTTATTTACCAGAGAAAACTTAAATAAACCAAAGCTACAAAATGGGCCAACTGAGATTGGAGGACATATGATTCAGAATGGATGTCAATTAGAAAAATAACGGGCTAAAGAGGAAGGAGCTAATGGAACTATATACAGCATCCAGCAGGGTTTAATTAAGGACCCAAAGACTGACAAATGTGATGGATAGCGGTAGGAGCACTGTGATGGATAGCTGTGGGAGCACTGCGAATTTGGTGGATGAAAGGAACATTACAGCTGATACACACTTGCATGCCAGTGAACCGTTTGGTACAGTGCCTCGTAAAAAAATACAACTAATGAAAAAAAAAATACAACTGGCAAAGTAAATTTATTCTGAATGGCTACCCTTGATAGCACATATGCTGAAAAACAAACAAAGGGTGATGATAAAAGTGAGTCACGAAATTCAAAGGCAAAAGCTTCTAGTGAATGCTAAGGACATTGGCTTTATGACTGATCTTACTTAATACCTTAATTAAGGCGCAGGAAGATACAGAGAGTGGTGGAAAGGTCAAATGTTACTAAGTAGGCAAAGGCTGGGAATAGCAACAAAGAAAAACTATGTTTAAGACTGCAGAGTATTTAAAATTATGGGAGGCAAAATAACAAAAGGAAATTGATCTTAGAGAAATTCAAGTGAATTTGTCTGGAAGAAATTGTAACCACGTCTATTCAATAGTTGGGAGGAACTTTAGAACAGCAGTAGGTAAAAACAGTCCATGGGGTGTGAAGGAGAAGGCTATCCACCAGGGCATTTTCTTCTGTAAAAATCAGTACAAAGAAGTGATGATAATTTCTCTTTTTTGTGTTTTACAGTTCTTTTTTGCTTTATACCATAAGAGAACTGAAAGAAAATCAGAAAAGAACATCACAGGGGATTAAAAGGATAGAGGTTGGGGAAAATAGAAGAGATAAAATAAAAATAAATCAGTCCAATGATGTTTTTCAAATGTCAGTTTATGAATCAATGAGGTTTTCCCCTATCACCCTATTTAGAATGATACTGCTCCACGCTCATCACACTGTCTTTTAACTGAGACTTGGCTTTCTCTTTAGCATTCATTTTCATCTAAAAATCTACACTATATATATATATATATATTTGTGTTTGTTTTTTGGGGGACAGGGTCTTGGTATGTAGTTCAGGCTGGCCTTGAACTTACTATGCATCCCAGACTGACCTCAAACTTGTGGTGATCCTTGTGCCTCAGCCTCCTGAGTGCTGGGATTACAGGTGTGTGCCACCATATCCAGCTCCATATCCAGTTTACATTATATATGCATATGTATGTATATATATATATATATATATATATATGTATGTATGTATGTATCTCAAGAGACACATTGCATAGCAAAAGGTTAAGATCCTAGTCTCAGATGCCAGTGGTCTGGGTTTAAATCTGTTTTGCTTCTTACTATTTGTATGATTTGGGACCATTTTTTTTTTTTTTTTTTCCAGTAGTGAGGTTTTATAAAAGGATGGTCAGGTTAAGGTTATGTAAACATTTATTACATGAACAAATGTCTTCTTCCCCTCACCTCCTAATAAATTCTATGAGAAATGGATGGATTCTGTCATTCTTTGCTCTTCCCCTTGGCCTGTGAAGAGGGCACTGAGTGGATGTTGAATAAATGAGAAGGAATGAATGAATGAATTTCATTAGGTGGCAGCACAATGTAAAAATGTATGTGATTCTGACACTGGGAGGAAGGAATTGTGAATAAAATAGTTGATCCATATAAAATGCAAAGGAGCATTTGGATGTAATTCAGAGAGGAACACGTTTGAGATAACTGGTTGCCAAAGGCAAAAGGGATAGCACAGAGGGAAGAGATGTTTTTTTTTTTTTTTTTGGCCAATGCTCTGTAATTATCTTCAATTTATCTTGCATTCTCTGCAAGAAGGAGACACAAATCCTCTATCTTTTACCTAAGGTGTATGACCTTGGAAATTTTTTTTAATATGTTTGAATTTCACTGCCTTTGTTTACACAGTGGGATAAATAATATTACATCTATGGATTAGATGACATGCTAGAAACACTTGAGTTCTGACAAGTGCTAGTAGGTTCAAGTCCAGTTGCCCAACACAGACATTCAGGGCCTTTGGAAGATTTGGCTCCTATTTCACCCTTTCTTCTACTTTCCCCTCATTTCAAACTTTCAGCAAGGTCAAACTGAGCTAGTCACCGTCCTTTGTACTTAGAACTTTTGCCTCTAACTATGCAAGCCTAGCTTCTCTTCAAAACTGATTGACACTTTCATCCTCTCTGAAGATATCCTGAACAATTACCCCTCTGCCACTTACCATATGGGTTATCCATTTAACAAACAAGCATTCCAAGTCAGATCTCTTTAAACATTAATAATTTTAATAATTTGTAAAATTATCACATAAAAAGATGACTATAAGGGCCGGGGATTTAGCTCAGCGGCTTAAGCGCCTGCTTTGCAAGTGCATGGCTGTGAGTTTGATCCCCAGTACCAAAAAAAAAAAAAAAAAAAAAAAAAAAAAAAGACTATGCTGTTTACTAGGTATGTGAGCTTGGAGAAATTATTTAACCTTTCTAGCCCCTAGTTTGCTCTTCTGCAAAGAAGAATACATGAGTTAACATTTATGAAGCATTTACAACAGTGACTGGCAAATAACATATGTGATACAAATTTTTATTAAGTAAGCAAAATGAAAGGTACAAAAAGTGAAAAGCATAGTCTTTCTTTGGTTCCTAGCTTCCAGCACCTACCCTGTTTCCTAGTTGCTAGTTTCCAGTATATACTGCCAAATATATTCACACACACACAAGGACTGTGGGTTTTTTAGTGTGTGTATACATGCATTATATTTAAAGATAAATGGTGTTTACATGCGGTTCTGCACCTTGATTTTTCTACTTAACAATGTATCTGGAAGATGGTTCATTTCAGTGCATATCGACCTGCCTCATTCTTTTCAATAGCAGCAGAATAGTCAATTGTATGGGTGGACAGTAATGTATTTTTATTATCTTCACCTAGATTTCAGGCTCCATTATGACAAAGACTGTGTCTAATGTCTTTTGCTATTGTCCTCAGTGGTTACACAGTGGCTCTCAAAGTCCTTTTTAAAAAAAAAAATTGTTTACTTGTTCAATGAATATTTAAGCACCAATTACACACCAGGCAATATATAGTAGGTATTATGGATGCAGAGATGAGAAAAACATAGTCCTTGATGCTATAGTCTTGTGATGCCATTTGGTGTGAATGTATCCATGTACTTTAGCAATGTGATAGTGGCTATAATCAAGGTACAGAGAGGGTCCCTCGAGTTGCAGGCAGGAAAGGTTGGATGGTTCTGTGAGCAGTGAGGGGAAGCTCACTGGAGAAGACATTAGTGATAAGGCGAAGAGAGAGGACAGTGTCCTCCAGGTGCACAGGAAATGGAATGTATGAGCTGGGTAGACAGTGGGAGGGGTAGGGTGTTTTCACTGGGAACTCATTTATTCCTCACTGGAATGTAACAGATGTGGGCAGGCAGGAAAGAAAAGGGCTCGCAAGGAAAGCAGGCCTGTGGGTCATACAAAAGACTTTGGCTTTCATGGCGGGGTGGGGTGGAAGGGGATAAGGAGCACATTGTCTTAAGAGTTGTTAAGTTTTTATTTTGCCTGGGGTATTTAAACAAACAGTTACCATCTATTGTTATAAAATTTAATAAAAAGATACTAGAATACTCCTTCAAAAGAAATAATCTTTGAACAAAATATTAAATGTTTCATTGTATGAGAAACTCATTAAACTCGTCCTTTTATAGTGATTGTTCTAATTATCTATGGATGAAGACCACCAAGCCCCAGTTTACCCCCAACTCCACCTGTGCTGTCACTTGGGACCCATGTTGTAGTTTATGGTGGGAAAGGAATCTGAAGACAGATAGCCCCTTTCAGAAAGAAGTTACACACGGGGTGGACAGTTTGAGAAGGCATTCTCCTTCAGCAGTGTAGAGTTGGGCCTGAGGGACAAGAAAGCTTCAGACTGTTGGGCGACCTAGCTTTGCTTAGGGTTGCCCAACTTCTCTTCATTCAGACTGTGTCAGTGTTCTGGAAAGTTTCCTCACAAGTCACAGACAACACAGACAACAAAATTAACCTCAGAGTGACCTGAGAGAGACAAAACAGTGGCAGAGAGCAATACAAACAATATATTGTGACTCTCATCTCTCACATGTATCTTTCATTCAGGATAGCGCTGGCCCAGGGCCATTACTGTACACACACCTGGACTGAGAAGGCTGAGAGGAAAGGGAAAACTGACAGGAAGGGAACTCAGGAAGCAAGAGGAACACCTTTTACTCAAAGGACTTGGGAACACCTCAGGTCAGTGGGTACAGCTGTGCAGAGAAACTCTCAGAAATAAAGGTCAGGAACACCCTAGGGTGGCGGGGAGTGACTACAGGAGGCTTCGAGGGTAATTTTAGTATTCAATGCTTTTATCTTGGCAATGGTTATGAAGGTATATTCACTTCGTATAAAACAAGCTATATACTTAAGATTCATACAACTATGTATACACACACACACACACACATTAAATAAGCACAACACCTACCTGCTCCCTTACCCAACAAAATAGGAAAGAAACGTAAACATTACTCCTACTCCTCAGTTGGTCTCACTGACATATGAGGGAGAGGCACCTAAATTCCACAAAGGGCAGATCAGGAGCAGGTTTGCTATTTAATTTAATCTCTGACAATTACACAAGAAAAGTTTGATGAACGTAATTCAGTAAATAAACTGGTCTCGTCTTCATGTGACTGACCTGAGTACAAATCCTGTTCAGTCTGCTTGCAAACTTCAGGCTCAAAGGATCTGTTCAAGTCCTGTGAGCTTACGGGAGGCCTGGCACTAAAAAAGCCATAATAACATAGGAAGATAGTACATAGATTCTTAGCTTAGAATTGGGAGTTGTGTCTTGGGAGGATGTTTGTAGGGGCATGATATATTGTACGATAAAATTAACCAAAGAAAAATACATTCTGAGAGCGAAAATCAGGGGAAAAATAGCAATTTAAAAAAAGTCCTTTTAATACCTTTTTATATACTACGAGTACTACTTAGTGCCACTATCCTAAGTTGACATATAAAGAAAAGGGCCTTTGGTGGAAAAAAATTTATATAGTATCTGCATTCTTTTTTCTTTTCTTTTCTAAGTGAGAGAAAGTATCTAATTTGAAAAACATCTCTTAGAAAGGGCACTGTTATGAGAAGAAGTTTAATGCCTCTATTTAAATGCTAATACTGGGGCTGGGGATTTAGCTCAGCGGCATAAGCGCCTGCCTTGCAAGCAGGCGGTCGTGAGTTCGATCCCTGGTACCGATAAAAATGAAAAAGACAAAAAAAAAAAAAAAAAAAAATGCTAATACTAACCTATAGCTCTGGACCACACAAAAACTAAAATTTTTTCAAAGACTAATAAAATTAATTTAAAATGAAACCTTTATTTCTTTAAGAAATGATTTTTTAAAAAAATATGTGAGGACCAAAGTAGCCTGTGGAATTTCGTAAGAAGAAATACCATTTTGATCAGAGTAAAAATGAGCTGGTGACCAGGAAGGTGAGGTGACAGCAGAGATTCTAGCATCCAGTGAGCAGGGCTGCCTCTGCCAACTGTGCCTCAGCCACACCCCGTACCTGGTGCGAATGGAGGCTGAGTCTCTCTTGCTGTGTGCAAGAGTTTCCTGTGATGACAGGAAACAAAGAGAGCCAACCGTGCTGGTGTCTGGAGGGAAGCTGGGAACAAAAGCAGCAAGAAACACAAAAGCCTGGGAGTCACTGGGATCAGAATGGAGAGAAGGACACAAGTGCAGTTGGAGGAGGTGTCTGAGTGCTTAAGAGCTGCTCTATTCTCCAGGAACCAACGCTAATGAATGCAGGTAACAGAGGCTAGAGTGCCTGGACAGGCTTTGTAATGCGGCAGCCAGGGCCTGGGGGCCTCCCGTGCAGTGGGTGTGGGTGTGCAGGGAAGCATGCTCAGAAATGAGGGTCAGGAAATACCTGTGCTGGGGGCAGAGACTACAGAAGGCTTCAAGTGTGGGTTTAATATCAATATCTTTATTTTGGCAAAAATTATGAGGGTATATTCACTTTATAAAAGATAATCAGCTGGTATACTAGAGATATGTACAGTTTACTGTATATATAGTTCAATAAAAGCACAACATCTGCCTCCTCCCTCACCCTACAAAGGAAAGGAATGAAGGGGCGGGGAAGCAAGCAGGTAGTAGGCCAGGTGTTAAGGTAGCTCTGGATATACAGTATATATTTTCATCTCAGTCTCAGACCCTAACATTAAAAATGCTAATTTTATAAATCTTGAAAATGTATGCTAAATAAACGATTATTGAAAAGACCACATATTGCATAATTCCATTTATATGAACTATCCGGAAGAGACAGATAATAATTAGTGGCTGCCAGGAGCCAGTTGCCAGGGGTCAGCCTTGTACAGGAACGCAGAGTGACTGTTAATGGATACAGGGATTCTTTTAGGGGCACTGAAATGTTCTAAAATTAGCTGGTGATGATGGCTGTACAATTCTGGCACTAAAAAAAACCTTGAACTGTACACTTTAAAAGGGTTCATGTTTATGGTATGTAAATTAGAACTCAATATTAAGCCATGATAAAAATGCAGATTTTATGAACTAGAACCATGACTTCAGTATACAAAGGACAGAAAACTGTCTACAGCCAATACTGTGGTGAAGAACCTTCCATTAATTAGGATATTTGCTGCTGAACAATGTTCCACTGTGATAACTGCAGAAAAAAATTCTATAAGCTGACAGATATGGAAACATTTTCAATAAATGCCCCTGAAATACTCTAAAGTCACTTCTTGGCTCCACACTTTTGTCATTTAAGTAACCCCTACATTTTGTACTAAACGCTTCTGAACTCACTCCATCCCTATATGACTAATCCCAAGAAAAATTTATGACAACTAATAATAAGTTAACTGTAGTAGAAAAATAGGTTACTATTGGGAATGATTCTATATATAATTACAGAATAACAGAAGTATAATTGAGCCAAAGATACATTAATTAGTATGTTAATATTTATTATTAAGAAGTACAATAATTAAGGTGAACAATTAGCATTTAACATTTATTACATGTCAGAAGTTTTCTGGTGTATCTGATTTAGTCCTATAAGCCAAGGCTCACAAAAGTTAATACCCGCCTAATGTCATCTAGCTGATGCAAAACACTACATCTGAGTTATTTTTGGGGGGATTGAATTCTGTCTATGGAACAATATGCTACCCTTTTCTGTCTTTTCAGATTTCAGGAAACTGCCGAGTTGAACCACGAGAAACCAGTGTACAACCAGAATAAGGCCTGTGGAGCCCAAACAGTCTCTTCATGAGAAGACCCACTGAATACGTGTGACAACCTACGGAAACTTTAAAGTGCTATGCAAATCTGTATGTTGGGAAAAGAACACATTAATGGGCACTGAGTAAGGAAATCAGACTTTGAGGTGCAGGACTGCTCAGAGGGTAAATATGCTACACTACGGTGGAAGTGGAGACATCTTGCAACTATATGCTTTTTTGCATAACTGATGTCCAGCTTTTTATTCATGATCATGAATGACTCTTCACAGTGGAGCTGAGGTTATTAACTAGAGAGGAAAGCAGAGGACAGGATGGCCTGAGCTTTCAGTGGAAGGCGATTTAAAAAAAAAAAAATGCTGATCCCTAATAGGAAAAGAAGTTATTGAAAAGGCACCAAAAAAAATAGCCTCAATGCGTGAACCTAGTTTTCCTCGAATACTAGAAGAGGGCAGCAGGTAGAACAGATTACAAAGGGCCTCTTCCATTTCCTTCACGCTTGTTACCTTCAAAATCTGTCTTATTTTTTCCAATGGGTTTCACTGGTTCTGGTGCGCATGTCTGTCAGCAAGATGAGGTCTCTGAATTATTAACCTGTGGCTCAGCGGCAATGATATTCTCATGAATGTCAATTTCCATGGAAAATAACTAGGATGAGGGCGGTGATGAGGACTTCTTGACCAAAGTTGGACAGGCTCCTCTGAGCTTCTTCTCCACTAGACCTCATCATGTGGCAGGGTAGATTATTTGAGACTACCCATAGGTCAGAAATAAAATTAGATGCTGATCTCATCACTAGGCCATGCTCCATGATGATCAGGTCAACGTTACCAATCAGAGTTAAACACCATGCATCAAATTAGCACCACAGTGTTAGAGATGCAAAGGCCACATTGGCAAGTATGAGAAAATAGAAACAACAAGCAAGCCTCATTCTCAAGCACAGGCAAGAACTCACCAGCTACCCTTCATAGTCACCCCAAACTAAAGCACTATTCAGTATACCTACTACACTTTTAAAGTCACAGAATAGCAAAGTCTAAGGTGATACTGGGAGATACCACATGTTCTTTATGGGCTAGGAAAGAAATGCTATGCATGTAGGTCCCCGAATGTCCCAAACCAGGTGGCTGGGGGTGTCCTTTTCATTCTAAACTTCTGTTGAGAATCTGTTTCACTGGCAAACATTGCTAATGTTTTCAAAGAGAAACATTTCAAATGTGGTGGAGAAATAAACATTGGTTTGTGACCCAAATGTTTCTGCACATGTTTTCCCTGGCTGGGGGGTGATGTTGGTGTTGGTATAAACATTTACAGATCATTTGGGCAGGAAGACTGTAGTTGTGTTTCAGTAATAGTTGCTTGGAGGAAAAAATTCCAGCGCTACCAAGTGCAGCCAGGATGTCGTTGAGAGAACGCTGGTCTTTTCCTTCATATTCCATGTGACAGCACAGACGTGCTATGACATCTCTGATGCATCTATTCTAGGCCTTGTCCTGTGGTAGTGACCATGATCACGCTTTGCGATTCTACTTAACTCAGGTAGCATATCCACAAAAGTAAATAGATTAGGCTGGAGTAGATGACATCTAAAAACCATCCTGACCCATGAGGGGGACTGGAGCTGGGAGAAGGAGCAGCATTATTAATATTATTTCCATTTTCTAGGAAATGCAATTTAGGCTTAGAGAGATGAGGCCCCAGGTCACACAGCTAATCAGCAGCAGAATTTTGACTTAAATCCGCATCGCCTGAGCCCAAAGCCTGTAACCTTTCCATTATACCACACAGGCTCTCAACAATTTATCTGGTTCCCTTGCTTCCTCGGGGCTTCTGTACTACACGACAGTGGGCCCAGTCATAGATGGCTCACGTTATTATTTTTTCTTTCACTTTCATTATTTTTCTAATATACATTGTGTCACTCAATCTGCACTAAAAAAAGTGCTTTTGACATGAGCATCTAGTGCACCCGGAAATGTGGGTGATACAGCTTTATTTCCGTGTATATTCAATTGAATGGAATAGTGGCTTCATTGTAATAAAAAGCTTATTGTGTTTTGTAATGAAGACACAAAGCACTTAGTTGAAATCACAGCCTTTTAAACTAATCTGCTTTATACTCTATCGCAGAGATGCAGATACAGGGAATTCAAAAGAGGTTTCTACAAAAGGCTTTACTCAAAAGAGCTGAGTCTGAGTGGGCAATCCTGTTTTGCCCAGGGATTCTTACCTTTCCTAAGGGTTGGGCCAGGTTTCTTAGCTTTCTTCTTTCCCTACTGTGATTATAGCAGGCGCTCCCTGCCATAATCTTTCTCAGTGTTTATTCTAGCTGTAAGGGGACTGGTAGACTTCCCGCTAAACAGCACCATTATGTGATCTCAATCAGGACATGCTGCCTATGGGTACACATACCCAGTCAGGCACACACAGCAGAACAGAAGACAGCTAGCTCCAGGGAGGAGGGGAAATGAGGAGTGTAAAGCCTTTAAATAAAGACTGTAACTGTTGTTGGACTGCACCAAGATACAGAGTAATTAAAAAGCTCTTCAAAGAATGCTGTAAGTCCTTTAAATCCAGTTAAATAATTTTTAGAAACACTGCAAGAGATACTTCTTGCTGTTTCGTTTTCTCACAATGAACCTAAGGAAGGATATCTCATTTTCCAAATGGAACTTTATGGAGTTTTCAATAAGCCCCCTCTGCACTTATCTAAATCTTTAATTAGCTCTATAATATACTGATGATATCAAGCCTAATTAAATTTATATAGATAAGGCTCAATTAAATTCTAGCCAAGTGAGCTGGAAAGCATATATTAAATAGTAAATTTAATGGTTCAAGCTGATAAGTACAATTTTATATCAAAAAATTAAATTTAATTTACATATTGTATTCAAATTGATTTTGAGTGTGCAAATTATTGGAAATGTATCTTAAATATATCAGTAAAATTGCTAATCCAGCCTATTTAAATATCAGTTATTAATGCCTGCATTTGCAAATAGGCCACACACATTTACATTTTTACTGCATATAGAAAAAAATTATCTAAATTTTATGTTATTTTATTAAGAATGCTAAGTGAACTTTGGGGGGATTCACACATAAATTAAGGCAAAGAAATGACTACTGTGTTTCTGGACAGTCAGCAATTTAATATACAGCAAGGCAGAGATGATACGTATGTATTTGCTGACTAAGGCAGTTTATGTGGTCCTCAGGGAAAAGAATTGCACAGTGGTACAACTCCCTCTTACTTAGGACCAAATGGCCTCCTACAAATACTTGATACTGTAATAGTTGGGAGAATGGATATAGCAAATATGGTAGCCTTTACTATTGGTTTTGGGTTAAGGTGAAATGTACGGTTACATTTTATCAAAGGTAAAAGTTCACAGCGGCTCATTACGTTTCACAGTTCAGCCAAGGAGAAGACTTGAAAAGTTGTATTAAATATTTACCCGATTAAAGAAAAGGCCCAACCATATACACGATAGAATCTGGTCAGTAACAGTACCATTCTAGGTTTCCAGATGTGATTTGTTGCCCTTAGAAGCGTTAGTCTTAAACATTCTTGCATCTTCTTCTTTGTTGAACTACATAAATATTGAAGACATCGCAAAAGTTGAGTTTAAGTGACCTCAATATTAGATACCTATTGATAAAAATTTGTGCAGTGATTACTCTCCCATTATCATTATGTGCCCTATTACATGTCATGTACTTTCACTGCAGAGTGCACAAATAATATGCTGATGATTCTGGAACAGAAAAATCAGGGTCAACTGAAGTAGTCAATCATTCCTGAGAAAGACATGCAACATGTTCTGGAGAGTGGGAAGCTAAGGAATCAGTGGGCAGCACAGCTAGGAGAACAAATGAACAGAGGTAAGGAAGACTGTCAGATCTGTGCGAACAGAACACAGCATTCCAGAGTAAAGAATGAGGTGGATGAGCAGCTTGGCAGGTAAGAAAGTACAGTCACAGGTGATTTTATATTTAGGTATGAAAAATGTGGGGTGGCTTGAGTATTTACAAAGATGCCAAAGAATTGAGCAAAATATTAAGAGAAGCACAATTTAGGGGTGATTACTCAAAACACATTACAAAAAACCCACAAAACAAAAAACTGCTGCTGGGGACAGAATGAAAGACATGAACATTAGCTGAGGGAGCACTGCTTTATCTCTGATGTCATTTAGTAGATATGATGGCAATAGAAAAGTAGGAATGGACCTGAGAACTACTTATGGGAAGAAAGAGTTAATAAGCCTTAGTGTTTCCCTAGATATAAGAGAGTAACAAGATAGGTAGAACTAATACCAGTTGAACTCTTTTTATGTGTTCCTTAGCTCTCCAAGGGAAAAGTCTCAAGCTTCTGCATCTTTGGCTGCATGTTAAAATCTTAAATCTGCCCTGTGAAAGTTCAGCAGTGCCAATTCACGTGGATGCCTCTCAGCCGAATGAGTTCAGACATGCTCCACCTGCCAGATATGCTAATCTTTCCATCATCAATAGTACAGCTCCATAACCCGCACATGTGAGCCATGCCTAGGAAAACGTGACATCTCCTCTACTGAGTGGGACACAATAGTCGAAGGAGGCCTAAACTGCACTGGATTTTGTTCTTATCGTGAAGGTGGATAGTGGAAGGACAACTTAGATATTTCAGCTTCTGGTTAGTCACAGTTTTAGGCCTTTTGAAAAGAACTCCCCAGGTTCAGAATCAGAGAAAAGCCGAGGTGGTCAGTAGTTAGGTCATGAGGATGACTATTTTATAACTGGAATACTGAAAGTAAAAATACACACTTCCCCAAGAACTTCTGGGTTATTACTGGGGAATAAGAACATGTAAAAAGTCACAAGAAATCTTAAATTTGTTTTGTTGTGGCACTGTGTTCCATTATCTGAGATAATTTTACAATGAATGCTCTATGGGCATTCACAGAAAAACCTGGAAAGATCAGTGGTCTCTGGACCAAGAAAATCTGTGAGGAGAGATGGGAACCATCACCTACTAATTTATGTCTAAAATGTTCATGGCATTTTAGAGAGCCACGGGTGCCAAAGCTATAGGAACATCATTCCTGTCTTGTGGTCTTCATGCAATGAGAGTGGACCCTAATATCAGACCCTCATCTCCATGGATATATGCTGTAATTAATTGAGATGATACATTTGAGTTTCTTTGAGCCTCACCACCAGGGAAAAAAGCTAGAGAATCAATTATTGATTAACCCTGTAACATATTTTACCCATCATATCATGCTTTTTGACTGATTTCTTTCTGCAATTCAAAGTGTTTCAGTGAAGAAATAAATTGCCTTGGTCTCCTTTTGTGAGACCATTGCACTGAAATCCTCTTCAAGGACTTCTGTAGGATCCAGCTCAGGGCAATGTGGGAGCAACTTGCAGCTTTGATTGAAAAAATGTAGTTGAAACCACTGTTCTCTTCTCCTTTTGGTCTTTCTCCTTCCTGCTTCTCATCTTTCTTCTTGTTGCTATATTCATGTTTCAAATAAGAGTTAAATTTCTCTGCACCGTATTTGACTCACTTTCCAATATTATCAACCTACTATAAAAACTTGGAAACCAAGAGTAAGATGTCCTTGTGCATGTTATAGTAGGAAAAACAGGTCTGAACACCTCCTTGTATCTGTACTAGGTGTTTCTATTTACAGTTTCATTTTAATCTTTGTAACCCCCTAAAGTGTAAAATGTCATCTTTATTTTATAGAGAAGGTAACTAATGTATTAACAGGCTAAGAAAGTGGGTCATGCAGCTATTAGTTAACAGGCAAAGTTTATATTCAAACCTGGTTTGTACTTGTCTGTATTTACCAAGTTGCAAAACAAGAAAGTTCTGAGAAGAGATACAGAACCCTTCTATCTCTACAGAATCTATTATGAGAAATCTATAGCACATGTAAAGAGATATATATAATTATACAAAAAATGTGGATCTTGACTTAATACATTAGCCAGAAAAAAAGAAACCCTATTTCTATATCTCAAGAGTAAATTTTTGAACAAAGGGACCAGATAGCAACCATGGTTTTTTGTTCTGAAGTATGCCTTGTAACAGAACTGAGTACAGGAATAATACAACTTTTCTTTATTAGGTCTGCTGGTAAGAACCCCTATTAACATGATATGAGATTACCAGGTGCCATTCCTAAGTCTTAGATTCCTGCTGGGATTCACACTAGTTTCCAGGGACTTTCTGCCAAAGCAAGAGTGCTGGGGTGGCTGGGAGAAAGCACCTTTCAATTTCTGTGGCCAGTGACTTGCTTTAGGAGGGTGTGGGATAACATTTTACTCGTGCATGAGAGTAAATCAGCTGAGGGATTGCTAGGAAATGTTTCCTTGTTGGCAGAAATAAAGCACAGAAAAAATGTTCATCTTCCATGGGATGTTGTTGTGATGCCTGGAAATTCAGCTGCTCACCAGAGAGCATAGTGGAGGCTTCTGAGCATGAAGTCAACATAGCTAGGGCAAAGGAACTGCAAAGAGATGGCAAGAATCTGCTTCTTAAAAACATCAAGGGCCACTGAAGTAGGCAGCTCTCAAGCCATGCTACATGGGGACCTTAAATTATGTGACAGAATGTATCTTTTTATAATTAAGTGCTTTAAGTCCTTAAATCAGATTTTTTCTTTACATACAGTCAAAAGTATCCCACAGATAAGTCTATTTGACATCTGAAATATGGCTCTCCTTGTATACTTTATGGTTATAATGTATAAGTTCAATGTGAAATGAAAACACTACTTTTTGTAATTTAAAATAATTACCTAAACCAGTATTTTTACATCAAGTAGTAACCTCCCACTTTTAAAACGGGGTTACTAATGACTCTGAAACTCTTTGCCTTCCTTTTACTGCCCCTCCACCTCTCACATGTCCTCCACCCTGTTTTTTCACAGGTATATTTTCACTTTCGTGTGACAGTACATATTTGCATATGGTCCTGAAAACAACGGAGTTTTTCATGTTTTGTCTGCATGATGCTTCACGAAAAACATGAACAGGATTTAGGCCACCATGTGTGCCTACATAAGAGACAGTGCTCGGCCAGGCAGTGTGTAAGGGTCACAGTCCCCATCAGGCAGTCACCACCCTCAGGCCTCTTGCAAAGGTATTTCTAGAGGTTTGCTGTGTAGGAATTTCTTGTCCTTTCCAGTTGGTTTTCCTTTTTCTTGCTCCACTTGTATCTGTCACACCTTAATGCTTTCTTTCCAACCTGTCAACTGCATGCCTAAGTTTTCTAGTCTTTTCCTTCCTCAGATACCTTCCTTCAAAGGAACTTTATTACTCTAATTTGGGCTAATTCTCCTAGAAGGCTGCTTCATGGCCGCCCTTTCACTGTTCTTCTGGGTGGGTTAAGTATTTTTTAGATACTACATTTTCTAACTTTTTGGTTTATTTTCTTGCTTTACTTGAATATATCCTCAATTAGTTTCCTAGGGGCAAGAGCATAAGAGATAAAGTTTCTGAGTCTTTATACAATTGCAAAGGTCTACTTTGTCCTCAGAAGTGGCCCATACAGTGTTCAGATACATAATTCTTGGTTAAAATCATTGTTCCTCAGAGTTAGAAAGTCATTGCTTTATTATTTTCTGGCACCTGGTGCTACTTATTTCAAGTCTGACACCAATCGACTTTTTAACGTCCCTCTCTGGAACATTCTGGAAATTCATGTGGCTGAGTTTATGTGTGGCTATTTTTTCATTCCCTGCCCTGGGCACTAACACATTCTTTTTTTTTTTTTTTTTTTCTTTTTCCTTTTTATCGGTACCAGGAATCGAACTCACGACTGCCTGCTTACAAGGCAGGCGCTTATGCCACTGAGCTAAATCCCCAGCCCCCACTAACACCTTCTTGTAATAAGAAGCCCCAAGTCCTTCTTCAGGCTTAGCAAAACATTTATACTGTTTTGTAGTAATTTCCCCTCTCTTTCATTTTCTGTTCTTTTTTCCTGGGCCTCTAAATCATTGGACCCCAGGCCTCTGAAGTATAGGCAGGATCAGGTTCCTAAAGTCTTTTCTTGAAGTGGAAGATTATTGTGCCTTGGACTGTGATGTGGAGTGGTACAGAAGACACCAACAGGTAGGTTTCTCTTTTGGAAGAGCAGATGGGATGCCAACTGTTAGGCAGGGAACCTCTTCCTCCAGTAGCTGAATTAGGGGGGCTGAGACCTCAACATCCTCACCAGAAATTTGACTTGCCTTAAATATTTCCTAGGATGGCTTTTCAAAAATAAATTCCCCAACATTCTGGAGGGGAGAATAAAACAGTGCTATGTAACGTATTTTCATCAACCCTTCTATTTTCAGTTTCTCTTGGCAGTCCCAACTGGAACTTCCCTGAAGCTCTCACTGCTATTCCGACTGGGGATTTTCTACTGGCTTATTCATCAACAGTGTCCCATGTGGTACTTATCTTCCAGAAGTCTGTTGATAGCTTTCGTACATTGGTAAACCACTTTCTATTTGTTATCAGTTTTGAATTTATTCCATTCTGTTTCTCTATGAAAGTATCGTAGTGAGGTCTGCCATATTGTCTGCCACGTATTATTTGAGCTTCACAGGTTTTGTTAAAAATATGAAAGGTGATGCAGGACATTGTCAAATGCCTTCCAATGTATGGCATTAACCTCTATTCCCAGTGGATCTGGGAAGAGGAGTATTAAGCAGTATTTCTTATTATGGCCCCTTACAGGTACTTAGTGAGGGGGAGGCTATTATAGTGCTGCCCTGTGTTAAGTAGATAGTTTCTTAATTTCTTTCATCTCCAGCAACTAGTAAAGAAGATGTATTGTTGGGGTGTATTATGCCAATTCCTACAAGCGCAGGATTCTTTTTTTTTTTTTTTTTTTGGTCTTTTTCCTTTTTATCGGTACTGGGGATCGAACTCACGACTACCTGCTTGCAAGGCAGGTGCTTATGCCGCTGAGCTAAATCCCCAGCCCAAGCGCAGGATTCTTTTATCCCCCTGTCCATTTTCTCTGAGATGTGGCCTGATTTTATAGGTAGCAAAGTGACTGCCAAGGTACCCTCACCACTGAATGCACCGGCTCAGGCAGGGTGGGCCTCAGTTGGGGTCATCGCTGCGAGGGGGTAATGAGCAGTGGCAGTAAAGGGTGTCAGATGGCTCTGAGACTGGCAGGGTGACAGCATCTGCACCTAGATGTGGCATGGAGAGATGCCAGTCAGTCTCATTATCAGCAGAAAGATGGTGGCAGGGGCAACAGCTTGCATGTGATGGTGATGACAGCAGCAGCAGTGAGATCAGGCTGGCAGGTGCCACAGACACCAGAGTAGCAGCCACTGGACAGTGACAGCAGCAACAACTGCAGAAGAAAAGTGTTGACAGATGTATGGCAGCACACACCCAACACCGCAGTGTCACAGATTGAAAATCACTTTTCGTACATACTGTTTTGCCTTCTAGGTAATGGGGAATGTGATTATAAGAAAAGCATTCAGTATTGTTAGAGATGCTAAAACAAGGACCTTTTTGATGCCAAGGTCAAAGGGCCTTATAAAAAGCCTCTGTCGCCATCTCTGTATCATTAATTCCTAATTTCAGCTTTCCAGGATTTGATTTGCTGGTGAAAAGTCTAGTATTTCTAGACAGGTTGTACTCTTCGTTGTCATCAGGTGGCAATAGAGTCACAGTTTATACTCCCAGATGGGTGGGGTAGCTAGGAAGATCAGACATTTAGTATTTAAAGCATGACTTTATAAATTCATTGCCTATTTATTAAAATCACCACAACTGAGAGATTCAACAAATGAAAAGTTATAACAGAAAAATGCTGCAAATATGAGGCAAAAGAACTGTTACACTTCCTTTGTTGTTCTGAACTTAATGGAGTCTAGATTCATTTGCATGGAAATTTCCTTTTCTTCTTGAGATGCGTTCATTCTACCACTGGAATTGCTGTTTCTTCAGTAGCCTACTGGAGTACAGGTCATTTGCTAGCTTAAGAAAATGAATCTCTAGCTAGAAGGTGTGTGTCAAATTTTGAACTAATACAGTCTGTCTCCACCCTCCCAACTATAATAGACTCTTCCTCTAACTGGAAGGTCCTTAGTTATAATTAGCTCTACAGCCAATTCTTAATAACAATAATGAAGATGATGATATTAGTAACAGCTCCAGGAGTACTAAAAGCATTCCATTATTTCCAGAGGCAGCCTTGTGAATGCTATAGCAGTTTTTCCTCAATCATAAAAATGTTTCCCTTTTGAGGATGTGGAGAGGAACTCCTTGCCACTCTCAACTTTCGTTGTTATTAATTTGTTTTCAGCAAAATAGCTTAATTGATAGATGATTCATATAATGTATGACTCATCCATTTAGAGTGTAAATTCAATGATCTTTAACATTGTTACAGATATGTACAAACATCACCACAGTGAATTTTAGAACGTTTTAGTCAAATTTAAAAAGAAACTCTGTATGCTATTTCCATTTGGCACCCCACCCTAAATGTTAAATACCAATGTACTTTCTGTCTGTACAGATTTCCCTTTCCTGGACTTCTTATGAATGAAATCATAGAGTATATTGTCCTTTTCATTGGCATCTTTCATTTAGCACAATGTTTTCATGGTTCCTCCATGTATATACAGCATATATTTATACAGTATATCAATCCTATCAATAATACTCCATTGTATGGATTAGCCACTTTTTAAATCCATTCTTTACTGATGCATATATGGCTTATTTCCATCTTTTGACTATTATAAGCAGTGCTGCTATAAATATTTATTTATAAGTAGACATAGTTTGCATTTCTCCATATAGCTAGAAGTGAATCTTACTTCTTAACTCTTCTTAATTCTTATCATTCTGCACTGGTCATATTATTAAGCCTACTGTGTATAGTGTATATATGCAGGAACCATATCTTTTCCTTTGCAGCTTCATGAGTTATGTAGTTAATTCTCACATACCTTCAATAAACAGTTGATGTTCAAATAGAATAACTCCTTGCTAGTTTGTCATAACTACCTCAAGTAAGAGACTCTTTTATAAAATGCTTTAAATATTGAACTAGTTTAAATTATATGTTTTATGTTTATACATGGATACACTTATTAAGCAACTAGTGGTAAGAAATTCCCAATGGTAGATGCTTCAAAAAACAGGTTACTTCAAAAGAACCACCAAGGTTCTCTAGTGAGAAAGAGGCTCAATGTATAATCAATGAGGAAAGCATTAAACTACATATTTTAGGTAATGAAGGAAGGCCATCTCTAAACACAAAAAGACCATTCAGCAGATGAACATCTTGGTCTGACTACAGTATACTCCCTTTATCACATTAAGAGAAAACCAACTAGGTATGTGTGCTATTGCTGAGGCAGACTTCCTACTAGCTCCTCCAGACTGCTTAGAAAGACCAGTGAAGGGACCTAAGGGCTCACTCACATCTCTCACATCTATTGTAGCAGAAAGCATTGTATTTTTGGTAGTAGGGACTGAACCCAGGGACTTTACACTGAGCGGCATCCCACCCCACCATATGTTTTTAAAATTTTGAGACAGGATATTGTAAAGAAACTGTGCACCTAATTGAGAAATCTTTCTGGAGGTTGTAGTTCCAAGTTGGACAACATAAATGCTAACACGTATTTCCTAAGTTTGTGCAGTGGCACACTGGTTACAGGAAAGGAGTGGGTCACCCTCCACACAGGGGCTAACTCAGATATTGTATGTTCTTCTGCTAAAGATATGACTTTCTGTTCCTTAGTAGGAAGAAATCTACAATCTCTCATTTTCACATAATCACAGTTCTTATACTTTGTTCTGACTTAGTAGTTTAATAGAACTTAGTAATTAATTATATTATATTTTCCACTTTAATTTCTTTAAGAAAAAGATCCAAATAATGTAGGCAGATCATATATTTATAGTTGAGAAAACAGCAATATCAATATCAAAAGCTAATACAACTTATAATCTGTCTGCTCTTGCTTAGTCTTGTTACTAAGCAGGAAGGTGTAGACAGGAGTATGTGTAGATAAGTGAACAGAAGTCATAATTATTACCCATAGAAATTGTTTGTAAGGATAGCTCTACAATCCACTCTAAATATTAGAGAAGGAAAAGCATTACGGTTGGTTAACACGACATCCTCAGATCATATCAGAACCAGGGAAAGAAGGTATCGACTAGTGAAAGATTTCCGTCTTAAGGATTCTAGGAATCCCCTTTTTTTCAGGCTGTCTATCACTGGCCCCAGAGGAGAATGTGAATAAGGTAAGAGCTTCCTGCAGGCTGAGGAGCCAGAGCAAGCATTTGGGGAATCCAGATTCCAGCCCTAGAGGGCCATTCACTGGCAGAGACTCCACCTCTGATAGAGTCAAGGAAAGGGCTAGATGGTACCATCTGAAAGGTCTCTAATGAAGACCCTATTGGAAAATCCCACTTCAATAATCTGAGCTGACTGGGATTCTTACCAAGTTCTCCACTTGGATGGCCTGCTACTGTTTACTCATGCAAACTGTAAAGTCAGTTACGCCAACTCAGTGTTTACTGCTTTGCTTCTCATATTCTCAGAACTCTTTTGCAGCTTTTTCCAGGGAGGGAAATTATTTCACTTTCATTTCTTTATTAGTTTAGGAGAGAGATGCTAAATTAATTGATGTTCCTGAAAACTTTCAGCTTTACAGGAACAATATAAACATGAATTATTATTACTTCTAGTCATTTCACTAGGTATTGTTAATCAAAGAGACAGAACAACCAATGAATTCACATTTTAAAAATGACTCTTTTCTTTGACAGCAATCATCTTGAAAGTTTTATTTTTATATGAGCCCATAAACACTAAAATATACACTTGTCACATCCAGGGCTAATAAATTCTTGAAACAAATGAAACCTGAAATAATATAGTAAAACATACGATGGTCAACAAGATCTTGATTGTCTTACAGGTATAGTTTATGGACAGCAGAAGTTTCCCCAAATTAAACTGTATTTTTAGTAGCATTTGTTTTTTTTTTTTTTGTCTTTTTCGTTTTTATCGGTACCAGGGATCAAACTCATGACTGCCTGCTTACAAGATAGGCGCTTATGTCGCTGAGATAAATCCCCGGCCCCAGCATTTGGTTTTTGAAAAGGAAACCTGTCCTGGGTCCATCATCTCCTCCTCCCTTCCACATCTCTCTTTCCAAGTCTAACCCCAAACTGCCTCTGACATACTCTCTATTTTACCACACTATGAATAGTGTCCTAGTAGAATCATCTTTCCTTAGAAAGTCTTTCCATAAAAGAGTTGTTTTAAAATGCGTTTGACACACTGTAAACTCAGTACTTTATTGGGCCATCTATGTATTACCTGAACTTTATTCATGCAGCAAACTGCTACCAGGTTTAGTGTTTACTCTTATTTCAGTTTATCCAGCATCTGTCCTCTTCTTGTGGTAACTGAACCTTTCCTCTCCCTGGCATGTGCCCTATGCGCACACTAGATATGGAAAGACAATTTGGATTATTTACTCAGAATGCTCCATTCCTCTTGGCCACAGCAATTGGCTCAAAAATGGACAGAGGTAGCCAAGAGTCTCTCCATGAGACCCATTCTATGCATTCTGGGAGAATGAGAATCTTTCTATGATTTCCAGTCAGAGTATGAAATAAGTTTGGGTTACTATTTTACTACCATAAAGAGAGAGGCTATGAAATAAACCCAATTTGATACAAATAAAAGGAAGTGTTGCAGGAATAAATGGAGTGAGTCCTGCTGAAATGATTTGAATCGTCAGATAAAAGCAAGTCTAAAAGCAAGTTCTCTTGAAAAATCAGTTTTATGATTTATATAGATTACTTCTTTTGGTTTATACTAGTTTTCCCTGTAACCAAAAGATAATCTGACAGATACTTTGGCCATCTACTGAGTTAAGTTTCTCTCTCCCCCACAGCCTGCCCAAAGGTAACCCTTGATGAACCATGCCCCGCATTATTCCTGTCCCCTTTTAATCTTCTCCTACTTAAATCTAGCTAACCCTGTGACTATAGGATTGTGGGAGATGTACACTATGCGGCCCTGAGTCTCATCCTTAGAAAGGCCTGGCAACCTCAGTTTTTTTGCTTTTGGGATCCCTAAATTACCAGGTAAGAAGAGTAAGAAGAGTGGCTGTGTTGATGGAGAAACCATGTGGAAAAGCTGCACAGAGGAGATCTCTGAGATGACTTAGACATGAGCAGGAAACCTCGCCATCTCTACATCCCGGTTGAGCCCAGTCTTCCCCGTACCTCTAAGTCATCAGGAATATGAGGGAAGCCAGGCTGGGTATTTGGCCCCAGCTGCCATCAGTCAACTATCTTACAAGAAATCCCAAGGCCATCTTATAGCTGCATTTTAGTCAACTTGCTAAGTCAAGAGAACTAGAATAATGGTTGTTATTCTAGTAACTAAAGTTTTGGGATGATTTATTACACAGAAATAGGTGACAGAAACAGATGCATAGATCCAATAATTAACTTTCTACATTCAAGAAATATAATCTAGCTAGTTTTGCTATCTTATTTAATAATGAAAATTCTTGATAACTATTTAAATGTTATGTAATTCACCAAGATAAAAGATATGATGTGGATCAAAACTGTAATAGTACAGTAGTGCATAATCATGAAAGACTAGGTTTTACTATGTATGTGTGTAATAGTCAGAGTTCTAATTGCAGAGAAGGCATTATTGAAAGGATCCTGAATAAATCCTAGATAAGCCAGGATAATTTGAGAGTCAGGCTTGGAAAGTGATCAGGAATAATCAGAGCTAGGCAGCAGCTAGGAACCTGGGCAAAATTATTGCAGAGTCACTCTTCAAAGACAGTTTCAGGATAATACCACCACCACTGCTGCTGCTGGACACAAAACACCATATCCTTTTCTGATGCCAGAAGAACTGGATGTTAGTCATGTCATGGCCACTGCCACCACCACCCCCACTTTATGCAACTGGAGGTTGACACTGACACTCCTTTACATGGTTCTCTATTCCTTTGGGCTCTCGTTGCTATCTGGTATAGGGCATTCTGTTGGCTGCTCTACAGTGATCAGATCTGGATTTCTGTGTTTTGCCATGGATACAGCTCTCTGCTCTTTCTAAGCCAGGTGATGGGAACACTCCCAACAAAGACTGAGAGACTGGGCAGCCACAATATGAAAAATATCAACAGAATTACTACAGCACCTTCTTTCAAAAGGACTAGATGTTTTCTTCATAGGAAAAAAAAAGACAGATTTTTATTTCTCTTCCTTTTTGAATATTTTAAACTAATTTTAAAAAACCTTAAGATAAGACATCGTCATCTGCTGACATATTATCACCACATGCAGAGGTTCCACGAACACTCTGGAAGCTGAGATTGTTCCTGGTGGCAGTCCCCTCTGTGGCACTGCGTGGCTTAGCCTTCCTCCCTGCCTTGGACAGCCTCTACTGCTGCAGTCACACCAGGACTCTCCGAGGTCCCGCGCCCTTTCTCACTTCATTTGGATCCACTAATGATGGTGGTCATTCTGTTCCAGGCCTTATATGCTATGCTAAAATTCTTCCTTATAATTTTTTATTCTTCTTGTATTTACCCCTGCCTGTATGCTAAGCAATGTCTCCTTTTACTTTGTTTTCGGAAAGTTAAAAAAAAAAACCTGTTACACACATACCCCATTATGGCCTTTTAACTAGGAGCACTCATTCCATCACCACTGCGTATTTATTAGTCAGTAAAAGACATTGAGGCTACATTATATCTTTCTGAAATACTAATGCATTATACCAGAAGTAGTATGGTACAATAGCTAAAATACAGATAGACTTGGCATTGAGTCATAGTCCTATTGTTTATTAGTGTAGTCCTTAGCATTTTTAGAGACTTCATTTGCTCTCTTGTAAAATAAGAATGCTAACACCTAAGCACAAGGTTAGTGTAAGGATTCAGTGAGATAAAATGCATAAACCACATATAGAAGGGTACCTTGCACAAAGTATATGCTTACTACATAGTATTATTAACAATATTAACAATAACAAAATAATATAATTATTCAAGTAACTTGTTATTATCTATCTACTCTTTTAGAAAAATGAAATGTTGTGACATAATTATAAACATATAACAGCTCCATGATGCAATATAAAAAGGAAATGAAGAGTTGTAAATAGACATTCTTCTGGTTTTTGTTTTTTTGAGCCAGGGTCAGGCTATATAGGGTAGGCTGGTCTTGAACCCACTCTGTAGCCCAAGCTGGCCTCAAACTTGTGATGATTCTGCTGCCTCAGTCTCCCAAGTTCTGGGATTACAGGCACGTGCACCACACCTGGCCTCACTCTTGCTTACAATGAGATATACTGAATGACCATTTTTTAAAGACAGAATACTCTACAGTAAAATTTATATACTGCTACAACTACCCTAGAAGTATTAATTCTCTTCTTTGAGGACAAATAGGATCTTTTTGACTCTGGCAAATATCATGAACACCAATTGTCACTGGAAATAAATAAGTAAATAAATAAAAGTAGGGGGAATTGGCTCTCAGGCCCAGTGAAAATGATTTTCCATATAGGAGACTAATCAATTCTCATTGTTCTTATATTTGACTCTAAATATAAATAATAATTTAAAGAAAGAGTAATATTGGAAAAGCAAAACAAACTTTTTTTTTTTTTTCTTTCAGGAGAAGGACACCTTGGTTTAGGAGACTAAGCAAATTTTTGAGACTAGGATTTGTAATTGCTGGCCGTCCAGTAAAGGACAAGACAGATTAGGCAGACTAGAAAAACAATATTAATATTAATTAGTTGAACTAAAAAGAAGTGTGTTATGGTTGGTGTCTAGATGCTCCCTAAAGTCTCATGTAGTCATGAGAGTGGGTTTCTAGAGTTTGTGATTGATTCGTCCAATGCTGGGAGCATGGGTGTCAGTTCTATTTCTGCCCTGCAGCTGGTAAACTGCATACAATATAAAGGAAAGAAGAAGGCCTCCTTTCTCTTCTGCTTTTTGCTCTTGATGCTTTTGATATCTTCCACTGCCATGAAATATCACCCCTCTGCCATGCCATGCTGCCTTGGAGTCAGCTGATTATGGACCGAAACCTCTATAAACTGTAAGCTAAATAAACCTCTCGTCCTTTAACTTTGGGTATTGGGTATTTTGTCTCTGCAATGGGAAAAAAATAGCCAAAGTTCATATTTTTAGGGTGAGCTAATCTTAGTGCAAACTACAAAATATCTATGTGAGATAGTAAACCATGTACTATGTATTTGCCCACAGGAAATTTTTCTGTGCAAATGAGCAAACAGAAGTGGGTATAACTCAGGCAGATCTGTCCTAAAGGAAGGAAGGGACACTAGGGAAAGGTGTTGCAGTTGTTTTTTGAAAGTTTCACATTTGGTTTTTTTTTCCTTTTAACTTTATTTTGTTTTGTCTTGCTATGTAGTCCCGCCAGGCCTTGAACTCACTATGTAATTTAGATTGGCCTTGAACTCATAGCAGTTCTCCTGCCTCAGCCTTCCTGGTGCTGGGATTATAGGCATGTGCCACCAAGCCTGGTTCTCCTTTCAATTTTAAAAAGAGAGGAAAGGAGCTTTGATACACTGTGGCTTGAGGGCCCATAATTTAAACAGATGCCATGGGTGAGAAAAAACCCAAAATGCCCGAGAGCCAATTCCCCCTACTGTATGACATACAGTAAATATTTAAAGCTCATTAGAGCAACTGGAAAATAGCTGATAGCCAATAGCTACACAATTTAACTAAGGCAATCAGTTCCCCAGCAGACATATGCTTCTCTTGTTCAAATGTTAGTTATGTGTCATTATCATTTCAATGCTTATGTCTCTGGAGAACTATGAAACTGAGAAATGAAATAAGCCAAATTTCTGAAAACTGAAAAATAAAAATTCTCCTACGCTCTATAATTAAAGTTAACAAAAGAACCAGACAGACCACTACGTACATGGAGCAGAGAGAAGCCAAAGCTTTAAATGACTGATTTACCACAGCAAGTAATTACTTTATGTTTTTCACAAACATTTGAAACCTATTATTACTTTCACAGTGGCACATATCAACAGAAGACTGTCACCTAAGGGGGAAGTGGGGACCTGGGCTGTAATTAATTTCTGGTCAAATACATCATGAAGCCTTTAATGTTGTCAATAAAGGCTCTAGCCACTAAAATTCCCCATCCTCTCCCTCCTTCCTCTGTCCCCAATACTGCCAAAAATGTTTAATCAGCGTCTTTGTGAAACAGATTGCCCGAAGGAGAATGAGATGCAGTGTTAATGCCTGCTGAAAAGTTGAGCCATTGATCTGCCTCTCCCCAGGCCAGGAGTATCAAGAGAGAGAAGTCAATCAAGAGCTGGCCTCTTCCACCCTGACTTTTTTTAAAATTCCATCTACAATTGAGAAAAATAGAAGGTACACAATTCTTTGGAGAAATTTAAACATGTAGATGCCAGGCAATGGAAATCATTATAGCAGCAACCGAAGCCTGTATCTTTAAAGGTTAGAACACAAAGATTAAGAGTGCCTCCAGGAAAAAATGAAATGGCTGATCTGAATAAAACCTTTCCATCAACTGGAAAAGCACAGCACAGCAAAGCTGACGAAGAGCTACAGCGGATGTGACATTTATGTTTTTGAGTACCTACATGTTTATTTTTTGAATTACTGTTTGGAGCCTTATAAGACCTTTACAGGTCATGCACAAACAGTAGCCAGCTTCTATCACTATCTCTCTCTCTGTCTTACTCTCCTGTACCTGTTAGGGGCAAATGCTATAAGCATCACCACTCTGAAAGTCTCTGAACTGCATTAGGCCTTCTGACCTTCCTTCATTCACATGCACATGCGTTAGTCTGCTGGTCAGTCAACAAATACTGAAATGCCTGTTATGTATTGTAAATCTGTGAAATTTTTACAGTATATTTATGGAATTGGGTAGGAGCTAATTTTCTTCCTGTTTTAAGATCTTTTTTATGTTTCTTTTTGAGAGTGAGAAGTAGAAACAGACTACCAGCCCCCTCAACTCTACCACTGGCACTATGTTATGGAACTCCAAGGCTGGTCAAATCTGCAAGAGACCCAACAACTGATCTTCTAATTAAACTATTTATTTTATAGATGAGGAAATGTCAGTCAAGAGAGTTGAAATGACTTGTAATGATTAAATATTTAATTTGATTATCCTCCTCCACTAGAAAAATAAAATATGTTCCTTGATTTCATGATGGAGTTACAAAGTCATTGTAAGCTGAAAACACTGCAAGTTAAACATGCATTTAACGTATGCAATTGTGATGCATCATGGCTCACTTAGCCTAGCCTGCCTTAAACGTACTCAGAGCATTGACATTGGCTTACACTTGGTCAAAATCATCTGACAAAGTCTATTCTCTACTAAAGCATTGGTAATCTCACATAATTTACTTAATACATTATTAAAAGTGAAAAAATAAATTGTTGAATTGCAAGGCCCTGGGGTCAATCCCTAGTATGGAAACAACAAATGAGTAAACAAAGAGAATTATTGGCTGGGTCCATTTTCTCACCATCTCAAAGCTGAAAAATGTAAGTCAGACCATGATAAGCTGGGGACGTTTTAGTTCTCTTAAAACTTTCAAGGACGCAACCTGACTCTGCCTCAGTTTTTACATACGCAGAGTGAAAATAATAATGGGAGTCTCTTGTGGGTAGTTTTAATGATGAATCAACCTAATCCAGAAAAGTGCTTTAGGGTTGCTTTTACTTTCACTGCCTGCAGTAGGAAAAAAAGAAACAAAGAGAAAAAAGAAAGAGTAAGGAGACAAAAGGAGAGTAACAGGCTGATAGACAAATGGCCTCATATTGCATAAATCTCAAAGAACATGAGCATGAGGTCAGATCAGTATTTCTCCATGAGTGTCCACCAAGTACAGGCATCAGGATCTGTACTCATCCCACTGCAGATGTCTGGGCTCCACCTTCAACATTCTAAACCAGTGGGTTTTTTTTTTTTTCCAGTACTGAGTATGAGCCTAAAACTTATGCACTGAACTACATCCCCCAAAATATATATATCAGAGTATCACTAAGTTGCTAAATTGCCCAGGCTGGGCTTTGACTGTTTGATCCTCCTGCCTCAGCCTCCTGTAATGTAAAAAGTATAGGCATGCATACCATGCTTTGCTTTAAATCAGATTTGTTTGTTTGTTTATTCATTTTGGTAGTTACAGAGTTTCTCCTTAACTTCCTCAGGGAATTCTTATACCCTCTTGCCTTCAGGAACACTTACTTGATTAAGCTGCTTATTATCTTTAAAGCACAGGTCTGTGCATTTGGGATCAATGTTAGAGTTGGTAAGCAATGTAGAAGGTCAAGTGCTAGTTCTAACTTGTGGTGTGGTTCTGAGCTCATGGTCTTGGGTAGTAGATACGTGCTATCTCACCACAGCAGTTGACACAGGTTTGCACAGTCAGCAGAAGATGAATAGCAAGAACACGACAGCTAAGCAAAACTAATCCTCCAACACAGATCAGGGTAGGAGAAATCTGCAGCTAACTAAAACTGCTAGCTGTCAGAGCTAATGGGCATTAAGGGGGAAAGATAGAATGAGAGAAAAAAATGGAAAAGAAAGGGCTAAGACCTTCACAGTTGAATGAAGCTATACTATAATCAACCTAAGCAAAACAGAGATCCACTATTTACCAAAACAAATTCTTACTTCACATGATTAAGTTCATACATGGCATTTGGGGTTAGGATAACCTACGTTTTTATCCTGCCTGTATTATTATATAAACTGCAAATTTGCTTAACCTCTATAAAGTGTCACTTTTTCAAGCATAGGATGAGATAATAATAGTTACACAAAGAGTTTCAAGGAAGACTCAGGAAATGTAAATATAACATAGTATGTGTTAGTGTACTGAATTATATAATAGTCATCACTGTATAATTACTCTTATAGTATTTTATCATTGTCATCATCAGAGAGAGAAAGAGAGACAGAGACAGAGAGAGAGAGAGAGAGAGAGAGAGAGAGAGAGAGAGAGAGAGAGAGAATTAAGGACTTTAGGGTGATTCATACAAGAGACACTGGTGTTCTAGGAGCTGAGTTTGTTTTAGATAGACAAGTTTAGAGCCAGAGGTCTGTAAGGCTCTGACTTAACTATTTCTTAGTCATTACTTTTTAGTAACCTATTTGTATTTAGTTAAGAATGCTTTCTGAAGCATACTTCGAAATTCATATATATCATATATTCTTCAAAACCCAAATTACATTCATGAATACCTTAGATTGTTAAAGAGCCTTTTACAAAGAACGAACAAGTTAAGAAACAAAAACAAAAGAATAAAAAAACCCCAAACACCTAGAAACCAAAGCGAACAAATAAAAATATACTCATTGAAACTAGCCATAAGAATTTCATAATTAAGTAGTGAGGGAGAAAATGGTAATGAAAATGAGAGCAATAAAGCAATAAAGATGGGAACAAATACAGAACAATACAGCATGTAATGAGGTACTGAGTATACAAAATTAGGGGAAAAGATTACGAACAGAAGGGGGCAGACACGTTAGGGGAGCTTTGAGAAAGCAAGGGGCCCCAGCTGAGTGTTGCTCCTAAGCTTCCCTGGAGCACTCTGGTCTTGCTTACTTATTTCGGGTTCGCAAAGGACGTGAAGCAGAGCAGGAGGCGGCGCAAGAGAGGCCTCTGCCTATGATGCAGCAACACAAGGCGGGAGCCGGAAGGAAGTCTCCCTTGATGTGGTTGCAAGGAGCAGGTAGCACTGCTTTTACAACTTCAGCAATTGTGCCTGTGTCTGTCCTGCTTTTATACACCTACATTTCGATAGTAAATCTTTATTTAGAAAACAAGCAAGGAACGCTTCTGCCCTCAAGTTTTTGAGTAAGAATTCTAATCAAGTCAATAAATAATCATCCTGGGCTTTGGTCATAGAACAAGCTTAATATTTGTTCAGCCCTTCCCTGGCAGAAAAACAGCCTTTATTGGGTGGGTTAATTTAATTTCTTAAATATGATGGCCTCAGAGGTATTGAAGGATATATAAATAGCACAATTTGACAAGAGATTCTGGACAAGTCACTTCTGATTTCTGTTCCTTGGGATCTTTATTGGATAATAATAACACCTGCCATCTGTGCTAATCTCTGAATAATTCCAATTCCAGCAAACGTGCTACAAAGACTAGACTGCCACTGTCTGCCAGTAATCTCAACTATACATTGACATTATATATGTACAAGGTATGGTGACATTAATTGAGCATAATCAAAAGAAATCTTACTTAATCAAAGTCACATTTGAGACATGTTTATGAGAAATCAAACACCAATCGCAGACAGCAATTTTTCTGAGAGGGCTATCAGTACTCATTGTTCTAAGGTGCTTTATGGAGCATATGTAGAGTAGTAAAACATATTCACTCATATTCCAAGAGCCTTAATTAAACAATTACAAACCAAATAATTGCTACAATGCATGGAAGCTACCATGAGCGTAGTAAACACACAAAAAGGAGACCAGCAGGAAGCAGTATGAGCAGAAATGGGGTAGGAAAGTCAAATATGCAATTAGATGTAATATTACTTAAATCTATCCATATAAAGGTCTTCAAGAAAATTCAGAGATAAGTCACACATATTTTTGTTTTATTATTAAATTTTATTAGCAAGTCCATTTCCTTGCACCAGGTAGCAAAAGGTATGTAACTTACTAAATTTGCCAATTTACTCTGGCCCCTAACAATGTCAGGGGTAGCTTTTTAGAGTAATAAAATTAAAGAGACTTATTAGAATTTATTCACATTACTGTTAAAAGAATTTTTGGCAGATGACTAACCTCTCTTACAAAATTAATCACAAATTCATACAGTTTATTATCTTGAGTCAAAATTTTGGAGTATTACAGGCAAAGCTTGGAAACCAGACAGGTTTTCTGGAAAGACAAATAAGGCCAATGGCAGGATAAAGCTGGGAAAACAATAAACACTGAAAAGGATACAGAAAATCTTTTGTTTCCTTCTTAGAAACAAAACTACTTTTCTGAGAAGGCAGTCAAAGAAAATTTTATTAGATATATGGGGATATTTTCTATTTTCAGCCAAGTTACTCTAGAACAGGAACCATTCTGAATTCAAAAGAGAGATGGAACCAGTTTTAGAGCACAGATTTTTCACGCCTGGATGCCTGAGAGTGCTTCCAGTAGGTGGCAGCATGTCACTGCTAATCTGCCTCTAAAAAGCTGTGTCCTGGTCACTCCAAATAGGAAAGCTTACAACCTTTGAGCAGAAAACAAAGGTAATGCTCCCATGCAGTAGGCTGGTAGGAAATAAGTGCATGAATACCCCACCTCCGAGGCATTCAATATCCTCAGCCATACGAACCATCATTTCTAGGAGGTAAAAGGTCAAGGATAAATCAAGGGTTTGAACTAGATGCTTAGTTTCTAAGCTGGCCCTGTCAGGGTCACCTTGAGGGGAAGGTATCTGGACAGTTTCTCTCAGAGAAGTAGAGAAGTTAAAGTGAGGAAGGGCTTTTACTAGTGGGGAGGACAGATGCTACATTAACTTCTAGGAGAAAGCAGCCTTCTGTACAGGTGGCCACGGGCTGTGCATACATGCTCTTTGCTTTCACGTAAATCATTTCTGACTCTTGTCCTATGCTACCATTTATCTTCTTTTATCTTCAGGGGTTCCTCTCCCTTTTCATGTCTTTCACTGTTAGTGACGGTCTTAGTCTGTAGTGTACATCTTCTCTTAAATGTTTTAAAGAACTCCACACTATTGATTCACCAAATCTGTTCAATTCTGGACTTTCCCTTAAACTTGTGTATTGGACATTGCACTGGGCAGTCCCACTGGCATCCTCCATCCATCCCAGCTACCATTGCTGTTCTGCTACCAAATTTGCTCCCCTCTCTTTCCATAAGCTTATCTTTTATGATGTTACTATGCCCAGTTAGATAGCTGTGTTAGAAACTGAAGAGTCATTCTTCACATTTCAGTTTTCAAACTTGTCCGTTTTAGCTGCTTCACACTTCTCAAACCTGTCTCCCCATCTCCATGACCACTGATCTCATCACCCTGCATGTATCATTCTCCCAGCAATCACCCTGCAAGGTCTTCAGTTTTATCTCCCTCAAATCCATGTTCTATGTAGTCACTGAAATGATACAAACTGCTCGGAATACAAACATGACCATCTTGTTCCTCTGCTTCAAATCCTTTTGTCACCTGTTGGATAAAAATCCAAATAGCTGTAACAACCTGGAAATATTTACATGCCGGGTACTGTGTAGGCTCTGGGGCCAAAATAGTGAACAAAAACCCAAAGCCTGCAGAACTTCCACTCTATTTGGGGTAACCAGATGGAAAACAAACAGAGAAGTAAATATAAAATATATCAGATATAGGATAAGACAAAGACAATCAAGGTAAAAAGAACAGGAAGTGCTGGGGTGGGAGGAGAAAGGCATGTTTTGGAATTGTAGAGAAGATGGCGACATCTGTAGCTTACACTAAGCTAGTTCTGACTTCCCTTCAAGTCTCTTCTTTCACCATCCTCTTCCTTAAACATCTCCTCCAGCCCCCTGAACTGCTCTTTCTGTTGGAAATTGCTGTCATCATACTGCACAATTCTGTTTAATATTGATATTAAGCATCACTTCCTTCTCCAAAAATGTTAAATGCTTCCTTGATCATCTGCATCTCAAGATGGATTAGGGAAATTAAAAAATAAGTCGAATTTCCTTTACAAATTCTCCCATGTACGTGGGTACAAAGCTTGGGGCACTCATTTCCTATGACTTATCACTTAGGATTTTTCAAGCTTTAAAGTTCTATCTTTTTTTAGAATAGCTTTTGCAATATAATTTATATACCATACAATTAACACATTTAAAATACAGAATTCAAGGTCTTTTAATGTATTCATAGGGTTATACAACCATCAGCACCATCTACTTTCAAGCATTTTCATCAGCCTCAAAAGAAATCTTGTATCCATCTCATTTCCTTTCAATCCTTCAGTTCTACAAAGTCACTAATTTACTTTCTCTCTATAAAGTCTGTCTATAAATTTTACTTTCTCTATAAATTTGACAATTTTGGACGTTTCATATGGATACAATCATAGCTTCCTACCTGACTCAAAGCAAAACCTAGTGTCATTACAATGGCCTACGAGATCTGAGCTCCTTAAATTAAATGCCTAGTATCTCTTATTCTTTCCTTTGCTTACTTCATTCATATTGGCCTTTCTACAGTTTCCAAGTGTCAAACAAAAATTCCTTCCTCTAGTCGTCTCCCTGAGAGTCCCTTTTACAGTCTGTTCTTTCCCTAGATATCCTCACGCCTTGCTCTTACTGTTCCTTTGTTTTTCCTCAAATGTTACCACCTCATTTGTAATTTCCAAGAACACTCTAAAATTTCAGATTACTTCTGTTATACTCTGACACTTTCCATTCTTCCCCACATGCTTAGTTTTTCATCACAGCATGTATCACATATTTTGCATTTTATTTATTCATCATGTATCTCATTGCACAGTAATGCAAGTACCATGAAGGCTGAACCCAGAGAGCACATACTCCCAATAAATATTATATCTGTTGAATGAAGAGAGAAATAAAAAGCAGATCAAAGGCTTCTTGAGTGTTAGAGCTTGTCTCCTTACTAATTTCTGAACCTTACTTTTTATTTTCTAATCTTTGTCATATTTAAGAATAGGAGATAACAACCTAAAGAAACTCGGAATGAGCTGAGAGTGGTGATGCACACCTGAAATTCCAGCTACTTGAGCAGCTGAGGCAGGAGCATTAGAATTTTGAGGCCAGTCTGGACAATTTAGTGAGATCTTAACTCAAAGTAACTAACTAACTAAATAACTGAATGAGTGAAGGGCTGGGGACTTAGCTTTGTGCTTGCTGGTTCAATCCCTACTACCACCACATAAAGGGAGACTAAAGGAAAGAAGGAAAAAAGGAAGAACAAATGAACGAAAGAGAAAGAGAGAGAAACAATCCAAAAAGGGAGGAAAATCAAGGAGCAATGAAAGCTTAAAGGAGAAGAGCAGGAAGCAGAAAGGATACAAGGAGAGTACAAGGCTACTATAATGGGAGAAATGAAGACAGAACAGGAAATGAGGAAGAAAACTAACTCTGGGATACTCTTGGAATAATGACTTCGTTTAATCTACAGAGATTACAAATACAGCTTGGGGACTTCAGTACTCATTCAGACCTTTCTTGTTATATGGAAATGTGCATGGCAGTTCAAATTAAGATGACCCATGAAGGAAGAAACAAACAAACAAACGTACACCTAACTAACCTTGGACAAAGTATAGTTTTGGATTTTTCTTGGGCAAAGTATGTTTTTTTTTCAAAGTATGTTTTTGGATTTGAAAATCAATGGTGAAGTCAAAAATCTCAAAACCACAGCAGTGCTTACATGATTATTATCCTAAAGGATGGGGCTTTTAGTAATTCTGTCATTGTTAAAGGTGTCTTATCCTTTGCTCATCCACGATTTACTCTCCCATTAGATATTAGAGTACAGATATGTATGAAAGAAATCAACAACAGTACAACAAGCAGAAGAATCAGCATAAATGGAATTATTCCAGGCCCCACATTCTTTAGCACAGAAAGGTGTTGTTATACTTTCTACTGGCCAGGGAAGCTATAAAAGTAAAAAACAAAAAACAAAAGAAGAAACATAAAAATAACAACAACAACAACAAAACTACAAGTATGGTGTAACTTCTTGTTAAATAAATTTTCCGACACATGGCAACTAGTGATTAATTACTACATTCCTGTAGAGATTTGTGGAGATACAGATGCTATCCATGCCTGATTAGACATTGCTTAAGGAATGCTGAGGCACGCTGCAGCAGTCTATTATTTCTGGCTATTTTGGTATTACTGTTATATGTTTTTTACATAGCTTCAAATTCTGTACAATTGATGGGACTCATTTCACAAAACCTGTCTTTACCAAAAACAAGAAGGAAAAAAATAAGGTTATAAAGTGTGTCTGTATGAAAACAAGAGAAAATGAGAAAGTGCCTATGAAGAGTAGGGCTACGTTATTACTTTTTGCAATGTTTTCTGTTTATTAAAAAGAAAAAAAAAACGGTGATGGAGATGCTTTTTTCTTTTTTTAATAACCCTATAAGAAAACTGACCATGTCAGCTGGTTATGATCTTCAGGGTATTAAAGATAAACTAACTTGCCAGTACCCAAGCCCTCCAAAAATACCAGAGTAAGCTTTGATGTGATATCAATATTCATTTAAATCATGTAATGATCATTTTCTCTGATGCAGGAACTGAAAAAACAGTTCTAACTTTTGAAGCTTACCACCTAGGAGCATATCATCCAGTAAGAAGATGTTTTCAGAACCAGGATTGGAAGGGCATATTCTTCCAATGCTATGTTATCTTTGCCTGTTTTCTTTCATAATCCATTAGGAGAGTAATAGTATAAGTACCTCTCCCAAGTGGTCATATAATTCACAAATCCAACAATGAAAAATATGGCCTGCTTGCCACTCAATCTTGTTTTGGATTGTCTCAATATCACCCAGTCAGCATTTCATGATTCAGATACAGCTTTCCCAGTATGTGTCTGAGCCCTGCACTGTCTGCCAGGAACTGTGTTAATTTACTTATTTCAGCTAAATAAAAAAATCATTTAAAAAAGGATGATTGCATTTAGGAATTATATTCCTCAGAGAATTAGTAATGGTTCTCTGTATCCCTCAGGCCTTCATGTTCTTAACTTCTTCTTGTCAATGTTATTATGAACAGACTAATTCAATAATGAGATCATTTCCCATAAGAGAAGTCAAATAAGCACAGCATTCAGTCACACCTGGTTTCCCTAATCTGAGCAAGAAAGACTTCTCCCCAAATTTAGCTTAAAACACAAAATTTCATAAAATTATGTACACATATGCTTTCCTGCCAGTAGAAGAAAAAAAATCAGGGAATCAAGAGGGCAGAAAAGAGAGGAACAGGGTAGCAATACAACAAAAGGCAGAGTAGGCTGGGAAAGAAAAAGGTTTAAAATGAACAGGCATCATTCATTTTCATAACAAAGGTTCTCACATGTCCATCTTCAGAGCTGTCAAAGTAACAGAATATTTTATTATCCCATTAGATACTTCTAGAATTGTTTCAATTTTCCTGAACATTTCAAGAAACAAAAAATCAAATAAAAACACACTGACTGATAAGCAGGCAGAAGCATTCTGGACTATCACAGATAAATGATTTCCGAGCTTCTGGAAAATGAAAAGGTTTGTGGAATAATTCACTATGTATAAATAGCAACAGAACATGAGGAGTACCATAATTATCATCCACCCTCTTTAAAGCTGTTTAAACTTTCATTAAGGCATGAAAGGTTTGATTATTTGAAATATAAACAGTGTTAAAGACAAAATGAAGAGAAAACAAAATTAACTCTCAAATTTGAAAAAATGTCTTTTAAGAAAAACATTAAAAATTGAGATCAGCAAACCTAGAGAAGGGGAGAGAAGGACATGATAAATAATCATTTTTCACTCAGTGGAAACAACAAGAAGAGACGGTTTTCAATGCGAACAAGACAGAAAACGAGACAAAATGAGTTCAATACTTGTTATTTACTATGCAGAGAAAAAAGGAAAGTATTACAAATGGTTAAAAAAAATGATGAGTCTTAATACCGAGGAATATTTGTCCACACATTAAAAGGAATGTTTTCAAGAAGTATTAATGAACATTATAGATATTAGAAAATGCAACTAAGAGTAACTAACACAGCCCCAATTTTGTTAAGATAATATGCAGTGATATATGTATGACACACACATACAGATGTACACCACAAGCCAGGATAAAGTATACTAAAAACCATGCTTTCTAAATCAAAGACTTATGAGCAATTCATTTTTGTGTATTATCTTGTTTATGCATTAAAATGATGTTACTTTATACTCAGAAAAAAGTCACAAAAGCTTGGAAGTACGAAGAACTTAGAATGTGGGAGTAACTACTTCCTTAAGGGATGCTGAGCATTCATCAGAATTTTGTAGAATTAACTTTTTTTTTAATCAACTGAGAATATCTATCTCTTTCTTATTCTTTTTAAGAATAAGCTTTTAAGTACCAATGAATCTCTTTTTAAAGATGGCTTTATAGGTAGTGAGTCCTGACTCTGGTACAAGAAACTTTCAAACTTTCCACTTACCTTGCAAAGTCCAGGTCTGCCTCCCGTGACATGGTGATGTTGGTCAAATTCTGCTGAAGAACAAAAATGTTTCTACACATTTTCTTGATGCCAGACTCACTGATGCGCCTGAAGTACTGGGCACCATTAATTAGGATACAGGAGATGAGATGTCCCAGGCCTGAAAGGTCAGCACAGTGTAATGGGGAGGAAAGAGGAAGTACATTAGTGGCACCGAGCAGAAATTTGTACACAAGATTGGTCTTTTCTCATCTTCCACAAACTAAAGTGGAACCTATGTGACAGCTGCACCAGTTCATCTTACAATACTTTCAGAATATTTCTACATAGTCCTAGTGATTAGAAATGCGAGGACTGCGTTATAAATAAAATCTACTACATCCTTAGTATTAGCACTGACACAGTCACCTGAAGCTATCATACCAAGGGCTTGGAGAACATGCCTGCTTGTTATCAACTATAAACATCCATAGCAGTTCTTGCCCTCATGTACGGGTATTTTGGAAATAACAAAGAACGCATATTCATACATCTGTTTGATCTGTTTTTATATGACCCCTGTACAAACATCTGTATGGCCTCTCCTTCCTCTCAAAAAATAGAAAGGAGGATACTTTTGGCTGAAAAGCTGATTAAGAATCTTTACAATCAGTACAAACGGAAGCACTGGCAGTAATGTTACCCAACCACAACACTGTAAGTACAAATCAACCAATAAAAAATGTTACTTGTAATAATGCTAATATAACAGCATTGGCAATGATAACAGAAGATAATGTAACAAAAAGAAAGGCACAAAGGAAAAGCAGATCATTGAGCTACTGAGTTCTCATGAGACACCTCTGGACTCTGATTCTATACTAAGGCTCTATAAGTGGCTTGTTTTTCCATTTAAAGGAATACTATATAGTCTATAAAAATTGGCAGAGGGGAGCACAGGACATCAACAGATGTTCTCCAGGATGTCCCGTATAGCTAAAATGAGGTACGTTGGTTCAAGTTAATGTAAAGTACATATGAGGTATTATTTTTAAAAGTCAGATTTAATTCTAAATACTTGGAAACAAGAAAATGTTCCTTCATTTTTTTCTTATTCTTCCAAAGTTAGCCACTTCCAGGACATTTTATTTAAAACTCTAAAACTAGTATGACAGGTTACAGGCAGCCTACTAGTTTTTGCTATTTTCTTCATCTGGGATCACAGTCTTCATGGATACTAAAGTTCAGATTGGAGTGCAGGGCACATCATTCAGCATCAGTGGCTTCCTGTGTTTAGAAAATGTGTTTCCCTTGGTTGAAATAAAGGTAGAAAGGGGAGAGGAAGGCATATTCTCTGTGCTTCAGCTACACTCACCCAACATTGCTTGAATACCACAAACTTGTCTATGCTGCCATTTAAAGTGAAAACAAGAAGAAAGAGGAGGAGGAGGAGGAAGAGAAGAAGCAGCAGCAGCAGCAGCAGCACAACTATGAATTCTACATTTAAAGTCAGATTATTTGTATTTACATTAAAAATCTTTCTAGGTCAGGTTCTGCTGTTATGCTCCTATGCTCATACTGTAACTTCAGGTATATTTCTGCTCTGTGCTGATATAATGTAGTCTGCTCAAAGTGTAGGCAATAAGGGGATTGCACTGTTTGTAGAGAATAAGAAATCATAATTCATAAAAATAAATTTTATTATATGAATAATATGGATGCTGATATGTAGGGCTTGGAAAAGCCAAGGTTCAAGGAAGCTCTGTGTTATTAGGGAAAAGTAGCTTTTCATGTGAGCACTTTGGCTTCAAGCTGCAGAGAATTAAAGGTGCTACCAAATTCCTAATGCCACAGACTAGCACTAACCCTTTAGTCACTTAACTTCTTGGCTAAAGTCTCCTTCAGAACACATTTCCGTATTTATGACTTCATCTTTATAACTGAATGAGGAAATACAATTTTAGAGGGCCCAAAGTTGCTGTAACACAAATTTTTTTCATAAAGCAAACAATAGTCACTCACTGATATTGTCCCATCTTCCATTTTCTGTAAGCTTTGAATAGCATGCCTTCTTAATTGTTTTAAATAATTCTGGTTTAATTCTGTGTGAGAACAGGTACTTTTGGTACCCAGGTCTATGCTTAGCCACACCAAAATAAATACAAAGGGAATTCAATTTGAAATCTTAACAGGTGCTTGCTATAGTTAAAATAATTGTCTCCTATACGCTTGTGTGGTGATGGTTTGGTTCTCACGTTGGCACTGTCGGGTGCTGGAAACTTAGGTGGTGCAGTCTAGTGGGAGGGCCTCACATCATTGGGGGTCCACTCTTCAGGGGTAATAAGGGATCTCAGCCTCTTTCTCTTTCCTTTTGTTTCCTGACCATGAGATGAACAAACAGTTGGCTCTGCCACTTGCTCTCTGCCATTAACTTCCCACACCCAAGAGAAGCCTGAAAACAGCAGCTTCTCTTGATTCTGAGTTAGAACCTCTAAAACTATGAGTGAAAATAAACCCTTTCTCTTTGTAAGTTAATTATGTCAGGTATTTCGTTACAACGACAGGGTTCTAAGAATGAAATTCAGCATGAAAAAACATTTACCTAGCATCACATTTAAAACATTTTGGGGCCTGGGGATTTAGCTCGATGGCATAAGCACCCGCCTGGCAGCGTGAGGCCATGAGTTTGATCCCTGGTATCCGCCCCCACCACCTGGCCAAATTAAAACATTTTGAAGGCAAATGTTTTTAGATAATACTGCCCTTTCACACACTCTATGCCTGCCTGCCCTGAAGCATTTATGGATGTAGCTTTCCTAAAAACTGCTGCTAAGCATAGGCTTTTGTGCCTTTGAGACATAAGGCATTCTATGAGAGAAAATTTCTTCCTTCGATAATTTTAGCTAATAAAATATTTTTTAGGCTTCTCATATATATGGTTTTTAAAAATGAGAAACGCTTGAGTTAATTTGTGGTTCATTGTGCATATTTATTCAAATCTTATGAATGGCCTGTCAAGGTAGGCAGACAGGCAGCCATCTGTATTATCTTGGATTAAATCTCCCTATCAACCAGGAGCAGATGGCAGCCATATTATCTACCTAGTCATACACAGAGAAGCTACATATTACTGCTCTAGCCCAAACAAACTAGCAAATGACTTTTTCCTGCAAGTTCTAAACTTCAGGATTTCAGAAAATTAGGAAAACTTTCACCCTTCCTTCCTCCCAAACTCCCAGAGACAGAGATAGGGTCTGACCTTCAAAGATATATTGGAACTTGTGCTGCTGGAGGCTGGCACTCATAGCCTCTTCAATGGCACTGATATCTTTGTTGAGCTTGACCACCAGAGGGTCATAATCCATGCTTTCCACATTGGCAACAATGGCATAGTTTCCCTCCTTTGCTAGAGGGATGAGATAGTGGAAACAGTGAACTCTGAAAAAGAGACAGGGACAACAGTTAATAATAAATCTCTCCAGCGAAGATAATGATCTTCTGTGACACAGCACCAAAATATTTGAAGCATCAGTGACTTCATAAATTTTTATGTACCCTTCCAACCTTTTTCAATTGGAAAGCCGTCTTAGTTTTTCTACAGAACTGAGTGATCTGGAGCAAGTGCATTATATGATTTTTGCTTGTTTATCCATATGGTGCTGGCAAGGAATGGATGAGTCCTAAAGGTCTTTTGAATGCCACGATTACATGCACAGTGCATTACATTTTTCAACAAAAGTTGATAATGAAAGGCAGAGTTCACAGATCTGCAAAATACAGGCTTTGTGGGAGACTACTGGTTTTCATTCCCAGTTCCAACATTTACTAGCTGTGTGACTTTAGGCAAGCTACTTTATCTTTCTGTGCTTCAGTTTCTTTATCTGTGAAATGGGGACAGTGATACTTCCTACCTCATGAGGTACTGAGGGGAACTAGTACATATAAGATTAGAGTGCAGTGACTGGCCCAAAGAAAGTGCACAGTGAAGTGTTGGCTGCTATCATTAGTACTATTTGTATTCCTGCTAAATTACTACCTAAATCACTTACTGACCCATCTATGAATTAGTTATAAAGGGCAATGGAAATAGGTGGGGGGGGTGTTAGGAAAAGTTCATGACAGAGGAAATACTGAGTCTCATAATACATCTGAGTGAGCTCGAGGAGGGATGGCACCTCTGTGTTGAAAAGGTCTGAGTTATGAATATTTCTTAAGTTCTTTGGTGAAATTGGTAACTGCCAAACAAGTCAATAGGGGTAAGGATTGGCCACACTTCCACGGCCCACTTAAGTTATAATGAAAGTCAAATTGCCATAAAAATTCTAGCGCACATACATCTATTCTGAAAAAAACCAACCTTCCCAAAACAAAAAACTCCAAACCAACACAATTCATTGGTAGGCACAATTTAGTCTTTTTCTGTAAGCTCAGTGAAGTCTTGACTCTTTTCTGTTTTAAGCACTCTGTCTTGAATGGAAGTTTCACTGGAGATAGACATGAGCTTAATTGAGTCAGGGTTTTATGATCCAGAGAACTGACATAAGATAACAAGAAATATTCCTAAATAGATGACCACAAGGGCTTGGGGATTACAGTATCTATAACAATACAATAACAGGTCTGCCTATCATCTTTCTTTTCTTAAAGCTGGGTTCACTGTGAAATAATGTACAGTAAGATTCCACCTCCTCCATCAGTCTACAGAACTATTAGTTTTAACAAACACATAAAGTTATAAAAAACATCATAGTCAAATTATAGAAAATGGCCACCATCTCAAATTCCATTGTGTTCCTATGCATTAAGCTCTACTTAACTCCTTTGGGAATGACTGGTCTATTTCTATCTTTGTAGTTTTTGTATTTTTCAGAAAGCCATATAAATGGAATCATAGTATACAGTCTCTTGAGTTTGTCTTCTTTCATTTTGCATAAAACATCTGAGATTCTGCTATGTTACTGTTCATTCCTTTTTCTTGCTGAGTAGCTTTTCACGGAATGATGGAAGGTTTATCTATTTATCCAATCACTAATTGATATCGAGATTATTTATAGTTTGGAATAGTTATGAATAAAGCTACTTGTGCATAGATTTTTGTGTATATATAAATTTTCACTCCTTTTAGGTAAATATTTATATGTGGAGTTGTCATATCATATGATAAATGTACATTTAATTTCATGATGGATTGGCAAACCGCTATTCAATGGATCTGGGCCTAATTGGTTTCCTACCAGTAATGTACAAAAGCTTTCTTTAGTTGCTCTGTATCTTCTCCATACATTGTGTCTATTTTTAAAAAGTTTAGTCATTTTAATAGATGTATCTCATTGATTTAACCTGTATTTTCATGATGATTAATGATGTTGAACACTTTTTATTTTCTACCCACATATCTTTGGTTACTGATTTCACAATATAATAATCTCAATAGTAGTTCCTTACAGTAGTGTTATCCAAGTATTGTACATTGTACATTGTAATCCAAATATTGTAATCCCTTTTCCAGTCCTCCTCACAATCCAGAAAGTTGTATTTTTAATTCCATTGAAACATAATTAGAATTCCAATTTACCACCTCCAATGCAACCCACAGTGAGAGTAAAGATATCATTAAGATACATTCAAAGTTATGAGTAGCCCAGGGGTCCTAAGTCTAATCTAGGTGAGAATATATGGACAAAGGCCATAATTCAAGGCCTCTCCTAGAATTTATTATTTCCTGAAGAAAGGAGGGGTTCAAGGATGAGAGACAGGGAGGATGCCAGGAACTATATGAGTAACTTGAGCTGGCTAGCCTGCTGGGGAGAAAAGCATCTTTGCAATATGCAGGGAGAATGATACACTGAAAGACCAGTCTGCATAACTTAATTAGGGTAGCATTTGAATGGTTTTAAGAGGCTGTTGCTTCAGTTTCTGATACATAATCTTTTGTGCTCTGGGGAATCAGTCCCTTACTTTGAGGCTTATATCCAGTTGACATTCACAGAGCTAGGTGGCTCTGTCATTCCACTGCACTCAATCGTTTACACAGCGCACTTGCCAGGAAACAGGAAACTGTCAGGTTGGCCTCAAGGATTACTTATCAGTACCTTGGCTAGTCTTATTTGCATTGCTTATGGACAATTGAAGGGAGAAGGAAATACTATAGCCGGTATATATATATATATATATATATATATATATATATATATATCAGTGCATGGAAACAAGACTCTATTTAACTAATCCTGAAGCAATTGTTCTGCACAGAGGGGAGCTGCCTAAATTGTCTCCTACATTTGGTGAAGTATCTGTTCATATCATTTGCCCAAGGTTTTAAAAATTAGATTTCTTATTTAGTTTTGAGGGTTATTTTTATCTTCTGGATAAAGGTCCTTAATCAAACATTTGGCAAATACTTTTACTCAGTCTTTGGCTTGTCTTTTCATCTTTCAAAGAATGGTTTCTAATTTTGGTGAAACTCAATATTTGCTTTTCTTTTATGAATGTATTATATTTAAAAATCCTTGCTAAAACAAAACTATACACTGTTTTCTCCTACATTTTCTTCCATAACTTTTAGAAGTTTCATCCTAAGTTTTACTATAGTCTTTTTATTTTGGGGGGGATGGTACTGGGAATCAAACCCAAGGCTTTGTACATAATTAGGTATATATTCCTCACTCCTTCCAACATCTATGATCCATTTTGAAATGGGATTTTATGTAAAATGTGTAATATTCTTATAATCTCCCCACACAAGGGAATCTAAACATCTTAGCTTGTGCTCCTTTTCACTGATTGGTACTCATCTTAAATCATTAATTAACCAATGACTAATTTCACCAATTAAAATTCATTCTAACATTCACGTGCTGGTTGCAATTCCCTCTTGAATGTGATCTTTCTGATATAATGAAAGCAGGCCAGCCCTGGAATGGGATTTATAACTAGGGCAACTGATTGCTACTGTGGCACAAGTTTAAATGAAGTAGAATTTAGTTGCCATGAAATCATTGAAGTATTTTAAACATAAATTACATACAGTATAACCCCAGATAACAGAGAGACCATGTAAACAGGCCCAAGACAATAATGGAGGGTGGTTCTGAGGAATGACCAGAGGTTCTTTTCTGCTACATACAAATCACACAACAGAGGCATGAGGTAAGCTTTGGGAGCTGGCCAGAGGTTGGGTCATCACAGGCTCTGGAGTTCTAAAACATTTGGACTTTATTTTAGGAGCCTTAGGAGAATTTTAGGAGGTGAAATGATATAGTTAGATATGAGTTTTGTAAGATTAGTCTGGCATAGTAAATGAACTGATGAGCCAGGTATAGGGGCACATGCCTGTAAGTCAAGTACCCAAGAGGCAGAGGCAAAGGATCACAAGTTTGAGGCCAGCATGGGCAACTCAGTGAGATCTTGTCCAGAAAAAACTCCTAGAGATATAGCTTAAAATGGAATCAACCTTCAGTATCTACCTTCAGTAGAGAAATTGGTTAGAAAATTCTTATGAATTGGAGTGAGAGTTTATGAGATCCTAAAGCTAGTAGTAGAGAGGAGAGACAGCCACTGATTAAGATACTATCCTCTTCTTTCCAAATTAGAGATAAAAAAGAAATTAAGACATTATCAGTGAATGTCAATTTCAAGTAAAGTTTTTTTCCCTTTAAATTCTGGCATGTTGTTGCTGACCTTAACATGACTTTGGCATTAAGGTTTTCTGCAAACACTGCTGATTACACAGCGGGATGGTTGATTTTCACAAAGTGCACATTTAAGATCCCAACAGTGACAGGCAGTTGCTGTTGAACCCACTTAGAGCCCTCCTGATGGTGAGGGAAATCAGGTGATAAAGGTGACATTCTTGGTTGACGTCTTGGACTCAAATGGCAATTTAATTTTCTTCTTCAAAAGTTCAAATACAGGAAAAAAAAACTCAACAATTTTTAATGGTCTCACCATGTCTTTATCTTGGGAGTGTCATCTGCTTATGCCTCAGACTGTGGTTATATGTGACATAGGTAAAATGTCAAACGCTCTTTGGATGGGTGCTTCAACACTGAAACCTACTGGACTTGAGAACAGTTTTGGTTTGAATTTTAGGAATGTTAAAGAAAAGTATATGCTATAAAGATATTTTCAAGAATAAGATAAATTTAAATCACAAGTTGTTCTGGACTTCTAAGTGGCCTATCTCCTTTTATATGGATTTGTTCTTCTGTTCTATCTGTGCTCTTTCAGTATAGTGGCTTCTTGGCTAACAGTACCAGACATGGAATCTAACCAGCCACTTCTTTATCCACTAATTCCTGGATAATAGAGTCTGAGTTCTTACAGTATTTCAAAGCAGGAGAGGAACAAGACAAATAGTTGATTATCACAACAAGGATAGTATGGACCACACAGTCTCTGTACCTTTTCGGTACAGTATGTGTAGTGTATCTTCAAGTGGATTATGTGGGAAAACAGACTCTATAAAGAGACTCATTTTCTTTAAAGAGCAACAGATTTTGTTTGGGGAAACAGCATTTGTTTTGTCTGAGTTTGGTTTCGAACTGGCTAATTATTAAGAATCAAGCATGTTTTAACTGAGTCCGTAAATATGTAACAGGATTGGTCCAGGTTCTGGGGACATTTGAAACAAAGAACAAGGCATGGTTGAGGGACTGTTGGTCTCCTCCTGTCTGGCACTCTGGCTCACCACAGCACTTAGCCTTTGCTTCTGTTCTCTGTCTTAACTGTTTTACATTATCATTGTACAATGCACCCCCCTCCCAGGATCATTAATGTGATGACAGAACAAAGTATGTCAACATTAATCATCTATGTCATAAATGAAACAAAGACAAAATGCAGCATTTTCATAAGAAAATAATCTGAATGCTGAAACCATGTTATAAGAGGAAAAGTGGAAATCTAGAAGAAAGTAAACATATTTAGTGTTTTCAAGGTCAAGGAAAAATAATACATCCAGGACTCTAAAATTCAGTGGTTTTTCATTATTCAGTCTGAAATTACTTTTTTCTGTTTTTAACCTAATGTTGAAGGAGATATAGCAATGGATGTTATAGCACTGTATGGTTTCTTATAAAGTTAATAAATAATGGCTAAAACATGTTCAGCATTATAAGAATAGTATTGCCGAGATGTACAAAAATAAGAAGGACAGAATAGAGGTTAAGGATTTAAAAGATTTTACTCAGATGTGTTGAAAATGCTCCACTTTGAATTAGCTACGCTAGAAGTAGGTAATTCTGAATGTCGAACACGTCCTGCCACCATACAATCAATAGCATAAATTCCACGAGTTGTGAGAGTAATTCATTTGATGTTTCCTTGTTTTTCCTTGCAACCCAAATAACAGACATCAGAATATTACTTGGCATTTTTCCCACCTCTGTTACATTTATTCAAAGAAAATATTTCATAGCTTGAAAATAAATAGAAAAGAAATCCAAAACTTATTATAAAACAATTCAGAAAATATAGCAAGAGTCTTGATTTCAGGAGAGGTTAGTGTAAGAAATAAAATCAGAAATATTGAGGAGTAACATAGATTCTACAATGCTACTTGTAAGCAATGAAGAAGCAACTCATTGGGAAACACAATAAAGGATGAAAAAGAGCCATGGCACACAAAAGAAGTGACATCAAACTCCTGAAAGGCATCTGACAGCTAACTGGGTGTAAACATATTGCAAAGGCCTCACTGTGGGCTAAAAGTCCATTCACACTTTTAAAACTCAAACCTAGTAAAGATTTCAAATGAAAAGAAAATATTTGATACAACTTTAATAATGTTCTAAAGTAATAGAGAAGAAAATGTATTTCCACTTTCTCATCTTGAGGTTTCAAAATATATATCCGACTGTCTACTTGACACTGCTGCTTAGATGTTTAATAAGCATCTTAACCTGAACAGCTTGAAAATGGAATGCTTGATTTCCATGCCTCCTGTCACTTCTCCTCCTCAGTTTTTCTGATTCTAGTTAATGGCCTGGCATCCACACAGTTGTTCGGGCCCAAATCTAGTGGTTTTCCTTGAGAGCTTTCGTTTTCACAATGCCATCAGCCCCTTTACCCAGCCCAATTTGCCAACAAATTTTGTTAGCTCTGTCTTTCGTGTATGTCCCAAATCCAAGAATTTCATGCTTTTACCTTGTCACTTTGGTGCTCACAACTCATCTCAAGTGGTCACCCTCTTGCCATTCCTATTTCTCCCTGCATTCCTATTTCTCCTTTATCCATACGCACCCAGAGTTATCTTTTTAAGATGTTAATTAATGAATGTCTTGGCTCTGATTCTTAATGCACTTCAGATAAAACCTGAAGTATTCACTTGGTCTGTGAGACTCTCCAGTTGGTCAGTTTCATCACCCCACATGACCTGGCTCTAGTCTGTCTTCATAACCTTATTCTGCTCCTTCCTCCTGCTTTGCTCACCAGGCTTTAGGCATATGTGGCTCTTCAGCGCCAAATCGATTGTGTTTCAGGACTTCTGTGAGTGTTGATCCTTCTGTCTGAAACTTTCTTTCCCTAGATCTTCATACATAGAGCTCTTTTGGTCATTTTGTTACATGTCCTCTGCCTATTCCTTAAAAACAAAACAAAAAAACCCGATTCTCTTTCCTAACTGACCACATAAACTCTGCAGTATCCAATATACATTGGCCATATGTGCTGCTGAGCACTTGAAATGTCATTTGTCCAAACTGTGATGTGCTATAAATGGAAAAGGTGCAGATTCTAAAGGCTTAATAGAAAAAAAACACAAAAACAACAAATATTGCATTAATAATGTTTGTTAATTACATGTTGAAATAACACTTCAGACATATTATATTAAATAAAAAATAGTATATTTGAATTTATCCATTTCTATTTTTCCAAGTGTTATTACAAGTTGAGTAACCCTTGTCCAAAGTGCTTAGGAATAGAAGTTTTTGGATTTTGAAATAGACACATGGACTTTACTAGTTGAACATCTCTTGTCTAAAAATTCAAAAGGCTCCAAAATCCAAAGAGCATTTCATGTTTTGGATTCTTTGGATTAGCAACGTTCAACCTGTATTAGAAAATTGGAAATGATGTGGTTTGCATTTGCAAATCACATTATCTTTCTATTGAATAGAAGACTGATTCTACTATGTCATATTATTACTAGTTGTACCTATCTGACATTATCTTCTCTTTCTAGTCATTGCTCCCACACTAGAATGTCATTCATGGGAGCAGGGACTGTGAATGTTTTGCTCATTGTTATACTTCAATTTTTAGTGCTCTGCTTGGTGAAGAGAAGACACTCAGTAAGTATTTGTTAAATAAATGGATGGACAATTGGAGGCTTCTACTTCTTCTCCCTTTCTTTCCACCTTTCAATAATGGAAACTACTAATGCTACTCAGAATATTCCATATGAGAGCGAAAGAAACATAGGCTAAGACTGTGGCATCTTCAGAATTATATTTTTTTCTTTTGTTTTTGCTACTATGCTTTGAAGTTTATTCCCTAGCTGAATCTATGTCCTTGAATTATTATTTAATCTCTTCATCTGAGTTTTAAATTCCTTGAAGAAGAGGACTATGGTTTTTTTTTTTTTTTTTTTTTTTTTGTTGTTGTTGTTTTTGGTACCAGGAATTGAACTGAAAACTTTGCACTTGCCAGGCAGGTGCTTATGCCACTGAGCTAAATCCCCAGCATGGTTCTTGTATGTATACATTTTTTCTTGAATTTACTTTCGTAAAAATAACAGCGACCATAAAGTCTTCATAACTGCAAAGCTATCACATTTTGAGCACTTACTATGTGACACACATTGTGCTAATTATTTATTTCATTTATAAAATCTAAGTTAGGAATTTCTATTCAAAAATTTTTATTTTTCTTAGTACAAGTTTGTAGGACATAACGATTAGCTTCATCATGGGGAGTTGGTACATGTATGTAACAATCATCTCCATTTTTATGAAAGGGAAACTGAAGGTTCATAATGTTGCTTAGACGACCTCAGACCTCAGACCTCAGACGACGCAGTCAGTTAATGCAGATACTCATATCTAGGTCATTCTGGCTTCTAAGATCATGTCAACTCTGAGTCATTACACTCAAAAAAAGCAAGAGCTCAAATACTTTCTAAGTAAGGCTAAAAATCATGTTTCAAAAAAAGGACAACATCAACAATAAGAACCAAAAATTAGGCTGACAAGCCCCAGAAAGGAGCCATAGTGTACTGGCGTCAGAGTCCTGTGTTTGGCCGAGCCATACCTCACTTCCAGATGCAGAACTAGTAAGCAGCGGTCGGCCATGTCCTGGAAGGACTTGGCAAGTTCGCTCAGAGTCTGCATGATCTGCTCGGAGACAGGGGGCAGGTCCATGTTCACGTGGCTTTCTTGAGCAGGAGAAAGCGCTAGAAAAAAGGGCGAGGACAAAACATCAATCATTTCATTAGATGCCTTCTGATTTTTTTTGCACTATGTATTCTTTTGTGTTCACATTGTTGTTTTTACCAGTTTTGCTAGGACTAGTGTTGGCAGCATCAGAAGTCCAAGACATGCTTGATACGCGATTAAACAAGGAGCTCAGATGAATGTCTCAAATCAATTTATAGAATGATAGAAACCAAGTTAAAAGTGGCCTGAACAGTAGTGACTTGACCATATGTTCTGTGCTTGTACTTTTTTTTATGCCTTCAAGTGGCTGTTTAGCTTCTTGGTGCCCTCATACAAATGTTTGTGAAGGTAACTAACACCTGTTGAGGCAGCCTCTCCCATCTCTGAAATATCTGATTCTCTTATAACAAAGCAAGGATTTGTCTTCATATCTCACGATTTCCTCTGATTCTGCCTAACTGTGGTCATTCTCCTGTGTGTCAACACTTCACATGTTGAAGATACCTCTCCTGGTTTCCTTGAAGTCTTCCATTTCTATGTTAAGTATTCTCAATTCTTCAAATAACTGGATTAAATAATTTTATAATTCTTAAAATGTACTGACCAAAGCATTCCAATTTTCTATAGCTCCCTTGAAATGTGGAACTCAGGTCAAAGCAAAATAAATACTACAAAGGGGCTAGACCAATTTTTTCTACAATATCTAGGGGTGGAAATGGTAGTGGACTATATTCCACTTTAACTCATATAAATCTTATAGCCAACTAAATGTCATAATAAGGTCTTTTTGGAAAATTGGATAGAGTTACCTTGTAAATATCTATGAAATAATTTATGAAAATATTAAAAAAATTTGAACATTTTCTTCCACAAAATACCGAACAGAAAAAAAGTGAGTCTACTTATGACTAGAATTCTGTTCAATTTTTGGCTCCTCTCAATTTCTCAAGGATCAACAACAATAACTGGCAATATCATTCAAAATTTTTCTTAAGAACATCATATTAGACTGATACATATATACTCATGTTTACATCAGCATAATTCATAATAGCTACATCATGAAAGTGGTCTACATGTCCATTAACAGATGAATGCATAAAGAAAGTGTGGCATTTACACATCATGGAGCACTTCTGTGCCATAAAGAAGGATAAACATGAGTGGTTTATGGGTATAACTTGAATTCATAATGTTAGATGAAATAAATCAGACATACAGCTTAAAAATAATGATTTCTCTTATATGAGAAACTCAAAGTATAAAAAATCATAAGTAAAATAAAAGATATACAACAGGAAATAGGAAGACAGGTCTTTGGCAAATGGGAAAGGGATTAAGGGATGGAGAGAGGAGGGAGGAGAAGGAGATGCAAAAAGAAATCAGATGTTTCTTGTACATGTACCCCCAACTCCCTACAATAAAAGTATTCATAATGCACTGTAAACAAAATTTTTTAAAACGTTAAAAAAATTCTTTTAGTACTTCATGTGCTAAGTACATGAGTTCTGCTTGTTTCTACCCCTTACATTATTTGATCAAGAGCTAATTACTAAAATTCTCTGTGCCTTAGTTCCTTTTATAAAATGGGGATAATAGTACTTCTGTCCTGAGGCTGACTAGATTAATAGGGGTAAAAGAAAACAGTAGCACATAAAAACTTACTCAATATTACTATAAATCAGAAACAAGTAGTTTTATTACTTAGCCTATTATTTGTGCAAATTGAGTCCTTAGATTAATTACAACCCACACAACTTACAAAATATTTTAGTCTGGAAGTTCAATTTCCATTTGTCAGTACTGTTTTACTTTTCTGTCTGTAAATCTCTCTGTCTCTGCTTTTCTCTCTTCTTTCCTCTGAGGACACAGAGTCGTTCAAAAGAAGAGCTCCCCTGACATAGGACACATGGGATTTGATGAGGTATCACTGACTAAATTGGAAAGTGGATTCACTTTACAAGGTGGGGAGTCAACGTCTGGTTGCTGCAGTATCTAGAGTCATGGTCTCTCAGTGGTATACCCATTCCTAGACTTTGTCAAGGCCAGGCAAGGTTCCAGATACACCATCCTGATGTATAACTTAAAAGGTAAAGTTATATTCTGTGGAACCAGACTATAATCAATTAAAATAACTACTATACATATAAAAAAGCAAATGTTTTTCAAATGTGTAAAGGAGGGAGGGACTGTAGCAGTGTAGATTTTAAATTATTACCAGGTTTGGTGTCATCCTACAGGTTTACTAGCTAGATCTGCTAATGGCTGATATAATACTGCATCCCCTCTACGATGCTAACATTATTCATGTTATTTGATTACAAGGTAGGATCCCTGCCATCACAATGTTTCATGTGGCAGGCTAGGTAAACGCAACTATAAGTATCATTGTTATAATACTTCAAAGCATTTTAGGGCTTTTCAGTTTCTAGATTTTTCTGCCTTGTGACATTATGGCAAGAAACTAAAGTTATACTTTCTAAGTGCAAGATAACGTAATTTTATCATGTGGCAATTGGCACTGTCAAACTATGAAGAAAAAAGTCTAAGTAGCATAAGTTGATGGAAAGTTGAGCTGCAAGGTAAAAGCAATTTTGAGCAGTGACACACTGTATATTGCATTTGAATATAATCTACAGGAAAAATGTAACATTTTATTAATGCAATGGAAAATTATGCCTTGAGCTCTACTGAAAAGCTGGCTTGTGAATTCCTGAGGGCTTAATGAAATTTATGAAGTTTTCTTAATAAGAAAGAATATACTGAACAAAGAAATGCTGAGTATGGAAAACAAGGATGATACAAAACAACTAGCTTTTAAATATCAAATGGGAATCCACAAAAAGCCAGTGCTGACAGATCTGTTTGGGAGATTACAGTTAAGAAATTAAGTTACTGGAACCCCTCCCACCACAATTGCCCATAGTCTTTCAGAGGCTATCTGATTTTATATTTACCTCAAGGACCGCTCCTAACATCAGAATGGTTTGCATGTATTGAGCTTTAAAAAATAACAGTTCTACATAAGGAAACTAAACCTTGTTCTCTGAAGCAGACATTGCTTCTAATTTTTTTCAAAAACATAGTTATTCCAATTCATTTCTTTTTCAACTTGATTCTAGATTCTGCAAAGCTTATTGTTTAAATTTCCAGCCTTCTTGTAGCTGGAGGTGGCCATGTGACACAGTCTGGCCTGTGACCTCCTAAGCAGAGTCTTCTGTGACCCTGGGCAAGATTTTGTTTTTTGTGATAAAAGGAGAGAGCTGAGGCTGGTGCCAATCTCTTAACCCTTGCCCCCCCCCCACCTTTCTCCTAAAGAAAGATCAGGAATCAGAGAGGTTCTGGTTTTACTGCTGGATAACTGAGCAATACCAGTAGGAAAAGAAATACTTCTTTAAATCACTCTAGACTTCATGAGGTAATCCACTCATGCTCTCCTTGTAGATCAGGTCACTGTTAAGGCCCTTTAGCATTAGCCCTTAGTGGACCCTCTGAGCTATTCTTTCACCAGAAACCTCAACACACTTAATTCTTCTCTTTTCATGAGTCTAAAACTCTGTCTAAACCTGGGTCAAATTTAGAACTCATCCTGTGACAGGAGAACCAAACAAAAGTACCGTTGCTGTCAATAAAATGTTATTTTAATCTCAAGACTCCAAAACAAATAAAGCAACAAAATAAAACCAAAAAAACCTGGGCATGGTGGCACACTCCCGTAATACCAGCACCATCAGAGGATAAGGCAGAATTGCCCGGGCAATTTAGTGACCTAGCAAGACTTTGTTTCAGGAACACAAAACAAAACAAAACACAAAAATACAATGTAGGGGAGTAGCTCAGTAGGAAGGCACTGGTTTCATTCCCAGTACTACAGTGCCACAATAAAACAAAAGTAAATAAAAATTAAAAATTTCAATCCCAATTGTCAGTCCTCCTCCCTTTGTTATTGCTTTATTTAGCTCCTATCTGTTTTTCGGTAACTTTTCCATATTCACGCTGCTCCTTAACCTATTTTGTATTACTTGTCTCATGAAGACCTCAGATTCTTACTAAGGCTTCAAACTGCATGTGTCAGTGCACATCCATAATCACTGTTCCTTGGGAGGTTTAGGCAGGAAGATTTCAACTTTTAAACTATTTAGCGAATTCGCTATTTAGTAAAGTCAAGCGTCAGCATTCAGGGGTGCAATGCCCAGGGTTCAGTCCTCAATATACTGAAGGAAGGTACTGTGAGAGAATTGTCAATGCCTGCTTTTTTGCTTTTCCACAAATCTGCTTTCTATTAATTACTCAGTGCACAGTAACCTTCCAACTTCATCCCTTTCTTAAAAAATTATTCTGATAACGATCAATGATTATTTGATAATTACCAAATCCATTGGATAATTCTCAGTCCTGGTCTCACTAAAGCTCTCTGCTTTATGTGACAGCATTGGCCACGCATTTCTTAAAACTATGTCTTCTTTTGGCTTAAATGGTGTCAACGTTCTGGTTTGCTTTGACCTCCCTGGCATTTTCTGCATAGTTTCATTCACTGAATCCTCTTTCTTGTCCCATCCATAAATGCTGGTGTTCCCGGAGAATTTTTCCTCTCTTGGTCCTCCTTACATGTTATGTCCTGGTTGAGCTCATCCATTATTATTGCTTGCATTGTCTATCAAATAATGACTCTTAAAGTTTGTCTGATTATTCTTTTTATCTCTCCCTGTGCACCCCCTAGACATCTGCAATCCAGTGTGTTGAAAACTAAACATGTTACCTTTGTGTGGCATCTGTTCTTTATCTTGAATGTGCTTTCTGACAGTGATACATCAGTTTAGGAATCTGTGCTACAAATACCAGTATAATCTTTGATTCTTTCCATTCAAACAGAGACTAATTCCTGTTTTATTTTTATTTAAAATTTTAAATAAAATAAAATTTTATTTAAAATTCTGTTTTACGTCTACAGACACTTTTTTGGTTTGTATCTCATTTCTTTGATATACTACAGCAGTAAGTGTCTTCCACTGGTATATTTGCCTCCTGTTTGACTTTTTTTCATTGTTAACATGAGTTAGATGAATAGAATTATTTATCCTGAACATAAATTTCACTGTTAATTTCTTATACACGTCAGATCAAGGTTTCCATTGCTTCTATGATTAAGTCTTAGCAAGCTCCTTACCAAGGCTTTCTGTGAGTTTTGATTTCTATGCAATCTTTCAGGTTTTCTCCAACCCTTTTAGGTTCTTCCTTCAGTCCAACTTATCTTCTCCCCAGAATTGGCCCTTTGACCTACAATACTTTTAAAGTAACTTTCCTAAAAATATCATTCTGTTTTATGATTCTATACTTTTGCTGCCTTTTCTCTTTCAAAACTATTTATGTTTTCTAGGGCAGAGTTAGTGGCTCTTCCAGGTGTTTCCTGCTCAGATTCTTCTAGGAAGTAGTTATATTCCACTAAAATTATCAGTATATCTCCCTTCCAGATCACTAATTGCTTTAGGGCAAAGATTAAAGTGTATTATTTATTTTTCCCCATTGTAAATCCAGGAGAATAACTGGAATCATTAGTGGGTTTCAACCGATGCCTTTGTACTTAAACTGAAACTAATGATTCCAATTGAGCAACATGACAGAGAATTCACATAATAATAAGTTGATAAAGACCAGGAAAAAAAAAAAGAAGGAACCTTTGCCATTTATTGCCTAGAAGTTTCTCCTTAGTTTCCTGGGTGTAAGCTAGGGAGAGAGTGGGGATAAGGAAATAATGTATTATAGCTGGTTTTCTGGGCTATTCAGCAATACAGTTCATGCAATTCTGGTTAATCCCAATGCTCCCAAGTATTCTTCTTTTAGACTGTGAAGCCTTTTTAAAACCTTCATTACTAGTCAGTCTACCTTTCTGCAGCTGAGACTTACAGTCTCTCTTCTGTGTTGACATAAAATCCTTGACATGACACATACCCAACATCTCTCAAGGAAAGCCAACATAGTAACTGTCATGGAGATGCAATCAGTCGAGGACATTATGATGTCTCAAGTGGTTCCATATCCTAATATTAACCAGACTGAAATCTGTTTAGATCTTGAAATTAGTCAAAATTGGACTCATTCAGACCCAGAAGAGCATCTGTTTTCAAGGATGCAGCTGCTGCATTTTCAATGGCAATGTACTGTGACTTCTTTAATTGAACTCAATATGAGGATGTCCTTGTGCATCTGCAATATTATCTGAAACTGTTGTAATATTAGCTTAGACTAGTATCAGCTGTCATGAAAATGATAAATTGAAAAGGGAAAGATAGTTATCACGGCAAGAAAAGTAAGGTTAAACCCATGAACTCAAAGTTTTCAGAAGATAGAAAAAGATACTGTAGAATAATCCCATGAGACATATTCACTGGAAACATTTTAGGAGATCCAATTTTGGTACATTAATTATTTCTGAATTCTCTTCTTATTTGTATGGGGGTGACAGGCACCACATAATGATCTCTGCTCTAACCTGGAATAAAATTATTTGAATTGGAGTTTTCCATTTTCCTCTTTAGAAAATTGTAACACTGGCATCTTCCTAGCTTCTACAGCAATGTTATTAGGTCTTATAAATATATTTTGAGATCATTGGATGTTGCTTCCAGCCTGCATTAAAAAAAAATAAAATTAAGAATGCTAATGAGGTCTGTGGCATTAAGAATTCATGCGACTTACAGAGTCAGCAGGGAGAGCAACAGTAGCCCCTCTAGCCTGTGGGACATAACACTAATTTTGTCAGAAAGGAGCATTGTTGTGGGTGTATAATACGTTTATTCTTTAGAATATTTCTATTGATGAATTATTAATTTTAATTCTATGAGTTTTATTATATTAAACAATGAGTACTTAATAGCAAAAATATCAAAGAAATAAAGAATTAAATTTTTAATATTTAATAAGCTTATAAAAAGCATCAAAACTTTCAACATTGAACTTTTTGGTTTACAAAATCTAAAAAATAACAACAAATAAATTCTTGTACGGACTACAATGAAACACCAACAGAACTCTATAAAAGAAATCATTACATCAACAACCACACCTAAGGCAATCTTCACACATGACAACAGCACATTCCAGATGTACATGTTGCTTATGCTGACAGTTTGTTTTGCTTTCCTGAGCTTTTTGTAGGATATACTTGACATTTTAGTGGTCTTGCTGTCTTCTCAGGAGGTACTTATTACACAATATACTGTGTAGTTAACAGGAACATAAAATATAAATAAAATAAAGTATTAAATTCTTAATATGTATTGTGCCTTTAGAATAAAATCAACACTTTCATATCAGCTGTGTACTTGCTTATGAAATCTAAAAATAACATCAAAAATAAAAAACATATGAATTACAAAGAAAATACCAATAGAATTCTATAATAGAATTCTGTAATAACCTTTGCTTCAATTTTCACACCCAGTGCAGTCTTCACATATGACACCTGCATGTTCTATGAACATGTTTTGCTTACACTGACATGTTCTTCACTTTCACTGACACCGTATGTGCTTAGCTTTGTTTCCCAGTATGCAGGCCATTTTTGTTACTTCTCTTGTCTTCTTTTGTTGGAAGCTTCCCACTATTTTGTACAATGGGCACTGAGCAGGAAAGTAAGAAACCAGTAAAATATCAAATATGTAATGAGTGCTTAAAATAGATGTTTTCATATCAGCTGTGTACCTGCTTATGAAACCTAAAAGATAGCATCAGAAATAAATATCTACATGAACTACAGTGTAAATGCAAACGAAAACCTACCACAGAAATAATCTTTACTTCAGCTGTCACTCTCAAGGCAGTCTTCACATGTCAAATGCATGTTCCATGCACATGTCTTGCTTATACTGACTGTACATGTGCTTACTTTCCTTTCCTATGTGGCATAGTGTACTTGTCACCTCTCCTTGTCTTCCTGTTTTGTCAGCAGCTTCCTACTATATGATACCATGTGCACTTAGCAGGAAACTATGAAATCAATAAAATATCAAATATGTAGCAAGTGCTTAGAATAGACCACATTTAGTTATCACCTATGTACCTGCTTATAAAACCTAAAGATAACATTAGAAACAAAGACCTTTGTAAACTACAATGTAAATAAAACAAAATACCACCAACAGAAATATTCTTTGTTTCAACAGTCACATTCAAGACAGTCTTCACACATGAAAATTGCATGTTACATATTTAAGTATCACTTATATTGGTAACATGTATGTTTTGTTTCCCTGTCCTTTCTTGTATGGCATAGATGACATCTTTTTGGTTTTTCTGCTGTTGTAGTAGGTCTTTGGGATGCTGCCTTGTTGAACTTGCCTGTTCAACTGTCAGCTCACAAGCATGCTCCATAATTGTTTTGTGTAATTCACTGGGCAGAATATTTTGTTTTTCTTCTGCTATAAATGATGTCTTATGAGTCTCAGTCCCAATTCTTTTAAGAAAACTTCTCCATGGTATTTCGCACTAATTATTTTCTTTGTAAACTATCAAACTGTTTATGCCACACATGTTTAAGATGAGGTAAAACACAACTATTGGACAATGCTTTGTGTTTCCATTGACATCATAGCTGCTGCACAATTTATCAACAACATCTACTCTGCTTTTGGTTTTGTCGCAGAAAGGTACCATCTCAGGCTTCTGTTTTGTTGAGGTTTCCCTATTAATATTCTCATCATGATGCAATGTTGAATTCAACATACCTGTCTGTTTTTCTTTGCATGTATAGTGTGAAGCCAGTGTTACATGTTTCTGAAATCCAAAGATTGTATTATACAATTCTGATTTGAAATTGCAAAACTTCATTAGGAATTTCTGCTTTGTTCCTGTGTACAGTTCTGAAGCTGGTCAACTTATGGTCTGTTAGCAAATTTAATGTCAACTGGAAACTGGTAAGCCAATTGTCAAATGTCCCATTCTGATTAGTTTGGGAGATGGGAGCAACAATTTTGTTTATTACTATATGAATAAATATAGTAATAAAGGACCTGGTAGCTGAGTTCCATGATAAATATCTAAATTGAAAGCATAATAAATCCTTGCACCTAAAAGGGCATAAATTGTTATGCCATATTTTATTCAAGGTCTCAGTTCAAGTTTACTAGACACTATAAAAGGTCAATGAATGAATGGGCTTGGCCTGGCTACTGGTACATTATACGTTATCAGATGGTCTACCCCACAGTTAGCTCATGCTATTACCACTAGTAGAAAAAAGATGGTTTCCTCAACTCCTGTAGGAAAGGCATGCATTGCCTCACACCATATTTTATATTTAAAGCATGAAAAAAGTACAAAAGAGCTTTTGTTCTCATGGATCAATGCTCACTTTTGCTTGGAGAAAAACTCTGCTCTTCTGAAAATCAGGCTTGATAGTATTGCTGCCATGTTTCCACTCAGCTGATGTTTATTAGCAAACTAAAGGCTTGAACATGTCTCAAAGTCTCATCCACTGAGCAGCCACAGAAAGGTTGTTTACTGTGATCTGAAGGATACTCTTATCATGAATGATAAAGAGATATCTGAATGATATGCCTGTATCAGTCTTTAAACACTATAATCCTGAGCAAGAATGTGCTTAGGATCTGAGGCCAAGGGAATGTTTGTAGGCCTCAATCTTCCTTGTTTCTTGGATGTGTGATCCATACAAGATGACAGAAATGAGAATTCATAGAAGCACCAATCACTTGGCAGTTAAGTTTCTTAAATTCTTCTGCCCTGTCCCTGAGAGCAAAGGGCACATAAAGTTGAAAGGGTAAAAGAAAAACACAACATATTTTCCTTTGCAAGCAGACAGGCTAATATCGGGTACAACAGCTATGGCTTTAAAGTTGGGGGTATCATGCCCACTTATGGCATTTCCTGAAGACATCTTGCTATTAGCAGTTCCCATGCAGGGATTTCTCAATCACAGACCATCCATACAGGGAGGAAGACAATGCTTATGCTATATTGTGAAGGTATTTTTTTTTGCATATATTGCCTGAAGTGACAAAAACCATGCTGCGGGATATTCATCAACAGTCATGTTTCAGATGGCATGTAAATTGTTTGATAATTACCCAGAAATCTCTCAAACAATGATCAGATAGCAGCCAGATCATCACTTCTTTTCTTTTTTGGCTGGGATTTTTTATCACCAGGCAATTTTGAAGGAAATAAAATCTCAGTGTCATTGTTATTCTACAAACATTAAGTCCATATCTACTGCTTTTCCATAACTCTTTTACATTCCTGTGATTACCATGAGAAAGCCCTCCTAAGTATTGCAGACCTGTGAATGCTTTCAGTTCAGATAATGAGGTATCATAATGAATACATTTTTGAGTGTGGTTATTGGTGCATATAGAACACTGTACTTGTACTTTAGCATTTGTGTATTTCACAACATATTGTAGCATGTTGTCTATTACAAACAACTTCCAACATTGAATGGTAGTGCTGACCTTCAGTCCAATAGGTTTTACGCCTACCAAGATCCTCACCACACTTTCAGACATAGTTCCCTTTGCTTATGTGACCATTTTGTACCATTTTGACTAGTCAAATATGTATTCATATTGCTGTTTTCTTCATCATCTGAATCAAGTAGGTTTTGCATTCCCTGTGTCTGTATCAGTCAACTCTTGCTCCATTTCACTGTCACAGGAACTTTGGCTCACATAACCAATATCAAAGTCATTTTCATTTTCATCATCCAGGCATGAGTAATTTTATGATTCACTTTTGACCTCCAAAATTTGGAAACCTGGTTTTCCATGAGCCATTATACTAAATTGGGCTACTTCCACCAGAAAAATCAAAAGAAAACTTTTTCTAAAACAAATATTAAATGTACAGAAATTTAGCAATGAGCATTTCATTGATAGAACTCACCTGGTGCTGCTTTCAATCTCCTGTACAAACCTTGCCATTTGTCTGCCAAATGGGTGAATGCACAGATAGGATTTTGCTTTTCCAAGTACAGCTACTGTGAGTCACATCCATACCCCATTATGATACAATACATGCTTTCATAACACAACAGTAGTGTGGATGTGTTTTACCCCCTGTGATCTTCAGGTAAAAATATACAAAACCTGTTAGATGGGGGATTAGGGTAAAAATTTCAGTTTGACACTTTTGCATACATGCACACCACCATGCTGTTTGTTAAACCAGGTGGGTAAATACAACGATTGCTTCCTGTATCTCCCAGGTGCAGCTGTGAGATGCACAGCTGGTTACCATTATGCTAAAGTACAAATTTAAAGTAGAAAAGTATGGGAAGGGCTGTTGTAAACCAATGTTATGCCTTACTGGCTAGCAACTCTTTTTCTCTCCCTTAAAGCCGATGGGATATCCTACTAACAAGTCAGCATCAGATATAGTACCACAGCTCCAAGACAGAACTTTAATGACAGCTAGTTTTCATAACTGTTCAGTGTTCATAATTGCTTTGTGCTATCATTCCTACTTTTTATTGTTTACCTTGAATTATTAGCAAATTACACAGGCTAACCTCTCATCCACACCTTAGTGCTCTATATATTTCAGACATCTGATTAAGTGTTTGTTAGTACAGCTTACCCATTTGTGAAACCTAGTGGCTTCTGCTAAGTATATGTGATGTTCACTAGATAAAGTATCTCCTATATTATTATTATTAACATCTAATTTGAATTTTCTTAGGATAAAGATGTTTGCTCCTTAGTTGCTGTAAAGTTTTTTGGTAACTCTTTCTGATTATTGTCTTTCCTTAGACACACCATCCAATACTTGGCTACTTTTCTGCAATAGACTTCAGTTTCTGTCACTATGCCAGTTCATTTGTTTAGCTGGTTTTTCCCATTTTCCAAACCATCTCCAACCTAGTTTTGAGGGTTTTTTGCTATGTTTCCACATAAAACATTTCTTTGGAAATTTCTCATTGTTTTACATCCTATTTTATAAACAATAGTTCTTCTATCCCAAAATAATTAGTAACTGGATTTGAACTAACCAAGTCAATTGATTGAGAAACAACATGTAGACTGACACTGTTCAATGAAATTCTGATTTCAAAGGATGGGGACATAGTCAATATGATTTCAATCAGTGCCTCCTTCTCCATATATTATCCTAGAAATATAACCTACTCTATATTAAGATATAGCTGCTGACCTATGAATTCTTTTATGTCTAAATCATCATGCAGTAAGAACTCCCAGACTTTTCATTGTTATCCCTGGATGGGAGCTCTCTTTTGTCCACTTTTATAGGTGATGAAGGGCAAGTAGGAGAGACTTTAAAAAGTTGTGGTGGCAGAGGTAAAAGAAACATTATCAGAAAGTAAAAAGGAGTATGGAAACTGGAGGGTAAGCTGAAGGCATATTATTTTATTTGTTTTTCTAAGTCCTATTCACGTGACAATATATTTAAGTTAAAAACATGCTCTCTGTGAATATGGAGCAAACATTTTACATATGAGTATAGGAGGTGGAGACCTTTCTTTTCTATTACATCATGATGTGCTAAATCTCTTCTATCATTCATAAGATGATGGACAACATAACTTGTAAGAATTCTATAGAATATTTCTTTTGAAAGACACACATTTCCCTAACTGCAGACAGTAACTTTTGGGGTAAGGGAGACTATGCCAGTCCCACTCACTGTGCAGCTTAATGTCTGAAAGGTTCAATAATTGTTATTTGAAACTATACTGTTATAAGTCCCTCATTACCCCCAAAAGACTAAGGGCTAAACTCTTAGAAAGCACTTTCACTTCATTTTAAGAATGGTGTTTAATTTTCAACTCTTTCCCTGCTGCTTCCCAGAATATAATTTATCCTCTTACTTGTTATTAATTCTAGAAGAAATTTCTTAACAGCTCTAAGCCTTGTTTTTCTCATATGCACAACTCAGAGAGCTGCTGTGTGGACCAAAAGGGGGGAATTTGGTATCTAGCACTGTGCCCACCTGGCCCTATCTTTGAAATACTAGTCACTCTCCTATGGATTTAGAACCTTTCATTTTGCACTATATTTACCACAGTATCTCTAGTAGACTGAAATCAGTGTGGACAAATACAGAAACTTGTTTTCCCTGGTGTCTCTTATTGTGCATAGCTGCTTCTGCTTATACTCAGCAGACTGCTGATAATGCTTGCTGAATTTAACTTTCAAGTTAAGGACAAGTCAAAGAGTTTTATATTCATTTTTAAAAATTATACCTCCATAATGCTTTTATCCTAATGCCTTCCAAATAGTTCATTAGCCTGGAATATTATCTTTTTTTTCAGGCTAAGAAACTGTCTGAGTCTTCGACACTAAAGAATTATTCCAAATATTTAACTGTATAGAAAGAACCTAAGAATTTCATGTAAGGCCGATTCTTAAGAGCATAACAAAAAATAAAAGATAAGTTAAAAATGGATATTCATTCCCTTAGGCTACCTTGGGATAAGAAGCCAATTCTGAGCCAACAGTATACATATCGTGCAGCTCAGTGGAGAGACAATCTCATCTAGTTAACTCACGAAATAGTGCTCAATGGTACAAGTATACCCAGGTTCTCTGGGCATTTAGCTTTATCACATACACATGATCTTTATACCTTGCGATTGATAACGCAGAACCCAGTCTCTTCTAGTCCTGGGAAGAAACATTAAGATTGATTTTTTTTCCCCTTTATTTCAAATAATCCTCCCAGAGGCTTTGTAAGAACCTCATCATCTACTAAAAAGGCATGTAGTGTGGCCAATTCAGCTCCTGGTAGATATGAAAGAGAAATGAGGGGGGAAAGCTAATGAACATCTCCAGTCCTTCTGCTGAAAAGCACTATTGTGAAGTTATATTAGATTTCCATGGATTTTGTAAGCCTTTTGTATTTCTGTAAAATCCCACATTAAAGAACATCTTAAAGTGTGAACAAATACTAAACCAGAAATTGTAAGCGAATAAGTGACATGGATTTAGGTTGTAAGATAATTCTGAGGTAAAAATATTATAAGGCAGAGAGAGAGAACATTTGTCTGTGTTCAAGTAGGATCCTACTAGCTTTAACATTTGTAAACTTTCCAAAGAGCCTTAGGGGATGGCTTATTCACTGAGTAAATGAGAATCATTAGGTTCATTTACAAATGATAAAACTGAAGCAAACAGCAGTAAAGCATCGTTCCTGTTCCCGGTATGGCACAGCAAGGAAGTATCCACAAATGGGGAACCGAACTTAGTAAGTCAACTGAAAGTGTGACATGAAATCCCTCTTCAATTTACCTTTTACCACCTGCCTTTTTTTCATGCAATTTCTTTTTCAGGCAGTTGTATTACCAATGAATTTAGGTTTGAAGTGAGAAATAATCATTACTTTGTTGACTTCAAGTACAACCTCACTTTTGTTTCCCAATGTACCTGTGGGTTTCTGGGACCAGAAAATATCACTTATAATGAGTGGGAAGGTGCTCTTTGGAGGCAGAGAGATCCAAGATCAAACTCTGATTTTCTCTCACACATTTACATAATGGATTCTCTACCTGTAAGAGAAAGATCATCATACCTACCTCTCTGAATTCTGATGATTACATGAGAAAATCTACAAAAAAGTAGGACATTTGACATACACATGCTTGCAACAGGGCAATTACTATTTCTACCACTGTTACTATTATTATTTATTCAATAAAAATGTGTTAAATGAATATGTAACAAAAACCCACTATCCGTATTTATGTAGAAATTGGAGCAATTAGGTTTGCTTTATACATTTGGTACTGGGGATTGAACTCACAACATCGCACTTGCCAGGCAGTTTCTTATGCTGCTGAGCTAAATCCCTGGCCTGCTTTATACATCTGATAGCAAAACCTGAGAGTAGCTCTGACTGCAGAAAAAAAACAAGCAGAAGCCTAAAAGCTTGGCAACCTTATTCTTATTTCTGTGTGGCCAGCAACATACAACTGATTTATCTGGAGATAAGAGCTGGCCCTGCAAACAGGCAAGGACCATCATTGTGCCAGCAGGCACAAACCATCACTGTGACTAGCTATGTGGTTGGTATGGCTCTTTTGAAGCATGCTGAAAATAAGAAATACAAAGAGAATTAACTTGCCGACACACAGTGCAGAATTTGTAGGTGTAAATCTGTTTAAAACAATTTCTCCTCAGTAAACACAAATGGAGCCACTTCTCCAGTATGTGGTAAAGGTAACAGTTAAATACTTCTCCTCTAATCTCTCTTGTGTCAGATATTCCCTGTGTAGGCTAAGTTGATGTGCTGGTACCCACACACATATTGACTAATGCTTTATGAAGTTTAATAATGTATAGCCATATTTCTGTCTTTATGCATTAGTAACACATGAATACTATTCGCACATTCATTCTAGTTTTGCCATATAATCCTTGGAATAATTAACAGTTCATATAGATACTTCCAGAAGAAACTTTCCTAAAAAGCAAAACATTGCTAATTTGTCCCTGTAACCCTGAAAAAAAGTGATCATTTATTTATGAGCTGATTACAGGATATTGCCTAAAAATGTAAATAACTTTTTCTAAGTAAAACAATATGGCTAATCTCATATGAAGTACGAATCAAATTTCCCTATCTACAACATTTTTAATTGATTACTATTTCTTTTGGAATGGCCCCCAAGCAGTAGATAAATTCTGATTCAACCACTCACTAACTGAATAATGTTAGGCAAATTATTAAACTTGTGAACCAGAGAGACAATATTTTTAGCCTCAGATGGTCATAGGAAGGACAATGATAAACACATAGTAAAGGCTCAACAAATCAAAATTATTACTTCTCAACCTCCTAATAAGAACCCTAGAGCAGTGAATTTTCTAGACTTAACCTGTTTTCAGGACTAATGATCAGAAGGAAATGATATATAAGCACTAAGATATTTATGTTGTATAAAATATGACACTTTGAATTTAAGGCATCACAAAACACAAGCAATATACAAACCAATGAAGATATGCAGGAGGAAAAAAGAATTAAGGGTAGCAGGTTTGAATTTTATCTTTTTATGTATAAAAAATGGAAGAACGACTTTCTTCAGGGTTGTACAGATGGTACTTCAGGCAGGCATGTGGTCATGGTAGTTTGAGAAAAAGCAAGAAATGATGATCAGAAGCAACTCAGGAAGAGGTAACAGTGTTCTTTATATTATTTTGAGGAGAAGGACCCTCAGGATCATTCCTTTACCAATGAAAGAATACTGTGAATCTTACTGCTTTAGCAAAGTAAACTTAGGAGTTACTTTAGGAATTCAAAAGAACAAAGCCTTGAAAGTGTTCATATATTTACAAGATTAGGTCTGCCTTATACAAACATGACCTGAAAGGTCACACTTATATTTGTACTTTGAATCAGCACTTACTTCATGACCGCAGTTTACTTCCTTTCTGCCAAAGGCATGATGAGAAGAGGGGAAAAAGAATACTCATGGGTGTGATTCCATGTGGTTTAGATAAGGGAGTAATGATTATGAATTTAAATAGCAATTACTGGCTTTATGCAGTTTTGACCTGAAATGATAGAAACTGTCACTGGAAGAGACAGATATTGGGCTGTAAATTATTTTAATATGCACATAAAGACATCGACAAATCAGGTCTTCTATTAAGGTTTAAAACAGCTGAATCAGGATTATTTGGGAAAGATGCATGGCTCATTATTTTATTTGCTTTCTTAAAAATGTTACCCTTCATATTACCCTAGACTAAATTAACTGTACAAAGGGAAGGGAAAACACCCTTGTGTCCTTGTCTGTTGTCATCACAGCATTCTCCCCAGCTGCTTTCCTGGAAACAGAGGAACATGTTTTAACCTCCTGCCTGCCAGGCTTGGGGTTTGCACTGTGCTACAGAGTGGCACTTCCAAAAGATGCACAGAAAGGAGAAAGTATTCTCATGCAATGGCAGGAAGATACTTAGGCAGCTGGGAAGCTGCCATGAGAGGTTCTGCAAACAGCTGCTTCTTTGCTACAGGTAGATGAAGCCATGGGGTTCTTTTTCCTGACTTTTCTGAAAGCTAGCAGCCACTTTTCTTGTTTTCTGCTTCTTTCCAACTGTTTTCTAAGCCTTTATGTGATTTTTAAAACTTCTACTTCACTGTATTAAATTGTAATTTTTTTTTTTAACTTCTGGTTTCTGTGCTCCTTGAAAAGGGACTCTCCTTTCTGTGGAACACTGTAAGCTCCAAGGCAAAGGTTGTCAGAAGGGGCTCTTCAGACTTCTACCTCCCTTCCTCTACCTTTTGCCTTTCCTCACTTTACTTTCTATGTGATTATTTAGCAGAGCGATGCTGCTGGAAAAATGGTTTCTGCTGCTGAAAAAAGAAAAGAAAAAAGAAGGTGTTTATAAACAAAATACTTGGTCACAAACGAGCAAGTGTCCACTGAATTCCATGTTCCAGCTGACAACAAGGAAGGGAAAAGTCAAACATTTAAATTTATGGAATAACTTCTATAGCCTGAGGATGAGTGGTGGGAAAATTGTATATTCAATAATATTTATTTGGAAGCAAGTAAACTGCTTCTCCTTTTTCCTTATCATTTTAGTTATATGTTCTCTAGTGTTTTGTCTTTTTTGCATTTACTGAGTACTTAATGAATTACAAGTTGCTCTTATTCTCAAAAACACATTCCAAGATTTTATTCCAAAGTAAATGCAGTGTTTCTTTCAGAAAATGTTCCACAGAACCATTTTGGTTTCTAATTTTTCAGAAAATTGTGTCATGGGCTTCTCTACTATTATATAAATAAATCCCAGGTTAAAGGTGAAGACTTTAATGAGCACCTAGGTTGATCTCATATCTTAGCTATTGTGAATACTACTGCAGTAAATGGGTATGACTATTTGATGTGCTAACTTCATTTCCTTTAATTATATATCCAGAAATGGGGTAGCTGGATCACATGGAAGATCTGTTTTTATTTTTTCGAAAACATTTATGTTGGCCAAGCAGATAGAGAATGTAGTATTTAAACACAATGAAGTACCTAGCTATAAAGAATAAAATTTTATTTGTAGAAAAATAGAACTAGAGGACACTAGGTTAAATGAAATCTCCAGGAACAGAAAAACAAATATCACATGTTTACTTTCATATGTGGAAACTAAAAAATTCAATCTGAATGTAGAATAGTGTTTACTAAAGGCTGGACACTGTGGACTGGGGGAGCAGGGATAGACATAGGTTAAATAACAGGTACCAACCTACAGCTGGATAGAAAGAATAAGTTCTAATGTTCCAGAGCACATTAAGGTGACTGACTATAATTCATAATAATCTGGTACACATTTTACAAAGATCTGGAAGAAAAGCTTAAAGGCTTCAAATATAAATAAATAAATAAGGAATGGAAATTGTTGTTATCCTGATTTAATCATTATATGCTTGAATACACGTGTTGAAATGTTACACTATTAATATATACAGTTGTTACATTTAATTAAGAAAGATGTAAACCTCAACAAAACAGACTTCTTAGCAAAATCACTCAATTTGGATTTGCTTTCAATAATTCTATAAAAGATTCAGTTTAACATTGAATGAATTTCCCAAACTCTTTATGAACATACTAGTGGGTTACAACATCTATCCTTCATAGTTTAGAGTCCAAGGATAACAAACCTTTAAGAACTTTCAATGATAAATAGCTGCTGCAACACATGTGCCATAGGTTTATCACCACTAGGTTAGACCATCAGCCCTTTGGCAAATGATTAAAGGCATGAAATTAAAAATCAAAAGTGATCAAGATATCATATATTACCCAACAATGAATGTGATTATAATGTATCTGAAAACTAAAATGCAGTAGCAATAATGCATAAAATTACCTTCTATATGCTTGTATAACGTATATATGAAACATACATGAATTTCATGTTAAGATCTGGGTACCATTTCCAGCATATCTCATTATGTATATGAAATATTCTAAAATTAAAAAGAAAACTCAGAATCTGAAATACTTCGACTCTCAAGCCTGTTATAGAAGGGATACTCAACCCATATTAGGTATACTTTGTTAAAACTAATGTATTGTAGTTAACTTTTATAGTGTAAACTTTCCTAGTCATGAATTACAGTTTTTCCTCAAATACACAGGGATTGGTTCCATGGACCTTCCATGAATAATAAAATTTGAGGATGCTCAAATCCATTAAATAAAATGATACAATATTTAGATATAACTTACATACATCCTCTAGTGAACTTAAAATCATATTTAGGTGGTTTCTAATCCCTTCAAAGCAAATGCTATATAAATAGTCTGTAACTATATTTTTTAGGGAGTAATGACAGGAAAAAGTCTGCACATGTTCAGTATGGAAGCAATTTTTTTCTCCTGAATATTACTGAATCCAGATGCAGAGCCTGAGTACATGGTGGGCTGATTGTACTCTCTTACAGCAGCAACAAACATACTTGAAAAGTCTTCGCTACCTGTTACTCATTTTATTTTATTTTATTTTTTGTCTTTTTTGAGACAGGGTCTCACCATGCAGTTGAGGCAGGCCTTGGGATCACTTTTCAGCCCAGGCTGGCTTCAGACTTGGAAGATTCTCCTGTTTCAGCCTCCTGAGTGCTGGGATTACAGAAGTGCACTACCATACCTGGCTCATCACTCATTTCAATATATTAGGTTCTTATCTATTTATTTGTTCCAAAAATAATTCCTCCTCAATATATATCCCAAAGTTTGACTAGAAAAATTATTCTAAAATCCCTTCTGATCATGTATCTTATGTTTACAATCTTCTTTCAGCATCTTGGCATTGTTCTCCAATTAGAATCTCAGCTGAGCCTTGTGCACATCTCTAGCTTCACGGTTGTTTCCCTAGAGTGAGCCCATATATGAATTATCACTGGAGTGAGTCTTATGAATGCATGAATCATCCCGACCTCATCATAGTTTCTTTCCCTTGGTAGCCTTTTCTTTCGTTTATGTGGTTCAGCCTCTGTAATACAACCTTCCATCTCTTCTTTGCCTAGACAATTAGTATTTATCCTTGAAGACCAAATCAGAGGTCACTTCCTTGCTACTTATATTCCCCTAAAGCCATATACTTTAAAAAAACAATCCTATCAGATATGTATTTTCTCTATAATGGGCAAGTTACATTCTAGTGAAACTATTTTTAATTTGTCTTTTTCATAACTTAATAAACTGCTACAAGCAGAGAGGTGTTGTTTACCTGTCCCTGCAGCTCAGCACATAGTGGTACTGTTATTTGTTAAACTGAACTGACTTGAAACAAAGAATGAATGAATATCTTTCCTGATGGTCTCATAAAATAGTGCTTCCCTAGATTACTTTGTGTTTCATAAGTTCCAGAGGGCACATGACTTATGAATCCCTGTCCAGGCGTATAACCATCACGATTACCCAGCGGAGTTTGTATGCATTTGTGTTCTCAGTCAGGCTGCCTCCTTAGGATGGACACGGAATCAGCTGGCACCAGGGAACGTAACAGCAGAGTTAGAAGTCAAAGGCAAAATTAGAAAAGCCAAATTTCAGGATTTTCTCATTCTCTGCCACTCAAAGAACTCACAATATATAAAATTACAAAAAAATTCACAACATACAGAATGGAAATACTTAGGTTTTTACATTTTCAGTTTTGCCCTAAGCAACGTTTGTTTAAAGATAAGGATATAACAATTCCTATCACACTGTTTTCAGGATACATTTTGAACTTAGTGAAGCAATTCTGATATTTGAAGTTGGTTAACAAGTTATTACATTTGTTCTTATTAGGTAAGAAAAAAATGATTTAGACAAAAGTAAAGGACTTTTAAATCCAGAAAGAAGAAGAAATGTCTGAGAATCATCACCATAGATTTTGAGAAGAAATACACCTTTGCTTTTTACTTCTGATGAAGCACTGGTAAAAATTTCTCACTGCTGCAGTGTAAATCAGAAGCACAGTGGGTTTCCTGATGACTGCGATGAGAGGGACTGAAAGGACAGGCAAGCCAGACTGCGAAGAGGAGTAAGGCAGAGGAGGGAGCTCACTTCAGCTTAATGAAATGTAATATGGTTCTCAGATCACCCCAGTTCCACCACTGGTCAAATACAGGTATTTTTTATTCTTTAGTTTTCTCTCAATAAAATGAAAACAAAGATTCTGGCTTTCTATTTAGCTTTGAATGGGCCATGGCAACTAGGCAATGGAGGACTGCAGAGTAAGATACACATGTAAAGGAGCAGGGAAATTTTGCAGAGACTACTGCAGGAAGCTAAAGAGAAAGCTAGCAAACTTAAAAGTAGACGCAACTTCATGGCTCTCTTGGGGTCTCTGATTGCTAGTTTTGAGGAAGAAAGTGGTGATGCTCAATAAAGCTCAGAGAGTGATGCAAACTCATTTGAGATGAGCTGTGATAAGCAGGTCTGACCTCGGATCCATCAGCTCACTAACCACTAAGGACAGAGACAGTGCAGACTGCCACTGGAGATAAAGAGCCAGCTAAACACTCGATTAGTTTTTCATTTTGTGAATTAATGTCCTTCATGGATTGTGTACACTAACCACTAATGAATTGTCTCCTTCCAACTGCCTGGGGTACTCTTCACTGACTTCCCAAGACAGCATAAATTTTACAGGAAAATTAGCACTTTTAAGGAGGCAATCACTCCTTTAAAGAGATTTGTTTTCTACTAGTTTCTGCAAACATTCTGCCTTAAGAAAAACTGCCTCTTTATAAATTATCTACCCAATTTTTTCAATTACTTTTGTAAAAATTAAAGAGGCAAAAAAAAAAAAATCCTTCATAAAAATTTATCTATCCATCCACCCATTCATCCATCAATACATCTTATATAACAGCCCAGACACGAGCTGAATATTTATTCAAAAAATCAACAACTCTAAAACGAAATCAGTTTTCCATAACAATATCCATCTCTTCCAAGTTAGGTTTTTTCCCTCTGTTTGCCAAAGTGCTATATGTCTCTACTTCTGCAGAATTCAAACCTCTGATGCATGTACAAATTACGACACAAATGTATTCAAATTAAAATAAAATTATTGCAGAAAAAGACATTACCAATCCCCATCAAAATCTCTTGTTTTGTCAAAAAATATTAAAAAAACAAAGTCATCCCATTGCTCTTGCCACTTTCTGAAGAAGTTTCTGAAGTATTTTCGTGCCTTCAGTTGTGCTGCCATGGCTGCCTTGATGTTCTGAACAAATTTAAAATGCTTCCCTTTGATGATTATTTTGACTTTGGAGAAGAGCCAGAAGTTGCACAGTATCAGATCAGTGAATGAGGCAGATGAGGACACACTAATGTTTTTATGAGTTTGACTTTCTGTGGGGTGGTGACTGGCAGGAGCACTCATTGCATTTTTGATCGTACTGTATAAAGACACTCAGAAAAGAATACTTCCAGAACTGCTTCACAAAATGTCAAGAACAATGGGATAAGTATTGTCAAGAGTGATATTCAAATTGAAGAGTATTCTGAGGGGGATTAATGGCAATGTGTCTTTGTAATAACTTTTTAAAATTTAGACATTCACTGTATGTTTTGATCAGTCCTTGTAATGGTATTTCATTTCTCTGGGACCTAGGATCTCTGTATCTTACAAAGGATTGCATGCTTAAGATTAAGGGTCTCTTTTTTAGCCTCTAACAAGCTTTTCTTTGGGCTTTTCACCCAGAAGACATTTCTTAAAGATGCAGTAGTAATTTGGGAATCACGTAAGATCTGAGGAGAAATCAGTCCATGCGGAAGAGGATGGTGAGTCTGGGAAAGGTCATTTGGAAATGAGTGCCTGGTAGTGGCTGTTTGCTGTATGGTTATTTTGAACAAATAAAACCCAGACTGATACAACTAAGTGTAAAAGCCTGAGAAAAAATATGCATTGATTTTTTTCAATTGGGCTGGCTTTCTTTTTTTAATATAAAAAGTTCTGATCTAACAAAAAGAACTAGTCAAGAAGCCGGGAGGTCTGAGTTCTATGTTTGGGTCTTTCGTTGATTTTTCTATGAGGGGTTGGGATTTATTTGCTTCCCCAAAGATTTATATACTGCCTATTTTCCTAAGAACTTGAAGTTCTTTCTCATATATTACTTCTTATTGGCCTTGCAGGTTTTAATTAAAAAGATTTCACAGGGGCATACATACATAATAAAAACATTCTCATAAAATATATAAGACAAGTTCCTATTTCTATACTTAACATTCTTAACATTCATCTTTTCAAGATGAACTACCTATTTATTCTTCTCTCTACAGTCTTTAATATTTCCTAGGTAACTGTGTTAAAAATAAAACAAAAACCTCTGTACTGATTTAACTCATTTTTTATATAGACAGAGGCCTCAGGAGGCTGTAGGCCCCAAAGCAGCCAAGACTATGTACTTGCTGTTCACCTTTGAATCCCTCTGGCCTGATACAGTCCTGGGCATAAACGGGCTGAATGCCTGAAGTAACAATAAATGAACAGTATCATTTTTACTGTTCCCTTTATGGGAGTTCTCATCTTCCTTTTTGACAGTGTAGTGTCAGGGAATATTTTCTAATGATTTAAGTGTAAAACTAGTCTCTTCCCCAAATCCTTGACCCTACATGTCTCACTGGGGCTCTGGTGCCCACAACATCTGGCATTTGGTTACTTTCCTTTCACTCTTGGCCTTATTCATCAGAAATACCCCCGAGTGCTGCATTTCTTTTGACCTTGGGCTGTCTCCAGTCTACAGAAAAGATCTTAAGGGCTTGAAATTCCTGTTTTCCACAGTGGAATATATTTTCTAGTTTTTATAACAATAGTACTTAAGTAAGGCTACTGGTTTTATTGTTGGCCAATTAGCATTAATTAAACAGTATATATGCTAAAATGTTCATGTTTTCCTTTTAAATGTATGAGCAGTTTGACACCCTGAGCACTTTAAATATGGCTACCTTCTCTCTCCCCAAACAAAACAAAATAGGAACCCTAAAACCACCTTTTTGCGATACCTAATCTGGGGAAGCAAGAGTAGGCATTTATACAGTGAGAGGCTACCTGAAGCCATTAGTCAAGGGGAAGTCTATGAAGGTAGCTGCAGGCTGCTTGGGATCAACCCTGTTTATATAACGCTTGCCACCCCAGTATTGCAAAGGCATCCCTACATGAACAGCATGCAAAAACATATTGAAATCCTCTTCAGATCACAATACATCTGTTCTAAGAAGCTGAATGGGAGACGCCAGGGGAACATTAACTCAGAATTTCCTAACTTGAGTGCAATTAAAATCTCAGCCACAATGTGGAATTAATGTAGCCTTTTGCATTTTAAATACATATTATAATTAAATGACACCCATCTGTAGAATATGAGACTGCATTTTTATTGAGGATTTCAAATGATATAATCTGTTCCTATGAAGCATAAATGACTTGGTTCATGTTTCCAAAAACCTCAAATGAATTATATAGATCTGGCATAAGCACATGTGGTGACACTCAATTTTGCTTAAATTTAAATCTGTTTAACTTGTATGATAAGTGTTGTTTGTGTGAGAAGATTGAAATTGTGTATAACGAGTGATGGAAAATAAGAGCACAGTCCTTTAAACGTTTTGAGTCGCATCTCAGCAGAGGCTGTTGAAGGGAATCAGAGGGTGAATGCAGCCCCTCTTTACCCTGCGAGAGCAAAACAGTGACAGTAATTCTCTCGAATGAATTTAATTTAGTGATACTATCCTCTAAGGTAAAGGTATGTTAATAGCCCAAACTCACTATACAGAGAGGACAGACACTTGGGAGTTGCATAATTAGTTAAGATAGAAAGATTTGGGTATATATAAAATTTCTCAGGAAAATGACTATACCAACCACAAAGGGAGAGAAAATGCATCATTTTGTATTTAGGACTGTTATTTAGTATATTTTTTTGATATGGTATTTCCACAGAAAATATAGGGGAAAGCTCCAGACAAGAAGGAGATAACATGGGTTTTATGCAGGTCTGTCAGTGGCACTGTCTTAATGTGTGACCTCAGTAGGAGACATTAACTCATAGTTTTCTCATTCATAAGCTGCAAGAGGATAGCAAAATATATTAGGATTAGGAGTGTAGGTACCAGAATCACTACACTTTCCCCCCCAACTATTGAGAATTTAACTGAGGGCTTTTGCATTGAGTTATATCCCCAGTCACTTTTTTTTTTTAGACAAGGTCTCAGTAAAATTGTTCAAATACCGTGCAAGTTGTTAATCTTACTATGTCAACTTCATTGGATAAGAAGAGCCTAGAGGATTAATAAAGTATGCTCACGGGTGAGTCTTGTTGGGTTACAGAGGCATGGACTTGGATACTGTGCATGTTTCTGGTCCATTTCTCATTGGCACTGTTCCTCTGCTCTGCCTTTTGGCTTCCATGAGATGAGTAAGGTATTCCACCAAGCCCTTGCACCATGCTATTTCTGCCGTGGAATAAGCAGACTATGGACTTACCTCACCAGAAACTGTCAGTCAAAGAAATTTCTTCTGAAAGTTCTGAGCACTGGGTATTTTGTTTAATGACCAGAAAATGACTAATACAGATGCCCAGGCTGGGTTCAAACTTATGATCCTCCTTCTTCAGCCTCCTAGCATGCTGAAGTTATGGCATGTATCACCCCACCTGGCTAACTGCAGATTTAAATCCTGCACCCTCCAATCTCAGGATAAATTTCCTTATCTGAGAAATGGAGTACCCACTCCCTACCTCAAAGTTTGCTGTTGGAACCAGACAAGATGACACGTTAGCACATAGAATAGAGCCTGCCTCCTACCAGGTTGGTGTTTAATAACTGGCCCTGCAGTCAGAAGAGTGCATGGGAGGCATGCTGTTCTAGGTTGCCACCAGCTCTCTTAAGACTTCAGAAGTTATTCAAATTTTGAACTTTACTTTTGTTATTTGAAATAAATGGAGGCATTAATATTTACTGTCTGTTTTTCCTGTTGCTGCTGTGACTAATTATCGAATAAGTTTGTCACTTATTTTCCTATACTCCTGGAGGTCAGAAATTTAACACAGGTCTTACTGGTCTAAAAAGGTCTTAGAGGGCCTAGAATAAATCCTTTTCTGTGCCTTTTCAAGCCCTACATAACTGTCTGCCTCCCTTACCTTGTGCGTCCCCCAACCTGGTACACCTTCAAAAGTAGCAGTGATGGGTTGAGTGTTTCTTACTCTGTATCACTTTAACCTGTTTTTGTTCTCTTCCACTTATAAGGACTCTTGTACTTATACTATGTCCCCTTGCATAATCCAGGATGATTTCCTCAAATTAAAGTGAGCTAATTAGTATCTTTATTTCAATTTGCCTATAGTATTCATTGGTTCTAGGAGTTAGGGTGTACAGTCCTCCAGGGATGGCATTATTCTGCTTACCTCACTTACCCTTATAAGGGTTGTGAAAATCAGAGTTGATATTTAAAACAATCTGTATACTACTTTGTATATTATGATTGCTCAGTAAATGGCAGTGCTTATCATTGGAGCTGAGCTGTGGGTAAGGCTCTGTCAAATCTGTAAGTTCTATGCTCTTTTAGTCTTATAGTTAAATGCTTTGTTAATATATTTATAATTTGACATTCAGAAGTAGAGTCCAGGTTCTGACCATTTATCTGTAAACACTTCTCTATGAATAGCCAGAATATTGGAACAATCTAATATGTGGCTCTGTGATTTATCTGATGATAGCAATTTGAGACAAGTTAAATTGCAGGCTGATTACTGTGTCCCTGAGGGGATGTGACTTAGAAGCTCTATCAAATAGCTTATATGAAGATCTTTGTAACAGGGAATTACTGGTAATATTATTTATAGAGGTACAATGTTAACATTCAACATTAAGTATACTATATACTTGGATTATTTTTGTATCAATTTTTTGCATATATGGAGGCATAGTATTTATTTAATTAGTTATAATGAAAAACCCAAGTTAAAATCTTGGGGGTTCTCTTGTATCTCTTGGAAGTGCTGCTGGTAAACAGAAACCAGGTCTGTCTGCTCTGTGAGGCACTGTACAGTGGGGAGATATGCTCTGTTAGCTTTAGCTACCCAGTATCTTTATGAAACTGGAGAACACCTTGGCAACACTGTGTCCATGACAAAGGCAGTATGTAGAAACCACCTGGGATCGTACTGAATACCAGATAGTAGATCTTTTGTTATTTTACCCAAAACTAAGCAATAAATAAATTATTCTGGTCAGATGTGAGTTTGGAGGTCACTCTAGGAAGTTAGCATAATTCCTATCAAAAATTGCACAGAAGAAACTGAAATATTCATAAGGGTGAGAAATTCAGACTCCAGCTGATATGTGAATCGTCCATTTTTCTTTAATTTTCGGATCTCACGAGGACTCTTTGGAACTTTGTGGACACCAAGTTCTTCCTTGATGGGCCTACCGACATATTGTCATGTGGTAGTATAAATTATTAATAGCAGTTGATTAGAAACATAAAAGTGAACACTCAGAGAGGACACTTATTATTGTAATTACTTTTTAACTTTGTTTTTAAATCAAAGCTATATATGCAGATAGTGTCAAGTAGTTTTCATAAGCTTTTTCTTTATACCTAGAAAGTGATTTTCAATTCTTTTAGTTTAGTTCTTCAGCATAGTTACACAAGGTTCCTATTATATTACTTTGCAATTTTTTAGTTTTAGGTTTTTATTTGTTGTTCTGCCTCCATGAAAACAAGGATTTAAATCCTATCTAGGCACATTCTTTTCCAAATTATCTTTATGCTACAGAGTTCTCTTAACATTGGTTAAATCAATATCTCCTATTTAAGGAATTATAACCAAATATTCCTGACATCTAAAGCTATGCCGTATTCAAGTTTTCCTCCTTACACCATCCATGTTTTCTCCATATAGTTAACAGCTTAATCAGTTGTTTGCTTAGTTTTCCATGTGCTGAGGATCATTCAACCAGATCCTTTCAATTCACTCAGAAACTCTGGATCTTTTATCACATGGTTTTCTGATCGGCATTCAGTGAGAATTGAGATACCCTGCTGGGCCAGCTCCTCCCAGGTTGGTGGCAAAGCTGCTCTTCTGCCATGAGAATCCTGTTCTCTCTTTCTGTGAGGGTTCTAGATTCCCCATTTCTTGCAGCCCATGTCATCCTATGTTCATACAAACTCCTTCAGTTTGGTAGATTCTGTGGAAGACTGAATGAAAAATAAATTGTTTTGAGACTTGGTCTGAAAATATATTCTTTCCTCATACTGAATTGGTCATGTAACTTTCATTTTCCTTAGACTCCTAAAGGTATTTTTCTATTGTCAAGTAACTTCCTATATTACTTTTAACAAGTCACTGCTTTTCTTTTCTTTTCTTTCTTTCTTTTTTTTTTTTTTTTTTTTTTTTTGTCACTGCTTTTCTTTTTCTTGGTTCATTCTAGAAAAACTTGTTTTTTGGTTGCGGGATTTTCTCTTTATCTTGAGGGTTTTCCAACTCTGTATTGACTATGTTTGATAAGAATCAGGGCTTGTTTTATTCATTGAGCCCTATGGATTTGAAAATGTTTTAAATTTTGGGAAGCTTTCTTCTGATTTGGACAGGTCCTATCCTTTTACTTTCTGTTCTTTCTGGGGCTCTCTCCTTTAGTTACTGAACACCGAGACTGTTCTATAGGGTCGCGCCCCCCCCCCCCCCCACACCGTCCCTTTTCCTCATGTCTTTGTTTTACTCTCTTGGATTTCTTTAACTCCATCTTCTCACTTTTTTCCTGAGATTTTTCTGTCATTTTCTTTTTATTTTCTAGGATTTCTTGTTTTGAATGTGTTCCTTTCATATAGGAAAGACACTGTTCTTTTTTTTTTTTTTCATAGATATCTTCTCTTATTTCTTGTAGGGATATTAATTACAATTTAAATGTTTTCTTTCAATATAATAATTGTCAACTCTAAGTTATTTTTCTATTTGCTGTGTTCTCTGTGTTCCATATTAAATGGTTTCTGCAAATATCTACTACCTTTGGCTGTCTGCTCGTATTTAAGAGGAGTTAAATCATCTGGGGTGAGACTGACAGATTGTGGTCCTCCTTGTAGGTGATCTGGCCAATCTCTTTAAATGGGGAAGCAATGATGTTAATATCTTGGGGTCAGCCCAATGCCTGCTTATGCAACTAACTAGATTCTTCTAGTTTCTTGCCTGAAATTATACATTAGAGTTAGCCAATAAGGAGAGACAGGTCTCAGCAGTAACTAATGTATTTTGCCTAATTTTAGTCCGGTATCCTTATGTACTCAGCTATGACCTATGTCCCTGAGTCTAAGGAATCCCTATTCTACCAGTTTTAGAAACTAAATTCCCCAGTGCTGTTATGATTTTGATAGCAGGAGTGGCACAGCTAGGTAAACTGGGGAAGAAGGAAAAATCTGAAGCAATATATTTCCTAAAAAGATTATCAACAAGTCTTGCTGTTTTTATTGTCATTTTCATTCTCTCTTTTTCAATGGTAATTAACTATGCCAATTCCCTATCTTTAGGTTAAAAATGATCTTCTGAAACAAAATATGTATATTATTCAGTGCGTGAATATTTATGCTGAAGTAGGCACTGAAGGAAGAATTGTATAAGGAAAGAAAGATAAATCAGAGTGGAAGGTGAGAGTAAACATTTTCAGTAAACAAGATCCACATTTAGCAAGTGATAAAAGAGGTATATAATTAAACATATTGCTTCAAAAAAGCAAACTAAATGACTAAAATACTATAGAAATTCAAAGACAGCCCTCTATTTAGTCTTAGCAAAAGTTTTTAACAAAGATAAATGGATGACTCGAGAAGAATCTTCTAGTGATATAATTGTCATTAACAATTTTGAAATCGAGAGGGGAGAAAAGGAATAGTATTTGAAGAACAAGAAAAAATTGTTGGTTTTGCAGCTGCCAATTCTGCAAACAGAAGCAAGATAGCAGGTAGCAGGTTCTTACTGGAAATATTTTGTTAATTTAATTCATTTTCATAAAGTATTTACTGTGTACCTGCTATGTACATGGAGCTAAGCTATGAATTAGTTTTATTACTGATACAGACAATCATACAGGCTGAGTGAGCATTCAAATCAACAGGAATATCACCAGGCCCCATTAAGCATGGTTGTTGGTACTTTAGGTTTCCAATCTGAGACAATGTGAGTTTTTGGTAAGGAAAACTCTCAGTGTTAACTGACCTAAAAGCAGTGGCTGGGTTAAGTAATTTGTATATCCATTTCTATGTAGAAAGCAGAAAATTAAGTAGATTACAACACAGGCAATTGACTCCTAATGAATTAAAGCTAAAAAGTTATTTGTTTCATGAACTTCCCAAGTATATTACTGAAATACATTTCTCAACTGTTTAAACACATAGTTCTTCTACACTTAATAAAACCTCCTGCTTAATAAAGTATTTTTCTGTTTTGTGATGTACACGAAACTTTAAAATATGATCCTTAGTAAGAGTGTTAGCAAATACAGGCAATTACAGAATAATTTATTATCCAAATAGAGACACAGAAAATTTCATGTAAAGATTTAGGAATTGTGACTGTCTAAAGACCAGAATGGTTTGTGCTCTTTGGATTCTTACAAGAAGAATCCTAATTCATTTTAAATTATGCTTCTACCAAGAAGCATATTTATTAAAGACTAAAAATCAGCTAATTCAAAATTAAGTACTTAAAAGTTATGGTAGGGGTTTTAAATAACTGAATATTTACTGGAAACTTCTAGTATATATAGTATTATTGGACTGTCAGTATTCAGTACATATTCTTAAATTTATACAGGATCATGCAGATATTTAATAGTGTATAGTGATTCTGTCTTTCTAAAATAAACTATTTATAAGTAATATCTTATAAAATAAATCCCTATGAACAATCCTTTTAATGCAAAATATTACAAGTTAATCTTTAATTGAAAAAGAAAGAAAAGCTTTGACTTCAGAGAAATATACTTGTATTAAAATCTTAATTCAGTTAATTCTCAGCCATGAATACAAAGACCATTTTGAGTATGCTATTGAGAAACACTAAAAGAGGGGCACCATTTTAATTGTGCATTTTAGTCTTTCTCTCTAGCAAGTCCTTACACTGAGAAAAAAACAATTGAATGTATTATAAGTTCAAAAATAGAATTCTTAATAAGAAAGTACATAGGAAATATGTTCTCTGTACAGGCCAAAATAATTAATTATAAATACATAGTATACCCTTTCTGGTACTATTTCCTCATAATTTCCAGAATGAATGTGATAGGAAAAACATGGTCACAATTCTTTGCAGCATTTCCCATTAAGAAGTAGTTTTTCCTCACCTCTTGAATCTCAACAGGTTTTATGGCTTACAATGGCTGACAGGATATGGCTAAAGTTATGGAGGATAAGTTCCGGAACCTGGGCTTAGATATTCCAGGTTTCCCCTTTGCCTTCTTGGATCTTCCCTGGGTGCTGACTCCCCATATGAAGCAGCCTCTAGCTTTGGTGTCAGCTGCTTGAAGAGCTCTGTTTAAAAAAACTGCCTTAATCACCTCTCTAAATTGTTAGAAATATTCAAGTGGTTTGTTCCATAGCTCCAGATAATGGATGATGAAAAGAACAAGTTTTTGTATACTTCTGTACATGTGTTTTTTTCTTTTGCAATGGTACACTTCACTTTGCAATGACTAAAATAGACATAAGAGCTTCTAGAGAATTGTTGTTAATCGCTGCTTTACTTTGAAAATGTCTTTTGCTGCTGAGTTACTTCTATCTGTTACCATTTACTTTAAATTATTTAGAAAAACTCTGAAGGCTGCTAAAGTCCTAATTATGTCCTATTCTCAGAGACAATTCACAGTGCTCATCTCATAAAAAAAATCATGAAAACAGAAAAAGCAAACTCAATGCCGTTCCGGAGACAATACTGTTTAGGGTGATGATCTTTGAATTTCTTTGAGTATATCCCAATACTAAAATATTTTTGATCTCAGATCATCAGCATATGTACAATTAATTCTTTTTAAATAACACACATGTATTATGTTACTACTCTGTTATATACATTTACGATAACCAGACAAATAAATCAGTAACTGCCAAGTTAAAGATGGAACAAATAACATTCTTAGATGTCTTCCTAATTATGTAGCTTCCAAGCTAATGTCTCAAGGTTTGGATACACTTAAGAGCAAGGTTCATGTTAACAACTGTAGATAAAAAGTCACATTTTAAATAAGATTCTTTTCAAATTTAACTTCTTTTTCAATTTCCAATCATCTAATTAGATGTAATATTGAAGAACTCTACCAGGAGCAAGAGAAATATAAGGTCTGTCATTTTTTTCATTGCTCATTCTTGCTTTATCTTTAATCCATAGTTTCCCTTTTAAGCCTTTAATCCACTTTGTGAAGGTACATTTACTAAAACCTAGAAAATTTAATCTATAAGTCCTTATCACTAGGTACTTTTTAGAAAGTGTTGAAAGTGAAAAAAATGGAAGAGGATGAAAAACGGCCATGTATTGTGAAATTTCTAGGGATTTTCTCAGCCTACCTCCTGTAATATTCCTTAATATATATGGTCAAATGAAAGTCTCCATGTCATTTCTTATATGAAATATAATTAAAACATATTGTTTCAGATTTTATTCTTTTCTCTTCTTTCTTTTTTTGTCAGAATTTTGCTAAGTAGCCCGGGCTGGTCTTCACTCACAGCAGTTTTCCTGACTCAGCCTCAGTGTGCTGGGATCACAGGTGTGTACCACTAAGCCCTGCTGTTTTGTTTTAGAAGTATAAACAATGATCTTTCTTCTGTTCCTGACCTAATGTATTATTTTATACACTCCCTGGGTCTAGGACTATAGTCCACATTGCAATCAGCTTATCTTGAGAATAAAACAGCACACTTAGAGATGGGAAGGAGGTAGAAAGAGAGGAATGAGAAATGATTGTTTGATGGGAAGAGTTTCAGGATGAGAAGATGAAAAGCATTCTACAGATAGATGACGGTGAGGTTGTACAACTATGTGAATGTATTTAATGCCATTAAATTGTCCATTTAAAGATGTTTAAAACAGCAATGAAAAAGGAGTATATTTTTCCATTTGAAATTAACACTCCTAAAATCTGAGTAGAAACGGAATTCTCAGAATATTAGTAACCCAGAGGCCTCAGGAAAGGGATAAGTAGCTGACCAGAGTATGTGTTACTTTTGAGAAGTAGGTCCCTTGAAGCTTGGATGCATTTGAACAAGGATGATCCCATAAGCCTAGTTCAACACAGACAGAATTCCTTTATGTTAAAAGGCCTAAGAACTCCAGATCAACTAGGAGTCCAATTACCAGGTGATCTACCACTTCTGTTATACTCTTCGTAACAGACTACTGCTGAAGCTCAGTACAGCAGCTGCTCCGTTTCTGTACCTCCTGACACAAGAAGGACAATTTTATAGAGAAAGCTGTTTCATGAAACCTGGAGGTTTAACCTAAGTTTCACTCATTGTGCTCCTAATAAATACAATTTTACCCTGTGCCTAAGTTTCAAGGCCACATGGATTTTGGAAGGCTTTTAAACTTAAAAGCTCAAAATCTAATTTCAAATGCAATACATCAGAGATCCTTTGACAACGAAATTAAATTATCAAGCAGAATGACCCAGCTATTAACAGGAAGGACAGGGAGTGTGGAAAATAAGCAAAAGGCAGACCTGGGCATTCTACCTTGAGTACCCCTCTGGGCAAATATGGGTAGCAAAAGGGAGGAGACAAAAATGAAGTAGTTTCAGGATGGCCAAGGATGAGGAAGAGAGCCATACAAAATCAGGAGAAGAAAGAAACTACTAACGATGAGTTTAGTGTTTGCTAGGTACTTATCCAATATATTGTTTATACATTGGTTGACTTGATTCTTCAAATAATGCTATGAGGGATTTAAAGAACAGATGACAATATCAGCTGTGTTAAATACCGTTACCCAGCTCCTCTGTTGAATTATACTGGTGCTGAGGAATAGAAAAATCAGGCAAGAGAGTCAGATTAGATGTGGAGTTGGCCTCAGTACTCCATGGGCAGGACTGGGTCACGGAAGACAAAACCTAGGCACAGTGTTAAAGAGAAGGACCTCTCCCACTTGCTTGGTGGGAATGGGAGCTGGTAGAGGGAGTTTCTGGCCGCTGGTGGTGCTTGTGGCAGCCATCTGTCTGTCAGTGACCCATGCTCTGCTTCCTGGAGAGAGGCAGATACGGCAGCATATGCAAAGCTCTAGTGGGGGTGTTTTTCTAGCACATTTCCAAGATTTCTGTAAAAAGTTAAAAGGCTGCTGGCTTGAACAAATGCGTTAATTGGGCTTGTGGTACCTTACAAATAATATAATGATCAATTTTTAGTCATCTCTCTTTGAGATGCAGACATGACAGAAGTTCTGAGTATCCTCTTTCTTTGGGTAATGTTTAAGCAAATATTTTTCTTCACAGAGTCAACCCTAAAGGACATCTCTTATTATTAGTATATGAAGGAAGATACCAGTGTTCTTTCTGTTGCATACATACAATAATAATCCATAAATCTTAAAATTAATACTTTGGTGGGGTTTTTCTCTCTAACACAATCTTCTTTTAGTATTCTGATATTATAACTAAAAGATCATTTCCAGTAAAGGTCAAGATCTTGTGATGAAACTTCCTGAGTAAAGTTATACTATTACTTTTAAAAATGTAAGAGTGTCTTTTGGACAATATGGTCAGGTTGTCAGGAGGCCTAAAGAGAGATCTCCCAATGAAGGGAGACAGGTGGCTATTTTATTCTGTTTCTCTGTTCAAGCTGTCTCACCTGAATCTTCCAGGGACTCTTAATCTACAGAGAAGAGACTTGGTTTTAACTAGAAAAGAGTGGCCTAAGATAAAACCTGGAGTCAAGAGAAACACCTAAAAGCATGTGTTACAGGCTGTATCCAAAGCTTAGGTAAAGCCTAAAGATCTTTAAAAATAATCCGTCTAGAGTCACAGATATGACTTTTTTGACTTATAATAGTTAAAATTCTCCAAAATGAGCTACAGATAGAAAGGAATATTGTTTGAACTGGCGTCTTTCCCCCTGGTGCCAGGCTAATGACTTTATCATTTTCCTTTCAGGAAATTTCTCATATAAAGACAGTCTGTGTTTACAGAGAGATCCACTTACATTGCTTATCACCACCTTCCTGAGGTGCTATAATGTAATAATTCAGCTAATACTTTTCTTGCCTTGTCTTCTAACCACATCAGCTTCATAATACTTCATATTTGCCATTTACAGTGTGTTTTAGCAGAATGGGAGTGGGGTCCAAAGAGGTAGAGAATATACATATGCTAGAAAATAAAAAGAATGAAATAGAAGAGAAAATCCCAATTGCAATTTAAATGCAATACTCCTGCACTGCATGTCCCAGTGCTAGTTAATACAGACATTTCCAATAACTTTAATCTTTAAGTGGTGATTGTTGAAAAAAGAATCAAGTTTGCGTTTCTTAAAAGACAAGGGGGAAGAAAATGACTTGTCATATCTGGCTGGTTTGGAAATATAAAATCCAATTCTGAAGAAGTAGAGATAAGAAAAGTGCAGTGGAACTGCCATCAGCTTAGCAAACACTAAATAATGAACAATGCAGAGACTGTCCAGCATGATAAAATACTCTATTAGAGGGACTGTTTTTAAATGAGTGATAATTGTGGCACATCCACAGTGAAAGGTTATTGAATTTTTATCTGTAGAAGCTTTTGACAGACTTGCTAAAAAGTCACCTACAAATAGTACCTTCTTTAGATGAATTTGACCAAAGGGGTTTTCTAGCATGTGACATCTTTCTGACATTTACTGGATTTTTGCTTCCTTGAAGAATCAGATCAGATATTCTTGGTTTCTATACAGACACTTAGGTTTCTCTTCAGTTAGAGGAAAGTCCTCATTATTCTACCTTTCATAAAAATTAAATTGTTAGTTAAGCACCCAGTTAGATTCACCTAGGATTCAACGAACAGAGTGCAAAGATGTTAGTATACAAAATTAACCACTAATAAGCCTTAAAGACCTATATCTGATATATATATGTTCCTAATATAAAAAGATGTTTTAAATTTTTATCATATAATTTATAATACTTAATATGAATTACAGTATTTAATGTAATGAAATAAAACAGTCTTTTCCTGAATACATGATCATCACAGTTGCTTCAAGAATAGGTCCTTTGAGGGCAGGAGATACAATAATAATGCTTCAGCTTCTTTTTTTTTTTTTTTTCTTTTTGTCTTTTTCGTTTTTATCGGTACCAGGGATCCAACTCAGGACTGCCTGCTTGCAAGGCAGGCGCTTATGGCTCTGAGCTAAATCCCCAGCCCCCCGCTTCAGCTTCTTAAAGTAGGTGAAATAATGTCAAACTCCCTTCTCACCCTTTTAGCTTACTCAATGTCATTCATGCCAGAAACACAACATGACATTCATCTTCCTGCTGGAATTTTGAGAGACAGCTAGAGAGCAGCTAAGTCTGATTCTGTAGAGAAGCCCAGCACACTGGCTTGGAGTTCTGAGCTACTTTTAAAACTTGACTACAGTACCGTTGTTCTTCCACACCCTGAAAACAGTCAGACTTCATCTAGATTTTTCTCACTGACTCCTTTTGACCTTGGGAAAATAGCCAAACTTCTATATTTCATGATCTTGCATAGTAAAATAGAGAAACTAAAGGCTGGCCTGTCAACTATAGCTTGAGGCAGGGACAGATAATAAAGAATTAATGATTACAAAGGTCCTTGAAAGTATATAATGTAATCTGACTGTGGAGTACCCATATTATCATGACATCCTTTGGGACTCTTACATGCACACACATTAACACATACGCCCCTTTGCAACACTATCCTGGGCCTGGCAGTCTGGAAAAAGTCTTTATGCACTATTGATGAATAAGTGAGCTGTCTGAAAAAGCACCTCCAGTTGATATTTAGAGTGATTCTCTAAATTCAGTGCCACCAAATGATGGAAATTTCTTAGCTGGTCCCCTGCTCTCTTTCTGGGTTTTCTCAGGGCTCGTCTTTCCTCACTCATTGCCTTCTGTAACACATCTAAACTTAGTCTCAAGGATGAAGAACTTAAAATACAGACTCTTTTCCTAGTGAAGAGTTCATTAAGTCACAGTTTCACATTGGTCCAGGGTTTATCTCAAGCTTTAAAGCACCTCACTTTTAAGATAAGAGCTGAGATTTAATGGTACAATCAGCAACTTTAGGGTCAGTCCTTCACTACTTCTCATTATAGGAGGCCTTTGGGCAGTCAAATCAGTCCTGTTAGATCTCTTGCTCCAGATACGCTTCCATAGTATTCATTCTTCAGTACCATGCCCCAGGGTCAGCTAAGGCCTGGCAGCTCTGCGTCTTCACATCTTCTCGGCCTGGCTCCACAGTTTCAGCATGCCATTTTGGAGCCCTCTTTTGGTTTCCAGCTTCTCCTATCTCTTTTTTTTTTTTTTTTTCCTGAGAAATTTTCATTTATGCTTATTCTTCTTGTTTCCACTTTGTAGTTTTGTTTGCAGATACAATCAGCCAGATGGAATTTCCCGGTCCGCACATTTAAAGTAGCCACGATATTATCATATAGCAATAAAATATTTCCCTTCGGGATACAAATGCTCGCACTGGCAAAGAAACAGTCACGTAATTCTTGATGGGCAGGAACTTAGTACTCTACAATTACACTGGGTCACCAACAACACCCTTCTCTAGCACTACAACTGATAATTACCTCTTGCAGAGTGGGAAGAAGTAATGTTTCCTAATTGGAACAGTGAAGCCTACAGAGGAGCAGCTAATTGTCAGAAGGGAACTAGTTTGGGTTTGGGATGTTTTAAATAATAGCTTAGGCTTCTTTTCATAATTCTGAAGAAAAGGAAGGTATGCTGGCTTCTCAAATGACCTCTTTGAAAGCAGATTTACTCTCAGACATATTACCATGATCTTAAGATACATTTGTGAGTGAGGGCCATGCTTTACTAGAAATGATTCTGGAGTACAGATGTTCAGTTTTAAAATATACCAAACATGAGATAAAAGAGAAGTCAAGAAGAGTAGGGAAAAGTTAAAGACCCATTACAAAGAATGAAAGCCAATAAGATTCATGGCCACAGGAAGCTCAAGAACCTACTGTTGAGAACTCACAGTGTGTCAGGCACTGCTAAGAACTCCAAATTCATTATCTTATTTAATAGTTACAGCAACCCAATAAGTATGCATTATTATTTCCACTTAATGGGTGAGGAAACTTATTAAGCTCCAAAGGACTAAGTAACTTCCCCACAGTGACAAAATAATTTATTTGAATCTTCCTCAAATACGTTTTACTTCAAAGTTAAGTGTATGTGATATGCCTTCTAGGCCTAAGAAAAAGAATGGAAAAGCTTCTATGAATTAAAAGAAGAGCACAGATATGTGAGAAAAGGCAAAAGCAGCCATAATTTGGTGCTCAGTGAGAAGAAAAGGGAATAGAGCAGAAATGTTTAAAAGGGGTACCCCTTGTACATCAGCATTTAAAATGTGCTTATAGCACAGGAACATCGAGAATTCTACTGAGATGAGCCTGAAGACCGGATGATAGTCAGCAATCTTCTGGTATAGTACATTAATGTGAAACAGGACGGGGAGGGGTACAGGTGGTATTCCTTAGTAAGCATAAGACAAGGCAGTCTCTCCATTCCTAGTAACAACAGGAATTTGAGAAGAGTCTTAAATAATCAGGTGAACATCCTGATCACAGCAGCTTCACAATTCTCTCTTGGCTGTGATAAATTTCATTGCATTTAGGAATATTAACAGAATACAGACTGCAAATGAACAAAACTAAATCATCAGAAAATTATCACGTGGTCTTTCTTTTCCTACAAAACATGATTAGTTGTGAAATTGGGTATAACATGGAAATACATTTGGATATCATTTTAATAAGACAGAAAGGCTCATATAGAAGTATAAGTAGTTTCAATTAGATGAAACCAAGACTAACGCAGAGTTGGACAGCAAGTAGGAAACTCAGATATTGAAGGTAATTTAATTTTTTTAGTAAAGAATGTGATCATGAAATTAACCAATGACAACAAATTTGGAAAGTAGCATCAACAAAAGAAGAATGATATGAACAGAATGAAAGTACCAACAATAAAAGAAGAATTCTATGAATACAGCCTCAGAATAAATGCCAGTGTAAGAAAATAACAGCTCCTAAAACCAAATGTCTTAGTTACTTTATGCTCGTCGCTGAGACAAAATACCTGAAGCCCAAAGTTGGGAAAGGAAAAGTTTATTTCTTACAGTTTTTGGAGGTTTCAGTCCACACTTGGTTGGCTCCAAGACAGGCGGGCATGGCTGGGCCGCCACTCATGGCGGCTGCAAACAGCCAGTGGAACCAGCAAAGAGCAAGACACACCTTCTTCCTGCCATTACGTCACATCAATCCACCCACATAGGGATGGAGCATTGACACCATCAATCCAAGCACTAGACAATGAAACAATCACAAATGCACAATGCAAACTCATGAGGCCTGGGGGACACAGACATAAACCATGACACCAAATAAATAAATAAATACATAAATAAATTTAAAAAAAACATTAAAAAGGGACTAGCAAGTCTAACCACAGAAAGCTGATTATAGAAACTAAAAATATAGAGGTGAGCTAAGAAATACTGAGGAGGAGCTGTCTGATAACAGTCTACATATATTTGAAAGTTGTAAATACTGAAGTAGGAGAGGAATTACCTACCACACAGAGTTCTAATTAAAAAGAATTAGATGAAATCATGACACGGAAAACTCTGACTTGATGGTTTTGACAAAAGCATAACTGAAACATGGCAGATTCCTATGAAATCTTGGCTAGGAAATGTATTCTTATTTGTGCCAAGGTGGAAAACAGGTGGGGATTTGCATTTTATTTTTCATTCACCATCAAAGCACAAGGAGTCCAAGACAGTGAGCTCTAGCATGAATGAATCCAAATTTCATTTTTAGAAAATGTTACATCATAGTAGGCAATGTATAAACACATCCTGTGTGTTTATACCACGTATGTGGGTGATGGGGTGAACAGACAACTGGATCTGTTCCATCTTTATTTTCAATGATACATTTGACTGAGAAACACTTCCATAATCATTACATAGGTTTGGCAGTTAGTTTTTTGTATTAAGAAACATGTGTTCCTATGCCCTTTTCATTTATCCAGCTTGAAAAGAGTCAAAGGAATTTTGTCTTACTGGATTTGGTGACAGTTGGTCTAACAAAACTTTGCTAAGCAGAAGTGGCTTATTATGCTGACTCTGGCAATAGAAACAAAGTACAATGTATCTGTGCCTGGTGTTCTTGTCTATAAAGTGGGAAATCATGTGAAATCTATGCTTCTGAGACTAGAAGGATATACTGAGAAAGCAAGTTTCACTCCAAGAAGGTTCTAATTCAAGATTGTACATTAAAATTGAATAAAAATTATTAAAAAATAAGAATGTCATTAGTGAAAAAATAGCATGGTTTTGTTTGAAAACAATATGGTTATGTCTATTTATTAAAGGTTAAATATACACATGAGAACTAAGAGGTAGCTGCAGGTTCTCACAAAGGGGATGAAAAGGAAAATCAGCTCCTACAATAAAGGTAATCATTTTTTAGGTATTCAACTTGCCCAATCATTGGGTTTACAATAGATACATTGATTATTTTAAAACATAGCAATTCATGATGAGAAAGTGAAGAGTTGATACAAAGGACTAAATGAATTGCAGGCACAAAAATTAGTCCTAGGATATCATCAGTGATGTTACATGGATAATATAGATGGTGAACCTTTTAGGGTTTTCAAAGGTAACAAACAGCTGGCAGCAGCATGGGTGACATAGCTTTACCACCACTGAACAGGTCCTTGATGTGATGAGAATGTACTCTACCTTTCCAAAACCCAAAATCCAGAAGCCGATTTAATGATGACAACACATAAGACAAACACATATGATGGATATTTTACAAATACCCAGCCAGCCACGTTCCTCTAAACTGTGAAGATCATCAAAAACAGGACAATACTGAGGAAACTGTCAGCTTAGATAAGACTAAGGAGACTTCACAACTAAATATATTGTCATATCCAGGATGGGCTACTGTGGAAGAAAAATGACATTAGATAAAAACTAAGAAAATTTAAATGAAGTAGTGACTTCAGTTAATTCAAATGTATCAATATCGGTTCATTACTTGTGACAAATGTGCCATACTAATGTAAGATGCTAACAACAGAGGAAATTGGGTGCTAACTGTATTATTACTGTCACTTTATTCTAAATCTAAGACTATTTTGAAATCAATTTTTATTTTAAAAAGTTCAATCCTTGGAGCCCTACAAAGGCTATATTAACATCCTTCTGTAAAATGAGGTGTGGTATTAGAATAACATAGCAGACTTTTTGAGAATTGTGAGGAACATGAAAAGAGTAGAAAAGGTCACTATAGTTACCAAGTTTGAAATAAATGAAAAGAGAAACTTATGGTTATTTCATTTTGCTTAACTTGAATGTTTCTACAAATAATCAAATAACCAAATTGTTAAGAGCAGTCAACTGATGTTTTGCAAATTTATCAATAATATGAAATTAAATTCCTGCAATAGTGGAACATCTTAATATTATCTACTGATAATATTAATAATGCTAATAACATTAACATTAATAATACTAATATTAATAATAATAACAAATGCTGAACAGTTATGTAAGTACACACTGGACTGTGATCCAGAGATTATTTCAGGGAGAAAAAAAGGCCCTGGAGATACTTCTATTTTTCCAGCAAAAAATAAATTTTTGAAGCATTGCACTATTATCTAGTTAATATACAAGAAACTTAGGCATTTCAGGGTATAGATTCATATTTAACTTTTTTTACCTTGATGTTCCTGAAGTCTACTCAGTCACTAACCTTTTCTCCCATAGCGTTTATGAATATTAACAGGAAAAAATAATACTGGGCCTGAGGTAAAAATGGCTTGGGAGTAAAAATGACTTGGAGACTGAACAATTAATTATCCCTTAGTTTACCAGCAGGACATTTCACATATGTTTCAAGGGTTAAATGTATAGACTGGTATTATTTTAAAACTTTATCGATTACCTAACTGATGATCTGTACTGTGTCTGACAGAACACTCTGATACTTCAATTAAAATAAAATATGACCACTCTCCTGGAATGGTTTTATTGGAATACAGTATAGCATGAAAGTACCAGCTGGTGGCTCGAACTCTGATACTGGTCAAGACATTGCTATAGTAGAGATTAAATTAAATTGATTAATTGGAATACTTGCTTTTATCCCAGTTCAAAGTAAGTAGACAAAGTAGTGTGACCATTTTGAAGCCTTAATTTCCTCATGTGTAAAACAACTAAGTTGACTAAATTATTATCTACTTTGAGAAGTGTGTACATAAATAACTGTATGTCTAATACTACAATGCTGGAAAGGCTGTGGGGGAAAAAGGAGCAATTCTGCACTGTTGGTGGGAGTGTAGACTGGTGCAACCATTGTGGAAATCAGTCTGGAGATTCCTCAAAAAGTTGAGATTGGAAGTCCTATTTGACCCAGCTATTCTACTTCTGGGCATATTCCCAAAAGAATTGAAAACATCATACCATAGTAATATATGTGCACCCATGTTTATAGCAGCACAGTTTGTAATAGCTAAATCTTGGAAACCAGCTAAATGCCCATCTACTGAAGACTGGATAAAAATGATGTGGTATTTTATACAATGGAGTATTAGTCAGCTATAAAGAAGGATCTCATTGAGTCTTTAAAGGTAAGTGGATGCAACTAGAGACCATATTCGTAAGTGAAATAAATCAAAATCATATGTGTAAACACTGTATTGTCTGCTTCATATAAGAAAGTGGAAGAGTAAATAAGATTCAAAATCTATAATAGATATTGTGAAAGGGAAAGAAAGTGCTCAAAAGGAGAGAACTAGGGTGGGGGAAAGGAGAAAAGAAGAAAGCAAAAAGAATATATGTACAGCTAAGATAATTACACTATAATTTCTTTACGTTCATTGAACAGAACGATTTGTACTCATACTGTTTAATCAATTTTTCATGCCTGTATCTTGTAATCTGAGCAACTACTTTGAAGATAACAATATACAATATATTAGCCATTGTCAATTTCCTATTGTTTTCTGTGATTGATTTTATTTTTTTCTCTTTAAAATTAAAATAAAAGTTACATTGAACATATCATTACCTCTCATCCCCTGACAATGTATGACCAACTGTACTTTCTTCAGAATGACACAAAATATTTCAACTGGCTGAGAGTCTTGCTCTGTATTATCTGAAGAAAAGTTCTACTATGAAAATAACCTTCTGAAAAATTTCTCTAGTCCATTACATTTATAGCTTCTTAAGTTTAATAAAGCATGGCACTTACAATACCAAATAGCTAACAGGACACAGAATAAGAGGTAAACTGAATTTTCTCACCTTTCTTCTCATCCTCCTATGTATTCGTGAGCACAGAATAAAAGACCACTTTTTCCTCATGATACCTAGTATCTACACTTAATAACAGTTTAGTTGTAGCAATCATTTGGTTCACTTTTCAAAACAATAATAAAGAGCTGTTCCTTACTGCTTTTGTATAGTCACACTGACATGTAACAATCAAAGTAACCCATAATCGGGGAAGTAACCCATAATCGAGGAATCCTCCACTTCGTTCAAATTATAAATATGAATGGGCGTCCTTCCTTGGAATTTAAAGAGCAGGAAAATGTGGATGAACCAGCATGACGGCTACAGGATAAGATGGAATCCTTCAATGCTTTGTTTTTGCAAAACTCCAGAAATAGCGATCATTGTTCACTTGGTTTTCCACTGATTGAAGAAACTGAGAGGGTACAACTTACATGACAAAATGGAACTGAACACACAAGAAGAGTGTTAACGAATGTGGTAGAAGAAATCCATGTCAGAATAACAGACGTATGAATTAGACATCACTTCTACTGGATATTCATAGTGACATGAATACAACCGCTAAATGGGCAATTACAAAGTTAAGCATAACTCACAGAGCATCTTTTTCCCTTTGAAAGCAGTTGATACCAAACTAGCCTGTCTGAGTTGCTCAATGGCTTACTATAGAGGCTATGAACCATCTCATCTTACACAGCACTTTGTGAATGGACCAGAACAGAAATCTGGAATGCTGTGCCATTTGAAATAAGAACTGTGTTAGTAAATATAAGACATTACTGGCCCACCACATGAAAGGATGCATTCTAAACATCACTAAGAAACTGGGCCAAACAGTCCAAACAGGAGCCAAAGAAAGCCAGGGATCTGGTCTCTTGGCAAAGTTGTTCATTTTGCAATTAGCAAAGAGAAAATTAGCTCTTTCTTTTTTGGGGGTGGGAGGGTTATGGATTAGGTCTAGGAGATAAAATGGGTACTTTTAACTGCAGATGGAATTGACTGCTATCATGGGATTATAAAATGTGGGGGTCCTTCCCAGGATACTTCGTAATACTGTGCCCAGACTACCCTTACCAGGTACATACATTTCCTATTCCTATAGATTTCTGAGAATAAATGGCAGTAATTTTATAAGATAAAATAACATTTCAAGTAAAATGTATAAGAATCAAAGTATAGCCAGGTGGGATGGTGCACACCTGAAATCTCAGCTACCTGGTAGAGAGGCAGAAGGATGGCAAGCTCAAGGTCAGGCTGGACAACTCAGCAAGACACTGCTTCAAAATAAAAAATATAAAAAGCATCAGAAGGTAAGCTTAGTGATATAACATTCCTGGGTTCTTCTCCCAAAGATATAAAATAAAATAAAAATTAAAAACTAAACTAAAGTATAAGTGAAAAGTATTTTATGAAGATTTATAAAGCAGATTATCTGATCTCCCTCACAGTTCAATCCTCCAGTTCCTTCGTTGTACCTCATTGGTTTTCCTGATGGGGACGCGATCAACCTGAGACCATACAGTAAGCATTCAAGGGACTTCCTGACTCTGGCTATGGGGCCTGTATTTCACAAAATAATTTACCCCTGTGAATTTCAGTCAGTCTTCTTCCTCCTCTAGGCTGCAAACATGGTTACTCAAATAATAATAACTTCTCAAAAGACAGCGGTAATAAATAACTCACTCTGAAGTTCACAGTCCAAATAGCGTAAGCATTTCCTTTCTTGTAATCATCTGACAATTAACCCTAATAGAAATTCAGAGCTGATTTCGCTGTTTTCTTCTTCCTGCTGATGTTCCGCTTTTTACTATCCTCCTTCCATCTCTCTATTCATGCACACAAACCTTCTTTTTCCTTTATTCTTTTTTCACATCTGTTTTTCTTGGCTTTTGACAATATCATAAATATTCCTGAAGTAACAATTTTAAAAGCTATTTATTTTATAGTTATTAAGGTTCATGTGGGCCAAGGATACGGCTCAGCAGCACAGCACCTGCCTGTTAAGCACAAGCTCCTGAGTTCAATTTTCAACATGCGCACACACATGTGCAAAGGAAACAAAGAAAAAAGACAAAGAAAAAAAGGCTTATGTGTTTTAAAGATTTAAAATTAATTTTAAATTATTGATCCTTGATAGAAAAAGAAGGTTCTCATTTTCATTTCATACCCCATTCCTTAAAGCCCTGGAAATACTTGTTATCTCTCAGCAATCTCTTTTCCAGAATAACTGTTGTCCTCATTTCTTTTGTTTTCTAGCATCTTATCATTTGTTACTCTCTTTTTAGACACCTCTTACTAGTATTGTCTCAAGCTAAAATAAGAACATAGGTGTGCACTCAGCCTTAAGCTGCAATACTGCTGACCTTGAGAAGTTGTTGGAGTGCCTTCTGCTCTTAAAGCAAGGTTGTTTGAGCTGAGGTGATTTTACATTGCTTGGGTTTAGAATCACGCTATGTTAACACGATTTCTTGGCTTCCCACACCCCACAGATTAGTTTCTTCTTGAGAATCTGAAGTAGGAATGTGCAACACAAACCTTTTGACAACCTGGACATGTGCCCGTACAGTGACAGATGCACGCATACACATGGCCAATGAAAGCAAGTTTCTCAATCATCTCTATAATTGCTGTATTACACTTACTCTGCGATGTAGAAAGATTGGAGAAAGCAGACTTCATTCGGCCTGCCAACCATTCCAGGCTTTCATGCATGTTAGCCAAGGCTTTGAGGTCACTGACGTCACGAAGGATGTCTTGTGGAGGGATTAGTTTATCACCCAGGTTCCCAATTAGAACTTCAGATTCCTTGCCGAAGGCTGCCCTGAAAAAAAAAATTGGATACGTGCTTCACTTACAGCATGGTGAAGTCAAGGGCAGGCAACACTTACTAAGGCATGCTTAGCACAATGGTTGTTTTAATCACTTATTTCACAGCATGAGTTTTTCCATAGGTTTAAGTTTGTAAGGAAAACTGTAACATGCCTGCTTAAAATTATTCTATTAGGGAAAAAGAGTTATTGAAAGAAGAAAGAACTGACTCCAATGGTGTATCATCAGCAGGAATCAATATTGGCTTGAATGACACAATGCCAGTCCTCAGGGTTGGCTGCTAGGCTACTCTCTTGTGGATTATTTCCTACTTTCTCCTTCAGCTTTGGAAGCTGATAAAGTTAGGGTGCCATATATGTACATGGTTTTCAGATTATTGTAATAAAAATGGAATGACCAAGTAAATCGGGTGGCTAGAAAGTATTTTAAGACAGTCAAAACCAGAGAGTACCTGCCTTTTAAAGAGAACAGATTATAGCTGATAGATGAAAAGTTTCATTTATTTACTTTTTAAAGAAAAGGTCTGAGACAAACTATAAGCATTAAGGTATTCATCATTTGGAAAAAGAAACCAATAAAAATCAATGTCAGGATTATTTTACTAACTGGAAAAATATAATCAGGTGGGTTTCACACAGAGCTTAGAGTGACCCTAAGTGTTTTTAGGAGTTGAAAATTCCAGTTACATGCAGTTACAAAGGACAGAGCTGGCAGGGACTCTGGTGAACACATGGCGCAGCTACTGTGGAGACAAAGGAACAGAGGCTGAGAAAGTGAACTGCTTTTATCTACATAATACACAAATGACAGGACTGGGGCTCACGCTGCCTAAGTTCTGTAGGTCTATTTTAAAAAGAGACAGAAAGATGAAATGAGAACTGGTAAGTGGGGATGGTAGGTAGGCAAGTCATGTCTCTTCACGAAGTTACACCTGGTAGACAAGCAGAGCAGATGCTAGAGGAAACAACAGGCACCGGGAGTCTTCCCAGGGTTTTAAAATCTTAAAAACACCTTCAGTGAGAAGACAGACAGGCTTTACCTAAGTAGAACAGCTCAAATTGAGTTTCAATCAAGCAGTGACTAGTAACGGCTGAAACAGAAAGCTGCTTAATTGATACATAGGCACTTACTACATGGTACTACATCAGATGCCTAATGGTAAGAGAAATTACTACTACGAATTAAATGCCTACTAAAAATGTTTCTGTCGTCAAGTAGGGACTCATGATGAACCTTATTTCAAGACAGTTACCTTTTTATTCTTTAAATATCTTTATAACTTTTCTCACTACGTATTTGCAGTACATAATGACTACATTCATTGTGCAGAATTGGTACATGTACAACACATCTTAACTCCTTCTTTATCTTCTCCGTTCTTTCTCTGTCCTATGCATGGTATGGTTATGGAAGCTAAAGTGCAGTGGACTGCACATATGAAATTGTGCCAACAAATCTCATCTACTGTTTTTCACAAGCTGCATTTCTATCTCATTTCCAGGTAATGTAAGTCTATTTTGCTTGAGTAGTAAGGGCAAGAGCACAGGCTTCAAAATGAGGAAAACCTGGGTTTGATTACTGAATCTGTCACTTGCAGTGGATGTTTTTTAACTTTCTGGGGCATTACCGTCTGGTGGTGAGTACAGATGAAATAATGCAAGGATTAGATGATTTTTAACTGTTTTTACTGTGAAAACATCAATAATAATAAAAACAAAGAGTGTAACAAACTTCTATGTATCCATTGCTGGTTGAGTTATCAGCAATTCATAATAAATCCTGTCTCCTCTTGTGCTCATCACTACCTTTATCAGAGTATTTTGAAGCAAGGCATTCAGGTGATGCTCTTAAGTATTTGTAACACAGTGCTTAGAACTTGGTCAGAGCAAGTCAGTTGTAGCTGATATTTTTCTCAGGTCTGTTAAGATGGACTAGTTACTTACAGTCAACCCAAAGGATGTGATGATCAACAAATTTCAATAGGTAAGAATGAGCATCAGGAAATAAGTTAGATCCTAAAGTAGTTTTGCAAACTCAACCACATAACACCATCATATATGTCGCTGTATCTCACAGAATCTGCAAGAGATGAATTACTGTGATAGAAACAACTAGCTGCCAATCTAGTATTCATTATCCTAGGCCTTCCTCATAAAAGCACCCCAATAAATACTGTTGGAGTCAGCAATGTGTCCAACTTAAAAACAAAATGAAACAAAACAAAATGTCCTGCTACATTTCCCTGCCTTTCTCGCAGATGTGGTGGCCAATAATATGTAAGTTGAAATCACCTGAGCCTCGAGACTGCTGTGCCTTTGCCTGTGTAGAATGCAGTCATAGCAGCTGAGCTGCCATAGCTATTCTCAAACATCAGGTGACTTTGAGCACTAGAGTCAGGGCTGAGAATAATGGAGCCAAAAGATAAAGAGAGCCTGGACACACTGATGACATCATGGAGCTGCGATACAGAGTTGGACAATACGTCTCTAGGCTTTCTGTCACAGAAGAGAAAATGAAACCTTCTTTGTTTAAGCCACTGTTATTTCAAGGTTCTGTTACTAACTGCTAAATGTAATTTCTAACTGACACACTCATCTAATTAGCATAAGTGATGTCATCCTCAGGAAACTTTCTCGGAATTTAGATATCTCTAAAATCCAGTTACTGAGAAAAGCAAAACTGTCTCCCTCATAATTTGAGGCCAGAAGACATGTATAATATCCTCCCCCGGGCTGTCACTCAGTCAAGTTGTAAATATTTAGTTTTCTTAATCTGCCCTCATGTATCAACTCTTCCAGTCCCTTAATCATCTTTGATAGATATAACACAAAAATGCCTCTGAGCTGGGTGGTTAAAAAGCAACAGGGGAGGCAAACAGCTTTGAAAGCCAGGCTTGAAGCCATTTTTATGCATGTAGGTGTAACCCTGGGTGGAATGTGACAATCAAGACAAATGTTATTAGGTAGAAGTCTAATCCGTGGCGTGGAGCTGTGTGGGCCCCAGGCACGTCTGCAGTTTGCTTCCAGCGCTAGATGCCAGATCCCATTTCCCTTTGGCTCACTGAGATTTGCTTAACCTCCTTAGACGGTAGAGCAATAGACTGAGAAAAATACAAACTGCCTCATGTTGAATACATAGTAGACATCTCATTTGACAGGAATCCATAATCACGCCCTAACAACCTGGAAAAAGCACAGAAACCATGACACTGAGGATAACTGATTGACAGCCATAACCATTTCACACAAAAAACCATTCCTTCGAGGATTTATGTGTGTGAAAGAGCTTGGTGGAAGGTTTTTTATGTGTTATAATAACCTTAAAGTAATGGCTTGAACTGCTTGACTAGATTTTTTCTAAATCTTCTGATTTATTAAATTATAGCATATCCATACTATGAAAGACTATGAAGTCATTAGAAATTATACAGTAGAGAATATTTGATATCATAGAAAAATACTTGATATAGCCTATTTGTAGTCACTGAATGTAGCTGAATTAAACTATTAAACTGTATATACTGTATCATACATATTATTATCATGACAATAATTATATATTTATAGAATAAAAGATTGGATCTTAGTATACCAAAAATGTGAATTGTGTGATTGAATCAAGCTTTGTGTTTCTCTGTATTTTTCAAATTTCCTTTTAAATAAAAGTTGACTCTTTAAATAAAAGAAATACTTAAAATCCAACTAAACATGAGAAAACATTCAAGAGGGTATTTTAGAAGTTCCAGCATGAAAAACAGGATGGCAGGTTCGAGAGCCAAACTGGGAGGTGGCAGGCAGCTGGCCTGAACTTGTGTCTCAGCACTGCTAAAGATGTAGTCATTGTCCCATGTAAAGTATCTCACGGGCAGAATGACTACCCTGCAACTGGACCAGAATTATTTCCACTTTTTGGATCTGAATTTTTACAGTCTTCATTTTCTGCTTATTATGAAAATATATTATTTAGTAAACACTTCGTGTATTTTTGAGAGCCAAAGAAAACAGAATAATCACTGTGTTGAGAGACAGGAGTAAGAAACTCAGGCATTCAAGTCATTGCCTTGAGATAATCTCACATGGCAAGAACAGAAAGAACTAAAAACGTGTAGGATTGAAGTACTCAATCTTATATAAAGAGCCCTCTTAGAACTAGCTGGCCAATAAGCTCACACAGAAGCCTACAAAAACTAGTCTTTTGGATGCAGAGAAATTGGGGCTTTTGGATGCAGAGAAACTAGGCTTAAGAAGACTATTAAACATGTTAAACTTAATTTTTACATACAATTAAAAACTTTTTTTCTAAAGAGCTTGATCTGACAAGAATTTGAGAATTTTGCCAAGAGTGCAAAACCTATTTAATTTTACCATACAATTACAATCTTTAAAAGAGGGTTGACAAGAATTCATTTAAGAAAATTTGCCAAAAATGCACAAAATTGTCTTTTTACATAGTTCTGTTATCTACCAAAAGGCAAAAAATCTGCAAAAATGAAACTATAAAAAACATCATAAATGGTTTTAAAGTGATTGATACGCAGATCTTGTCTTATAACAAATAAACATGTATATTCAGATCCATTCCCCCCTCGCCCTGCCCCCGTCCCCAAATCTTCTACCACTGCTTCCTGTTACTGGGCCCACGCCTGAGGTCACTGCTCAAGGAGCTTAGGACACACTGCTGCAGAAGGACAAGGGCCGGTTCAAGTGGCAAAGCAGGTGGACAGGCTCCTCACATCACCATCACGGTGAGGGGAGTGCTGTGCTTACTAGTACTTATGTCAGACGCTTGTATCAGGCATGGAACTGCCTTCCTTGCCCGAAACATTTCTGCCAGCACTGTCAGTAGATCTAGTTCAGGTCGTATTCACAATCATGGTACCCCATTCAATAATATTTCTGACCAAGAAACTTATTTTTACAGCCAAATGAGGCAACACTCAAAGTGCTAGAATTCCCTTTTCTTGGTGTGTATCTGTCCATCCAGAGGGAACTGCATTGGCAGGGGTGGAATGGCACAGGTGAACGTTAGCTATGATACAACTTACAGAAACTACTTACAGAACTGGAGTGCTGAAATACTTTGTAATATATGTTCTTTTGTACCTGCCTTACTTCACTAAGTACAATGCTTTTAAGCTCATTTTGCTGTATAAATCAGAATTTCATTCTTTCTGAAGGCCAAATAATACTCCTTTGTACGTACATATCACATTTTGTTCCTTTCTCCATCTGCTGATGGCTAATTGTTATTCTGTATTTTGGCTGTGTGAAGAGTACTGCTAAGAACATTGCTGTATGCTAATCTATTACAGTCCCTGCTTTAACATTTTTGAAAAATTATCTAGAATATATATCTAGAAGTGGAATTACTGGATCATACATAGGGCAGGGCTTTGCTTTCTGAGGAATAGAAACATAGTTTTCTACATTTTACATTCCACAAGGACTCTGATTTTTCATCATTATCAATATTTGTTATTTTATTTTTTTGTTTTTAAATAAAAGCCATCCTAAAGCAATATTTCCCCTACTATTTTATATGAGTAGCATTAGTAGTGATTAACATTTTACCAGACATTAAGAATCACATCTCGCCTAAAATGGAGGACTGTGAAGGCCCAGGCTTGAAATAAATGCAATAACTCATGAGACTGGGCTGGGGTTTAGCTCAGTGGCATAAGTGCCTGCTTGGCAAACACAAAGTCCTAAGTTCGATCCCTGGTACAAAAATTACCCCCAAAAAACAAAAATAAAAAACTGATGAGACTTTGAGTCTCGTTTGCTGGGGGAAGGAGGAGAATGCTTTTACATAATAAATGTTTACTTTATACTAAGCAGAAGCATGAACTTCTAAGATACAAGTATAGGGCAGGAATGGGTATATAGAATAACAAAAACGGTAGACCTTAAAACTCCCAGGCCACTTGGCTCTAAGGGCCATCAATTCCACTCTTCCCCTTTCTCTGATCTGTACGCAGCAGAGGGGCCTAAACATTTGGCTGTTTTCTAGGCTCCCAGCTAGATCCTGACAATGAGAGACCCTAGCAGGGAAATGAAGGGCAAACAAAAAGTAGAAGCCAGTGCATTGATCATGCTTCCTCCTCACACTGCAGGACACCTCTAGCAATGGCTGCATTCTCTGCCTGGCTCTGCTACCCATAGTGTCTCAGTTTCCTTCAGGTGCCTCTGTACACTACTCACCTGTCTCACCTTGGTATTTCAGCTAAGGGATGTGGTGGTGGTGGTTGTGGTGGTGGTGATAATGGCTTCTTCATGTTGCTGCTGAGCTATGGGGTGTTTTTTTTTTTTTTTTGGTGGGGCTGGGAATTGAACTCAGAACCTCACACTTGCCAGACAGGCATTGTGCCACTCAGAGCCAAATCCCTGGCTCTGAGCTGTGAATATTCTTAATGTCCCCTGTTTGATTCTCACTTAATGTCCCCTGTTTGATTCTCAAATTCTCATTAATCTGTGTAACCAATTCTCAGCATTAAATTCTCTTTCAGGTAAATACTTAAATTGGTTTTTATTTTTCATGATAGACCTTGATTTATATAAGATCTAGTAATGATATTTGAGTACATTTAATGATACTGGGAATTGATTAAAGTCTTTAGCAAGTGGATTAGCTAGTTCTGTTTTCTAAGAAGAAAAACAGAGAGACGTAAGGTGGCCTTTTAAAAGTCACTTAAGCACTCACTATATGACAAAACCTAAGAAAAAGGTTAGGTCACCTACAGAAATTTCTAATAATACTGACTGGTTCTTTTTTTTTTTTCTTTTCCCATTTTTTTTTCATTTATTTATTTATTTATTTATTTATTTATTTATTTATTTATTTATCAGTACCAGGGATCAAACTCAGGACTGTCTGTTTGCAAGGCAGATGCTTATGCCGCTGAGCTAAATCCCCAGCCCCCATTCTGACTGGTTCTTATGAGGTATGATAATGACACTTCTATTTAGCTTTTCTGTTTTCTACAACTCTTCACTTCAACCTTTTCAAAACCTAATTTTTCAGTGTCAAAAGTAACGTGCTAGTACAATTCTGATGGGTTTTTAAATCGGGTTTTCAAAAACTGTTTTTCCATAATGATCTTAACTAATCCCTCATATACAGACAGTAATAAAACTTTCAGTTATCTTGATTGCAATATTATTTTTTTCCTCCTACAAACTGCTAAAACTCATCACTAAGCCTATCTTTCAATGGTTTTCACGCATGTGCGTTTCATGACCCTCTATCATGTGAGTAGCTATTTTTTTCTACTTATTAAATGTTTTTTTTTTTTCTCTTTAGAAGTTTGTCTCTTCTTTCATTGATCATAATCAAAGATTTTTCCTTTGTTTTCTTTACTGGATGGTATTTTTTTATTTAAAACCTGCGTTGCTTTTGGCTAGCTAGATGAGGTCATTCAGTCTCACAATGTATACAGGTAGAATTGGGAGGAGGAGTGTACAGGTCCTTAGTGTCTTCTTTGCAAATAACTTGTATATAGAAAAACATCAATAACTTTTCTTCCTTGTTCTGTTCAGACTTAGAATAATATTTATTTATTTTCTAGTGAAGAGGAATTGGGGGTTTAGATGTGAAAATATGAGAAATGAACCATGACTGCCATTACGATGTATGTAGGTGTACCAGATTGACTGCTTGTAACTTTAAATCAGCTTGGTTAGTGGTACAGGCACAAACCCTAGACTTAGGGATTTATGATATTCTGTACACATTAAACCTTATACTTACCACAGACCTCTAAACCTATAGCCCTGAATTATTATGAATTTAGTTTTTGTCTTATGGATTTATTCTTTCTGGACAGTCATATGTAATTCCTAGCCATGTATACAGAATTATATAACATATGGTCTGTTGTTGTTACCTTTTTTTACTTAGCTTATTTTCAAGATTCATTCATGTTCAAGTATGTGGTAGCCTTTCATTTATTTTCTAATTGCCAAATATGGCCCATAATAAGTATACACCACAGGTATGCATTCACAGGTGATGGACACTTGGTAGTTTCCACCTTTAAGTAATTATGATGATGCTGCCATGAACACTCACGTGTAACTTTTTGTGTGGATGTGTGTTTTCACTTCTCCTGGGTGTACATATCTAGAAGTAGGATTGCTGGATCACACAGTAACTCTATGTATCTTTAAGCTTAAAGGAATGACAGACTGTTACCCAAAACAGCTATACCATTGTACACTCCCTAGTGGTATATATGGGTCCCAATTTCTCTGCATCCTTGTCAACACTTGCTATTATTTGCCTTTTTAAATTGTAGTTACCCTACTTAGTGTAAAATAGTATCTTCGATTTGTATTTTCCTGATGGCTAGTGATTTTCCATGTGCTTATTAACTATCTATATATCTTCTTTACAGAAATTACTATGCTTATTACTATCTATGTATGTACTTTAGAGAAATGTATATTGTAACTTTTGTTTATTTTAACTGTGTCCTTTTTTTTTTTTTGGTATGAGGAATTAAACTTAGGAACTTGTGCTTGCCAGCCAGGTGTTGTGCGACTGAGCCATATTCCTGGCACCTGTGTTGTCTTTTTAACAGAATTTTAAAAAATTCTTTAGCAGATATTTAGTGGGAATTCACTTTTAACCTGGTTTGTGCTAGATCCTGTGTTGTGTTGCAAGCCACCTCTTAATACTAAGCATACCCTAGTGCTCTGATTTTGGTTTCCAAATAATATTTCTAAGTAAAAGAAAGTAGGAGTCTGGGGAGAATGGCTGATTTCAGGAATGGAAGGAAAAAAATACAAAATGAGCATAGGAAACCTGTTGTACTACCAGTAATCAAAGATAAATGGGGTCAGGTCAGATATCTGAGACAATTTGAATCTCAATAACAGTAAAAGTTATAATGAATTCTGATTTCAGTGATGATAGAAAACCTTGTTTGGAATTAGTTCCCCTATTGTGGGCCAAGCATAAAACTTAATCAAATAATTAAATGTTCATATGCTGAACAAGGGGCAGCAAAATACTGTGAGCCCTGGGGAGAGTGAAGGCAATGAAGTAATTACAATCCCAGCTTACCATCTGGAGGCATTATCTATGCTACAGTGCAAACATTATGTATATGTGTATTATCTGTATACATATATATGTGTGTGCAAATATAGTTATACACAATTTAAACACCTCAATGTGTATATGTGTATATAACTATACATACAAGAAATACATATTTGCATTATATATATGAACTATGTATATGTGACATGTGTGTATGTTTTATGAACACATCATTGGACTGCAGTGGAATATACATTTGTTACTGTTACATCTGCAGGAGATAGCAAGATAGATCATACACTGAGCCATTATAGAAACAAATATAACACATGTTAATGAAATGAATTAATTTCAGAGTATATCATTTGACCATAAAACAATTAAACTACAAGGCAATAACAAAAAGGTATTGGGAATATTTCTGTATCTTTGAAATGTAAGCAACACATGTTTGAATGTCACAGGAAAGCATAAGAAAAAAATTTTGAATTGAATGGTTGAAAATACAACACATCCATTCTCATTCATTGGTGCATAGCCTCTGGCTGCTTTCGTACTATAGCCAAGTACTTACAAAAGAGATTAAATGGCTCACAAAACCTAGAATATTAATAGAGGATCTCTATAGAGAGAGTTGGTCAACTTTTGCCTTACTGATAATATGAGGAAAACATATTACCAATATAAGAAGTTAATTAGAGGCTACTACTACAGATCCTACAGATAGCTGAAAAATAGAATGGGAATATTTTAACCCATTGTATCAATGACTTAGTGATTTAGATCACAAGACTAAGTTTTTAAAAATATACCATTTTAAAATGGGTATACAGGTATTAGAAAATATAAATACCATTATATATGAAATAGTAAGGAAAATCCACTCAAAAAGAAAAGTTCAGGTATAATAGTTTCATTAATGAATTCTACCAAGCACTTAAGAAATTATACTAGCATTCTCCTCACCCTTTTAATTTGGTCCTGGGGACTAAACATGTGGTTATCATACTTAGCTACATCTGCAGCCCTTTTTTATTTTAGAACAGGATTACGATAAGTCAGAAAATTTCCCAAGCAGGGATCAAGCTTAAAATTCTCCTGCCTCAGCCTCCCAGACTACTGGGATTGGAGGAATGTATCACCATGCCTTGCAATACCAATCGTATTAACTCTTACAGAATACAAAGATTGGGAAAAACATTGCCAAGGATGTGATGAGAACTCCGTTGGCAGTTTCAAATATGGTTAAACATGCTCTCCTGTGACCCAACTATTCTACTTCTATGTAATTGCCAAAGAGAATAAGTATTTATGGAGACAAAAGCTTTCACCAGAATTCATGATCAATACATCATAAGAGGCAGTTTTATGTAGTAAGGAGCTGAAACTGGACACAACTCAGACACCCAATAACAGGTGAGTGGCAAAACAAACTGTAACATTGTATATCCAAAAGTATTATCTAACTCAACTGTAAAGTTCTAAAAATTTGTTGGCATAGATGAAACTTGAACCATTATTCTGAGTGAAAGAAGCCTGCTACAAGAATATGAGCTATATGATTCTATTAATGAGAAATTCTAGAACAGACAAAACCAAACCATGGTGGTGATATCAGAATAGTGGTTTCCTCCAGTAGGAAAGAGGTAAGAGTAATCTTCTTGGGTAATGGACATGTTCTCTATGTTCACTGTGGGTATAGGTTACATGTATAATTTGTCAAAACTCACCTAACTGAATATTAAGAGTTGTTGCATTTACTGTAAATTATAGCTTAATAAAAAATTAAAAAACAAAAAAGTGATGATTATGACACAATGAATACTTTGAAAATAATCCATGAGTACAACATAAGTGAGCAGTAATGAGAGGGAATGGCAGATGGAGACAGTAGGAAGGAGAAGAAAAAGGTCTTTTCCATGCAAGAGTATCGGATAATAATGTTTCAGACAAGGTTTATCGAAGTGTATTGGTAAGTGTATTGGTAAAATTTCAGAAAGAAGAAAATCACACTGTTGAGGGTTTACACCCTAGGGTTTATGCCCATGGATTATTAAAATAGTAACACAAGGAACTAACAGTATATTTTCAAAGAGGAAGTCCGGCAGTCATTACCTTAACAAATGGTCAAGCGTGGCTTTATGGTTGGCAACACAGCCAGACTGAGTGGAGTGGGAAGCATAAAATATTACCTACGTCATGTTCACGACAGAAATGGGCACACTGGATGTAAGCACAAAGAGATGCCAGATGATTCAGATCTTTCTTGACCCCTAGTCTAGACTAGACACTTATTCAAATATTACACATCATGTAAAATAGAGGGATTAGATGAGACTGTTGTAGATTAGTGGAAGCTAAAGAGATAAAACAATGTGTGAACCTTGACTGGAACCTGGATATTTTAAAAATCTAGGTGACATTTTTGAGGAGTGATTGGGGAAATAGAACTATAAACTATATGTTGGATAAAATCTTGAATGAAGGTTGATTTTGTTGGGTGTGGTATAGTAAGCAGAATAATTGCCCTTTAAAGAAAACTATGACTATGTTATTTTAAATGGAAAAGCAAATTTACAGATGTGATTAAAGTTAAATACCTAGAGATAGGGAGACTATCCTGAATTACTTGGTGTATCAAATCTAATTATATAGATTAACAGTGGAGACCCTTTCTTGGTTGTCTCAGGGAATGAGATGTTATCTTGGAAGAAGGGTCAGAGAAATTAAAGATGGAAGCAGAGCAAAGAATTAGGTTGGATGCTGGAAAGTGGAAATAGATTCTTTCCATATATTCCAGAAAGTAATCCAATGCTGCAGATACCTTGATTGTAGCCTACTGAGATTTGTGTGGCACATTTCTCAATCACAAAAGTATAAAACAACATAACTGTGTTGTTTTAAGCCATTATATTTATGGTAATTTGTTAGACTAGCAACATAAAAGTAATATTTATGGACAATATGTGGCTAAGATGTCTTTGTTCTTGGGAGATCTATGCTGACTGTTTAAGAGTGAGAAGCCAATATATCTATAGTCTACTTTTGGATGGTTTGGCAAGTGGGAAAATTGGGTGTATGTACTTGGAGACAGTAGAGTAGGTATGGCAAGACCTACTACAAAATCATATCTAAGGCAGTGTATGATGTATGCATTGTACTGTTATTTTAGCATTTTTGTGGGTTTTAAAATTTTCAGATTTCAAAAGGAAAAAAAAACCATGATTAAGCTCAGGAAAAAAAAAAAAACAAATGAGAAACAGAAGAGCAATTAATGGGCCTATATAAATTACTGTCTCTTCTACCTCTATCTAGAATTATTCCTAGGCAGCAAGCAGTCTCCTGGGAATCACTTCCTACAGAGATCCCTTGATACTGTTCTTTGAGTTTCTAACCAATGTGTTGATTTCTTGAAAATGAATGTTTTTTACAAGGTATAACTTGAATTACAAAAAAATAATGCACCAATTCAAAATCGTAGACAATATTACTAAAGCTATCAGAACTCTTGCAAATTCTTTCTGCCCTTCTGCTTTCAGATCCAGAGAGATAAAATGTAGAATGAGAATTATTTTCTGATATGCTTAGTCCATGAATGTATAAATGCACATATTTTTGACAGGTTTTCTCTCTTTGTACCTGCATTTTGGACTTTTATTTATGAGCAAAAAAATTTATTGTGTATAACTGAACCTTTTCTAGAAGAAAAAGGCTAAAGTTGTCAGGTTATAGCAGAAAAAAGTCTAGAAAATAAATTGCCACTTTTCCACAATGTGGGCTCCCTACCTAAAACAAAGAAACAAAAGTATCATCCCAATAGAACTGAGTTGGTAGCCAAAAATCAGGATTCAACCAGTTAGTTTTCAATTAGAAACCACTATTTTAATCAAGGTCAACAGAGATTAATGTGAAATAAGTTCAAATGAATTATGGGAGATTTATTGTGCTAAAAGAAAATCTGTTCCTGTTTGATTAAGACCTGAATAATAAATATGAAAAGAAATTCTTTGAAATGTCCCTATAACCACACTTTTAATTTAAACTGCTATTTTATTTCCTAGTGCTACTACGTTAGTTCTTTTTATATTAAGAATACTGTATATTCCATTCAGTAAAGTTTTATTCTTTATTAACTTCTGATTACTAATTTATAGTACGGCTCAGACCTTAAATATTTGTACTATGTACTTGAAAATTCCTATGCTTTCCTTTCTTTTAACATCATTACGTATATAACAATTAGTACATTAATACAAATATACATGCATTCAATAAGTGTTTATTAAACAACTACTGTCCCCATTCATTCTATGCTTGTCATTTAACACTAAAATTCTAGAAGACTGATATTCATTAGGCATTCTAGTCATTGACACCACGGCATTGGTATCACTGTTGAATCCTGACTTGATCTGAGAACTTGATAGGTTGAAAACTTATCTGCTTTCAAGACCAACGCTTTTCTGGAAACTTCCTTAGAAAGTAGTAGTCACTGAAGAATTAATCAAATCTTCTCATAAAACATCTCTATAACTGAAAGTTGTTTTTCTGAGGCATCAAATAAATGACAAGCATTTGAAGGACATGCCCTAAATGTAAACACCCTAAAACATGAACCTTTATAGTAACTAAAACTAGAAGAAATTACATTGAGCGTTTGACAAAGTGATCAGAATACACTGAGTATTCATTATACATGGAGTTCTAGTCTATTCCAAATTATATATGCAAGACAAGGGCATAACTTGATTGGGCCTTAAATATAACTGAATATGCTAGTTAAAACAAACACTGGCATGTGCATGTATGCATGTGCATACTCACAATAATTAGTTTTAAAAATAGTACCTAACTCTGTACGTTCTAGTCTCACAGACTGTGTTGGCAGATGATGAGACAGCGGTGCACAGAGAGTCAGTATCAGAGTGGAGCCCAGGAACCCAGGGCTCAGTCTCAGGGTTTTTTTCCATGTTTTGCGTGGTACTCCTTATTAGGAATAAATCAATGAATACACTGACATATTCATGGATGAAGAGAGCAAAAACTTCCTTCATAATTGAGGCTAGTAACAGTAAGTAGAAAGCTAAAATTGTGAAGGCAACACATTACTTAAAGACTGAAGGCTCCAGCTGAAAATTATGGTATTCAGACCCAACTTGGTATAAAGTTGCATTGACATGATCTGTTAGGTTGGGGTAGGGGTGGTGGATGCATCTTTTAAAGCTAAGTCACTCAAAGAAGGTTGGCCCAAACATTCCCATCATAGACAATGTAAAGCAGCACCAGACACAAACACTTAAGTACAAGTTGTTTCTTCAGTTCTTTCAATTTCTTAGGGAAATGGTTTTTTTCTATCAGGAGTAACTGAATTATGCATTCATTGAAATAACAATACTTTATCATCTGAAACATGTTTTAAGCTGATTATCTCAAAAGATAATCAGAATTAGAGTGAAAATCACTTATTATAAATTGAGCATATGCATAATATATTAAAAGTTTAAAAGTCAAATTTATAAAGCATTGGACACTTTCTTTTGAGTATTCCATGTCATTGACTATCTTTAATTGTCATGCAGTCCTTTTGAAGAATCTGTATCTGTTCAGAGCACAAATAATGAACAAGTGATCATAAGCAAGAATGACTAAGTATAGATCTTTAAGGTGGCTCTCTTAGAGCAAAGAAGAGATAAGGAATTAGGAGAAAGACATACAAAAAAAGATGGACACTTTGGTAGCAAAGTGAGACACTGTGGGAACAAGTGAATGTGCTGAATAAAACTGGTAGAAAACTGGAGCTGAGATGTTTTGGGGGATAAAATTTTAGAATGCTTGTATTTGTGAAGAAATAGTGAACTTATTAGATAATTAACAAGGATTGAGTATGTACAACATTTTTTAAAGCAAGTAAAAATTTTAAATCAAAGTAATTACTATCCATAGCTAAATAACCTATACTGATGAACACTGATACAGAGTCCTACTCTATGCTGGCTTCAATCTTGTGTCCAGAAAAAAAATGACATGCAATTTTTTTAAAATTACATTTTCTAAATTTTTCCATGATTATATCTATCTTATTAAACAATCTGTTAAAACTGCTATGCATTAACTTTAGACTTTTTATTCTGACTTCTTGTTCAAAAGATGGGTAAAGATTTAACTTACTTATACCTTCCCTTTAGCCCAGTTACATCCCTTCACCTTCCTATGTAGTTATCCTATGAATTTTAATTTTTCTATGGTTTGTGTCTTCACATGTTTACATATACTTTTATCTCTAGCGGCACCATTTGCCTCATTTGTGTGACTTCCCCAGATTGTACCATCCTAGCCCAAGTGGAAGGAAGCTGATTTGCAGGATAGGCCAAGGTTTCTGGGAAGGGATGCTGGGGGAAAGGCTACCTGAGTTCTGTCTTGAAAGCTGAGCTGGGCAGGCACAGGAGATAAACTGGGATTATTAGAGGGTGTTCCAGAAAGGAGAAGTAGATACGGCAGGCAGAGGGATAAGGGACTGTGGTGGACTAGGAATCTGAGAGCATTCAACAGGAAAATAAAGCAGGTGTGAACAACCAAGTGACTTTTTATCCTGTGACAAAATTTCAGACTGCAGTAGAGGCACAGCTGGGAATAGCCTATCGCAGGCACAGGACTTTGCAGCAGTGGTTCTAGAAGTCTCACTGCTTGCCCTCATCCTGTTTACTATCTTACAGGCTTCATTACAGGCATGCTGCTCATCACCATAATTGTACAGGTAATTACTGTCAACTTGAAGGATACCAGACTAAGAAAGATGACAATTTTTTTAATCAAGACTCTAAAGAAGAAAAAGAGAAATAGGATTAAATGTAAACCTAGATAAAATTATTAATTCTATGATCTCAACATAAAAATAAAATGCAAATGAAATATTAGTGACTTTTTAGTAATATGAAAAGATTATGCACAAATAGCTGTCTAGTAATACATCACTCACACCACTCATGAAGGATATTTTAAGTTTTGGGTTTTTGTTATTGCTTTATTGCCAATGTTTGGCATACAAGAGTCACATTATTTTGGAATAATAATATACTAACTCATTCAATCACCTTTTAAAAAATTTTAATTCAATCATCTTGAACATTAATATATTTGTAGCTGAGCTTTCATGGCCTATATGTTTTGTTTAATTTTGAGATTTAAATCTGCTTCTTATCCTGACTTTCCCCACAATGACTCACCTCCATCTGTGACCTTTAGCTTGTTTAATTGGGGAGAGGAAAAGGAATATTTTAGCAAAGCACTTTCTATCCTTGCACTTATTTAATATATTCATGTTTTCTGATTCATCTTTCCTTTTATAATTACATTTTTAAAGTCATATTAAGCATCCAGAGATAGGAAATAAGTGTCTCCATTCTAATGAAAGTTTTGCTTAAGATAGCTGGAGTATTTCTCCTCTATCACCTCTTTCATTTGCTCTTCTAAATTTATCTAAAGATTCTTCAATCATTGTAGTTAGGTGGAATGTTTTAACAGCTGTTGCTTATATTATGTTGAAAACTTAAAATTTCTAAGTGGAACTTTTTGGAAATTATTAATGCTATTATATTTATTTCTTAATTCCATAAAATAACAAAAAGCCATCTTAACAAACAAACATACCATTTACTTAATTCTCTAGACAAATTTTAAAAGCTATCCTCCAAATAACTCAATAAATAAAAATAGCTAAAAATCTCAAGTCTTAACTTTAAAAAAATTTTTTTTTTAATTTTGAAAGTAGTAAAATACAACAGAACAAGACAGAACAAAGCCAATTGAGACAGTGCGTTGAAATTGGTACAGAACATCACAGCAGGTTACCGGGATAACAGTAATAGGTACCATAGTATATCTCGTTATCTTCACAATAGTTGTTCTTTCAATCAGGTATAGCAAAATCAAATGAAATATAGAACTTTTAGAACTTATCAAAACAGAATATTGAAGGGAGCAATTAATCAGAACAAAGCAAAACAGTGATAAAAATATTTGCCTTTAAAGGGATGGTAGAAGGAAATCTCCCCTATTTGCTATATTGCATATGGTCAATCTTCCAAGAGATGCTCAGACCCCTGGCTTCTATTTGTTAACAGGGTGGTGGTGGTGGTGGTGGTGGTGGTGGTGGTGGTGGTGGTAGTGGATGGGATGTTTGATTCTCAGCCTGCGTGCCAGTAGGTTCACGGCTGCTTACCAGGGAGGCGAGCTGGTTGCTTGGTTTCCCAGCATCCTAAGTTCCAATACAGCATGGATCTCAGGAGATGCTGGGTGGTTCTTTCCTTGGGGAAGCTGCAGCTTGCCCAAGCCACAGCTGCTTATCAGGGAGGTGAGCTGGTTGCTTGGTTTCCCAGCGCCCTAAGTTCCAACATTCAAGTCTTTATTTTGTTCAAGACTGCATTATCTCTACTTAAGACCTACATAACTTGTTTAATAACAGTTTTATATTTCATCACCTTTGTGTCTTCCTTTCTTTTTCAACAATGGTTATACCTATTTTTTGTGTTTTGATTAGGTAAACATATAAGTCAAAGAAAACAAAAGTAACAGCCTTGGTTTCAATAAATGTAGGTGGATATATGCTTTTTAACAAGCTGCTATTGGAAGAGAAAGACTCACAGAGACATGATACATTAACACAACTATTATCGATAACAGCAAACAAAATCTGCAGTCAAAGTGCTTATACAATAAATGTCTCACATTAGCAGAAAATGATTTTTTTATCCTACAAAATTATGATGATCAATGAACATGAAGGAATAACTCAAAAACTACAAAAATGTACATTCTGATACATTTTTAGGCTGACTGACTATAGTGTGCTAGCTCTGGTAGTCACACTACTAAGGTTGAGATTCTATTCCTGTTCCTTAACGGCTGTACAAACTTGAGGAAGTTACTTTCTCTGCACCTCAGTTCTCTCGTTTGTTGAATGGGAATAATATTACTTGGAAACTAGTAATACTGTACAGTGCTGAGCAATGACAATTCTTACTGTTACAATTGTTGAAACAGACTGCACAATCTATGCAGAGACTTAATTATTATTCATCTCTTGGCCTGCTACAGTTCCAAATTAATTTGTAAGTTTTATGTATTAATTGACCTTTATTATCCGAAAACTCTGGTTTTGGTCCAGCTAAACACACTTAAGACTTTTCCAAGCTGGATCTAAAGAAATAATACTTACTCTTTAAAATTCAGGGGCTATAAGTGAAATATTTAAAGGTTTGAGGGACTCTTTTCTAATAGGCATGGCCTCCCTACTTCCAAGATAACATTTCCCTGTCTCCTTTACCGTCCTCAACACCTTCCTCTTTCTGTTAATTTTTTTCAAAAAGCAGGACTACCTTTTATCAGTGGATATGCCCAGCTCTCAATATGTACACACACACACACACACACACACACACACACACACACACACACAGAGGCAAAGACAATGGGCTGGACACCCTGCTTTCAGCTCCCTTGGGAACAAAAGCATATTTGCTATTTTTCTTTTTTTCTATCAATGCCCTGGCTTGACCTAGTTTTATCTCCTCTATTGAAAATTAAGCCTGGAAATAATACATTTTACTTTTTATTTTAAAAAAAGAAGACTAGAAAAGGGTCTCATTTAGTAATGAAGGGAACATAACCTTTATTCAATTCAAAGGGCACCAGATTCTATATTCATCTAGGCACCAGACAGCATTCTGTGCTTTAAAAGATAATTATAGGATGGAAGTGTGACTTTTAAGTCTTTTGGGCTTTTTGTTTTATGGTGCTCTAATGGGCTAAATCAAGGCTCTCTGTTAACTCTACCATGTTGGAATGTAAATTAAAGAACATCTTCTCTTACCTATTTGTTTTAACTTCTAATCTGGATAGAGGATGTGACAGGTTAAGAGGAAAGAAGCAATCACATACAAAATAAAACAGATCGAAAATCATTTCTTTTCCATTAAAGCAAACATAATTTGCTTTTCAAACCATGTCTACATGCAAAAAAACCCCAACACCTCCCCCCCAAAAAAACCTGATATAGAGCTTTGTAGCCTGAATTTTTGTCTTGGTGTCAGATTGATAGTTTCTACATGGGACTCCAATCAATCAATCAATCGATCGATCAATCAACCAATCAGTCAATCTCTCAATCACTTTTTACCTCTCTTGAAAAAAAATCATGAATATATTTTGCTGTTATATCCACAAAAGTAATCTGCATGAAGGGAAGTACGTAATACAAGAAAGGAAATAATTTTTTTCTTATACCAAGATCAAACTCATGACCTTGCACTTGCCAGGCAGGCACTTAGGCCACTGAGCTAAATTCCTGGCCCAGAAAATCAAAATTTAAGGTTGAAAATTTACTTCAGATGCTGGGGGATATACATGCAGCAGAAAGTTTTGAAAGAAAACATCTCTGTGACTTTTTCACAAGGTCTGTGACTATTTGATTTCTTCATTAGGATATAAAATGCATTTCTATAAAGTAAATAATTGGAATTACTACATTTTTAAAAAGTCTTGTTTAGTAAAAAAAAAAGAAAATCAAGACAGTAAAATGGCAACCTATAAAAGGTTAAAAGATTGATGTATCTATAACAATGGAATTTCAACCTATTATATAAAGAATTTAAAAATCACTAGGGAAAATTAAAAATAGACAAAACATGTTATGAAAGAGGATGCCCAAATGATCAAAAGTTGTTTAATTTCATCATTCATAAGAGAGATGCATACCAAGGACAATGACACACCTCTACATATCTACTAGAATGGCTACAATTCAAAAGATGGAAAATGTCAAGTGTTAGTGATATATGGAGCAACTGAAACGCTCATATAACACTGAAAAAGTATAAACTCTTTCAGCCACTTTGGAAAACTGACAGTGTGAACTAAAACTCAACATTTACATAGTATAACTCAGCAATGCTACTCCTAGCATAAACTCAACAGAATTCACACAGTTACTAACAAAAATCTAGAATATTCTTAGCCATACTATTTAAAATTGTTCGAAACTGAAAGCTATCTTAATGTACATCTGTAGTACAATGAGTAAATGTATGTATACATATTTATATACTCATGCAATATATATATATATACCTTTACATACAAGATAAAACATTTTAAAAATTTGTAGTGCATACAAACAGCAGAATATTTAGAACAATAACATATCTAAGGATGGGTGAATCTTGCCAATGTAATCTGGAACATAAAAGCCAGTCATAAAAGAATATGTAAATGTGTGATTCTATGAAGTCAAAAAACAGACTAACTAGTCTCTAAATTACATTTTGTTTATTTTTTGAGACTAGGTCTCACTGTCTCTCTAGTACAGTTTGAAGAGGCAGGTAGTAACTAAAAGGAAGCGCAAAAAGATATCTTGCTGCTTTCTTGAATTTCTTAGCGTTTTGTTTCTTAATCTAGATATTGATTACACAAATGAAAATTGAAAATTCAAGCTATGCCTTTCATAAGTGTACATTTCTTAGGACTTTTTTTTTTTTTGTCTTTTTCCTTTTAATCGGTACCGGGGACTAAACTCAGGACTGTCTGCTTTCAAGGCAGGCACTTATGCCGCTGAGCTAAATTCCCAGCCCCCATAAGTGTACATTTCTATATTTTTTATTGCACCTAATTAAAACCATATTTAATAAATATGAAGTAAACAGAAAGTGGAGCACAGGTAATGCAAGGACTGAAAATATTGTAAGCATCAAGAGGAAATTTTAGAAATAAAAAATTTCTCTGGTGGAAATGAAGTATATCTTTGATGGCCTTAGCAACAAACTGCATATGGCTAAGGAAAAAACTGTAACTTAGAAGAAATATAAATACAATGTTCCCAAATGGACACAGACAAAAGAATGAAAAGACAGAAGAGAGTATTTAAGAAATGTGAGGTAATTAATGAAGTTACAGTACATGCAGAATGGAAACACCAGAAGGTGAAAAATATGGAAACAAAAGAGAAGAAATACCTGAAACATTATCACCTCAAAAAATGACTGAGAATTTTCCAAAAATCTATAGCAAAAGTTTTACCTTGAGATACTAGATACTAGATACAAAAATCTATAGCAAAAGTTTTACCTTGAGATACTAGATAAAATCAAAGACAGAAAATTCTTTAAAAAAAAGCAAAAAAATCCCTTATCTGTAGGACAAGGATAATAATTATATCAGACTTCTCTAATTATGCCAGACTTCTCTTTAGAAAACATATAAGCAAGTAGAGAATAGACAGTGATATTTAAAATGTTACAATGCCCCCCCCAATGGTGATTAAGTTTATGTATTAATTTGATTGGGCTAAGAGATGCCCTGATTCTTAGCAAAACCTTATTTGTGATTGTATGTGAGGGAGATTCTGAGAGACTAGCATTTTAATTACTAGGTAGGCAACACCCAATTCACTGCCTTTTCTCTTCTCAAGCCCATGCTTCCATCTTCTTCCTTAGTCCTTGGACCTTAGACTCTGGGACTTACATCAGTCCTTTCCCTACCCCTGGTTCTTGGGTCTTTGAACTGGAATGAACTGTAGCACTGACTTTCTTGGTCTTTTAGCCTGCAGGCAGCAGACAAGATCTAGATATCTGTTCAGAAGTACAGGGATAATGAAGACTGTTTTCTATCAGTAGATCTGCCTTGCAAGAAACGTTAAGGAACATGTTCACTGGAAGAAAGATAGCCTCTTTAATAAATGGTGCTAGAAAAACTGGCTTTTCACATGCCAAAAACTAAAACTAGACCCCATGTCTATCACCATGCACTAAACTAAAGTCAAAATGGATTAAAGATCTAAATATAAAAACAGAAACACTAAATGTACTGGAAGACAAGGTAGGTAGATATCTTGAAGACACAGGATAGGCAAAGAGTTCATATACAAAATGCAAACCACACAGGAAGTACTTCAAAGAATGGGATGCCAACTTATTAAAACTGGGATGCCATCTTATTAAAAAGGTTTTGCACTTCAAAAGAAATCATCAACAGAGTGAAAAGAAATCACCAACAGAATGGGAAAAAAATTTTAGCCAACTGTCCCTCAGACAAAGCACTTATATCTAGAACATGTAAAGAATTGAAAAACGCCAGCCTCTCCACAATTCAAAGACTGAGTCAAAAAATGGGCATCTGAGATGAACATGCACTTCTCAAATGAAGAAATACAAATGGAAAATACACAAAGAAATGTTCGACATCACTGGTCATTTGAGAAATGCAAATTAAAACAACTCTGAGATTCTATCTCAATCCAGAAAGAATGCCTGCCATTAAGAAATCAAAAACTAACAAATGTTGGCAGGGCTGCTGTGAAAAAGGAACACTTCTCTACTTTTGGTGGGAGTGCAGACTGTTACAATCACTGTGGAAATTAGTGTGGAGATTCCTCAAAAAACAAGGATGGGAGGTACCATACAATTCAGCTATTCTTCTTCTGGATATTTTCCCATAACAATTGAAAACATTTCACAGTGATATATATGCACCCATGTTTACTGCAGCAGATTTTGTAATACATCTTGGAAACAACCTAAATGCCCATAAGGAATGGATAAAAAAGATGTGGTATTTTTATATAATGGAACATTAGTCAGCTATAAAGAAGGACACTCTTGAGGATTTTATAGGTAAAAAGACACAATTTGAGACCATACTTGTAAGAGAAATAAATAAAATTTACATGTGTAAATATCATATTGTTTCCCTAATGTAAAAAAAAAAACTGAAAGAGTAATAAGATCCAAAATGTACAACAGATATTGTGAAAACGAAAGGGAAACAAAGTGCTCAAAAGGAAAGAACCAGTGGGAAGGGAAAGGAGAAAAAGCAGCAGAGAAAGATTATATGTATATGGTATACAAATATACGAGATAGGTAACTATAGTACTAATCTCTTTAAGTTCAAAAAGAACACGTTGTGCTGTTTGTTTGATTGTTTTTTTGTGCCTAAATCTTGTAACCTGAGCAACTACTTTTAAGATAACAGCATGTAATATATTAACCAGTGTTAATTTCCTACTTTTTTTTGAAATTCTGTATATTTTTATCTTTTGTTTAAAAAATGTTAAGGAAAATTCTTCAGAGAAAAGCAAAATGAACAAACAGAAACTTGGTAATAAAGAATTTGCAAGAGATGGAATAAATAAAAGTAAAAATGAAACTTTTTATAGTTGTTCAAAATAACAACAATATTTTATCCAGTAATTATGGATTATGGGTGAATGAAGTGAAATGATAACAAGCATTAGAAGGGGAGAGATTAAGAATACATTATTATAGGGTACCAATCTATATGGTGGTATAGTTTTAGAAGAAAATGGACTTTGGATCGGTTGTACAATTATTTATCTACTATTGTCATCTACATTGTCAGAGACACAAACCCAAATCAAGTAAAATATTGTCCATTTTTTTTATTACTTTTCTGGCTTTTGCTTCTTTAAGTGATTTTATTGTGTTTTATTTCATTTTAAATCATTTATTCATTCACTTAGAGAAGCAAAAGTTAATAAGAATGAAGCTAATTTTGATGTGACAATGCATTGTTGTCATCATTTTTTCTACTTTTTGCAGTTCTAAGACAACAGAGGTGAAAATATGTCCCTATTCCAAGCCAGACACATGGAAATGAAGAGCTTCATCAAATTCAATGACTAAGTAAATAAGTTAAATTATACAAAGTTAAATTTTACTTAAAAAGTTGAAAGGACAGAGTTCTTAGTTTTGTCAAAGAAGTAGAAAACCATCAGAGATACTATGACCTCTGTGAACAAAGTTGAAAGGCACATTTGGGAAACCTCAATGAACAATAGTCTGATACAAGGAATACGTTCAGAACAGTGGTAACACACTGTATAAACAAGCAGCTTCTCTTGGTGTCGTGTTTGTAGAGTGCAGCGTCAATACATCTTTCACGACAAAATGAGTGAACCAATGAATTGTGTTCTCCCCTGAGAGGAAGAATGACCTATAAATTAAATGATGTTTTACCTTGATGTAACAATGCTCCAAACTTAATTCACTCCAATTCCTTTCTTAGAAAGTTTTGAACTCAATGCAGACTTGCATGAGAAATGAGGTGAGACAGGATGACAACAGATTTTACTAACTTCATGCTATGAGTGCTTGATCTTTAGAACTAGCCAAATTTCGTGTAAAAAAAAAAAACACAGTAGCTAAATACATGTGCCTTTTCTCTCTAGTTCAGTACAATGTATAAAATAAACCTTTACCTTATGAAATCTTCTTCTTCTTCTCTCTTTGGCCTTAGTTGTTTGGGCTGAGCCATATTAATCCAGTTTGGCAATGATTTCAGGAGTCTGCTGATATCGTCATCTTTTGCCCAGGAAGCACTGATGACAAGTTTTTCTTCTGACTGGACAATGCCCCTAAAAATAGTAAACAGGACAGACTCAGAATAATGCCTGATACTTGGTTAGCACTTTTTACTGATGTCTCTTCAGGAAAAAGGTATCTCTTCCATCTCCTTTATTAATATAATCCACTATCTGGCTTGAAAGCGGTGATATCCATGAGTAAGTCACATCACTGGGGAACAATATTTCTAGATTTCATTCTCAGTTTCTTAACTATTGAGCAATCATGAAAGTTGCTAAAACCAATCAGTTTCTCTTTTGTTAGTCAATTCCTTAAATGAACATGTATGGTAGGTAGGGTTTTGGGAAGTCTTTCAAGAAAATGTTCAATAAATATGAAGTCAGATAATTGTTTTAAGATTCTGTTAAATGACAACATAAATGGTACTTGCATGGTGACAGAAGTGCTGCAAAAGGTTGTTCTTTGACTCTTTGTTTAAATTATCAATTAGTTCTACCTACAGATATTTTCTGAGCTGTAGCTATTTCTTTATTCAAAGCAAATCTACCAGTGTAAAGAAATCCTCTGCCACAAGTGTCAGTCAGAAAAAGTCTGATTATGGCTCTCTCCAGTGGTTAGTCATCTGGAGCTGACAGGCTTCCAGTCCTTTAATAGGGCCCATGGGCTCACTATTTACACTGTTCTTACCTGAATGTACATGTAAATTCACCTTACATGTTCAATTCATTTGATTTTCATTAAAAGTTTCTGTCTTCAACATTTCCATCACTATATATGATTTCGATGGTCTAAAAATTTTTCATCAGCAATTCAAGTGACATAAATGACATTTATTTATGAAGGGGATGCTAATTAACTTAAGACAACCAAGGCTCCAGGAGGTTTCTGCTGTTGCAGAGTCAGTAGTACCTTTCAGTATGAGGGTCACAGTGGGATGCCCTGGGAATTTTCAAATACATATATACTATATATAATAAAAACTGCTTGACTCTATAGACTAATGTTTACAGAGAAGTTGAAGTCTATACACATTGACTTAGCACAGTTCAATTGCATATAACATAGTTTCTTATCATAAGGTAAAATATTGTTCTGATACTCTTAGATTAAGTTACAATAAATAAGGGAACCAAGGATAATTTCTAGAATTTTTCTAAGTCACTAAAAGCAAATGTTTTCTAACTGTAATGATAGCCCCCAAAATAAAAACTGATTATCAAAATGTCTTCCTTCTAGTCTCTCAAATTACTCTCACTGGTATCCTCCAGTCCCTGTCTCATTTGTTATTTCCTGTATATTTTTTGTAATACTTGTGGATTAATCCAATGACATAACTTTTACAACACCATACCTGCATTTTTGAGTACAAGCTTACAGAATGGTATCACCTCAAATGTCTGACATCTCTTTGCAGGTGGACCCTCAATGTTCTCTGGCATTCTTTTTATGTGTCTTTCATCAGCCTCACCTCCTTATTTCCTTTAGAGCTTATTTTTTTAAAAGATGTTATTTTGGAACCTCCTCATTGCTTATCCTTCATATCCTTGCTAAGTGACAGAGAAAGGAGAGGGTCTATTACAGAGTTTTACATGTTCTGTCTCTCACCTCCAACCTTCCACTTCCATTCATATCTGTTTCATCTTTATTCATTTCTAGCAATCTCTAATTATTCCTTTTTTCCAAATTTTTAGTATTTTTCTCTGCAATATTTCTCTAATTCCCTGTTAATTTTCAAGTGAGCAAATGATTTTTTCCTTTTATCTAATATTCCTATCAACACTCTTCTCTCCCATTCAAAGACACTCATTCATAACTTCTGCAAAAAGATCTCTCCTGCTCTGTCATGCAGATATTAAAAATGCCGGTCCCTATTTGACCTCTAGATATGGTCTGATACTTCTGTAGGTCTTTCAACCTCAAGATTTGCTTGTTCCTATTGTGTTTAATTCCTCTTTCACTTATAGCATCTAGTGAATTTTCTGTTTCCTTTTTGAATTTGGTTACCTATGTGGATATATTTCTAATGTTAAAAAATTTTATCCAATTTGCATTTGATAGGAGTCACAAAGGGCTTTGTACATCTCTCTACACTTTTTTTTTATAAGAAGTTAAAAATTCAGCTTGAAAACAACTGCAGTAAGAGTTACACAACTAGCATTTCGGTGACGTTGCTCCATCAATGCATGAATATGTTTTATTTTTCACATTCCTTGACTATTATGAAACATCTGATATTTGATTGGTGTTTAACATTTCATTCATTTGTTTCCACAACTATTTCCTCTGGATTCTTTTCCTGCCATCCTAACTCTATAATTATATGCAAACTGATGACTTTCTTCCTGTGCACACACGTAAATGCTGTGTTCCATAGGATTTTGCATTTCTTACTTCATTAATCACAACTTCTTCCCAGGCTTTACCTATCTATATTCTGATGATTCTTAAATTAGCATTTCCAGGGCAGCCCACTCTTCTAACTCTTGGAGATGCATCTTCAAAGGTTTATTTGAAAACTCCATAGTCTCAACATCATTTGAAATTAAAATGTCCAAAGGAATTTATTTTCCACCTCTCTCCCACTAAGCACCTGGCCAAGGCATCCTCTGAGTCAGAAAGACTCATCCTAATCACCTCCAGTTATCACATCCTCTCAATTCCATCTCCTTAAAATTTTATAAATCTGTTATTTCCTGTTCCAGTTCATTGCCATTAATGTATATTTATATCCTCCTCATTCCTTAGTTGGATGTGGCAATAACTTTGTAACTGGGTCTTGCCTAGAGCTACAGACCATCAGTTCAACTCACCACACTAGTCGGAAGAGTTAGGCTTGTAAGCTTCAAATACAATCATGTTAATGCCTTTCTTAGACCTCTTTGGTAACATGTAACTCTGTGTAACAAGACAGGACTTAACAAGGCATAAACTGGCTTTTTAGGTTCACCTCCTACTATAGCTTTTTCCTCTTTTATCTCTGTTCACTACAAGACAATGCTCTGTGTATGTTGAACTTTCTATCCATAATGAGTACTGCAAAGTCTTTTGAGTGGGATATACTGTTTCTAGCTTCTCAGTGTTGTCAGTCTAGAGAACCTTTTTTTCATCTTCCTTGTTACTACTTATCAAGTATCATCTTGGCACTTACTACTGTTGAGTTATCTCTCTTGTACCCCATCATGCTCATATCACTGGTTTTCAACTTTGACTTCACATTAGAATCAACTTGGGAAGCTGTTCAAAACAAAACAAAACAAAGCAACCACAACAACAAACACCCTAGATGTCCTGGCCATAGCTAAGACCAAGCAAATCGGAATCTCAGGGTGGTAGTCATGGAGGAGGCAATACATTTTTTAGTTTCCTAAGTGATCCAAGAATATTGTCAGGTATGACAAGCCCTGCCTTATACACAGCTCCACTCTATTCTCATTGGTCTTGCTACACTTTTTTATAAGCTAGAATCCCAAACTAGATGAATTCTCTGGGGGTGAAACTGATTTCTTATTAGTTTTAGTGTGCCCAGTGCCTAGTAGAATGCCTGGTATTTGGAAGGTGTATGAGAATGGAAATAGAGATAAAAATAAACTGTCTTCACTATTAGCAATGAAGAAAGGGAACAGAGAGAGGCAGTAGGGTAAGTTAAGTGCGGGGACAGGATATGGTCGAAGGATATTATACGCATACATGAAAATGTCACCATGAAACCCACTATTTTCTACAATTAATATGCACTAATAAAAAGGCATCTTCAATTTTAGGAATCTAGATAACATTAAAGAACCATTTTAGTTGATTACCTTTTCTTTTTTGCACTAAATGACTCAGATGAGCTATTAAGTCCTTTGGTATTGAACCAAATCACAGATCACTCTGTGCTTTTCTAAATTTAATACAAATCAAAATAATTAATACATTCAAGTGCGTTCCCTTCTGAAAAACAGTAGAAAAAATCCTGACTGAAAGCAAATGAGTCAAACAGTCACTGCTGAGAAGTCTTCCCCTTCCTAGGTGTCTATTATTGGAAAGCCTCAAAAACGCATTTTCTCTGTAAAGAATTTGTGGGCTGTGGCATTACACTCTCTCCCTTTGGAAAAGAAATGAGCAAAACCCTATTGTCCATGACTTTTATACTTTTATACTTAGGGAAGTACACTTTCATTCTTTTCAACTATGACTTCACAATTAGCACTTTGTTTCACACAATGAGGTGGGAAGATCATATTCTACGGGTCAAATTTCTTCCTATGTCCTGTAAGCTAAGAAGAGTGTTGACAGATTTAAATGCTTTATAAAAAAATCAAAAGAAAATAAAAAATTTGTGAATAGGGAAATTAAAATTGAAATTTTATTATCAGAATCTAGAAAGAAGTTTAGCTGAGTGGCCCAATTCCTTTTGGAGTCATATTTTAGTTAAATTCCGCTCCTCAGAGTTAGAAGTTTAAATTCAAGTCATTTTTCTAGCATCTTAATCTTTGAGTCAGATACAGTTTGCTCCTAGGTTCAGTGAACAATTTGGGTCCTTGAATGTGCAATGGTATAGTACACTTTGAGGACTACAAATTTCTACCTTAGCATTTAATAGAAAAAATAAAAATTAGCTTGGTGAGATACTATGTTAAAGATATCCATATTATTTACTTAGGTATTTTGCAAACAGTGGTTTTAAAAATATTCAACATTATATTAATATCTAATATTCACAGATTCTACTTTTTAAAGGATAGTAATTCTAATTAATTAAATACTTCCACATAATTCTCTTAAAAATAAAAATATTATTTCACATTGGAATGGACAACAATCCTCAAAACAATACTGAATATTTCATTTGAAATACTGATTAATTAGCCTATAATTATGCTAAAGGAACTTTTTTCATTTAAGTGGCAAAGCTTCCAGCCTAAGGAAACTTTTAGGTTATTATTATTATCAATAGCAGCAGCAGTAGCATTTTTAAGAAAGAATCTTCCTAGGTTTCAGCCTGCCTTGAACCCACTATGTAGCCCAGGCTGGATAAACTTGAGGTGATCCTTCTGCCTCAGCCTCCTGTGTGGCAGAATTATAGGCAGGCACCACCATGCCTGGCTCCTGAAGATAATTAATGAGTTAGTTTTGAATTTTGTGACAACAGGGTCATATGGGTTATGAAATTCCTAGACATACCTAAATCACCTCAGTGAAGAAGTGTTACATTCCCAACAATTAAATAATAAGAGAAATAAAGTAGTCATTCCTACCAGAACCATAATCTACTAATTAATTCACAGTTCAATGGATGACAGAGCCATCAGTGTAACTATTTGTACCCATTTCCAGGAACAAGAAGAAAATAAGTGTGCCTCCTAAAACAAGGTGATAAGGCCACCATGAGAAGACTCCACTCTCCAGACACAGCGGAGTAGATTTCATTCAAAAATATCTGCCGGTGTCACCTGGCTCTGATGGGCACTGCTTCCTTGCTGGAACACTTGGGAGGTGCAAGTGTGCATCATTTGTGGACACAGCTGGGGTGCTGAGTCTTTTATTAGGTAAACAACCAGGGGCAGGTGGGGCTATTGGACTCAACAATTTGTTGACAGCCAGGCATGCTGGTTCCTTTCCCAGAATGAGTCTTTTAGACACTTCAAAAACTAGGAGCCAAGCTAGACAAGTGAACCCTGGACAAGTCTGGTCCAAATTAAACTGCTGTCGTCCAATTTCCACGGTGGGTGGCTGGGCCTGCAGCAAATCAAAGTGCAGTGCAATGTCCAGCAACACAAGTGATAATGACAATTATGCAAAGAAAGAGTCAGTATTATGCTGCTGAAGAAAACAAAACAAAACAAAGTCAAAAAATCTTTTGTAATGAGAAAGAATATTGTATCTAAGAAAACAGCAGAACACCTTTGATATCATATCTACTGCTGCTTCCACAGCTTTTATGATGCTGTGTATTTCTCCCCAGATGTTTAGAAACATTTGATAACTCTAGAGATGGTTCAAGGAAAGCAATTCAAGAGCACTAGGGGGAAGGAGAATATGGAATCTGAGAATTTAGAGAGTGTAACTCTGGGTGATAATAACAATTTTTTAAATAGACAAGTTCTCATATGGAAAGTCATAAGCCCAAGTAGAAAAGAATTACACTATAGCACAAGAAGTGGACCACGAATTAATATAAGATCTGTCCCAGCTATCAAATATTCACATTTTTCTTATGAGAAGAAAATTTCTTGTGGGAAGAAAATACATTCTGCTTGGATATTTTTTTGTGTGTGTTTTGAGTATTTTCAAATTTTCATAAAATATATTAGACCACGTAGTTCCCTATTTAAACTTTCCATGTCTTCCCATTGCATTTAAAATAAAATTCACATTTTCTGGTCCCAAGGTCCTTCGTTAATAGCTCTTAATCCTGGGTATACACTAAAACATCTGAGAAGTATTTAAAAATATATCAATTTCGCAGGGCTCAGACTAGTATTTTTAAAGCTCCCACATACTCAAGTGTAGCCATAAAATACTGAAATAATCTGACCTTCTCATCTCACTCAGTATTCAATCTCTTTGCTCCCTGTTTTCCATGAAACTGGCCTGAACTCGCATAAGCTCTAGGCTGCTCTTACCTTGTACCTGCTCCTTATTCTGCTAGAAAGTTCTTTCTCATATCTTCACACAGCTCCTTCTCATCCTTCATAATTGAACTCAAACATTACTCTTCAGTGAGGTCTTTCTTGGTGCTCCTCCCTACCCTGAGTCTTTTTAAATTTTTAATCACATCAATCAAAACTGACCAAATAAAACATAAAAAATTTAAATTACAATACAGTGGGATGAGTATCAGAACAGAGTGATAGAAAATAAATCAAAGGAATATGTACTAAAATCTTACTTGCTAAATGTCCTGTAAGAAACAGATACCATATACACTTTATAATGTCCATTTGTTTATTCAATATTTAATAAAAACGGTTCAGTGCTAGGTGAGCCAAGGAGAGACTGGAGAACCCTGTTTTAACAGGCAGATCAGAAATCAAGCTGCTATGAACTAGCCTATGACCTTGGCTCTTCTAGCATTCACAGTTAGGATGGCAAGGGCTGCAAGGGTAGGATGGCAACTCTGGTTATGCAGGAAAGCTGAAAGGCTTCATGGGCCACCAGAGACTTTGGGTCTAATTTCTGCTCCTTAGTGCAATGGGGCCAGAGGGATTTTCTTAAATGATCATGTCATCCCCTTAACCAAAATGTGTGATAATATTTTGTTTTACTCAATAGGAAAAATTTTCAAATCTCTCCTTTTCCACCCAACCACACAATTCACTCCAGTCACCTTGAATTCTCAATCTTTCTCCCATGCTATTCTGGCAAGCTCATCTGTTCAGTCTGGCAGCATTTCTTCATTCATTCAAAAATAGGCCAATGGCCAGGAAGGTGTCCAGCTGTAGTTTCTGTCCAATTATAGTTTCAGTAAATACAAATACATCCATTCTACTCTTTCTTCAGGCTCCAACATAAGCTCTAGCTCTTCTACTTAGAAGGAGCGAAAAGTAAGCTTGAAGATGGGTTTTATTTCACCCCTTGCAAATAATATGTGTGCATCTCTTATCAGTTGAGCCTCTAATAGTAGAGTTTCTACTTGTATTCTCTACCAGGCCTAACAGTATGAGGGATTCACTAACAGCTTCTGAAAAGCAATTAATGAACTCATGTCAAATTAGAACAGAGAGAAACTTCAGCACAATATGACTTTTAATTGTGAAATTACTGTTTGGGGCAAATAAGTTATTGGTTTTATCTCAGGGCATAAGAGGACCAGCAAAGAGGAGAAGCGTTCAGCTTGCAAGTACAGTAGTAAAGGCCTAACTGCCTGATGGCTAATGCAGTGCAGAATTCACAGTTGAGCTTTCCTCTAGGCTCTAAGGGGTGTGACTAATTCTGGAAAAGACTAAGTATAGTACTCACTTCCCTTTTGGGAAAATATCTAAAGGCTGTAATAGGACATCATTTTATGATAATCACAAAGTCTTTTTCTCCAGGGTTGGGTGACATGTGTTTGCCTTTTCTTTAAACTGCCAACGCTTTCTTAGTTTCTCATGGCAAACTTGGGAAACAAACTGATTCTCAGCAGAGGGCATTGTGAGCTCATGGATTTGATCTCATCTGTGAAAGATATCTGCTGAGAATCACACAGAGAAAATCAGATTGCCACGTTCCCCTGCTCCCTTTCTCCTTCCCGACGTTGCAACATTTTGGATCATTTGAATTGTATATGGATTTCTATTTAAATCAGTCATTTGCTGGCAGCAAAACTAGAACATTTCCTGTTTTTCCTCTCACTGTAATCAGGATTTGGCTGTCCAAATTAGGACTGCCCTAATTACTCCTCAGCAGGTGCCAATCTGGGGGAGGGCAATAAATGGGAAGAGAGGAAGTAAGGACACCTCACATCTCTAGACTCACACAACAAAACACATTCTCCTAGACCTGAAAAATCCGATAGAGTAAAACAGACAAGTTCCCTGGGGCCATGTGCTGTGCGTGAGTGGGTGCACACGTGCGACTGCTGCTGTATAACAAGCACAGAGATGACTTTCTGTTTACTCCTTCACCAGGCTTCACAGAGTTACTTTTTCCACCCTAAGAAAATAAATCAACACAGGTCCGTAATTCAGCAGCCAAGGCAAACTGGTCCTAGAAATTCTTCTGCATGTGACTATCTGAGACAGGGTACTGTGACGTGCATGACATTCCACAGAATTTGTTCAGGGGGAATGTCAAAGAGGTTCAGTCTTTCGGGGGACAGAATTAAGATATTCTTGATGGTACAACATGTCAAAAACTAAAATGGCTGTGTTCCAGAAGAAGCAGTACAATGGAGACACAAAACGGTCCAACATAAATTACAGAGAAATAACTAAATTACTATTTGCAGCATAGGCCACCACAGTAAACAAAAATAATCCTGTTCCTGCCTAAAATCAATCATTCCGCTTACGCAATAGATGCCACCCTACCTAGCTAGCCCCTAACACAACTTCAGTGATTCTCTCCTTTCTCTCCTGCACCAATTTTCTCTCTCTTCCAAACTGTTTTCTTCAAAAACAGATATGCATTAATTTCTTCTATTTGAAAGTACATATCAAACAACAAAAAACCCTTCATGTGACCCTGAGGTCTCCAGGTATTACCTCATATCTCTGTTTCTCTTTGCAGTTAAATTCATGGTGAAAGTTTTTCCTATAGTTACAATTTTCTATTCTCATTTTCTTCTTTAAGTCTAACTCTTCTGGTGTTCACCCCCTACTGCTCCACAGACACAGATCTTACGATAGTCACCAGTGATCACTACGTTGTTGAGTTTATCGCTCAGTTCAACACCTTTCTCCATTCCTTTATTGGTATCCATTCGAGGACACCAAGTTCTCCTGATTTCTACCCTATTTTACTGGTTGTTGCATCTTAGCATCTTTTGTTGGTTTCTCTGCATTTTGGAAACTTCTAAAAGTCCACAGTCCTCTTCTGTGCCGTGTATATAATTAATCCCATGGAGACTGCATGGTTTTAAATGTCATTTATATATACTACATAGCTGGAAATATCTACTTCCAGGCTGCAGCTCTCTCCTTTTGATGATGATGATGATGATCTATACATATATTTTTAATTTATTCAACTATTACAGTATTCTCTGTCTCTATGTGAATGTGTCATAGACACTCCAAATTTAAATGCTACTTTATCTGCTTCCAAACTTGCACTGTCCTGCATCTTAATAGCTGGCAACTTCGTATTTTCACTGAGCATATAGAAAATTCCAAGAGTTGTTCTGGATCGCTATTTTCCCCTTCTCATACTCTATGTCTAAAATCTGGCAGAGAATTCTCTTGGCTATCACTTTAAAATACATTCAGCATTCACCCATTTGTCACCATCTCTACTATACCCACAGCGTGAGCTGTGTTCATGTCTCGCTGGACTAACACAACAGCACTTATTGGTTGTTTTGCTTCCATCTTTGTCTCCCTATATGATCAACACTTACATTTTAAAAGGTAAGCAAGTTCAAGCTGCTCCTAGGCACGTCTGCTTAGTGTCTCCCCATTTCCCTCAAAGTAGAACTCAACGTCTCTACAACCATTCAGTTTCCTGTTTCCTCGAGGCCATCTTCCAGTACTCACTGCACCCCAGCATGCTGGCTGTCTTCCTGTTAAAGTGTCCTGCAGAGCAGCGACTTACTGCCAGCCTTCTGCCGGGCACTCTTTTCCCAAGTATCTTGTCTAACTCCCTCAATTTCTTCCAGCCTTTCTTCAAACCTCAACTCTAGAGGGCCTTCTTGGGGCACTGTAATTAAAATTACAGTCTCCTCCTAGCTTCATGAACTATATACCTTTATTTTTTTCTGTATGTTTTTTATCATATTTTAAACCTGTTTATGCACATGTACTATATTTTTACCTTTCCTATCCCATTCTCAATAGACTATAAGCCCCAAGAAAGTAGGTATTTGTTTCACTGTTTTATCTATAAACTCTTATACGCCATAAGGAATGGATCCCTAGAAATCAAATAAATGAATTGTTTTAAGGGTGGAGTGAACAACAGTGTTAGTAGTTTCCTTGATCAAAGAACATTAATACATTTAAAAAATTTAGGAAACTTGTCTTGGGATACTGAAATAAGGCATGGAATCACAGAACCAATGCTAATAATCATGGAGGTATTATAACATATAGAAAAAAATGCCTAAGAGCATATCCTTGAGTTTCATTAAAGGGAGGAAAATAATTTAAAAAAGTTAAATTTAGAATAATGGGCAAAATGCTGAACAGAGTATTAGTTAATGATACCCACAAGGAACTAGGAAGATTTCACAAAGAACAAGATACATATTTTGTTCTTTTCTTAATGGACTTAACGGAAGAAATGGTAAGTTTGAGATCTGGTTGTCTTGACTTAACTCCTACAGTTAATTTGAAAACTTCCCCAAGTGAGCAATGAGCACTTTTTGCTTTTCATTTTTTTTCCTTTTGATATGGGGACTTGAACTCAGGACCTTGTGCTTGCCAGACAGGCACTTGTGTTGCAGAGCTATATCCCCAGAGCATTCTTAAAGAATGGTTCAGCACAGAGAACAGTGGGTCCTAAAAATAAAGGAAAGGGAGGATTCCTGAACTAACTCTAGAGTTTTAGCCATAGATGGCTTGGAGATTTCTGTCTTGGGAGGACTTGAGGAGGAGGGATTATCTGCATTAAAAGAATAAGGATGAAATTTGATAAAGACTCTTACAGGACAAACAATAAAAATAGGGGCTGCAGTGAGTGGTGATAAACACAATCAGCAGCAGCAGCAGCATCAAAATACCAACTATTTATTTTTTAGGGAGCATATTATTTTACCCCTATAATGCCTCACGAACAGTCCCTTCCTTTCCGTTTTCCTTACTTCTCCTCTACTTCAGGCATTTAATGACCTCTTGCCTCCACTTCCTCAACTCTTGCTGCTCCTAGCTGACACAACACTCAGAAAAGTTCCCCTGGAGCCTAAGTCTGTACCTAATAGTCCTTGCTTACATTCCTTCAGTGGTTCCCTCTCTCATTTGAAAGGGCCAAGTTCCTGGAGCCTGGCATTCCGAAAACTGCAGTTTGACCCCAGTATTTCTTTCAGAAAAAAAAAAGCCAACATTCCCTCACTTGCTCTTCCTTTCCCATCTCCCCTCACATTGCTGGCATGAGCTGGTGACTTCCTTCCTTTTTTAAGCTTCTAACTCCTTATTTTTCATAAACCTTACATAGTTCATCTCCTTCCCCCAACCCTTTCCTCTCCTTCTCGGTAATTTCTTCTCCCGGGGCATGGCATCTTTACCCACCTAACCATACCTTCTGTCATAAATTATTGTTGCGAAAGCATGCATTTTATTTCTTTGTCCCATTGTTCCTCTTCTATCTTTTATTTAAAAAAAAAAAACCTTGAAAGGCAGAAACAGTGACTAATCTCTTTCTTCCATACATTCCCATGGTGTCTTGGAGGATGTTCAATAAATATCAGACAAATGCATGATGGTGCATGTATAGTAATTGGGGATAGCACTGGATCCAGTGTGAGGCACGAAATGGTTCTGCTTTAATACACCTCTAAAACAGTGGGCCTAATTTGGGGTACTTCTTTTTAAAATAGACATTGCTAAGCAAATGAGGAATGGGATGGTTTACAGACCAAAGATACAGCAGATACTGGGAATGTTCACTATAGGAAGAAAAAGACATAATGGATCAGAATAATTATCTTCACATGTTTGAAAGCTTTTCACACATAAGGATTAAAATGATTTGGAATCATGCTAGAAAAACAGACCATATCTAATGGGTAGGACAGTATCATTTAAGAATAAGAAAATGCTTTCAGATAAGACCTTTTCAGCAATGGCCAGTCTGCTTTGTGGGTGCAGCGGTGCTATGATTTGAAGCAGAAGTATAGGTAATAACTCCCACTGCCCAGGTGAAAGATGTGGTCCCTACAGTGGCACAAGTATGAAGTGCAGCCTTATGGACCATCTGTATGGGCAGTCACCGAGAATGCTGAGGCAGGAAGTAAAACCATGAGGAAAGATCACCCAGAATGTATAAAGTGCAAAGATATAGGAAATTTTAAAATTTCTGTGACAATAAGAACAACTATACTATAAAAATGGCTATCAGCAGGGTTCAGAGTTTAGAACCAACTTTCTTTTTATAGTCAGGCAATATAGTATCTTTCCTATAATTAATATTCATTAAGACTGTGATTTGTGAGAATTATTGGGTTCACATAACTAAATATACAAAAAAGAGGGTATACCCTGCATTTTTATAAAGCCTTACAATTTAATACATGTTCAATATAAACATAAAAGTAAAATAAAAATGTAATGCTATTAAAAGACAATTATTTAAAAATAGTTTTATTAAGTCTTAAAACATTTTTATTACTTAAATCTTATTTAGCTCAGCTCTCATTTGATGAGATATTGGTACAACCACTTTAGAATTTGATTTTATGAAGCTGAAAATGCAACTATTGCCCAGAAATTCCAATATTAGCAACTACTCTAGGTTAGTGGTTTTCACAATTGTTATTTGTATACCCCCTAAAATTAAAGAGAAAAATCTATATTCTTTTTACATACTTTTATGTTGATATTGCTGCAAAAGACATGCTTTTTCCAGAATAAATAACAATAATAAATATTGACACTTTAAAAGCCCTATTTTAAATAGGCATAGAAGTATTGCATGATGTCACTTGTATACATAATCTAAGGAAGTTAAATTCATAAAAATAAAGAGTAAATGATAATTACTAAGGCCAAGGAAGGGGTGAGATGAGATGAGGCTATGTTGGTCAAAGGATACGATATTTTAGTTAAACATGAGAAGCATGTTTTTGAGATCTATTGCAGTCTATGGCTAATACTAATGTATGTTTTTAAACTGCTTAGATGCTATAAATGCTCACATCAGATACATGAAAAAGCTACGTGAAGTGATAGGTTAATTAGCTTGATTTAATAATTCAATGATGTATTCATACACCAAAACATACTATACATTACAGATATATACAATTATTATTTGTCAGCTAAAAATTAAAAATTCCATCCAATGAACTATTAATACCACAGGGATTTTATACCCCCAGTTGGGTATTTAAAATATACATGAAAAGGCTCTTTACAGAGTTTTTGTTTTCTCTTTGAATAAGTATTTCTATTTCATTTCTTCACTGAAGTTTATCCTGAATCTTTTTTTTTCTTAAAAGTATTTATTATTCCACTGTAATTTTACACAAAAATGTTTGCATAAATTTTTTTTTTGTCTTTTTCATTTTTATCGGTACCGGGGATCGAACTCACAACTGCCTGCTTGCAAGGCAGGTGCTTATGCCGCTGAGCTAAACCCCCAGCCTACTTGCATAAATTTAAATCTAAAAAAATATAGTTTCGATTATCCTAAGAGTAAATTCTTATATTACTATTAAGATACTCAATACATAGATGAGTATAACAATTAATTAGTTACATTAGTTATGTTTAACTTAAACATAATATTTGGTGAAGAGTCACTAAACACAAAAAGTAAAATTTTTGGAAGCCCATCTCAATGATGTGGTTGGTTTGCTCTTCTTTAGTTGGTCCATGTAACTGTGGGTAAATATCAGTCGCTATACAATGAGGGAGGATTGGCATTAATCTATATTGTGTTATTCTGTTGGGTCAATGTTCCCTAGTGATTGTTTCCTGGATCGATTTTAATGACTCATTATCTACTATCCAATGTCTAAATTTCCAAGTTTTATTTTTTAAGATTCTTTGGTGGTTTGTCTTACTCTGCCTCGTCAACATTATCTCCTCTTACCTTTCATTAAAAACCCTGTTCCAATCAAACTTTCTCTGCCTTGTCCCGTCTGAATATTTGGTAACTCCCTTAGTGCTTCCTCGCTTCCCTGCAGCACCTTTATTTATATTTTTCCATCCATAGGTATCACCTGTCCAGCATATATCATATTGTCTGCAAAATCATTTCTGGCAACAGCTACCTTTTCTTTGTCTTTCTCATGTTTTCTTCTTTTTGTCCTTAATAATCTGTACAACACAAGTAGTACCTAATTATGTACTGTATCGTAACTTTCTATATATATCACATATAATTTAGCATTTTATTGTGCATTCTTTTTTTCTGTAATTGTTTCACATCTTGTCAACTAGATCATAATGTGTTCCCATTATTAGCTTTCTACGGGAAATGCTATGATCTTTTCCAAAAGCTCAGAGATTCCTTTCTACAGGGAAAAAAAAATCAAAGGTATAAATGATGGTTTTTCAAGTCTGTAACATTGTTTTTTCGTCCACTAAAGCTGAAAACAGGCATTACTGTCCTTCTGTGACAACAGGAATGCTAGAGATTGAACATTAGGAGGATTATATTTGTACGAATGAAAATAAATTCTTTAGAAATTACTAAGAGTTTCAAATTCTCCTACTTCAAGGAACTTTCCTTTCCTAAGATTAACTCTTCAAGATCTGGAATTTCCTTGAAGAACACAAATCTTACAATTCTAGGTTTTTATGAAATCAAGTCTGACTCCATAGTTGAACTACTCTACAGCAGACTGATATATCTGTCTCTTTATCCCCTTTATTCCCTCTACTGGAAAGATTAAGGACCTAACAAACTATTTTGGTGGTGCAAGTTCTCAGTAGGTCCTTTAATAAATTCAGGAATGAGCCTTTTCTATCATAGTGGAAGGAGAGAATGAAGACACTATCAACAGGCAGAACTACTGCCAGTTCTAAATGACTTTGCTTAGCATTAACAAGGCTCTACCTGTAAGCTGCAGAGCAGGTGTCCTTGTATTCTTGGAGCTTCACACACACCATGTTGAGGAACTGATCAGAATATGCACTCAAGTCGTGCATCAGGTTCATGAGGTCTTGAACTGTCTTCTCCACAATGATTGTGCTCTGGAAACACATGAAAAAGAGAGGACACAGAAGCTCATGAGATTTCTGTACCCAAGTAATGAGTAGCATGAAGGAAAGGATATCATAATTTAAGACAGTTGAGCTTTCCAGAGGATATGATGTTTAACAATATGGAATAAAATTAACAAGAAAAATAAGTTTCTTACATAATGCTGATCTTGCAAAAAACTGAGAAGGTGTTTCTCTAGAATGACCCAAGACAGGGATTTTCAAATTCAAACTGATTTCATGGAATTTTGGCATCTATTTGATTTTGTTTTTAAAGAAGGAAATGTACTGGGAGCCTGATTTATCACTGCAGGTCCCTTCTTGAGAGTGGGGCTTATGATGATACTCAGCACAAAGAAAAATTTCAGAACTATCAATTTATTAAGAAAAACAACTAACATTTTTATTGAATCGTACAGTTTTTATAATGTTTTCTCAAACATAGCATGTTATTTCATTTGAGATTCACATAATAATAATGATTATCATGATCATTTATAGGGTTCTCATAAGTGCAAGGTATAGTGCTTGATATTCTGCCTGATTAAGCTCACTGAATGCTCTCAACATTTCTACTTTGTAATCACCTCTAGTTACAAATGAGTAATGAGGCTTAGAGACATGAAACACAAAAAGAGCTACAGACTTTGGTCTCTTCATTTCATCATTTTGCCCCAGTGACACCCACCCACAGCCCACCTATAGCTCATTTTCTCCTGAGGTTCTAGTTTCACCTATTTGTGTCAGTCAACTTTCTGTTCTTGTCTCAAATAACTGAGATAGTCAGCTTACAAAGACAGAAGGTTTGGAGGTTTCAGCACATCATTTACTAGCCCCAATATTTTGGGTGTGTGGTAAAAGGAGTGCATCCTGGCAGATTCTTGGTAGAATAAAACTGTTTACTTCATAATCAGATACAAAAGAGAAGAAGAAGGAGAGACAGAGCTTCAAAATTTCCTTCAAGGGCATGTATGCAATATCCAAAACCTCCCACTAGACCTCCAGCTCTTAAAGAGTCTACAACTTCCCAATAGCACCACTCTGGGAAACAAACCTTTGACATACGGACCACTGGAGAACTACAGATTCAAACTACGGCAACATTACTGTCGCCATTGTGGAAGCAAGGTGAAATAGACGTAGCCATATTTTAAAACTGAATTAAAGAACTATCTAAAGTGAAAAATAATAAGCCCATTTTCAACCTAGAGACAGACAGTACTGTGCAACAAATCAGTGTTAAATCTGCAAAGAGGCAAATTCAATAATCTCTATATGTTTGATTAAGAAAACATTGATGCATTTAAACCATTAGTTTCTACTTCTTTCAAAAGAAACCAGATTACACTGGAGTAAGTATTAATCACATGCTTAGTAGTCTGGAATCCTTTGATAATAACAAGCGTGTTGGATGTTTATTTCTATAGAATTACATAGAAAGTTGCAACTTAGCCATAAAAGTAAACATTAAAGTATTTTTCTAGTCTGACAGTGACCTACTAAGGAACCAGAGGTTATTTTTGCTATATTTAAAGACAGACGGGGTTAAGGGATTTGGGCTAATAATTTCTTTCTAAAAATAAAAACATAAAAGTATATAGCTTTGTTCAAAACAACTGAACAAAGTTAGTTTAAATTGTGGGTTAGTTTAAATTGTGAGTTATATTTGCCTGCTTGATCAAGATTATTTGGTTGTAGAGGCATCTTTTTTTCTCCCCTTCCCCTCCCTTTCTACTCCCAGAAAAAATAATTAGATGAAGAGTAGGAAGGGGCAGTTATATTCTGCAAGACAAACCTCACAGGAAAGCAAATTACAGTCTCAATAGAATCCCAACAAGTTCAACTTCCTTTTCTGTATTGATTTTAAGATTAAAGCACTGCAGCTTCACCCTGATCCATAATCCCATTCCTCTGTATTTGTACGTGAGTGACAGGAATTGATTCTGCCCAGCTACGCATCCCACACTAAGAATTTAAAATCCCCATCCTGATTCAGAAACAGGATATTTCACAACATGTGGACAGCAATTAACAAAGGACAACCATCCTAATAAAGTCTGTTTAAAACTTAAAACACTGCAGGGAAGATGAGCACGGGAGATTACTCCAATTGTTAGGAAAAGGGGCCCAAGTCTATTCCCCATTGCACTACTGATACCATCTCTGAGGTAGTTTGGGAGCCCCTTCCTTTCTTATGAGTCAGTTTAGTTCTTTAATAACCAAGGATAATTTGATTGCTTTTTATTAGCACACATGACTCACATATTCAGTTTGTGCACTGGCGCTTTACACTAGCTGAATTACTAAGCCACTGTTCTTGAGTCACCACAGGTGTGTTTGGCCCTTCTGACTAGCTTATTAACTTTTCAAGAGGGATCAGCATCCTCCTTTTCTTTTTGTCCATCTCTTACCTTTCCCTTTCTCTATTTGCTTGTAATTTCTCAGGAACTTCAGGGAAACACTGCTAATAAAAGAATGCTCATATGCAAAAGTAAACCTCTTAAATGTCTTGTATGTGAAGGATGTGGGATACATATCTCTGCATTAGGAAATTTCTGTAAGTGAAGCAGATTTTCTTTGTTTTTCCTGAATTGCTTTTGAGTACCAGGAAGGTAATGATGTCATTTGGAGGGAAAAGGGTGACTGAAAACCCTGGTGTTTAGTTCTTAGAGACCATGGCTTTGGGAGCAAACAGGAAGTATCAGCAAGGATGATTAGAATGGCATGCTTTAATTCTAATGGTTGTGCTCAACATAGTATCTATACGCTGCTATATGATTACATACAATTTTCAAGCTATTTGGTTGGTTTACCTCGTCATGCTAGCACTCTGGATAATCAATCACTACATTGTCTTCAAGAAAAATGACACTGCGGCTTGCAAAATGATGGGAATTTTTATAGGAAAAATGTTCTCATTTTTCAAGAATTTATAACAATTTCTAAACCAGTGGCTCTGGCAGATAAAAGCTGAAAATATTAAATTTCAACCTTATTTGATCTTAGTCCATCACAAATGATTCCCTGAACTTTTGAGATTTGCCAGTGCTGAATATAAGGAATTAATAAGTAAACTCCTGATTTTATTCATTATGATTCCTTTTAAACACATTAAAAATGAGTGAAATTTGTTTAGAACCAACTCAGTTGACATTTCTGACCACTTAATAGCAGGTAATAAAGTGTGGGTATGATAAAAAAAAAATAAAGGAAAAGAATGCCAGGACAGTTGATGCAATAAATAACTGCTATGAAAAATGAACAACTAAAGTTTATTACAGGGATACAACAGCTGTCTCAAGTAGGAAGTGAGTATATAAAAACCAGCTTGTTTGGTTCTGTGCTTCCCTGCTATGCGTAGGGCCGTAAACTTGATCCCCAGCACGGCAAAAACAAAAAATAAAAAATAAAGATGACTGAATCTTTGACACACAGTCCATTATTTGCCAGAATGGACCTCTGCAGCATGATACTGACAGTATTAATTGGAATATAGGCTCCAAGCTCAAATAATGGTGAGTTAAAGAAAACAAGTTTTTTTTTATTGGAAGTCTGAAAATCTTTAATGTGGTTATGTCATTGTTACTTTCTGTAACTACTAAAATTTAAAAAAACATTTTTTCATAACCCATCCTTTTACATATATACTCAAATAGTGTTTCTATCACTTAGTTCTGACATATATGTTATAAAATCCTATCTTCAAAGCAAGGGAATCATCAGACTATTAATAAAGTATCAACTGTGGACTTTGCTGCATTGAATTTTCTTTTTAAAAATTTTACTGCAGTGTCAGCAGGCATTCCTTCTCAATAGTGACCCAACACTCCAAGCCTAGTTAATTAAATTTAGGGACTACAGGATTATAAGAAGAAGGGAACTGATATATTGGAGTACTTACTGATTTCTGTTAACAATGAAACACTGACTGATTTCTTGCAAAAGGAAGAAGGGGAGGCTGGAAGCCCTCCTTTATTCTTGAACTTTGTGTGGAAGGGTAGTAATATTTCAGCTGCCTCTCCTCTGTTGAATGTGTCACGTTTACATTCAACACTATTTTTCCATCATCTGAGATTTAATATTGGGGGGAGGAGATGCTATCACTTTGAACTTTTGATTAGCTTTGTTGGTATTCCTTTTCCAGTACTTTGCAGTGGTCTCTGAATTGGAGAAAATGTGACTTTAATTTATTACCTGCTAGAGACTTCTTGCTGGGATGAACAGTGCTGTTTTAAAAATTGTTTTATACCAGAAATATTATTCTTAACTTTTCAGGGCTGTTTAACACTTTCTGAGCTCATTATTTGCAACTGAATTCATACACAGTATGGAAGTACAAAAATAAACACATGGAAATCTGCTTTACTTGTTCATCTGAGTATGGGACCATGAAAGAGATGCAGAAGGCAGATCATCTCTTGCTCTTTCTACTTCTGAGACAATGAAAGGGGCTGATTGAGAAGTAGGATCTCCAGCCTTCTTTTTCTGGGTATATGCTACATAGTTTGCAATATGATAGGGTGAGTAGAAATATACTTTCTGTTGGGATAGCAGGAAAAGTACATATGGCACAGTATACACCTAACCTAGAAAGCACATGGGCAGCACATCATGATATTTGGAAGAATTAACATCTACGCCTTGAGAAATAAAATTGTGAAATACAATTTAGTGACTGGTTTTAAGACAACAGAAAATCAAAACATTTCATTATTCTAATGTATTGATGTGCTTCTCTTAAATAATATGCAGTGAATAGTTTATTAACAACTAGATAGAAATTAATCTTGATTTCTCTGTCTTGTAGACATAAAATTTCTTGTAAGGTATTTCAATTATTCAGCTACAATCACAATTACAAACCTTCTAAATATTTGCATGAGCCTTTTTTCTTGGGGAAAAAAGAGGTGAATCTTGGCATCTGTTGTCAACTTATATTGTTCACCAATTCATTCAAATATTTCATACTTGGAATGAAACTCTTCTTTAAAATACTACTGAAATGAAATATGTACTGCATCAGCATTTTTAATTTTAAAAAAAGTAAGGAAATAGAGCAAAGAGGAGGGATGCTGTAAGGGAATCTGACCTTTAAACTACAAACCAACCACTCACAAAATCTTCCAATGCAGAAGGAAGTACATGGGAGGGCTTATTCCTTATAACTGTGTTGCCTGGATCTTTACTTTCCAATTTTTAAACATTGCATTTTTAAACACTGTCTTCCTGTTCAAATGCCTCAATGCTTCTTATGCTCTACAATCTAGCATGTACAGATTACAAAAAAAAAAAAAAACTCAATTTTTTCCTAAATATGAATATTTTCTGTTTAAAAAGGCACTTTACAGAAGAGAAAAAAAATAGTAACAAGCAATATAAAAAGTAAAAAGTACAAAAGGCAATAAATATGGATGAATTTATAGAGACCATATGTGCTCAAATATAACCAAATTCTAATCCCTAGTGTTCTTGTTTTACCAAAGTACCCAACAATCACTATTTCTTTTCTCTTATTTTGGAAATAAGTATAAATAAAGTTTATATTACAAATATTAATGTTAAAATTTGCTATAAATCTATCATTCATCTGCCATTCAATTCAAAATTTACTAATATGGCTTCTATTTTGTGTAAGAGACTACCACTATGCAACACTGAGAATATACCATTACAAGGTAGACACACATACGCATGTACACACATGTAGACACTCATACACAGAGGGAGGAAAGGAGAGAGGAAGGAAGGAAGATGGAGAGGAGAAGGGAAGGGTGGCATAGGGGGAGAGCAAGAGACAGATTTCCTCTTACTATGGTTTGTGTCTAGATATCCCCCCAAAACATTCCTTGTTGTTTTCACCATCTTCCATTACCATGAAATTGCCCTTCTGCAATATGCCAGGCTGCCTTGGAACCAGCTGATTATGGACTGAAATATCTACAAACTGTGAGCTAAATAAATCTTTCCTTTCTAACTTTGGGTGTCAGGTATTTTGTCTCAGTGATGAGAAAAAATTAAGACAGATTTTGATTCCAGATGTGGGCTCCTTGCTGTGACTATATCTAATCATGTGGTGCAGAAGCCTTTGAGAGTGCTTTGTGGGGAGACTTTGGAATGATTCAGAGATACTGGCTTAGAAAGGAGAGCTGGAATGCTTAGGCCATACTGTATGGACAATTCTGGTCAGGGCTCAGAAGACCAGAAGGCTGACAGAAATTCTCTAGGTAAAGACCAGGTTTGAGAAGTTTCTGTTGGAAAGAAGGTCTGCAATGGCTGTTGGACCTCAGACAATGGCTTGGTAGAAAGTTTGTCTCCATTTTTCTCATATCCAGAAACTTTGCTGAGGCTGAGATTAAGGGTGGCAGGCTAATTAATTTTGCAGGAAAATTTTCAAGGCTGTCTAATGTTGCAGCTGTGGCATGCCTACAGCTGTGGGACTTTTGGACAGATTTATGTTGAGAGTTAAGACCAAGGAGCCCAGAAAAATAGTTAAAACACTGTCAATTTCACCAGAAAGGAAGTACCATTAAAGCTGTGAACTTCAAAGACTGAGGAGAGATCTTGATTGCTGAGAAGGAACGTGAGAACATAAAAGATAACCTAAGGACATCACAATAAGCAGCAGGACTCCAATTTTTGCAGCCTCAAAATTGCAAAAGTGAATGTCTGCTTTGAGAAGAAAGCCCCAGAGCATCATGTCCCAGAATGGCAGAAGCCTAGAGAATTTATTTCTCAAAATTGAGTTCAGAATGCTCAGGATCCAGGTACACATACACATACACATATGCCTGATTAGTGCTCCAGCTGCCAGCAAACCTTGCATGATCCACATAGTGCTGGTTTTAAATGCAGAATGGAAGAGTGGTGGGGGTCAAGAAGACTTCCACACAGATTTTAGGAGAAGGATTGGGAAGCCAGTCAATGTGCCACTGAGAAGGTAGTGTGTGAAGCTGTGAGTGTGAAGCCAAAGGAATATTGGAGAATCCAGAAGTTTGGGGAAGCCAGGAATATGGATTATCGAAGGAAAACTGTACAGAGGGAGCAGCGCAAGCCCAAGAATGAAGCCACGGGATCTATAAGCACCAGAAGTGCCAATGGAGTTGGAGCCACCTAAGCTCTTTGGAGTTCACGTCTTGACACAGATTGCCTTGGAAGCTGCACATGAAGCTACAGGATTTAATGTTTGCTCCACTGAATTTTGGCCTTGATTTGCCCCATTCCTTTGTACCTATTAGAATGGAAAGGTTTACCTTGTGCCATTGAATGTCAGAAATGTTTAACTTTCTTTTCCTTTGTACAGGGCTCACAGCTAAGAGTTTGCCTTAAATCTCAGAGGACACTTTTGATTTGGATTTTTTAGCAAAGCTGAAACTACTGAGACTTGAGCAATTTTTGGAGATGGACTAAACACCATTTATGTCAAGGGATGTGCATGAGTCTTTGGGGGTCATGGCGGAATGTTATGGCTCAGCCAGTCACTGGGATGTTTTCAGAGGTGCCTCAATCTAGAGTTTGTGATTGCTTCATATGCAAGGCTGGTATTAAGAGTGCTGGGATTAGGGTGGGTAACTGCTGGATCAGTTAACTGATTGCCTTGGCACCACCCATATCCTGATAGACTCCACAGAATATAAGAGACAGAAAGAGGCTTGTCTCTCACTCCTTCTTTTTGTCTTTTCTGTCACAAACTGTTGCCCCTGCCATGTGTCACCCTGCCTTGGAGCCAGCAAATTATGGGCTGAAACCTCTACCAACTGTGACATAAATAACTCCTTCGCCTTTAACTTTGGGTGTAAGGTATTCTGTCTCAGCAATGAGAAAAGTAATTAAGACATCTTTCCTCCTGGATAAACAAATAAATAAACAAAACAAGATAAACTATACCTTATGATGAAATATACCTTAGCAAGTCTAAGTACCTGTATATATATTATTTAACTCATCATAAAACTTATTTAATCGTCTATAAAGTAGGTACTATTATCAACCTTTATCAACCCATTTTATAGTTGGGAAAACTGAAGGATTAAGAAGTCAAAAAGAGTTGTCTAAAGTCACACAAGTAGAAAGTAAGAGTTTAATCTAGGATTTGAACTCAAGCAGTCTGAATTCAGAGCCTATTTTCTAATCATTGTTTTTACTCTGAATAAAAACACAACAGTGAGTGGTGAGTTAAATCACTACAAGTATTTCAGTTCTTAGTGTTTGGTGTAGCACACCAAGGTGAATGAGGATGGTTTGCGGAACAAGGTTATTGTCCCCTTCAGAAAAGTTACAGTGGTTCAGCTGTTGAGACTAAAATCAGAGTTACAGAAACTTAGGAAGGGAGTGTGTGGTGAAGGAAGACAGACTCACATGAGATATCCTTGGAAGAGTTTTGAGATAGTCACACTATGAAAGGAAGGTACTGAAAGACTGTTAAGAAGATAGAATGGATTAAGGACAGGAACCTCCCATCAGTAAGCAGGCTATTCTGTTTGACCACATTCTAGAGACACAGGTTGCTCAAATATCAGCAGCCAAGAGATGACCCATGGGCAGTTTAAACCAGCAAGCACTACTGTTTCTTCCTTTCACTTTCCTGAGATTTTAGTTCTTAATTCACCTGGAACTGATACCTAAGACAAAAAGATCAGAAGGATATAGGCCTGCCACCTAGGATCATAATAGTCCGAACTATCTTAAAACCGCTCTCTGAAATTGTATCTTAGCATAATTTTCCATGCCTTGCTAACCACATTACCATACTATTTTTTTCTAGCAATCTTTTTCCTGTTCCTGAGAACTTTTGTACTCAGTCAATATCCAAACAAACTGTGAGAAAGTGGAGCAGTCATTATCGTCCCTATTTTATAGCAAGTCTTAACACTTAAAGCAGTTTCAAGGAACAAGTATATCATTTAGAAAAGGTGTTCAAAGAATGCCAGAACATCAAGCTGCCACTGAAGGTGGTTAGAAATGCCTTTTATTTCTTTAGATTTCTTAAATCTTCATATCACTCTGACTAGTTTCTGTCACTTCACAAAGCATCTGTAGTTACAGGAGCCCTTTTCTTGAAATAGTAATAATACTTAAGCATTTTTGTGTGATTATTTTGTACATTTAAAGGTTATATGTTCTCAGTCCTTCCCTTTAGAAACCCTAAATTTCACAGAGCAGATCCCCCCACCACCACATTTTTGCTAGCAAATGGAGGTTATTCAGCAGGAGACTCCAATGACCCGCAATGGGATATAATTCATTAGGGAAGAGTTACACATATATATAAATCAACATGTCAGAGAAGAAAGTACAGTTGGATCTGCTGGGAGATGCATGCTGCACACACATTTGTTCCACTCTGTGCAGGCTCACCTGTCTTTGGTGGCTCACACCATATAATAATCAATTATGCTGACAAGTTTCCCTACAAATTGTTTCAGCCTCAGTTACTCATGTACTTGAGAGGTGAGATGTGCAGCCCTGTAAGGAAGAGAATGAGCAGGGAGCCTGGCTTTCAGTAAAGTAGAACATATGGAACTGTTTGGGGGAGACAGTGTGCACGGAAGCATGCAAGCATGCGCACACACAGGAAAATGTGTTCAAGGGTACAGATACAACACAGATATGCTTCATACTGTTATCCTCAGTGATAACATCTGAGAGCTAATGACTTTTAAAAAGTAGTTCTTGTTTGCAAAAATACTGGCAGTTGTAAACCCAGCATTCTCACTCAATCCAAGAATAAATTTAAGTGCTCTAAACAACCTCGCCATGCTGAGCAAAACAGAATGTACAGCAGGCAAAAATCAAATAACTAGCCAGGACCAAACCTGGGCTCCAAATATGGCTTTGACACTGACAGACTTGGGCATGTTGAGTAAATTGCGCTCGCTTTCTTCATTTGCAAGGGGTGTGATATTTTTACAGAATCATAGTGATATCTCCAGCTTGCCTATCCCACCATAAAGTAAACTTAGGCTTTAGCTCATCTCCCCAAGTTTAGGACATGAGGCAATCACACTTGTTCTTCCTAGATTTTAGTCATCACAGCACATTACTTGAGAGGAGATAGGCCAAAATGAGACTGGATATCCTCGTGATGCATTCTGATGAACTAAAACTAAACTCCAGGGCATCCTGCCAAAGTCAGTGTGAAAGAAACAGTAAAAACAGTAATAGAACCACCTACAGTAAGCCCAGAGAGGCACTTTTTTCCCTCCAAGTATAGGAATAGTTAGTGATTAAAAATCGGAATACTGGAGCACTGATGAATTTCCTTCTTAGAGAATCTCTTCACACAGGAAACACCTACGGCTCTGGGAGGCATACGGCCAATACTTAGAATATTCATTATTTTCAGATTTTAGGATTTCAACAACCAGAAAAAAAAGTGGACCAACATAAAGCTGACTCTTTATTATCCTTAGTATAGATGCTTAAAATAAGACATAAAACAGATTATCTGCAATAGCACTGCTTTCAGAAAAAATGTATTTTTCAACACCAAAAATGGAAAGAAAATATCAGAGAAAAAAGTCAGTGCCTCCCAAGAAAGTACACTTGAAATTTTTGCTTGTGGTTTTGCATGTGCATGCGCACGCGCACACACACACTCCTTCCCACGTGCTCCCCACTTGACTACTTTATCCCTTTTCAGTGAATCGTATGCTGGACTGGCATATGATGGAAAGGCCTTTGGGGACCAAGCTCTAAGAGGCAATTGTTAGGTATCAGTAACAGTGAACATATGCAGATCTCTATGCTTGAGGACATACAAACTCAAGGACGAAGTTCAAATGTTGTGATTGCTTTTAACTTCAGGTGGTATAGGAGCACTCTTGCTTTTAAGTGGGAAGTCACTAAGCCTGGGCTTATGGATGGAATCATACACAGGCTCATATTATTTACAAAGTTAGAGAAATAAAATATTTCTCAGTTATAATCATTTTATCTTTGGGTTAAGTATAACTTTTTTAAACAAAATTAGCACTATATTTAAAAGTACTATATGAAATCATTCAACAGTTTCTTACTGTGGCTAACTTAGAAGTCATGTTAAGAATATGAAGATATAATTTGGAAAGAAAACTAGTGATTCATAGAATCATCAAAGTTCTCATGTAACTGAAAACAATAGAGCCCACCACAAAACACACAGTATTCAAATCTTTTTAATGGTTTTTCATTTAAACTCTCTGCTCCTTTTATCACTAACATTTTTAAAACTGAAAAGTAGAATGTCCCCGATGTCCATTTTCTTTTATTGTTTTCCTTTTGTTCTACAAATGAGGGTAAAATTAAGTGCCTAGATCACTAGATTTCCAGATGGTCAGACAAATGAGTAGTTTGACTCTTGGGCTTGTGTTTTTCATAGATATGGACACTTATCTCTCACTGTCTCCATGGCTCTTGTTCAATAGACATCTAATTTAGCCTAAGTACCTTAAATATGTGACAACCAAATTTTTGCTTTGAATGAAGATCAAAATTGACTTAATTGCTAAAATCAAAATGGGAATTTGCTATGTTGTTAGAAAAATGTTCCTTTATTTTCCTTGTGTATTTTTTGAAAGACAAAATTAAAAAGTTTAAATTATTTATATTTTAAATTTTGTTAGTTGTTTTATTTAATTAATTAATTTTTAATTTTTTGGTACTGAGAACTGAACTGAGGATCTTGAGCTTAACAGGCAGGCACTGTGCTATTGCGCTATATCCTCGGCCCGTTAGATATTTTAAAGTGTGACTATCTGTGATTTTTTATTTTTCTCCCATTCTGATATTTTGTCTATTATTTTTATTTGGCTTCCTTTACTGCTGTGGTTTTGATCTTGAACTCTACAACATAATAAGCCTATTGGTAAGGACTAGATAACAAATACGAATGTTTATTTTATTAAATAACTACACATATTGTTTAACATGTCAGGAATTATTCTGTATACTTTTAAAATTAACTCATTTAAGTTCTACAGTAACATTAGGATAATAGGTATTTTTTCCACTTCACAGATGGCAAAACTTGAGTGACAAATAGTTTAGTAAGAAGCCCGTAGCAATACAAGTAGTAAGTGGTGGAACCAGATTCAAAGCAGCTCAGTCTATATTCAGAGACTCTGCTCCTACTTACTGGTAGGTAAAGAATATGAAGGAGGACAGAGGGGAAGGTATGGGAGGTAGAAGGACAAAGAGAGAAACAAGTGACTGATTCACTAGAAATAAAAAGGATGGTAGGAGGTACAAAGGGGTAGTCACAAATCCAGAGTAAAAATCTGGGCTTGATGTTCCCTAGGGCTATGGGAGAAAGAAATATGAGGTAAGCACTTCTACCTTGGAAAGACAATTTTGTCATCTTAATGATAAATGGAATTGGGGCACCATGAGGTCACTGGTGACAGGTGAGTAGAAGAGTAAGACTGGTGACGTCCTGGCAGACAGCTGATAGTCAGCTCTCCAGGGAGATGAAGAGTCCTGATTTATAGGTTTTAGCAATGTAAATAGTTCCACTATGGCTGATTTTCATTAGCCAACGATGCTGAAATTATGAGCTAATGATGTCACTCAATTGAAAGTTAGGAAGAGATGTATAGAAACACGCATAGTGATATGATATTGTCATCAGCTATCATAAATAATGTCAAAAGCAGCCACCTTAGTGAAATAATAACAAAAATTTTCCCAAGTATTAATTTTGTTTTCAATATTATGGAATTTACTTTTAATTAACAGTTAGGCTTATTAACCAGCTTCCAAAAATCCTAAAATTTTCAGAACAAACTCTCAGGAGCCTCAGGGGAGTGACTACCTCAAAGCATCTCTTCTTAAATGGAATGGATCATGAGCTGGAGATTTGATCTTATAAGAAGCCAAATTGCCAAAGCTAAAAAATAAATGCAGGAAGAGGGAGACAAAACAAAAATGATAAAGAGTTTATAAAAAACAGAATTTGTACTGTAACCTGATAAGTGGAGAAAGAGGCCAAGTGTGAAACAGAGTTGAGAAGGTGAGTCCAGAGCAGGGCTGATCTTTGCTCTCTGCCATTTTGCAGGCCCTAAAGGGCAAACATAAGAAAGTCGCTGATCCTCACCAACCACTCCCAAAGTCTGAGCAAGGGCTCATATCTCTTTTCTTGGTTCTACAGAAACTTTCTTTCATGGAAAACAATCATAGATTAAGGAAGGGTAGATTATATTTCATAAAACAACAGGCTTTAGATGAGCCATAATGATAAAGCAACAGTTACTGTTCTTTTGCTGGACAAAATACTTGACACCTACAAATTAAAGGAAGAAAGGTTTGGTTTGGCTTGCAGTCTGTAGAGCCACAACTGATTAGCTCCAAGGCAGGGTGTCATGGTGGCATGGGAGAGGGACATTGCAGGGGAGAAATAGTTGATAGCAAAGCAAGAAGGAGACAGCAGAGCAGCAAGCAGCACAGACCATCCTTTTTCCCATCCGGGCTACAGATATTTTGGGTGGTATCACTCACACCCAGGGTGGGGTTTCTGTCATCAGTAAATCCCCTCAGTCCCACCCAGAGTCATGCTAATTCCAATCAGTAGACTAATTTAGTACTACAAATCATTAACTCCAGGATCACATATCTCAGATTTACCCAGTTCCATGGGCTTTGGGGGGATATCTAGATACAAGGCATAACAACCATGGAAAAAGAGAATATGACTGAAGAATTTAATGAAGACAATCTGTGCATAAAGCAGAACAAGGTACTGAGAAAAACTTGGATGGATAACTGATCTAGACAAAATAAGTCCAATATCACAGGCAACTCACAGCCTTTGCGAAAGGCAGTTTGTTTCACTTATCAGGATTTCCTCAGGGTGATGCATAAAATTCAGTATAATCATACTATCAGAGGATTTTTCTACTAAATGGATTTTTTATATCTGCCTCATGAGGTGTTTAAATCTCTCACTGCTTACCTACAAAGGGATTTGGAGAGGTGTGTGTGGGAAAAGACTTTGTTTATAAAAGAAATAGTCTGCCTTTTTCTTTACTGCCTAAGATTCTATTTAATAATTCATAAGCTCACAAAGGACTGCATATACAATAGAAAATTATTGACTTTCAGCTCTTCTTGTAACCTTCAGTACCTATGGCACAATACAAAGTTTTAGGTACAAATGCTCATGAAACTGAAAGATTAGGGCAAGATCCATCTCATTACTCCAAACTGCCAAATAATGGGCTGTTTTGCTAATTGACACCTGAACATACAATTATAATTGGCAATCCTATAGCAAAGTGCCTCAGGTCAAAAAATCAGTCAGTTTCCAGATCCCAAGTGGTACACTGTGGATTGAATTGGAAGTTAGTTAACACAGTTCTCACTTTTATAATTGCAAAGGGGAAGCACAGTCATAATCCCATGTTGGGTTTGGGAAAGCCAATGTTCAAATGGAGGCTCTTTCGGTTTTGCTCAACACTGTGTTTCTGCTTCCCTACTTCCCCTTATCCACGCAGTAATACTCTCCTGCTACAACACTGTAGTAGTTCAGACAAGGGCTTCTACCTTCTTGCCATGGTTGATAGTATATAGCTTGTTTACACAAAAGAGAACATCTATGTCCAAAAACAAATCTCTTCTAAGTTTTTTTTTTTTTAAGAACAACCATTCAGTGAATATTTCTTGAGCAACCACTATTGTGAAAGGCCTGTGCTAAGCAGATGTGAGAATACAAGGAGAAGAGGACTTTAAGTAAAGAGCTCCTCTACATCAGGAATCATATTAAGCAGGATTCCCTGATAAATATCATTTAGCTCTCAAATAACTGATTTTACACAGGAAGACAGGGAGCAGCAGAAAGGTTAAGTTCAGTGTCGGAGATAACAAAACTGAAAAGTGATGGAGCCCAGAGCTGCCTCTAGGCAGTCACACTCGAAGACTTCTCTTCCCTTTATTATATCACATTAGAAATGAAATCATAAATTGTCAGACAGGGATCTGGTATGAAGAGAGTGTAACTTATTCTTAGTTCTCTGGAGGATGATACAAAAGATGCAAAAGTTCAGCTACACACAAGAGAGATATACTCATCATGGTCTGGGATGGTCTAGAATGGTTTTATTGACAAATTAGGATAGAGGTAGGACTTTTTATGGAGAATAAGTATAAAAGCTGTGTCTTTATTGCTTGAATAGGAAAAAAAGAAGGGGAGGTATTCCACATTCCTCCTCAGACATCCATTGTAAAAAAATATTATAGTCTGCTGAATAAAGGCACACAGAGCAGAAATGAGAGATGCACTGACTGAGGGAGAATGTACTTCTAGCTAAAGAAAGCAGGCTGCACATTAATTCGTTCTCTCCTGAAATCCTACTGACATTACAGTGAAGCAATTATATTTTTCCTTTCCAAGATTATTTTTCCCTTACATAAATGGTATTACTGTCTACATTTAAAGTGTCCCCCAAACTTCTCATGTGTTTGAAAGGTGATTCATTCATGGAGGTGCTATGGCTTACTTAACAGGTAGTGGGGCCTCCTTGGAAATAAGTCACTAAGATACGACCTAGAAGGATACTCATTCCCTGACTCCTCTCTTCACTCTCTGCTTCCTGGCTGCTGTGGGTTGAGTAACTTTTTCTCCACTAAGTCCCTCTGCCATTCTGTGTATGCCTTGGAGCTGGCTGATTATGGCCTGAAACCATGAGGCAAAATAAAACTCTGCTCCTCTAAATTGTGAGTGGGGGTATTTTGTCCCAGCAATGACAAAGTTACTAAGACATAGGACAAGATGAACAGGAGGGACAGGGAAAAAAAAAAGCAGCCCAGTTTTGGAAGCTGCAGAGCAGAAAAGTCTTTAACAGACTCAAGAAACCAGACTCAAAATCCTGTCACAGTAGTAGGGAAAGCTGAGAAGTTTTGAATTCACTCTTCTTTGAATTCCTGAAACACCTTCTCCAGAAATACCTGGAAGCACGAGCAAAAGAGGTGTAGCTAATAAAAAGATTAGCTAAAGGTCTATTTTTGTAGTCAGAGTCCCAGATCCCTTCTTCACCCCAGTGAAAATCTCAACCTTTAATCTCTGGAAAGAACTGAATAGAAAGGGTCTCTGGACTGTGAGTGAGCACAAACAATTAAAGCTAAAAGTAATCACAGGCGTTCCGTGAAATTATGAACCCTGGACACGAAGAATCTCCAGCCATTTTCTAAGATTTTCCCGTTCAGTTTCACAGATGCTAGCAGCCAGTCCCTCCATCTCCGGGAAACAGATCAGAGAATCTTCATTCATGGACTCTAGCCCAGAAAGCATGATCTAAAGATATGGATATTCTGAGTTCCTAAATGAATTGGCCCAGTCAAATCTCCATAGTTCCAAACCCAGCCCAAGCCACAAAGTGTAATAAAGAACTTATAAACTCTTGTTTTTAATATCTGAATAACAGAAACGATCTTTTTGACTCAAACTCCATACAGAACTATAACCAAACAGTTTATAGGATTATAATTTACTTTAAAAATTCTTATCTTCTGTATTCTTGGCAATTATTTAATTATCAAGTTGATGAAATAACCTCATACATTCCAGGTTTAAAAGACATGTAAGTATAAATGCTTTAAAGATCCTTTAGAATCACATGATCATCAGATACCATACAGAATCTAGTGTACAAGTTATAATTTTTCTTTAATTTAATATCTATATATATTTGAAGGTTTCACTCAAGGAATATGGTTTCTCTCAATATAAGCATCACTTTTGAGGGGCCTAAAGATTGGCTACTGGCAGGTTAAAGGAAGGGATTAAGATTTTCCATTATTAACATATAGTTATACTGTGTCACTTTTAAGTGAACATGATAGAATAATCTTCTGAGGAACTAAATCTGTTCTAACTGCCTTTGGAAATTTGGAGGGAGGTGGCTAAAAGTATTTTTCTCTTTTTCTGCTCCCATGTGAAAAAATAATCAAGTTTCTATTTCCCCAGGAAAGGATCAACAGCTTCTTTCATTGCAAAAGGAAAATTTCCCAGCTAGATCTGAGAGAAGAATGTGCACTGGGATGTTCTTCAGTGGGAAGGAGTGTTGAGGGGGTTATACATCTTGAAAGGGATGATGCCCATGATGGTATTGGTAATAGTTGATATTTACTAAGTGCTGGCCACTGTTTTAGAAATTGTTTATAGTGTATGTAAATTAGAAATCTCTATATAACTTACTTAATCCTGATAACAATTTCATGAAAAACATACTGTTATTGCCACTTTACAATACTGAAAACTGGGGTACAAAGAGAGTAGGTACAGGCACAGCCAGAAGTGGAAGAGACAGAGTTGGCCCAGAACTCACTGCCATAATCATTTGTGATGGACCTTTTGGTGCCTAAGAATGCCTGGATAGAGAAGTGGTAGCTTCCCTAAGCGCAGAATGCATTGTCATACAGCACCCCACATCACTATATGTGTTGTCTTGGAGCCCAATACTCTATTACCATTGGAAAAGTCCAGTGGTTGAGTTTGTTGGCTTGGGTGGTACAGGCAGTGCCAGATGCTTTCAAGTCAGCCAAAGAGACTTGCAAATGAACCTCCCAGCAAGGGCCAGGAAGAAACTCCCAGCAAAGATTGGGATGGCAAAATCATTTCAGGAGAAAGAGCATGTACATTTCTGTTTTCATTAGAAGCTACCCAAATCTTGCCAAGCTTTAAACAGTATGTGAGGAGGTAGAATTATTAATTTTCTTGATTGTGGAAGTCATTTCACAAGGTATACATATAGAAAATCACTACACTGTACACATTAACTATATATAATTTTTATTTGCAACTTATACTTCAATAAAAGAGGGAGAAAACAACTTCACAGCTTTAGAGCATGCAGGTTCTTAGATAAAAAGATGAATCAAAATGAGTTCTACTTTGGATGTGGGAAAGTAGATAAATAATTGAAAAGGAGGGTACTTGTCAGAGCTGAGATTCAGTGGAAAAAGGCAGATGTAATGGTTGATACCTTGCCGCCAACTTGAGAGGTTTAAAAGTTTAACTGACTCAGCTGGGGGCCAGGGTCCTCACTTTGTAAACATCCTCATCCTGTGCAAGAGGAGGGGGAGAGTGTGAGTGCTACATCCACCCTGGGGGTGGGGGTAGCCTGCTTATCACATGAAGGAGGAAAAGAGGCTTGCTTTCCCCTATTTCTTGTTGCTTTGCTGTCTTCTGCTACCTTGAGCTATTTGCCCTCATCATACTACCCTGCCTTGGAGCCAGCTGATTGCAGACTGAAACCTCTACTAATTGTGAGCTAAATAAAGCTTTCCTTCCTTAATTTTGTGCATTGGATATTTTGTCTCAGCAAAGACAGAAAAGTAACCAAGATATAAGAGTTGGAATGTCCCACATTAACCAATCTCCACTGCTCAGTCTGCATGACTGAGTAGCCCTCACCTTAGACAGTCGCCTCACCAGCATGGTCTCTTCAGAGGTATCATCTCTTACTGACTTCCGCATGTTCTTGTGCAAAGTTGCACTAAGGAGCATATTTGTGCCCCTATTTTTCATTCCTCTGTCCACAACCATCTCATCCCAAATTGACTCTGACATGTGTGAGCCCTTGTACAATCTGAGCAGCCATCCAGTTTCTCAGGGCAGAGTGCTTGTCTAACATGTGGGAGGTCCTGGGTTTTATTTTAACAATAACAACAACATGAACCAGAAAAGTAGACAACCAACACAGAAAAGCTGGCAGATTAGATATAGCTTAGGGCCTGTCAGTAAAGTACATGGGCTTTACTTGGTTTATTAGTTACATAACTCAAAATATTGTTTTACTAATCCCTTTTTGAATATGGAGATGACTTCCCCATCCGAACACAGAACAGAGAAAGAGGCAGAACAACAATAGAACTGAATTGTGACTACAGAGAATGAACCCATGGCCAGGCCACCCAGGCCTGGAGATGATAAGTCCTCAGGAAGGACCTCTTCCTCCCATTGGCCTCCCTTAATGGCCTCCCAGGCCATTAAGTGTTGCCAGGCTTTATGACCACAAGTCTATGTCTTGGGTTTCTATTCTTAAAACTCTTGCTCTAGGGAATTTGACCATCTGCCCTCACTCACATATTTTCACTTCTTACTATATTAGACTGCCGGATCCATGTACCCTGGAATGAAAATGTTCATGGTCCACTTCTGGTACATATAGGTTACTTATTATTTCATAATTATTTATAGTCATCAAATGCCTCTGTCTTGTCTAACTTGAATGCAAATGTCTTTAAAGTGAGAAGGAACTGACTAGACAATTTACTGCTTATCAACCAATATGCCATGGATTGGTATTTGGCAAATTATTAAACAGTTAACTAGAAAAAATTGGAGACTAGTGAAATGACAGAGTGATTCCTTTTATCTTTTATAAATTAATGAGAACCCCTACAGCTTTCCTGATCTAGAAGAGGAAATGAAGAAAAAAGAACACAGAATCAGAGTTACAAGGGCTGGGTACTAGATTCTGATACTTGTGATGCGACATAAATTAAGCCATATAGTTTCCTTCTTTATAAAAATGAAAAGGACAACCTATCTCACAAGGTGGTTTTGCATAGGGTACATACAAAGGGAGTACATTGTTATCCAAAAGTTCATCAGTATCATTAATTTTTTCATCATAAGTCAGCCTACTCAAATCAACCTTCAGACCTGTCAACAAGTAACCACTCAATGCTCCGTACTGTTTCATCATAGTTGTCTGAAAAGGCCATTAGAAATGACTGCAGAGATAGTGCCAACAATCATCAAACTAATAACTGATCATGGTAATAAGTCCTAGACATGGAAACAGCAAATCCTAGGATCAACATGAAGAGATATTATTGCTAATAATGCCTTTCTAAATAGATACCAGTAGAAAACAAACAACACAAAAGCCATCTACTGCCTTTTATGAAATCTGTTTGCTCATATCACTGTTTGGTCAGTAGTTTCCAGAAGAACTGCTGAATGTCACATCTGTCAGTCACTAGAATCCCAGAGCTACAAAGCTGGGAGTTTTTTCAAATAAGAAAGCTATCCCAAACTAGATGGCAGCCTTTATTTTTTCTGGCGTAACATTTAAATGGAATAAATGTACAAAGTACAAAACTATTACCTATGCTGACAAATTATTCAGACTCAGGGATCCTTGCAGGAACTCAGAGACCCTCAGTCTGGTAACTGTTGCTTTATATGTTAACTTTTAAGTGCTTTTACTCATATAACAATGCCTATTAGTCTGATTTCTCACCATTAACATAAATTTATCATATCACTAAATGTAAACATATTGGAAAAGTGTTTTCACTTTATAAAAAAGAAATACATACAGAGCAGGCAGTGAAGCTCAGTGGTATGTATGTACACGCACAAGCATGTTTCTCTTCTTTCCCACCTTTAGTTTAAAGAACAATCCTGACTTCTTGTAGATACCCCTGAAAGTCTTAGGAAGAGCCACAAATGAGTTTCACAGCTGGGAGCAATGATCTGGCTTACCCAAAGGTCATCTTTTCTGCTGTAATTAGTACTTCTGTTAGTCAAGCAATCAATCAATCAATCAATCAATCAATCAATTCAAGAAATAAAATGGGGAATAAAGCTCTTTTTAATGAACCATGTTTCAAATAAAGAAGACTAAAGGTCTGACTCAGATGAGTCAGTGTTGGTTATGCCTGATGGCTTTACTGAATTGTTTTTAAAGCTACATACATAAACAACTGCTGATCAAGTGCTTTGTCTCCTGATTCTAAATGTAGTATCAGAAGAAAAAGAGCTTGAGTTTAGAAAAAACTGAACGAATCCTGCTGACATTTCCAATCTTGCCTTCTTTTCCTTGACACAAAAGATAGTTGTTCTCAAAACTAGTGTTTCTCAAAATAAGTCCAGGAACCACCTTTATCCAGAATCACCCTGCAAGTTTATTAAAACTATGGATTCTTGGTCCCCATTGCAGAGCTAGAGAATCAGAATCTATGGGGTGGCAGTGACCAAACTTCATTTTTAAAGAAGGCCACAGGCAGTTCTTGTGTACCTAAAGTTGAGGTCTACTGTTTCTGGACTTAGTATCCTTTTCCCTATTTTTTGAAAACCTTTGGTGCCCTCTTCTGTAACTTGGTATCTTCCCTGTCTGAGCACATGATAGCTGTAAAGGGATCCTTCCTTTCATACGCCTCGCTCTGACGAGAGGACAGCTGAGAATGCTCTGTGACCGAGACAGTTCAGCCAGTCATATTTGAGCATTTGGGGGTAGGTGGAAGAGCATTTGGTAGAAAAAAGTGGAAGAGTAAGAATGTACAAGCAGGATGCTCTTAGCATGTAAGGACAGGGGAGCAGCTGAGTTTAGCTGAGATGCCTGAATGATTTTTAATTATATCTACAGAAACAAACACATGCAGGTTGAGAGCATGCATATTAATGTGAGGAAGATCACGAGATCATGTATGTGGAAGTACTTTTAAAAGCAGAAAACATTTTATATAGGCCATTATTATCTATCATGGGCCTAAATTAAATAATTTAAGTTCTATATATGAAAACTAGAAGAAGAATAAGTAATATCCATTAAGCACTTACATTTGTTGGCTCTATAATATACAGTATTTGATCTTGATCAATTCACAAACTCTCTGAAATATTGCTTTGCTTGGCATAAAACCAAAATTTGTACATACTAAGATATTTGCCTAAAATAGCAGAAAGAAGCAATTGCTTTGTATGGTTCTTTCTTCTTTCTCACAGTCAAGTAAACACGTCTCTGGAGTCACCAGAATTAAACTTTTCATTGTTAGTGGCACTTTTGAGGAATGAGACTGTTTTACTTGCTTCCTCAGAACTTTGAGTTTGGTGATCCCGCATGCTCTGTTAGCTTGACTGTGTAATATGCAGAGATGCCATGGAAAATGAGGCTTAGAAATGGCAAATGAGCTGCCCAACATTACTCAGTGTGTGTAACCAGATGTTCCCCTAGCAGAGCAACTCTGGGGCATGTTTCTGATACAGTTAACAGCTTAGGGTTGGACTGCTTTCAAGGACAAATGGGCATTTGCCTACAAGCTTTGGATGTTTTCAGAGAGAAAAACATACCGATGGCACTCTGTAAGCCTTTAGAACTATACCTAAAAAGCTGGTATTGTGCAGGTTGCAGTTGCCAAGATTTGACCTTGTTTGACTAACAAAAGAGGCGGTTTCATAATCTATTACAAACATTCCAGATGCATCATAAAGAATTCTCTTGTCTGTATTTTGGCTCTGCTTTCTAGAAGGCAAAACGACAATTTGTTGCAAAAGTTCCTGCTATTTTTAAGGAGCCTCAGGATATGAGACACTAGCAACATTGACTATTACACTTAAAAGTGCTAGAGCAATTTCCATCCGGCACCTTATTTTATCTTCACAATTCTGTGCACTGAAGACAGACAAAAACTTGTCATTCTCTGCCAACTATTTTAAGAATTTGTACTGTTTCTAGAAGGACTTTGTGAACTCATTTATTTAAAAACAAAACAAAACAAAACCCAATTCAAACAACCAACCAAACTATCCTAACTGATCAAGGATAGCATGAAAACCTCTCTAGTCCTTGTCTTCAAAGTGATTTCCTCCCTGTGCTAATGCCTGTAAGTTACTATCCTGTGAATAAACCCATTTAGGTCTTCTAATGCCAGCTGCAAGTAGGAAATTAAAGCAAATGAAAAGCTAGGCGCTGAAGCGGTTCCAGTGTGGGGAGCAGGATCCAAGAGACACTCATCCATTAGCCAAACAGCAGCACTTCCAAACCCAGTGGGAACCAGTGGCTCCCTGCTGAGAAACAGAAATTAACTTTGCAAGGAGATAATCCGTCTTTAGATGGTTGTCATATTCAGAAAAGCTCTCTGGGTGAGACGGTAAGAATAGAGGGAGCAAGGCTCCTGACAACACAGTCACACATAAAACAAAAGCTTATCAGGGAGCCAGGTGGCACTGAAGATTGATGCTCTGTCTTGTTACCTCTGGGACATGTGGTTGATGTGTAGCAGGAGCTGTGGTGCCATTTGCCTCTAACAGCTGCTTAGAAAAATTCTAAGACTGCACAAGCAACGACTGTAGATTTAGCTCACCCAAGAAAAGAACAGGGAGAAAATTGGAATCAAGTGTTTGAGAATCTAATCGATGCCACTAGGTGTGGTTTTGCAAAGTTTGGAGGGAAAGGAATCAAATACTACCCAGAGTGCCAAAAATGGCAACAAAAAGACCTGCTGGAATAGACTGTCACAAATAGCAACTGGAAGCTGAAAGGCCTTCTGAGATTGAACAGCAAGCTACCATAATATGTCACTTGCTGTTCCAAATAGATGAAGCTTAAGAGGAGGCAGGATTGTGACATTATTTTGATAAACTTGAACATGATTAATATTACAGGTTTGGATTAACTGCCATGGGGTTAAATATAGGAAAACACTAAATATACCACTGTTTAGTTTCAGAATCAAGATTTCCTGAACACCTTCCAGGTCCCCATTCTCAAGGTATTTCCTCTATGTGTTCCCAAAGGCAGTCAGGGTGTCTTTCTCTAGCTGTCTGACAAATAAGATTATGTCCTTTTAGTTCAAGGGTACTAAGCACACTCATGTAGATAGATTAGGTTGAAAGTATTATTTTCAGTGAGTTCTGTTTCTCCATTTCATTTCTGGCTTTAAGTAAGAACCTATCACGCAAACCATCAAGTAACCTGGAGGTGCAAAATGGGAGCAGCTCTGTTGATTTTAAACAGCTACATTAACTGGCTATTCCACTATCAATTCCAACCTACACTACTTTTATAAATGGGGATGATGCTTGTGAGGTACCATGGCATCAAAAGTGTTGCAGATGATAAAAGTCATGAAATTATTCATTCAATACTTTTCTTGAGTACCTCCTGCATATTAGCTATGCCACTATGAGCTGCATGTGCTGCAGGAAGATAATCTGTCTATACTGAAGGAACTCACAGACCCGGGTGATAGACAAGCAAATGAGCAATCACCAAAGAGGTGATATTACACTGTTAGTAAATGCCAATGCCAGGAATCAGCCCGAGGCAGTGAGCTTTATGTGCTTACCTTACGTAATGCTCTCTTAAAATTTACTAAAGCATCACGTACATATTTGTTTAATTTACAATTACACCAATAATTTAATCTGTGTAAGTGTTACATCTTTTAAATACATTACTTAATCCTCATACTTAAGCTAGAAGGGTTAAATGAACGCTACTTCTGCCTTCTACATAAGGCTCAAGGAAATCAGTCTTCCTGTGAAAGGTCATAGAGGTAGTGGGGGGGGCAGGTCTGGGATTTCATCTGATATTTAGGTAAGGCTTCATTTTATAAAATGATTTTTCCTATCCCAGATCACCTATCTTCCTGACAAGGTGTGAGATAAATGTCCCAGATAACGGGTGAGGAGATCCAGGCTCAGGGTGTTACGGATGAATACTATTTACAAGATACAAGTGATACAGCTAAGGGCTTACTCCCAGGTACCAGACCGAATGCAACACCTTCCACATTATAGCTTACATATATGGATGTAAGAATTGTAGGTAATTATTGTAGAAATGCAATAATTGTTCACTAAATTTCTTGAATGGGTCAGGGGATGCAAGGTTTACTGTTGTCTGATTGAAAGATAGAACACAGAGAGCTGACTTAAGGGTTACTATCTTATCAGTAGTTCCTCTACTCCCTCCACAAAGAAAAGGTGCATAAGATGCCCTTCACAATCATTTATCAGTCTTTATGTTAACAGTAATTTTACATCTCAACATGGACATATAGGGTAAGAAAATGAATCTGAAGATCTGAAACTTACAGGATAAACTATGGAGCCCAAGGCCTTAGAATAAGTCACATAACTTCAAATGCAGTTGTGCTGCTATCTTGACAACTGACATAAAGAATCAATCCTGTCTGCTCAATAAGTGGAAGATATATGGCCATGGTTGTTCATGTACTTTATTTTTATATCTTATTAGAAGACATTTTCTAGGTTATGTGCTCTAGTGTAGAGCAGCTGAAACTCACAGGTGGAACTAAGTTGGTTTTCTGGTCTAACCCATTAGATTCTTCTATGAAGGCTGCTGGTTCAGCAGGGTTGAGAGAGCTATATAAAGCAGAATATGTTCTCTTTATTAAATACCTGGAATAAGCCATATATGAGAAATAAGTGTCCACTTTGCTGATAAAAGGGAGCTGATCTAGAAATGTCTTAGGACTAGAAGGAGGAGCCATGTGCAATATGATAATCAGCTAGAGGGAAGCACTATGCTACCCACCTCCTGAAGTGGGAAAGACACAAAGATACTAGAAGAATCGTAAGAAGCAGGGACATTACACTGCACTAATCTCTACGTGATGGTCTATATCATAAGGCAGCTTTCTTCTTTAATTAATGCCAACAAGCAAGTCCTTTAAAAAAAATTGGCTTCTAGGGAATGAGGGAAAGAGACACTGAGGAGACAATACCCAAGCAGAAGATGGGTAAGGGGGATCATTTGAAGGTAGGGATAGAAGTCAAAAGGTTCAAAGTTTCAAATGCCTCAGGGTCCCATACAGCTTCTTAATTTCATGATGGCTGTGCTTATATTTTAAAAATAAAATATCTGCTGAGTGAATTAAAGGAATAAAGTGAATTCCCAAGTCTCTGACTACCTTTCTTTTGCATTTTTATCTGAAACAATCAGTGAGGCTGTCAGATCTGATGTAAACTTTTTTCCTCTTACATTCCTTTTAGCTTCACAGCATAGTCCTGAAATATAGGGCTAAAATTGTATGTGTGTATATGTGCATGCGTGCATGTGTGTGTGTGTGTATGTGTGTGCGTGTGCATGCATGCTTTTTAACAGTTGTGGCCAGTTAAAAAAAATGCCAAAGCCAAATACTTTGGAACCAGGAGACCAATTTGAAAGTGTCAATACATGTGTAAGAGTGGAATAAGCCATATATGAGAAATGAGTGTCGATCTTCAGTCTTTGGGTAGCTTTGCCTTCTGTCAATCTCTGCAGTCTGTCCTGTATTAGTCTTATTCTGAGAGACATGGGAAGCTGGTTGGCTAGTGGAGAGATAAGTGTAGAATTAACACTGATAATGTGTCACTGTATTTTCCTTCAGTCAAATGGGATAGACTTTTAGACACACTCCTTGATTCTCTGATGAGGTAGTTACCCACCAGTTCCTGATTAAGGCTGTTTTCTTTATGCATCTCATCTCATGGAAAGCTGAACTGTAAGTCAATGGAAACACAGTCAGCATCTTTGAACTCTCCAGGGCCTGGGAATTCCAGAAACCCAGAATTCATAAATAATATTGGGCTTAAAGATACACCAGCAGAAGAATGGACCTGGAAAGAGGGTATGGTACAAACATGCTGCTCAGCTAGATAGTTTTTCTTAGGTTTAACCATGCTAAACAGGCGGAAATGTCTCTAGAACAGAATTTCTGGTGCCCCAGGGGTGAATAAAAAACATGACAGGGTGAGGGTTTGCTGACCACATAATGAACTATGTCAAATCAGAATGTCTGGGGACTAGTAATACTTGTGAATGTCTTTGTGGTCTTCAGGTGTGCCTAAATCTGAGGCTGATCAACTTAAATGTTAGGGCAATAAAATATTGTCTTTTCCCCTAATATAAAGAGGGCAATGGCAAAAAAAAAAAAAAAAAAGAAATCTTGACAATAAGAATATACAAGAGTGCAAAATGGATGGCAAAAGACTCTGGCTAGCTACAAGAAACAAATGTTCCAGCTGCGATATAAGCAGTTACCCTGTCAAGCTAAAAATGGCAGTGTTTCAGGAAGGCTGAGATGACCGTGATGGCCTAAACTGTGGTCAAAGTACATTTTTATTGGTACTTTCTACTGTAAGCTAAAACTAGTTACTGGACGCTGAAAATTAGGACTAAAAAGTAACTGACTAAATCCTAGCTTTTGGTAATTTAACCTACCTCACATTCTGCCAGGCCTTTAAAGAATACCTAAGAGTAGAAATACTAGATTATTTCTTTATTATTTTAGTTTTTATTTTCCGCAAATCTTTGGTCTCTATGTCATTGTCAGAATACTCCATAAACTTATATCTGAATACATATAAGCACAGGTTTAAAGCGATAACAGATGTTGCTATATTCCTTTCCCTTAGAAAGATGCTTTCTTCTTAATTCCTTAATAATTTTGCTTGCACCCCAATTTCCATTACAAAGACTGTAGTCAGGGATATGTTGTGCATATATTTTGAAAGGAGAAATAATTTGTTTTAGAAACCATTAAATTTTAGGTTATGAAAATTCAGATAAGAAAATTTTATCTGAGAGTCATTATGAATTCACATAGATTTTATGTTAATTTTCTTACAGTTACCAGTAAACAAAACAGTCTACATCTTCAGTTATCTGGATGTAGAAGTGAAGAATGTTTGAGAATTAATGGACTTAAGTATTAATAGGTGGTTAAAAAACTATACCGAGAAAAAATAAATAAATAAATAACTATACTGAGAAAAGGTTGCTTGATGGATTCTTTTTAACCTAAGAGGGTATCTCTGACAGACTACAGTACTTGGAAATGACTCAATGAAAATTTATTAATAACTTTAAACAGAGACATATACTACCTATTAAACTTAATATAACCAAAAAGGTGAGAGTGCTCTACTACTACTAATGACAAAATCAAGATTGAACATTACCCTGATAACACGAGATGGATGTTATCAAATTTAAGAGGAAGAAATGTTTTTTACTTGGATTATAAATTTAATAAAAATATTAATTGGGAATTTGATCACGTTCTTAGAAAGCTATTTGTAACAACAAAAAAATCTTGGGCTGGACTCAGTGGTATAATGTAGCACAATGGTTCACAGGAAGTTTAAATCAGCTGGAATTACCTTCCAGAAGCTTGTGTCAGACTTTGCTTACAATTTCCAATGGCTTCCCACCATACTTAGAATCTATATGCACCTACCTGAGTCTTGGCACAGTGACTTGGTACAGTGACTGCAAATAAATTGGGCTGCTGCTCTTCGCCTGCTACCATCTCAGGTCACTTTCCCCTTATCTCATTATCTCATTAGACTTCCAATACAGGGTTTCCTGATATTGACAATTCCTGCCCACCACTCAGCCTGCCTTTTCCCATTTCTCTTGCTTGAAATGCATTCTTCTCAGACTCTTGTTTACTTCTCAGTTTCTCTGTGTCCTTCAGGAATAGTTCAAAGGGCACCTCCTGAGATGCTTTCTCCAACATCTGATCTCAAATAGGCTCCACACTCCCTGGCACCTTCTATTGTATTATCCACCTTCTTACTGTCTTCACAGCATTTTTGACTCCTGAGACTATCTTGTATATTTATAGGCTGCCTGGGTTATTTGGCTTTTCCATTACTTGACAGTAAGCTCCATGAAAGTTATGACCTCGCCTGTAAAGGAAACCAGAACATTCCAAAGACACCACTATGGCACACTGATTATTTTGAGCCAAAAGCACTTGTGAAACAGCAGAAGGCACCAACTGAATTGCCTTTTTCTACCTCTAGCAAGCCATAATGCTTCCTTTGAGAAAGATTCCTTCTTTGAACCAAGATGAGAAGATAACTCTTGTTAGTTCAGAACCAACATCAGAGGAAACTGAACAAACCTTACTCCATTAGTTTCCCAAATAACTACTGCTACACAGCTTCTCAGCTCCAGAAGTACATCTTCCTGAGGTCTCACATGAGTAATATGCCTTGTACATATTAATAAATTTGTTTTTATTTCTTGTTATCTGTCTTTTGCTACATAGGTCTATCTGACCTTTGAACTTTAAGGTTGTAAGGAACTTGTATTTTCCTGTCAACAGTTGAGTTAGGCCTGCTGTATTTCCTGGATCCAGAAAATGGTCCAAAATGGAACAGTGCCTCCAGAATTATTTGTTGAATAAAATGTTAAACATTTGTACTTGACAGAGCATTGCAGACTGTGTTTAATTCTAGGCATCTCATTTTGAGAGGGACACTGGACATTATCCAGGGAAGAGTAATCAGGATGGTGAGAACTCTAGAAACTTCCTCATTGGAGATGAGTTGAGTAAGCCGGAGAAGAGAAGGGTAACAGGAAACACGATAGGCATCTTGTAGAAAAGAAAGTAAACTTGTTTTGCCAATATTCCAGATGGTAAAACTGGAAAGAATGAGTAATTTACTGAGAAACAGATTTTTGGTTCAATTATAAGGAAGAACTTTGTTAAAAAAGGAAAGGAGGCCAGCAGTAGAATGGACTGCTTTTTTGGGGTAGTTAAGTTTCCTGCTAAGGTTTTTGTTCAGCAGTGACTGGATGGCCATCTGTCAGGAGTGATGTAAAATGGATTCTGACATGGGTGTGTGTGGGCAGGGGAAATAATCTAGATGACCTTTAATCTCTCTGAATTCTAACCATTTCATAAGTCTGTTCATATATAAGTACAATATTTCTCAGAGCATTTCTTGAAACATTAGGTCTCTGATACACTTGTGAAAAAATCATTTGGGAAATAGTATATACTGTATTCTCTTCTGTTTGGGCTACTGAAAGAAACATATTTAATATTTAACTAATTCTTTTCCATATTTATGTTGACATTGGAATCAGTTTTTATATAGTACCTATTACCGTCCTAAACATTAGCTCTTACAAAGCACATTTTGGAAAATGTTATTCTATGTTATGAGAAAAATATTCTTTTCTCCCTAAAACTCCCTAAAGTATAAAAACAGTAGAATTTTTATTTTTAAATTCTATCCAGTGCCAAGGCTTTATGCTGAAAACATGGGAGATTTGCAGTATACAGAAAAAATTTAGTTTTCTGTAATTTCATAAAGACAAGTAATCTATCACAGGAATTGGCAGTGTCGTGGTTTTGTTGGTTTAAAAGTATATAAGTAGCCCCAAAATAATGGATATCTTGCTGAAAATAGTTCCTGAGCATATTTACATTATTTCTTTAAACATTATTCCCATGAATAACTCACATATACTTGTTTTCAAAGATACTGAAAACATTAATATTTTATATGCTGAAATGCCTAGCCATGAACATTTCTAGTATATTGTTAAAGTAAAGCAAAAAGAAGAAAATCAAATGTGATTTTTTTAGGAAAAAACCCTTTTTACTTTGTGTTAGGTTGTATTAATTTTTTTTTAGAATGTAGATTAGAGTGATTCATTCAGTCAACAAACACTTGGGTACTTACTGGTGTTTGACATTACAGATGAAATGGTGAGCAAACACAGACACTATCTCTGTTTAGGAAGCTCATTATTTTGGGAAGGACGCAGACAATTAAATAAATCTTTATAATGAGCTCTGATAAGAATAGTGATGTACTGGGACTGATTGCTATCAGTTCATAAGAATGGAGTTTCAGGACTTTTGTGAGTCCTAATTATTAAATATTATTAAACATTATTTAAAATTATATAAATTATAATTATTATTAAACATTATTTAATAATTATTACTAAATATTTAGTAATTATTAAACATTTAAAATTATATAAATATACAATTAAACAAATTTTATTAAAACAGAGGTAAGAAATACTCAAAACTTCCTACTTCCTAGCTGCTTCCTCTCTATGTGCTTGAGGTTATGTCTGAGGTACCTGCATGATGTGAAGTCTATGTAATGCTCTGCTAACTACGCATTTCTTCCCAAAACTGCACTCAGCACCATGCTTGTAACTTAAAACTGGCCACTGTATAGATATTTACAGCTAAGAAACTGGCAAACACTATTAATCAGGGTTTGATTTATTAATCTCCCCGTCCCACTTCATTTCCAGAAAGTTGGTCATTAAACGTTTACTAGAACACTGCTGGTTAAGAACTACTTTCAAGTCTCAAGTCTTTACTTAAAATGTTTTTGTATCCTGGTATTCTTGATTTCAGAAAATATCTTTACTGTTTCTTAAATAAATTTTTATTCAATAAGTATGTATTAAAAACCTACCAAAGTGCAAGGCTTTGAAATAGAGGTAAAATTAAATTAGAAATAGTCCCACCTTTCAGAAAATGTATAATCTTATTGAGAAGAGTAAAAAGATAATAAATAATGCAGTGAATAAAATATAATTTATAAATGATGGTCCAGCATTATTAGAATACAGAGAACAAGAACATTTTACTTTGAGAGAAGAGGTAAGATGCGTTTATAATTAAGACATGACAGCTGAAGAGAAGTATAAATTATATTTTAGGTAGTGAGGAAGAATTGTGAAAGAGTAAAGAGTTAAGAAAATTCTAAGTATCCTTTTAGAGACAGTTACCAGACCAAATAGAGGAACTGTGTCATACAAAACAAACTGTTCTACCTACATACAATTATCTCCGTAACTGTCCCTTAATATACACGTTTTCATGTTAGCTTCATTAGCATTAAATGTAAAGAAACTGAGAAAGTGTTTGTACAAACTTGAAGGTACTAAATTCTTGGCAAGTTTAAAATCTTTACATAAGAACATTTCAATGACAGGGAGCCTGGATATAAAATCCATCATTATATCAACTGCTGAGGTTGATGTAAGAGAGTATCACAGACCCTATGAACATCCTTCTGTTCTCCTCTGTGGTTTTCCTGAATTTATGAACTCAGGAAAAGGGGCCATTTCTTAGTTCTGTCTTTTGCTAGGCATTACTTTGCTAGGCTTTTAAATGGGAATCGCATTTGTATGGACATACGCAGTTGCAGTCTACCTTCCAGTATGGTGTTCTATAGGGCTTCTTGTTGTGCTGCTCCCAAATCCATAAACTCCAAGACATTTTGTACAATATTGTTGTGGGGAATTAAGAAGTGAATCCTCATCTTCTACTACTCTTGAAAAGCTGACCTTATTGTTGCTAATAATACTTCTCAGGGAATAACAAAAGCTATGTCTATATGGTATTTCATAATGATAAATCAACTCATCTACATTATCCCATTCAACAATCTAAGGGGAGGTATGACAAATGCTGTTATCATAAACTTTACAAATAAATATAAAAATGATGAGAATGACTTGAGATAAATTTGTGACGATTATTAGTCTCAAATCCAAAGAAAAATATCAGCTCAAAATCTAGCATTCTTGCCACTATTCCAGGGGTCAGCAATCTATGGCCGTGGACCAAATCTAGGACCAAAGTGTAATGAACCGTAACCTCATAGGTTCATTTTTGTATTGTCTACAGCTACTTTTATGCTACAAAGGCAATACTGAATATGATGTCCCTCAATTTATGATGTGGTTACATCTTGATAAAATCATAAGTTGAAAATACTGTAAGTGGGAAATCCATTTAATGTATATAACCTATAGACCACTAGCGATTAGCAATGCACTACACTATGGAATATCAGGTGCTCCTCTGGGAGCTGGGGATCACTGCCACTGCCCAATGTCACAAAGGCGGACCGGACTGTGTATTGCTATCCTGGGAAAAGATCAAAATTCAAAGTACATTTTCTACTAAATGTGCATCAATTTTCCACTATTGTAAAGGTGAAAACTGGTAAGTCAAAACTCTGAAGTCGGGAACCATATGTGGTTACAACAGTAAACTATATGACCTACAAAGCCAAACACATTTATCATCCAGCTCTTCACAGAACAAGTTTGCTCATGCTTACACTGTACCATTCTGTCTTAGTTGAGTGGTCTTAAGTTTTCTCTGGGCTCTTTCAGTCTAGCGTACAGTGGAGTTACTATCGGTTATTAGAAAGCCTTGTCCAGAGTACCATCATGTGACAAGTGACATCTACATATCAACCATACACTAAGTCAGGGTGCCAAGTACACACTTTATAACACCAAAGCACAGCTGAGTTAAGGGTGGGGAAAGGGCTGTGGTTACAAGGTACTTCACTAACTTGAAATTGGGTTCGGGTTTCCATCATTAGCATTTTTATTTTTTGTTTTTATGTTTCCAAGAAACTGAAAAAAAAAAAGAATAGAGCAGAAGAACTAATGAGTCAAAAGATTGAATGAAAGCCTACAGTAATGAAGGAAGCACCCGACAAAGCGAGACGTGGGCTTTATGAAATTCCCTTCTCAGCTTACTTTTTGCATTGTCTTTTCTCAAATTTCCTTTCACTTTATCCCCTATTTCTGTGCTTGATTGAAGACCATTACATAGATACAAAAATATACAACATATTTTTTTGGCTATAAATTAAAATTTCTCTGTTGCTCTTCCTCTTTGTATGGGGGAACATAGAAAAGACAGCAGTTATCACAGAGTTCACTGCAAAGCCTGTTAGTTTATTACAGTAAATAAATGCTTGCCTTTTTATATTTTTCCTATCTTGTGACACTGAAGAGTTTAGCCAGTCAACCAGAGATGTTTCATTTCCCTCTGAAAACAGAGAGTGCATTATCAGCATTTTGATGCCACTGCAGCAAAGAACCAGATTATTGTGTCTTGTGTTCAAGATGATTATAAAACAAACCTGTAATCTGTTAAAGCAAAGCTTATTATAATTCATTGCAGGCATTGTGAAATGTGGAATTTGGCTACACTAAAATTTAAAGTGAAACCAAGAAAGGATGCAATTTGCTGAGTAAAAGGGAGCCATAGAGGCTGGGACATGTGCAGGAGTTAAAAGCTGGAGAATGATGTATATACAGTGTTTCTGCCAGAGAAGAAGCCCACCAAGCCGCTAACTGTTAAGTCTTACCCATAGGTATCTTCAGTCAGGACAAAGGGCAGAGGCTTATTCCTAACCTGGCTCCCTATGTTTGTTAGCAGTGCCACACTGGGTGTTCAGTACATTATAAGCCAAGACATCCCAGTGGGTCATTTATTATAGCAAACTACGAACTAGATGTGTGTAGATCATGCAATAGCAGTTAACTATGCTAGAGAATGGATATAAAGCACAAACCTACATATCATCTTTCTAAATAGAAAACAGGATTTATTTACTTTATTTCTAAGAAAAAACACTGCAATAAAACCCACATTCCCATGATATAAAGAGGCCACTTACGCATATACATTTCAATTTTAAAATATGTTTGAATTTTCAGGGTTGAGTTAATGAATAGCCTTTTAAATAAATTTTAAAAATCAATATTTGGTACAACAAAATCTATTACAAAGTAGAAAAGCTAGTATAATTTTCATTTATGGGTACACAGATATTTTTAGATAGTATTTCAGGAGGGATCCCAAATGACCTTTTTCATCCAACAATGGGCTCCTGAAGGGGACTTTTAAAAGCTTCTTTACAAAAACAGAGTTGAATCTGAGGAAAAAGATGTAGGGATGTTGTTCCACCCATAGAAGCACAGCAGGAAAGGATGGGCAAAGGCAAGAAGAAAGTGAACAGTGAAGATACACACGTCAAACTGGTAAAAATGAGACGCTAAACTGGTTAGGTGAAAATATGTAAGTATAAGCAGTGTGAGGTGATCATCGGATTTATATAACAAGGGTACAAAGATGGGCAACTAGACAGTTTTTGGGACAATACTGAGGTGGATATGGCATGTGATTTGTACCTGTCTGAAGAAATAGGTATGAAAAATAGATTCTACATGGAATAAGAATGGTACTAAAAGCTCAAAAAGCTGCATTAGAAAAGACCTTGCCTACCATAAATACTATATTCTGGAAATACAGTATTCAGCAAATGTCATCTTTGTAGACAAATTTAAAACCCTAGGCAATGCAGTATACACTAATAGTCCATTCCTGTAACCCGCAGTGGCCATGTGGTTTCCTTGCCTGACACTCAACACATCTGCAATGGGCTGTTTATGTCCTGCCATTCATATGCTGAAATTCTAACAACTAAGGTAACATTCTAAATCCTAGCCCTCTGGCATGTGATTTAGATCATGACGTTAGATGTCTAGCACTTCTCAGCCTCCAAAACTCTGAGAAATACATTTCTGTTGTTTATAAGTCATCCATGGTATTTTGTTATAACAGCCTAAATGGACTAAGATAATATGAACTATTAAATTTTTTGCTGGTTTATTTCAGGCATTCATCTCCTTTTTTTAAAAAAAAAATCTATTTTACACATAACCAATTAGCATACACACTCACACAACACTATAATCGGGGTTATAACTTGAGTGTGTCTGCCAAAGCGTTTGTGTGTTGCAAGGTTGCTTCTCGATGTGGCAATGTCGAGAGGCAGTGTAACTATTAAGAGACAAATCCTAGTTGGAATAATTAGGCTACTGGAGGCCTCATTCCTGAACAAGTTTAAAAGTTCTTGTAAGAAGAGGTTGTCATAAAACTGTGAGCTTGTTTCCTCTCATTTCATCTCTCATTCTGTTGGCATGCACTCCTTCCTTTGTACCAAACAGACAGGACCACCCAATCTTAGATTTTCAGTCCCTGAAACTATGAACAAAATAAACCTCTTTTTCGTAAGGTACCTAGACTTTAGTATTTTGTTTTTGGGAGAGAAACCAGATTCATTTTCATTGCTGTATAGGATTTCCTTGCCGTTGTATATAAAAATGTTGCTATTGACCTCAATATGCTATGCCTCTAAATATATTTGATAATGCTTTTTCCTCTAACAGGGACTTTCCCCAACTTTTCTAGGTTAAGCTTACATATCATATTTACAAAATCTTTTAAAAATAATTCTAAGAGCACAACTGATTGCCAAAAAAGGAAACAATTTTTCAAAGTGTTGGTGCTATTATGCTACAATAGGGTTAAGACATTATTTTTCTCACTTGATTCTATATCATCTTTTTTCTGAACTTGCCATGTATAAAAGATAATCATGACAGACGTAACTCTGATTTACTGGTGTGTCTGCCTCTTTCTAATTATCAGTGAGATCATGGGCAAGACTCAGGTTCTCATCCGCTGCTCCGGTGTCTTATGCTGTGCTCTTTATGGAGTATGCACACAACACACATGTTGGCCAAAGTCCAAAGAGTGTTAGAGAACTTTCAAGTGTAACACTTAAAATTTCAAAGTAATTAAATATACATGATCTACAATAACAAACAAATTAAAAAGGTGAACTTAGTATATTAAACTGAGTTGTATAACTCGGGATTTTAAGAATCCTTTAAAGCATTCATCACTATAGGATTTGGGTATTGGCATAAGTCCTCCATAGCTTATACCCTAAAGCTCAATGAAACTCTTAAGTGAATACCAGTTTTGGTCTTTTTTATTGGCCTTCTATTCAAATGACCCCTCTCCTATTATTGTTAGGCAGACACATATTAAACAAGCTTATTACAAAAAATGTAGTTAAATGAATTTATTAAAAGGATATACTTTTTTTATGCGAGCACAATCTTCAAAGCAGTGTTGCACTGTCATTATCTCATTACAGTAATTTCAGCACTTGCTCCTGTTAACTTATTAAAAAACATTTTAAATCATTTTCTTCATTGCAGGCACAACAAACTATCTCATTACCCAAATATGGATCACTGCCAAGTGATATGACAAGGGATCCAATAAAAGAAATGCAGGTAGACAGGAAAAAGTCAGAGTTTGGAGAAAGGTATGTACAGAACCATGTGTAACTATGAACCACTGTTTGCCAAAAAGGAAGCAGTTTTTCAAAGTATTGGCGCTACAACAGGATTAAGACATTATTCTTCTTACTTGATTCTGTATCATTTAGAGGGAAGAGATAGCTTACATTGTTCTCCTATAATATCTAGATAAGAGTACAAATGAACCTCTACCTAGTTATATGTGCCTGCTATCATAAAACAGCCTCACATCATATTTGAATACAAATCTTAAAGGTAAAACAATGAAAAGGAATCATTTCCAAAGTATTGTCTAAGGCAGAAGTTGGCAAACTACAACCTACAAATCCGGCTGCCACATTTATTTGTCTTTGGGTAAATAAACTTTTATTGAACCACAGCCATACTTATTCATTTACATGTTGTTTACTGTTTCTTTGAGTTTTTGTCTAATCCCCCCTCCCCATAATGGGATTGAAAGCAGGGCCTTCACATGGAACTACATTTTAATTTTTTATTTTGAGACAGTCTCACTAAGTTTGCAAAATTGCCCAGGCTGTGCTCAAACTGGCAATTCTTATGCCTCAGCCTCCCAAAGAGCTAGGATTACACATGTGCACCACCACAACCAATTTATGATCACTTTTATGTTATAATGACACAGTTTTTCAAACAGATGATATGAATCACATGGCCAAAAATATTTACTATCAGATTCTCTACAGAAGAACTTTGCTGATCCCTGGTCACAGTCTTGCTGCTGAGTTCATGTATCGGTATCATCTGAATATTATTCAAAATGCAGCACCCTCTCTGACTGACTGGGTAAGAATGTACATATTAACAAGACGCTGCCTACTGTGAGCATGAATATTAAAATGTTAGAAGCACTTGACTGAAGAATACATCCTAAGGAGAAATAAAATTCCCAAAAGAAGGGTGTGCTTATTACTAAGACTCACAATATTTCATTACTAGACAACAGAAAAGGCTCTATGCAAAGATTTTTTATAAAAACAAAGAAAAAAGGAGATAGGTTTCAAATTATGTAAAATATTAATATCATGTTATGATGGGGAGAGATTTTTAGCCCCTAGACAATATGGGACATATGCAAACTATGCTAGTCCAGATGGCTAGTTTTTGCTCAGAAAAGAAATGTTACTATTGAAAGCTGGTCTAGGCCTCATATTATTCTTCCCAGTACAAAAACACCAAACAAAGAAATAAATTTGCTGATTCCAACCATGTCCATTTCATTGTCATATTCATTTCCTTTTTAAATACTCCATTTTCTCTGTGTAACAGGAAAATTGTTTTTCCAATGAGGCAAATGGGTTATGATTTGCTCCCAGAAAATAAACATGTTATAAAACCAACTCTAACTCTATTTTATCATGTGTTATTTGTGCTCCATTTATAAAAGACTGTCTGCTATCATTTGGGTTTATTTTATCCAATGCTGTAAGGATCTGGCACAGAGAAACACCATTTCTTCTAACAGTTACAAATCCCACCATGTCATTGTATTTATCTTTAATATCTTTTAAGTTTTCTAAGTTTTAAGTAGTACAATATCCAAATTTGATACCTCTGGACAGAAAGTAACAACTTATTAAAAAGTATAGAACTGCTTTATGATCTTCCCTTCTAACCAATGGACAAAAAAATTTAGACTTGCAAAAACAGCATGTTAAAATCATAATCCTTGTTGAACCAATAGCTTTGGGAGCTAGCAAAAAAGGTGCCACATAATAATAATCTGACAGGGAAGGTTATTGCTTTCTAAATAACTTTCAGTAGCTCTGGCAAGTACCTTTTGTGGCCAACATATTCTTCTTTGGGTGTGGTGAACTTAGCATGTAGAAAATACATTTTTTTTAAAAAAAGAAACTCTTTAACTAAGTACTTCAGATTGGACCATCTTTGATTCCAGAGATGACAAGCATATTTCTGTCACAGAAAATTTATACCTTTTGCTATCCCTCATTCTTCCAATTAAACTTGACAAAGAAGGAGTGTGGCTGATAACTTTTTAACTTTTCTTTGACACCTCACCAAATAGTGCAGGTAGGAGGAAATTCTAAAAAGGCTCAGTTGCTCTGCAGAGAGATGAGAAACTGAGGCTCAGAGAAGTTAAACACATGGTCCAAAACCATTTCATAAGTTGGCAGCAGATCACCAGTGTGCACATCTCCAGAGGACAGCATTTGTTTTTTTAAATCTCTGTATTGCCTAAGTCTAGGTCCTGTGGCTGGCACACAGTAGGCATTCAGATGTTGTTTGTTCAGGGGATTGCAAATCTCTGAATTCCTGTCCCAAGTTGTTTCCATTCTACCATGCCTGTTCATGTTTAACAATAGGTTAATCTCTTTTTTATCTTCCAAAAGAATCAGAAGTCACATTTCAAATTATGCTTTTACACAGATATAATTAAATCTTTAAAAGGTGGGATGGCAAAGAAATTAGAGGCTAGAGTATAACAGACATTTTACAACCTGCAGATGCCAACAGCAGGCAGCTCCCACCCTGCTCCACCCCCACGTCCCCCACAGTATAACGGCAATTATATTCCAGGGTGAATAACACAATTATCTAAATGAAACCAGGAAGAAAAAAGCATACAACATAAAAGGATTAGCTGCTCAAGGACTTGTAGTTGGGGGAGGCAGGAGGATGGGTCCAGGCTGACAATTTCATAAAGTAGCCATCAATTATTTAAATCATTGTGACTTTTCAGACAGCATTCTGGACAGCAAGGGGAAAAAAACACACTAAAAATTTGAAAACCATAAATTAGGAGAGAGATGCTTGTTATTTGGTTTTGGAGTGAAACGTGCTCTGCCTAGAGAAAGGAGCAAAACAAAAGGCAAAGTCACTATAAATAGGAGGTGGTTTAAAATGTTACTTTCCCGGAAGTTCAGCAGAAAAACATATTTCTCTTACAGTACAAGTGTTGGTGCTGTTAAAATCCAATACAAATAAACCACTCAGCACATGAAAAGTAACAGATTCTAAATAATATGATTAGAATACAAACAGAATTGGGTCAGAAAGACAAGAACCTGCATTCTACTGTGGAAACTGACACTTACCAGAAATGGCACCTCAGATGAGAGACTTAATGTGTTGAATCTGTCTCCAGTAATGGGCATGAATTAATTTCTAAAACATATTCTAGTCTGGAGAATTCTGTTGAAGTCTTTATATGATAGAGAATACCAATACTAACCAAGAAAACCGTAATTCAGGCTAACTGGACACAAGTAGGATTTTATTAAAAGTTTATTACTTAAAAAAATGGCATTTGGGGGCTGGGAATTTAGCTCAGTGGCATAAGCACCTGCCTTGCAAGCAGGTGGTCGTGAGTTCGATCCCCGGTACCGATAAAAAAGAAAAAGAAAAAAGAAAAAAAATGGCATTTGTCCCATGTATGTATATGAGTTTGATTGTAATACTGCCTGCCTACTATGCTACTTTTCTCCATATAAATAACTCAGTCTATTCCTATATAGCCAAGACTTGAAAGAAGTAAACAGAATTAAAACAAGCCTAACATTTTTGCTGTTACCTGAAGTATCTGCATTTACTAAGCTAGTTCTAAGGTAAGTGATTATTTTCACTCAGGCACAAAGTCTACAAGTGGGATAATACTCATGAGGTGAATCTGGTCAATAATTTCATGAGCCAATTATCTTGACCTTCCCCTAGATTTAACTAGTTAAGAAAGAATAAAAATAATTTCAAATGAAGTACTTAGGGTGATTGCCATAATTCTATTGCACTTTCCATAAAAAGCAGACATTATAAATATGTAACTAATCACATACATATTTAACTAATGTACTTTAGATAGATATAAGTATTAGCTCATATGTGTAAGATTTAAAAAAATAATTAGGATCTAATTAAAAACATTCACCAACTAAATAATAACTATATAAATTACAACTTACCTCTGATTTCTTTTCACTTAAAATATTTAATTGTCTCTGATTTACCTTCTATTCCACAAAAAGTTTCTAATCATTTGCTGCTTACAAAATCTTTGTCATGACTGATGTTCAGAAAGTTCTTTCTGCAGTTACACTTTTGCTCTTTTGTCTACATGTCCATCCTCTAAATTTCTCTCCAAATGGTAGATGCAAGGCAGTATGTGTTTGTCAAGATCTATAGAACTTTCATAAAATAAAGAAAAACTGACTGTATGGAACATTTAGAAAGTCATTAAAGATTTCATAGGCTCACAGGACAAAATCTAGAATTTGACAAAACCAGCTAACTTAAATAAAACAACTTTATTGAAAGGAATGGGGAGAAAAAGTACTGCTCACTTTGGAGATAAATATACGATCCATAAGCCTGAAGGCAAAATAAAGTATACATAAGCACAGTAAACTAGTTTTTGAAGTCCATTCCCAGAAGAGTACAGGTTAGCAATTCTTATTCTATACACAGACACTAAAATTGACCATTTATGCTGGACTCCAACAGTACAGTAAATGGATGACAGAGATGGTGGGAGCCAGGTTTCTCACTCTTAAAATCAAAGTAAAGCAAGAGAAGGCCAGTATGCTGTAAGTAGTAATGACTTAGGTTGGTAACATCAGTATGAACTTATTTAAAGACATAAGTGTTATATAAAGAAATGTTTAGAAACATGAATATATGCAAAGGCTAGTCTACACACACAAATTTCTTCTTTCAGGTGTGAGGGCCTAGAAATAATAATACTTAAGCAACCAAAATTACACCAAATCCTAAGATCTGGATAAAAAGAACTAAGATCTTCAAAAAGCTGCCTGATTCTGGGAATAGGGCAGTATATAAGATGTACCTCGAGCATATTGTAGTGCAGGTGAGGAAATGCTTTAAAACCTCCAATGATAGGGACACAGGAAATATGGAAGCTAACTGAAAGAACTCCTCATGGTGAAAGCTGGAATAATGTTTTAAAATTTTATTTTAAAGAGCAAAAAATAAAATTTCAAAACAAGATAATTAGAGGGTAACAATGGTTAATATGTTGAGTATTATAATCTTTAAATTAGTTACTCAGAGTAAAAGACATCTGTATTTAATTATCTAAATAATATTAGCACAAATCTTGTCTTTCAATGAACTAAGAGAAATTAGTAGTATAATTTATTTTAGCTATCATATATATACACACACATACATATATATATATTTTTTCAGAAGAGCTGAAACAATTTGTGTAACAAAATTAGCAAAATGATACTGAATTATAACCCATAGTATGATCCATAAATCTACACTGATACAAATAAATGATTAAATCAATGGTGGTGAACCTGATATGCATGTTATTTGTTTTTATTTTAACATAAAAGTTGCTAATGCATGAATAGCTTTTTCTAAATTAAAACCTCAGTATCAGGTTTAATTGCAGTTTTGGCACTCTGCAATAAATAAGTGGGTTTTGGGTGCAGATTGGTCACTTGCCTCTAAAGGATTCACCTTTACTGGACTGAGACACATAAATATGGAGGAGACATGACAAATCTCTCACACAGAGGCATTCCAAATAATTTAAGCAGATACTCCACCTCCAACAAGTGGAGCATACCTCTCCACTCCATACGTGTATAGGTTGTACAAAGTTGCTTCCCTCCAAAGAGTACAGTATATAATAGGGAAGAAAAATAACATCTGTTGCGTTTTTTAATTTTTTTGAGACAGGGTCACACTATGTAGTCTAGGGTGGTCTTGAACTCACTATGAAGCCCAGGCTGGCTTCGAACTCATCCAATCTTCCTGCTTCAGCCTCCTAAGTGCTGGAATTACAGGCATGTGTCACCTCATCCAGCGAAGAATAACTTTTAATAGGATAACCAGACAAACACTGGCTTGGGTGAGTAATCAAGGCTGACATCAACATTATAAATCATGTCAATAGTATATGCCTGAGATGGTGTCTTAAAATACACAATCTCTGTGAAATAATATAAAAATATGAAATAAGCCTGTATTGCAGGATATTATATGAAATAGTTTATAAAAATTCCTAACAGAATTTCTCAAAACAGTCACAATTGCCAGGTTGTACATGTCTGTAATCTTAGCTACTTGAGAGGCTGAGGCAGCAGAATTATCAACCTGGGCAATTCAACCAGACTCTGTCTCAAAATAAAAAAGATTTTTAAAAGTTTGAGATATATATCAGTGATAGAAGATCCCTGGGTTGTATCCCTGGTACTGCAAACAAACAAGCGACATAAAACTAAATGAGAATTCACTCAGAAGCAAAAACAAACAAAATAGTTAATTAGCCAAGATTAAAATAAAGAAAGAAAAAGGAAAAAAAGAGACATAGGAAATGCTATATCTAAGAGAGCCTAAGGAGAAACAGCAATTAATTGTAATGCATTCTGAATGGGATCTTGGTACTAGAAAAGGTTCTTAAGGAAAAACAAAATAACAAGACCCAACATGTCAGTATGAATAATGTATGGACTCTGGTTAATAATAATGTCTCAACATTATTTCATTATTTATAGCTAATAGACTGCAAGATGTTAGTAACAGGGAAACCATATGAAGTACATTGAGTGTGAGGAATATTTTGAATATCTATCTTGGCAAATTTTCTGTAAATCAAAATGTCTCCAAAATAGAAAAGTTACTGTAAAAAACTGTGTGTGACACTATTTTCCTTGTCAAACAGTGTAGGATTGTTTTTACATACTTTATCCCTAACCATATAAGACAGAGATACCCTTTGACAGAACTGTTAGCAATTACCATTTTATTCATTCAACAATTGATTGCCTAGTATGTACCAGGAAATTCTATTAGCTTGAAAGTAAAATTTTGATACGATGCAAGAAAAGGGAATGGTGGTGGTTCAAGACCCAAGAAATTAACTGGCAGCCCCAACCCTCTGCTCAGGCAGACTGATCACTCTAGCAAAGCTTTGGAAGCCATGGGCAAGCACAGCAAGCAAGGTCACCAAAGCACTTCTGCAAGTGTGTGATAGGCAGCCCTGACCTTCAAAGACCATGGGGACAACAAATTCAGAAATGCTTTGCAGAATAAAAAGGAAGAAAGCAATTAAGCTCTTGTGGTTGAAATGGGGCAAAGAAAAGTAGTATGCATCCAGTGAGGAGAAGTAGAGAATGGCTCTCATTTAAGTGTGGTTATCTGAATTTGACTTTGTTGCTATTTGCAAATGAATACTCAGGGAATTCTGGACTCCATAGATAGGACCATCCATCATGGGAATAGCTATAACTATGAAGGGGGAAAAGCAGATAAAAATGAGAAAGAAAAAGAATGGGAAACCAGAAGCCTTGATGAATTTTTCCTCTCAAAAGAATTATTTCTAGTATGCACAATCCAAAAAAGGACATAATGACACAGATAACCTGTTAATAAATTAGCTGTAGGTTGCCTTTTCCCCAAAGCAGGACTTTAACTGACAAGAGCTCTTCTGTATCTAAAAAGGTAGGAAATAAGAAATGCACAGCTCAATCTTTAAATAAATAAGAATGTGCTACAACCAAATGGTTGCTCCTGTGGACACACAGATGGACATATAACTGTGTCCAACCAGTTGTGGTCTCTGAGGCACAAGAAGAAAAACCTGATGGATATTTATGAGTAAAATATTTATGCTGAAAAGTCATTGTTTTGTTTTCTTTGGTCAATTATGATAATCAGTCAGAAGAATCACTTTAAATGCTGAAATCGAGTGGGGCCTGGTGGCGCACACCTGTAACCCCAGCACTCAGGAAGCTGTGAGGCAGGAGGATCCTTGAGAGTTCAAGATCAGCTTGGGTTACAAAGTGAGCTCAGGGCCAGCCTGAACTGCATACAGAGATCCTGTCTCAAAAAGAAAACAACAACAACAACCCTAAAATCAGCAAAATGCTGAGAGGTTACCAAACCTCAGGTAGCCATGAGTCATTATGCAAAGAGTCTGTCTAGAGAGAATTCAAACACTCACAGAAGCTTTCTGTCTCCCCTTCTCCCCAGATTTAGATGCCTGCCTTAGCTGCATTAGTGACCCCAGGTTCTCTAGCCTCTAACATGCCTGGAAAGTGCAAAGCTCACTCTTCAGTGCCATTCATCTCAGCATACTCATTCTCTGAAACTTTTCATAACTCTATTTGTTTCCACTTCAACAGAAAGCTGGTCTCCAAGCCTGAGCTTGGTACTACAGAGTTTAATGCCCATTAAACTTATTTCCCACTTACCATTCATTCCTTCTCTTAGCTAGACTATTTTCCCTGTCTCATGAAAACATAATGGTCAGTTTTACCTCTGTGTCCATGCATAGTTTGCATCCCTTGTTTGGGTAACATTTTCCTCCGCCCTCTCCTACATATCCTACAATGCCTGCCCTAAGGCCCCTTCTTGCTTAAGGACTCCCTTGAATCCTTTAGTGCTCAGTACCTGCCTCCTTAACTCTCAACAGTGCCAATGTTCTGAAGCATCACATTCAGCACTCAGGTTGTCTTCCACTGTTCTTGAATTCACAGGTGTGAAGAATTCTAATTCCCTAATTACAGTAATTCCTGAGAAGTGGGTCTTGTTTTAAACTCAGTCTGTACCTCTACATCACCTCCTTTGAGAGCACAAGGCAAGTGTTAAGTAAATATTAATAATTTGCGTTTATTAGAATTTCAATAGTGGATATTACTCAACTGTGTCTTGTCACTCTTGTTTCCTGGGGATCTGTCTTACTTTCTAGGCCAAGATTCAATGTGTAGAAGTTCTGGGTAGGACAGGATCATTGTAAAGCATGAAGAAAAAATAGCTGCTTTCCTTGAATGGTTAATCTTAAAGGGTCATTTAACTTTCATGCTGAGATAGTCTTGTTTCTCTCAATTTTCTCACTAGAACATCTCTAAGCCAGAGCTGCAAAATCCAGACAGGGCAAAAATTACTTAGGATAAGAACCTCAAAAATTTCCTAAGTGCAGCAGTTCTCTGTCTGTACTCATCTGGCGCCCACCAATAATCTTGTGAGGTCAGCAATTCTGCTGCTTCTAAGACTGATAACTATCATTTGCTTTGGTTTTTGAGTCAGTCTTTTCTCTGTGTCAAGACTCTTTTGATGGGAAGCTCTTCCTCTTCTCGAACATTTAAGGAAAAGAAATAAATCTAAAGATGCCTTTGTTAGCAAGTAAAGTCAAATATATTTCAGGCAAAGGCAGCTCTCTGAAGATCTGAGTGACAGAGTGTTAATGCAGTTCGGTCCCTGTCAGCAGATCTGTCATAAGGCATTACCTTCTCCCCTGCTTCTCCACCAAGGAGTGGGCCAGGCAAGATCAAAACAGACAGCAGCCAATCAACATCTCGAAATACTACTTCAAATAAGCCCCATTCCTTACGAAAGTCCGCATCATGTATAAGCTGGCCATCAGCGGATCTACCTCCACTCATGATAGAAAGTAAATTCAGGGTCTTACTTCAAAAGCCAGGGCTTACCCCTGTATTGATACCATTCTCAGTGTCCTGCTCAAAGTTTCTTAACACCACGCAAAGGTGGTAAACAAGGGTCAGCTGTGACTACTTTTCTATCCAGCTGCCCCTCATGCCTGAAGTCTTCCAGTGTTTTTCTTTTAAAACTGACCCTATAACCCAGATATGGCAGATGAATTTTTGAAGTTCTGTTTAAATGAAATCTGTTCCAAATACATTGTATGAAATGAAGAATTGTTGAAGAAAACGTTTAGAATAATGACTGACCTCAAAAAATAAAAATTTGAGATGATTAAGGATCCTTACAAAATACATGGTACTGGCTGTGATGATTTTCTATAGACAGAAGAAAAAAACAATGTTTATTTCTAGCCTTTTGGTACAACTTCAAAAGCCTAGCTGAAAAAACAAAACAAAACAAAACAAAACAAAAAAGCCTAGCTGGTTATTTTCAATAGAAGGTTTTGGTTCTCTTTCTCTCTGTCTCTCTCCCTCCCTCCTTCCCTCCCTCGCTCTTTCTCTCTCTCTCTCTGTTTCTGTTTCTCTGTTTCTTTTCTTTCTTTTTTGAGACAGTGTCTCGCTATGTCATTCAGGTTGGCCTTGAACTGTCTTATGTAGCCTAAGCTGGCCTGGAACTTACAGAGATCCTCCTGCCTCAACTTCCAAGTACTAGGATTATAGATATGCACCATCATGCCTGGTAGAATTACTTTAAATACAGTTATTTTTTTCTCTTTTTTCTCTGCAGAAAGCTACTTACAGAAGTCATGTTAACCAGGAAATTTTCTAAGAAAACTAGACAGACAGATGAGATCCTATTTTTTTCAGAGATAAGAATATAAACTAAGAGCTGCGAATATAGCTCAGTACCTTCCTGGCAGAGTAGCCTGGCAAGTGCAAGGGCCTGAATTCGATTACTGGTACAAAACAAAACCAAAAAAAGAATACAGGTTAAAAAATCTATAAATATTAAAATTGATAGTGTTACATGTCTGATCTGCCTATACATAAAAATTACTTCTCGTTAAGTAGGCTTTTGCATCAAGAGTTATAAGTTCCTTTGTAATATTATATAAAGGCCCTACTTACAGATTACTCACAACCATGAGATGGTGAATTTCCTGCTCCATGACAATGTTTAAATAAAATGTTTGGATAAATATGTTTATATATTCATTTTTTAACAAAGCAACTACTCTCTCACTTAATGTTGCTCTCTGTGGGTTCAGATTTTCTAAGTAAAATATTAAAATCCTGTGAATAGCACTGTGGTAAGTGTTTAGGGAATGACTAGGAATTCATTTCTGGGATATCTGAGGAGGAACAAAAATGACCAGGTTCAGTTATGTTATAAAAGAAACATAGGACAATGTTAATTGTAGAAACCATGTGGGAAGTATGCTGGTAAACAACTCACATTTTCCCAGCTTTTATGTGTGTCAAAATATTTTCATAGTGAACTATTAGAAGATAGTAGTTTCAAAGCAGTCAAGTTCTTATGGTAGTTTTCTAATAATGTATGAAACAAGCTGTTGGAAAATATTTTCATTTAAATAGAAAAAATTATTTTTGTATCTTTTTTCTTAGCATCATTCTGTGTAGTGCTAGTGTACTTATCAAATGGAGTAATCATATGGCATGTGGACCAATAAAGCTGTCATAAAGTATCTTAATATTAAGCTATTAAAGTCATAATAAATGTATGACTTCATTCTTCTCCTCTAGTCTTTTTTTAGTCATTTTTTAAAATTTTATTTAAAGAAAGACTAAACAAAACAAAATAGGTAGAAATAATACATACGTTCAGAGAAAAAATAAACAGTAAGAAATCACTAGTTGATGTTTACATATTGTCATTTTACAAATTAGTTGTTCAAGATTCAAAAATGGAACGTGTAAAGTGGGAATTCAGACAGCGAGAGCGCAAACAGTTCTGTTTGTCCAACAAAAAGTTAGTAACATGCTTGTCAATCCTATACACTTAAACATACATGCAGTTATCCATATCTTCATTTTTGTTTAGATTAAACAAACTAAAGCAGATTAAAATCATTCTGAACAAAGAATGATAGTATTGCTGGATTTCATACCATTATACTCCATAATCAGCACTGGGTACTGTAGTGTCTTTTTTTTTTTTTAATTTAATTTAAAGAAAGACTAAGCAAAACAGAAAATGGGAAGAAATCATACATAATTTCAAAGAAAAAAATAAACAGCAGGAAATCACTAGTTGATTACAGATTGTCTTACAAATAGTTATTTGTCGGTGTCGCTCCCGGCCGGCAGGAAAAACACACGACAGATTCTGACGGTGTGCAACCTTGTCTTTATTTGTCTCCGCGTGGGCCCCGCGAGGCCTCTGCTCTGTCACCAGTCCTTTCTCACCGGTGGACTTTCTCTATCTCTCTCTGTGCTTCTCTCTCGTGGCGGGAGAGGCACTCACTTTTATAGGGGTAACAGTGGCCAATCAGTTCAAAGTGCGCGATGCGGGCTGATTGGCTAACATCAGTTGTTGCTAGGCAGACTATCTTACAGAGCGGGTTGTTTACTAAGCAGGAAGCAGGAGATAAGCGCCATCTTAGCACACTCGATGGGAGGGGTAATCTAGCTCAGGCTTTGCTCTTTCTTACAGGCCTCACATCCGCCAAGTAAGGCGACCGGGCTCGGCCGCGGCTCCCAACAGTTATTCAAGATTTTAAAGTGGAGCTTATAAAATGGGGATTCAAACAGTGAGATTGCAACCAGTTCTGTTGAACTATCCAACAAAAACTTAGAAATATGGTGGTCAATCCTATACACTTAAACATACATGCAGTTATCCATATCTTCAATTATGTTGAGACTGAATAAACCTAAGCAGGCTAATATCATTCTGAACAAAGAATGATACTATTGCTGGGTTTCACATTATGACACTCCAGGATCAGCACTTCTCCTCTAGTATTATGAGGTAGCTCAACATCATTTTTATTTTACAGATGAGGAAAAGGAGCTCAAGACGCTAAGTGCCTGGACTTGCCATAGAGTTTCTAAAGACATCACATACATACATCATATGCTTTTCCCACTCCACCTTGATGAAACTTAGCAATAATTACTTTCAGAAATGAGTATGAAGAATCACAACAAAATTCTACAACAATTTAAGTATATTAAATTAGTAATAGAATTAGTAATACAAAAATAACACAACTAGATATAAATGATCTGAAAACACAAATGTAAGATCCTAAAAATTCTCCTTTAGAATAAAAGATATGAGTTGCTCAGGTGTCTTGCAAGTGAACAGGTAAGAATTAAAGCTATGCTGACAATCTAACCAATTAAAGAGGAAAACAAAGGCATCTTTTAGTACTACATCTTTCTGCATGAAGTCTGAAGTTGCTACAAGTGGCTGATTATCTGAAGCCTCTACTTGTTACCAAGAGACCAAATTATGCTGTTAGTGAATAACTAATATAATAAGAGCTAAATTCAAAGAAAATGAAAACTATGCATGCTAAGTTAAGTGTTTCTTTAGGTATAGATAAATAATGAAAATGAGATTAAACTTTGAAACATCTTGGTTTTTATAAACCTATTTCAGCACAGTGAGACTATTAGCACCATTTCTCAGAGCTTACAGTGGGCAAAAAAAAAAAAATCAATTGATCAGCTCTCTCTTCAACTTAATCATTTTCATGATGACTTCCAGCAGACCTTAGTGGGACTAATCTAGTTATACTAATAAAAGCTGAATCTATTCTGTACTAGACAGTGGAATGGCAACAACTGGCCATGATGCAAATGCCACTCAAATGCAAAATTTTTTTGTATTAACATAATTTTTTATGATGAAAACAATATGCTCTTGCTGCTAGCCGCACTTCTGTGGAAAATGTAAGAGGTTACTGGCATTGCTTTGGATTAGTAGGGAAGATAATATGTTTGGGCATCAGGGTAATTATCTCTAGCAAATGATCATACTGTAAGTAGCGGTGTCCACCAACGTTTAATAATGCTTAACTAAAGCTCCAGCTATCATCCAGCCTACCAAGAACATTCATTTTGAACTTTGTTGGCCTCTAGAATTTAAACCATCCTAACCTAAGTGCTTTACCAGCAACATATGTTCCATTGCTGGCTGTCAGAAAGTCTTCAAGGAAAGCATTGCAAATCAAATATATGGCTCTCTGTGTCACTTGCTTCTGGTTACTCATTCCCCTCAAATCCTACATGAAACTTCAGAGTGTGGCCTAACTTGGAAATAGAGTCTTTGCCAATGTGATTAAGTTTAAGATCAGGAAAAAAGCAAAAAACATTAAGATGCCTAAATCCTATAGAAGTGTCCTTGTAATAGTCAGAAAAGGAAAATGGTCACACGGGAGAAAGCTATGTTAAAACACAGGCAGAGGCTGAAATTACCCTAGAGTCAAAAAATACCAGGAGCCACCAGAAATTGGTGGCTGTAAGACCTACCTTGGAGGGACTGTAATTTTTGCTGTGACAGAATAAATTTCTATATTTTTAGACTGTCGAGTTTGTGGTAACTTATTATGGCAGCCTTAGGAAAATAATCTACTAGCTCTAATGATCATAAACACCTCATGCTACTGCTCCTAACCACTGAGCAGGAGCAAACTCCAGGAAAAGGAGAAAGGAAATGAGATAATGTCATCTCCTGCTGTTGTATGAGGATAGTGGGATGCCAGAGAGCAGTCACTAGGTGGGTGCTAGAGTACAAGAGAAGGAAACAGCAAGCTAATGGTGAAGAGAGGCAGGTTGAAAATCTAGACAGACTTGGTGTGGGCTGAGGCTCCAACAGCAGGAGTAGAAGTTCGGAAAACTATAAAGATGGGAGTTAAGGAGCTGTCAGATAATGTATCAGAACAGTCACTGCTGAGATCCATGCCCACATGACACACGTAGGTGGGAGAGGGTGGGTTTCACAACCATTATTCCTTTGAAGCAGCAGCTATTTTTTTTTTTGTCTTTTCCTTTTTATCAGTACCGGGGATCGAACTCACGACTGCCTGCTTGCAAGGCAGGAGCTTATGCCGCTGAGCTAAATCCCCAACCCCTGCAGCAGCTATTTTTACAAGATGGAATTTAGTATTCCCATTTCATAGTGGAAGAAATAGATATAGAGAAATTAAGTAATTTAGTCATGGACACAGGCTGAAATTTAAATCCATTTGTGTCTGATTCTAGTGCTTATTAAAAAACTTGGTTCAAAGTATTAAGCAGAGAACTCTGTTATAACTTGACTTAATTAAAGCATGTCTCAAGCATAGCTTTTCATGCTCTCCTTCTTAGGGCAATAACTGAGTCTATGGAGTAGAAAGCTCCAGGCCAATGGCAGTAATTTTGGCTGTGATTGGGATCATTTTGGTGTCTTATGAAATGTTGATGCCCAGGTAGGCTCCATTCCTTCCCAACTGATGGTATGTGGGCAGTGGTGTTCTTAGGAAGCTCCTGGAAAATTTTAGTTGCTGAGAATGCTGCTCTAAATCCACAGGTGTGAGTGGGAAGTGGAGATGGCTGCGGAGGAGGTGACAGTGTGGTGTTTGCAGGCAGAGTGCTCGCTATTTCACTTCTCAGAAGTAACTCTGACAAATACTAGGGCAGTGAGGAAAATGAAAATATGCTGTAAATGTTTAAATGTTTCAGGGATACTTAAAATTTTTTACTTGCACAGCTTATACTTATTTCTGCAGTGATGCGGGAACTTAGCCTGAGCATTAGGAAAGCTGCCTCTGTCTCACATTGCCCTACATGAGCCAAGAAATGTGGGCTTCTCCTGCCTTTGGAAAGGGCTTTGCAAAATTCAGCAATGTGCTAGACTAGGAAGCTGCTTCTGTTGTCACATCAAATATTATTTTCACTATGTCTGGGCCTGCATGAAACATACTGGGACACTTTTTTTTTAAAAAGTGCCTACAACAGTAAAACCTTCATCACAAAGCTAAAGCTCACAGCGTTATACCCTAGTTCTTAATCCAAAGATAGGAATGGTGATATTGCGTTAAGGACATGCTTCCTAAACTCCAGAGAGTATCAAATCACCTGGAGGTTTGGTTAGGTCAAAGATTTTCAAAGAGAGGCGAGGCTGAGGAAACTATGTTACTCAAAAACTCTAGTCTAGATGATGCTGACGGTACAAGTGCTTGCGCCAAGTTTTGCACTGCACTGATCCCAAACAAAGCTTCTCAAATGCTACTAGACAACCGCCTGATGACACCATCCAAAAGCAGACTCTGCTTCAGATGTCTGAAGCTCTTGTTCAGAGGTTACTTCCTGAGTAGCAAGGGCATAAGTTTCTGCCACTGGAAGTAGGAGAGGTAACTTTATGTGGGTTATTGTCCACAGAAAGTTGCCCATTCAGTAGTTTGCTGAGTAAAGGATAAAAACATTAAGTTTTAGGCCTTTTTCTCTCTCTTTTAACACAGAGACACAAAACAGGAAATATATCCCCGAATCAATGATAAACTAGGAAATTAACGTCAATCAGTTCAATCTCTTTCCTTGTGTCTATGCAATGAACGATTTGTAGACTCTAGAAGACGTAAGATCTACCTTAAATAACTATACCCCAAATATGTCCAGAATGGAATCAGAAGGCCCACATGATTCAGAAATAATGAATACTTTCTCTTAGGCGATTTCCTTAGTTTACTGTGAATCTGCATGCTTTGCTTTGGAATGAGTGAAAGCCATTTTGCGGAAAAAGGATTGGCAACAGAAGATTCTCAGATGGTAAGACCATGCAGTAAATTCAATCCTACCTTTATTCTGGGAGCATCACAGGCATAAGAACTATGACATTTTAATTTAAGTACTTTTTAGAATCATTACTTTTATCTACTATTATTGGTTGGTATCATTACTATCAAACTCAAGATTATGAATTTTTGACCATGAAAGAAAACATACACATACATTCTTGCACTAAGGAAGGCCATCATTCATTCATTTGTATGCATTAATTCTTTCACTGATTAAATATTGAGTGCCTCTTCAATATTCTGGCTATGCTGGAACATTCTAGCAACTGGAGCTTGAGGACATAATCAATGTCAAATGTCTAAGTTCTTCTTTGCTTTACTACCAGGACTCGCTGCTGTATTATTTTGGACCTATACTTGTGCAGCTGTTCCACCTATAAAGTAGAGCTCATACTCTCCCTTCCTTTTGGCTTTTTCCCTATTTTTCTGTGGACTCTTTGTTAGAAAGTAAAATCACTGGTGCAAATACATGCTAGCACTCACAGAAATGCCCTTTATAACACATGCCTATGGTCTGTATATGTCATTTCAGAGGGGCAAGGACAAACTGTCCTTTCATTTTCTTCACCAGGCTCCTATCACTGCATCTGTCCATCATCACACAAATGAAAGCAGCACTAAGACAGGTGTCCCTTCACCTCCCTAGAGAATCTGGCTGGACTGATACCAAATGACACCTTGCGCCACTTCAGGGGAAAGGCACATCCTCCCTGCCGTTCTGTGACCAGACTGTGTAGCAGAGAGAATAAGTGTAAAGGACATCTTTCTGCTTCATATAATTGAACACTTACCCCCTCACCCCCACATCCTTCCATATACCTGTATTTCTTCAAGCTCACTTCTTAATGTTTGCTTTGGCTTCTCAGCTACATTTTTTAAAGGATTATTTCTTATTTTTCCTTCAAATTGGCTGTATACAATTAGCTGGAAATAAAATTACCAAAGAAATGTGAAACACACTTGGGAAACACTGAAAGTTGAACAGGAGAAATAATGTTAGAAGACAACTTGTGTTCATTATAAAAGAGAGATTACCTCTCAGGGTAAGAAAGGAGAATAGCAATCTCTTCATTTATTTCTTAAACCTCATAACTTGGAGAATATTAAACAGATTTATTTTCTGTACCCTTAATACCTTACTCTTTCATTAAATAAAATTCTGATGAAGAGAGGGCAATAAATTAACCAAAATAACAAAGCAGGTATTCTAACTCTGATAACAAATTTGGAGGTTAATAGTTTATAAGCCCTTAATTTCAAGATTTACTTACATACTTACAACTTGACAAGGTTAAGAAAAGAAGAGATAAAGCTGAAGTTCTTAACATCAGAATAACTGACTTAAAGGACAAGAGGCACAGTTACATGGTGAAGAGGTTGGGAGTGATCTGTCAGACACATTAGCAGACCGCCTAGTGATGACACTTAACTGGGAAATGTGTGGCCTGGCACGGCCTAGACTGTAGTCGACTAGTTAAGAGTTTCATTCGTTCAGCAGTGCACTGCTGCCTTTCTTTTTCCCTTTCATGCATCTATTGACACGTGTCTGGCATTCGCACTCATTTAACAAATTATTTATTGAGCATCTTCTTATTGCCTGACACTATACTATGCTTTTAAAAACTGCCTTCTGGGGCTGGGGATTTAGCTCAGTGGCATAAGCGCCTGCCTTGCAAGCAGGCGGTTGTGAGTTCGATCCCTGGTACCGATAAAAAGGAAAAAGACAAAAAACAAACAAACAAACAAACAAAAAACAACAAAAAAACCAAAACAACAACAACAACAAAAAACCTCCTTCCTCCATTGGGGAAAGGTAGAAATAAAAAAGTTAGCAAAATTAATTACTATAGCTGTAAGTATTAACAAGAGAAAAAAAATGTTAGGAGTACGACGACGGCTCAGTGGTATAGTGCTTGCTTATCAAGGATAAAGCCCAGGTTCAATCGTTAATAACATAAAAAATTAAAAATAAAATTTAAAAGCCTGAAGTGTTAAAACAGTGATTAACGATGGAGATCTCTTTGGAATTCTGACACAAAGAATATTCTGCTCACATGACTCATCTGAAGGAATATTAATTAAGGAAGAGAGTACCCACAGAAGTACAGACAGAGTTGAAAGCAGTAACAAGGGATGTTAGGGCATTCAGAGAGAAGTAATAACAGGAAGCAGAAATCAAGGGGCAAAGAGAAGAAATGGTATTGCCGAGCCCAGTAAGAGCTGGGGCTATGGAGATAAGGTCCACCTGGAAAGACTTCTAATTATAGAAGCAAGCATCCATGGTCCATGATAAAATTAGGAAGGGAAGTGGAAGGGATAAAATTAAGAAGGGAAGTGGAGAAGACATTACTCCAATTGTCTCCTCACCAGCTTCCAATCTCCTGATTGTACTATTTTTCAGAACCTGACTGCAAGCTGCCTGGAAAGACTGCCTTGATGGTACAGTCCATACGGTTGAGCTTCGGTCCTGAAAATGCATGGGGAGGGGTGGTCCTTAGAAAAGACTGCAAAAATCTCTCTGTAGAGATTTTTTGCCAGTAGAGACAGTAAAACTAAAATTCATAGAGGTGTCATCCACGCAAAGAGCTACTGGAAGAACAACCGAGAAGGAGGAGGAGTGAACATGTGTCTTTGCATTCCCCGTTCTCTGTAGCTCAGGTTCAATATACAAACCTCATAGAACCTTTGGTAAGTACAGATCTAACTGTAACTGCAGTCAAAGACAGCATCTTCCTAGGTGGGATGTCTCTCTATTCAATTTTCTTGGCATAGAAGAATTTGCTCATAAAAATAATGCTCATAATTGGGATACTTCTCTAAGAAAGGCCCGGTACTGCTGTTAAGTCTAAAGTATACAAATAATCAAGGAAATGCATATTAATAATTCTGATTTACACAGCTTCTTTTTGCAACGATTAGGTTTTCTGTGCTTTGAGTATCCTCAATATTGTACAACTTAAAGAAAAATGTGTTTTTGTACTATTTGCTCCTTTAAATGAAGAGAAGCTGTAAAGTTAAATTACAATGTAATAATAGTATGTACCCATAATTTGAACTCAACTAATTTTCTTTTAGTTTTATATTTGTCTTTAAATTAACATATGTATAAAATGTTTATTTCAAGTCCACTAATAAAAATATCTATAAACAGATTATTTCTATCACCTAGAAGGCATTTCTTTATGTAGTCAAAGTAAGACTTTCAATATTAATAAGACCACTATTTGAATTAAATGATCTGATGTTGAAAAGCCAGATTCAAATTCACCGTGAGCTAGTCAAGTTATTTACAGTAAGCTTGGCCTCAAATGATGCAGTATTTCTAGCTGAGGCCAGGAAGAGTAACTAATTTCCTTCCTGCTAATGCCTAATATTTTATGATGCATTTACCAATGTAAAACACAATGCATTCCAAGGACAAATTCTAGGCTAATAATGAAAAGTTCCCAGCATACTAATGAGACTCACCATCTCCCACATTCAAAGTTAACTACTATTTTCTTAAAGAGTTTAAGGAACTTCCATTATCCAACTATATTAGACCTAAATTTCCCTAGTGCCTGTTTAATTTATTTCCTCTTGTTTTGTCTCTGAAGAATATGGAAACAGATGGTAATTCTTCTTAATTTATGACTGTTGGCAAGTCAATAAAAAGAGCTGACAAAAACAGTAAGTTCTAGTGTATCATCACCTGCAGAAGAGGCCGCTGCACTCCCAGCACTTTCATGGTGTCTGCATTAGCTAGGATCTTCAAGGGGTCAGACGTTTTAGTGACTCCTTCAATCTCCTTGTTGATTTCTGCCAAGACCTGATTGAGGAAGATGTTTTTGATGTATACAGTGAGAAACTCTCGAAGAGGACACTGCTTGGCTGGGCCAAGTCCCATGGCATGCTCAATCTCTTGAATAAACCTGGAAGACAAACAGAGCAAAAAGTTTGTTAAGCTTATCAGAAAATAGTTACAGGACTAAGGCAGCACAGCTTGGGTTTTTCTAAGGTGAGAACAGATCAATACTCTATTACTCATCTATACAGGACTTTAGATTGTCTTTAAAACATAACCTATTTCATTTATTAAATAGATGTAAGATCAAACAGAAAAACATGACTTCTAAACCGGTGGGAAAGGAGAGACAAAGATACTTTTATTAATACAAGAAGGAAGGAAGAATATAACAGGCAAAGGAAAAGTATATGATAAAAAAACAAAATTGTGGTGCAAATTAAAGAGCACTCCCACAAACAATACATATGTATTGAAACTTTCATAGTATACATAAAGATATTGAGCGAAAGAAAGAGAACGAGAAAGAAAGATAAAGAAAATTTTAAATTCATGATGCATGTATTTTCAGGTTAAGAAAGACAATGAGACAGGAGCTGAAAGACAAAGGAAAATGTCAACTTCATTGTGACATTACTTTGCATCACAATGTGTAGTGTTTTATTTCCTTTACTAAAACATGTAAAGTATACATAACAATGCTACTAGCTGTCAAATCTCAGAGATAACTATGTAAATTTTTACATTACTCTTTGTACTTTTCTATAGAGCTAGCTAATGCTGCCTCTGGTTTGATATGCATGAATTTTACTGCAGTGTAGTTACACAAATCAATCTCCATCTCCCAGGACATGGATTACATTTCACAGTATCATAACTGAGTTATCATAGTTTATTAACTGTAAGTAAATGCATAAAGTACCAACTATAGTGATAGTGCTTCAGAATCTTCATGTGGATAACTCATGTGTAACATGATTTGACATGTACACGAAACAGTGTGTATAGTTATGTTATTTCATCTCCCAGTGATAAGCCCATATGACATTTTATTAAGACCTATGGGTGAAGGAGGGAATTGGCCAACAAAGATAAAGTACAGCAAGAAAACTAAAAGCGATAACAGTATGTTAAGTCTGACTTGAATGCAAAGTTTAGGGGAAATGGTGATTGTGGGAATTTTGACACATTTGTCACTGGAAACATGTATGTAGCCACAGAAAAGGCAAACTCAACACAAGTAAGGACGATGGCTGTGACAAGAGAGGAAGATGAAGAGGGATGGGATGCCAGAGGAAGTGATGACGACCAAAGACTTCATATTTAAGGAATCATTAAAGATACTTTACAGTAATCAAAAACAAGGCCTAAAATGCTGGTAGTCGATCCAAATGTAGAAGAAATATGATAGTTGGCTGAGGCATAGAAAAGATGCTTGTGGTGTAACACAAAGTATACAAGATGAAGGCACTGAGCACTCTTCAAACTACTATTTACTACTAAAAAGAAGTAAAACACTTCAATTGTTTGTAATATTACTATGTACTAAATGAACACTAATTTCTTATTTTTCATTTTCATATATATTTATTAATGACAGTAAGGGCTTTAAATATTGTTGGTGTGGTGGTGCATCCCTCCATAGCGCTCAGGAGGTTGAGACAGGATCACAATGAGTTTGAGGCTAGCCTGGTCCCACAGAGACCCTTTTTCAAAAAAACTTCCAAAAAACCCAACCAATGAACAAACAAATAAACTCCACCACCACCAGCAACAAGAACATCAACAAAAGTTTTTAACATTTTAATGAAAATTATTAAAAGTCATGAAACAACTGTGATTGTTAAGATCACTTTGCATGGTTTTAGACTGCATGGTGATTTTTACATTTCCACAATGCGATATAAAGCAAGTGCTACTTGTCTTGGTTACTTTTCTCTAGTTGCTGAGACAAAATACTCAATGCTCAAAACTCAGGAAAGGTTTATTTAGCTTGTTTGTAGAGGCTTTAGTCAATAATCAGCTGGGTCCAAGCCAGGGTGGCATGCCACAGGGGCAACAGTTCACAACTGCAGAAAACCATCCAAAGCAACAAGAGCAAAAAGGGAGGAGCACAGAGCAGACTCTTTCTGTCCCTTATACTGTATGTAGGTTACCCATCCTAGGCTGGGTGTAGTGCTCTCACCCATAATCCCAGCATTGGATCATGAATCAATCACAAGTCCTAGAAGCCTGCCCCTATAACTCTATGAGACTTTGGGGGGAAATCAAGACACAAACCATAACACTACTTTTAAAGCTTTCTCAAAAAACAGAATGAGCAAAATAGTGAAATAAAATAAAGACAAAAGATGAATAGCTGAGATTTTTTCCCCTCAATTTACATTGCAGATGATTGCTAGAAACCAGTAAAAAAGTGATCAAAGAACATGAAAATATAATTTACAGTAAAAGAAATACAATAGTTATTACACATAGGAAAAAATTCTGGAATTCATTCATAATAAGAAAAATGCAAACTAGATTTCCATACAACTGACCAAATTCCAAAAGTTTGAAAACATACTCTGATGGCATAAATATGAGAAAAGAGGTATAGGAAGAGCAAGTTAGTACTATCACTCAGAATTACTAATGCATTTTCTTTAGACCCAGGAATACCGATTCTGGGAAATTCTTCTGATACTTTATGTGAATAAGGATGAGATGATCCATACACAGAGTAAACAGATTATTTTAGCATTGTTTTTATGGCATAAGATTAGATACAGATCAATATGTATTTAGTAAAATTTAATATAAAACTTTTGCATAAAATTATATATTCTAATTTGTTTACTTTAACATAAAGATAACCAAGGAAAGCTTGCAAAAAACTAATTAAGTACCTGTAGGAGGCATGGGCAGGTTTGAATACTTAAGGAGGAAGAGTGGGAATGAGATTTTTCATTTATAGTGCAAGTTTTCATAATCAATTGATTGTTAAAACTTGTGCATGTATTATTAGCTACTCGGATTAAATTAAATTAAATTAGAAAATTTTAAAATTAACCTTATACATGCAAAGACTATATTTCATAAATTCTTTTCCAATTAGCTCACATTTAAAGTTTGATATATAATTCCTAAGATTTATATGCTTAATTTAATAGTGTCTTTTACTTAATAAATCAACATTTTACAGAAAAATCTTCTATATCACCAGTTAAATATTGCACTAATTTCTGGTGTATGTGTGTATGTGGCAGAAGGGAAAGGAGGTGGAACAGTGGAATACACATAGAATTATCACAATGAAAAAAGTAACCTAAGAAAGTCAAGAACGAAAAAGAAAAAGGCAAGACAAACAATAAGGGTTCTTGACTGATGTTACCTAAAGGAAGAAGAAGTAAAAGCTTGATCATGAATCTTTAAGGAAAGGGTAAATGGAAGAAGGCAGGAAAAAAAAAAATGAAGACGTAAAAGCAGACACTTACACCAGGCTGTAACTTTAAGATCTCCAAATACTACTTTCTACCATGAGCACCCTTTGATCTCATCTACCATCTATGGAAATCCACCATCTAGGTGCATTCTGTCTCCATCATTCTTCTACAGAAAGCTGGTGTTGCTAATTTGTTAATAAGCAAATCCATCAAAACGTTTTTATTATTTTTAATGAAAGTGAAAGTCATCAGGATACTTAACTATTTTCTTCAAAGATTTTCAGAAAGTTTTCTGAGCATAAGTCTTTCTTACATTTAAAAACTCTTTAGCATTTACTACAACAAAATCTTTACTACTCAACTTGCTTCTAAATACAGTGACAGAAGTCTCCAAATCACTCATATTTTCCTTTTTTCTAGTTTCATATTTGTCTTTAGTCTCTTTAAAATATGAAAGAACTCCAAGCAGCAGTGGCAGAGGGGCCCCCTTCACTTTCAAACTGAGTGCTTTCTTTCAAATACAAATCATTTATTCCCTAAAGCACACACATCAGTCTCCAATGACACATCCAGGTTGATATTGTCATCTGTGACTCGAGGGGAACTATTCAACATATTTCCAAATCTGCTTTAAGAGCTGCAAGAGTCCTCACTGTGTAGAAAGCATGAAACATGTGGGTAAGAATGAAAGAGAAAAATGAGGGCTGTCTTAACAGCCCTTTGTTAGTAAAACAAATGGTAGCGCTGTTGTTATTAGATTTGGAGTAGAAGGAGGGTGGCAAGGAGATACTGGTCAAAGTATTTACAAAATTTCAGCCAGAAAGAATACATCCAAGAGATCTATGTACAACATGGCGACTCTACCTGATAACAATGTTTTGTATATTTACCAATTACTCATGGTGTATATTTTAAGTATTTGCATGACAAAAATTCATGAATAACTATGCACACTGATGAACTCAATTTAACCATTCCACAATGCATATGTTTCAAAAACATCAGTCTGTCTACCATAAATATATAAAATTTTGTCAATTAAAAATAAAAAAAATTTAAATCACTTAAAAACATAAAATGGGCAGAATTGCCCTCTCGTGAGCAGCAAGGATTCACACAAAAATAACTTCCCTAGCTATCCAGGAGGTGAATCTTACTCACTGTCACTGTGTGAGAAGAAATGACTTGAATTCAAAGCAGTTATTTCACCTGAAATGTATCATCTTGAGCAGGTAATTTACTCAATCGTACTTTTTGTATTTGTAAAATAATATGATAACATTCACTAACTACTTCACACTGCTCTGATGATTAAATGAGGAAAAAACAAAGTACTCAGAACAAAGAATGACACACAGTAACTACTAAAGAAATGGAAACTGCTATTTTTATTTATTACTATCATGTAAACTCTGGTGAAGTTAAAGAATCAAACACAGTGAGACATAGTTTGTGATATTCTTCACCTTGCTCCTTTACTTTCCCGTACAGGCATCCATAAGCACAATTCGGACATTAATACACTGCATTCTCAGTAAATAGATCTCAGACTGACCAAATCTCCTCAGGCGAGAGGCCAAATGAAATTGCTCCTTGCAGTATATCCTCAGTGCCTATTAGTGCTCTACAGCTGGCACGTAACAGATTCTCAGCAAACAATTGTTGACTCAAGCAAAGTAACATTTTTTTATCTCAGCTAACAGCTCTTGAAATTAAGATATAACCTACCGGACTAATGTCCTCCTCCCAAGAATTTGGACTAAAGTTTTAAAAAATAGACAAATCATTCAGTATGTCCCCCATTCCAAAGTAAACTAGTAACTTTTGTTTTGAAAGAGTATTTTCTAGTTCTTATGCACACTTTCAGTTGCTTTTTATTTTGTGCAATATGATTATTCATACTATTTTGCCTCTTGTCTTTGAGAGATTACTATAAACTCAATCCACTATGCTAATAAATGTTATTAAATCAAACATCTACTAGAGAACATTAATTCTGCTTGCAGGTTTTATTAATGATAACTAAGTATACAGTGAATGTCTTCATTTGCCTTCTGTTATTTCCACAAGTTAAAATATTGTGGATAGCTTCGCAACATTTTTCACGAGCAAGTCTATGTCTTATTTCCCCTAAATTCCAGCAATAATACACTGCCTGGATTCTTTCCCCTAGGAACCACTTTTAAAATGATTTGTTGAATGCCGACAGAAGAGAGAGTTATGGGTATAGAAGAAAATCTTGAAAAAGGTCAATTTTTCCAAGACTAATAATTAGTTCTTTGGAAGTAAAAAAGCATTGAATGTTTGACAATAAAAAGAATCTCATTAGGAAAGAAAATACTTCAAAGTTAAACTAGAACACAGATGGAACTCTGTCAAAAGGGCATTATCTAATCTGGAGAAATGTTTTCACCGAGGGGATTTCCTACCTCTCTAAACCATGATCAGGTAAACACAAAGCACAGGTGCATCAGTGCATGTGGAAAAAGGACCTACACAGTGTTGTCTGTAGAGCATCTAATTACAGGATTTTGAAAAATGTTAATCAAATCTATAAAACAGGATAAACCAAAAAACAAATAACAAAAGCACTCAACCAATTCTCAATAAATTTAATGTCTAAAATATGGATCTCATTTTCTAAATTCTAAGACTGCTCTTTGTAAATATTTAACCAGAAGTTTTCTTTTCAGATCATCAACCCGGGCCCTCTAAAAGTATATACATACTGAACAACTATATTTTTTAATTCACTCTTTCTTGAAGCAAGTTATATGTTATTTGAAATGCACAAATGAGTGTATGCTACTGAAATCTCACTAAACAACTTAAGAATTTTTAGCTTAAGATTTCTATCCAGAGAAACTATAAGTTAATGAGAATTTCACTCCATTTCCAAAGTTCTTTGCTTAGCCCAGTCTCATCACAAATTCCATTTTATCATAAAGCTCCATTTTCCCATTTCACCTGGAAATATCCTTGAAGATGGAAGGCCAACACAACATTGTAGAAGTTGCAATGGGAGCAGTAATATTTATTCATATGAATAAAGTAGCTACTCATAGTGTACTTTTGTGACAATACAGTATATTCAAAATCCCTATGACATGATATGAATGAAAAACAAAATCAACCTAGAGTCCATAATATGATCTGCTCCCAGGTGTGATCCAGTCATTGCACAAAGAACTGACTAGTTAGCTACATTCAGGTAAGTAAGGCCTTAGAATGACACCCAACAAGGACATATAAAGGGCTGGAAACCACTTTGTCTATAGGAAGAAGACATTGCACCAAAATGGCTCCTGTAAGAAATGCTTCTTACTCAGTGGCTTTCAGATATGAAATTTAAGATACAGAGAAAAATGGAAAACAGCTTGGGCAAAGAAAGAAAGAAATCTCGGAGGAATTGATCTGAGACATATTCAACTTACTTGTATTATCTCAGTCAAAAAAGATTGCTTCAAAACTATTTACAAGGGACTCATTGAGAAACAGCAGCAACAGGCATTTTTAAGACCATAAATCAGTGGAACATGAAAACCTAAGAAAAATCCATAAAGGTTAATGCACTTTGGAGCACATTTGCCTCTTAATTCATGGGAGGGAGCCACCGGCACATCAGGAAGAGGCTCTCCCTCAACAGCCTGTAATTGTTCATGCTGAGTCTAACTACTGTGTCTTTTGTATATAAAGATTTTCTGTGTAAAAGTGCAAAATAAGCTCATCATTGCAGAGCTGATCATGTCCGTAGCCTATACCCCGAGGAGACAATTTGCTGAACTAATGAAATAAAAGGGATTTGGGTGCTCTTATTTGTAATGAATAAATTCACGTCTTGAACTAGTGGAGAACAGAGGTGGAAATCATTAACTAAAGGGAGAAAAGAATATTATCTACAGCGTTGGGATTCTGCAGGCTCACCAACAAATTTCACTTTTAAAAGTCTTGCATAAGTACATTGCAAATGATTTGTGACTATATTTAACTGTTCCCTCCAGACTGAAAAGCACTTTAGGTAAAATGAAATAAGCTTCTTTAAAATGACAGCTTTTAATTTTTTAAAACATATAATCTAGAAATTGAAGTGAATTAAACTCTAGCCCTTAATATCAAGCAACCTTTTTTTAATTCCTCCAAAATGTAAATGCATCAATCAATAAATAAAGGCTACTGATACAAAACTCAAAGGCAAAATAATAATCCTGATTTTCCAACAGATGGAGAACCCTATTTTTAGCTTTTAAATTTTACTTTACTTACAGTAAGGTAGTCTCTTATTTTTTTCATAAAACACAAAGCTGTCAAAAATTCCCCAGGAAAAATTGCAAGTTATTATAAAACGTCTATCATATCACCTGGAAATTTCTGTGTAATCTATGAAATATATTCTATTTGAGGGGCTCCAGATTTGTTTGGTTGTCAAATATTCTAATGCAAGCCAGAGGAATCTGACAAGTCCTTCACCTGTTGCTACACTGTAGAAGCTGTGTTAATAACTGCTCAAATCTATGAAGCCCTTACCATATGCTAACCAGCTATCTTCATATGGATTATTTCACACAATATTTGAAATCACTCTATGAAGATTGCGCTGTTTATTACTACTTCTACTTTACATAAGATGAAACTGAGAAACAGAAAAAACAGCCATACTGTTAACAGCTAACCATTTATACTTTCCTTATTATGTCAGAACTGTTTCAGGTAAACATCATGCTTTGCTTCACATCACTAACATTACTGCATCATGAATATTCATCTTTAGGGTTAGAGCTTTATGTGGGCAGGCAATGTGGAAAAAGATCAATAGATAGAGCATTCCTTAAAAACTATAACATGTAAGTTGATGTAGCAGAAGTCTGTGTGAACGGATAAGACAATGATACTACAAAACACCAGTATCTTAATATTATAAAAGCCTGAATTATTTTTGGAAATATAGTAAATCTTATCTCTAGGATGGACTTTTGGTCCTAATTTGTATTTTTAATCACATGTTCAATACTTTCAACTGGAACTCCTCCTGATAATCCAAATTATATCCAGCACAGAACACTTCACTGCTGTCCTTTGTCATTTCAGTTTTCTCTATTTTTGAGTCATCATCATCTTAGATAGCAAGGCTCAAGCTTAAAAACAATCTTTCACTTTTCCCTCAGTATTACTATGCATGTCAGAAGCTTCTAGACTTAGGAACACTCTTCTTAATATAATCTCTTAACCTCATAATGTGCTCATTTGTTCATACCTTCATTTACTTACTCAACATTTATGAAGTTTCTACCTTATGCTTTATACTGTCAGTGCTAAAGCATCCATAAGGAATGAATCATATTCTTGGGGGCTGTTGTTCACATACTATATGACATCAGTGATAACTCAGTTAGCTCAGTGGTGGAGCCCAGCAGACATTCCTGTGCCTCCCTTAACATCTTAATTCATATTAAATGAGATGATGGAGAGGCAGGGAAAGAACTTAACATAAGGCAACATCTTTCACAGGCCTCTGTAAAACAGTCTCCTAACTATTCTTCCCATCTTCTTTCTCTGCTTTCAATTTATCTCAGAGGCAGCTATCATATTAGTTTCACTAAAGCACAGAATATAGACTTACTTACAGTTCTGTAAATGTGCTCAGCTCTTCCTTGCCTCTAAGCCTTGGCACATGCTGGGTCATTTACCTAGAGCACTCTCCCTACCTCTGCTTCCTGATTAATAGTGTCGAGTTGGATGTCCCATTAGCTTGGATGTCTCTTTATCCAGTGGCCCATGTCCCTTACAAGTGCACTGAATGTCCTTTTCCTACACTGCCACAGACTTCCTGTCCCATATACTATACTCAGACTTCTCTGTGGGGCCGCTGAGGGGTTTACATGCTACTGTTTTGTTGTGTGTGTGGGGGAGGGGGGTGTTTTCTCAGCCAACTGTGAAGAGACAACCTATAGTATAGGGAAAAAACCCGGCTATACCCCAGATAACTATTATCCAGAATATATACAGAACTAAAAAAAAAAAAAAAAAAAAAAAAGTTCCCCACCCAAAGAAAAGACCCAATAAATATATGAAGAAATGTTTAACATTGTGGGTTATTAGAGAAATGCAAATTTAAACAATATTGATATTCCATCTTACCCCAGAAAAAATGGCTACTTTAAAGAAATCAAATAACAAAAAATGCTGGTGAGGCTGCAGGGTAAAAAAGAACTCTTCCATACTAGTACAATTACTATGCAAAGCAGTATGGAGATTCTCCAAAAAACTAAAATTAGGAATTGCATTCAATCTACTGGTTTTTAAACTGCCCTCTGTGTACTCCATATATTTAAAAACAAGTAAACTGAAAAACTTTACCTTTTTTTCATGAGCTCTATGCAATCTATGCTTGTAGTATCCTTGAATTTTCTAAATTGTGGCATATCAGCTAGATCGGAAGCTATTTTTCTACCTATAGTTTTCTTTCTTACAATACAGTTAAACTCATTCACAGTGACAGCTGCATTTTGTACATCTCTGAATTTTACCGGAAGTATGTAATGATACACAACTTTAGTAGACATAGTTAATAAATATTTTAATAAACAGATATGAACTTATCATTATAATTTATTTAGACTTGTTAAAGGCCAAAACTTTTAAAAGCATGTATTATTTGTATTATTTTAAAGTTATATTTTATAAAATAAACATGGTTGGCTGAACAAGATGATAAAACAATTGAAATAGTAAAAAAAAAGACTGAAAAATTAGAGGATACACTATGTTAATATATCAAGATGATAAATTTTAAACACAAGTTACTAGAAAACTAAAATACAGATCTTGCGGTTGTGAAATACAGTTAGTCTAGTCTAAATTGAACTCTATTCAGGCATCAGTAACAATGAAAAGACAAAGTATTTCATGAGTCAAAACATGACTTGTGCACCTGTTGGGATAAAATTATATATTTGCTGGACGAGACAGGTAGGCTATTTAGTTCTCTCCTCCACTGTTCCTCAACAGGATGGACTTCATTATGTTTAGTAATTGGAAAACTCAATTTGAATTTAGCTTATGATTATTTCTTATTCCTCTCTTATATTTATCATCACTTGCATAACAGTCAACCTGAATGCAAAGCACTCTAAGCAAAAACTAACTGTAAAGTTGTGATTCTTTAGTTGACAATTATGACATGAATCATTCCCAGACAATAACAACTGGTCTTTAACTTTTTCTAATTTTATCTTTAACTTCTGATATCACTGTGGTTCCTTTCTCCACTTACTTACATAGCCACACTTTATCACACAGTATCAAATGGAACCAAGACAACATTTTTAATTCATCTCAGGCAATACTCCATTCTTATCATACTGTGTTCTTCCTAGAATCATTAGAGTGATTTCCTTCTTTATAGATAATTTCATACATAGGCCCACTTGTCAGACTGTAATCAAAGGTTTGAGTATTCAAGTTTTCACATCCTCTGTAGGATTAAACCAGAGATTTAAATAGAGCTCATAAATCTGAGATATAGAAAAGTAGAGATAACTGTATTTGTATATTGTATTACACAGAAAAGGAAGTCATTCATAACTGGATGATAACTTGCAAGTGAGTATGCACCAATGGTTAAGGCATTAAAATGATGGAATACATAGTATTTCCAAAGAAAAAGTAGGTCCTATAAAAGAATTAAGATTACAATATTATTAAATCTTAAAAGCTATTAGATATTAGGTCACATAGTCCTGGAAAACTGATATTCTTCTCGATTATGCTGATGACAAATGCGTAAGAGACAAAACAGTGCTTGAGAGTCAATGTCTGCATTATGCTCTGCTCAGTGCTTAAAGTCTTGGATAAATTATTGCTACCATCTATGGTTGAATGTGCCAAAGAACGAAAAGTCTATAGAGGTAGTTTGTACATTTAAAAAATTCAATGCAGGATCTCATTTCATATGACACTTGGTTCTTCTTCTTTTCAAAGGAATAGAAAAATTTAAAGGAATATACGCTTTACTATAAAAAATCTCAAGTGCCATCTGAAAGAAAAATAGATTCATACAAAATTCGTGAAAAGATATTTCAAGCCACTGGCAGCCAGTTCCTATTTATTTTCAGTACAATAGTAAACATAAAATTGTTCATTTTTATGAGGTTAAGAATAAAAATTACAGCCATGAGAGCTCTAAGTACCAGAGTTGGTTTTGTATTGACCTTTTATGAAAGCAGATTGTTACTATAAGGCATCCATAATTTTTGATACTTTCAGGAGTTTTAATGTCATTTGACTGATGCCTTCTTTGATAGGAGGACTTCAGAATATTTTCCATTTTTGAAAAATGCAGCAAAGCACATTTTATTGTTTGTATTTGATAAATTCTTGGCAACAAACATTCATGTAAGATCACAGTAATAATCTAACACAAGATGGTAAATGTCCCAAATATCTAATGAGTTAATCAACTAAATAATTATCTGCTGATCATGAAAAAGCTGTTCCTAGCAGCTAGGATTGTAGAGTCATATACAATAAGTGAATGTGTACTTACAAAGGACTTTTACAAATTTGAATCTCATTCTGCTTTGACATTAATGATTATTTCCACTTACCCATGACAAAATTGCGGTTCAGAAAAGATGAATAATCTGCCAAAGGTCACATGGCCATCAAGACATTTAACACTATGTCTTGAAGTCAGATCTGTTTCCTAATTGAGCTACCATTCTTTTCTATAGTATATCCTAAAAATGGCAAAGTCTATATTCTAAATTTAGATCAACATAAAATACATACATAAAATACATGGTCATAACTCAATGATACAAGAAAATGTGCCAATGAGCAGAAATATGGAAAGCTACATTTTTCATAACTAAATTTTAGATATTTTGGTAGTTTGGGGACATTCTCTTACATTAATATATCCTGAACAATTCTAAAACGTTAGTGAAGACAGGCCTGGTGGTACATGCCTATAATCCCAGCACTCTGGGAAGAAGGTAAGGCAGAGGATGATAAGTTTGGAGCTAGCCAGGGGAATTCAGCAACTTAGCAAGACCTAGTATGTATGTGTGTGTGTGTGTGTGTGTGTGTGTGTGTATGAATATATTTAAAAGAGTGATGGATGTATTTCATTGTAAAGGTCCAGCACTTAAGTCTCCAAACACACACACACACACACACACACACACACACACACACACACACGAGTGTAGGCATGCATGAACAGACCAAAAAAAAAAAAAAATCAAAAAAATCCTTTGGTGAAATTTGATGTATATAGCTTTGTTGGAAAAGTGAGGAGCAAATACATATATGCAACATGACAGGATCCTGTACTACTGGTATGTTTATTTCCATATGAAATGATGTCAGAATGTGTATGGCATGACACCAATGCCTTGCATAAGCATTAGGCAGTGTGAGAGACCTGGAATTTTCTGATTCCAAACTGTATAGATCAAGCATAAAACCTACAGCTTTTGCCTGTTATTTCAATGCTTGATTCTCTAGTGACAAAAGTGAAACAGTAATTAGACTACATGGGTTTTTCTTTAACCTGGTTGGCCATTTCCCCTAACAGCACAATTACCCTGCTAATGAGATTAAATCTGTTTTAACTAGAGGATTATCTTACTGCACAGCCCACCTGCTGGCTGGCTCCCACAGGACCCACAGCACTGTTGGTGCACCCATCTAACATTCATTTACCTTAATGGAAGCCAGACACAAGAACTGGGCCAGCACAGTAGTGAAAAACACAATGGCTTTTGTTTATATTGAAAAAGAGCCTCATTTAGTCAATCTGAATCTTCCTAGTACTGTGAAATATTTATTAATGAGTATTAGCACAGCAAGTCAGGAAGTCTCATTTGCATTAATTTAAACTATAAATAATTGAAGGTAGATTTCATTCCTTAACTCAAGGTTTCAGAAAAATCCACAATAGCATGCTAAATGAGAAAGACTATCAGTAAAATGAAATATATTAAAACTTGGGGGTAATAGATTTTTTTTCCTCCCCTCACACTACACACTGTTTTTCATAATACATAATGCGTTATCTTGTTACATTTATAACACTAAACAGAATAAGACTGGTAATTTCTTATCTTTTTCTATCAGGATTATTGTGAATATATCTTTGTCATTCATCAGGTTGGACCTACATTCACTTACTTTACATTTAAAGTGTTTACTGCCAAACATGATTAGAAATGAACAAAAACATGATTTAGAAACAAACAACAGAATTTCATATGCTGGCTCTTTAGGAGCTCATAGTAAAGTTATTTTGAGACAAGCCAAAATTTATATCTTAGTAGGGGTCATAAAATAAAATTAAAAGTTTGCTGATAAAATGGAGGTAAAAGAGAAGTTGAGTAGACAGAAGGATGGGTCTGGACAGAATAGGAAATACCAGAGTTAATTACATCTATTAATAGTAAATGATTACAATATTTATACTCAATATTTATAAATATTATGTTTTATTTTGTTATACACATGTAAGAGTACACAAGATATTGATTATTTTTACTGAAGGTTATAGTGGAGGGGAAAAATATGAAACCACTGACCCACAGGGAAAAGAACTTTAGAATTATACTCCAGAGAAGTAACGGCACTAATGTTAAAGATCGTTGTCTTAACATGTTTATATACCTTATCTCCCGCATTCCCTTTTAGATTCTAGGTTCTTTGAGGATAGACTACAGGCTAGATTTATTATTGTATTCTTCACAGAGCCTAGCACAGTGCATTAGCAGATGCTCATTACAAACCTTGTGCATAAAGTAAAAGTTAAGCTTGCTCTGAAAATGGCAATGGTGTTAGCTTCTTAGGGCTATTTTGAACTGGGTATACACACACACACACACACACACACACACACACAAAAGATACATGCATTTGTTGTTGGCTATTACTTATGGTCACTTTATGGTTGTATTTCTCTACCCATTACAATTAAACCTAACTTCATTTGTGCAAGCTCTAATTAATTCATATTTCTGAGTCCCTACCTTAAGGAGGTATTCTGGAATTACAAACAATAATATTGTTGTTAAGATAAATTTGAGTCGCTTAGTTGAATTCGCAATGGTATAGGCTGAGGAGAGTAGGCCTACAGAAAACAAATATAAAGTATTTGCCCAAAAGCAGAACATAAACATGGGATTGTTGTGGAGAGCTAATGAATGATATATAATTCACAGTTAATAAAAGAAAACCCTTTCCCAAAATAGCTTTCCCTTCCTCTCATTTCATCATTCTCCTTGGGATGATTATAGGAATAAACAGGAATAAACAAAGCAGTAATGACAATTTACCCTTCCCATGAGCCAGCAGAAGCCATGCAAGTCCTGGGAGGAGAAACAGGGAGCCAATTCACATTTTCCATGAGCTGGCAGAAGTCATATGGGTCCTGGGAGGAGAAATAGGAAGCCAATCTGTTTTTCTTATGAGCCAGAAGGAGCCATGCTGGTCCCAGGAGGAGAAACAGGAAGCCAATTCACCCTCCCAATGAGCCAGTGGAACCCATGTGGATCGTGGGAGGGGAAACTGGAAGCCAATCTGACCTCCCCATGAGCTGGTGGAAACCATGCAGTGTGGGAAGCCGCCTATGATGGCGCCCATTTCCTGCTTCCGGGTTCTTCCCGGCCTGAACAAGCCCGCCAAATTGTCATATCTGCCCAGTTACCCGTGATGCTAGCCTATCAGCTTGTTAGGCGCGCTTCTCTGTGATTGGATACTGCTTCCCCTTATAAGAGGTTGTTCCTGCCCCCAACGGGCGGAAGAGGAACCAACGTTGAGGGTGGCGGACCTTGTTAGGTCTGGTTCACTGTACGCAATAAAGTTTGAGAGCTGATCCTGCTCGAGTTTGGTCTCCTGTCTCCCGCGGCTCCGGTCATCTGGTGGCCCGGACGGGGAAAAAGGTAAAAGACTCAGCGACGTGCCTCTTCGGCCGGGAGGTGCGATTGCTGTCGCCTGCGGTACGACGGAGGACCTGGCCCAATACCAACGGAAGGCCGCGAGTGCCTCTTCTCTTCACCCTGATCAGCTACGTGAGATACAGCGGTTCCCGGGGCAGGTGAGTACTGGGTCACCTGGGTTGGGTGGACGCACCTAACAGATTTTGAGCGCCACACGAGTGGACGCCGGTTTTTTTTTTTTTCTTTTTCCCTTTGCCTCTGTTTTGCTTTCGCTTCGCTAATACAGCCCGACAGGCTTTTGATAGAGCTCGATTGGAATGCTCAGAGGAGCCCAGAGCCACTGCCGATTGTGGGTCTCCGGAGGACCCTCAGGGCTCTAATTCTGATTCTGATTCGGAAGGTTCAGAAGAGGAGGTTGTCTTCGCTAAACAGGACCCTCCTGCACAGCTTAAAGAGGAATTCAGGGCTCGGGAAGATAAAAAGGGGAACCAAACACCACCCTGCCCGAGCTACTCCGCCTTACGGGAGGAGCTTAAGCCCTTCCGCCCTTTGGCAAGTTCGCGACCCACGATCACCCCCTTCAGGGCGCCAGGCCCCACTGCACCGCCGTGGCCGGAAGAGGAGTTGCTCCCTGGGCTGCCACCACAACCTATGGCACCGCCCTGGTTAGAGGGAGAGCTACTTCCTGGGTTGCCTTCTGCGCCCCCATCTGGGGAGGGAGGAGGACGTTCCTTCTACCAGAGGGTATGGTCGCGGCTTCCCTTTGAGTGTTCCGGTCTCCATGCATTCCCGGTACAAGTAGGAGGCAGGGGAGGAGGAGGATATTATGAGCCCTTAGAAATTACACCCTGTGATTTTTCCCAAGGTTACATCCGCATACCCCATAACTGGAGCTCCAATAATCTTCACGGATGGCTCCAAATCAGGCATAGGCGCATATGTGGTTATGGGTCAAGAGCCAAAAACTATCCAATTCACTCCAGACCAACCCCAGGTGGTCGAGCTCCAGATAATACAGGAAGTCTTACGTCGCTTTCCAGGCGATGTTAACCTCCTGTCGGACTCCAAGTATGTGGTAAATGCTCTCCAAGTTCTGGAGACGGCGGGTCCCATTAAACCCTCTTCAACGGTTGCCTCCATATTCCTAGGTATTCAACATCAGTTATGGAATAGAACCTCAAAAGTGTTCATCTCACATATCAGAGCCCATACTAATTTACCTGGGCCCTTGGCGGAGGGCAACGCCTTGGCAGACTCGGCCACGCGCCCGATATGGGTCTTCACCTTTCCCAACCCTCTGGAAGCAGCCCAAAAATTCCATTCTCAGTTCCATGTCAATGCCCGCACCCTCATGGCGCGCTTCAACATCACGAGAGCACAAGCACAAGAGATTGTACGGTATTGCCCAGCTTGTGTGATCTCTTCACCCCAACAATCTATTGGCATTAACCCAAGAGGACTTTGCCCAAATCATATTTGGCAAATGGATGTTACACACATCCCAGAATTCGGAAAACTTAAATATGTTCATGTTTCGGTAGATACCGCCTCCCAGGTTATGTTTGCCTCGGCAGAACCCGGAGAAAGGGCCACCCACGCTATTAATCATTGTCTTGCAGCCTGGGCTGCTTGGGGAAAGCCCAATATATTAAAAACAGACAATGGTCCTGCTTACACCAGCAAAACTTTTGTAACATTCTGTCAACAAATGGATGTTGTCCTTAAGCATGGCATTCCATATAACCCTCAAGGACAAGGCATCATTGAACGGGCACATCGGACACTCAAGGGTGTCTTACAAAAGCAAAAAGAGGGGATAGGCCACGGCCTAACGCCCAAAGGAAGAATATCATTGGCACTCTTTACCATAATCATTCCCCTGCCATGGAACATAGCAATCCGTCCCCAACCGACAAAGGGCTGGTTAGATGGAAAGATGTCCTTACAGGACAATGGATGGGCCAGGATCCAGTGGTTAGCTGGACCCGAGGTGCGGTTTGTGTTTTCCCACAGGAACCAGGTCGCGAACCGCTGTGGGTCCCGGAAAGATTGACGCGAGCAGTAAACGCCCCACCAGTTCCTGAGAAAGCACAGGAGGATAAGCCCGCGGACACAAGTCAACTCGACCCTTCTGGGACCGACGCTCAGCGCCCGAGACCATCTACAAACTAAAATGTCTGGTTTGGAGCTTTTTCTATTCTGTGGGTTCCTAATATGACAGCTTGGCTGCAAGACACCTACCTACCTAAGTTTCACAATTTGTCCCTCATAGTCAGTCAGGAACTTGACAATATGGACGGTATCCAACTAGGTCCAGTCAGGTTCGATTTATCAACTTTAGGCAGTGTTATAGCCAGTTTGTGGGAACGCGTCACCTCCTGGTTCTCCTGGCCCAACCTGACTATTTGGATCCTGATTGCTGTGGCCTTCCTAGTGGGGCTTGTGGTTATTAAATACTTGTTAGATCGCCTCATACAAACTCAGCAGCAGGTTAAGATCACAGCTATGGCAGCCATGCAAATGGCAGCAGGTGGCCCATCAGGCCAGCAGGCCGCCGCATATCTCCTTCACATTGCAGAACATCAGCTATAAGAGCTGAGTGGGCAAGCCAATGACGGGTAAGACGGGAAAAGCCCTCCCGGTCAACCTAAGACAGGCTCCACTCAGATATACATGGCCTATAAGGCCAGGGGTCCCTCCCGGAGTCAAATTATTGGCATTGAGATGCGAGACCAAGGGTACTGCAGTGCCGTCCGCCCCAAAGGTTGGGGGGAAGGCAGGAATGAATGTCTATATGCATCCAGGTTCGGTTCACAAAAGCCTGGCCCTGCGAAAAAATGAACCACTCACCTTGAGCATGGTCCTGGCGCAAGGATATGCACAAAACAGGGTGATGCACAGCAGGGTATAGACCTCTACATTCTCTCATGCCTCGGCCTACAAGGTAGGCCCACTCCTAGGTGTCTAACAGCAACAAGGTCATAGACACCTTGGAGGGACCCACAGACCATCCTATTTTAATAAATAAAAAAGGGGGAGATGTGGGAAGCCGCCTATGATGGCGCCCATTTCCTGCTTCCGGGTTCTTCCCGGCCTGAACAAGCCCGCCAAATTGTCATATCTGCCCAGTTACCCGTGATGCTAGCCTATCAGCTTGTTAGGCGCGCTTCTCTGTGATTGGATACTGCTTCCCCTTATAAGAGGTTGTTCCTGCCCCCAACGGGCGGAAGAGGAACCAACGTTGAGGGTGGCGGACCTTGTTAGGTCCGGTTCGCTGTACGCAATAAAGTTTGAGAGCTGATCCTGCTCGAGTTTGGTCTCCTGTCTCCCGCGGCTCCGGTCAATGCAGGTTCTTGGAAGTGAAGCAGGCAGCCAACTCATAACCCCCATGAGCCTGCAGAAACATTATGGGTGCTGGGAGGAAAAACAAGAGGCCAATTTGCCCTTCCTGTGAACCAATCAGCATGCAGACTGGGAGACAAGAACACTTCCCACTCCCCATCCCTGTAAGCCCTTGGCTGATCTGGAGGAACACAGATTAAATTGTTGCAACTGAAGTTAAAAAAAAAACAAAACAAAACAAAAAAAAAAAACAAACCTTAATGCTTATATTATTTGGTTGACTTTGCAAGCCTAAAGCTGGTAGTCTGATCATCTATTAAGAGGATAATAATATGCAATATAGAAAATATGGGAGATTTCCATTTGTTTTGTTTTTGAAATTCAATATTGTTTTCACTGTTTTGTTTCATTCAGTTTAATTGGTTTCATTTTGTTCTGTTTTGATTTTATTATGTCTCATGGTATCAGCAGCAATTTTGCAGGTAACAATCAGCTTATGGTAGCCATTGTTGATTTCCTATTATCCTGTTTTGAAGTCCTCTATTACTTTCACTGTTTTGTTTTGGTTGGCTTTATTTTTTTGGTTCATTCTCTTTAAAAATAGATTAAAAAATAAAAAATAAAAAAACCAAAAAGGAGCGGAAGGACAGCCACTTTCATGCTGTCTCATCACCTGGCTTCCATGTTTGTGTCACACAGGTTGTGGCTCTTGGCCAGTTGCACTGCAACAACAATATGTCCTAACGTGAACAGGAAAAGATATAAATTCAGTTCTGTTGTAGTCAGGGATTGTGCGGAGAACAGTAAGAATCAGGACACAGAATTTATAATATTATTTTATGATGGCCACCCAGAGTAAAACACAAGAAAGTGCAGGAAACCTGTCCACAACACTAAAGACAGAATATTCAGCAAAGGGCCTGGATCCCACAGCAATGTCCTGCATGAATCCAGATGAAAACCTAGAGCCCATGACAATGCCTCTCACAAGTCCAACTGGAGGTCGAGAGCCCACAAGAAGGACTCACACCACTATTTTACGATCTATGCTGGGAAGGCTCAAAGATCAGCAGTGGAAGCTAGAAAGTCTATGCCAGAGGGGTGAAGGAGCTGTGCTGCTAGGTTGAGGGTTCTACACTGGAGCCCAGAAGTCACACTCATAATCAAGACCAGGGCTTCCCTGAAAAGCACTACAGCCATCCTCAGTGACATGGAGATCCAGAGTTCCTCTGATGATAAGAGCAGTTGAGTGCATACCAGAAAGCCAGCATGACAAGTTTCTCCTGGAGATTAAACAGCACATGTCTTTCCCTCCAGAGCCAGGAAGTGATGATCAATGTAAGGACCAGAGCTCCCCCAAAGTGAACCACAGCCATTCTCACCAGTAAGGTCCCGAGCTCCTCTGACGACAATGGTCAAACTCACACTGGAGAAGCTAGTCATGATGAGCTTCTCCAGGCGAACAAATGGCTCAAAATAGGAACACTTAAGAGAAACCCACAACACCTAGCTTCTCCTTCTCCATGTCTCTATGCTGGCAACTTTCCTCAGGTGAAACACCTATGCTTAGCACTATGCTGATTTAATTGCTAGCATTAAGTTGACCTTCAGTTTTTTATCCATAATGAATTCCCGCCATCAGATTTAGCTCCCATTGCATTTCTTGATGCCAGTATGTAGTCACCCTCAGAGTGACTGTAGGATCTTATAATTTAAGAAGGTTTTTTTTTTTTTTTTTTTTTTTTTGGTATTGGGGATCAAACCCAGGGAGTACTGACCTATATGCTCAGGACTTTTTATTATTTTACTTCACACAGAGTCTTGCTCAATCACTCAGGGTAGACTTGAACTTGCAAGCTTCCTACCTCATTTCCTCAAGCAGGTGCAATTAAAGGAACCTGCCTGACTTAGGATACATATTTTTATGCAATATAATAGCTATAATACACAGAGTATATACTTTTTTTGAAGTTCAACCAAAGGGAGGCAAAACTGGAGAAAAATTTAGCAGCATTGTGTTTACCATGTCAATAATTTGCTAAGTAGTTTTCATGAGAACCCAAATCTGATTTTTACTCTATGTACAGCAGCAGATTCTAAGAAATATGACTGGAACTCTATGGTACAGCTTACCTAAGTTCTACTTCTCTTTCAAAAGCTCAGCTTCAGGCTTATTGTCTGCAGCTACATTAATCTTCTTTTCTTCCCTAGCTTTCATAGTCCAAGGAATGTAATTATGTGTTTATATCTCATCTTTCACTGTCCTCTGTTATTTCTCACATAATTACTTCTCCCTAACAGTATTTCCATTTCTCTGGGTACAGAAATTGTGCTTTTATTTTTTCCCTATGTTTCTCATAGTTGCTAATACAGTCTGCCACTCATATTAAGAACTCAAAGGTAAAATCTTTTGGGCAATAAAACACTGGAGAGAGCATAGGGATTAGGGCCAGGCACGCCTAGGCTTTCCTAGACATTTAACTCTGGGACTTCCCTGATATTCACATTCTTTTTTTTTTTTTTTTGATATTCACATTCTTAATCTTCAAAATGAATAAATAATACCTACTTGCCAGAATTGTTACAAGGTTTGCAGTGATGTGTGCTTTCCAGTAATAGCATATAGTCAAATAACATGTACAATGTGTATAAGTATAGCAATTAATGTAATACCTATATCCGTATACTACCTATACATGATAGGTAGCACTAATTTGTTCATTTGCATATAAATCTGTCAGTCAGATTAATAGAATAATGGTAGCATAAAATTTTTTTATAACTAAAGAGTCAATCTCTTTAGGAAGGAATTCTCAAAAATTTATAATAGCACAGTTTACAAAGATTTGGCTCTCAATATTTTACTTGGAGTTTACTAACACTATTCTATGTTTATATATTGTTTAGAGCTTACAGTACCCTTTTGTGCACGTATCAGTATTTCTTAACTTGCAAATAAGAATGGTGAGAACTACTATCAGGCAAAAGAAGGTAGCGGCAACACTGACCAAAGTACTGCAGTGTACCTCGGCTCCCACTGTACTGCCCTCTTCGCGGCGGTGCTCTGCCTCCAGTCACATGACTCAGTATCCCTCTATAGTCCACATATTATGTTACTTTCTTGTCTTTTTCTTTTTCTTTTTTTTTTTTTTTTTATCGGTACCGGGGATCGAACTCGCGACTGCCTGCTTGCAAGGCAGGTGCTTATGCTGCTGAGCTAAATCCCCAGCCCCTATTATGTTACTTTCATAAAATGTTTAAGAAAGTTCTGGCGACTTCCCTGGTAACTTTCTCTCTCCTTCTGGTTTCTTATTTCCTTGAAAGAACCTGTCATAATCTGATATCACGTATATGAATTTGCTTTTGACTTACATTCCACCAGCCTCACCTGAATGTAAGCTAGAGGAAGGCAGAGTCTTTGTTGGATCAGAGTTATTCACAACTGTTTGCAGAATAAGGGTCAGAAAACAGTTCTACCTCTTAATCTTCATATTTTACCCACCCCACACACTCCCTGACTTCTAGTGCTACCTGAAGCAATACTGTAATCTGTGAAAGAAAAAATAGTAATGTAACACTGCTCTGGGACTTACCCTTCTTGAATACCTCATCAAAGCTGTTGTTTGATTATTATACCTCAAAAGTGTAAGAGTCTAATGATACATTAATTGGGCAGAATAGCTTCAATTTTTAAAATATATATCACCAGTAGCATATTCTTGTATGTTCAAATCCTGTAGCTCTCAATCTGGTCCCCTGACAAAAGTAACATATGCTCACGATAAATCTTTAAAATGGCTCTATTAATAGAGTGGCTTGTGGTGACAGTTTTATAAATGGGCCCCATCTTTATGCAAACTGTGTTTTATTCAATTGCATTATAATGATTTGTAATAAGAATACAGACCGGAATTCTGACAGAGAGAACTCCAAACATTCCTAAGCTGGTCAGAGGTTTCAAGGCCCATGTATTCTGTGTGGAGGTCTGTGCATTCTGGGAACAACAGAAATCATCAGATTAGTTTTGCTACAGTTGTACGCTTCTCCGCCTGCTTTTTTCCAATCAGATAATAACAGTCTAATAACTGGTTTTGTGTCTGTCAATCCAATTACTTCATATCTAGGAAGTGCTGACACTCTATTAAATCAGCAAACAGATGGTAGGGTCTTTCATTACCCTCAACTAAATAATTAGATACCAAAGCACATGACTAGGAAAGAAGAAGCCATCTAAGAAGTCAGGTGCCACTAAAAATAATCTTGTTAATCCAATGTTATAACAATGCCATACCTATAATAAGAACAGCCACTGTAGGTATCTAGTTCATCCTTCAGTCACCAGAGAAACTTCCTGGGAAACCTTGATCAGGAGTAGTTACTCTGTGGCCATATTTCCATTGGAGTCCTTTCTCCCAGATGTCTGATAGGTATTCATTCCAGGACAAATACAACCTCAGTCCGTGATTAATATCTTGGAAAAGTAAAATAGTTCTTTCATCTGACCTAATCTTATTAAGAAATTAAGAATAAAATACTGAGTAAAATAAGGTGCTTGTGAAAAAAGAAAAAGTTAACTGAAAAATTTAAAGCTATATGATTACATGTCTAGAGTAACTTAAAATGAAATCACAAGTATTTTAATAAACTTATAATACTCATCAAGTATTTGTAATACATTTAGAAAGAATTTACAAAGCAGTGACATATCTTGCATAGTCTCTCTTCTGTCTTACATAATGATCAGCTATAACAGATGGCCCATAACTATTAAAGTTAAGGATATTTTAAAGAAGTTGTTGATAATAAAAGCCATAAATTTAAGAGGTAAAATATATGATACAGCTAGAGAAATCAGTGTGTGAAAATAGAGTTTACTTCTAAGAACCAACATGGTATAGGGGTTGACTGATTGTGTTAACTTAAGACATTCAGAAGTTTAACTAAATTGGCTTAGCAATTCTATACCCTAGGTTGTAGGAGTGCCACCCTAGGGTGGCTCATTTGCTGGATGGTATAAAAGGCAAAGAGGAAGGACACATGAGGTTCTGTTCTTCAGAAGAGCTCCAGTCTTCACCTTCGGCTTGGACATTGCCTTCTGGCTTCTACTGCAGATCCTGGTGTGGACTTGGACAAGACACTGCGGTGAATTTCAGACCTTGGATTGAATCCTTTGGCCTCCAACGTGCAGACCCCCTGCACGCTTCCTCCTCCAGCTCTGTGGCTGATCATCGTAAGCCAATCTATAATCTCTTATTCATTTGTGCATCTTGTGTTATATCTGTTCCTCTAATACATATGGTTTAACGGAGGTGCTTTTTTACTCCTCTATCCTTCTTGAGTAGCTTTTTCATGGCTATCTCACCATTATAGATAAATTCAATCTGGATATTTGGCATTTCACATCTTTGCTGGGTTAAAAACCTCATGAATAAAAACAAATAAAATTAGTATGGAAACAGCATGATGTCATGGAAAGAACATGGACTGAAAAGTTAAAGAACTGGATTCCAACATGGCTGCACTATTTTTAACTGCTTGACCCAAAGCCTCAGATTATTTACTAGAGCCTTTAAATACAGCCTTGCCTTCCGTGGTTCAATATGGAATGCGAGCGTGATTTAGTCTTTTTCTCAGCTTTCCTAGTTGCTCAAAGTAATTCCCTCAGGGCCCTAAAAGGGATCTGAATTGTTATTGCTATCTTGTTATGAATATTCATTCCCAAAGGGCACAAAGACTAATAAATTCTCAGCTGCAGGGAAGGGAAGTGGGGTTCTGAGGGAAGAGGGGTTGTCAACACACTAAAACAGCACTGGAAGCAAAGAGATTTCAGTGCACCAATCCACTAAAGCAGACAATCTTATATTCTTTAATGAAGATTATATTTTCATGGTTGCAGTTAGAAAAGCTGAGCAATTAACCATTGTTCTCTTTTCTAAGTGTTTTTATTCTGTTGTTCTTGGAATATATAATCCTTCAGTTTACAACTGAAGAATTATGCACAGTGGGGAGCTGCTTTGAAAAAGTAATTAGAGTGGAACCAGTTCACTTCATAGGGACAGAGTACTGATGCTCAGGATCAGCAGCCATAGGTTGTGACACACTGGGGCTACTGAAGGTAGTATCTTTAAGGTGCTAATCAAAGAGATGGAACAGCCCAGCAAGTTCAAAATCAGGGAAAAGGTGATTTAATTTTGAGATTTCACAAACACCAAAAATTAAAAAAGAATGCCAAAGTGGAATTAATGTTTGATTCTGAGCTCATTAAGTAGGCCAGTTAGCATCAAGTCACAAGTAATGTGGGCAAGAAGCTAGGCTGGAAGTGGCTTTCTGAAGTAATTCAGTATTTAAACTGGGAGAGATACTTAACTTATGTCTTGATTTTGCCAGCAAAGATGAAAAGATCATCTTAATTCTTGAAATCTCTTATCTCTCTAAAGAATAGAGAAATCTATAAAAGTTGTTCTAAAGAATTATTTTCTCATTTGCATAAGCCAAAGTACAAACAAAGAGCACAATAAGGATGGATAGAAGAACACAAGTGGGTAATTCTCTTGCAAATGAAAAGTGGCCCAAGAGAATCTGGGCAAGAAAAGAGAGGGAAGGGAAAAGGGAAATAAATAGAACAAAGATATGCTATGTACAGAAACCTGTTAACGTCAACAAATAAAAACACTGTATGTCATAAACATGAGATAAGATTAATAATGTCAATAAGAACAAACATCAGGAAAGAAGGTTTAGAGGCGGAGGGGGGACCCAGGAAGGAAGGAGGAAGGATTAAGAAAATAGAACCAAGCTGTATTATGTACAAGTAGCCACTTCCAAAGCAACTGTTGAATGTATGTATTGCAAACATGCGCTAATAATAACTTTTAAAAGGCTACCACAAAAAGAATTATTTTTTCAATTTAGAACAACAACAACAACAAAAACCTTAGAAGCCTCATTCAGGATTCAAAGTTGACTACAGAAACTGGGAGAAGAAAAACAAAACAAAACAAAACCAAAAAAACCCCCACATAAGCCACAAAGTAACAAAAAGCAGACCAGATACATGAGAAAATGGTTCCCCTCTGTCCATGGTTCTCAAATCTTAACTCTTCAATCAGTCTCTCACTGTATCAAGAGAACATAAAGACCAAAAGACTTTCCCAATGCAAGGGAAACCTTTTCATTGTTGTTACAAGGGAAATGTGAAGCTGAAAGTCCTCTTGGGATTATATATTTGAGACCCATAGTTTGAAAGTTATGTAAGGTACCTGATAAATATAGATGAGATTAAGAGTATTATTATCTCTGTTGACAGTCTTTTCAAATCATTAGAATTACAGCTGCAGGAATACTTTAGTGGTAAAGCATCTGTCTAGCAGCTGTGTAGGCCCTGAGTTTGATGCCCGGCCCCAGTTAAAAAACAATCACTAGAATTAAAAGCATCAATGAAGATAATAAACTGAGGTGAAAAGGCTCTCTTTTGAAATCACTCTTTGAAGATTTTGAGAGCTCACATTTACTAAACATCTTCATTTATTAACTGAAAGCATTGGGCTTGCTTTCCAAATAAACAGTTTATTCTTACAGATAAAGAAAAAGATAGATTGGTAGGGAGAAAATGCTTCAAAACAAACCAGAGTGTCCACATTTATCTTCTTAAGACAGCGCTATGAATGTCCCTAAGAAGAAACTCATAATCTGCTTCTCTCTACTACTTGGATAATTTAAAGTTAACTAGTCTTTGCTATGTTACCTTCTCTTAAAGAACTATAAATTTTTATGAATCTTTCCAGAACATTAAAATTGTCTGTATTTTTACAGGTGCATTTTCATTTTGAGATAAAAAAGCATATTTTACATTATTGCTCCACTTATGACTTCATTGTGGCATAGTAATTTAGATATTTGCTCTTTATAAACAATTTTCTACTACAATAGGTTTTTTATGTTTCATATTTATAAAAATGGAAAATGCCCTAGTTGAAATAAAGTAATCAGCTTCTATGGACAATGTGAAAAGTAGCTTTTGGAATATTTTTGCAATGAAACCAGACAGACTATTTCAACTGTATAGACTGTTTCAACATTAAAAGTACTCAGATTAGAATAGAAGCAAGAAAAGCTCATTAATTCTCAAAGAAGCATCCAACACCAAGAGAGGGACAAAGGCACACCTGCAGTTCCCCTAAACCAGGGTCCTTAACTGGGTCTGCAAATTGTCTGACGTTATGCATAGCAATGCATGAGTATGGGCACACAAGTATTGCTCCAGGGTTCACCAATTCTCATCTGATTCTCAAAGGTTACTGTAATACACAAAGCTTTAAACTACAAAATTCCTTTAAACGTCTCATCTTCATATGAAAAACATAATCAATTGTTTATAAATTTAAGAGATATAACAATAGAAGTCATACTTGTCAAGGTAAAATTTTTAGAGTTATGAGTGATTTCTAAATCTTGGGCAATTTTTATTTCAGAAAGATTAAATAATTGTGGAAAGGTGGCTCAGAATATAGTTTGTTGTAAAACGATTCTGTGAATTTTATCACCAGTTTCACAGGTTTCTAAGAACCGGGCACCCTGAGCAGGCAGCTATTGAGTGAGGTCAGCTGCCGATTCCTTCTAGTTCTGCAATGTTAAAATTCCATTTCCAGTGGAGAAAAGAGGAGCCATAGTTCAATACCACTCCCTACTACCAGCCCTAATAAAAATGATATTTCAATGATTAAAACATTACACATTCCCCTAATCTACATAAATGTCGTCTTTCACTAAAACCTAATTATGTCTAGAACTAAAGTAGATATTTAAACTGATAATTCAACCGATGTAATGTACATCTCCCTCCATGCTTCAGAGAGTTGAGTTTAAATGCCTTTTTTGATTACTAATTATCTTCTAAGTGAGTTTAACGCTTGTGAAAGCTATTGAGACCAATGCCTGGGAATGAATGATCTTGGTTTGACAAGCAGGTTCATCAGAACCTCTAGTGGCATGTAGCATGACACTCTACCTGCAAATCTCAATCTGTGAAGTTTGTTTTATGAAACTGAAGAATATTTCAACTGTGGTATTGTTCCTTCAGCTACTGGCTAGTTGTAAATCTTGAATAAGATGACCCAGCTTTAGTAATGGGGGGTGAATTATAAGAAAAATTTGTCTAATCATTTATTCGAAATGGAGTGCACATGACCATCCACAAAATATAAATTGTGTGGACTTGTGAGAGGTAAATAGCTTCCATATTTTTCTCTACAAATAGTGTAAGTTCTATCATTTTGTTGCAATTTGAGATGTTACAGTGATCATCCTCACAGTTTCAGGAAATAGAATCATGGTTTTGCAGCATTTGTTTCAGCCTACTCAGTCAGTGCTTAGAAACAGGTGAGTGCCTCTATAGGATGGGCAGACTCATTAGCAGCTCAAAGCTTTAGGACTATAAAACAATCTCAGGTGAAGACATCTCTCAGAAACTTTTCCCATGGAAATCAATTCACCAAATTCCTTTCCTGCATACATTCTAGTGAATGCTCTATTGCTCCTAAAAACAAAGCAAAGTAAATAAAAAACTGAAGAGACAAGAGCAGAAAAACCCAAAGCAAAGCAAAGCAAAGCAAAACAAAACCTTTGTTTTTCTTCCAGCTCAGGGAAGTACAGTTTACTCAGCAGCCAATGATTCACTGACCATACTGTACACTGTGAAATGAGCTGAATCTTATGTCTGCTGGGATGACCAGATAGTGTTAGTTATATGCTCATTGTTTATGAGGCTAGAGGCAGCTTCTGACTCCTTTAGGAGCTGCCTAAACTAATGGCATCAGGTCTTTTACATGAGAATATGTATTTTGTCTGACTATGTGGTCACTGGTTGAAGATCACTAGCCAAAGTGGCAAATCTTTGGACATTTACATGAGGAAGACAACATCTAAGATGGAGAGTTATAAAACCAGTCAGTGTACAGTTGTTTTGATAGTTAAAATATACAACGGACACAAATTCTATCATTACTTTTCAAAACAGTATATTCTTTGAGAATTATTGTGACATTTTTGAAGTTTATGATGATCTAGAGCACTCCCTGAACATGCACTCTGATACGCTAGTCTCTATGATGAATATGATCATTTTATATTTAAAATGCCCCAATAAAATCTGATTGGAAAAGAAAAAAGTCTTTAATTATGATGCATTATAACAAATCAGAAATACATGGAAAGAAAAAGATCAACTGAAACACTTTCTCAAATCCAGAGAGACCCAGCCTCTCCCTGTGAGTCAGGGCCATTTTCGGACCATGGGTAGAGAGAAAAAGGCACACTGGCAAGCAAGCCCAGCCTGGGAACCAGTGCCATGCGCAAGCCGCTGCCAGACTAGAACAGACAGACCCCAGCCCCTCTGTAGGCTGGCAACCAAGGAGTACCAACTCCCTCTCCTCCCCCCACCATAAGCAAGAGGCTTATCCAGAGAATGGCTGTGATGACAGCTATGGACATGAAATACAATTGGAAGCTTGTGCTGCTTTGGTGTTCTGCTAACTTGCAGGACTAGGGCCAGTGGTCTGGTCATGAGTTCAGAGGACAGTGGTACACAGTGTGACATCTAGAGGGGATCTCTTTCTGAAGGAGCCATTGTTGATTCCTTATAATCTTGTTTTGAAGTCCTATATCATTTGCATTGTTTTGTTGGGTTGGGTTTTATTCTCTTTTGTTTGATTATGTCACATCTGATAGCAGGAGCAGCCATTTCAAAGATAGCAAGACATATTATGGTAGCAATTTTGAATTTACTAAAGGCTTGTTTTGAAGTCTTTTATTACATTCATTGTTTTGTTTTGATTGTTTCTATTCTATGCTGTTGTGTTTGATTTTTTACTATGTCCAAATATATCTGCAGCTATTTTGAAGACATCAAAAGGCATTATGGTAACTATTGCTGATTTTGTAATGTTTAGGAAGTTATCTGTAGCTATTTTGAAGACATCAAAAGGCATTATGGTAACTATTATTGATTTCATAATATTTAGAAGTCCTATATCTTTTACACTGGTTGGTTTTGATTGGTTTTATTCTGTTTTATCCTCTTTAAAATAAAAATAAAAAAATAAAAAAGACTCTCAATTCAAAGGATATGTCTAAGTATATGGTTTCTGAAAATGCTAAAACTTAAACTAATACTTGCACTGTTACTTTTATATTTGAAAGAAAGTATCTCAAAGATAACTGAAAAAAATGTATAAGCAATAACACTAACTCTAGAAATTACACACTTAGCCAAATAGGCCTGGCATGATTTTCATGACATAATTTTAAGCTATTATTCCAATAGCTATTGGACTGGTAAGTAGGGGTTCTTTTTCACAGATACCCTTTTGATAAGAGACAGTAATCTGGGAGAGATGCTCAAAAGGGAATGGGAATATAACTAGTGATTTAACTCAGTAAAATTAGCCATATGGAAACTGAATTCCTGGCATTGTTTGCACTCAAAGTATGCTGTAATTACCTATAATATCATTCTATGAACACGTAGGTGAAGATACTTTCTATAGTGCCTGGAATAGAATAGCTTTAGGAATGCAAACCAGCAGTCAAGCAGTTAACTGCATTTGGGAAAGCAGAAGAATTTTTTAATGGTTTCTTTTTTTAAAAGTTAGCCTGAGTGCAGCTGTGATTCTTGAACAGCTTGTTCTGAACCACATGGCCTTCCAGCCTCCCGTTCTTCCCACTATGTTCCATGCTCAACTGGCTTTCAACAGCTTTCCCGAAGCAACTCTTCAGCATACTAAACTTGGGATTCTTTAACACCAAATAACACTTTCTCTCCTTAATGGGATAATTTAGCCTTCTGACTTTCACAGCAGATGCATTTAAGACTCGGTGATGTCATTTAATTACAGACTCTGAAGAAATCTGAAAGCATCATTTAAACTAGCCTCCGCTGTCAGCTCCCTGATGGGACCCACCAGCAAAGCCATACATGAGAAGAAAGGACTCCAGGAAGAAAGAGGAAAAAAAAAGACACAGGTCAAGGCCTGTCCTCCATCCTCTGAATATTGATGTCCAGTATTCTTCATATATCACCAGTTAAGTGGAGATAAAACTCAGAAAGGCAAAGACTGAGAGTGCAAATTAGAAGGCAAATGAATCATCAGGTCAATACACCTACCAAATCATTATTAAGGTGTATTTTCTCAATTAGAGTGATCAAATTAAGATATAAAAGGTGCATTTGTCTGTCCTCTTAATGGTCTCTTGAAGGTTTAACCACTAGAGTTTAATAATTATTATATACTACTTAAGCAGTTCCACTTGACTTTTGCTTAGTAAAACAAGGAAAAAAGTTGAGCCAAGAAAAGACCATATGCTAATTAAATGAGAAAGTGCTTTACAATACAAAGTATAATCTGAGTTAGTAATGTGATTATTAATAATATTGAAAATGGAATAATAGATAAAACAGATTTCTACTGTTTTTCTATTTTTGTGGTGTCGAGGACTAAATCCAGGCCCTTTCACATGCTAGAAAAATGCTCTACTGTTGACCTACATCTTTAATCTCAAAATGGATATTTTAAACTAATGGTACCTACTCTTTAATAGCACAGGATGGGACAGAGAAGAATTTGTATTTTATATGTTGTCCAATGAAAGCAAACCAAATTACATCAAAATTAAATATTCATCTAGTGCTTAAAACTTTCTTCTTGTGCCATCAACTAAGAATTTAAGAAATTAAGTTATGTGAGATAAATTAGTAAAATTTGAAAGCATCTTTGCCCCAAATCTGTACTAACTCCTGTTTTTGAAACCGTGCTTTTGGAACAAGTGAAGCAAGAAAAAAAATAAGCTATCTTTGTAAGTCTGTCAAGTTCTGAACCTTCTGCTTTTGCAAATCAGTTTTTTTTTTTGAACTTTTTTTAATTACAAAAAACAAAACGAAACAGTAACAGGGTACAAGTATTAAAGATTTCAAAAAAAATAAACAGTAAGAAATCACTAGTTAATAGATTGCATATTGTCATCTTAGAAATAGTTGATGAAGTTACAAAATAAAGCATACGAAGTGGACATTCAAACAGTGAATGCAAGCAGTTGTGTTCAATGATTCAACAAAAACTTAGTAATATGGTCATCTATCTTAGACACCTAAACACACTTGCAGTTATGTTCTTTCCAAATCAGTTTTTAAGACTACCTACTAGCGATGATCCCATATACTAAGCTCTTCCCACAGTTCGCTGAATGTGTATTTTATTGCATTCAATGTAACACAGTTCAAGAGCATAAAAATGGATGACCAATTTAGCATGGTAAATGAGATGACCATTCTGACACTTGTCACTAGGAACCATAAAATGTATTGTTTGCAAGAGCAGTTATATCCTAAGGAAAGCACAAACAGGGTAACGTTCACAGCCATGCCTTGTTATGATGATGTCACACATAGCAGCGATTCATATGGAAGCATCAAAGTCCACATGAGCACTTGACTATGACGTATCTTCTACCACTGACGACAGCCAATTTCAAGTCTCTGGATATATACTACTAGAGCAGGTCTTGGCCTCCTGTACAGTAATGATACTTAAGAATGCTATCAAGTGTGGATACTCTTAAGTCCTATAAACAAAATAGTAAACTTTTCAAAGTATGCAAAGGTTCGTATTCATGGTAGCAGATACATTACAGAATTTTAAAAAATGTTTGCTAAATGCTATTTTGTAAAGCATTGTATGGACTGTTATGTGTTTTCTTATTAATCTTCATAATATTTCCATGACATAAACATTATTCCTACATTAAAGATGAAGAACAATTAAATTAAGTAATTTGCCCAAAGTCATTAGGCAAATAAACACCATATCTGGAATTTTATTTATCATTCAAACTTTTTTATTTCTCTTTCAAAGGCTCAGACTGATGACCAGAGCAGAATCTATCAGTGGATAGTCTTGAAGCTGGAGGGAAGATTTGTGGAGACTTGTTTTGTTCTTCTTTATACTCTTTACAAGACCATCTGTGACAGTTAACAGTCAATTTGAGTAAGAAACGCTCAACTAAATTGGACCAGCATAGTTCTGAGTGTGTCTGAGGGGACTCACTGTAGACAGAATGTCCACTCAAGGGTAGCTTGTCACCTTAATGGCATAAAGGGAAAAAGAAGGAGGAAGGATCAGTTCTGTTCCTTTGGAAGAACTCTAGTCTTTACCTTCACCTTGGATGTTGTCTTCAGCCTTCCATCACAGACCCTTTAGCCTCCTGATATGGACTCACTCAGGACACTAAAGTGAACTCCAGGCCTTTGGCTGGATCCTTCAGATCTTTAGTGTTCAGACAGATCATTTGTACCCTTTCACGTCTGACTTTGTGGGCAGCCACCATAAGCCAATCTTGTAAGTTCTTATATATTTGGATATTTTGCATTAAATCTGTTTCTCTAGTAAACACTGACTGATATACCATCAGATTTTGCTATCACAGCCCTCTCCCCATCTACAGTTGTAGATATGGACTCAGGTCCCGGAAACATTTAATCTGAGGTGACAGTCTTGTCTTGCAAATATTTATCCAGAATTTATGTATAAAAGAAAATATTCCAGGGGGCCCATTGAAGTATGACTTGCCCCAGGCTCCTCTTGTACTATGGATGATGCTGTTGGGATTATTTTCCTACACCTATTTGAAACATATCCTTTGATAGCCTTCCTGTTCTGAGTTCATCTGTTTGAGCACATTTTTGCAAAACAGATTCTTTGCATAGTGAAATCGCAACAAGCAGGTAGAATCAGATAGTTGAATTTTATATCACTTTGGCTAATTTTAGTACCCTCAGGGCCCCAAGGATGGGTACATTTTATGATTTAACATAATCCAACAATTTTGTAAAACCAAGAAAGGATATTTGCTTGTTGGTAAGCCACGAGGCCCAAGTATCTAACTAGTATGGATCCAAGAATGAATATGTGCCCTCAGAGGTTACATTAATTTTGGTAAACACTGACATGTATAAACATAACATTTCCTTATGTAGAATTCTGACAAATAACTGGCAATATCTGGATTAACAAAAGCAGTCATGTCACTCGGCAGCCTTCTGATAATCACTCTTCAAGTAGTTGTCTTCATACCGCAAAATAAATTATGACAAAAATTCATACAGAGTTAAGATTGAAAAGGAATACTTTTTAAAAAAAAATTAAAAGTCATAATAATGATTAAAATTAGAAAAAGCTGGCTCTGACTGAAGAAAATCTTTCTCATGTTACGAATTGTTAAATGGTACGTGTGGAAGAAGTATTTGCATTTTGCAGCTGGTGAAACTAACAAGTTAGATAACTTGACCAAAGACCTAAGAGCTGTCAGGAAGCTAAGAACACAATTGGAAGTTGAGACTCTGCGCCCTCTAACTCCCCTCTGATCATGAGGAATCAGCATTGAGCCTGATGTGAAACGTGCAAAGGTGAAGAAGGCCCAGTGGCAGGCAAATCCACAGGAGACACATAAAATTCTCCCCTAAGATGCATACTTGTTGGTGTTGCGACTTGAGGGCTATGATAATCTTGATTTGACCAAGGTACTGAAGGAATAGATGAATTTTAGAAATAAAAAAGCTCTTTGCATTCATTTCTATTACAAATCTTGAATTCTTCACACAAACAAACTCAAAAATATTGACAGTCTCAAGGAAACACAACTAGTAAGTGGCAAAACCAGATGCCAAACTCAAATTTAAAAATTCTTAGCATTTTTTATCATAACCAGAGTGTGAACAAATCACCCCGAGAGTTTAAAAACTATAAAAAAGCTTGTTTATCTTTTTTATAATGAATCTAGGAATTCACAAAGGTCTGGTTAATCTTGAGTTTAGTGGCTACCGTGGAGCAACCAAAACAGAACCAGAAGAAGGCTACAAATTTGCAGTTTTCTTTTTTAAAGTACTGAGGGAATATAGGTAGTCTCTTATACAGCTATCAGGGTTGCTGACTCTCTGGCCAGTGCCTTCTACTTCTAAAGACTAATAAAAGGTCCTCTACCCAGTTTTGTGATAAGTCACTAGGAAGCACAGCATATAACAGCTATTTTTAGTAGATCCAATACTCATTTAGAATTTCAAAGACAAAAATTCAGAACTCTTAGTTTTAGAAATACGCCTACAGAAGATGTGCCCAGCCTAGGTCTCCCATCACAGGGATCTGCTGAGGGGAGTGGAGAGGACTGTCTGTCTTTATAGGTGACACTTTTAGATCCCTGTGGGGCTCATGTCAGGCCATGCTTCCCCTAATGTGCTGCTTGGAAGTGACTGTAAGCAACGCAGGCATACTTAACTGGGCCACTTCTGACCAATGTAGAATTCTTTAGGACACTATAAGGCTTTAACACAAAAGTGGGCACTGCTTCCAGAAATTATTTATATAAAAAGGGGTGAGGGGTAGACTTCTGGTGACTCTGTGAAAATTTTTAAGTCCAAACAAGAGGCTGTCCCTATTAATTTAAAAGACAACTTAAAAAATAAACCAGTTTAATGGCAAGCTCTAAAACCTAGTTTTCAGTTTCTATCCCAACATATCTTGAGGCCACTTACGTTATTAATGACACCTCTACAAATTTAGAAAAACGAAGTTATTATTGACTTGATAATACTGTCAAATAAAATGCTAAAAGAGTGATTTTCTTTAGGTTCTTAAAATGCAATTATAAAATGAAGAAACTGTTCAAATTTTAAAAATAAGTTTCTTTTTAGAAATCATATACAGTATTAATCTGAGGCATGTAGGTCACTGACTTGATGACTAGAAATGAAAATATAGTTGCATAAAACTGTTAGTAGCAATTAGTTCTATGATAATATCATTTGCCAAACAAATCCCAAACTCCTGGTCTCCCAATCTCTTAGAACACCTCTGATCTAAACATTAAGAAATCAATAACTAGAATTTCCCAAATGATGCAAAGGTCTAACTGAATTCGGAAAAGTTTCAAGGAACAACTTTTATGAGATAATGAATTGTTTCTTCTCTTTTTATTTTATAGTTCCATAAATCTACATTGCTTACCTACCACCACAGCAAAAGTGAGTTAGTAGTATTGAGAAAGCCATTAAAAGGAAAAATATCACTTTTATAGACAAGGGCATTAAATGCACTGTATTTTAAACCTCTCATTTATACCAAAAAGATGGTAAGGAGATATAAATTTTGCAGAATCTAAAAGCTAAACACTGTGACCTGCCCAAATAAAATTACCTTTCCAATACACACTGCAATGGAAATTTAAACTCCAAATAGTGCTGCATCCAACGTACTCACTGATGGATGATTTATACTCACAGAGATGAATCAATAGAATTTGTTTGATTGCTTCATCATCCTTCAATTATATCAAATCTTCTAAGGCACCAAGAGAGAATTACTTATTTGAAGATACAGTGAAGGACAAATCCTATCATCTTTATGAAGGAATGGAACCTGACCATGAAATCTTAATTAACAGTGTAACAATTTACTTAAAATCTCTGATGCAGTCTGTGTGAGGCTAAATCAGAAGGGAAATGCTGTTAGCATTTCAGTAGAATTAAATTACAAGAAAAAACCAACATGACAGAGGCCACATTATAGACTAATAAGGGATTAGATAAAAACAATTACTGTTTGAGAATTGTTTCTTCTACCTGAAAAATAAAGAGGAAAACAGCTCTGAAACTTTGGTGAAGCTCTGATAACTTTCTGAATGTGCAATGGTGCAAACACAGTAAATAAATTCTCTCTGCATTCTGGAAATGAGGGAGAGCTCTTAAAATGAGATAATATCAAGTCCCATTTAAAGTAAATTGAGGAGTCTTAAGGGACTTTTTCCTCATTAACTGCCTCCTAGGGCAGCATCAAGAGATGGAACAGGATGAATGGTAACTTGGTGAAAATTCTTAATACTTTGGATCTTTCCTTTGTCTTAATCATGGTATAATCCCAGTTAAAAGGCAAATATTCTTGAGAGAATGCCTGCAGTTCTCATCAGCCAAGTACATTTTTGTAATACCTGCAGAGATGATCAAGCATGAATGAGATAATATGGCTAAAAATAGCACAGAAATGCAAGTAAGATGTAGTTACTATGGGCAAGGTATGGTACTAAGACAAACTTCACAGTAACTCATGATAATCATCTCTCTGCCACATGTATATATATATGTATAATTTTTTCAGGGGAGGGGGTCAAGGTAATACTAACTATGCCAGGATTATTCTAAAAACTTTACATATATTAACAAACTTTATCCTTATAAGACTCTTATGAAAGTTAGTACTTTTATTGTCATCTCCATATTAGGCAACTGAAGCACAGGAAAGTTGCACAACTTACTCAACATAACACAGCGTGACAGGGACAAGATTTGAACCTATACAGTCTGGCTTTTAAAAGTCTCATTTCTAATTACAAATTGCTATTTCTCATATTATGCATATAGTTTTTACTACAATTCCAAATCAGACCTCTGTAATCCTATGAATAATCATAATATTTCCTTGTTCTTCAAAAGAAATGTAACAAGAACACAAAAACTTTTCTGCTCTAGAGTAGCAATTATTTTCATGAGCTTCAGCAGGAGGCATATTTACTATACACTGGTTCAAAGGGCCTACTATCAGATTGTCTCAATCAGATCTGGATATAAAATTCCATGTAATGTTTCCAGATATTTTCTTTTTCTTCTGAACATTGTCTAGTGAAATCAAATTTAATTGATTTATACATTGTTTTTTCTCTTGCTCTCTCATAAACACACACACACACACACACACACACACACACACACACACACACACCCAAACAAGTAGAGATTTAGAAGAATAAAGTACATATGGTTTCTAATCTCAATGCAAATTCTGATAAATAGTATGTTCAAAGAATTCTTCTTAAACCTGTAGTTTTAGCAGACTAAATATTAAAAAATCTACGATAGAAGATATCTATGCAATAATGCCTGAAAACATAAAGCAAATAATTTGCTTGACCTTCAAAGTTACCTTATATGTAAAACAAAATTAAAGCTGATACTCATTTTGTTTTCTCTTTAGTTAATTCTGGAAGACTAAAGTGGTCTCTTGGTTATAGGACAGTTTTGTTTCACATGTTTAATTTTAACTACAGATAAGCAATCTTAGACACAAAGTAATTAGGAAGATATCAGGAAAGCAGGGAACAAAGGAATGGCCCATAACCTGCAAAAATGCAAGAGAAAATCATACTTTGTTAGGAACACCCATTTGAAGACCCAAATCAGTAGGTTTCTGAATTTAATCCAAGTTTTTGGCATATGAATAGCCTTTCCTGAGGCAAATGTTAGATCTTGAACATTTGATAACCCTTAAAAAATAATATGTTGATGACTTAAGAGGATACAAATCAAACATGAATTGAATCTTTCATAAATTACACATGAACTTGAAAATTAGAGAAAAGAATAAATGAATCGCATCCACATTCACAATAGACCCCAATTCATCATTCACATTCTCAAGTTCTTCATTCACAAAAAGGTCAAGTAGCTCTTTTTGGTGGTCTCTTTTTACACAGAAAGGAACTGGACTTGGGGCAACATGTGCCAAATGTCTGCAACAAGAGACAAGATATTCAATTAGCTCTTAAAAGATGATTGAATGGTGAATTAATACAGGATTGAAGCTTACACACAAATCTTGTCACTGCAGCTGGCAGCATCAGAAAGGGAAAGAGCAGCCTCTTGGTGTGTTTTTTTACTGAGCAACAGCAGGGAGACAACACTACTTGTATTCTTAGCACCCAAAGGTGCAGTTGGAAAATAGACATGTGAGAATCAATAAAGATATTGTAGAAAAAAGAAAGTGAAAAAGTCCGTTTCCTCTAGCACCTATCATAGTCTTTAAAATAATATCCTCAGAACTTGAAGTGACAACCTTTAGCTTTCTGTCCAGGTAGAAATAGATATTTCTTTAATTTAAGAGTACCTACTACTTGTAGAATAACCAGAAATAGCCAATGGATTTAATTCCACTAAGATTACAGGCAAAAATAAAATAGCTGTAATTTTTTCTAAAGAGTTGGTGAAGTGATATGGGTTTTTTTGTTGTTGTTGTTATTTATTTTTTCATCTAGCATCAAATTTAATCTTCTCTCTTAGAATTCCTTAATGTTAAATTCTTCTGTGAATTCTAGAACATCTCAAATGGTCTAAAACCATGACTCATCTACATTAATGGTGTCATATCAGTCCTATGATCTCTTACATATTTATGCATTTAAGACACACAACAGAAGAGTGAATGTGAAGGTGTTTTGGATGTAGCTGCTGTACAGAAGACATAGCCAGGGGAAAAGATTTCACATATATTCTTAGATGTCTACAAACATGTTATGGTCTGGATGTTTCCGAAGGTCTATGCATTAAAGGTCTTAGTGCTGGGGTGGCATTATTGTGGGGTGTGGTATACCACAGAGTTGGGAACTTGTGGGATGCCTATGGTTTTGGAGGCATACTTTTGAAGGAGATTGTGAGACTTTCTCTTTGCTTCTTGACTTATGATTTATATAGCTGTTCCATGATGTGTTCCCACAATGATGTGCTGTCTTGTTTGCTTTCCCCAAAGCAAAGAAGCCTTCTTAATCTTGGACTGGAATCTATAAAACAGTGAGTCAAAGAACATTTTTCCTTTATAACTTAATTGTCTCAGGTATTTTGTTATAGAGACAGGAAGCTGATTAGCATGTTTTATTCTAGTCCTATATTACCAAGCCTACAGAAAAATTACAGGCAAAATATATTCCAGATAATAATAATAATAATATAGTTATATACCTTCTGTTGAATGCATTTGCTAAATGTTTGGCAGATAACATTAATTTAACTTGATATTTAATTTTATTAAGAATACTAAAGTGTAAATGAGTAGAAATACAATGTCCCATCATATATCCAGACTAAGAAGGATGTCTGTAGAGCACCCAGTGGCATGTTAGGTTGACTCCTTTACCGAAAGGCTTAACAGGTGGGTTGGAGTAATTTTTCCATGATATAAGCCATGATGATTAAGACACAGTATTCTAATACATGGAGGTATAGATTTCATCCATATTTATTTCTACTCCTATTCTCTGAAGCACATATATCGTGGGTTAAACCATGAGAATCATTGGCATGTGACAGTAAAAGAATTAGGAGGAAAATACAAATTTTCACTTCAAAAAAAAAGACAAATTAAGAGGAAATTACAGAGAATATTATTTGCCTTTTTTTGAAACACTGCCAAAATTATGGCTCCACAGAGAGTTAAATCCATTTAAAATCCCGAGGCTTGGAGGCCCAGGGTTAAAGGCAGTGCTCCATTCTACCAGTATATATCTGGGTCATTGCTAAAAGTAATAGACTTTCGTTGGACCATGTTTTTAATCTCTATTTATTCAACTAAATAAAATTGGGGAGCAGGAAGCCGAGTGAAAGCTAGAATCCTTAGGGAAAATAATCATAAAATTTGAATAGACACTAAATTATCCACTGATACTGGTCTGGAAGTGACCATACAGCCCATTTATTTCACCTAAAAACACCTAATGCACTAAACACAATGAAAACACAAGCTCAGAACAAATGTACCTAAGCTAAGGACCAAGTGCTATAACAACCACAAATAGAGTAAGAGGACAGGCTTGAGCAAAGTAGATATTTTAAATTGTTCATTAAGCTTAATGTGTTATTGTGTGAAGTTTTTAATAGCCAGATCTTGGAAACAGCCTAGGTGCCCATCAACTAAGGAATGGATAAAAAAATGTGGTATTTTTATATAATGGAGTATTACTCAGCCTTAAAGAATGATCACATTGAGGTATTTATAAATAAATAGATGTAACTTGAGACCATATTCATAAGTGAAATAAATTAATCTCATATAGTCTTCCTCGTGTAAGAAATGGTAAGAGTACATAAGATTTTATGGTAATCATGGTTCCCCATTACATTGTTTTGAAGTCATATGTTTTCATTCATTGGTTGGAATGGTTTTATTCTGTTGTGTTTGATTTTATTATGTTAGATGGTATGAACAGCTACTTTGAAGAAAACAAGACATTATAATATATCATCTTGCTTTGAAGTCATGCCATGCTTTTGTTGTTCTATTTCCACTGGTTCTATCATGTTGTGTCTTACTGGATTTTAATGTGTGTGATAGTATAAACAAGTTTTTATGGAAAATGAGATATTATAGTAGCCATTGTTCATTTTCTATTATTTGGGTTAGAATGTCCTGTAATACGTTCATTCTCTTGAATGGTTTTATACTATTTTGTTCTGTTTGATATTACTGCATGTGAAGGTATGCTCAACTATTTCAAAGAAAAGAGACATTATGGTAGCTACTGTTACAATCCAATTGTCTTGTTGTGAAGTGCTGTGCTGCTTACATTGTTCTGTTCTAAAAAAAAGCTTATTGTGTGAAACATTCTGTCTAAAATAAGTGTAACAAATATTATTTTATTGTTTTTGACTTTGTTCTTCTTTAATATCTTTTTTCAATGTCATTCTCTTTCCTACTGGTACAATGCTGAACTTTTACAAACATTAAGAGTCCACAGCTGGTAAGGAGGGTGTATTCAATAAAAAGCAACTGAACCATTATAGCTACCCATATAGAACTGACTATGCATACACTGTTCATGCCTAAGAATAATTTAAATATCAACCTGGATCTTTAGGGATACTAATGACCTACAATCCTGTGTCCTTTCCAACTCGGCCCTGGCTGGTTAGGTGACTGGATAGAGAATCACATAGTGTGGTCAGGGTCATGGCTTAATCTGCTTGCTGATGCCAGATTTTTCTTGACATAGAATATTCACTTATTACCATATATCATAGTCTTAATCCTATTTATGAGTTTTGAAAATAGAGTCAAGGATCACAAGAGAACCAGATATAAAAGACTTTCTATAAACCTAGACCTGTTTATTACTAGGATAGTGAGTGACAAGATTAAAAACACCACAATAAAATAGAACAAACCTCAACTGTGTTTTTAAATTGTTAAACAGCAGACAGATCTTTAGAGATACCAGCTCTCTGCTGTATAGTCCATTTAGGTCACAAGGCTTGTGGATAACATTGCATGTATCTGACTACATAAGGGCAAGGAGAGGAGTGCTGGACTGTCAGGAATTTATATTATCAGACCACTCATGATAATTCAACCTCTAAAATGTAGAAGTTGATTAGAATTCATATGAGAACATTCAGAGATTTTAGCATCTATGGAAGATGGCATATTTTGGGATATGATCTGCTCTGGTAAGCAGAAGTTCCCAGGAAGTTACTTTAATACCTGGGTGTTCTCCACAATTTTCTAGGAGCTCAAAAAGGGAAACAAAAACCTTACACAGATAAGAAAGAACTGCTCCCAATATGCTCTATTGGGTTTTTTTCCTCAAGAGGGATTGACATAGATGACGTAGATGTGGGGCAGAGGAACAGGAGTCTATAACTATTAAGACAATCTTTTAGAGTTGGGGTAGAGATCAGTTGTAGAGTGATTGTCCAGCATGTACAAGACCCTGGGCTTGATTTCACACAACAGAGAAAAAACTAATGTAAGTAAATAAAAACAAAATACACTGCAGGCAATTGCTTCATTGTATTTGGAAACCAAGGGATATCAGGTATGATAAGTTGGGTTGAAAAATTGCATTTTGGCTCATCCCTTGACTGGATATGACTCAAAGGAAAACAGAAATGTAATGAGAAGACAGAAAAAGTATGTCTTCAACAAGGAACTTTATTGGAACTTTATTGGAAGGGGCTGAGAGCCTTCCAGTAGCCCTTTGAGTTGTAGGAGCACAATGGGAAATGATGATAGTGGGGAAAAAAATCAGAAGACAATATAGAATTGCTTGGCGTCCTGTAAAAGACTGACTACATTTATGTTCCCCATTAATGCTCAATGAAACTTTGTGAGGTTGTAGCATCTTATGCCCATTTTACAGATAAGGAGACTCAAGCTCAGGAACATCCAGTGATGTGTCCATAGTCACTCAGGTAATAAATGAGTATGCAGTATGCAGTAGTCTTTGAGGACTCAAATGTCTTTGTCCAATAAAAGAACAGGACTAGATAGTATCTACAATTGCTTAATATTTTGACAATCTATGATTTTAAGCTGACACACTCAGAGTTCCTACTTCATGGCTTACTTTCTTTAAAATTATACTTCATTGCCATTCATAATACTGTTTGGCAAAGATGGGATATGGATACTTTAGGGTAAGTACTACTGCAGGATTTATCCATATTTAAAGTTGTTATAAACGTAAGAAGAAATAACCTTAATTAATGCTTTTTAAGTTTTGTTTTGGAAGGGAAGGGCTAGCTGAGACTGGACAGTGTGACACATGCTTTGTGTCCAGTGTATAAGCTATAAGGACAAGTAGCACCTTCCATGAGATCAGGTGTTAGAGGGTGCTGTGTGAAACGTTCCCTAAATATTATCAAGACCACAGTAACAACTCTGTCTGCAAAATGCCTGCCCGGCACAGCCTGGGATATATAGCATATAGTACATAGAAGACGGAGATTTGCAGAATGGCTGTGTAATTGTTGAACTCGTGCCTCATATATTCATAGTTAATTTTGGCAACTGATTTTAGTTAAGGGAGGGAAATGGGGAGAGGGTGACTTCTCCTGTCCTTCAGCTTCCCAGAAATGTATTAGAAATGACAGCCTATGATTGCTGCAGACAGTATCTAATTAACTGTCATTATAAAACACATGTCAGAGCCTGGGGCCTATGAGGGATCTGATGTCTAATTTCTTTCCAGAACAATAAGAGTCTCCTTTGAAATAAGTTGGTGAATGAATTTTGTTGTCTTATTAATTAAGTTATTTCAATTTGACCCCATAATTCTCTCCCATACCTCATTGTTTTCCCATGAATCTCCTTCCTCTATTTTAGAGCTCATATTTTAGACAACTGATGATTTTAAAACAAAAACTTCTTCTCATCTTCTGCTTAGGCAATCTCAATAAAGACTGCAAAAATATGATATGGAAATGGAGGCTGTCTGTAAAAACTATTAACTCAATAATGAAACAATTATTCCTAAACAACCATGAAAATTACTTACAAGTCTTATTTTCTCTCATTTTGCTATACCATGGGACTGCGATTCTATTTTCATTCCTATTAATTAGAACAAAGGATTTAATCCTTTTCTCCTTCTATTATGCAAAACAAGCATGGTTATTAGGGAGCTATCTAGTCTCCAATTAATTTTATTTAGGAATGAGTTGCAGAGAAAGAATCATTACTGATGTCCTCTTACTAGGGGGTTAAGATGAAATGGGATCTGAATCAACATAGAAAGTTAAGTAATTTCCTTCAGTTCATTTTCCTATTCACAAGATTACTCATTGGCTTCTTCAAATGGAACCCTGACACTGCAACTAAGCAAGCAAATGAAGCTGAATGATGTAAAAGACTGTCAGTTAATACAAGTTGTGTAAGATTCTACAAATAATATGTCTACGGTAACTCCTACCCAATCCACTTTAGGAGTCACACAAATGCAAATCTACAGTCATTTATGAGTTCTGGGAGTGGAGGCCAATTCTGATTCTGCTTCAATTTGTGTTTTTATTAATGATCAGAACAGTGTATTTCAAACTGTTCCTCATACTGCATGGAATGGAAAGGAACAAAACAAAAAAGACATCAAAGTGCACTGTATATAGTAAACTAAATGCATATTCTTTGTTATGGCTCAATATTTGCATAGCATTGGATGAAAACAAAGTATTTAGTAAACCAAATATTCATAAAATAAGTAGATTACCATAGAGCAAACTGAGTTCGCATAAACTTATGAGGTACTTACTTTTAGACTCTTTCTGTTAGACATATCTGCTACCATCTTTCCTCCACGAAAGTAATCAAATAATAAGGAATAATCATAATGTGAAAAATCCAAAGGTAATCTATGACTTCTGGTAAAGTTAGTTTCAACATCTGCTGAAGATTTGGCTGAGACCTAGGATACTGGTAAATGCTGAAAGGTTCTATTACATAATTATGAAAGTGTAAGAAAAAAAGCTATGATTAAAATAGGTAATTGTATTTATTTAAAAGTGCTGTGATGTTTACTTCACAGTCAGAAGTAATTACTTAATTGTTACATATTCCATAGTGAATACAACCAGTAAACTACTTATACATTGGATATTCACATTTGCCCAGGAAATACTGAAGAATAATTGTCATACTGAAAAATCAAAATCTGGATTGTATTTCACATTTTTTATAAGATTAGATCCAAAGTCTTTTGTGGCACAGGCAACATGAAGGTGGCACATAGGCTTAACAATACTTGTAGGCCTTGTGAAATGGGTTGCTAGGTGAAGAAAAAAAAAGGGAAACATTCATTTGCCACACATGTATCCATTTGTCCAACTAGCATTTAATCAACAGTAACTATGTATCAGGCATAATGTAGGTGTATGTGGTATAAAGGAGAAGACAATTGACTATTTAGTAAGAGAGAATCAAACACAAACAGAAGAATGCACTAAACGCTAGAGGTTATAACACTAGAAAACTGAAAGTCTGTTTTGAGGCCTCTTTTAAACTTATCTCCTCTGTCTCTATTGTCTCATCATTTCTAACCAGTTTATTACTGTGGCTTCCACACTACAGCAAGAGGAACTTCTCCAAAGCAAGATTAGATGAAATGAGCCATCTGCATAAGGTCTTTCCACTGCTCCCTAGTGCCTGGTCAAAGAAAAACAAATTTAACCAAGTAAGTGTATTTATTATTTCTTGCTTTGAGCTACCACACCACTGCCCATTATACAATTTCATAGTCCACTTAGCTAAACCTTGAGGATCAGATGTATTTCAGAAATCAGGAAATTCAGATTTTAGAACAGTTATGGAGAGCATTTAGCATAAATTATGTAATGACTCAGCAGAATTTGCATAGTATCTAATAATCAAATGCATGTATTAAAAATTATACTAAGAGGTACAAATAGAAGTCATATAACCTATTGTAAGAGGCAGATTAAGTATTTAGCTTATAAGTAGGCAGGTAGTAAGAGGGCTGAGTTTAGAGTCTGCTGGTCAGTGTTACAAATGAAATGACATGTACAATGGGTTAAGAGTTAACTCAAGCTATGCAGATTACTAGACTCAGGAATGTAAAAGCAAATATTGGGAAATAATAGGAGCTAAGACTCTAATCCAGAAAACAGTTGCTTAAGCAAGGGAATGTATGACGGAAACAACTTCTCCCTATATCCCAGGATTGGGTTCAAGGAATTTGCAAAGGATAAGTCACCAGTTTTCTTTGGAATTTTGGATTAGAAAGTTGGGCCTAATTGGTTGCTTTAAATCCATAGAGCCACCTGTGATAGGTGACCACTGGGCAACTAAACAAATTTCCATGTTCTGCTTATCCATATAAGACTTTAAACAAAGATATAACATAGCACCCCACACTCTGGGACCCTTTCAGGTCCCAGGAACTTTCTTTCTTCTTACAGTTTCAATAAACACTTTCCCTTTAACTACCTGCTTTCTGTCCATAATTTTATTTTACAATTTTTTTAGACAATGGGCTCAATTTGTGCATATTAATTATTGCACTATCAATTCAGGTCAGGTATTAGTGCTAGCGATTCAGACACAAAAATTTTTTCACTTCTCAGAGCTTCTTGGAATCCAGAATTTTAGATAAGGAATTCCATATAATTAATCTCCTATAAGTTTTCCCAGCTAGATTATGATAACAAGGTCAATAGATACCATTTTTATAAGTTCAATATTTACTATCATGTCTGGTTTATTATTAGCAGACACATACTTGCTGCATAAATAGATTACTAGGTATGTTATTACTTACAGGTTACTTTCAGTGTTTATAAACAAAACCATCAACAAGCCAAAATGAACTATTACAAAATATCAAATTATGGTTCAGAAAAATAACTTTCATGTGTAAAGAAGGATTAAAGAGATGCAGTATAGCCTGATGTATAAGAATATGGGCTCTGAAACCAGACATGCCTAGGAAAGGACCCCAGTCCTATAAGATGTACTGTAATAAGCAAGCTGCTTGATTTCTTGAGCCATTGTTTCTTCACTGTTAAACTTAGCTTTGTTCTACTATCTACTTAGTAAGAGTATTATTATATAAACAGGATGTCATAAGCCTAGTGCTTAAAAAGAGTTAAATCAGATAGAACAATAGTTAAATAATATTATGATTAATAAGTAATTATAAGAACATTGATGGCATGACTGAAATAGGTACGGGAAGGGTGAAGATGGGGTTCTATATGTACTGAGGCTGTACGTGTTGATTTCATCAAGCTCAAAGCAATAATCTCTTTATCAACATATAATTTGATTACTTTCTTGATGCCTCATCTTGGCAAAGGTGAATATATTTAAAACACAGGAGATGAAGCCAGCGAAACAAAAGCAATTTTCTTTGAGTATATGGAAAATGATTCTCTTCTAGAAAAGGAGGTGGCAAATATAATTGAAATGTGAGGCTCCCTGTGGTGATTACTAATAGTCCTTCAAACCTGGAAGGTAATTCTGAACAAAACTCCACTCCTTTAGATATTAAACATTCATGATAAAGGGAATAAGGGAAAAGTTCAAAACTGTTTTAGATTTGCTGTGTTATCTAAAAGACTGACATACTACATTTAGAGGGTTTTTTTTTTCCTCATTAGAAAATAACCAAAAGTTTCTCTCAGTACGTCTCTTCCTTCTTAAATAAATGTTAACTATTCTCCATAGTTGTTAATGAAGAGAATAATAAGGAGAAATCATTTGTCCTTCTACATGCTACATGGCTAAAGGCACGATGTGTGCAGACAGACTTTAAAATTGGAATAAAAACCAGACACAACCTCAGGATAAAAAGAATTGACTGATCAAAACCATGTCTGTTGAAAGATTGAGAAAAATCGTGTATTAACTGAGAATGAAACTTTTTGCTTTAGTAACCTAACCATTGGGTGGGTGGCCCGCAACTGTAATCAAATGCCAAAAAGCAGCAATGAATCAGTGTTCCAAAGAAAAGCCAACACGTGTTTCATGACCAGTGTACCCAGCCTCAGCCTCTTTGCATACAACTCACATTTAATTTTTACAATTTTGGAGTAAACACTAAATGTAGATGTGAAAAGTGATATTGTGAAAGGTTAAATAATTGGTCCCAGTATAGTTACACAATCTGTGTGTGGTCAGGCAGGCTCTGGTACCAGGTTGCCCTTCCAATAAAAGCACAGAGGAAAGGTTTCCATACTTCTTCATCTGTCTAATAACTAGTTGATTCTCAAAGACTGAAGTGTCACGGGCTGAGATGACATCCTCTTTTCTATGGTTCCATAATCTGCTCTTTATAGTTCTTCTGGAGCACTTAGCTAAATATTTTGAAACTACTAACTTATTTTCGGACTTCTTCCCTAGATCCCAGCCAGGCTCTGACAGAAGAGACTACATCTTTCTCCACTTCTACCTCATAACTAAGTGCTTACTATTTAATAGTCTATCAAAGAATGTCTGTTGAATGGAACTGGACATATGTCCTAAAAACAGCATCAGATTTTAGAGAATTTCAGTAAAGTATTATCATATAGCTAATATATACTACTCTTCAGTGGGTTAGGTGCGAATTTCAGTTAGTAAGAGTATTCTTTTCAAAAACACTACTGCATTTCCATTTATCTAATTAAGTTTATTACTTACCTTGGTGCCAATTTGAACTTAAAAAAGAATTTTGATTACTTTTAGATGCCTAGAGAATACAGTTTCATGGAGAGAGAGACAGACAGAGTAGATTTATCTTCACTACTTTCTATATCCCAGAGTTTCTGGCCAGTTTTCAACTGATATAGGGACAGAGACAACAATATTCTTTCTGATGAGCCTCTTTTTCTAAATAAAAAATTTCAAGTACCTCATATTTACCACTAACCAAGTTGTAAAACTGTATGGCAACTGGGTCCTTCCTTTTCATTCTATCTCATTTTATATTTCTTAGCTCTGCCCTTCCCACTTAAAGAGGATCAGTGCATTGAGCAATAAAGTTGTATTGCCTTCGCAGAATTTTAAGTCTGCTTCTTCAGTCCTTGATAGGCTGACAGAGGTTCTTATGTACACGGAGACTTCCTTCCATTCTGGGCGATCGATGTTCAAGTTGCAAAAGTCATCACCAGAGGAAACCTTTCTACATAAGTCTGTGAGTAAACACAACTCTATTTCCACTGCATATTGTTTACAACTATTGATATCTTTATTTGAATCTAGAATTACTGAGTCTCAGAGCTGTAAGAGATTGTTCACTGGACTGTGAACTCTTTGAGGTGAAGGACTGTGTCTTAATTTATCCTCATCTCCTATGCTAGCACCGTACCTCGTATACAGCAGATACTCATTAATGTGAATGAATTCAAACTCATGGTTCAGTAATTTTTAAATTATGGACCTCAGACTAAAGGGTTTTTGCACACTTGGAACAGCACAAAAGGATTTCATGTTTCATGGAGAATATTTACATCTTTCTTGGTTTCATGTAAAATTTCAGTTGTAAAGATTTTCCACTGTTAAAAAAGCTTAGGCCAGGGCATAGTTCACTGGCACAGTGCCTGCCTGGCAAGCACAAGGCCCTGAGTTTGAAACTTAGTACCCCCCCAAAAAAGCTTAATAAGCACTGATATTAATAGATCTTGTTTCATATGTTTATGTTTGTCTCTTGAAATATACTGGAAGAATATGATACCAGAAATTCAACTGTGTATAAAGAGTAAGTTTAAAACACACACACAACCTACTATTCCACAGAGCTCTGTTATGGACTAGATGCTTTACAATATGTTATGTCATTAATATCCTTCCCAGTCCTAAATGGTAATCATTACTGATAACCATATCTTTTTCTTCTTTTTGATCGTACCAGGGATCAAACCCTATGGTACTCTACCATTGAGGTACCAGCCCTTCTCTCTCTCTCTCTCTCTCTCTCTCTCTATCATTTTTATTTTTATTTTGGGATTTTTGGAAATTGCCTAGGTAGGACTCAAAATTGCCATCCTCTTCCCTCAGCCTCCCAAGTGCTGGGATTACACATTTATACCACTGGACCTGGTAATAATAGCCCCCATCTCATAAAAAAAGAACTCTAAGGCTCAGAAAACTAGTAATTTATCTTATGCTTTATCTGAAATTCATTTCTATCTAGAGCAAAGAGCTCTTGAGAAAAAAGAGTTTTCAAAATCCAAATTAGCAAGAGTAAGATGAAAAAATATGTTCTGTCATGTTGTTAGATTATACTGTGTCTGACGGTATGGGCAGCTATTTTGAACACAATGGCATATATTATGATAATCATGGTTGGTTTCCTATTATTTTGTTTTGAAGTCCTATAATACTTTCATTCTTTGGTTTAATTGATTTTATACTGTTTTGTTTGGTTTGATTTTATTGTGTATGATGGTATGAACAGCCATTTTGAAGAAAACAAGACATTATAGTAATCATTCTTCATTTCCTGTTATCTGGTTTTGAAGTCCTGTAATGCTTTCATTCTTTTGATTGGTTTTAGTCTGCTTTCTATTATTTGATTTCATTGTGTATAAGAGTATAGACAGCTATTTTGAAAAGAACAAGAGACATTATGGTAGCTATTGTTGATTTCCTACTGTCTTGTTTTGAAGTCCCATAATGCTTTCATTTTTTTTTTGTTTTCATTATTTTGATGCTATTTTGTTTTGTTTGATTGTATTCTACATGAAGATATGGACAACTATGTCAAAGAAAACAAGACATTCTGGTAGCCACTGATGATTTCCTGTTGTCTTGTTGTGAAGTCCTGTGTTGCATTGTTCCGTTCTGCCTTGCTTTGTTTTGTTTTACTATCTTAAAAAAAAAAACTTTTAAAAATTAAAAAAATAAAAAAATTAAATTGGCATTTTAGACAGAGAAAATAGTTTTAAAGTTAATGAAGGAAAAAGAAAACAGTAAAAGTAAAACTAGAATAAATGTAGAAATACATGGAAGAAAGTATGTTTGTATAATAGAGTGTTCCTATCTCATCACTAACATCAGAAGGGAAGTTTTTTAACCATCTAGTGTCTGACAATGGTGAAAGCATGGGGACACATGTAGAGGTAAAAGACATCTGAAACTGAGAGAACATTAAAAAAATGAAAGAATAAAGACCCAGTTTCACTTGAAATGCTATTTTAATTTTATTGCAAAATTTTAACCTTGAGAAAGCCTATAACTAGAATTATGGTGAGGGATCATAACTACAGAGTAGTCTGATTTTAAATGCTTCAAGGAATATATTAGGTGAACTGTACTTGTTGAATCTTTTAAAATCATTATCAAGTTCTAATTCTCTCCCTCTCTTTTCTGGAGCAGGTGGTAAGGAAGTCTAGAATTGGTGAGAAGGGTCTCCCGAAAGGATAAAAAGTATCCTTTAAGTATTTGAACCACATGCAGCATGGTTCAGCTAATGATTTGGTGATATTATTTTACTCTAAAGCTTAGCCCCAATTAGAATTGGATATTAAAATAACTCTATTAAAATTTAGCCAGTCCAATTCCACTGAAGTAGATAAGTATTTTTAAGCAACTATTCCAATGAAATGTCACCACTATTATTTTAGGAAGCATATTAAAAGGAATTTCATTTAAATAGAAAGCAAGTTGTTTTCCTTTAAAGAATTATGCTGTTGCCTGTGTTAAGCAAATAATAATTAACACAAGTACATACAGTTATAATTAGCAGGGAATTTAATTAAACAAATATGCCAACATAACCAGATGCATGACAAAGTAATTGTAATATGCCTTGCCAATGTATTCTTTCCCACTTCATAGTTCTTACATAGTAATTATAAAGCTATATCTTTATTTTTTTTTTACAAACAGAAGTTTAAATACAAGTCTCCTAAAAGCCATATTCAAGTAAAAGAAACCAAATGAAAGCAATCTTACTGAAGGGAAAGCAAAGGAAAATGCAGTGCACTGTGTCATTCAGGATTTCTGATAAATGTTCAGTTGATTGAGATTCTTTAACTCCATTTGAATGTTGCCAGATTTTATCATTGATTCAGTTTTTTTGAGCTATGTCCTTAAGCCAGCAGAGAAAACCCTATATTTTTAAAAGAATGATTTTATATAGTCTAGTAGAAAAAACTTTAACCTTATAAATGAAGGCAAGTCACATAGAAATCATATGTCATTAAGTCCTAAAAGAGTTTAGAGATACATAAGTTACCAGAGGGACAAAAGTACAATTCACAGGTATAAAATATGTGTTCTTATGTAACAGTGAGGAAAGAAACATAATGGGTTAACCTGACAGTTTGTATATAGGAAATACTATAATACAAAGGAAAGTAATTGATTTAGAAAACAATATTTAATTAGATATCAAAAATAAATTTGAGTATAAATTTCAATATTATAATATGGTATATAAAATCTTAAAATATTACATTCCTTATTTATTTTATGCTATATAAAGATCTTAAAATACATTCCCTTTTTATTTTTATTCTATACATTTAAAAACTATGATTTTTTTTCAGGAATCAAGAAATAAAAAACATCTACTGTAACAGCACATCCAGAGACATATAGACACTTCTAATTCTTTCTTGAATCCTAGAAGTATTCCATTATCCTTGAATTTTCAAAATGAGAACTGGCCATTTGAAAATATTCTCTACTCTGCATTAAAGCAAACAGATAACTGTTCAGCCTTTTATTCTGTTCCTGTATCTGTCTCTCTATCTCTGTCCTTTGGTGTTGGCGATTGAACCAAGCACTGCTCACACCAGACAAGCACTCTACCACTGAACTGCATCCTAGCCCTAAGATTTTTAAATTTTGCATTGTACAAGCTATGTCTTTAGCAGTGATTAATTCAATCAAAAGGGCTATAACCATTTGTGTTCAAGGATTCCTTTAATTTAAATAGAAGTTCTGAAATCAGGAATATTCACTTAAATCAAAGTATAAAATCTCACTGCACAAAAAGAGTGGATAATTTTGCAGAAGACTTGTGTTTACAAACAATGTAATAATCATAGCAACACTACCATACTTCTGCATTGGACAAGTGGTCCTACCTACCTTAATTAGCTACAAAAATTTCCTCACTTTAGCTGATGATTACAAGTATAGTTCCAAAATGATTGACATCTGTACTTAATGATGCAGTAACTGAGACTTGAAAAGGTTATATATTCTCTCCAGGCCACCTGGCTAAAAAGTGATACAACGGAACCCCAAACCAGGTCATTGAATTTTGAATTTTCTGTCTTCCCCAATACCTTCCAAATGTCAGATGTCACACAATACATACTGAAGTATGTTTGTGGCATGTGTGTGTATTGAAAATCATCTCTCTCTCGATTAGCAAAAGTCTGATCAATATTAATCAATTTCCAGCTGAGTTAGCCACTTATGTGGCAAAGCTAATGCTCTTGAAACTTCTTTATGATTTGAAATATTACATAAAAAGGAAATTAAATGGCAACTGTATATATATGATGTATCAAGTTTGCTTCCCAACTCTCCCACAGAAAATTAGCCTTTCTGGAATGAAGAAACATTCAAAGTGAAAAGTAGTAAAGCAAACAATTTCTAACGCACATTTCCCTCCAAAAAAAAAAAAAAAAAAATACTATCCACCTAGGTGAAGTCCTTTCAATTCATTTCTGCTCCAACTCTGCGAGCAAGGGTCAGTGGTCTCTTCTCTACTGGAAGATGCTGTAGTGAAGCCCAAGGAGGCTTCTCCTTCCTTCTCTTTCTACTACTGCAGCTGCTGCTACTATGAGGTGGGGCAGGCTTTATATTCTGACTGGATGTATCAACTTCTTAGCACACATCTCTTTTTAATGAGATGAGTACTGGAAGGCTTATTGTTTCAACTTATGAAATGTTATGGTTGTTTGTGAAAAAGTTTTACAATTACAATAGCACATACAAATCTTCTATCCAATATTTAAACCTATCTAGAAATATGAAGGATGAGAACAATGGGAAGTGAAGAAAGAATATAAAATGAATAAACATTTATTAAACTGAACTCGCTATATGCCCAGTACCTTTTTAAATTCCTTTCTATATAGTTCTTCATTTAGTCTTCACAACTAACATATAAGGGTATTAGTCTTGCTACCATTCACATCAGAAACAAGGCTAAAAGTCACAAGATGAAGAAAATTCTGTTAAGAGAAAAGAAAAATTTCCATGTTTCCTGTGGTTCATTTTTATTTTAAATGGATTAATATGTGTTATGTGCATGTGGCAACCCACCACAAGGAATGTAATCACTATGTACTGAAAATATGTACTATGAAAAATAAAAATAAAATAAATAAATAAAAACAAGACGCAGAAACGTTCAAGTAATTTTGAGACCTCCTCTGGTTAGTAATCCTTGAAACTGTGAAGGGCCATTATCATCAGAAATATCAAGAAGAAACCTGTCACACTGCCTTTAAGAAACTCTTACTTGCTTTATAATCATTCCCTCCGGTTTCTACAGTTAAAAACAAAAGGTAACTATTCTCTTTGGAAAGGGTTTGCAGTTGCAAATTTTTGGCTAGGTACTCAAGTAAAATCATAGTTCTCAGTCTTGAGAGTAGAGAAATACAGGGTAGTGAACAAATATGCCCTAAACTTTCATCTGTTAGAGCACAGTGACTTGCAAAGAGACAGTATTTAAAACTGGCAGTGCTTTTTGATACATATGTTTGCCTTCCAGGAATTCAACTCAGAGCCTCACAGCCACTAGGCAAGTACTGTACCTCTGAGCTGTATCTCTAGCCTTTGTCTTGTGATAGGGTCTCACTAAATAGCCCAGACAGGCTTCACACTTACAGCTTTCTTGCCTTAGCCTCCCAAGGAGCTGGGATTACAGGTGTGTATGTTAACATGCTTGTTCTGAACCTTACTTTACCTGCACCTAAATATCATTTGTGAGAGTCTCTGTTCCTAGAAAGCAGACGTTTTGCTAGGATGCTGAGGCTACCATAAGGACAGTAATAGTAAATAAGTACTGAGCCCAGGAACTTGTTTTCTCCCAGGGGTTAACCCCAATGAATGACTCTGCATATTAGTATTTCTCAAAACATCACCAGATCCACAGCATCAATAACATGGGAGAATTCAGAGATGCATAAAGAGCTTTGACTAGGGAGATCTGTACTAACACCATAAACTACAGTCATCAAACAATTATTTTAAATGTCCTCTCTTGTAGTTTAACTACAAAATGACCCCTAAAGTCTTCTGTGTTTGGAAGGTGATTGGATCACAGGAGATCTATAAGCATTAGTGGATTGAATCACTGATCAGTTTAGTAGCTGACTGTGTCTGTAGGAGGTACTGTGGTTGGAAGTGGGTCATGAGTGCATAACCAGTCAAGGTGGATTCTTGTCCCCAGATCTTTTCTTTTGCCTCCAGGGTGTCACGGGTTGAGTACTTTTCTTAGTCTTGCTCCTCTACCATGCTGTTTCTGCCTCAGAGCCAAACAAGCAGCCTTTGTATTGATCCTTTGAAATGTGAGCCCAAATAAAACCCTCTTCTTCAAGTTACAGGTGTCCAGTACTTTATTCCAGAGATGGAAAAGCTGACTAAACATTCTTCCACACTATAAAGAATATGTATTAATAATTCATATACAGTGTTAATATAAAATGTTTATATGCTAAGTGCATAATAAATGAAAAGTATAAAGATGATTTTTTTGTCAAAGTTAATACACTATCAAATTCTGATGTAGTCTGTCTCTTTTCTACAATTACAAATTTTTTTAAACAATTACAATCATATTATGCATATTATTCTGAAACTATTCAATTTTTCATTCTGGTTACTTTCCAGCATCATTAAAAAATTAAGTGGATACTATTTTAATTACTACATAATACTGCATGCTATGGCTATCTTATAATTAATTCACTCCCTTCTGCAACATTATTTAGTTCTTCCCAATTTTATATTGTTATAAACAAGCTGTGATGAACATATTTGTTAAAAAATATTTACTCACATACCAGCATACTATTTTGGTATAAGTGTTTACAGGTAAAAAACACCTATGAGTTTAAATATTTCCAAGTTTGCTGGCTGTATTAATCAGTGGTGCTGCTAGTTGAATATTAAGACTATTCGTTGGCTATTTCACAAAGGTAAGAAAATCATTTCTTATTCACATTTTGGTTCCTAGTGATATTGATTTTCTTATACACTCATCAGCTATTTTAATAGTTTTGCATATTATCTGTTCTTGTCTTAATGTTCCTTTTCAAGTTAAGTCACATTTTCATAGGTAAACTATAGCTGAAAACCAGCAGTTTTACACTGTTTAAATCTAAGAGCTTAACTTTTAGAATTCTGAAATCATATCACTTCACAGTGAAGTTCTGAAGTTGTATTACTTATACAAAGTAGAATTCTTTGGAACATTGGACATACATATACAAAAAGAAGAAAAATACCTATACTAGTCTCAGGACCATTTTGGGTCCCCTTCGGATCTCTACCTCTTCCTACAACCACATATTCACTAGATTATAACATTTTGACAGGCAGACAGACAGATGCAGACAAAAAAAAAAAAAAAAAAAAAAATGGAGCAAAACAGAACTGAGCTCCGGAAGACAATAAGTTTTCAGAGAGGTACTGAGTCCACATATCTCTTCTGTGCTTTTTTTCTCATGCTTTCCTCGCAAGCTGCTTCAGGAAGTCTCACATGAGGAGGGAGAAGAAACACTTTACTAGCAGAAGCTATCCCAGTATGCTGTTTGGTCAGTCAAAGGGAAAAAGAGACCCATTAAAAATGTTTACAACTAGTATTGCTGATAACACTATTGTTGCACAGGCACATGGTTAGAAATGAATAAAATCATACAGAGAATTCACTCATCAATTATTTGCTCAATCAGTAAGTTGACTGCACACTGACAAGCAAATCAAATATTAGCCAGGGAAAATGGTGGGATGAAGGAGCCACGAACTTCTCTTCATCTTTCAGGGAGCTGGGGTGGCCCTTGTTTTGTCACCCAACCCAGTTGTGAGACTTTTACTGAACTGATAGTCAATCTATGAATCAGTTTGTTTTTCTGTAAAAAGAGACAGATTAGAAAGGCTCTACAGTATCCTCCTAGTTCCTTTGTTACACTGACAACCGGGTAATACTATAGACTGCTTCGTTTTTGTATAACTCTGGTAGTAGTACATTTTTTTTTTTTTTAACCAAGGGAGACTCAGCAAATCTTTCAAAGTCAGCTTTTAAGCACCCTTAATTCCCACATATGCTGAAAAATACAAGGCTTTTATGAGTTTTATGTGTCTGTTTCAAATATTTTAGAAGAATAATGTTATCCAAACTAATTAAATCATTTCATCTGTGGGGTTCTCTGCAACTGTTGAGATTTTTCTGAAAATGCTCCTTAGGGTATTTTCTGCTTACACTGTTTTGTTCAAAACTTCAGAGAAAAACATCACCAGAGAATGTTAATCTCCCTTTAAGACTTCTTAATTAGGTAAGGTTGAAGCACCTGTAGTTTTATTGTTAATACTAAATTCTCAATTTACTGGTTTACTTGTGGTCTCACTTACCATCCATAGGCTATATTTGAAATTATTTGGGGGGGTTGCAGTATAATTAAAATAATAATGACAGCCAGAAGACCAGGGCCTTTTCTAAAGGAGGCACAGAATGGTAAAAAAGTCATGTACAGAAGAGAGTGGTCAGCAAAGCTAGAGAAAAAAATCCCACAGGTGTCAGGTACTCAGGTGTGCAGTAAAAATGAATACACAGAGAATGAAGAGTATTGAAGAGATTTGCTCCAGATAACACCAGATTGTGACATTAGAAAGCAACAGCAATTTCTAGCAATTTTATGTCATCTTCCCCACCACATCTTATTCTAGAAACAGATGCGCTATTAAGGTAAATAATAATATATACGCTTTCATATCACATCTCAATATCATGAACCAAGATAATATACTGAAAAGTTTATATTTTATTTTATTTTTTATATCAAATTATTTTATTTTATTTTATTTAAGGAGGAAAAAAAAACAGTGAAAGGGTACAAGTTATACAGATTTACAGAAGAAAAAAATGAACAGTAGGAAATCACTAGTTAATGGATTACATATTGCCATCTTAGAAATAATTGTTCAAGTCACAAGATTAAAGCTTGTAGAGTGGACATTCCAACAATGATACTGCGAACAGTTCTGTTCAATGATCCAATAAAACTCTGTGATATCATTTTCTATCTTATACACTTAAATATACATGCAGTTATATAGTTTAGAGCACTTTCTTTTCCTCTCTTTTGTACAATGACTATTACACATTTTGGGTTTCATTGCTCCCACGGTTCTTATTGCTTTTTTGGAAGAGAGTAAAACCAAATGTGACATAACAGAACAGAATCGGTCAAGTCAAAAGGGTGGACATAATAGATAGTATAAAAACATAATACAAGGTGATCAACAATGGTTACCATAATGCCTCCTGCTATCTCTAATAGAATTGCCTATATCATTAGTTATAATACAATTGAACAAAACAGTAAAGAACAAAACCGACAAAACCAAAACATTGGAGACATTGTAGGTCTTCAAAAGTAGATAAAAGTCAATGAGAATGGGCGTTATAATGAATCTCATTATCTTCACAGCTGATGCCTAAACTTTCAAACCTGATACTATCCAGCAAAACAGAATAGGGGAACATCAGTCAAAAACAAGATGGTGAGAGTAATACAGGGCTTCAAATCGAGATAATAGAAAGTCAAAGTGGGTTACTATATTATATCCTGCTATTTTTTTCCCTTTAATTAAACGGATAAAAATAAAAAAGTAAATAATGGAGTGGAGATTGAGAAAAAAGAGGGCATAACAGCAAAACAGCGCAGATCAAAACATAACCATTTAAGCAGAATAGTGTTTCACCACCAGATAATTCTGACCCAAAAGTAGTTACCATATTGACTCTTTCCTTGAAGTCCTTGAGTACAACTTCGTATACTGTAGCATTAAGTATATCAAAACAATGTAAAACCATTTAAGAGAATGACAGCATTACAGAGTATTTAGAATCGACTAACAGAAAATGAACAATGGTTTCTGTATAATCTCCTCGTCTTTAAAAGGTTTTTGCTTATACTATCGTACATAATAAAATCCAATAAGATACAACCTGTTTAGACCAATGGAGACAGAAGAACAAAAGCTAGATGAGACTTCAAAACAAGATGATACTAAATCAGTATTACCTATTAAGATGTCATTTTCTCCAAAATAGCTGTTCCTATCATCCAGTCTTCTCTGTCTCATTTCTGTTGAGCTCTTTTTCTGTCAGTAGCTGTCAGTTTGTCTTCTTCATTTTGTTCTCTGCTCCATTCGTTGTGGCCTCTCCGCCACTATTTCTGGGTTCTTTGTATTTTTCTTTTTTTAGAATATCCTGCAATACTTTCTGTAGAGTTGAATTGGTGGTTGCAAATTCCCCCAGTTCCTCTTTATCCTGGAAACACCTTGTTTTTCCGTCAATTTCCAGGGACAGTTGTGCAGGATATCTCAATCTTGGCTGGAGATTATTATCTTTCAAAGCTTGAATTATTTCTCCCCACGCTCTTTGTGATTTGATGGTTTGTGCAGAGAAATCTGCTGTAATTCTGATGGGTGTTCCCTTGTAAGTGGTCTGTTTCTTATCTCTGACAGCTTTTAATATTCTGTTCTTGTATTGAATTTCTGGAATTTTTATTATTATATGCCTGGGTGTTTCTCTGTTTGGGTTGTAGGTGGCTGGGGTCCTGTATGCCTCATACATCTGAGTATCTTTACCTTTTGCTAAATTAGGAAAATTCTCCTGGATTATTTCTGTGAGTAGCTTTTGTAGTTCATTTGTTTGTGTCCCTACTTTTTCTTTTATGTTCTTAATCCTTAAGTTATGGCTCCTCTTATCATCTTCTTGTCTTTGTATTATTGCTGTTTGTTTCTTTGTTATTTTTAAGAAGTTTTTCATTTCATTCTCCCATATTACAAGTCTGCCCTCCAGTTCAGATAGTCTGTCCTTAGTTTCTTTCAAGCTGTTATGCCAGTCTTGGATAGACTTCTTAGTATCTTGGTAGTCCCTTTGAACCTGCTTCACGTATTCTATGCTTTCTCTGTTTTCTCCATCAAACAATTCTCCCCTCTTTTTCTGTTCTTCCATTCCACCATCTGTTTTTTCCTGGGTGGTGCTTAGCATTTCTCTAACTATTCTGCATACTTCTAGCTTCAGGTCGTTGATAACTTCATTCCTGAATTGGTCTATGAGGCTCTCTAAATGGCGCTTAATGTTTATTGGTGCGGTGTCCACTATTGCCTGTTTCTCAGAATTGGGGGCCGAGGAGCCTTTCTTGTTGCTGCCTTTTCCCATATTCTCTGTTCCTTATATATATGCAAGCTTACATAGGAGGCCCAGCTTCCCTGCCTGTCAGCCACAGCCTGATCGAATTGCGCTGGCTAGGTGTTCCCACCCACCGCTGCGCACCAGGGAGTTAAGGACGAGGCAGCCTACGTGGGAGTCGCCCCTCTGGGCCACTGTCAGGCTCTGGGATCTGGGTTGGGCTAGCCTACCGAGTCTGCCAGCAGCGTCACGCAGGCCAGGCACTTTACCAATCCCATCCGAGAGGGGAATGTGTGGCTGGAGTTGCCACCGCGCCCTGCTCCCGCAGGACTGCCCGAGCCCAGAAAGTCCTCCGCTGGAGTCAAACTGTGGTAGAGTGTCAGTTTCTCTCACTCACCTCACCACAAGTCAGTGCATGCCTCCCTGCCCGTCCTGTTTTCGACTCCGTTCGCAGACTCCCGTTCACAGAGCTTCTGCGTGTCTCTCTCCTTGCTGAGCCGATGTAGAGGCAGCCAGCCACCGAGCAGCGGGAAACCCAAATCGTGGCTTCCAATGGCGCAGGGTCCAGCCTCCACACCGAGTCTTTTCTGTTCCTATTTTAGCGCCAGGACTGCATTCCAAGTTGGTTTCTTTCAGCCCAGTTCGTTCCTGAGTCAGTAGAGCATATCTCTACCGGCTTATGTCTCCTTAGTCTGCACCATTCCTGACTTCTGAGCCGAGCCTTTCAGAGAGCCTCCGGTAGTTGCTGTTATCTGTCCGCCATGTTCTCAGATATCTCGTGACCAATAAGAGGCCTCTGACCAACTTGCTGTTCTGCTGTTTCCGCTAACTTCAGGGGACCCTGACAGTGTCCACAGCCCAGCTGCAGATGGGCACGGAGTCAGGGTAATGGTCAGTACCTTGAGGTACTGACCCTCTGGGCCCCTGGGCTGATTCGTGCCTGGTCAGTCTGAAAAGTTTATATTTTAAAAATATTATATAACATACTCAAATATGGTCACTGGAAAAAAAAAAAAAAAACCACTACCAAAATGCCACTTTCTTCACAATAAGGACAGAATACAGAGTGTCTTCTAAATGCCTGTTATATAAATTTGCTCTAACTTCTAAAATTTGTTGTGCTAAGACTGCCAGAGAAAACTGGTAAGATGAGTCTATAATCATCTTTATACTTGGTTTTTCTTTTGTTCCATTCCTTCTTATGCTCTGACCACTGCCTCTCTAGCCAGCATCCAACGATTTTCTCCTTTGTTGCTCTGAACTTTCACGTGAACTTCAACTGACTAGGACTTTTCTGTCAGTCCACTTTCAGAAAAAGGGTCAGTAACTAAGTGATTCCAGGCTGTAAATATCTGATAACAATTTTATGTACAGTGATGATAAAGACAGTTTGGATATCTATACAGTCACACTACCGGGTCTTGAAACCTGACCCTGCCATTTACTGTTACACAACATTGAAAAAATTATGTAATCTTGTTATGCACAAATCTGTTCATTTCTAAAATGACCAAGTTCTTAGGCCAGTGGTAGTGAACCTATAGCACACCTTGCACAGTTGGCATTAATTGTCACTGAAAGCTCTAAAAGGTTCACCATCACTGTCCTAGGGATATAGCATTGAGATGACATAATATACAGAAAGCCATTCCAGATCTGTGCCTGAGACATAGAATTCCCAGTACATTTATGTATTATTTTAGTATATCATGAATAGTTTATAATCATTAACTCACCATGATTTATTAACTTTTCCCAGAAACACCTGCAATTTTTATTTTATTTTATTTTAGAGACAGGGTCTCGCTATGCAATTTAGGCTGGCTTTGAACTCACTATGTAGCCCAGGCTGGCCTCATCCTCATAGTGATCCTCCTCTTCAGTCTTGAGAATGCTGGACTACAGATGTGTGCTACCACATCTGGCTAACATGTGCATTTTAAAAGAAAATTTTTCCTCAAAACAGTATTTAATCTAATATTCAAAGAAAAAAAAGGTTAATTACTTGTATATATTTGGGAAGTGGTAGACTAAATAGAACTAAATGTTTTTTTTAAAATGTGACGTTAGAATGCTTATTATCTTTGAGTATAATGAACTGCTAGAATGGGATCAACAATAGTAGTTTCCAATTTTACTCTTGTTATTTGATTACAGAACACTTTCCATTGCCTAGAATACCTTCTGCCATCTTGTAAAACAACAAAATTCTACAGAACGCAATTTGGGGCAAAATGTCTTAGTGGATAAGATTTTAACGGTGGAATCTGAAGGACTAAGAGGAGGAGATTCTGGACATAGGAAGCAGTCCTTAAGCCCAAAATGTTTAATTACATTTAAAACTGACTATTCTATCAATATGCTACTAGAATCCACTCTTTATTCCTCCACACGCACCAAATGCCTTAAAGCTTCAACATTTATTTCTTAAGCATTTGAAACTGTCAAAGTACTTTAATTTCAACTTTCCCTCATGAATCACATAATCTTTATCCTCTTTATAATCTACAGATGAAGAGGCACACACTATTGAGGGCATATATTTTAGTAAGGTTATTAAACTTCAAAGATTAATAAAGAATCATATTGGCATTGGCCAAGAGAAATTAAGATGCACACATACATGTTTTTCAGTGTGTCATATATAATGGTTACACCACCACCACTACCATCATTAATGTGATCTTTAAGCAGTCTAAATAAGGAAGCAGGCTCTGGTACAAATCAACTGAGTTCAAATTTATTTTTTCACCATTTATGTACTGTGTTAACTTGGGAAAATTAGACATTTCTTTTTTATACATTCATCGTTCGTATTTGTTTCAAAAATGGGAATGACAATAACAAGTGCCTACCTTGAAGGGTTGTTGGAAGGATTAAATGGGTCAATCAATCTAAAGGTATAGGCAACAATGTAAATAATACGTACAGCTACTGCTCAAGATTTAGGGGCAACCACTCAAAAAGAGATCATCACTTAACCCAAATGAGACTTGATGGCATTTAAAAGCCTCTCTCAGAAGAATCCATCAAACAATTTTTAACTCCAAATACCTCTGGAAAAAGGGCTGTATGATAATCTCTTATCTTAGTCTGATGATTTCCAAAGTTTAAGCATCCTATGACATTCCTTTAAACATCTAAATCAAAAAGTAAACACAATCTACATACTGAGAGAGAGAGAGAGAGAGAGAGAGAGAGAGAATGTTCCCTTCTTACATTGTCTTCAAATTATCTCCACTTCCCCTTTAACTCAGCAGAAAAGACCTAAGCCATTTAACGAGGGTCTTGAAATTCAACTTGGGTTCAATGGTGCACATTCAACATTCTATCATTTTCCCCTGCAATTTCATTTTAATGTAGGATCTACTACTCTCTTCACCTCTAAGAAGAGGGTCCTGGAAAAAAGCGTGAAATTATCAACATTAAGGCATAATATTAACCTCTGCTCATCTGTTCACATATGGAAAATGAAATCTTGTAGAGCTAATTTCACAGATTTGTAAGTAATATACAGTGAAGCTAGGAAACATATTTCATATTTAATATCTATTATAAAGTAGTATCTGGACAGCTGTCATCTTTTTTCCTATTCTGCAAGGCAGAGATTAGCATTTCCATTATAATAGCTCCAACAGTCACTAACATTTTTGTTTGTCTGTTGAGAGAGGGTCTCATCTATGTACTTCAGGCTGGCCTTGAACTCTGCCTCAGCCTCCATGCTAGGATTCTGGATTACAGGCATGTGCCACCACTACAGCAAGAGTCACTATCTTTGACTACAGTGATTGTCCTACACAAATCATCAGAAAAGACTCAAATATTTTTAAATTATTTCAGTCAATAACTTTTCAATGTATCTCACACATGCTTTTTAGAATTTCTTCCTATTTTTCTATTTTCTTAGTTGCACAGAATGAAAGTAAAAGAAGTATCACCTCATCATTTCTCCCATCCCTTAAGACAATGCCATAATTTCTTCTTTTTTTTTTTTTTTGGATACTGGAATCAAATTCAGGACTTCACACTTGCCACTCAGGCACTTTGCCATGAGCTATATCCCCAGCCCCAATTTTTGACTTCTAATCATTTCCATACTTTTATTTCCTGTGCTGAAGTTAAGATTCTTTATCTCCAGACAGTACAATATGAAATACTTTATCTTTATGCACAGGAGAATTTTAAATGGAGAAGGGCCAAAGCTTTCACCACACTCATAAGGAGGTACATGGCATAAAAAGGTGAAGAACTATAAACACTTAGGAGGTTTCTCATAGTTACAGAGTCATAGTTTTAGACATACTATAGCTTAAAAGGACTACAGAGATAGTCAAATTCAGTATTTTCCTTTACAGCTCAGATAATGGGAGTTCAGATAAACTACGTGAATTTGAAAGAATCCTTGTGAAAAAGTGACTATCAAAATTAAAAGGGGAAATCTAGGTTTTTAAATTTATTTAACCATTCCCACTTTCTATCTTAAATTGAAACAAGTACTTAGGAGCAAACAAGAAATTTCATCAAGACAATTATGGTTAATTTATTTTCTACAATGTGGCAATAATTATTTAGTGAAAATGATAATTATGAAAACTATATGAATGAATGCAAAACTGTATAAAATAAAAAAGAATATAAAATACTACATGTAGCACTATAAGAAAATATATGCAACAGAAAAAGAACTAAAGGGTATGTAACTTAAAAAGATGCTGTGTTAGGATAGAATAATGATTTTTTTCTTCCCAAATATTTCATTGGCATAACACTATTATTTCCCATGATTAAATTAAGAAGGGAACCACTATATTGACTCTGGTAATAAGACCAAATCATGACATATGAGTAAGTATTATACAGAAGGGAGGGCAAGCTATTTGGAGCAAATATTCCAACCAAGTCAAGACAAGAAAAGTAAAGCCAGCACAACAGAGCACAGAATAAGGAGTTTAGAGAAGTGTAATACAGAGTGAGGATAAGTGACAAGACTTGTACTATGCCTACTTACACAGAGTTTACAGCAGGGCAGACATTCAGTAGATGCGATTAGGTGCTACTATTTTTTTTCCTACAATTCCTTTCAAAAATTCTCAACAAATGGCTTACTGATTACTTCAAATGGCTATCTTCAAATATATGTATATATATGTATATATATATATATATACAACAAAACAAAACAAGCAAACAAACAAACAAGAAAGAAAGTATCAATACAGTGACTTAATAGCTATAGATCTGGATCTTAGAAATAACACTTAGTTGTCCTTTTAAACTTTTTTTTTTTTTTTTTTTTTTTTTTGTCTTTTTCCTTTTTATTGGTACCGGGGATCGAACTCACGACTGCCTACTTGCAAGGCAGGCGATTATGCCACTGAGCTAAATCCCCAGTCCCTGTCCTTTTAAACTTTAAGAAAAAAAAAGGAAAAGAAAGCAGAAAAAATTTTTATTATTAATTAGATATATAATGCTTATCCTCTTTGTTAGCATTATATTTAAAGTAAAATCAAGATGGTTTTTAAAATGCTACATATTATAGCATAATTAATCAATAAGGTACATTTATGATGACTAAATCCTTTTATCACACAAAAACTTCAACAGTTTATGGTACATACATCTTTACTCAACTCCCCCTTCCCCTGACCAGCCCTGAAATTATTTTATTGTTTTCCTGCCTGATGTGGAGTTTCTTGTGATACCCAGTGGAGTGATGTCTATTTTGGTTAACTTGGGAGGTGAAAGACTGCTACTTCTAAGGAATGTTGAAGACAAGATGTTTTACCAACTTGTGGGCAGAGAGAGACCTCATAGGACAAACAAGCTCCAAAGGGGGCAATCAGGTAAAAGTTAATTATTCAAACTTTTACTATGCCCTGCTTGCCTGCCCTGCTACTTAAAACAAGTATCTATGCTCAGCAAAACTTTGTTGCCTTTGTTGTTTTTCAATAAATATGGAGCTTTGAGTTAGTTCAGGCTTCACTTCACTCAGAAGACCACTGTTGATTTGATGGCACAAACCTGACACCTGAGGCATCAGCAAATTTTTTCTTAACCAATTCTTTTCTTAGTCCTTCTTCTGTCTCATTCAACTACTAACAGAGCTGAAACTAGCACTTAAATACTTATAACACCTTCACATATGTGCCTCTCCCCTTTTGAGCTCTTGAGACATACTCCTAATTAACTACTGCACTTTTTCTGTTGCCACAAATTTAAAGCTAAACTTCATTTCTCCAGACATCTGTTCCTATTATTATAACTTCTATTCAAACAAAAGTTCTGCAATATACTCAGTTGCTCAGGGGAGAACTTCTGGTCAATGTGTCATTTCTCATGACAAGACTCCTCACTTTAGATCTACTAAATAATTTTATTCCTGTCTTTAGTACTTCTCAAACAATTATAATAATAAGCTATCCTCACTGCCTTTGATTTTTCCCCAGTAAAAATATTTTCCTTACTATTGAAACATTAATGTCAGGACAGAAGATAAAAAGATTAAACGTAGCATAAACAAAGAATGTAGATTTTTGGCACATTGTAAGGATTATGTTATTTTTTCCTCCCTTTCCGGTACCATTTTCAAGTCCAAATTAGTTCAAATCATTCTGACTTAAACCTTTTAAATGCTCCCTAGTTCATGAAATCCAAGTTAAAATTTCTATATAAAATGTGGCCTTGGTTATTTCTCCAATCTCATATTCATACCTCTAAATACATTCAGCACATGAGCAGTGAGAAATCTACTTGTGCAAACGAATGAAATTGGAAACTTTGTACTTTGTGAGTTGAATACTCAGGCTAGAATGAGTTTTCTTTCTTGTTCACCTGGAGAAATTGATGGTGATGTACACCTCTAACCCCAGCTATTCTTGGGAGCCAGAATCAGTAGGATCACAAATGTGCGTTCAGCTAGGTCAACTTAGCAAGATCTTGTCTCAAAATAAAATAAAAAGGGGTAGGGAGGCAACTTAATAGCAGAGTACATGCCTAGCATGCATGTGGCATTGGGTCAATCCTCAGCACACTGTTAAAATACAATATAATGTACATGATATAATGTTAGCTGGACCTTTCTGGACCTCCATAGGTAAAGATCATTTAATCCCTACAGTGTACCTCTGCAATATTAATTTTATCTTACTGTACCTATGTGATATTTCTATATTTCATTTCTAGAGACTTTATTTCTTATTTACTTATACCTAAGCTCAATTCTAAATTTTTAAGTACATTCCTTTACTTAAATAATATCAAATATCTATCCTGTATAGGTTTGGCTTTTTTTTTTTTACCGGGGATCAAAGTCCAACTCTGGGCTTGACAGGCAGGCACTTATGCTGCTGAGATAAATCCCCAGTGTTTTAGCAATATGAAGGTGAATAAGTTCAAGACTCTACCCTAGTGAGACCACAGCAGGTTAGCAGATTCAAAAAATAAATTAAACAGTTCAAATGAGGAAAACAGCACTGGTCTTATCAAAGAACGGTTATTTCAACTTCTTCATAAATTACCAACAGATGAAAATTTCCTGTATTTTATATATTACATTTGTTTATTTTCTAAAGTAAGGCCTTTCTCAAAATGTTAAATTCTTTGATCTTTCAAAGATAGAGTCAATAAGATAAGAAAAAGCCATCAAGAATGTGCCTACAACATAGGCACAAAAAGTATGCTTTCAGGAAAGCAAGAGTAACCAAATCCCAGAGAAATGAAGGCAAACTGAAGTGTTCTACTTCAAGGGAACACCATTAGCAAAACATGAGCCTGGATGTGGGAATCGGCATGGGATAAAGTCTAACATCACCAGTTCAGTTTTCATTGTGAATAGAATTGAGAAACTGAAGCTCTAGTAAAAAAGAAACAGTAGAAAGATTTGCTAGCGTCAGCAAAGCAAGGTCTATTTCTTCTTTTTCTCTCAACTTCCATGAAGCTATCCATGAAGCTCACAATTCTTTGTCAGGCTAAGTTTTTCCTGACTTCTTTCTTACCCAACTCCTCAACCTGACAAAAAAGAAATTCTTTGATGATTTCTCTTTGATTATTCCCCTGTATTGTCCTGTAGCATTTTTTTCTTAAAAAAAAAAATTGTACTTACAACTTCTACTTTTTCCAGAAGATATTAGGTTTTATGAGAACATAACTATACCTTTCCTGACATTCTGGTGTTGGGAGCAGGTTTGACACAGACCAAGTGCTAAATAATTATCTTGCAAATGAAGCAAACAACAACCCCAGAAAGATGAATACCATTACTTCCATTTATGATGGGAACACCGAATCTCTGGAACGTTACCAGCAATGGCAACAGTGAGCCAAACTGTTGTGACTCTGCCAGCTACGTTGTTTCTTTCTGATTGCACAGCTTCCTTATAAAGTACCTGGAAATTAAATTCCTAAGTGCTGAAGAAATGTAAATGCGTGCCCAAGAAAAAGAAGATTAACCGGAGATTTTAGATGTTGGCCTTAAAATAAATTGGAAAACGAAAAGAATATAGCAAAGCAGCAATTCCAAGCAAAAAGAACAGCATCTAAGAGGACAATTCCAAGGGCCCTTGAAACAAAGTATAAAGTTAGATATGAATATTTTGCAGTTTTGTTTTAACACAACATGTAAAAAAACTATATGACAAAAAAAAGCTATAAATGAAGCTGTGGCTTGGATGGAAACAACAACAAAGATCTCACAAACACTCAAATCAAGACGCTGTTATTTATGGAGTCATCTGCTCACTTACATCATCCAGCTAACTTTTGCTTTCCTGATTTAATTCAGTCCATGAAAACCAATTAAACTTGAATGAAAAGGAAACCAAGCAATTTCTCAGAAGATGTAACACCCTCTTCCATGCTGACAAATCAGATTTGGTGGAGGCAATGTAGCAAGGAAATTTCAAACTATTTTGGGCTATGAGTTTTCTCAGGTCTTTCCCTCGCTAACCCTTCCCACCCCAGATATTTCACTAATTGGAACTCTAGATTTTAAGCAGAAGTCTTAAGCTGTAATTTGGTACATCTGCTTAGAAATGTGACTAGAATCTCAAATGACTTAATTGTAACATTTAGGCATGGTGAACATTAGTGCAATGACAAATAACTACCAGAGAAATGGTAATACATGTTACTTTGTCAGGGAAGAAGAAAGACAAACCTAAACTTTATGTAAGCAATTAAAGGTATCTTTTTGATTATGAAATAAACCAGCACTCCAGATATTTTTGAAGAAGTTTCATGAAACCAGAAACACAAGAGATTTAGTAAGTCCATCCAAGGAAAAACTACTTGCTGCCAAAATAGTTCTCAGTTCCCTTCTACGTGTTAACGTGTGTGTGTGTGTGTGTGTGTGTGTGTGTGTGTGTGTGTGTGTGTGAGAGAGAGAGAGAGAGAGCAAGAGAGAGAAACACAAACTACTTCTGTCCATTAGTTCTGACTTGTATATTTTAGAGAATTTTGTATTCTCCAAAGGTAGCTCTTAAGTTTTCTTACTGAAAAACTTTGAACTAGTCCATAATCTCCCTATCAGTTACTCAACTCTCAGGGACCACATTATCTTGCCCATAGTTTCAAAGCTGGATTCCCCACAGCATTAATCACCATAGCCATTTCCACTTTACATGAATGAGATGAGTATCTCTTATCTAAAATTCAAAATCAGAAATAGTCCAAAATTCAAATCCTATTGAGAACCAACATGATTTCACAAGTGGAAAAATTCTACCTCATGTGTGGCCTTCGTGGTGTGATGTGAACCTTTCATAGGCAGGGGGTCAACTGGTAGGTCCTTAGGTAACTGGGGTGTCCCCTTGAAAGTAATTAAAGTGACACATATGTGACTTATGGCAGTTTTTCCAAAGGGCAGTTATAAAAAGGAGCAAGCCTAGTTCTGTCCTTCTCCTGGCTCCCTCTTTGAGACATCATCTCCCACAATGTAATACAACCAAGAGGGCCCTCGCTGCCAGATCTAAGCTTGTCCATAGGCCTCATATCCTTGAACCTTCAGAACTGTGAGCTAAACAAACTTCTTAATTAAGTTAGTCACTTTAGGTATTTTGTTAGAATAACAAAAAAGTTTGTTTCAGAAAAAAATAATTTAAAATACTGAAATGAGAGGAACAGGATTGAAAGGGGATATAAAAAAATAATTAAGATGTGTCATGCACCTTTAGTAACTTCCTGGGATGAATGTACTCATTATGGATTTCAAACATATACTCATAAATTTAAAATTAACAAAAAGAAAATATTCTATAAAATTACCCTCAGGCTATGTGTATAGGCCATATATGAAACACACATGAAATCTGTGTTTCAACTTGGGTCAGATCTGCAAAATAGCTCAGTATGTAGATAAATATTCCAAAAAAGTACAACAACAATAACAAAAAGTCCAGAAAATTTCTGGTCCCAAGTATTTAGGATAAGGGATATACAATCTGGGTATGTTACAGAAGAAACCAGTGAGCTACCAATGGTGCTGAATCTCATCCAGAAAAGACCAAATACAACCATGATAGTCAAAGACTTCATAAGACCCTAGGGATTAATAAATGCTTCAGAAAAAGTATTTTAGCCAAGCAATCTTTAAATATATTGAGGCCTCAAAATACTTAAAATATAAAGTATGAATAATAATGACTATTTAAGGCAAATAGAATACAGAATCTTGGCAAGAAGAGAACAAGAGGAAGCAGATATCATAAACAGAGACCATGTAATTTGGATCCACAGGTCATTTTAATGTAACTTATCTTTTCTTTTCTGACACTTAGAAAATCACAACATTAGACCTTGTAACTTTCCTTCGTTTCACATAAAGTTCTAGCTATCTCAATTTGGTCTCATAAGTTTAGCTTTGTAGTACACATGGCACCTAAATCCTCTGACAAAGAAAAACCAACTACCTGGTGGATGGCCAATAAGGAGAACAAATATGAGTTTAAAATGTAGCTGGGGTTCTTTATCATCTATAGAATCTCAAAGTACTATTAAAGAAATAATTTATTTTGGAAAAAATCAATCATTGGTTTGAAGTCAAAATACTAGCTCATAGTTGATCTTATTTAGTGCTTCTGCTAGGAATTTTAGACATTATTTTATCTCTTGATATGATAAGATTTACTTAATAAAACAGATCAAACAAGATTCAAAACAAGCTAAGTTTTTAGAGTTCTTCAACATATAGCTTTGATTATGCACAAAGCTTTTAAACACTGATCACCATCCATCAGGATGTGGAGATATGAAAAAATTATAAAGTAGTCCAACTGGAGAGTATTTTCCCAATTTATCATTTCTTTGGGTTTCATTAAAGAATCTAGTGGTGAAAATAGTGATTCTAAAAGAAAAGAAAAGCAGGGCATGAAAATCCCCTGAATTTAATTACCACCATCATCAGTTACATTTACTGATGCAAGTATAGGAATTTATAATATGTATAAGAGAATGGATACTGACGTAAAGCCAGTTTTGTCTTGGCTACTGAGTCTGTTTTGTCATGGTGTTCTTTGGTGATCTATCAAAACCAAGGGAGTCAAGTATGCTTCTACAGAAAAGGATTAAAACATTCCCACCAATGATACATGCATGACTGTCCAATCAGGAAGCTTGTACCACTGATGGTACAAATGGATCTAATCCTTTTTATTGTTCTTTTAACTAAACCTTTAGTGCAAATCCACCTGATGGGAATCATGTTTGTACCATGAGTAGGCCAAGCTGCTTGGCCCCGAGACCTATGAATTATGGCCTCATCATGAACTTTTAATTACCAAATCTGAAGGTGCAAGCTTATGATGAAGGGCTTGCTTGCAAGACTGGTCTTTGATATTTGAGAACTTGGATTTTGGAAATGGTCTCACTTCTAACTGGTAAGGCTGGCTTACTATCCCTGCAGTGATTTTGCAAACAATGTGATTTATATGAAATGCTTACATTTCTTCAGAGAGCCTAGAGTTCTGATAATTTGAGTCAATGTTTTCTACGTGACCAAGTGACAGTCCCAGACATTGGACGCTAAATACCTTATATAGGTTGTTGCATTTTGTTGCTGCGGGAAGACTATGCTCTGTTTTTCCTGATAGGAGGGAGAGTATAAGGAAATTTAAACATAGATTCTTCCTGGACCTTGTCTTTGCCTTTTGCACTAATCATTCAGCTGGCTGACTACTAAGTCACTGTGATAAATCTTAGCCACAGATACAATTTCAAGCTGAATTCCCTATGTCCTGCGAATGAATCTTCGGACATGGAAGTGACCTTAGGAACCTTCAATACAACTATGAATGCCTCTCCAATCTGAGGTTTCATCTGATTCCACTCATCTTGGGGCTTCATCCATTGGTAGGCTTCATACCCTCCCCCTCTTAAAGCTATCCTAAAAAGCTATCCTAGCTTGTCATATCTCTCTAGATTACGGATAGAGACTATGAAAAAGAGTCGCTGTAGATTTCTGAACTCTAATATCTTCCTTTAAATCTGTATCATTTTTCATGAGCAAATCTTTGGAAATAAACAAACATTACTGTCTTAGTTGCTTGGGTTATTACTGTGCTACTTAATCTTATTGTGTCACTGGGACACAATACCAGACACCTACCATTTAAAAGAGGAGAGGTTTACTTTGGCTCATGGTTTCATACGTCATACTCCACATGTGGCTGGCTGGCTCTAAGTCAAAAAATGCCCTGGGGGAAGAATCTAGCAGAGAAAAGATACATCATGGCAACCAGGAAGCAGTGAAAAAAGGGAGCATACCAGGAGGGTCATACCACCAGGTGACTGTCTCTAACCAGGCATCCTCTAATAGCACATTCAGCTAAAGAACTTATTATTGGACAAATTCAGTGCTGGGTATAGCATACTTATCATCCAATCATCTTTCAAAGCTCTGCCTCTGAGCATGAAAATTTTGGGGGGCATTCCAAGTTTAAAGTATGCCACTCAGGTTCATTACATCATCCAAACTATTAACACTGACAGTAGCAAATGAAAGCCAGGTAGAAAGATGGTGATTCAATCTTTGATTATTGAAAAAAAGATATGGGTACAATACAGGCTGTGTAGTGTCTCAGATAACACCAGAATAGCAGTTTCTACATTTGCATACCAATAGGGCTGACCTAGCTAAATGGTAAGCCACATCCCTGAAGAAGTAAAAATCTACTTGTTTCTTATACTCTGACTGTACCGATTCTTTTTGACTAGGAAAACAGGCAGCAAAAAGTTAATGAGCTATTCTAAATCTGAAAGACCAAATTTTCAATCAGGATGTAGATGTTGCAATTATGTGGTAATGGCTGACAGGCAAGAAAATAATTAATATTTTACTTAACTGTTGGCTTTTATTGCTGAATCATACAGATTTTAAGTATTGTCTCAAAATCAGAACAGTTATGCTGGAGTTGGAAGTAGGGAGCAGGGAATACTATGGAAGCTAAGAAGTCAAGTTTTATGCTCTGATTTACCCTACAAAAGAAAAAATTCAAGTCAGCAGTGTTTCAATACATGAGGATCAGATCATACTATTATCATGATTTACCCACATGTATTACAATGTATGTATTTAAATGCCAATTCATGTGTTATTTTATTGCATGTTCAATACATATCAATTTTTTGTGAACATTTCCTGGGTTATTTTAAGTAACGGATGCTAATATTAATCTTCTTAGAGTTCTTCCTACAAGTTAAATATGCTAAACATATGCCCTGAAAGAAAAATTAAGTAACAATGATATCAATCATTATCACTATTGCCATTGTCATAAAAGCAACTACTAAGTACACAGTTGTCTTTACTCTAGATTATGTTGCTTTCAATACTAATTCACTGAAAAGCATTCTAAAACTATAAAAATAAGTAAGCTTCAATACAGAACAAAAGTAGTTATTTCAAAAACTGAATCACTAGGAATTTAGAATAAACCTGATTTAAGGGCTCAAAACTTTAGAGCAACAAAATGCTACTGAGATATTCTTGAGTAAAATTAATTATGTCATTCTTACTTTGGATTTAAATGCTTTTCTAAAGGATACCTGCACTAACAAATCTTTTGTCTTGATATATGTGAATCAACATGCTTTAAGCATACTTTAAAATGCTGGGTAATGTCTTTCTTCTGAATCTCTTATTCTGTCTCTTTAACTTATTTTTCTTTTTCTCTCATCTCCTTTGTGTTTGCTTTCTCCAAAGTACTTTGCCAAGATCCTTTTCAGAAGACAGAACTCCATCCTTACTTTATAAGACCATTATATAGGTTTCTGCTGTCAGTCTAGTAGTTGAAAGAAGAATCATGGGTAAGATGGGCTGCATCTCTGTGACTTTGAAATTTTTGAAGAAGCAGATGAAAAGTTTCTGTATTCTGTTTGAATTTTCTTTATGAGAACCATTATGGCTTGGGTGTAGATGTCCCCCCAAAGCTTCATGCAGTCAAAGGTGGAGATTTTTCAAAAGTGGTTAGATCCAGAATGTGCGACACTGGGATGGATTCATGATGCAGTGTGAGGATCAAGGCACTACGGTTATGGGTGTGAGGTGCTCCCTGCCCTAAGTAGTCTGGATAAGATATAAGAGATAAAAGAGCTGTGACTGGCCCTTACTACTTTGCTACCTTCTGCTACCATAAACAGTTTCTTTTCTACAGTGCCTGTCTACCATGCCACTCTGCCTTGAATCCAGCAGATTGTGGACTGAAACCTCCACAAACCATGAGCTAAATAAACCTTTCAATTTCCTCCCTTAACTTGTGGATGTTGCTATTTTGTCTCAGAAATGAGGCTACAATGTATCACTACAAACATGCTTTTTTTTTTTTTTTTTTTGTATCGGGATCGAACTTAGGACCTTGTGTTTGCCAGGCAGCTGCTGAGCCTTCCTCATTAAAAAATTGTTGAATATTGAATTATACAGCTACCAAGAACCGTATGTTCCTTCACACTGAATGCCAAGGCAGGTTTTACTGAAAAGTAAATTACCTAAGCAAGTATGTTCCCTCACAGGCTTATGTTAGGCAGAAAGGCACTGTGGCTCAGTGAGTTAAAAATAGGGAATCAGTTAATCTATATACTTAATATATAATGTGCAAAAAATGATTCAAGAGCTTTTAAACTATAAAATATATATACTAGGAAATGATTGGCATTAGGAAATTAATAATTAAACCAAAAATTAAATAAAAATTAATTAAATTAAAATTAAACCCAAAAGGAAATTGTGAATTTATTATCTAGCCTACAATTTTTAGAATTAAAAATTAGTATATTTCTTCATCTCTGGTTTTGACCTGAAACTCTTTGTTTTTCAGAACTAGCAGTTATCCTAATCAACAACAAAAAAGCTTTATTATGTTTAAAACACAATAGTGGGAAATCAATCCACCTAAGATTTACAGGAATTGACTAAAAAAGACAAAAACATCAAAAACCTAAAATAAATGAAGGCTATAAGTTAGAAGGGCCAATTCTAAAAAGGGGCAAGTAAATATGATGTGAGAAGCCATTTCTCCCTTTTTGGGATTTTATCATGAACTTTAAAGCTACAAAGTGTCTTTAGAAAGGCCAACATAATGTTTTAAAAACAGCCTTTTCTCCCTCTATGTATTTTCTGCTAACATCATTGGAAAACACAGAAAAGTCAGATGTAAACATATTATCAACAAATATTTATTGAAGGGATATACTGTATGAGACACTTGACATTAGACACTAGATATAAAATGTTGAAAAAGGCACAAGTCTTTTCTTATAAAATTTATATGAAAGAGGAAGAGACAACCAAAAACCAAGTAAATAGATAAATAAAAGAACTTTGTATTGTGACATGTACTTCTGATTTTTACGATAGAAAGTAATAAGAGAATAATTTTAAAATAAACCACACATTTTGCTTTGTTTTGTCATTTTAAAAATGTTTAAGTGCTTGTTTTATATACTATGAACATATACTCTTTATATTCTGTGTCTTTCATGTAAACTTTCATTTATGAGAAATCTTTACAATATTATATGTTACTTACAGGCATATTAGTAATACTTTAAATAGGTTAGCATTTATAAAACACTGTTCACAAGTCTACTTCCTATATGTTAGCTCATTTAATCTTTAAAACAAGTTCATAGATGTACTTCTATTTTATTTTATTTTATTTTATTTTATTTTATTTTATGGTACTGGCATTCAAACACAGGACCTTTGATTGCCAGGCAGGCACTATGCCTCTGAGTTGTATCTCTGGTTCCCTCCTTCATTTGATATATATTAAAAATTAGACAATAAATTTATTCAATTTACTTAGGATTGTATTGTTAATTAAAATCATAGCTTAAAAAAGTAAAGAAAAAAGCAATTGATATTTAAATGAGGCAGCTAGACTTGATCTAAGCTCTTATTATACAATATTGCCATAACTGTTGCATATTCTCTCCCTCTTTTTTGATTTTTTTTATAGTGAGAAAATAGAATAATGACAAAAAATAGGGAGCAACAGCAGAAGCAATAAATAAATAAAGACAAAACAACGCCAGACAGTAGGAAGGAGCTTTCTTTGGAATAAAAGAGGTCAAGGGAAAAGAAAAAAAAATGAGTTTTCAAAATGGTTTCCTTTAACTCCTTTGGGGAGACACCTAGAGTGGAATGGCTGGGTCAAACAGAATTTCTAGTTTCATACTGATTTCCATAGTGGTTGTACTACTCTACATTCCCATAAACAGTGTGGGAGGGTTCCTTTTTCTCCTCTCCAGCATTTGTTACTATTTGATTTCTTGATGAGTTCTTCTTTCTGGGGCATGATGGAGTCTCAGTGTTGTTTTGATTTGCATTTCTCTAATGGCCAGCGATGATGAGCACTTCTTCACATAGGTATTGGCCATTTATACTTCTGCTGCAAAGGATCTATTCATTTTGTTTGCCCATTTTTTGCTTGGGTCTTTTATTGGGGGGGTCTAATTTTCTGAGTTCTTTATATATTCTACATATAAGTTCTCTGAGAAATTTCTGGCAGAATTTTTCCCCATTTTGTGGGCTCCTTTTTTTATTCTGCTGGTAATTTTGTTTGCTGTGCAGAAGTTCTTAATTTAATATGATTCCATTTGTTGATTCTCAGAATTGGAATTTAACATATTACAGAGATATGTGCATACCTATGTTTAAGGCAGTCCAATTCACAATAGCTAAATCTTGGAAGCAGCCCATATATCCATCAACAGATGAATGGATAAAAATAACATAGTATTTACATAACATGCAGTACTACTCTGCTATAAAGAAAGACGAACAAGTCACCTGTAGAAAAATATTCATCTTGAGACCATAAAGTCAAGTGAAATAAATTAGACCCACAAGCTTAACTATCATATTGTTCCTCTTACATGAGAAATCTAGGGTAAAAAAAAATAAATAAAAGATACATGATAGGGAGCAGACACACAAACTGTTCTCCTAAGAGTACAGGAATAAGAGAAAAAGGGAAGGAAGAGGGAAGGGAGAAATAGAGATGAAAAAGGAATTGGGATGTGATGTGTTATGTACAAGTAGTAACTCCACACAAGAATGTATACATTATGTACCACACACGTGTACTAGTAAAATAAAAAAAAAAACCTTTAAGAAAATTTATAAATATTTCAAGTATAGTGATTATAAATGTATAGTAATTTTTTTTAACATAGAGAAGGCTTATTACTCTACAATAACAAAGAAGATTCACCCAGAAACTTCTAACCATTTGCGAGTATGGGTATAATCAGCTGTCAGATAAGTCTCAGTTTGGCTGATTTTTGATTCCTTGTTCTCAGCAAAAAGGTACACAGGCTCAGGAATTTTTCTAAGACCTGGACCCAATCTGATACATGTAACAGACAGAAATCAATGGGGACTGGTACCCTTTGTTGGAAATTCCAACCGCAGCTGAGATTCACATGTAATGGCTCAAATGATGGTAAAATAATATAAAATTGCAATATTAACAATAATTATCACCCAATTCCTAGTTCTCTCAGTGCCTTTTCATCTTACTTTTTGGTGCCTTTGAACTGTGCGTTTAATGCACTATTTCTACAATGCACTCCTGAGCATGTCTATCATTGATGAGATTTTTCATTCACTGAGTAATGACCATACTTTGAGAATTCCAACTTCCTCTAAAAAGTTCTTTAAAAAAGGCTTCAAATAAATGTATAATAAAAGATTTAAGAGCCTGAGTTTTGAAATTAGACTGTCCTGGATTCAAATACTTATTCTCCTACTACTGATTAACTAACTTACAAGTGAGGCAGGTGAGACTTGGGGGTGGTGACAACAGTTTACTGTATTATTTCCATTAACAAGGGCATCATTTAGTGTTTTTAATACAGAAGATGCTCAACAAAGATTTCATTTTATATTCTCTATATCTAATTTTCCTGTCCATGTTTAACAAAAACTGATATATATATATATATATATATATATATATATATATATATATATTTATATTTATATGTATCCTCCTGGAAATGTGTTTGGCAGATGTTTAACAGCTACATATAAGCAATAAATAAAATGATGTTGGTACATAATTTGGTTGTAGTGTTTATAAAGTACTCAAGCTGACAGAGATAGTGACAATGAACACTGTAAATGAACATAAAACATGAAATATCTGTACCAAACTATCCTTTCTCCTTAGATTTATATCTCTCTAAACTAGCACTCCTATTTATCTCCCCCTTGATGAGGTAGACACAACAGTCTACTATAAAGCGGTAAGAAACAGGGTAAGAGTAATTGATTTAGAAGACTTACAGTGTCAGGGCACAAAATTGCCAGAGTAGCTGAAACCTAAAGATTAGGCTCATTCAATGTATATGGCTTGATCACTGAGATCTGATAAGTGAAATGTGGGAATCCCTGTCAATTACATTTACAAAGAACAATGGGGCCCGATGGCAGCTATGGGATTTTGGATTTCTTTCATAGTTTTGTAAAGGACAGCATCTAATTTCCCAAAAGATCTTGATGTTCTGGGAGAAATTTATGTACTGTCTCTCTTTGGAGCTTGAATATATGACATGTCGCAGTGTTTTCGAGGGTGCTTTTGCCAGTGGTGCAGAAACTGATGACATGAAACAGGTACCAACAATGACACAGCTGCTAATGGGCACATTTAAATCAACGGCTATTCTTCCCATGCCATCATGCAAAGCCCCCTTTACTCCTTTAAAACAAACAGAGCTTAATTTTATTTCCTGCCTGGCTTTGTATAATTTTGACATGTCCTCAGTCAAACATGACCCAGTCTTTCAATCAGTCCCTATTTTTCTGGAGATGGAAAACAAGAGCAAGCTAGAGTAATTATTGAAAACTCATAAGCAGCAGCTTTAGCCTAATTACTTTAACTTTCCTTTTTAATTTTTTTATCGATTGTCTCTTGTTAATATACAAGTATTGACAGAGCTGGTAGGGCCTGGTGCTACTACGATAAGAACAGATGCCGTTGGGAAGCAGCATGTAATTAGGAGACCCTGTATTCTACTCTTCCTTTTCAGAAAAATGCAGGTACAGAAAAGACTTTGGTAGGAGATCTCTTAAGAATCACCATTAGTACCTGAACAGTAAGAAGTTTTATGTGTCTTTGCTGTCTGATGTGCCTTTTCCACCAGAGGGCAGCTGGGAAAAGGAGAAACAATTCCTTTTTCTTTGTTCTTTGGGAATTAAAAGAACATGTTTCCCCTATTTTCAGCACACAATCCAGGAGAAATTTCAGGTGAGTCAATAACTTCAGGGAGATGAACAACACTGGAATGAAGGCTGCATCCTTTTGAGCTGTGTGTTCTCTTTCAAATGCTGTTGAAGTCTCAACTTTTTTAGAAAACAAAACAAAATGACACAAAAACAACTGAGCAACTTCGGATGAATTTTGCTGAATTAATGTGTCACTGACAGTTTTTGTAAATAGATCCTGATTCTTTTGTCTGGGAAAAATGTACCTTTTTTTTTTTTTTTTTTTTTGCTTTAACATACATATTTGTATTTCTAAAATACTTTACATTTTTTTGATTTTTTGTGAATTTGAGTTTTCTGGAACATTAACATGGCTGAAAATCTTAAATTGTCATCCAGGTGTAGCACATTATCAACAAACAACTTAGTAAAGTCACATGCAAATGAGTTTTTAGACCCCAAAATCATCCTGGTAAACTAAGGTATAGCATTGTATTCTGTTTTACTTTACTTTTTTAGGTAACTCAGAGAATAAATAAAGCAGGAATAGTAAACAATCCAAATCTCTAAACAAGGGCTGTATCAAGGGGTGGCAACGATCCTAAGGATTGTGTTTGTGTTGCAAAACCCAAGCTTGAGGGAAGCAGCAGAAAGAATCCAAAGGCTACAAAGGAAAAAAAATGAATTAAACAACCATTAGGAAAGAAAAGAGAGTTAAAGATCGCAATACAGCAGAGATGGTATGCTGTGCGGCACAAGCATCAGTAGTTTAGTTTCTGTAAAGCATGTTACAATAGCAACAAAAGCATATCAACTATAAAGTGACAATTCCACAGATTTTGGAGGTACTTAATGAATGAGTAAATAGGTTTCTAATAAAATAACTTCCATCACTCCCTGAAGCAATCATTAGAATCAGCTAGCTTCAGGCAAAACTATACTACTAATTCAGATGAGTAAATGACAATTCATTGGAGGAACTGAGAAAGTCATAGGATGAACAGCAGTGTAGGAAGGCACCAGATAATATCATAGATATTTATCCATAAAACAGATTTCAAAATTCACTAGTAAAATGTTGGTTCAGGCATCTTAAATAATATTTAAGACTGAAAAACCAAAGCTAGAAAAATCTTTAGGATTTTCAGTTTTTTAATATTGAAGGTTAATATTGCACTATGCACTAGCACCCAGGCAGGGTTTCAGTAAGTTTATGAAACATTTTCTTAGTGCCACTAAGTCCAAGGTGGTACAGTACAAAGGCAGGTATGACTTGGGTTTTCTTGAACAAAATTCATTGTCTAGTAGACAGAAATGCTCAAAAACTCTGATACAATGTGATAGTAAAAATGACTATGACAGCAACAGTATATCAATTCAGTTAAAGCAAGAAAAGGAGAGATACCATTTTTCATAAAACTACACTTAAATGATTTTTAAAAACATAACTGAAAAGAAAAACAGGGTAGCAACAGAGCTGCTCAGAACAGCTAAAGCTTCAAGTGTAAAGAGAAAACCAGTATCACTAAAAAGAGACAGCAATTGGGAGATTTACTTTAGGAGACACAGGGAAGGGTAAAGAAAAAACGAAAGGAAAAGAAATGGTCATCATCCAAACCTTGAAGAGTAGCTCTTACTGACTTCCCACATATCATGCGAGGGAGCTTGAATTTGATGGGAGGCAACATGGAATTAAGTCCTAACTCCATTCTTTGGTATGCATGTGAGATTTTAAAACAGGATTATCTTAGCTGTAAGTATTAGAAAAAGAAGTATTAGAAAACTGGCTAAAAGTGGTAAGTGGAGTTTAAATGTAAGCAATAGAAAATATTCTAGTTCTTTTAAACAGAATAGGATTTAATACAAGAAAAAAAATTGTGGGGGAAGGGCTTACTGGGAATCAAACTCACAACCTCACACTTGCCAGGCAGGTGCTTGTGCCACTGAGCTAAATACCCAGCCCTTTAATACAAGAAATTTGATGCTTATGGTATCACAGGAAAACCTGGTGGAGCTGTGTCTAAGCTGGGTTTCCAGTAATTCTTCCAAAATAACGCTGAAGAAGTGACTCACTAGAGGAAATACTAGCCCTGTTACTATGAGAATTGTTGAAATGATCAAGGTTACAATTAATCTGAGAGAAATAAAACTTATCAAGTGAGTTTTAATACTATCACAAAAATAGCAATATCCCCACATTCCTCCAAGAAAACAATCAAGCACAAAAAACCTGTTTTTGGCTCAAATCCCTCTTCCAAATCTCATGAGTGTACCTATGAAGAACAGTCTAATTTGTACCCTAAATACTGATGGAAGGAGGACCAGGAGATACAGCCTCAAGAAAGCACACAAAAAGGAGTTTGAAAAGTTTCTTGAGGACTAAATCACCATATTCACCATGATGGATAATGTACTAAGGGAATTATTAACTTTCACAATAAAATTTCCAAAAGTAGGACAGTTTCAGAATTAGCTAGTTCTGTGGATCTATAGATCAAAAGCTTGTCCTATCTTGATTAAAAATCACTTCACAGTTTCACTCAACATATACACAAATGCCATTTGTGACAGGAAAAAATGAAACTATTTATTCATATTATCTTAACCAGAGAAAATCTTTCCTCAAAAGTTTTAGCAGACTTTCTCTCACTGACACTGGCCAGAACTATATAATTTATTTGTGTCCCAGGAAATCAGTGACATAAGACACAGTATGAACATGACTAGCCTAGAGAGATCATGATGTTGCTGAGTGGCAGGCCAAGACCTTTCCTTGAATGTATCACAGTGCAGGGTGCAATCTGAACACAGGTCAAGACTACATGTTAAGAAGAAAGGGATGGGGAAAGATGTAGCTAGGTAAGCAACAAGATTAGCCAAGGTGCTTATCCCTAATGCTCATTGTCTTATATCATTCAATTCTAAAAGGCAGTTGCTAATATCAGTTGTCTATCAGGATCATATTCCTTTAATAAACATTGCCTATGATAACCATCATCATTTGAGGAAGATCATATAAAATGACCTAAGCGAAACTTCTTTAGGTGATATGAGATACTATTTTTACAAAGGAGAGGGAGAATTCCCCTCAGAAAGTACTGTCCTTTCTGAAGAATACAATTAGAAGGACAAATAATTGTCAAAAGAAAAAAAAATTGCTGTTTCTGAAGCATTTTATATTGTCACCATAGAAAAGAAAGTAAGACTATATCTGATGAAAGACAACAAATAAACCTTGAAGCTCCACAACAGAGTTGTAGTGTGTCTAGACTTTTTTTTAAACACAGATGCTCATGGTAAACTGTGTCACCATGCTGATGAAGGTTCACTGCCCTTACAAAGTCTGTTAACTGCTATCCCAGCTGGTAATACTGTATCGAGAATGTGAAATTTAAGAGACAAGTCATATATATATATACATATATGTATATATGTATATATATATATATATATATATATAAAATTTATTCATGTCCATATATATATATGCATGCACAGGATCTTCTACATAAAATGGGTGGATAATTAGAAATTTTATGGTCCTGGAGCTTTCAAAGGGTCATATGCTCACCTGCTCCCTACAATGTAAAAGTGATAAATATACATTCTTCCTGCCAAGTTCAAGAATTTCTTTATACTCAGTATCATTTTATCTCATACTGTTATGAGAATGGCAAGAATTACTGCCTAATAATACGCTAATATACTTTGGCTTGCCTAAGTTAATTCACAAAACTGAACCGCATTATATTGGAAATACTATTGTAAAACTGTCATAAATTGAAGACAAAAGTTTAAAAGAAATTCTCACTAATACCTTCATTTATTAATAAGATTGTTACATTAGAATCATTTATCCTTCAATGGATGTTACATTTCTCTCATTGCTGAGACAAAATTAACAAACTAACATCAAAGTTAAAGAAGGAAAAGTTTATTTAAGTTTGTAGAGGTTTCAGTCCATAATAAGTTGGAAGGAGCGGTTGATTTAGTTTGTGGAGGTTTCAGTCCAGCAGAGTGGCACATGGCTTAGGGCTGCGCAAAACAGCACAAGCAACAAGAGCAAAAGGAGAAGAGCACAGAAGACTCTTTCTCTTCTTTATAAATTGTATGTAGGCCACACCCACTTGGTGCAGCACTCACATCCATAATCCCAGCATTAGAGCATGAGTAATTCACAAACTCTAGAAGGCTGTCTCCATGACTGCATGTGGCTTTGGGGGTGGGGAGGACATCCAGACTCAAACCATAACAATGAGCCAAAACCACAGTAGCATTATTAATACTATTATATATACAGTGCTATGACAAACTTCAAGAAGGCTGAGAAAAGTTCAAGCCTAGAGAATATTACCATTTTGGACAGCTAAAGAAGCTATAAGAAGGCTGATTTGTTACTCTGTTACAATGTTAAATTGTGCAGCTGGGCCAAGTTGAATTGCATTTCCCCAAATGCCTTTCCCAGTGTGTTTTGGGTTAACATGGGTTATAAGGAGATAATATTGTTGGCAATAAGAAGGGTGGCAGTGAAGCAGCAGCCACTGTATGTTATACACTTGGTAGCTATTGGCTCATTGTTGCTTCACTGCTGGCTTAATCCCCTAGCATGAGGTAACTTCTTAGCATGCATCTGCTCCAACTTGCCAGCTTCTGCTTCTTTCTTTCTTTCTTTCTTTCTTTCTTTCTTTCTTTCTTTCTTTCTTTCTTTCTTTCTTTCTTTTTCTTCTTCTTCTTCTTTTTCTTCTTCTTCTTCTTGATCTTCTTCTTCTTCTTGTTCTTGATCTTCTTCTTCTGCTGCTTCTGCTGCTGCTTCTGCTTCTGCTTCCTCCTCCTCCTCCTCCTCCTCCTCCTCCTCCTCCTCCTCCTCCTCCTCCTCCTCCTCCTCTTCCTCCTTCTGCTGCTGCTGCTTTCGCTTCTCATCCTCCTTCTTTGGCCTCCACCTCTTCTTCTCCTTCTCCCTCCTTCCTCCTCCTCCTTTTTCTTTTGTTTATAAATGGAAAATTATCAGCACTACATTTCTTATTAATGTAAGCATCATGTACCAAAAAGAGAAGGTAACTATACAAATTCAGAATTTGAAATTTTCATTTTATTATCATCATCATCATTTTCATCCTACTAGTTCAATGCATTTTCCTACAACTGACATATCTATTCTGGGATTATGTGAGTCATCCCTAACATACAGCTTTACCAGTGACCTTGAAGCTAAACAAACAAAACTACAAATGACTATATTTTAAAGTGAACACGATAAGCCTTCAGATGATGAATGGGTGAGTTAATCTCCAGAAGACATTTTGTTGATATGCTTTTTCTGATATAGCAGTTTTAAGTCAGAATGGTCAAAAAACTATGCAGAACAAAAATACAATTGAAGAAGCTTTTGGAATTCAAGGCCCTCGCAGTCTTAATCCCAAGCAAAGCAAAGCAAAGTCATATTACTCCAAACTAAATGAGTCTCTAGTATTTCCATGTAGTTGACCTTTCAGAGACAAATGCCTAAGACCAATCATTAATACTCATATATGTTGGCTGTGGTTGCATTAATTATGCCTGAAGAGTTTGAAATCCATCCAAGTCCAAAGATGGAAAAGCACATATACTGGTATGATAATTGTCAAGAGCAGACTATAAAAGCGAAAGATGGCTGTGCCACTGAAGCCCTGTAGAAAGTTTTCTTCCACTGAGGAAGAATACAATGGTCCTGCCAAAGAAATCAATGGAATAAAGACAAACAATGTAGGCTGAGACAAAAACATCCTTATCCTCCACTTATCACTTGTCAACTGGTTTTAAACCAATTAGACTTCCAAGTTGGGTTTGTCTCCAGATCCATGATGGCGGTGCCAGGTTTTCTTGTGGATACTCATATCTTTATGGTTAGAGATACTGAGAATTTCAGCCCATTCTCATGGATTCTAGGTTTTAGTTTTAGAGTTGTTTGTTTGTTTTTTGCCCCTCTTTAATTTTCTATCCCTCCAATCTTCCCATTAGTCTGGCCTATGGAATTTATGTCTCAGCATAAGTTGTAAAAACAAACAAACAAATAAAAACAAGCTTATGGACACTATTACAGACCAATCAATCTGATCCTACAATTATCTAAAATGAATTCTCTATCTCTGTCTCTCTCTCCTCTCTCTCTCTCTCAAGTCAGATGTCATGTAGTCTCATGTGGTGCTGTCACAAATGTCTTGGCTTCTAAAAGAAATTGTCCCATGCTATAGTAAGCATAAAATGAGGCAGAAGAGGTAGAGAGATCAAGTGATTTACCACCTTAAGTAATTTACATTTGTATTATACTTCACAGTTCAGACAGCACTGTTAAATCTCAGGTTCTATATTAATCTCTACTGGACCAGTTAGTTCCACTTTCTTTCAAAGCTTCACATCATCAAAGCAATATCTATTTTATAAATGTCTCCTACATATAAAAAGGATACATATCTAGAACATATTTATTTCAGTTACTGGAAAACAATTCCGATAAAATGGAAGTAAGAATACAACTTGGTTTAAGAAGGGAATTTAAAGACATACTGGTTCATATGGTACTCTAACTCCTGTCTGTAACACCTCTGGAATTGTCATCATCTTCAAAGTAGTAGTTAATAATTTAGAGAATATCCAGTAATTACTCCTTTAGAAATTTTTAAATCACGTTCTCTGAAAATGATGTTCTAAAAACTCCCAAAGTACATGACCAAAATTATCTATGCAAAACAGGTCACAGTGACGAGGTGCAGAGTCTCACAGTTAATTCCAAAGAATGCCTTTGTGGAAGGGCCTTATCAATTTTGGCATTCCATTCCACCTCCACTGTAAAGCTCATTCCTTAAGAATTCTCATCTTTTAAAATGTTGTACTAAGCACTATGCTGTTTCCAGCAATAATAACCACAAAGGTAATGATGCTGTACATTTAATTTTTCCAGCCTTCTTGTGTCTGCTGGCATTATAAATGAGTCATTAACAGTCTCCCAAATAGATTGACACTGTTGCTTGCTACTGCCGAGAAATTCCATTTCTTTCAAGATAGCAAAAAAACAATTTGGATTTAATAACTGAGCAACATTGAAAGCATGAAAAGCTAAAAGAACAGAAAAGTAAATAGGTCCAAATTCCTAGAATATTATGTCATTAAACTCAAGGGCTGAAAGGCATTTTTCACAAGAAGGCTAGTTGGGGAAGACAGTTTCTTTTATATAAACAAACAAATGGCTAAAAAACATCTTGACCTTGCACAATTTCAAGGATCATCTGAAAGTTGTGGGATCACATATCACATATATCAAAGTCAACCACCACCCAATTTACAATAGTGACACATGTGTGGGTTAAATGCGATTCAAGAAACCAAAAACTAAGCCACTAATTCTACACTGAATTTAGAATTTAAATAATATGAGAAAGATCTACATAGGTTAGAAATTTAAGGCAAAAATCTCCCAGTGTATGAGATCCAGAAAAATTTAATAAACTTCATAAGAAAGAAAATTTTTGAGGTCGAGGACCAACAGGACGCAGCTCAGTTTAGCTAAAAGAGAGTCTTTGAAGAAGAGTGGGGCTTACTATCTAGTGTCTAGAAGTCATGCTTGTGGTTTCTATTCAATTATAGTAAATAAACAAGCTTAGGTTTAAAAGATATCAAAAAGATTAGAGCTGCACCTGAAAATTAATATGACAGTACTATTAGAACACAGCAAAGATCAGTTAAGACATTACTGCAATTGTCCACATATAATCAGAATAAGATTAATTACTATGGAAATATTAAAACAATAACAAATTAAGGACCAATTCCTAGATAGTATATATAGGATTTAGAAAATTACTGGTAATAACAAAAGGAAGATGAAATTGATCAATATGGTATTTATGATACAACTGGCTAAAAAACAATTCACAAGATGATAAAATCTTTGGACATGAATGCCAATGGAATTTGCAAGTGAAGATGTCTAGTATACAATTTATATTGAGAGTTGTGGATTTTGGGAAAGAAAGTAGAGTGGTATTATATGAATGTAATGGTAAAGTAAGGAATAAGATCATCAATCTACATTTAAATAGTAGGTTGCTGTTACAGCATTTGTCTGGCATGTATAAGGCCCTGGGTTTGAGTCTAGTAAATAGTTATAATAATTATAATAATGATAATTAAAATGCAGAAGCAGTAGTTAGGAATAGGAAGGGAGAAATGAGTCAAGAGGACAGACAAAATAAGTAGAGAGATGAGAGAAAAATAGAATATATTGTTTTAACTATGAACAATTATTAATATTTAAAGATTAAGCCAAGAAGAGTAAGAATTGGGTAGAAAAATCTGTTGGATTAAAGGTTAGCCAGTTATTACAGTGCTCAAAGCAGTGGCTCCCAACCCAGAATGCACATCACAGTTTTCAGGTTTTAAATAATCAATAGGGATGTTTATCACTGATCAATTAAAAAAGAAGTTATTTGGAGTGGTATCCAAAAAACCATTAGTTCTTAAAAACTACTCAGATTCCAATGTAGCCAATGTTCTACCCTGAAGCAAGAATACTCAAAAGAAAGATTACAGCCTGTGGATGGTATAGTAAAGAAAAGCTGAACAGTCTACTCTCTGGATAAATTTGATATGGCAATGAAGGCAATATCCAAAGAGGATCTCAGGCTAGAGGAATTTTTTTAGGAGAAGGGAAGAATGAGCATAAAATAAACACAGAAAATAAATATGGGAAAAGAGGGTTCCTTTGGATAGGTGGGTGATAATGGAGTAAAAGATAATTGAGAAACTTGATATGGCAGAAGTGATTCATCCCTTAGCACCAACAAAAATAACAAGAGAAGAAAAGGAGAGTAGAGCAGAATTGGGACATGCAAAGTGAAGCCTCCTCAGATGGTTTCAACTGGTGAATGCATAAACTATAAAAATCGGGAAGGATTACAGTGTGTCAAAAGAAAAAGAAACCAAGATCTTCTTTAACTTAAGTTAGTAAAAAACCTTCTAACTTATCAGATTTCTTTATAGAACATTATCAGAAAGATGACTGGAATAAATGGAGAGGACTCAAATAATACAGCTCAAAGTCAGACACCAACTAATTTATTTATTAGAACTATTTGAACTGAAGTTCCAACTAACATGCACATTAAGTCTGAAGGAAGTTAAGGATGTGATCAAAGTTCTGAGGTAGGAAAAAGTTCTGAGGCTTTAAAGCAATGGATTAACACCAAACTATACTTTAACCCGTACTGACAATAAAATGTGAGAAGAGGTTCTTGAAATCCTTAACATTTCAAAAGTTTGCAGGAAAATTAGAATGTCAAAGAATCTTGTGGGTTTCTGGAAGACATACAAAAATGAAAAGAAACTGGGAAAAAATTCTATATATAGGTTTTCTAATAATTTAGTATAACAAAAAAATCAGAGATCATCTAAAGTTTCAACTTCATAACCATGTTTTTAAAAAGTGAAGAATTATCATGAGAAAAGTGAACTTCAACAATTCCATTTATATTCTGCCAGGTCCTGTTTAAATAAAATGGAAAACCAATTTATGACCCATCACCATCTCCCTACTTAATGTGATAATGACTGCACTAGCCTAAAAGGTTTAATTTAAAATTTCTTCTAGTACTTGGGATGTTCTCATCAATAATTCGAGTTTTTAAGTGTTACCAACTCTCACTCTCAGCTGCAACGGAAGTTGTCACACTGATACAATGAAGCTCTCTTGTGGATAACAAACAACTTACCTGTACAAATTTGATCTGCCGAAGGCACTATTGTCTACTACTTGGTAAATGGTTTGTATAGAAATCCATATATTGAGTTGGGCAGAAGTGAAATAAAGTCTAAGCAGAGACAGAATGTCAATTACGGAGTTGGTAAAACAGCCCTGTTGAAAAGTTGTTAAGTTCAGCAGTTTTTGATTCTAAGAATTTGATTTAACTAAGATGAAAATACACGGATACATAAACAACGTATTTAAAGTAATTTTTTAAAAATACATACATTTTTAAGTGATAGTTCTGATCTTCAGAATATCTGCACATAATTAACTGTTTGGTTTCTTATGATATGCCTTTGATGTAGGAAAAACAAGCCTTTGCAACACTCCTACTAAAGCTGACACGACTAAGGCTCTGAGAGTCTAAGAAGCTTGCTAGAAGCAGCTAGCTAGGGATCTAATCAGAGATCTTATGCCAAATTTCATGCTAGTCTAAGAACCAATATTTTGAATGACTAGATTTACTACTTGTATCTCATTATCTTTTTTATTGCTATATGCAAGTTACATAGTCTATGATTCAATATATTTTTATATCACATATTTTTATTATCATCCCAGACATAATATATATAGTCTTCAATTAGTACATATTACTTTTGAAGACCCAAGGATACTTGACATTCTTTATGTTCTACATGAAAAAAATTTTTTTTAAAAAGGCCATAGAAAGGAAGACAGAAGTTATTATTTAGCAGATAAGAGGTCCAATTTTGGAAAATGAAAGAATTCTGGAAATAGAGGATGATAATGATGTTGTTTAGTAACGTTAAAGTATTTAATGTCACTAAATAGTATATGTAAATTTTCCAAATACTAAGTTTGATGTTATGTACATTTTATTACAACATTAAAAAGCAGTAAAAATGTTTAAATCACATCAAGCTTTGATCCAATATATTATACAAATTTTAAATTACTACACAGTGAAATACTTTTGATGATCTATGTTAAACATGTAATACTTCTAATTGAATGTCAACCATATTTAAAGTAAAATCTGGAGGAAAAATAACCTAAATAGCATTTTACATTTGAACAAACAGACTCACTTTGCATTGATTATAAAGACATTTAAGAGTTTTAAGTAAGTTTTGTGAAGTCAAATGACAATAGAGCAAAGTAAGATATGTTTTCTATGACTCTTGTATCATATAAATAAAGCTCACCATTTGATGCTTACTTATTCCTAATTTGTATAAAATATGAGAAAAAAATAGAACTCATAATTCTAAAGAGTTTTATTATCAATTCTTATATTTTTGGCCTTTTTTTCAAAAAAGCTTTAGATTATAAGCTTCTTGAGGACAAGACTTGTCTTTTTCTTCAATGTATGCTCCGTAAATAAGAGAGAAAGAAAACAGGGAAAAAGGGAGAAGTGGAAGATTAATGATTTTTATAAACATATCCAAACAGTCATAAGCAAAATTTGGAATCTCTCAAATTTGAAACATCTGTTGACTCACCACATTGAGCTTTACAACAAAAAATCACTTTTATACAGTCCTGTTCAGTAAATATTTCAGCCTTTTATCAATCTATCATCTGCTTGAAAGGAATAAGGGCAAGTCAAACATTTCAGCAAAGGATCACTAAAGATGATTCCAATACTTGGAGACCCTGCTTGCCTGCTCCTATACTTTCCCCCACCAGGTCCCTGTGCATATAGAGAATATGACTTCCAATTTAAGCAACAAGATTCTCATGCTGTCATTATCAATTATTACCTTCTTTACAGTAATCTCATTTGCACTATATAAAGCAAAAAGGTCACTAAGAAGCTGCTTTTGCTGCTCTAGGAATTAGAGGATATTTTTGTATTGTTTATTGTTAAAATATTCTTTGATTTTTAGTTGTTAGAAATGGTACCAATATCAGAACAATACAAAATTAAAGCCATTCTAATATTTATTCAAATATCTATATCTTTATTTCCTCACTTAAATCTAACAAAGTATAATCACAGTAGCCAATGATTATTCATCTGAATGCTGTAACATTTAATTTCTAAAGGTCAATTACTTTATATCTTGCTTTGGGAAGTTTCCAGATTAAGATTTAATTAATCTTATTCCTCTGACCAACAGACCAGGCTATTTTGAACTAGCAAAGGAAATGGTCTTAGTCTTCTGTATTAGGAAACAACGTACCTCCTGACTAAATGGAAAAATATAGAAAAGAAGAATTAAAGATGTCAACTGCAACCATTTACATTCTTTTAAAAATATTACCATTAAACTATAAGTACAAAGATTAGAAAGGGAAGGCTCATTAAATAAGATGCTGGGCAAAAATCTGTAATTAAAAATATAAAGGAAGTCTGAAAATTTCACTAACCCTCAAGGAGCCAAGTAAATCTTCATAAGCAAGCACACCCCCCTTTTAGCTAGGCCAAATAATAGCATTTCAATCATGGAACATACAATGGGTCTTTTCTTTGCTTCCTATTTTATAAGGAATTGACAGTCCCACCTCCTCTGGCTTAACAAGCATTTACCTGGCTGTACTTTGTACATATGTCTCCTTTCCTTCAGTTCCTCAAATTAGCAAGATTTGTACATTAGGCCAGTATGATGAGTCCAAACCCACTGATTAGTGACAATTAATGCAATAATACTGCTTTAACAATTGTACAATACAGTAGTCATTTACTATCTTCCTAAAAATGTAAAAAGTTCTATAAAAAGGTATAAATACAAATTTACTTAACAGATAATAGACAAGGCAGTTGTCACTCATTCCCATTTCTTTTATAGCCTGTCTCAACTGTTTAGTCGGAATTAAGTTTTTTCCATTTGTTAGTTTCAGCTTTTCTTGAAAACTAATTTTAAGAATAAATAGAAAATTTATCAATCACCAATATATCTGAGAACCAAATACAGTACATAGAGTAGCACAATCCTCCTGTCATTTATATTTTTGAAAGATTGGTTTGTCAAAGACAGGTCAGACTATTTGCATTATAATCCAAATGCTACAACTGGAGCATTCAAGTGAGACTGAGAGGAGACAGTGTTTTATACTAAAGTAACTTTTCTAATGACAACTTCATTGAAAGATGAAATGAGTTTTTCAAAGAATACAGTTTTGTTTAATTAGTGATTTAAAAATTTGGATGCACAAAATTCAGAGTAATAGATGAATACAAGAAAAAGTTCTTGTGTTGGAGGTTGGCTGGACTAGAAGACCTTAAAAGTCTTAGTATAATGACTTGTACATAAATGGAATTAATTTATTTAATAAAGAAATATGATAATATTTCAAAAGCAATTTACAGGAGAATTTTATATTGTTATAATGGAATATAAGTTCCAAGGAGCTAGAAGGAAATGAAGTAAGTTTACACTAAACATCAGCAAGCATGGTTTTTCTTAGGAGAAAATATCTCAGATAGATAAATAGGCAGACAGACAGAGACAGATAGGAAGTACAGAGAAGTTTAACATGCCAAATGATCTATTCTATTGTTTCAAAATTATTTTAAGATAAATGCTAATTCATTTCATTTATGGTACTAGTTTATTTAGTTCACTGAAAACAAGTTTTGTCTTTGTTTCCTTTTGTAAAGGAAGATATCTTTTGTTTATGATTTGAACTCTGAGTAGTACTTTGGCTATTCTTTTCTTTTTTGTGGGGGGTACTGGGGATCAAACATACGACTGTGTGCACTTGCAAGGCAGGCACTTATGCCGCTGAGCTTATTCCCCAGCCCCTTGGCTATTCTTTTAAAATCATAATATACAACATATTAACCATTATTATTCACTAATAAAAAACCATCTTTCTAAAAGAAAGGATAAATTCCAAACAAATACAACCAGTTTCCAAATGACAGACAGAAAATCCAACTTAAATGTAATAATTGATTCAATATGTTCAAAAAAGTTTGAGACAGTCTGTAACTCTCAATGTTGTCTAGAGCTCTGGTACAAAAAGCTGTCTGCAGTAAACACTCTGTGACATGGGAAGTCTCAATAAAAATTTTCCTAGTACCTCTGTCACAGAAATAAGCCTTTCAAGAAAACTTCCCAGCAGTTACTTTCAGGAAAGAACTATGCTTCTTGCTGTCTAAGGTTCATGAAACCATTAACCAGACGTTTAGTTCCTCATATAACTTTTCTTTTCTCTACCTGACGCACTGCCATAAATTTTTCACATAATGTTTTAAGGTCTAGTGAAAAAGTTATAAATATTGACTTTGACTGAATCTTCTTCTCACTCAATGATACTCTCTTGATCCACAATAAAAGTGCCATTGAGGGCAAAGAAAGACTCAGATGTTCATGCACTGCTATCAAGTGAATAACCTATCAAGAGATTTAGAAGAACTTTAATAACGAACATAAAAAGAAGCAGATAAATCCAACTCTAATTAATGAGTGGCATAAAGTTTTAAGCATAAACCTTTAATGTAAAAAAGAAAAATATGTGTACAGGATGGTGGCAAATACTATAAGAGATACAAAGCATGGATGCCATAAAAATCTTTGTTTTACTTGTACAGACTTTGTTATTGACAGTGAAAAACTTTAGCATTAAGCTGATGGAGTAAATATAACAAATGAATAAAATTAGTATGACAATATCATTAAATTTCCAGAAAACTTTTTATATTAATTTCTAGGTGAAGAAATGATGAAATGATGTCTACAAGAATTTAAGTTACGGGGCTGGGGATTTAGCTCAGCGGCATAAGCACCTGCCTTGCAAGTGTGTGGTCGTGAGTTTGATCCCTAGTACCGATAAAAAAGAAAAAGACAAAAAAAAAAAAAAAAGAATTTAAGTTACTTAGCAAAGGGACAGGCTAGTAAGCAGAAGAACTGTATTAAAAATAGGTCTGTCCCCCAGTCCCATAATATTTCCACTATTGTGTCATACACTTGTTCCTATGCTGTGTAAAATAGCATGAGAATTAAAATAAAAAACTAAAATCTAAATGGAGGTGAAATGCATAACAGTAGAGCTAAAACCAGCATTTAATGGGTTAGATGAGACAAAAAGAAGAGGAAAATACTCTTGGAGGGAGTTTTGGTCCTCAAGAGATAGCTGATGTTTCAAAAGACAGAAATTTATACTCATAGAAAAAGAGAAAACAGAAACGCATAATTTCAGGGCTGACTGAAACCTATGAAGACGTACTATACTGTGGCTCAAGACCATATTAAAATATAAAATTTCTAGTCAAGGAGTTGGTAATGGGAATACATTAAAGGCTTCTGAATAGGACCAATTGTATATTACGGTTTAACAAAAATCAATGAAGAGCAGTATGTATCCAACAATACTTTGACTCAACACATTAAGGTGCACTTACCACATCCCAGGCAACATCTGGCAAGTATTGATGATACGCTCTCCTTTGGCTGCTAAATTTCATTTATTAGTGTCTTTGACTCTTTTTTATGGCTGTCTTTACTGCATTATTCTTAGCTGATTTACTTCAGACTAGAGTTTGTCACAGATCAGTCCTCTTTATCAAACCTTTACCCTAGAAAATCCAATTCATTCCCTGATTTTAATACCACTATTTTTGATAACTATCAAATCTATGTCTACAGTTCATATGACCGTCCTGAACTTCAGTTTCCTTTTGGATACAATAACAGCCATCTTCCAAATATGTTCTCTCACAGTCTTTCCAAACTTAGCAAATAGCAACTCCATTTAGTAATATGAAGACCAAATATCTTCAAGTTATTCCATCTTTTTCTAACTGTACATTTATTCTACCAATAAGTTCTGTCAATTCTATCTTGGAGGAAAAGTTTGGTCTTCATATTATATCATCCACAGGGGTTAGAAAAATAGCTAATGGGCCAATAAATAAAAATTCTATGGAAACACCACCATGCTAGCTCAGTTACACATTGTCAAAGGCACGCCTCAGAGATCATATGATGTGAAAAATTGAGAACATTTACTAATTAATTCTCTATCCCAAATTTTTTTTGATAAATTTTGTACTACATTACAATAGCTTTTTGTCTTCTCATTCCCTCCCTACATCCTATGACCTACAAATCAACCAGAGGTTATAAAACTGTACTGTCCAGCATGGTAGCCACTAGCTACATGTTGCTATTTAAATAAAAATTATACTAAATTTAAAAGTTTAGTTTCTTAGGTACATTTGCCATACTTCAAGAGCTCAATAACCACTAAACACTGCAGATGATACAATAGTTTCATTATCGTAGAAAGTTCTGTCACTCAGCATTGTCTTCAAGCCTAAGTCAGATCATTTTTCCTATATTTTTCTAACCTTCCAACAGCTTCTCTTTTTTTTTTATCATCAAAGTTTTCTAAAGCCTCTATCAACCCAGTTCCCCACTATTTCTCAGGTCTCATATATCTGCACTGTTTTCCATTCACTGTGTTCAATCATACGGATCCCCTTACAGTGCCTCAAAATGGCAAGCACATTCTTATTTTAGGCACAATGTACTTGCTTCTCTTTCTAGAGTATCTATCTCCAAAAAGCTGCTTGAATCATTCCATTTCCTCGGGTCTCTCTTCAAACATCATCTTCAGAGCTCTCTTAATCCATCTCTTTATAGCTCCCTTAACACTAACATTATCTTAGTGTTATTCACTAACTGTCCTGTTATCTATATTTTGTGACTCATTAATAAATAAAAGATATGGCATGAATAATATAGTGTTTTCTCCTAGAGTATAAGTTCCAAAAAAGAAATTTTGTCTAACTCATTGGCTGATATATCTCCAGATCCTTCAATAAGACCATGGTCAAAAGCTACTCTATAAATATTTGTTGAATGAGTCAATGAATACATAGGTAAATGGGAACAAACTGAAAAACAGGACCAACAGCATTAAGAAATAGGAGGCTCTGCTTTGCATAATTGACTTATCTTCCAGATAGAGGCTTAAAATTTTATATTAATACTTCCAATAAGGCTTGGTTTAACTGAGATCTCTTTTAGGTTGACTTTTAAATAAAAAGCAAAAGAAGGATTTTCAGTGGCATCTCTGTCTTAAGTTACTTTTTCTCATTATTGAGACAAAATACCTGACATCAAAAGTTAAATGAGTAAAGGTTTATTTGGGTTATAGTATGTAGAGCTTTCAGTTCATAGTCAACTGGCTCCAAGGCAGAGCAGGATAGGAAAGGCGCATCACAGAAGAGAAGTCCATAGCAAAGCAGGAAGCAGCAATTAAAAAAAGCAAAGGACAAGCCATAGTAATAGCAGTCCTTTTTTTCTCTTATATTCTTATCCAGGCTATCCACCTTTACGGTAGATAGTATTCAAAATCATAGCATTGCATACTGAATCAATTGCAGCATCACATGCTTAATCCAGCCACCTTCAAACAAAATCCTGACCTAAGATCACATGAGGCTTTGGGAGGGTATTCAGACTTAAGTTGGCACAGTCTCTCTGAACAATCTCTCTGCTTCAAGATGTTCAACAAAAAAAAGTGTAAGGTCTGAAATATCAGTCTGGGAAAATAAGATTTAACTAAGCTCTCACACTACATTCACTAGCCCAAAGATAACACCATTGCTGAAATCTATTCCTGGGTTTAATTATTCATCAATAATTAATAGTCTTTAATCATTAAACTTTTAATAATTATTACACACTGAATTATTATATCCTTATTATTAATGATATTTTGGACTCAAAAATAATTTACACTGGCAAAACTAGCAATTACATATAAGATGTTTTGTTCACACAACTCAAGGATTAACTTTTAATTTTGTATTATTATGGAAAGAAATTCTACTTATTCAGTGAATTGAGATAATATTCTCCCATCAAATATAATAGTTATTGTCATACCTTTGCTCCCTGTTCAACAAGAAGATATCATTTCTCTTGTTTTAAATAGTATTCTATTTCTCTAACTTAAACAATTTTACCTGAGACTGACTGAAGGGAACAGCATACAAAGGTAGAAGGGTGAGTGCAATTGTCTAAGGAGGTCTAGGAGAGATTGCCATAAGGCCAGTTAGTGCCAGCTGCAGAACAGCAGGCTTTGACATAGACCAGCTAACCTCTTTTCTGGCCTTCATAACACTTTACTTTTGCTAAGAACCCCAAAGCAACTATTTAATGAGCAACAGAAAAATAGCACAAATACATTCAGTGATCTGACAGTTTTCATCTGGCAAATTTCTAACATATGAATTTCAAAGCAGTTAAATAATTTAAGATTACTAATGTAAATGGAGAAGTAATATTTAACTTATAAATAATACTCATAAAAAGGAATTTTTATTCTCTGAAGCATATGAATAAAAGCAAATCTGCAAGATAATCACTGACCTAGGCAAAGGTTAAGAACAGTTTAAATAATAAATGCAGAAGTATAATTCAGACTGACACAAATTTATTTTTCTCACTCCTGCATCTGTATGGCAATAATCCAATCTGAGAAGTTGAATCTAGGCAGTAAGAGCATAACTCAAAGCATGCTTATTTAAAAACAATGCAACAACTTAGGGCAGTTTGGAGTGGTGATATTATATATCACTTTGCATGTTGAATGGTGATGAAATTTTACATTGATTGTCACAGAAAATGCTTGAATGAACACTAGTAAAAATTAATAGGTTATTTTTCTCCTTCATAATGATCTTTAAAATGGTCAGATTTGAGGCTGAAGTGTCTAATACAGTGATGGCGAATTTTTTAGAGCTTTCATTGACAACAAGCAGCCCACTTTGGCATGCATGACACAGGTTCACCACCACTGACCTAACAATTACCACATCTGCACACTGCACCAGTGCCATTATCCCAAAGTCCTGAGATTTCAGTATTGCTTTCCTGACAGACTGCCAATAGACATGTGACTGCCTGAAGCTGAACTTAATAATAGCCATTCCCCTTTTTTCTGTTAGAAGTGTGTCCTGCTTCTCTAACATTCCACCATCTTCAGAATCTTGATTTTTTCTTTAAGAAGAAAACAATGGACTATTTTTTCTACTTAAAGATCTTTCAACTTCCCCCTGATGTCACAAAGGTGACAAGAATTTAATTCATGCAGGTAAAGTAGCTGAAAATCTGTGACCAGAGAAACTAATTTACTATAGTTTTATGTCTTCAGTTCTCAAAATCAAAGTTCATTATCAATAGATTTCCAATATTTTGTAAAGGAAGAAGGTTTTAAGCCATTTAAGTCCCAAATGAGACAAGATGTAAGAAATTATAAAGAATCACTTTATATTATTAGTTCTGACCTCCCCTTTTTGTGCCAGAACTTATATGCAGTTGCAAAGTGTATTAGATGCAGAACTTCATCTATGTGCCTTATTGCAAAATTGCTGTGTTCAAACTCAAATCTGTTGAGACCTGTTAAGAGTCTGATATTCTTACCCTATCTTTAAGCTAGAAAGCTAACCTATCACAGATACACAAATGCAAGCAGAATTAAAAATAAAACAAAACAGAAACTCCTAAGTGAGGAAAAAAAGGTATTTTATTATCTTTTATAGTAGTAGCATCCAAGATATCATCGTTACCTTGTACCTGTTCCATGAGGCCCAGTTTCCACACAGCTACAGGATACGTGGCAGGTTGGGTACATACTGGGTTGTATTAAAGCACAGGAAAGGGAAAGCCCAATTTTTATAATGGGCTTCAAAAGCAAACCTGGCCAACTGTTGTTCTGTAAGGATACATTAGGACAGCAGACAATACACTCTCTCTTTCTTCTAAGGCTAATCATCACACAACAATCTGGAGTACCACAACAAAATGGTACTCACAAGACATGAAGACAGCCATAGAAATTAACAAGAAATTCTTTACCCTTTAAACATGTACAGTTGTTTCACATAAAAGGGTGCCTTACTTAGAGGTCAAGAAAATCCTTGATATATCTGCTTCACTACAAATGTTTAAAAACCTACTCCATCTTAAACCAAGCAATTATTTCTTCATTTTTCTTCCACTAAATCATATATAATGACCTGTGTCAAATGTGATAAGATCTGGCCTCTGACAAAGTAACAATATGAGGAATAGCAATGAGATTCTTGACAGCCAAACGTACCATTTTTTTCCTACTATTCCACATTGCCTATGCACTAAAAGAGATTCTCTACCTTATTAATGTTTCCAATTATCAGTTTTGATTCCAGGTTCTTTCCCTAAGGATGTTATATGAACTCTAAATAGGTAACACTCAAAAAGAATGTCTGATAAGATTTCAAGGTATTTTTCTTTATAATAAGCCCCTATGAGTATGGAAAATAGTAAACTGCAAGGTTCTGCCTTTGCTGATAAATGCATGAAATACAGATATTTTCCTTAATCTTAAAGAAAATAAAGCTCATATTTTCCCATCTTCATTGCAGACTTAGGCCAATTCATTAATTCAGTGATAGAAAGAACGAGTTCTCCAAGGTTTAGAGTCTTTATTTTCTGTTAACTGGATAAAAATAGTAAATCCAAGAGTAAGTACACTAGAAAGCCAAATAACTAAAGCCAAACTACCAGGTTAATATAATTTATCTAAATAAAACTGTAGGCTCCTATTTAATATTAAGAAATTCTAGCCCTAAATTTTTCTTCTTAAAATATCACATTATATTTAATCCTTGAATAATAATCTATTGTCTTTGTGGCACTTGTTGAGTACAGTAGCCAAGTTAGTCTCCAGTTATCCAGCTCTTTGTTAGAATGTTCATTTTGTACATCTCCGAGTGGTTTCTATTCTGTTTATCCGCCATGGCAATATTATTGTTTGCCAAACAACACAGTGAGCTTCAAGAAGATCATCATGAATTTAAGCAAAATGCTATCTGACTCTCAAAGCTCTTATTATATTTTAACAAAAATAACAGAGGAGTTGTATATTATATTTAATATTATTTACTGCCAAAAATAGGTGCCCTCTCTATTTTCATAGATAAGGAAAATACTCATAGATCTTGAGTGGCCCAAGGCCAGAAAAAAAATCCTTATTGGTGATGCACTATCTTAAAACCCCAAACTTGCCCTTTTTATGGATGTAGAGTTCACTCATGTATGGAAAGACTATTCTGAGTTAGGAACTAGGGATGAAGTGAGAAAACAGAAACTCAGGTCATGTCCTAAGACGTTCCAGGGTTCACAATGGTAATGGTGGGAGACAATCACATCTAGTCACAATCTAGTAGAATAAGGTCCAGCAAGTCTCAACTTCCCTTGGAAAGCTGGCCATCTATCCACTCATTTACCATTTCTTAAGAAACAATCAATTTCGGAACAATAACTATATTAGGAAGAGGTAGAAAAAAAACTGGATAAAATATTTCTAACATTTTACAAAACTCTGGCTTGACACATTAAAAACAATTATATTTTGAAAAGAGAATATACTGTTTTCAGTTTCTGCCAATTCAATTTGTCACTAAAATCCATTTCAGAAATATCATTCATACTGTATTTGGCCCTAAGCTTTAATGTCCATCATTTGGATTATTTGTTAAACTTTATATTTATAGTGCTACTCAGCTTACCCATAACGAAGAACATCAGATACACCAAGAGGCTTCATGTCTACTGTAACTAAGGCTGTGACTAAAGGTATGAAAGCGGACAGCAGACCAAATGCAGTCAAAGTTCAAACAATTCACATCCGCGGCTTCTTTGAAAATAAATTATCTGTAGCCTAAAAGATTTCTTTGCTTGTAGTTTCTTCACCATCTAATCTATATGGACTGCCGACCACTACATTAGTCTTGCTAAGACTTCTAGTACATCATGACTGGACATAAAAATCTTCAGAGCCTCCAAATGGCCTGGAAGATGACTCTGTGCTATCACAGTAAGGGTCCTCCACAAATCCCGTATTCCTGCCCCCAGAATGAACCCGTTCCCTGACTAGACTGGTTCACCACAGTCCCTGAAAATACACATGCCCACACAAATTTTCTCACTACACACTTTCTTTGAAGATCTTTCCTTTCCAGCTAATATTCACCAAACATTATGTGCTAAATGCCTATTTAATTCACATTAAAATACTACGAAGATTAAATTACCACAAGGCCACTTTCACATTTCTGAATATTGAGACTTAGGGAAGTCAGAGGTCTAAGTTCAGAGAGCCGGAGAGTGACAAAGCTGGAATTTAAATTGAGGTTTCTACTTCAGGAGTCCAAACAGCCACAAAACAATAATTCAGAAATATGGGGCCTGAGCTGAGGGCAGACTGTGAAAGGACTTGTAGGTAGGAGGAGATAGAGACAGAGGGACAGTGAAAAAGAGAATGAATGAATATATATATATATATATATATATATATATATATATATATATATAAATCTCACAATTTAGATTTAGTATAGTTTTGAACAACCAGATCAAAAGACAGGAGATTTTTACAACTGGACAGGAAAAATATACCCAACTCTCTGGTTCCTAAATGAGTAATACTAATTTAGAAGATGATTCATATCTTTTTGTAAAACTATACAGCTCACATAATGGCCAAAACTTCTTCTACCAGTTATTAGCTTTGAATTACACAAAAGAATAACTGTACCAATTTCATTATTTATAATTATTCTACCTAAAAGAATAAGAAAGAACAATGAAATTTTCAAACATTCTAATAGTTAATCTCGTCCTCTTCCCCAGACTGGCCACTAAATTCAGGGCCTCATGCTAGGGCATGGTTACACTATTGAGATACCCAGCACATTTTTCAGTTTTTATTTTTTGAGGCAGGATTTACCAAGTTGTCAAACTTGAACATCCAATTCTCCTGCCTCAACATCTCAAGGAACTGGGATTATAGGCCTCTGCTATAATGTCTGGTAAATATTTACCTTTGCCTGGAATTCTTTTTGTTTGGTTTAGTTTGGATTTGAGTTTTAACAGCCAAAGCGGAACCTATGGGAACTATTAGATATATTTACTTGCTAACAGGTAATTTAATTTGGCAGTGAAAGAAAAAAAAATAGTCCTTATTTGCTTACACCTTACTTCAAAGAATATACAAGTAGAGTGAATTACAATCAACTAAAGAAACAGTTTTTAGGAATATTTTCTAAAATAGTGTAAAGACATAATTCCTATAACTGTAAGAAAGTTCTAGAAGAAATGTCTAATTTTCTGGATTTTTTTTTAATTCATGATAGAAGACCAGATCTATACAGTACTAAAATCATTTTAAATCTTCAATACATAACACCAGAGGTGAAAAGTACATACTTTTTCTGTGAACTGAGAGAATTTCTCTCCTAGGTCCCTCCAAATCAGTCTTTACCTTAAATATTCTTAAAATCTATGTCTGTATACAGGCTGTTTTTGCTTGAAACTCTCTCCCACTCTCCTATCAAGCTGTACAAAGATCCGGCACACTGAAGCATTGCATTTATTTTCTCCAGCATGTTGAAAGCCCACGGAATGTAGAGCTCCCTGTCAACTTTTTCAATTGGCAGTCTCTGCATATAGTCAGTACTCAATAAATATTTGGTAAATGAATCACTAAATCATGGAATGCACCTAGAAAAAATGATATTTAACAAACATCATGCTATAATAAATCTCTTTGAATGTAGTATCATTACACAGTCTTTGAGAATTTGACTTTAATATTTTTAAGCAATAGAAAAAACAGTTTCTTGATTGGGATATGGTGTGCGAGCTGTCTAATAGAGGCAAAGGTAATAGTTTTAATGATTTTGCATTACTGACAAATTCTACCCTCTTGAACGAGAACAATATGGATATATGACAGTAAATTCCTAATGAAGAAATATGGCTTGAGGAGTAAGAATGAGATTTAATATGTGATGTGAACTGCCTGATTTCATGAATTGATACTACAAAATCTCCTCCCGAATGAGATAAAGACACTGACCTCTTAGTAGTCTTATTTCTGCCCCCAACCCTTTGTGAATGCCTGTACTAATGTAATGAAAACAAACAAGCAATGTCTGGTGAAATATTACACAACATGCAAAACAGGTGAGAAGCAGTCAGTTTTGATTTCATCAGTTAATTCAGACAGGAATTCTTGAAGTAAGGCCTCAAAATTAAGAGAAAATTATAAGAACTGACCTAAAATTCAGAAAAGCAAAATCTTTCCATATAGTCAGACAAAATACAAGGGCTTCTATAAGGCTGGGTTACTCTAGCACTTAATTTGTGATCTTTGACTTACGTATCTCCCATTGGTTGTACTACCAGTATAGAAATTCTTCCTTTAGAAACAATCATTAAAAGAGGCAATTTTAACAGCTACCATAAGGACAGCAGAGAAAGAGGTTAGACAAAATTTGTTGCATAGTTTATATCATGGTTACAAACACCTTAGATAGCTGACAATGTTCAATGGTGGCTGGAAAAAAAAAAAAGAAGAAGAAGAAGAAGAAGAACACAGTGAGACCACACAGAATCAACCAGGCAGGGACTGTAGAGTCCAGAACACTTAATACCAGGATTGCCCAAAGGATCCACTCTCTCCCTAGGAGCCTCCTATACTTATAAGCACCCAAGAAGGCACTGATACTCTTTTGTGTTATAATGATGATTATAAGGAAATATGAAAAGACAGATAAATAAAGAGGAGAAACTTTAATGGAATCAACAGGTTTTAGATCCATAAGTAAAGTTGGAGACTGATATAAGCTACCCACTAGCTTGACAAGAAAGATGGGGCCCACATATAGGATGCCTTTCTGAAGCTCACAGAGTGACAAAGCATAGGCTAAATTCCAAATTTATTATTCCTGTGTAGTCCATACTATTTTTCTTAAGTTGTGACAATGATTGTGATATGAATAGAAATAAGAGCTAAATTTGAAGATCAGGACTTCAATCCTGCCTGAACTTTAGGCAAGTCAGCACTATGGCCTTTCATTCCGATAAAGTGGGGATGACTTGCTAAGTTGCAAAGCTGTTTCCTGAAATAAGATCATGTATTTTAACATATAACACCAACTGCAGAAGGAATATCCAAGGAGGCCTATTCATCGGTACGCTTTCATTAGCCTGGAAAAGCAAGAACTAACACAATCTCTTTTCTTATACAGCAGTTTGTCAAAAGTTGTGGAGGCTTTAGGATGATAAACTAAGGGCAGGTGCCCTCACTGCTTGATTCACTTAGCTCCTTCCTCCTACACAGGTTATCTATCTTCAGGTTTTCCTTCAAGCTGCAAAAGAGAGAAAGCCTTTCTCTTTCAACTTTGAAATACAAATCTTTCAGTTTGACTCAGTCAGTTCAAATTCTGAATCTACCCTACACTAATAATACTCCCCAGGGAGTGCCATGTTGTCTGGTTTAACTCTGAGTTCTAAATCCATCACTTGAAGGGAATACAATTACCATGACTAGATTTGATTAACCTGGCCTTCACTCTAGTGCTCAGAAAGTTAGATTTGCCAGAAGTCCCAATGGCTTCTTAAGGGAAGGGTGGACATTATTAGGAAGGAGGATAGGAAAGCAAATTCTGGGTAGAATCCACTACTGTCCACTATAGGTGGTAGCATTATGATAAATATATGATATGATAAAGATGACCACACAAGTCATGCCTGATCATAGGGAAAATACAGGAATATTCAAGGCTAAGGAATAAATTATAGACCAGTAATAAAGATGTACTTATTCCTAGTGCCCTGAACTTGAGGTCAGAATCCATTTTCTGAATTCCAGAAAATCCTGTTTCATGAAGTCCTTACTTTTCTCTGGAATTCTGAGATACTGTAAATTTTGGAACTATAACCTCAGGTTATCTGTGACAACTGCCCAACTGCTTTTAACATGCCTTTTCTTCTCTAGTTCTAGTTTAATGTTGTGAGTAAACAAATCCACTGATCAGAAGTGATCCAACCACACAAGTTATACACATACAGACTATATGTACTTCTTTCCAACTGTGGATAAAACTATTGGAGAAAGCAAACAATTGTGTATCTTCTGATTTTGCTCTCATTTTTTCTCTTTTCACCATAAATATTCCAATTCTGACCTTGCTGTGTCTGAAATCAACTAGCAAGTATGATAAATGACCTCGAAGTGAACAGACCTTTGCCTGCCCTCTTTTACTTAACAAAATGTAAACGGTGAGAGAATAGAAGACAGAAAATAGAGTAAACAAGATCTGTAGGAATGCTATAGAAATGAAACCAGAAGTCAGAAATTAATCAAGAGTCGAACCTGGGAACAATGGAGCCAGAAGTTAGGAAACAGTTCAAAGCATCCAGTACATCAAAATCCCTGTTATCACAGTAATGTTAAGAGGCAAAAAGCAAAGTCTTATTCAAAATAACACAAAGGTTCTCATAGCAGTGATGTAAACAAGGTATCTGGTTAGAGACTGTATAAGTCGTGTGGAACCAATCTGGAACTATGCCAAAAATTAATGTTGGTAGTAAAGTCTTGGAAAATTTTGGTAGCAAGCACAAGGTGCTGATGGCATACATAACACAAAGGGTTATGCAACCATTTGCTTCAACCTAGATTTTTTTGGGCGGTGCAGGGGTTGGGCTTCAATCCAGGGATACCTGCATGATAAATGTGTACTCTATCAGTGAGCTATATCCCCAGATCCTAGAAGATTTCTCACTAGAAAATCTCCACTCACATAAGAACTTATTTTAAGCCCAAAGGCTGCCATCCCCCAGGTCTGAGGTTCTGTATACCCTCTCCAGTAGAACAGACCAAATGTCCTCCCACACTTCTGTACCTTAGCTTTCTACTGGTTTCCACTGTAACTTGTAGCATGTCCTATAATATTATGCATTTAGTTACTTATTTTTGGTCTTCCTCCTTAACTAAAATGTAAGTGCTATGAGGAGTAAATCATATATATCTTGGTTATAGTTATATCCCAAATAATAGCACAATGCTGGATGCACAGTAAACTCCTATTAAGTATTTCATTAGAGTGATAACATTAACAATAGTTATCTCTGTAAGAAAAAATTTCAAAGTCAAAAAATCACCATTCTATAAAAGGTCACATTTACTTGGTGAGAATGAATATAGCCAATATTTCAATATTTCTTCTGCTATAAATTAACTTTTCTTGTTTAGACAACTATGTAGAAGTAGAGGTCCATTGGTATTGTTTTTCAAGAAATAAAATCCCAGCATCACAGATAACAATAACAACAACAAAGCCATCTATGAGAATTTGTCTCTATCAATCCTCCTTCCTCTTCTCCTGGATAACATCCCTCTGCTACATATGTTTTCAAAAATAATTTATTAGGGTGAAATTCAGACAACATAACATTAATCATATTAAAATGAAGAATTCTGTGGCATTTCACACATTCACAATGCTGCACTGTCATTATCTTGACTTGCTTCCAAAACATTTCCATCACTCCAAAGTAAGAAGGTCTTACTCAGGAGACAGTTTGACCCAATTCTCCCCTTCTTCCAGGCACTGGAAGCCATCATTCTGAATTCTGTTTCTATGTATTTATCTATTCTCTATACTTTATATGAATTGGATTATACAAGATGTGGCCTTTGAGTAAAATGTACAGTTACGGAGTTGCAACTAAATTGTGCCATGCATCAGCAGTCTAATTTTTTTCATGGCTGAATAATACAATTGTGGATATACTATTACTCATACTGTTTCCCTACACATTGACAGATATTTGAACCATTTTTATCTTTCTGGTTGCTCTGCACAGTACACATGTGAACAGATACTTGTTTCAGTCTGTCTTTCTTTTGTTTTTGACTTACATATACCTAAGAATAGTACTGTAGCCTCGTACACTCACCTATACTAACATGTGCCTATCTTTTTACAGAATTTTCAAACTTTCAACTGCTGAATTACTCTGCATTCTTACCATCATTGCAAGAGTGCTCCAATTTTCAACACTGCCAACATTTTTATTTTCCATTCTCTTGCTATAGCCAACCTAGTGGGCATAAAGGGTTGCCTCATTGTAGTACATGTATGCATGTCTGTATGTCTGTATGTATTTTTTGCTTTGTCAGTACATGTGTGGTACATAATATTTCATTCCTGTGGCAAGTTTCCACACATACATAATACATCTTATTTCTTTATTTTTCATCCTCTCTTCCCTTCCTTCCCTTTCCCATCCAGCGAATCTGTTATCCCCTTGTTTTTTATTTTTACTTTATTTCATGGTACATGATTACAATATTTGCATAATTATAAAATATTTGCATTCCTTGTGTGGAATTGGTATATACATAAGAAATTCCAATTCTTTTTTTCTTTTCATATCCCTCCTGTCCCTCATCCCTCTCTACATCTTTTAATACCTTTCCCCATTGAGAAACATCTTTTTTATATCCCCATCTCAAAACATCTATTTTATATCTTTTATTTTGCTCTTTGTGTTTATTTTGGGTTTTCCATATAAGAGAAACCATGTGATATTTACATTTGTCTTTCTGATTTATTTCACTTAATATTATGGTCTCAAGATGCATCCATTTTGCTATAAATGATTAAAGTCTATCTTTGTTTATGGCTCAGTAGTACTCAATCTTGTGTAAATAATACATTTTCTTTATGTATGCATTCAGCTGTTAATGGATGTATGGGCCACTTCCAAAATTTATTTATTATGAATTGTGTTGCTACAAACATGGGTTTGCATGTGTTACTGTAACAGTCTGTCTTTATTTCAGGAAGATACCTAAAAGAATAGCTGGACCAAATGGAATTTCTAGTTCAGTTTTTTGAGGAATCTCCAGACCTACTTTCATAGTAGCTGTACTAGCATACTCTCTCACCAGAAATATAAAAGGGTCATCTGCCTTACCCCCAAGTCTCTGCAGTATTTGATTTATTGATGATGGCCATTTTTTCTGGGGTAAGGTGGAATCTCAGTTTTGTTTTAATTTGCAGTTCTCCAATGGACTGTGGCACCTTTTCTTTTCTTCTTCTTCTTCTTCTTCTTCTTTTTTTTTTTTTTTTTTTTTTTTTGGTGGCACTGCTTAAATGATCTACTTTTGAAATTTCATTTTTCTGCTGGATACTTCTGAATTCTCTTTATGTTATATCCATTTTACATCACGAATATCAAATTTAGGCTAAATAGGTAATGCTTTAAACTATCTGAAAAAGCACAGAGAATGAACATGAATTATTTTTAAAAAAAACCACGGAAGTGGGAAATATAAAACTATGGCCCGTCAAAGCACTGGAAGGAACTATAGGAAGCAGTCAGGAAATGAAAACAGTAAAGAGGACCCACTTGAAAGGAATGCTTACTCTGTAGGAAATCTCATGAGTATACCCAGAAAACAGTTTTGACTTTTTCCTGTTCTTTACCAGCTTAGGCTCACTAAAGAAGAACTGTCATCATGGCACTGACTTTAGGCAGGGACACCCAGCCTGACTGACTCTGAGTTCCTCTAAATGGTAGGGGGTCTTATCAGTATCCAGCTGAGTCTATTTTCCTTATATATATCCATGAATTGCTTAATGCCATGTACTTTTATGAGACTTTCAAAAGTGATCACATACATCTTATCAGTGGGTTTCAGTTTGTGCATCCTTGTACAAAAATCCATGAAACTCTCTATTTTGGGTTTCACTAAATCTATTTCTGTCTCATTTCAGTCTGAGCATTGCAATCCAGCTCTACAGGTAGCAAATTGAAATGTTTAGTGGCCCATTGCAGACAGATTGAATCTGAAAAGAATACAGCAATAAGCTCGAAGCAAGGCATCAATATCATATAGTAAAGCCCTCACCAATGACAGCGCTGACGTAGGGTGAATGATTGAGCATTTGTTAAACTTCTACCATTGTGAAAGTAACCTATTATTTTCCTGGTTGTGCACTGAAATGCCTCAATCTCCAACCCAACAAGTCAGTAAAAAATAATACAGTTCATTTTCTATTGCTGTTGTTCGTTGGGAATACTGTGCCAAACAGTACTTTCAGCCCTGACCTTCACTTTATCAATAGCAACCTTAATTTATAACTCCCTTCACTCATTTCGTAAAATGTTCCCTACATTGGTAACTGGATTTTCCTTTTCCTCAGCCTTCACCTAACCCCTAGGTGGTTAAAATTAAGCTTCATAGTATGACATGATTTACTAGTTTAGGAATATCTTATTTAAAAAAGAAAAAAATGGAACAAAAATACGACAACCATATAAAGGCAAAACAAAGGAAAAGTAAGTAGTATCTGTTCTGGAAAGTGTTGCTGTGTTTTTTGGCTGCACAATAAAAATAGTTGAGACTAATACACAGTCTTTACTAGCAGCCAAAATACAAGTTTACAACCCATACAGTTGCTATGTCTAAATCATCTCACTTCTGAGTGAAATCCCCACACACAGCATGAACCACTCAAGTTGTACTCAGGACTGCGAGCAAGGGGGAAGACACAAGAAGTGGCGGGAACCATCATGTGCAGAGGCGGCAGGAACTCCCCAAGCTCCGTCCAGCTCAATGATGGAAATCCAGACTATTACTTGTGCTGCTGCTGCTTCGCCTCTTCTCATGTGTCCTGCTCTATAGGCCTGATTATTACAGCATGAAATACTTGATTGAAATCACAAGCTGTCTGATAGCTAACAAAAATTTGACGACAATCATAGGCAAGGTACAAAGAATCAAAAAGCAAATGCTCTGTTCACCTGCTACTTGATGCTAAGAGGATACTGAGATTAATTTAAGTGTGGCAAATATGTAACAATAGCAACAATCTTATAGCAATCTAACTAGTGTATATAACACGGATGATGTGCCAGGCATTCCTCTATGCACCTCATTCACAAAAGTCCTGTCAGAGGCTTGAAGCTGGGCCATAATTTTGTGGAACAGAACTTGTCTAGCATATGAGCCCCAGCACAGGCAAAAAAAAAAAAAAAAAAAAAAAAAAAAGAAAGAGAAACTAAATCATTTGCTTAAGATTTCACAAGTAGGTAGAAACTGGCATCAAAGTGATCAGTCTATATTCACAGAATTTTCATTGCTACACTGAAAGTATCTCATTTTATTTTATTTTAAAGAGAATAAAACCAAACGAAATGAAACAGCATAAAGCCAATCAAAACAAAATAATGAAAGTAATATAAGACTTCAAAACAAGATGACAGGAAATCAACAATGGCTACCATAATGCCTTTTGTTATCTTCAAAATAGCTGTCCATATCATCAAACATAATAAAATCAAACATAACAGAATAAAACTAATCAAAACGTATCACTCTAAAAAGAAACAGAAAACAGATTATGATAGCGATGGATCTATCAGGAGAAATCTGAAAACAATGCTAAACTCAATGTAGGCAAGGAATAGACACAATGTGCTTATTGCAAAGTTTGGGCAAACTCATTAAAATATGATTATGTCCCCTTTCTTTTGGGCCAGATGCAATCAAAACCTTAATGTGGTAAGAAATAAGGTATCTAAACATCTTGGCAGATCACAACTCTAATCTGCTGGGCCAGGAGCTGACTTATGGCTGCTGGTAATCAGTTTGCAGAATGTTATACTGCAACTAATCAGTAGTGAACAGAACTGTCTGGCTTCCATGTTTTTTATTTTTTTCCCTTCGTGATGTAATATCCTGAATTATACTCCTCCACAAAAAAATAAAATAAACAAACAAACACATTTTGTGGAGGAACATTCATTCATTTTGTTTGTTGGTTGGTTGCTGTGGTACTGGGAATTGAACTCATGCTTTCCAGGCATGTGCTGTGCAGCTGGCTATATCCCTGGTCCAAAATCTATACATTCCTATAGCACCTCTGCCACTGTCAGTCGTGGCAGCACCTGCCTGATTATAATTGGCTGCACTCTGTTGTTTCACAGACCATGTTATTGAAGAAATAACTGCTTGTCAGAGTTACCCTTCTGAAGACAGCAGCCATTAAAAATTGTCCTGTTGTTACTGAGGGCAATGGCAGTTTTTACCACCAGATCAGACTGAATGATCTAACTTTTTTGGAGACATATCCAAGCCTAACACTACAAAACTACTTCCACCATGAAAATTAAATGAAGAGCAAATTTACATTTTTAATATTACTAAATGAATTAACATAGAGTATGTAACCATGGGTGATTGTATAGGAGTAAATCTATGAGGCTATTAGAACAAACCAAGTAAGATTTTTATCATGTATTTGTAAAAACCACATTATTGAGGTATGATTGACACATGAAAAGTAGTACACAATATATATGATGAGTTTGGAGCTAACTACGTATCACCATTATAGTCTAATCGTGAAGAATTTGTAAGACTCAGGGTTGTGGTCTTATTTTGACCCTCCTTTCTCTTTCTCCTCCTTTTATCTTTTTTTTGTGTGTGTGTGTGAAACAGGGTCTCACTACTTTGCTGCTGCCCTGGGTGCACTTAGGCTCGTGACTCTCCTAAGTGTTTGGAACTATAGTGTATTCTGCCAATGACTCTTTTAATTTCTCCCCCACCTCCAAGCACTGCAGGGCTGCCGATCCAGGGCTGCCATATTATACTAGGTAAGTGCTCTAACCTTAAGCTACATCCCCTGCTTCACCTATAAAGTGCAAATACTGATAAAACCATAGGTTACTGTGAAACTGAAAAGAGAAAACATATATAAAGTACTTAGCAAATGCCTGCAATGAAACAGAAAATTCTCCTTTACAATAATTTAACCTCTGTGACAATAAGGAATTTTGGGTGCTCTTTAGAACATAAGTGTTCAATAAATATTTATTCAATAAGTAAATGAATTAGCATGTGGTTTGTCCTTTTCCAATCCCTTGTCAATTAATGACAATTCTTTTCAATTGTGTGGAAAGAAATTCTTTTTATTAGGTTTAGGTAACTTATTGACCCAGTATGTCATTGCCTTAGTTGGTTTATATGTTTCTTTAACAGAATACCATAGGGTACGAGATTTAGAAAGCAGAGAATTTTATTTCTCACAGTTTTGAAGACAGGGAAGCCCAATATCAAGGTCCAAACATCTAGTGAAGGCCTTCTTACTTCATGATAGCAAGGTAGAAAGGCAAGTAACGATATGGACAGTGCGGAAAGGGCAGCAAATTTATCCTTTCATCAGGAGCTCACTCCTGGAGTAGATTATTTCCTTCATAAAGACATTAATTTACCCATGAAGGTGAGGGCTCCTTCACTTTCAATGGTCTACCTCACATACTGCTAAACTGACAACTGAAAAACATTTTAAGTGTCTGGTACTGGGAATCAAACTCAGGCCCTTCCCTCCCAACCACTCAAGTTAAAGAAAAAGTCACCTGATCTGAAGGCCTTCTGCAACCTGGACACAGGCAAGCTTTTCTTTCTTTATAAGGAGGAAACAAGAGGGGCTGGAAATTTCTGTGGCTCATATCTGATTCAAATTTGAAAAATGTTGCTATCAGCAAGCTAAGAAAATTAAGTGAGACAGTTCTTTTAGTATATATTCTTTATGTCCACAATATTTAGAAAGCTTTCTTATTTTTTCTGCTGTGTTTCTCCTTTACCTGCTGTAATAAAGAAGCAGTGATTACTGAATAGGCTATCAAAGGATCTATGATTAAATTCTGATTTTATTATTTCAAAGTCTCTATCCTCACAGCTGAAAATCACCTACCCTCTGCTGCCCATTAATAGTGGCAACCTAGCCACACATGATTAGCACTTCAAATACGATTAATCCAATCTGAAATGCACTTTAAGTTTAGAATACACCTTGAATTTTAAAGATGTTTTTTAAAATGAAAAACAGAAAATAAAATAACAATAATTTCTATACTGATTACAGGTTGAAATGATAACATTTTGGATGTACTGAATGAAATTAAAAATAGCATTTATTTAATCTGCTGGTACTGTGTGTGTGTGTGTGTGTGTGTGTGTGTTACTGAAGATTGAACATAGGGCCTCACACAAGGGAAGCAAGTGTTCCACCAAATTATAATCCCAGTCATTTTTATTTTATTTTTTTTAAGATAAGATCTCCCTAAGTTACTCAGGATGGCCTTTAACTTGCAATGTTCTCATGTAGCTTCCAAGGTCCCTGAGATTATAAAAATGAGCCATAGCACCTATCTTGTTTAAATTATTCTTTTTAGGGTTGGATCAAATTATGTTTCCACAGGAAATAAGATTCCATTTGAGGACCATATTATATTTCTACTGCAAATAAAATAATATTTGTAGCTCACATTATATTTGTATTGCAGAGGGATGATCCTCACATTTGCTGACCCAGTCGTATCTAATGTTGACGTAGGGCTTTGTGTATATATAAAGGTAAATATAAGAACAAATATAGATATATGTGTATGCATAGCTCCTTTACAGTTTGCTTTGGTAATTGCTAAGTCAGTTTGTACTTTTGATAAAATACAAGAAAGATAATGTGTCATAAATTGTTTATCTAGGTGTTTTCCTTATTGTAACTTACTTATATAGAGGCTAAGGGAACTAATAAAATAAAAAAAGACACATTTCACATAAACAGACCTACATATACACATATATATGGTACTCATAAATGTAACATTAATTCAAACAAGTTGGAAGAAAAGTTCATTCACAAACTAGCAGAAAGGTCAGCTGAATGTTATACTTTTTTTTTTTTTTTACAAAAATGAAGCCTGAGTATTTTTTTTTGAGTATTTTTAATGTTGAGTCCATTGTGATTGTTACATAAATATTGTCTAATAAAAACTATAATTTAATAAACAAAAGTAATATACAATTGGCAAAAAGCCCAAATGAAAATGAGCTTTTTGCCAGCATGATTAAACATTCAGACATTTCCCTTCTGATCCTGTTGATCTTGTCTAATTGTTTTTTAAATTCCTTCTTCATTAAAACATTTAAAGTAATACTATACTTCAACTCAGCCCCAAAGCAAATCATATCACAGATTCTGAATCATGCAACCTATTACTCTGAACAGATCTTTTTGAGGTTTTTAAGAGCTATTTTGATGATGGAAAGTTTCTGATATCTAGGACTACAGTTTAGTTTTCATTATACAGGGAAAAATTCAACTTGAAAAACTGAGACTTTCTGAGTGTTTTTAACCCTTTGAGGGAATATCAAAAGTTGAAGATAATGTTTATTTTTCAATTTATTTCCAAACTCTCTACTTTGATTGTAAAATCCACTACTTACCCAGTCATTTCTATTTACTTTAGCAAGTAAAAACATTTCTTCTTTTGATAAACATATAAATAGATATTAAACACAAAAATGAGTTAACTTCCCAAAATACTTGCTTTGGATCTTAAATATTTACATCAGAATTGCTGCTACTGTTAAAATATTCTAGAATTCTATTTGAGTAATTGCCTTAAAAAATATTCAGTAGCAGCATATCTTTTCTTTTAAGATCAAACTTCAATATGAAGTAAATGAATTGGAACCTATGATGTGATATTAAATGTATTACAAATATAAGTATAAATACATACACAAAGTATACAATAATACATACAAAATATATAAAGCAACTGTACTAAATTCTTAGGACTTTAAATTTTCTATGAGGTGATTCTAAAGGAAAATTTTTGTAAAAATGTTCAGCACATTTGTAGGAAAATGGATATACTGGAGACCATAATGTTAAGCGAAATAAATCAAATATATAAGTGTAAATATCAGATGCTTTCTCTTATATGAGAAATCCAAAGTAAAAATAAATAGCAAAAAAATAGATAATAGGAAGGGGAGAGAGGGGCAGAGAGAGACAGAAATGGAGAGATCTTTCTCAAGGAGGAAGGAGATCAAGAATTAGAGGGAGGAATAGAAAATGAAGAAAGAAATGCAAACATTACACACTTCAAAAATGTACACACACACCCCAAAAAAGGAAAGAAAAAAAGCAGGAGGAATGTAGGAGTGTGCGGATAGGGAAGAGAGAGAAGGGAAAGGGATGAGAAAAGGAGTTAAGGGGCAGTGGCAGTCATGGGCCAGCAGGAGAACCAAGAAGCCACGATCTCCAGTAAGCCAGCCAGTGTGGTTGAGGAGACAAGAAGAGTGCGGCCCCATCTGCCCCCTGGTAAGCAATCAGCTGCTTCGGAGGGACACAGGCTGCGATCCTAGCAAGTGAAGTAAAAAAACAACTTGATGCTTGAATTGTTTGATGAACTTTGCAGGCCTAGAGTCCATAGTCGGAGCATTTATTTATAAGATAACAATATGCAATATGGTATCTATGGGGAATTTTCTTCTGTCTTATTTTTGAAATTCAATATTGTTCCCCAATTTTGCTTTGTTCCATTTTATTGTTTTGTTTTATTCCCTTTTTTGATAACGGAGATCAAACTCAAGACCTCATGCTTGCCAGGCAAGCACTTTTGCCACTGAGCTAAACTGCAAGCTTGTTTTATTCCCTTTAAAATAAATTTTAAAAATACCCCTAAAAAAAAGTTAAAAAATATATTATACATGTACATAATATAATGTACATGTACCAACTTTCCACAAGGAATGCAAACATTATGTAATACACACATGTACTAATGAAATAAAAATTTTAAAATGTTCAGAAAGAGAAGCATATGTATTTAAAATATACATTCCTAAAGTAACTGTTTTATGCACAAAATTCAATTAAAAGATCAAATCTGGATTGCCAGTCCTTCCTTGAACTTGTCATTTAACAAATCAACCTTTAAAAAAATACTGACGTTTCCTCTACTTCCTTTTATATTCCTAACTTGAATCACTGAATTAGTGATATTAGGTAAGACTTTTAGTTTTCTTTGAAATGGAGAGGAAAGGAGTTACCCTACATCAGAAAAATCACAGTCCTGAGTCACAGCTCATACTCCTCCCACACTAATTCATACCTATTGCACCTTCTCCTCTTTGAAATTCAGATAGGCCAACATCTCCTTTATGTGCAAATGTTTAACATTTGCGTTGTGTATATGTTTTTCCTGGACTACATTTAACTAAGTTAAGATACATTTTCCTTGGAAAAACTAAAAACTCAAGTGTCTATTCTGTTATTACCAATTTTAACCAGTAATTGCACAACTGCTCTTTTGTACTGATGATCATGGATACTAAGAGGTTCATTCTTCTTACAACTAATGGATTCTCTTCCAATATCCACAATCTTTATTAGCTCTTTGACTATTCGTCCAATATCCACAATCTTTATTAGCTCTTTGATGTTTCTATCTCAAATTACAACATAATGTCTAGATGTCCTCTTATGATTAAACTTTAATTCATAATAAACCTAAGATTTGAATTTGATCAGTTTAGATTTTCTACTAATAGACACTTTAAGCTAATGCTTAATATCAGAAAAGGGCTCTTTTTTCCCTTTACTAAGCAAAAAGTAAATGGTAATAGAGAAGTTTCTACACTATTTCTGGAGCCACATTTGATACTAAAAAGTCCATTTAAAAACAATTATCAAGGTAACCTTCTCGAGCAATAAAAACATAAATTTAACAAAATGAATGAGTATAGACGGTCCTTGTCATTTATAATAATATGACTTGACATATACATCTTGACCTGGCCCTACAATGGCCACAGGCTCAAAAACCATAGATCCAAAAGTTGAGTATTCAATCGTGAGTCCCCCAGATATCCATCTTATTAATAAATAAATGGAAACAATCTCCTACAGTTTTGGGTTTCATAAGGATTCAGAGAAGAATTCAGAAAAAAATTGCTTTTTAACATACAAAGTCAAGACAACTTAGACAAAATAACTTGAATCAATATTATAAAAAATAGAATAGTGCACCTGTTCCAAATTGTATGTTTTATAAGAAGGGGGCTCTCAGTGACAAGTACTCTTAAAGAGAGGTTCTGTTAACATATAAACTAGAAAATACTATGTGCTTCATCAATTTCTTGGGCACTATGCATTTCATCATCTTATATTTGAGAAAAGTGCTGGCCATGAGTCCAGTTACATTTCTTGGAGGCAACAGTTCCTACAGAAAATAATTTAGTAAATGTTAGTTTACTGAAAAGTATACAGGATTGAATCAAACGAATACAGTGTCAAACTAAATTTAAAGAACAATTTGTAAGATCTCAACAAGCTATCCAACTCTCCAATACCTCAGTTTTCCTAATAATAAGGAGTCACAATATATTTCACAACCATGCAATGTGAAATAAATTGCTTTAGTAAACTTCTGATTTCAAGGGCAAATAATTTTATTCATTGAACCAAAACATTAGTTAGTGAATGTACCAGAGATGGTCTTTAAATCTATACAACTTCATAAAGACAATCTTTACTTGAGGCAACTCACATATAGTTTGAATATATACACACATAAATTAACCATTATAGAGGGATTACGGAGTAACAAATATGGTAGTTCCCTCATTTATCTGAGGTTTCAGTTAATGCAGTTTATTATCAGGGGTCAACTGTAGTCTAAAATTACTAATTGAAACATTCCAGAAATCAACAAGTCTTATGTTTTAAATTGTATGTCATACTGAATAGTATAAAGGAAATCTTGGGCTGTCATACTATACGATGTTCTACTTCAGATGTGAATCATTTCTTCATCCAGCACTGCCATGCTGCATATGCTTTCTACCCACTGGTACTTGTACTGGGTAGGTGGTTAAATGATCTCTGATTAGACCCTAACTTCATTATTCTTCTAAGTAAGTATTTTTATTCTGATGAAGATTTTTTCCTTTGACCAAACTTGAGGGAAGATCTCTATACTCCTTTTTTTGCCTAGGCCCATGATCTTGGGCACTGTGGTTGGCTCCTTTTGTCCAGTTTTAGCATAAACAATGGTGAATCAATTTAGGAAAAGGCCCTTATCACTGATATCTAATCACATTCCTCATTCCTGTCCCTTGATATCTGACTAAGTTTTTTACCCCCCAGCCTGCATATTTCATCACCTTAGCATACCATTAGCAATACTCCTGTTAAAATAGGGGCTGAGAATATATCACAGTGGCATAGTGCTGCCTTCCTGGCAGGTGCAAGGTCATGAGTTTAATTCCCAATAGATAAGAAAAAAGCCTATTACTTTAATTTATCCAGAATGTTTTTATTCTTGATTTTTCCTTGGAATCATTTTTCATCCACTGATCTCCCGACCTGAATCTTTGGTTACAAATCTCCACTAGCCTTTGTTGCCTCTGGTATTGAGTCTAATCTTCTTTCCAACTATACAACTTTATTATCATAGCCCCACTTAAACAAAGCTTTTTGACTGTCTTTAAGAAGGGTCATGAATAATTTTTTTAACAATTCTTTCACAGATTTCATTGCTAAAATGGTGCATTAGATTTAGCAGAAGACTGTTACCTTTCTGTACTTTGTATTTGTTACAGTGGAGAGTTTAGGAGGAACTCTTAAAAATACTGAAGGAGAAAGCTTGAAATGCTCAAAGAGTTCTTCAGGATAGTTTTGAAAACTCTCCCTGACTGGGACATTCATCAAGAAATTGCTGAATGTGTTGGTAATTTCAAGACTGTTGCATTTCTAAACCACGTGACCCATAGCAATAATTTTGAGGGAGTTCTATGAAATGAGAAGGACTAGTTCACAAATAAAGAAGAAACTATAATGAACAGTAATATGACAAAACATATCTAAGGAAAAGAGATATAAACAGAATCTCAATGTGCACACAGAATGTGAATACTTAGCTGATACATGAGATACCACTGGTTCATTCCAAAGGAAGTGGAATATTTTGGCTTTTCCCATAGGGAATGAGTAATACACATGTCAAGACTATTACACAGGAACCAATGAGGCATCCCTTTACAAAGAAAACTGGGCCTAGACCAGGAGCTGTGTCTTCTGAAATATTTAAAAGAATATACAAGCTAAACTACATATGAAGATTTTATTTTGTTAAGGTAGACAAACCACATTTTTTATGAATACTGAAAGATAATTTACTTGTTTGAAAAATACATTCAGGCCATGTTCACTGCTTCTTATACCACGTACAAAATAGAATACTAATAACTAATACGATAAGGCACAATTTCTGTTATCAGTCCCAAAGGAGCAATAATCATCACTAGACTGTCGCTTCTAATGTAAACTAAAATCACTAATCCATTGGGAGCTTAAAAAAAAAAAAAACTGCAAGGTATTGTTTTACTCTTGCCACGTTTTACTGCATATTTGCATTTGGTAGATCTTCACCCTACTTAATTGAAAATACATATTGATCAAGTAAAAAATGCAGGTAGCTGTGCACATAACGGAATGCCTTTTCTGTACATCATGGGCCTACACTGAGAGTTCCATTTTCTTTTTTTTTTTTTTTTTTGAGAGTTCCATTTTCAACCCACTTCGCATAAAGGCCAGCTGTCTCAGCGTTAATCATGTTATAAAACTTACTGCTTTTCCTTCCTGGCTCTGGTGAAACTCCTTATAAAATTACATAATGACCTTAGGACATTTCTATTTGCATTATAGGGCATCTCAATCATAATTTTAACCCTGAGTTCAATGTCATATAAACTGATGCTAAATAGCTCTACTCTAGACTAGATTTTTAAGAGAGATTCAAGACATATATATATATATATATATATATATATATTCTCTAAATCTATTTTTAAAAATAAATTTTATATATTCCTATATATACACAATTTTCTAGATTTATACACTAGTAAAGATTCCATGTAAGTATTTCTGTCAAGTACTTTAAGCCAACAGAATTATTTCATTAACACACCTTTCAGAGCAAATGATCAACAGACAAGGTAAAATGCTCTATTTGTCAGCTGCTTTAATTATTTTTAAAGCCAGATTGAATCGTTTATTTTTCAGAAAGTTTAATATTTGTATTAATAATCAAGACATAGGGGTATAGTGAACAATAGTGCTAAGAGTTAACAGAGAGGGGCAGAGATAAATATGAAAATTGAGAACAAAAATACATGAAAAATAAGAATTTAAAGAAAGACAATCTTTAAACTTAGTAGCATCAAAAAGTGTGTAAAATTTTTACCTATTAATTTACTAAAATTATTAAGACTATCATAAAGACTCTATTGGCATTAGCTAAAGACATGAAAATCATACATACTTTGCTATCAAGGTACATTAGATCAAGTCACCACGACAATAAGTGAGCACACTGTTCCACATGGTCTGTGTTGATTTTCAGCTGAAAGACAGTGTTCTGTAACAGGATTCTGCTTCACTAAAATGTAGCTAACTGGGCCAAGAGTAGGCCTCAAATGGCAGCCAAGCCAAAGCATGGCGAGAAGCTTAAGACCATCATCTTCTTAATCATAGAAATCTAAAGTTGAAATGGCATAGTTAATACAGAAAAAAAAATAATAATCATGGGGTTGAGAAAGACTGGAAATGTTATGATGTATGCACTGCATATTTAAAGAAAACTTCAACTAAGAAAAGAAAACTAAAAGGAAGGGAAAAGTGACCGCTCTAGTTTAAGCAGTGGCTAAGCTGAGGAAACTGGCAGCATGCTGAGGTGGGCTACACAACAGATGCTTGGGGATAGCGGGGAGGGAACCACAGAGTTCAGCTGGTGATTTGCTGCTTTGTCAGGCTCTAAAAGCTTTACACTATCTTCGAAGTGGGAGTGCGACTCAGACATAACGTGCATTGAATTGCCTGCAAATCTAGAAGCCTATGTGGTTGAAAATAGACTTGATGTGATAATAAGTTAATATTTCTTTTACAATTGAGTGTTTGCATCATGATTTATACCTGCAGCAATTAGAATTTTAAAATCTCAAATGAACTTCTCATAAATTAAACCCAGGATAATAAGAAATTGAGCATGGCTAATTATACAAATAGAAGCATGATTAAGTACTGAGAAATTTACATAACTGATCATATTATTGAACAAATTAAAAATTTTATATTAGCTACTGAAATTTGAAAAATTCAATATTTGTGATTTTCTAAAAATATGTGATCAAAAAATTCTTCCATGAAATTAAAAATAAAAATGCATGTGTAACTATTACACTTGGCATTTTCATATGCTATTTTATTTATTCTAACCATCCTATCTCTTGTATCATAAATGGGCCAAGCTCTTATGAATTCTTAACTGATGAAGTTTGAATGTAGGCAGTATATTTTCTTATAAACTTACTGTCCCACGAAGTCTTATGGTCTAAAAGATAATAAATTACGATGCATGCACAACCTTGAAAAGGAAAACGAAGGGAGAAGTGAGTATGAAAATTAGATAGATTAATACAGAAGATGAGTATTGGTGGGCCAGCTATCACTGAGATTCTGCTGTCTTCTTTCACTCAGCTTTACAATGTTCCCTGACACTCTTGTGTTTCTCCTGCATTTTTAATAGCTTCTAACTATGCAATAGTTTGAATGCGTCTCAATTTTTTGAAAAGAAAAAATCCGATACAAGTTAGGGTGAAAGCTTTACCAATGGATTCTAAAACCTAGTTAAATATCCAAATCAGCAGCCAGCTCCACAACTCATTCTTTTGCATTTAATCAAATTTCTAAGCAGAGAATACAGAGGTCAGTAATGGCCTCACATCTACAAATCTGGGCAATTTTAAAATTAGTAACTCTTTCACTTCTCACCTTTTTTTTTTTTTTTTTTTTTAATATGGAACGCTTCACAAATTTGCAGGTCATCTTTGTGCAGGGGCCATGCTAATCTCCTCTGTATTGTTCCAAATATAAACCTCATTTCTCTTTTTTTTTGGTACAGAGGGTTGAACTCACAACCTCATGCTTGCCAGACAGGCTCTCATGCCACTGAACTAAATCCCAGACCCTTCGCACCTGTCTTAAACTAGTCACTCTCTTCACCTCACACACCTCCCCCACTCAGTCCACTCATAATCACTTGCAAAATTTTCAGTCACTGTTAACAAATCCCAGTGATTTCCAACTATTAGAGGAAAAAGAATCTTCTTCACCAAAATGTAGCAAACTCACTTGTTGCTAAAGATACTCAGATGATAAGGAGATTTTAAGCACATAAAAAGTTTTCTGTGGTACTAATGATACACAAGCTCAAATTATTATCAAGTAACATATTCCATTCATAACAATTCAACTTTATAAACTTCAGTGATAGGTTCCATATAGAGCTGGGAATGTAGATAGGAGGCTACTATGTCTGGGGCTACAGTTTGGTCCACTGTACCACACAAAAACAACAAATACATACATGAGGTTCCATATTTTTAAGTCACAGCCTTCCATGGTCCATTCTATATATTCCCAACTACCAAGGTTCAAAAATCTTCCAGCCAGGTAGTACTGATTTCACAACTGACTTTATCTTCTTGTGCATTAAATTACTCACTTAAACCAAATGTTCACAGAAATTCACTTAATCTCTATCCTTCTAATCCTTTCAGACTAAATATTATTTCCTCCAAGGAGTATGGAGAAGTCCTGCTTGATTTTATTCCTTTTTTCTTTTTACTACCTTGGTACCCAAGGGTGATTAGTTCTAGGACTCCCCACAGATATCAAACTCTGTGTATGCTCAAGTCCTTAACATAAAAAGTATAATATTTGCATATAATTGATGTACATTATCCCTAAAATCATTTCCAGATTACTTGTAATATCTAATGTAATGTAAGTGCTATGTAAACAGTTGTTCCACTTACTGTTTAGGGAAAAATGACAAGAAAAAATATGTACAAAATGTAATTTATTCTGATTTATAATCACACCAAAGTTCGTTGACTCCATGGATGTAGAAACCACAAGCACCAAGGATTAAGTATCAGTCCTCTGAGAAATACAGACCTGCTTGTTTGATTGTATTTCTTTTCCTTCCCTAATATAGTGACTAATATTTATCACTCAAAACTGTCATTACATAAATAAAACCTATGTATGGATCACTAAAGCACAGACACACAGACATATACTGTCTCATATATCTTGAAGACCTAGAAAAAAATTTATATATATGTAATTTGAGCCTTCCAATCAGAGATCCTACACATGACAGAAAGGACATGGTCCAATCCTGCTTGAATTCTTAACCCATAGAAAATACGTTACTTCAGCTATATATACACCTATTTCTAGGTCTTCAAGATTGCACGCACATTTCCTGCACTTCCTTTTATTTAGCTCTGGGTGATTATTATAAAATAATATTATAGATTCTGTGTCATGTATGAAACCGTTTCAAAATGTATGACATTGGCTTTGAACTCACTATGTAGCCCAACCTGGTCTCAAAATCTCAGTTATCTTCCTGCCTCAGCCTCTCAAGTGCTAGGACTACAGAAGTATGCCAACATGCCCAGCTAAACTTTATATTTTCATTTATATGCACATTTATGTAATAGCTTCCTAGTAATCTCGAGTGTGTCTAGTCTGCTATTTAACCCATAAGCTAAATTTTAAATGCAAAAATTAAAATCTTTATTCCTAGAACTCTATTTGGCTTTTTTCAAGTCTTTCCAGACATTTTTATAGCATCTTATTCCTATCTCACATTTTCATCCAAATTTTATTTTTAAGTATCTGAAACAAACCATTTTATACTTTGCAATTAGTAATTCTATTTCTAAAACTGGGAATTAATTGAATTGCTTATCCATTCTACTGAATCTAACTATAGTTACATATTTCTTCTTTCTGTAACTTCGGGCTACAAACATATGTTTTAGGATATTTTATCCAGGGGAAGAAATAAGACCTAAACTGGAGGCACATACCTAAAGAAGAGCTGTTTGCTTTTGCCAAGGCAATTTTCCCTCTCGTCTCCTTCTGTTGGTAAGTCCTTCACTCTTTCTGTCTTTCCTGGTCTTGCCCTGCCTACATGGTGTTTTTATGCCTCGCCCAAACCCTGGCCCTGTTCCCACTCCTTTCCTTCTTTCTCTGGAAGGGAGACGGCTAATGGGATCTGGATCTCTTTCTACCCTTTTACTGAAGGTATAACCCTTTAACATTTCTGTGCTTTATAAGGAATTTTTAATTTAATTTAATTTTTATTTTAAAGAGAATAAAACCAAGTAAGATAAAATAGTATAAAGCCAATCAAAACAAAAGAAGGAAAGTGGATACAGGACTTCAAAACAAGACAATAGGAAATCAACAGTTGCTGCCACAATGCCATTGTCATCTTCAGAATAGCTTCCCACGCCATCAATCATAGTAAAATCAAAACAAAAAAGAATAAAACCAACCAAAACAAAATAATGAAAACGTTACAGGACTTCAAAACAACATAATAGGAAATAAACAATGGCTACCATAATGTATCTTATCTTCAGCATAGCTACCATACCTTAAATATAATAAGCAAAACAAGACAGAACAAAACCAAAGAAAACAATGAAAATGATACAGTATCTCAAAACAAGGTAATAGGAAACTAACAATAGCTACCACCTTCCTTTTTTACAGGATTCCTCAACTTTCACTTTCACAGTATCTATTGTACATTTTGGAACCCACTAATTCCTTCTGTTTTTTATATTAGGGAGGCAACACGATGTTCACCCATATGAATATGAACCATATCACCAGCACGCATGATCTCAAGTTGCACCCATTTACTTACAAGAGGCTCGAGAATAACCTTATTTATGGCTGTGTAGCTTCCCACTGTATAAAAATAACGTATTTTTCTTTTCCATTTTGCGGTTGACGGGCAACATACCCCTGCTTTTTTCTGGTTTTCTGCTACATGAACCATTGTTTTCTCCTTTGACTTTCAGTCTATGAATTATCTTTCTAGTTATATGTGTTTCTTATATACAGTATTGATGGATGTTTTTGATCTACTCTGCCTATGTCTCTTTTTATTTGTGAATTGAGGCCACCTACATTAATAGTTCTGCCCAGCATGTACTGGCCCATCTTCGCCATGCCATCCTACTGTTTGCCCCTAACTTTCCCCTCCTTTCAACTGCTTGCCCTGCTCAGCAGTCCACTGCTGTTGCTATTCCTGGAAGTGTAGACATCTTTATCTTTCTCTAGAATATACTATATCAGGCTTTGTTGGGGTTGGATTGGTGGTCATAAATTTCTTCAGTTGTCCTTTGTCACGGATTTCTTCATTAATTTTGAAACATAGCTTTGCAGGGTACATCAATCTGGGTTGAAGTTATTTTCTTCCAGGACTTGAAATATTTCACTCCAACCTCTTCTTGACTTTGATGGTTTATGCTGAGAAGTCTGCTGTGATTCTGATGCGTTTCTTTTATAGGAGACCTGTTTCTTATCGTTAGCAATTTTTAACATTCTGTTCTTGTGCTGCATTTCTGACATCCTGATTATTTATGTCTGGGTGTAGATTTATTTTGGTTATGGCTAGCTGGAGTTCTACAGGCCTTACTTACCTTATGTCAGGTCCTTTTCCCATGCTTGGAAAGTTTTCTGCTATTACTTCTGTAAATAGACTTTTTATGTTGTGTTAACTCCTGCTTTTTCACTGATACTTTTCACTCTTAAATTATTTTTTGTTTTGAATTGTCTTGCAGCCATTGAATTGTTATTTTCTGGTTCCTTGTTAGTGTTTAAAGAAATTTTTCCTATCACTATAAATGTCATTCTGTAAAGGTCTGAAAGTCTATCTTCAGTTTCATTCATGAAGTTTTGGCAGTTTTCAGCTCAGTTTTTAATGTCCTAGATATCTCTTTGAACCTGTTTTAAGCACTGGCAGGTGCACAGGGATATGGCTGGTTGCATCCTTCGACCCATGCTGGTTACCTGAGGGAAACAAGCATCCCTAATGGTGGTCACCAGATGCGCAGGGCATGTTTCAAAGTTTTCAATTTTAAATCCTCTCTTGCACAGCCCAGGTCCTATGTCCACTAGTCAGCAGGTTTTAATGCTCAAACCTCTGCGTAACAGAGCCCACCAAATGGCTAGAGGCAAATGCAGTGTCACTGCCAGCTTACTGCAATGGTTTTTAGCTTTCTCTTTATAAACGTCCTCAGGAACCCTCTCTAACAAGGTCAGCAATATACATAGGAGGAAGTTTATTGCACTTTATCCAACATTTCTAACTGCTTTTCCCAGAATGTTTAGTTCTCAACCTTGGCAGGATCAATAGTCCTTTCATTTTCTCTGTGTTGCCTTTCTAATATCTTTTTCTTTTCAATTTCTTTGATGCAGAAGCCCAAAATTTGTCACATATCACAGGAAAGCCTTTTATTTCAAAAGGCTAACTTTTTAAAAATTCAGCTGCAGTAGTAACTCTGTTCATGAACTTAATTCTTTCCAAGATTCTGGTCACAAACTGAACAGGTCAATAACTGAATCAAGTTCAATGAGTAGATGCAGTGCTGATATGATGGGGAAATTTGATTTGGTTGTCATCCAATTTGGGTTATGTCCAGAGTCATGGGAAGAATTAAATTCATGTACCAAGGTATCAGTGCAATTTGATTTTTAATTATAACCCCTTAGAATTGGAAATTAAATTAAAATATGATAATTTTGTATTGTAATTCTCAGTTCTTAGAAGCATGATATGTAGTATATAATAAAACTATCATTTTCATATCTGTTACAAAGTTCTAAAAGTATATTAAACTCATAGTAAAGTTTTATAGCATTTCAAGTATTTTTAAACAATAAGGATGAACATTTTATCATTTGTTTGTAAAACAGCAGTATAATACAGGAAGATATCTTTTCGGAGCAATAAAGTACCATCACTCAAGTGCTTCATATGCAAGCTAAGTATCCACTAAAGTTTGTTGAAATAGGAGTTTTCAACTCAGTAGATAAACAATACACATAATACTGTTTACAGTATAATGAATATTCAAAATAGCAAACATGAAATTATGGTCCTTTAGATCATATAGGGCTTGCATTAAATCTGTGTAACAATTTTGGAAGCATGGCCATTTTCACTATTTTGTTTTTACCTTCCAAAGAACAAGGAATATCTTAGATCTTTTTCCATCTCCTTTTTCAGAGCACTGCAATTTTTAGTGTAGAGTTATTTACTATCTTCATTACATTGATTCCTAGATATTGCATTTTTTTGGATGTTAGTGTGAAGGGTGTGATTTCCCTAATTTCTCTCTCAGTGAGTTTGTTATTTGTATGCAGGAATATTATCGATTTCTGAGTGTTAACTTTCTATTGTTACATTAATGAATTTGTTTATTAAATCTAGACGTCTTCTCATGGAGTTTTTGGGGTTTTCCATATAGAGTATCATGCCATGTGCAAATAATAATTCAACTCCTTTTTTTTTTTTTTTTTTTGGTACTGGGGATCGAACTTACTGCCGTACACTTACAAGGTTATATTGAATAAAAATGGTGATAGTGGATATCATTGACTTGTTTCTGAATTTAGAGAGAAAGCTTTCAGTTTATGACCATTTAGCATGATGCTGCCTGTTGGCTTATCATAGATAGCTTTTTATCAGATTGAGATAATTACCATCTATTACAGTTTTCTGTAGGTTTTTCAAAGTCCTGTTTGGACTTTGTCAAACAGTTATTCTTCATCTATTGAAATGATCACATGGCTTTTGTCCTTGGCTCTATATTACATTTATTAGTTTGTGTATGTTGAACTATCACTACATCCCTGAGATGAATCCTACTTGGTACTAGCCTATAACCTTGATCTGCTGCATGCTATTTGCCAGTATACTACTGAGGATTTTTGCATCTCTATTCATTAGGGACACTGACTTGTAGTTTCCTTTTTTGGTTGAATCCTTCTCTTGTTTTGGTATCAAGGTAATGTTTGCTTCCATCAATGAATTTGGGAGTATTACTTCCCTTTCAATTTCATTAAACAATTGGAGGTGTAGTAGCACTAGGTCTTCTCTAAATTTCTTGTATAATTCAGCAATGCGTCCATCAAGACTAGAGCTTTTCTTTGTTGGTAGTTTTTAAATTACATCTTCAATTTCATTAACTGATAGTGCTTCATTTTGCATTTTTATTTCTTAATTCAGCTTTAGTAATTCATGTGCATGTAGGAGTCTGTTTCTTCTGTGGAATAGTTTCTTATTAGAATGTAACTTCCAGAAGCATGCCTTGAGGGACATCTGGATTTCAGCAGATCTGTTGCAATTTCACTCTTTCATCCCTAGTTGCACAGGTTTGATTCTTTCCTTTTTTGATAAGGTTGGGTAAGAAATTTAAAATTTTATTTAGTTTTTTAAAGCATCAACTCTTCATTCATTCTTTGTATTGTTTACTTAGTCTTAAGTACATTTATTTCTGCTTCAATCTTTATAATTTCCTCCCTCATACAAACTTTGGCCTTGAATTGTTCTTCTTTCCTAGAAACTCAAGATTCAGCATTAGGCTGTTAATTTGACCTTGCTATTTTTCTGATATGAGAATTCACTACTATAAATATGTCTCATAGGACTATTTTCATTGTATCCCATAGCTGTAATATGTTGTACTGGCATTATCATTTAATTGTAGACAATGTTTAATTTCTTCTTTAGTTTCATGTGTGACCCACTAGCTATTAAGGAGGGTATCATTTAATTTTCATATGTTTATGAAGTTTTTGTGGTATCTTTTGCCATTAATTTCCAATTTCTTTGCATGATAGTCTCATAATATGCATAGGCTAATTTCAATTTCCTTTGTATTTAGTTAAGGACATTCTATCAGCTTATTTGTGATCTATTTTGAGAATATCTTATTTTCAGATGAGAATGTGCATTCTGATGTTGCGGAAGGGAAACTGTGTGAACATCTACTAAGTTCATGGTTCAATTTTAACATTTCTTTCCATTTTGGACTAGTTTTGGTCTAGTTACATACCCCCCCCCCCCATTTGTTGCATATTTGTTACACTGGGGTCTTGAGGTCTCCCATTAAAACTGTATGAGTGCTATTTTTTTTTCTTTACCTCCATCAATATTTATTTTATATAGTTGGGTGTGCTAGTGTTTGGTACATATAGATTTATGACTGTTATCTCTTTCTCTTGGATTGTTCCCTTTAGTAGGATGTAGTGAACTTCTTTGTCTCTCTTAACCTGAAATCTACTTTGTCTGCAAACAGAATACCTGCTCTGCTTTTTTTCTAGGTTCCTGTTGCATGGAGTATTGTTTTTGTTTTCGATCCTTTGACTTTCAGTATATGAATTTGTTTTTTAATTAAATGTATTTCTTGCATGCAGCAAATTGTTGGATCTTGCTTCTTTGTCCATTCTACCACTCTGCTTCTTTTGATTGATGAATTGAGACCATTTACATTAATAATTATAACTGATGCATACTGACATTTCCTTGTCGTGTTATCTTTCTGTTGTTGGTTCCCTTTTTATCCCCCCTCTGTTTAATTACTTGCTTTGTCTATTAGATGCATTCTCTTGAGGTTTCTTTAAATTACATAGGACAGATTGTTAAATATGTAAAAAGTAACATGGATACACACTATAATCATTGCTATGTTTAGCTTTTTATAAAAATAGAGTATTTCTTTTTTCTAAAAGGTTTATTTCCATATCTCCTTAGAATTTTGAGTATTTATATGTATCAGTAATATATTTATCAACTTTACATATTTTGATGTTTATATATTACATAACCCCCCCATTTGTTGCAAAAGTGAAAACTATCTTAACTATTTTAACAGATTTGACAATGTTACTTTTTTTGGTTTATTTTATCAGCATACCACAAAACTGGAAGGAAGAGGCATTGTAGTATGCAGGGAACATAAAGCAATAGTAGAGTCATTTTTTTTTTTTTTTTTGAGACAGTCTCTCTCCAGTTCAGACTGGCTTTGAACCCACTGTGTAGCCAAGGCTGGCTGGAAACTCACAGCCATCCTCCTGCCTCAGTCTCCCAAGTGCTCAGAATAAAGGCATGTGCCACCATAACCAGCCAAGGGTTAAGATCTTCAAATGAAGATTTTATTGAAAAATTATGTTCACAAATTTGAATTTTAAATATTTAATGATCAGTGAAAGAATAATCATCCCAATATATTTTCATTTGATGCAAAAGCTACATTACTTATAATAGCTCAAATAATGAAAGTATAAGCCAGTCACTCTTCTATCAGTACACTGCATATGTTATCAGTACACAGTGAGTTAAATTAACAAGTCAACTGTAGAGAAAACCACAAGCTGGATATTGATCACTTATACCCCAATCAGAGCAATCAAGGAGTGCTATCTTTGAAAGTAAGCTTGTTGACCTGGAAGAATGAGAAACAACACTCACAATGATTATACTCCTTCTAATCTGTCTTATATCACTAACAAAATGTGTCAGTTGGAATGAGCCATGTGATAAAGATACACAGGGAAGGAGAAACTAGGCCTCACCAAGAAAGACAGGAGTGAAAGAGGTAAGATGATATTCAAAGAGTCACCATGGTCAGAAAAATAAAGATCGAAGGAGGAGGGGCATTGCAAATGAGCCCTCATCCCTTCTGTAGAATAATAAAATCTGTGTAATACCAGAACACCAACTTGTTTAAAGAAGTATTTCAAGGTGTTCAGTGTAGGAAGGAAATCCATTATGTGGTGTTTGGAGGGAAATCCATTATGTGGTGTTCGGACAAACTTCTTTTCTTCAAAAGTATGTATTATTTCTTGAAAAAAAGTAACAGTGTGTTCTCAGACTCACCAGGGCAGCATTTGAATAATTTAGACCAAAAACTCAAACTGCATGTGGTGGTAAAAGCACTACTTTTACATATAACCACTACTACATATCTTAACCACTACTTACAAATAGTGCATTGTTGGGAGCCGCGGCCGACACTGGTCGCCTTACTTGGCGGACGTAGGGCCTGTGGGTGGGAGCGGAGCCTGAGCTAGATTGCCCCTCCCATCGAGTGAGTCAAGTTGGCGCCTGCTTCCTGCCCCCTGATTGTGCTGGCGACTTAAACAACCCGCTCTGTAAGATAGTCTGCCTAGCAACAACTGATGTTAGCCAGTCAGCCCGCATCGCGCGCTTTAAACTGATTGGCTACTGTTGCCCTATAAAAGTAAATGCCTCTCCCGCCACGAGAGGAAGCACAGAGAGAGATAGAGAAAGTCCACCGGCGAGAAAGGGCTGGTGACAGAGAGGAGGCCTCGCGGGGCCCACGTGGAGACAAATAAAGGCAAGGTTACACACTGTCAGAATCTGTCGCGTGTTCTTCCTGCAGGCCGGGAGCGACACCGACATTTGGTGACCCGCACGGGGACTGATCAACCCCGAGACACGGCGGTGGTGTGCAACGCTCCAGCGTGGTGCTGCCGGACAGGTGAGTTGGGGATAAGCCTGGGCTCTGGGTGGCGCGCACCTACAGGGCTTTTAGACTCCCCTCAGGCTCACGCGTAGGTGACGGGTTCTTTAAGTCACACGCGGTGAGTTACAGCCCTTAGAGGTTAGAGATGGGTAATTTACCGAGCGCGGAGGCGCGGCCCTTGGTAAAGGCCCTTAGAAAGCTTTTAAAAGCTAGAGACCTCAGGGTAGGTCAAAAAACACTGGAACTATTCATAGCAGAGGTAGATAGGGTAGCTCCCTGGTTTTTACCCACGGGGCATTTAAACCTGCCTTCATGGGAGAAGTTAGGCGGGGACCTCGCCTTGGCGGAATTGGAAGGGGATATTTCGCCGGCTATTCGCCCCCTGTGGGAAATGATACATGCGTGCCTTGAAGGGGAGGGGAAGGGGTTCCCGTCGACAGTTAGAGACGCGGAAATCATAGACGTACGCAAGGCTTTTGAGCAGGCAAAGTCGGAATGCTCTCGGGAGGGATCTGTCCAGGGGGAAAAAATCCAGGGAAAGATAGAGGACACCCAAGCTCTAGAGTCCTCCGACTTAGATAGCGAGGAGGAACCAGAAGGTGGGGCGGGAAGCCGAGAGGCCAAAAACCCCTATGCCGAGTTGCGCCGTGAATTGGAATTGTGTGCGTGCGCCGCCCGGGAAAAGCAGAGAGAGGAGAAAGGGCCCCCGAGCGCTCTCTGGCGGGGAGGAGACAGAGAGCCATCCGCTCCGCCCTGGAGCTCTTTTCCAGAAGCGGCTCCCCGCCGAGAGGCCGCTACAGGGAACCCTCCCTTCTCTCAGCCGGCACAGGAAGTGACGCCCCGTTCCACTCTGTCGCGACCGCCGTCTTATGACGTTGCGCCGCGGGGCGGACGATATTTTCATGGGCGGTTATGGAGGGGTGAACGATGGCCCGGAGGGGATCCACCGATGCAAGGAATGGATTACGGTCTTTATGGAGTATATCCTGTGCAAATGGCCCCAGGCCAAGGGCGCAATGTTTGGGAACCGTTTAAAATAAAACAGATTAGAGAATTAAAAAGCGCTGTCACGACCTTCGGGCCCACAGCTCCTTATACTATAGCTATGCTAGAGAATCTTGCCTCTCAGCCTCTTACACCAGGTGATTGGATGCAGCTGGCCAAGGCATGCCTTCCTTCGGGTAGTTATCTTGATTGGCGAGCCTGGTATGCCGAGTTTGCCATCGAGCAAGCAAAAAAAAAATGTTAGCAGGGGGCATACAAGGTGGAACGAAGATATGCTCCAGGGCTCAGGTAAATATAGGGATGACCAAACTCAGTTCCCCAATGAGGTGTATGACCAAATCTCTAATATTGGGCTCCGCGCATGGAAACAGATAAACGGTGCGGGGGCGGCCTCATTATGCCTTTCAAAGATAGTGCAGGGTGCCACAGAGCCATTTGTTGATTTCGTGGCTAGGATGCAAGACGCGGGCGATAAAGTTTTTTCAGACCAAGAGGTGGCAAAGCCCCTGATCAAACAACTCATTTTTAAACAATGCACAACGGAGTGCAAAGCGGCTCTTGCCCCGCATAAAAACAAGGATCTCAATGCTTAGATTAGGATTTATAGGGAGATTGGAGGGCAGATGACTGCAGCAAAGCTTGCGGCGGCCTTTGTAGCCGCGACAGCACAAGCTAAGGATGCTTCTAGACCTAAGCGAGATCGTAAGCCCAAAGGATGTTTTGGCTGCGGGGAACCAGGGCATATTAGGAGAGACTGTCCGCACAGTGTTAATACACGGGAAGGGCCAATAGGCATGTGCGAACGATGCAGGAAGGGAACACACAAAGCGAAAGATTGCAGATCAGTTTTTGATGCCCAGGGAAACCGCATTAGTGGCAGGGGGATTCAGGAGCCAAAAAACGGCCAGAGGGGGCCCTCCTTACGGACGGGCCCCCGCCCCCTAGACAGGACAACACAAGGTGGCAGCCCTCCACAAGGGCTACCCCTGGGTCAGCAGGCGTGGACCTCTGTGTCGCCTCCAGACTCCTATTAACGCCCGATATGGGCGTTCAGGTGGTCGGGACCACCTTCAAAGGACCGCTACCTGAAAAGTCAGTTGGTTTAGTGATTGGACGGTCCTCCACAGCCCTCCGGGGCCTTACCGTGCTCCCTGGGGTTATAGACTCAGACTACACAAAAAACATTAAGATTATGGTCCAATCTCATGTAGGGACCATGGTGATTAATGAGGGGGATAAGATAGCACAACTTTTATTGCTCCCCAGTCTCCATGAGAGATTCCAGTCTAGACAACGGGTTAGAGGGGATCAGGGTTTTGGCTCCTCTGGAGAAATTTTTAAAGGACTTCATATGACTCTTGATAAAAGACCCATGCTCTCGCTCAGGGTTAATGGTAGAAATATAACAGGACTCCTGGATACAGGGGCAGACCGCTCCATTGTCTCCAAGAGGGACTGGCCTTCTAGCTGGCCCACCAATACAGCTGATAACACACTCCAAGGGTTGGGGATGGTGGCTGCCCCCCAGGTTAGTGCCGTGACCCTGCCTTGGTGTGATGAGGAGGGTCACCAAGGACATTTTCAACCTTTTGTTCTACAGCTGCCGGTATCTTTGTGGGGAAGAGACATCCTCACTCAGATGGATGTCACTCTTACATCCACCTGCTCTCCCCAAGCCAAGGGTATACTTAAGAATCAGGGATATGTCCCCGGCAAGGGCCTGGGCTCTGCCCTGCAGGGCCGGACATCTCCCGTACCTGTAGAAAAAAGGGAAGGTAGACACGGGCTGGGTTTTTCCTAGGGGCCGCTGAGGAAGTTCTCCTGCCTACTCCAATTAAGATCACTTGAAAGTCCCTGAATCCGGTTTGGGTACCTCAGTGGCCCCTACCCAAGGAGAAGCTTTTAGCGTTAACCGAGATAGTCAAAACCCAGCTTCAGGCAGGGCACATAAAGCCATCAACCTCCCCTTGGAATACCCCTGTTTTTGTTATTAGAAAGAAATCAGATAAGTGGAGGCTGCTCCATGATCTAAGGGCAGTCAACGCGCAGATGCAGCCCCTGGGGGCGGTCCAGAGGGGGCTGCCAGCTCTCTCAGCCATCCCTCAGTCCTGGCCAGTTTATGTTATAGATCTTAGAGACTGTTTCTTCTCAATCCCCCTGCATCCAGAGGACACCCATAGGTTCGCCTTTACCTTACCCACCATTAACCAAAAAAGCCCTGATCTCAGATACGAGTGGATAACGCTGCCCCAAGGTATGGCCAACAGTCCCACTATGTGTCAGATTTACCTTGATTCCCTACTGGCCCCCCTACGCAAAGCCTTCCCCAGAGTTAGGTGCATTCATTACATGGATGATCTGCTGATCAGTGCGAAGGACATAAATAGGTTAGAGGATATGCTAGGCCAACTGGTCAAGGCCCTAAAAAAGGCTAATTTACATATTGCCCCTGACAAGATTCAAGGAGGAGACATAGTGACTTACTTGGGTACCAAAGTCTCCCCTACATCGATTTCTCCACAGAAGGTAACCATCAGAACAGATAATCTTACAACCCTAAATGACATGCAAAAGTTACTGGGAGATATAAATTGGATCAGACCTTACTTGCACATCCCTAATTCGGACTTAAAGCCCCTGTTTGATCTCCTGAGAGGGGATCCGGATATTGCCTCCCCTAGAGAGTTCACCCCAGAGGCCAGAGTTGCTCTAAAAAAGATAAAAGAGGCCCTAAGCAAAGCTACATTACAGAGAATTGACCCAGAACAGCCTTTTGAGGTCTGCTTGTTGCAGACCAGTTCCCAGCCCACGGCAGTGATTTGGCAGAAAGGACCACTTCTGTGGATGCACCCTAAGGTTTCACCTGCCAAGATTATTAAACATTACCCGGAAGCAGTTGCTTCTCTGGCTCTGGAGGCACATAGTAGAGCCATCCAGCATTTTGGCTCCACGCCTCACGCTATTCGGGTGCCTTATACCGCTTCTCAAATAAAAATTCTGACTGCTTGCATAGATACTTGGGCCATCCTGAGATGTGTATTTCTTGGGGAGATAGACAATCAGTTCCCTAAGGACCCTATACTACAGTTTATTACTCAACATCCGGTGATATTTCCAAAAATCACCGCCCCTGCACCCCTTACTCCTGCAACAACAGTCTATACTGATGGGTCAAAAACCGGGATAGGGGCCTATGTGGTCTCAGGCATGCCTCCAGTTAACATACAGTTTAAACCAGATCAACCACAGGTGGTGGAGTTACAAATTATACAAACCGTCCTCGAGAAGTTCCCAGGGGCCCTTAATATTGTTTCTGATTCAAAATATGTTGTCAATGCCATGCAGGTCCTTGAGACTGCAGGCCCAATTAAACCAACCTCCAAAGTAACTAACTTGTTTTTGTCTATCCAGACATTGCTCATAAATAGACACAACAAAATATACATCACTCACATAAGAGCACATACACACCTACCAGGGCCCATGGTACAGGGCAATGCGGCTGCTGACGCGGCCACTCGCCCGTTATGGATTTTCAATATGTTATCTCCAATAGAGCAAGCCCGTCAGTTCCATGACAAATTCCATGTCAATGCCAGGACGCTAGCCAACCAGTACCGCATCTCCAGGGCTGACGCGCGGGACATCGTGCGACTGTGCGGCTCATGCGCCACACACACGCCTGCCATATCAATGGGGGTTAACCCCAGAGGGTTGATCCCTGGCGATATTTGACAAATGGATGTCACACACATGACAAAATTTGGATCTCTTAAGTATGTCCATGTCTCCACGGACACCTGTTCTCATATTATATTCGCAACTACAGAGACAGGTAAAAAGGTATCTAATGTGATCAATCACTGCTTAGCGGCTTGGGCCGCGTGGGGCAAGCCCAAAATATTAAAGACAGACAACGGACCAGCCTATACAGAAAAAGCCTTCAATAAGTTCTGTAAGACTATGAAAGTACACTTAAAACATGGTATCCCATATAATCCTCAAGGCCAAAAAATTATTAAAAGAGCTCATAAAAGCCTCAAAAAAATCTTATGTAAACAAAAAGGGGGAGTAGGCCAGGGCCTGCCCCCAAAGGCACGGCTATCCATGGCACTATTCACATACAATTTTTTAAACCTGAACAATAACAACCACCCCCCAGCTATGGAGCATTGTAATCCATCTCCTAGCAATAAGGGATGGGTAAAATGGAAAGATGTCCTGACGGGACAATGGATGGGCCCGGATCTGGTAGTCAGCTGGAACCGAGGTGCGGTTTGTGTTTTCCCGCAGGAACCGGGACGAGAACCATTGTGGGTCCCAGAAAGACTGACGCGTGCGACAAGCCCTTCGACTGAAGACTAATCCTGTCCTGCCGGAGACCAGCAGCAGGCCTGACAGCCAGATGAACCCGAAAAAGGCTGCTTTTTTCGTTGGGGGCGTTGTCCTAGCACTCCTCAGGATAAGTATGGTACATGCAGGGCTGGGGGGCCCCGCTTCTGGAATAGATCTTCGCACGAGCCTTCTTGGCAGTCCGTGCGATTGCGGAGGTGGCACGGTAAGCAGTATACCACCTAGCGCCAAAAAAGGACCAGGGACCGATTGTGGGGATAAAACAGCATTCTCAGTTGTGTACCCCTCCACTGCAGGAGGATTTAGTCAACCATCCTATCAGTGCATACTTAAGCCTAAGGTGAGTCCCTCAGGGCCTGGTGATCTCGCCACATGTCCCTGCACTAAGTTTGAGGAATCCATGCATGTTACATGCTATACAGAGACAAAACAATGCAAACTTAAGAGTACAACCTATTGGATGGCAACGCTAACTACAACTAAAAGCCCTGTTGCCCCTAACCATATTCCCGCTGCTGTAGGCAGTTCTCCATTCATGCAGTCAGGTTGTAATGGAGAGGTTAGAGAAACGGTCTGTTGGTCTATGACCGCTCCCGTTCACATCTCTGACGGTGGAGGGGTCCAAGACCAGTACCGGCAGGAACAGGTCATCGAGCGATGGGAACAATTAAATCCGTTCCCTGAAGTCAATTACCATCCACTCCTACGCCCAAAATCCTGAGGCATTAACCTTGACCCCGCTACTGAATCCATATTAGAGGCTGCCCACAAAGCACTCAATCTTACTGACCCAGGGCTGGCCTCCGATTGTTGGCTGTGTATGATGATGGGAGAATCATGGCCGCTGGCCATGCCGTTTAGAGACTATGAAAGTGAACCTTACAATTATAGCACACCCTATAATTGCTCACATGGGCCTCCATTTCGGGTCCAGTTTATGGGACAGTTTAATGCATCCTGTTTCCAAAAGTACCCACAAAATAATAGTTATGATATTGTTGTTGGAGCGCTGGCAGTCGCCTCGTGTGAGTCCATAACCAATGTAAGTAGTAGCTCGCCGCTATGTGCCCCCTTTGGCAAAGTATTTGCTTGCGGCAATGGTCATGCTTATACCTACCTGCCCAGTAATTGGACCGGCCTATGTGGCCTAGCTTACTTGTTGCCTGACATTGGTATTGTCCCTGGGGACCAACCCATGCCCATCCCAGCTGTGGACACCTTTATAAAAAGACATAAGAGAGATGTACTGATTTTACCTCTCTTGGCTGGTCTGGGGATAACTGGAGCCCTGGCCGCCGGGACTGCGGGCCTAGGAGTTTCATTAACCAAATATACTCAGTTATCCAAGCAATTGATAGAAGACATGTCTATAGTTGAGAGAACCCTTCAGGAGATACAAGATCAAATTGATTCCCTTGCAGAGGTTGTTCTGCAGAATAGAAGGGGCCTACATCTACTCACTGTAGAGAGGGGAGGTATCTGTATTGCCTTACAGGAAAGATGCTGCTTTTATGCCAACAAGTCCGGAATCGTTCGAGACCGATTAAAAAAACTGCAAGAAGACCTAAAAAAGAGAAGAAAAAAACTACAAGACAATCCCTTTTGGGGAGCCTGGAATGGCTTGCTCCCCTATATTTTACCATTGTTAGGTCCCCTGTGCTCCTTGCTTCTGCTCTTACTTATAGGACCATGCTTGCTCCGATGGGTCACATCATTTATTAATGGGCGCCTTGCGGCGGCCCGGCGTCAAGTACGCCTGGTTGCCCATGCGGCCCTGGCAGCAGCCCGTGATGGGCACAATGACCCCCAGGCTTACGCATGGCTCGCTCGACTGGCCTACGACCGGGTCTAGATGTGGCGGGTCTTCCGCACTCCTTCCCTATTGACACTACACAACAGGGTAGGTGAGTCAATGACGGGTAAGAGCGTGCCTCCCCAGCACGACTCGACCTAAGCCAGGCCCTACCCCATACTGCACAAAAGCCGCTAGATTACTAAAATCTGCCCAGATCTAGATGTCTCTCCGAGGGGATCGCACGGAGGGGCATGAGTGCATGCCTATGTGCATCCAGGTTCCGTCCAGTTCACTCCTGGCCCTGGAAAAAGGACGAGGGTCTCAAGGCCTTGGTGGACCCGGGGACGGCCGACCAGGGTCCAAGCCAAGGGCCTACGGTGGGCCTCAACACAGGGCATAAGCCTCTGCACTCGATCCAGGGCGGGCTGCGATGCATACATTCATTCAAAGTAAATAAAATAGGGGGAGATGTTGGGAGCCGCGGCCGACACTGGTCGCCTTACTTGGCGGACGTAGGGCCTGTGGGTGGGAGCGGAGCCTGAGCTAGATTGCCCCTCCCATCGAGTGAGTCAAGTTGGCGCCTGCTTCCTGCCCCCTGATTGCGCTGGCGACTTAAACAACCCGCTCTGTAAGATAGTCTGCCTAGCAACAGCTGATGTTAGCCAGTCAGCCCGCATCGCGCGCTTTAAACTGATTGGCTACTGTTGCCCTATAAAAGTAAATGCCTCTCCCGCCACGAGAGGAAGCACAGAGAGAGATAGAGAAAGTCCACCGGCGAGAAAGGGCTGGTGACAGAGAGGAGGCCTCGCGGGGCCCACGTGGAGACAAATAAAGGCAAGGTTACACACCGTCAGAATCTGTCGCGTGTTCTTCCTGCAGGCCGGGAGCGACACCGACAGTGCATGACTAGTAGGGAATGAAATTATATTGTGCATGAGAAAGGTGGTTTACAAAATTGCTCAAGGTATTCCCTTCTTGTATAATACAACACATAATTATTTGGTCTGAATTCAGTAAACATTATAGTAGAAATCTGGTAAAAGGAACTTTTAAGGGCAATACGGTTGGTTTGCATATTGTATACATTTGGGTTTTCTTCACTGTGTCTCAATGACTTCATCTATAAAATGAATGTAACAGTAGTGTCTAGCTTTAAGTTGTCAATAATTCTAAGGATTCAATAAATTTATATACATACGACATATATATCTATGAAAAGTGCTAGATTTATAACATTCTGTAATTTTTACTATGCTAATTGCATTACTATTGTCATGCTTAATAGATTCATTTGACTTCCTGACTTCTGTTGTGATTTATGAAATTATGAAATTTATACTTTATTTAGTTTTATGAGCTTCTATCTCAATTATTTTGTTATAACACTTTTCTCCCATAGGAAATGAAAGAATATATTAGGCTGAATGAATTACAAGTACATATTTTATAGTCATTTTCTTAATTTAAAGAAAAAAAAGCGAAAAAGTGTAGAAATAATAATTTTTAAAAAACAGTAAGAAATCACTAGTTGATAATTATATTTTCTTACAAATAGTTGTTCAAGTTACAAAAGTGAAGCCTACAAAGTGGACATTGAAACAGCGACAACAAGTACATATTTTAAGAGGAACATCAAAAGGCAATGTACAATAGAGCTGGCCTGGGGAAAAAAATAAAAGAAAATATATAAAAACAGCTGCTCCAAAATGATAAAAAAAAAATTAAGCCAAAATTTGATATAGTAGCAACCTTTCATCACATTAATGTATGCTTATATGACACATTATATATCCAGACCTTTAAAAAAAAAAAAAGCATGCTATTTTGAAGTATTTGCATGCATACAGAAGGGCTACAAAGACATTATAAAGAGTTGTTTTTTACATACTTCACTTAATTATTTAATCATGGTATAAATAACTATGAAAATTAAAAATTCAACACCGGTACATTACTATCAACTAAACTACAGACTTTATTCTGATTTCTGCAGTGTTTCTATTAATGGCTTCTATGTGATCCAGAGTCCAATCCTTCAGGCTGCATTGAACTCAGGTGTCAAATCTCCTTAGTCTCCTATAATCTAGTTTAGTTCACAGTTCGTTGTCTTTCATGTTTTAGAAGCTTTTGAAGGGTAGGAGCCAATTATTTTGTTTCTCTGATGTTTTCATAGGATTAGATGGTAGTTATGGGTTTTTGTAAAGAATACCACAGAGGTGAAGTGCCTTTTCTCATCTTCACATGGGGATACATGGTATTGATATGTGTCTTACATGGTGATATAAATGGAGCGTACCCACAAGGTGGTATCTATCATATTTCTTTCACTGGGATCATAGCTAAGGCCATAAAAAAAAAAAAAAAACAGATCAGCAAATGCATTTAAGTTATCTAAGATGTGGGAACCTTCAGAAATGAAGACATAAAGAATAAGGAAACCCGTGTGATTAAGACGTGAAGAGTTGGAGAGAAAAGATAGTGGAGAAAAGGGATGTGGTACGACCTAATAAAAATCAGGGCAGTAGGAACTCAGTCAAAACAGGTTTGTTCTAAAGCTTCTTTGTGTTTCTGGTCTTCAGAGACAAGAACATTTCATTTTTTTAGCTATGGAAAGGGGTGTCTCCCAAATGAGGGTCTTAGGATTTGCTTCAGGGGAAAGTTGAAATTCCTTTCTAGGTTTTACAGTCTCCTTCATAGACGTGTGGGAGAAAGGCAGAGACTCACCTTTCTGCTTCTGCCATTTTCACAAATGCCAAAATGGAATATTGGGGCAGAAACTCCTCAATGTTCAGAATAGCTCTACAGCGAAGGATTAGGTTTTTCATCTCAGATAGAGCAGTATGAAAGAATTTACTGACTTACGTTAAAGCCGCCATACAAACTTTGGAGAAGATACTTCCAGTGTATGCAAATAAAGTGTTTTTCCAAATATTGATTTTGAAAATGCTATTTTTATATATACCATTTCATCTGATTTCCTTTATAAATAAAGGAACTAAGTCTCAAAAAGATGGATTTAACTTGTTATAAGTTAATGGTGGATAGGCTCGTCAAAAGAAAAAAATAAACTAGATGCTCAGTATCATGACAAAACTGTAAATCCAAATGGCAATGCTAATTCTGTTCTTCAACACCAGTATTATGGAAGATTTCACTGGCTGCAGAACAAATAGGGACATAAATGTGCATGTTTATGCATTCTGAGTTACTCATTTTACTGAAGAATAAATCTGAATTACAGAAAATAATTAGAAGACAATTAAATGTTTTATGCTTGATCTATGCAAAAAAATCACCATTTTCTTTCTAAATCAAAAGTATTATTTATGAACTTATGAATGTCCATTTGACTATTCTCATGTAATAAGATAGATTTTGGACTATGTAGACAATACTCACAAGTAACTTGTGAGTATACTTGGGACTATAATCTTAAACCTAAAATACAGTCTGGTGCACTCATTTTAGAAACTTTTGAATCACATATCATCAATTGTTAAAAATTTACTGTTACTCTAATTAATACTATTCACATTTGAAAGTTCACAGAATTTTAAATTCTAAAAACAAAGAAATGAAGATGGTGAAATGCTAAGCAGCAGAAAACAGCCTCTTGGAGATTTGGTGTTCAGATGCTGGAATACAGAAATGCGAGGAAGAAAAAATGGAGAGAAGTGGGTTCCAGGGACCCAGCAAAGATCTGAAGTGAGAAGTGAAGCATAAGAATCAAAAGAGAAAGCCTAGTGCAGAAGGAGGTAGCAAGCTGAGCTGTATCCCTGAACCCTGACTCACCTAAACTTGCCAATGCATAGTGACTCCTGGCAACACTAGAGGGCTCCACAAAGAGACACACAGAGGAACTGGGCAGTGGACAACGGACTGCAGTGGCTCATAAGTTTCTTGGGTTCAGAAATCACCCAGGAGAGGACACGACAGGCTGGATATCGTTTTGGAGAAGAGCTACAAACTCAAGAGCAGCTGGGGCTGGCCCCATCTAGAAGCTCTGATTACCAAGGTGAGTTACAACTCAGTTCAAGTTGGTAGAGTGAATGGATAGAGTGAAGAGGTAACTCACCCAGTAGAAAAAATTTTGCCAACTGTGCCTCAGATAAAGGACTATCTGTAATTTATAGAGACCTCAAAAAAATCAGATAAGGCCCGATCCAAAAATGAGCATCTGAAATGAACAGATATTTCTCAGATGAAGGAGAAACAGCAAATAAATATACGAAAGAATGTTCACCATCACTAATCATTCAAGAGATGCAAATTGAAATAATCTTGAGATTCCCTCTTACTCCAAAAAGAATGGCAATTATCAATAAATCAATATCAAATGCTGGCAGGACTGTTGGGAAAAAGGAACCCTTCACTGTTGGTAGGAGTGCAGACTGGTGCAATAATGGTAGAAATCAGTGTGGCAATTCCTCAAATGTGTAAGTTACATTTGACTCAGCTATTCTCCTTGGTGTCTTCACTAAAGAATTAAAAGCATCATACCACTGTGATATATGCATACCCATGTTTATAGCAGCACAATTTGTAACAGTTAAATCTGAAAGCAGCCCAAATGCACATCAACTCATGAAAGGATAAATGTGGGTTTTTTCCTACAATGGAGTACCACTGTGCCACAAAGAAGGATAAAGTTGAGAGCCATTTGTAGTTTAAATGGGTGCTTCTTAAGATGATATTCTTAAGTAAAATAAAATTGGACACACACATTTAAATACCACATTGTTTTTGTGGTGTACCAAACTGAATGTATAAATAAGGACTAAAACGTTAACAGATATTGGGAAATGGAAAAAAAATGTACAAATGAGGAGGGGAACAAGAGAAGTAGGGGGAAGATAGGCCAAGAAAAAAAAAAGATTAGAAGGAAAAAAAGCTTTTGTAAACAAAGAGGGTAAGAGAGGATGAATGTGGGGGTGATGGGAACAAAAAAGAGGCAAGACATATCCCTTACAAATTCCCAGTGATGAATGTTATCAAGCATATCTAAAATGCACCACTAAAATTTTTTTAAAAATTGGAGTATTTTCTAAAATTCTCATAACATTTATAAAGCTCTTTTATACATATTTTCTCACTCAATATTTTTAAACACACTATGAGGTAAACAGAATAACCTTATACCAATTTTACAGACCAGAAATTTAAGGGTTTAAGTCGTTCACATTAGACAAACTATTAGCTAATGGAATTAAGACTTGAAATTACAACTAAATTAGGCTATAAATTTATGTTTTCTTTCCCTGACAGTTATTCACTTTTTAAATTTATATCTGAATTTAGCTGAGCATTCTTGGTCATATCAGATCTCCTTTTACATAAAAAGTATTCATGAAAACTGTAGGAACAGGTATTTTTTCAAATCATAAATTTATGCTACACTGGGCTAGAGAGATGACTCAGTGACAGAGTGCTTGCTTAGAATTCACATGGCCACACACACACACACAAATTTAAAAAAAAACTATAGGAAAATACAATAATAAAAATAAAACATAAGGTTTTTGAATGAAAACTTAGAAGAAAAGGAGTATATAACTAGAAATATTTTACACAGCTGAGATCATACTTTATAATTTTGCAATCATCGAAAACATGTATTTCCTTTGGCTGATAAAAGCTTTTCATGGATACGATTTTAATATACTAACACAAATAATGTCAAGCAGTTATGTGATGCTCATAGGAAATATTGAAGTGTTTTATATGCATAAACTTAATTAACATTAATCTTAGCTCTCTGAAGTAGTTATTATTTTGCTCATTTTACAGAAAAAGAATTGAACTTAATGACTAGATAATTGTACACTCACTGAGAAAACATCTTTCCTTTTTTTTTTTTAAGCTGGGTTCTTGCTGTGTTACCCAGGCTGGTCTCCAATTCCTGTACTCCTGTGATCCTCCTGCCTCAGGCTCTTGAATGGTGAAGGGATCACTGTACCTACCTAGTATTTCTGGATTTTTTTTGTCTGTAATTTATGAAACTATAACGCACATGGCCAATATTAAGTTCTGACTCTGCATGAAAGTATGCTGATTTGGCTGGAACTAGGGAGGAAGTAAACTGAAAAGTGAAAATCTTTTATTAGACATTGCTGAACAAGTGGTACCAAAATAAAAAATAATAAAAAGCAAGGCTGCCTTTATATCTTGAATTAGCTTGCACTGCCTATAACACTAACTGTTAGTCTCATGGTCAGAGCCAGAAACCCATTTAATCACATTTTTGCCTAAGGAATAGTCATTTTAGGTGATGTCACCTTCCATTCAGGATTAGTCAATAAAGAGTCAGCTAGAATTCAGAAAAGCTACCAGAGCTAACTGGCAAATCATGCTGCCTTTCAATTTTAGAACACTAGAAAGGAAATGCTTCACTTGACTATAGTTACAAGAGTGAATGTGGAAACTTGATTTGCTGCCCTTAGTTTGGAATTATTATGAGAAAAAAAAATATTTGTTTTGTCATAAGTCCGGACTTTTTCCACTGTAGTTACATAGGGAACATTTAGTTTTAAATTAAAAAAAAATTCCCCTTCAAGCAAGTCCCTCATTCAAAAAGATAGGTGGTGCTACAATGCTCTTTACCTGCTTTATTTACATGAGAAACACGACAGAAAGAGACTTAGCTCTACACCACCTAATTTCTCTAGGCTACAGTCATTGATTCTTTGTAAGTTTATTTATTCAAAACAACAGCACAAACAATTCTTTTTTCTTGGGTCAGCAGCTTACTGAATTAACATCAATCATCAAAGGACACAGGCTGAAAGGAAGATGGAAGCCCATTTTCTCAGAGATTGATTTTTTTAAGCCAAAACACACAGGCATAAACAGGAGGCTATTTACCATCAGAAAAGGTTCAATTTGAAAGTCACAGCCAAAAACTGGGTACCCACAGCACTGCCCAGTTTTCCTAAAATCTTAAGTAAGGAAAACGCTTTTTAAATAAATCACTCAAATTTCTTTTTTTAATGGCCTGTGGGAGTATGATTACCTTGCTATATAAAGCCCACCTAAATAGCTTAAGACAAGGAAAGGGGAGGTTCCAAAGGAGAGGGGCGCAGATCAATGTTGGCGTTTATTTTAATGATTTTCTAATGGCTTTCTCTACTCTCTTTACTTCCTTTGATGTGCTTAAAGTGGGAAAAGTTCATCAAAGACTTTTGTGATTAGGGGCTTAAATGTATTTAAATAACTACCTTTGGCGTGTTTGAAAGGTGATTTGCTCCATAGGTCTTAGCAAAATTATTCTTTAAAAACCTTGATTTACTTCTTGCTAGGACTTCAGCTCAATTATTTTTCCTTCCAAGGTGGGGGTGGAGAGTTGTTGCTTGAAAATGAAGTCAGAAGGGTCAGTATTCCTGAGACTGCTCTAAGAATTGCAAGAAGTAATTGGTTTATGTCCATTCTACATCCTGCTGTATAGGGGGATATGTTTCCTTCCTGTAGCTTTTCTTAAGATTTATGTAAGGCGTGGAACGCATTAGACCAAACATGGATGAAGTGCTGGCTGTCTATTTCTGAAGAATGTGCTATATCCTTTATCTTAGATATTTTTAAACATTAGCCATATTGTTAAATCAACTTAGGAGAAAATGTGAGATATTTTTTAATCTCCAGTAGAAGCTAATAAAGAAACACCAAAAAAATAAAAGGCACACATGCCTGAGTTGGCTGGCAGGGAGGACCTGTGTTATCACTACTTTCTCTCAAATTGAGACAAAATTTATTTCAGTTCAGAATTTGGTATCAATGTCATCAATCATTCTCTGTGTAGAATGACAAAGGAACATCCATTTGTTCTCCAGATGTAAAACAAACAAACAAAAAATTAACCTCTAATTTATAAAGATCATTCTGAAGAATAAAGGTTACTCCTTGGAAGGGACAAAATACACAGATGTACCAAGTAAAATCAATAAAAACTATGCAGAATTTGCATCTAAAGAACAACAAAAACCCTCAACTATGTAACACTGAGATAGCAAACTTTGTAATCAATGTAAACTTTAATTTCAATCTATTGTAATCTTAGATCATAGACAAAAAAGCAAAATAATTTTTTTGCTGCAATTATATTAACCATTGCATTTTTGAGTAATCTTCTGCTGTTCAGTGTAATGTAATAGGAAATGCAAAATCTAGGAAAGGCGATGACTGGCAATGTCAAGTGATTATGAAGTACTGTAGGTAATATAATGCCTACACCATTCTAGGAAGCGTAGGTGGAATTCAAGTGAAGCCCTGGGAAAGGAGAAAGCTCCTCCGGGAGCAGCAGGTTCAGGACTCTGCTCCTACAGCTCTACAGTGGAATTTACTATGGGCAGAAACCTTCCAGGCCACCACAGAACGAAGAGCACATAGGGAGGAAGCCAGTGTTCACAATCAATTCTGAGAAGGAAAACTGAAGAGAACATTATTATTAAACATGCTTTGGGAGAAAGCGAAAAAGCATGATGAGAAGAAAGGTGGCAAAAATGGTTTTATGAAACTCTGAAATGAAATTTTTAAAAATTTTCAGACCAACTTATTCACTTCCAACTTGATGAATCATACCCAAAGGAAAAACTTATCGTAGAGAAACAGCAGACTTATAGAGATAGTAGATGAACACATGCCTGGCTTTTGCAAAGCTGGACGTATCTGAGAAAATACTCCTAGGCAAAGGCCTACGTTCATGTTATGTTAACAGGCCTTACCTATTTTAACAGGACAGAAGTCCTGGAGTTATTCTGAACACAAAAAGAATGACCTGAAAAAGATAAAATTAAAAATCTCCAAGTGAAAAAAGCATGAGATCAGCCAGGTAGAAAGAGAGATAGGAGCCATCAGGGATAGTTAAGTTGGTAACATAATGTAGAAAGTTCAAAGGTGGAAAAAAATGAAAAACAACAACAATAAAAGCAAAAGGCGAACAGGTGTTGCTGACTATATGACCTCCAAGTAATAAAGAAATTTCAAAATAAACATAACCTTGAAAAATTAGTTACTTCAACAATGGGGTCAGCATGAGGGAAACAGGAGTAAATTGTGTTAAATTATTTCCCTATGAGTGAACACACAGTGTAATAAACTGTGAAAATCATAATTCCATACTTACACTGTGTTTTGCAAGCAAAGTGGGGAATTGAGAATTACTGAACTTAGCTTAAGGTCGTATCCAAATGAATGTATTTCAATTAGTTAAGTAAGATTTTCTCATGTTTTAGAAATGAAATCGAAGTGTAGAACAAAGCAGCAAAATGATCCAAAAAATTTTTATGCATGGGATTAAATCTATTTGTGCTTCTGACATACAGCAATAATTTACATATTACAAAGCTGAACTTTTTTTCCTCTCATATCTGGGAATTAAATTCAGGTTAGCTAGGCAAGCATTTTACCTATGAACTATATCTTGCCCCCATTTTAAATTTTTAAAATTTTGAGACAGAGTCTCACTAAGATGCCAGGCTGCCCTCAAATTTGTGAGCCCATTACTTCAAGCCTCCCAAATACCTTACATTACAGGTATGTGCTACCACACCCAGATAATCCAGCTTTAAAAAAAAAAAAAAACTTACTATGAACTTCAACAAATACAGTAGTACAAAATGGAGACATTAAAAATAATGAATAACTGTATAATATCTAGGCCTAGTGGTGCGTACCGATAATCTCAGCTACTCAGGAGGCTGAGGCAGGAGGATGGTAAACTGCAAGTCAACTTGCAGGAGAACTAGTTCAAAAAAGGAAAAAAATTCAAAGGGCTAGAGATGCAGTTTAGCGGCAGAGTGCCCCTAGGTTGAATTCTAAGGAGGGATACAGGGAGGAGGAAAAAAAAAAAAAAGAATGATGAGTTTTAATTTTAGGACATCAGTGATCACAGTATAGAACACTGAATAAACATCCAAATTCAGAAAAACTACTGAAAACAAAATCTTCCCTTCCAAAACTCTAGTACAAAGATTAGGATTTAAGGTTGACTGCTGGCTTGGTAGTTTGGGAATGAATGAAGGGACAAGTGAACTTTCACTTACTTTTCTAACTATTAAGATCTTTGCATAGTTGTTTGCATATAGTGGACATTTAAGACATATTATGAAAAACTAAAGAATGAAGGAAGCTAGAATATATGAAGAATGCAAAAAAAAAAAAAAAAAAAAAAAAAAAAAAAGCCAAACACTGAAAGGCAAGGCAAGTCTGAAACACAAGCACATAATTTCAATTTGAGATTTTGGAATTATTATTTTTAGGGTTGATAACTTGGACGATAATCTTTTACTTTTTAGTGTATATACATATTAACTTATTAGAAATTCTACTACTTATGCCTTGTGATGAGTTCAGTATGACTTTGACAAAGATGGAACTGTTTATAGATGAAATCATGAATCAAATCACCTGGATAAGGCACTTTGACCGGGAACTTAGTAAAAGCTTTGTGAAATGGAAAAAACATGGGATCTGTCACTTGCTCCTAGTAACAGTAATACATCTTAAACATTAAAAAAAAAAATGTTAACAAGAGTCTTTTAATTCTTCTTTCTAAAACTTAAATATGAGTGACAAGGAAGTACTAAAAATTACAAAGACAGTTTTAGATTATACATAAGAAAAATGGGGTTCAGATAAAAACAATAATATCTTTTAAGGATAAAACAGATATTTCAGTATAAATAAGAATGTCAGAATAAAGAAGGTAGAAATTCTAGCTAGAGGACACATTACTATGTTCTCATAAATACACCTACATTTTTGTACCTCAAGTAATAATTTTATATGAATTTTTAAAAGCCTTTACAATATAAATAATCAGCTCCTACTGTGACAATAAGGTCTTAACCTAATTCTTTGTACTAATGAAAATGACAAGGAAAGTCAGAAAATAAATACTTCAAGAGTATACTTAGGTAGCACATAGATAGCCTATTAAATAATTTATGTACTTAGTAAAACAGAGAGAAGACTGCCTTGGGAAAAATACAAAGGGCAACAGATAATAAAATGCCATATCAGAAATTAATAAATTTTAGAAACTATTACCCCTCCTGTATATATCATATCCTTTCACAAAGATGGAGTTCCATCTTAGTTCCTACACTTGCAAAGGAAATATAATCTACTAGAGAAGAGATCTACAAAGATGCTACCAAGAAAGGCAATCAAAATATTTAGAAGAAGAACTATTAGACATATGGTTGTGATAAACTATTTACTGCCTGACATAAATTAATTAGGCCTGCTCTGTGTTAAATTGATTAAGCCTACTTTATGTTACTCAAAACAGGCAAATTGAATCTTTTTTAAAACATAAAATTTTGAACACATTCTAAATGTAATTTAGATAAGATGGGAAATATAAAAGTTAACCAGACAAGAATGCTAATTTCTTAGAGTACAATATCTAGAAAAAAAAAGGAAAGTATTGAGAATGAGTACTGTCTCGTATCTAGAACATTGCTAGGTACATAATGGGTTCTAAATAAATATTTTTTGAATGAATGAATGAATGAATGCAACTCAGACTTCACTAATTTTGTGACCACTTCCTTGACTGAGTTGCATCAGATGGCCTGCCCAACATGCTCCTGTTTAAAGTTGCAAGTTCATGCAGTAGGCAATCCTGCCACACAGACACATTTTTTAAGAGGAAAAAAAAAAAAACACACACACACACACACACACACACAAAGAAACAAAAAAGGAAAAATACAAAATTAAAAAAAAATACCAGAAATAACTAGTTGACAAATTACACATTGTTATTTTAGAAGTAGTTGTTCAAGTCACAAAATCAAAGCATAAAAAGTGGACAAACACTCTTTATCACTGTACAATCATAAGTAACACACCAGACACAAAGTAACAACTTCCAGAGAAAAGAACCAAAAATTGCTGCAGAGAGTTCAGAGGCTGAAGAAATCAGGAGTAAAGATTAAGGTAGATTTTATTTCAACCTAATAACTGAAGTGGTCCAATACAGAAACAAGGATTGAACTCCCAACTACCCAAATGAAATTTTCCTTTTTGGGCTGGGGATTTAGCTCAGTGGCTCAAGCACTTACTCAGTAAGTTCAAAGTCGTGAGTTAGATCCGCATTACCAAAAAATAAAAATCAAACTTCTCCTTTTTGAGGTCTTCCTTCTGAGGGCTACCTGATACTGTCTTTTTTTTTTTTTTTTTTTGGTACCAGGGATTGAACTCACAAACTCAAACTTGGCAGGCAGGAGCTAATGCCCCTAAGCTAAATCCCCAGTCCCTTGAATACTGTCTCTGCCCTTATTCTGTTATCTTGAGATTCAGTGTGGGACTAATTCATCTTGGTAGTGCCATCAGAAATGTAGTCTGCTCTAAATCAAATAGACTACAAAGTCTATTTGATTTACAATAATTTATTCACTCTAAAGATAGGCAACTAGTAAATCAGACTTTCCAGAAAAAAGTCAACTCTTCCTAAATATATAGAACTATAACTAATGCTGTTTCTATTACATAACAGGAAATTCCAAAGTGATTTAATATATCTTTAAATAAAATTATGAGTATAAAAGTCCTTATAAATTGAGATATTGACACATATTATTTAGTAAAAATAAATTGTATCTAGAGAAACAACACTGAGTTGTAGAGAATGTTCAATACGAATTCTCCCAAACCCAATAAAGTAAAAATTGTTTCCAGAAAATGTCTTTAAATGAGAAAATGCATATATACAGTGGCAAACCTATTTATCATTTGCTAGTAGTAAAACACAATCAACAAATCACTTGTCTGTGGTTCTGACATTATGAAGGAAAACTTCAGGATTTCCCACTACCACTTCTATCTTTCCATATTAGCATAAATTAAAATAAAACGGACATTTATAAATACTGAATACAGAAATAATGTATAGAAATGTTCTATATGTACATATATGAATATGCACATACATATATATGCCTCTACTTTGAAATAACCTCATATAGCAATTTCTTTAAAGATGTTAAAAGAACATCATCGTTTGGTAACATAGTTCAACTAAGAGTTCAGTAGGAACCTTGCTTTGTTTCTATAAGCATTTTCATAAACCGATCATTTAAAGCATAATTGTCAAACAGTTTATGAATCAAAACTAGAGTACTAACATAGCTAATATGTGACCGTACATTGTGTTTTTTTAAAAAAAAATTAGTTTAAAATTGAACATATGAAGGTTTTACATGACATCCTTGTTTGTTTGTTTGTTTGTTTGGTTTTTTGTCTGTTTGTTTTTTTTAATTTAGAAGACTTAAACTGTTGGGCCTATATTCTGTATGACAATGGTTAGCTGAACAAGATTTGGGCCCATCAGATAAACGGAATAGTACTCATTCAATTAGTATAGATCACCAGTCATGCTTTAGTCAGTCATTTGTTTTATGAGTCAAGTTCCTACAGGAATTAACATATGTGATTCTTTATTTCAAGGAAAAAATACATAATGAAGTGAATAACAACAAATATCAAAAATGATACAAAAATAATCTGAATATCCTTGGGATGCAATAAGACACACATGTATACAGAGCTCAAGACACTCAACATCAACACTTTCTGGGATTTTACTATGAGGTGAGGGCTACTCTGTGGACCACTGACTATGCAGAGGTCCTGACTTACATTTATTTCATGTATTCATGGCTGATAGGTTCATATGGGAAATTCCAATTGGAATGGAAAATGAATGGATTTGGATACAATGTTTCTCCCCAAAATAAAATTTAAAAAGGCTAAGGGTTTATGGGTGGGAGAAGGTGAAAAAGATTAACATTTACTTATCATAAGAAATAAAGTATTACATACTTTTAAAAACACTTCCTTATTTGAACTGCTAATTTGAAGTTGAATATAATCTTAGAATATAATCTTCTAAGATGTTGCTAATATGTCTGAGTCTTTTCCTGCTTTGAGTCTCATTACATTCAGATCCCATTACTAAGCATCATGTTAAGCATTATAAATCTGCCTTTAATAGATTCAGGTGTATAAATGGTATCCCAGTGAGCACGGTGAATTTTGATCATTGTTTGTCTACTCAAGTAGTGTTCATCTTCCTGCTGAGAGGATGATCACAAAGTTTTACCCTAAGCCCAAGGAACCTATCATTTATTATATTATATTTCATGGTGGAAAGTAAATAAATAGCATTGAAGTGCTAAATTCATTCACAGGGATGAGCTGTATTCATAAACTGGAGAAGTTCTTTAAATCAAGCCTCTGCTGCTAATAGGGCCTTCATAATAATGCAGAAAAGATTCATTGTAATATGGCAGCAATAGAGAAAAGCAGCCTGGTTAATGCATACAAACATTAGAAAGCAAACATTCTAGGCAAGTCACAACATGGCACATAAGTGCATTTTGAGGTTAAATACACAAAACTCACCAAGGAATCTGTCATTTTCCTGTAACTGGGTTGCAAAAATTCACATCTTAAAAATAATATAATTGTCCTTATAAGAAAATTGCAAATAAGTATATGAATGCATGAACAATCTAACAACCTTGACCCTTCCTAAGATGTACCTTACTTTGCAGTTTGCCTTAATTGGTTTTTCTTAAATTAAAGGCATATTTGGTCCAATATGTGTTCATTTGTCTTTTGTATTATATACAATCTATCCTCATTTCCATCTCTGGTTTCTACAGTTTCAAGCAATTGCATTTGGAATAGTGTTTGAGTATAAAAGCTTTTCTAGCCACCAATCCTTTCGAATTTCCTTTTCCCATTATTCATGTAACTTTTAATCACTCAAGGCAAGCTACAGCTCCGCATTTTTCCCATGGCAGATTTAAACTGGAGATGTTGCGAGGGACACCAATCCTCGTCTCTCTTGCACATTCATAAAATCACTATAGGTCTTAAGGGTCAGGTACCATACTACTCAACCATCTGCTCCTCCCACAAGACGCTATACCAACACTACCACCAGAGCTGCAAGCACTTTAAACAAAAGGAATGAGAATCAACTCTGTGTTAACTACAACACTTATTTTGTATTATAACATGGTACAACACAGATACAAAGAACAAGGAAAACAAGTAGTAACAAAATGTCTTAATAATTATTTAAAATCATATTTAAAGAATTACTGTATGAACTCTGATCATTATATTAAAAATGTCAAGGAAAAACTGTGGTTGTTGACTCCTTGAATTTGAAATTTGTCTTCAGGCTAACATAATAAATCAGAGATCACAGGAAACGGTATATCAAATAGAGAAAGGAAGCTAACGGAGAGCTAGGTATACAGAATGAGGTCCGAGGCCTGCACACATGGGACAAACTCCAAATCAAGGCTTATCGTGGTACGCAGAATAAAACAAGGCTGTGCGTGGTTAGATAAGTAAGAATCTGACTCAAGGCTTACACAGAAAGAATGAGTGGAACTTTTCAAAATAAAGGAATAAAAGCAAAAAAGAACAAGGGAAGAATATGAGAGAAAGGTACAGACACGAAATTGGCATTTAAAACCCAAAGGTCAGAAATAAAATTAAAATTGGGGGAGAAGAAAAAAATATGAAAGATTTGGGGCAAAACTGGCTTCTCAACCATACACAACAACTTCACTTGACCCTAAGAGGTGATAGAGGGCAAATGTACATACACTTCCACCTTCCTTTCCATTTCAAAGGACTCTTAAGAAACCAACGCCAAAGGCAGGCGCAAAGATGCAATAAAGAGAGTCTAGGGCTTGGTAAATGCTCAGTTGTTGTACCCCAACTGCTGAGATAAAAGGTACAGATACCTGCTCCTCTAAAACATGTCTTGGTAGGACTAAGAAGGGCACGATGGTGGCAAGATTGGAGGGTAAGAGGTGGTGAACACAGCTGCAGAGCTCTGGCAGGTTAATATTCAAAGATATCAGTGAATAAAAATTTTTAGAATCTGTGTAAGGAGTTCATTTATTTACCTTTCTTCATTATAGAAATGATTACAAAGCAACAGTTACTTGCTAATAAGACGTGGGATGCACAGAGTGCCCATTTTACAGGTGAGAAGTTCAGATAAGTAAAGATTTGTCCAGAGTCAGAAAGCTATCAGGGCTAGAATTTTAATCTAAAGAGAATTCCAAAGCTACAACCTGAGAAAAGTTAACATAGTTACTAAAGATAGTCCTTGCCTCAGCAATCCAAAAAACAAATATTTTAAATTCTTAAAACCCATTTCACCAGTTATTTATAATTTCAATGTCATAACTAAATCAGTTGTGACTTTGTATGGCCAAAAGTTAAAAAAAAAATCTACCAAAAATCACATCAGCAACTTCAGTGTTAAGGTTCCTGCTCTCACCACCAAATTCAAAGCTACACTGCCAAATTAGTAAGGAAAATGCTTCATGAAAGTAAAATGTTAAGTTACAAGCAGAATAAGAAAGATAATACGATTTATAGCTCCTTTAATTATTCCTCAGAAATGAGAATGTTCCCTCTTCAGTCCTTCAAGCAGCTCTAAGTGAATCAAAGGGATTCTCAAAGCATTTTTCTCAGTGTTCTAAATGATTATACATTTTACATTTCAGTCTATCCTGCTTAATCATCCTTTCTTAACCCAAACACAGATGCATTTTATTGGTAATTTCTATCTCTTAATATAAATATTTAGAACATTAAAGACAAAAGAGGATAGCTTTTTGTGTGCTAAATATAAGTATGGCATTTTAAGAACATGTTTCTTCACTCACTATGGCGCTTGAATATCATCGAGTTGGTTTCTAAAGTCTCACTTTCTATTGAATCTTCCAGATTTGTTACTAAACCACAAATTCTAATTCCTCAGAAAAGCAGTTTCCCTTCTACCCTCTTCTGCCATGATGTGCACAGGCATCCTAGCCTCACTATGAAGTCAGCACTGTTCTTCCCCAGTGCCCGTGGTGTCACCAGAAACTGCAGGGTGAGTTCTAGCCCTGCATCAGGCCGCCTGCTCACCTGCACGCCTGTGCAGATTCCACAGATGCTCTCCTTACCCTCTGAGAGCAACACATGCATACACCTGCTTGCCCACTGCAGACCCTGCAGCCCTCAGAGACCACTCTGCTCTGCTCCTCTGGGGGGATCTGTTTCTGCCTGCTGGCAGAGGCAGTGAGAAAGACAAAGATGAATGCCACTTAACCCCCAGAAAGAAAGGAGACTTATGTATGTTAGTAACTACTAAGGCACGTGGAAGAGCAAGGCAGATAGTGAGAGGTCAAGAAAGAAAAAACAATGTCAGGCACAGGAAGAGGCGCTCTGCTTTTCACCTCTTGCCCTCGGACTCCTGTCCCTCCCTCTGCTTCCTGTACCTCACTCCAGAATCCCTATTCTACCCAGGCCACATCCTGCTTCTCACACCAGTGATCCCCAGAAACCTGTGAAGTCTCTGCACCTCCCTACTTGGTTTTCTCTAGAAAAGAACCTCTGACCTAGCGGTTGATAAGAGAAAGATTTTTATTCTCAAAAATAGGAAGGCTGGACTAGACTAAGGCCCCCTCAGCTTGTTCTATTCTAACACAGCATGAGCTCACTCTGAGGTTTTAGTGGAAGAAGAAATGTGCTTCTAGAATCTCAAGTCAAATCATTCCAAGGACACATAATTTTCATTTTACTTAAATCTGAGGAAGTTGCAGTGAGAAGCACTACAGATACATTCAAAAACTCTTTTGCATTTGTTTGCACCAAGGAAGATTATTTGTATGAGAAAATGCATTCTGAGTTCCAAATAGCTGACTTACAAATGATCCACAGGTATACACTATAATCTATTCACAAGCATAAAACTATATTTCTGTGACAGTACAGGGTCTTTAAGCTTTAAAAAATAGGCAAGCAACTGTGACCTTGTCCTAAAGATGCCCACATAATAGTTTGTAATATAATTTTTGACTTACATACTTCAAATACATTTCTGAGAAAAATATAACGTTCGTGTAACATTTTTTTCCATCCATACATTTAATGACCTTTATTCTCCTGCCTATATTCACTGCACTTTCCTCCACATAAAAAAAAAATTCTGAATTTAATCTACATAGGGCTTCTGCAGGGTGTCAGATTTTAACCACAAATCACTTTGTACATGTCAGGGAGCATGGAGAAGAGAGGATCAGTGTCTCAGACACAATACGGCTATTAAGGTAAAAACACCTTCAACTCCATGATGGGACAGACAGATAAGAAAACTATAAAGAAAAGAGTAGCTAATAGAGTCAGCTATTTTTTTGTGGGGAAAAAAAAATCAAAAATCACTTGACACTACAAGGTATTTTTGGTCTATTTTACTATAAAGGCTATTTATATGAAAGTTTATACCAAACACATTAATTGTTCTGTAGTAGCTAAATTCTGATCAGATACATCTACACTAAATATGGAAAGAAAGAGTCAAAGCCTTGGGGTCTTTTTAGTCTCTGCTTTTAACTAGGCCTATGATCATAGGCAATCACGAGGACTCTCTGACTTATTCTTGATGGTCCTTTGAGTTGAATATAGGGGACAGACTAGGTGAATATTGACCACTTAAAAATTAGTCCCAAGCATATAAGTAGGTTATATTGATCAACTATTAACATAAGCACAGGAAGGTGGTCTATTTCTTTTCATAGGCTGTTAGAGTCAGAGTAACTAGATTATATTTTTAACACCTATTCTGGGAAACTTGTCTGTCTACACAAAATATTCTAGTGCTATCAAGTGAACGGTGAAAAATGTCTATGTCATCTATTCTTTAAAATGCGTTCTGAACACAGGCAACCTAAAATTATACTCTTAAATGTGTTTCTGATTCACAGCAGCTCAGAAAATGTGGCCTATGCTATTTGCCTCTTACAGTACCATCTACCTTGTGTATTAAAGCTCTTAAAAGTTATACAATAAAGTTCATTTAAAAACAAAAAGAACATTAGTTTTTGTTGTTGTTGTTGTCATTATTAAAAATGGTCTACTAGAATAGAATTTTTGGGGAACAGAAACTAATTCTTAAATTATCCTCCTGGCTCTGGCATGTGTTTGACATGAGAAAGTGTGAGGGGTTTTTTTCTTTGAAAAGATGAATGAAAGAACCTGGAAATATGGCTAATATTATCACTGTTAGGTCTTGTATTTAAAAAGCAAAAAGTAAAAAAAAAAAATAAAGTAAAACATAAAGAAAATACAATTGCAAACTGAAATGTTTTCCATGTAAACCATAGTTTTCCATGAGAAAAAAAAAAAAAAAAATGAATCCAAGTCATTAAGTTGCGTGGGATACTTTCCTCAAGCCTAAGGTAGAAAGCCAGTAACAAAATATATTGCACAGGCTCATGAACTACATATGGTCAACAAACATTAGCTGGTCTTTCCCAGCAGTGTCCATAACTTATTTATCTATCCAATTACATTCTCAATGTCTCAATTTCCTTATCTGTAAAATTAACAAATATTTACTCCAAAATAAAATAGCATTCTATACTCACTGAGGAACTGAGAAGCTTAATTTAAGAGTCAGAAGAATTTGGACAAGGCAGGTGATGAATGAGATTGTCAATCAAAACTACTCAAGTCTGCTATTACCGGAGGCAGGCTAGAAAGGCAGCACGCCAACTCTCCTGGCTCCTGTGTTTCCTGCCATGGGAAAGAGCCACTTTTTATGACACCACTGATCTCTCCGTTTCTTAAGAATATGGATAAAAGTTCATCAAAAAGAAGAGTTTGTGATGTCATTGATAGTTTGATCATTTTTTGTGCCTAGATCCTGTAACCTGAACAACTACTTCTAAGATAACAAAATGTAATAGTGTTAATGTCCTACTTTTTTTGAAATTCTGTATCAATTCTAACTTTCTGTTTTGCTTTTTAAAATAAAAAGAACATGGACAGAATCATAAAACTTGCTAAAACTATAAAATGGAGTATAATTAAGTTCCAATGATTTGCATTAACAAAACTTTCCTGTATTTTGTGAACAAAGTCTATATAGATTATTTCCTAGGCAGAGTCAAGATGGGAAAGGGAGAGGAAGAGGACGTAGGGGAGAGACAGGTATCTGGGCTTTGAACATAGAATTAAGGCAGGAAAAAATCTATTATTTGGATCTTGACTGTCCACCATAAGCTCCTAATTCATCATTTGGTAAGTTACTTGAGAGCTGGGATTGTAGTAATCATTCTTCATCCCCAGCGACTGGCATAGCATCTGTAATACATTAGGTACTCAAGGAAGACACAGTGAGTGAACATCTATGTCTCAATATGTATCAGGCAATAATCAAACCTAACCAAAGGCTGAAAGTAATAGTTCCAGGTGTTTATAAAATTCTTTAAAGAAAAATTTTAACAGTCTCCATCTCTATTAGCATAAGCCTTAAAGGCAGGCAGAAGAACAGGGAGAAAGACAGAGAAACAGAGACCAAGGAGGGGAGGGGGGAAAAGGTAGCATCTGTACATGCTACAAAATGTCTACTAGCTTTAATATTTGTTACAGCTATCAATCTGTACACTAGTCACCCTAATCCATTCTAGGAAACAAAAATCATTGCTTCTAACATTATACACTAAAACAAATTTATAAATGTTAATAAAATTTTTTAAAGGTCAGGTCACTACTTTCTGTAACATATGTCAGGGGAACCTAATACATCTCAGTATCAGGTCATTGGCAGGAAAGCTATGACATTAAAGGATGGAGAAAATGGAATTTTTTTTCTTTTAAAATTAGGTAACCAGCACATCTGTCTATTTCCCCTTTGGCTGCTTGGTATGGAGCAAGCACTGTAACAGGGGAAATTTACTGAAACATGCCATTAAATCAATATGGCAGGGCACTCTATACTGGGCTATAAAAACCATGCATGTGGGAAAACTGAAGGGAAAGAACTGGTACTGAGAATAAGAAAAATGTTTTTTACAAAGTAAATGGAGTCCTAGAATTTACAAATTTAGTAGACGAGGCAACAAAACCAGGGTTTAGATATTGGCCTGTAACCCTTTGTTTAGACTAAAATTAGAGTCTTATTACTCAAGAATCTAGCTTGAAAATCACCAAAAGTGACAGCGGTAGTTGGATTATCAGAAATTACTTTGGAAGAATGTAATAAAAGTAGATTTATAGAAAAGCACCACACCAGTGCTTCATATTGTCACAAATAGAGATGCTGTATTTTTGAGATCATCTGAGAAGATTCAGAGCAGGAAGGAAATGTGTTGTTGAGCAATTCTGTTGAGAGTAAAATGTGTCCCAAATATCTGAGAAGCAAACACTGAAACTACAGTATGTACAGATAATACTATAATTCTGAACAGATTAAAAACAAAGATGCTAGGTCACTTCAGCTTAAAGTTTTCTCTCTTATAGAATATAGCAGAAAGATTATAGAAGATAGTGGAAAGATCAACACATCTGATAACCACATGGGCACCGTTAATTTAAAAATTATTACAGGACTTCTGTGAAGATAGTAGTGAGCAGCAAAGAAAGAGCCTCTCCAAAATTTGGTTCTAGACACTGGAATATAGCAACAGGAGGAAGAGAAAAAGGAGGGAAGTGGGTCACCTGGACCCAGGAAGGATCTGAAGTGAGACTTGAAGCTCGTGGAGAGAGATAACTCACATTTCAGCAAAAATTAAAAAAAAAACAGCCAGCTGGGGGTTTAGCTCAGCTGCATAAATGCCTGCTGTGCAAGCGCGCAGTTGTGAGTTCGATCTCGGTACCAAAAAAAAAACAAAAAACTAGGCCCTCCACCATGGATCCACAAAGAAGAAGCCATGCCCCGCAGTGAGCCAGCCCCCAGAGGCCCAGAGGAGAAGAGGCCATGCCTCTGAGTGACACAACCACCAAGGGCCCAGGGGAAAAGCCACGCCCAAGGAAGCATCAGTGAGTCACTGCCCTCTGGCTTTCTGTCACCCTGGCAATCTTGGATTGGAGGAACCCAGGTGCCTGGCCCAATTCCCTGTATCACAGGGTGAGCAGCCAGTACAGGAAGTGCTCAGGACTCAGTAGCTGGCTGATTCACAGAGCGTGGGGAAAATGTCAAGGCAAAGGAGCATGGTGCAGCTGCAGACCTCCAGCCACCCTAACAGGTCCAAGAGACATAGACACAAAATAAATTGGAAGTCACACAACTGAAATTTCAGAGATGACAGAACTGAAGAAATAACATAGTACTTATATTGTTCAAGTAATTTTGCATGCCTTTGTCTCACCCAGAACAAGTCCAGGAAACAAACTAATAGAAGAAATTGGAAGCCACACATACATGAAATTTCTGAAATCATACCAACTGAAGTAAAGAAACAATATAGCGCTTACAATATTTGATTAATTTTGCTTGCCTATATATGGTAGTGTGGGCAACTATTTAGAGGAAAACAATGTGCAATATAGTAACTATTGTTGATTTTTTACTGTCTTGCTTTAGAAATCCAAGATCGTTCTCATTGTTTTGTTTCTTTTCTTTCTTTCTTTTTTTTTTTTTTTTTTTGGTCTCAGGCATTGAATTCACAACCTCATGAATGTCAGGCAGGTGCTTGTGGCACTGAGCTAAATCCACAGTGCTGTTTTGTTTCATTTTATTATTTCATTTTGTTTTAGTTTCTTTAAAATAAAAAAATGAAAACATCATTTTACTAAGCATATTTTAAGTGGGTGTCTGATCTTCCTAACAATGACATGCAATGGAAAAATTAACTGTTTCATCCAACATTATTCAGCTCACCATGTGAAAGTCACAAATAAACTTTTCCCTTAAAAATACACAGAAAATGAGGTATACTGATAGGCAGCACTACGATAAATAGTTTATGTGTCCATAATAAAAATAATGAGCAACTAAAAAAACCCAACAATTTGCAAAAAATGCCTGTGCCACAGGAAAAGAAACAAATGACTATACTAGGTTGTTAGTAGGAATACAGGGCATTATACTTGTATTTTACAGCAGAGGTTCCCCAATGACTATATAATGGTATATACAACTTTTTAGGCCTGTACTTTCAATGATGCATGCAATTTCAAAAAAAAAGAAAAGGAAAAGGAAAAGGAAAACAAAAAGATACCAGGAAAATACCTTAATTATGGTCTGTAGACTGTTTCTTTGCATCTTTGGCATTAGTTTTGTTTTTATTTTTTATTACCATTATCAAAAGGGGAAAATCCCCATCTTGCATACAATTAAGTCCATTTTGTCAGAGGCCCTTAATGTTCATCATTATATAGCTTAATGCAGTTGTCTGTTCCCTTTAGTGAACTCTACATAGATTTATCTTCAGCTAATGCAGCAGAGGCTAAGGGAAAGTAGAAAGGTCTCTGGATTTGTTTGCTTTTATGGGATAGCATTTTAAGTCATTCTGGGCCAAAGGGACTCCACAGAATTAGAGATAGTAATATGTGCTGCTCTCATCTGGCTCTACTAGATGATGCTTTCTCATGGAGATAAAGACCTGAGTATTCAGAGACACATTTGTTCAGACAGAAAAATGGTATCTTGGGATCATAGCTCAGAGATGAGGCGAAAAATTATTCACAGATAATATATACAGTACAATTATATCCTGAATCTAGGCTCAGAAACTTTATTCACTTAATAAACATTGATTGAAGAACTACAATATGTCACACACAATTCTAATTGGTAGGTAAGAATAGTGAATCAAATATATATGAATCACTGCCTTTATGAAACTTATATTCTATAAAGAGGAGATAGACAAAAGCCAGGTAAAAGATAAAGTATGTGCATGGTAAAAAGAGCACACAGAATAAACAAGCAGAGCATGTTGGAGGATGTTGTCATAATGTTTAATAGGACAGCCAGAGAAGGTATCACAAGGAAAGTTCACTTGAGAAATGCTGTAAGGTTATCAAGGGAATGAATCACATAGATGTGCAAGAGTTTCAAGGAACACATGTCTCAAGCTAGAAGACCAGTGTAGTTGGAGAGTAGTCATTAGCAAAGGAGGTTGTAGGAATGTACTCAGCATCAACTGTCAGGGGCAGATTATGTAGGAACATGAAAATCATTATTAACATTTCCAGTTTTTATTCTACATGAATTGCAATTGAAGATTTTTGAACCAAAAAGTTTAAATGGAGTGGCTTGTATCTGACAAAATGACTACCAAGAAAAGACACATGAACAAGAGATAAAGCATGGGAGTCTATTGCAATAATTCAGGCAAGAGAGGACAATGACTTAGACAATGGTTAGCAGGTAAGAAGATGGTGAGCAATGACTAGATTCTTAGCAGTTTTTTTAAAAACCCAAAAGAACACGCTAATGGATTATTCTGGATGTACATGAACAAGGGTTAACTTCTAGGTTAGGTCTGTACCACTTACGGAAATGGGAAAGACTAAGGAAAAGCAATTGTCAAACATATGGTGCAGATCTCAGTTTGGGATTATTTTAAACTTGAGATTTCTATATGACAAAGAAGTGGAAATGTCAAGTATGCTGAAATACACACAAAACTAGAGTTCAATGAAGTAATTCAGTTTGGAGGTGTATATTTGGAAGTTATCAACTTGAGATGGTATTTAAAGTCCTAAGATTGAATGAGATCACCAAAAGTTAAGTGCATCTAAGTAATTTAAAGTTAGTAGATTTAAAATTGGGAAGTAGCCAAAGATGGAACACTAGGTACAAAAGGGTCAGGCAAATGAGCAGTGAACTCAAGTAATTCAGTGAGGTGACGTGGGAGGAAAAGCAGAATAAAGTAAGGCAAGCCCCATCAAGTACTATGGGTAAGTTTAGTAACATGTCAAAGAGCTGGTCACAATGGTGATGACATTTTCCTCTGAAAATCAGGAAAAGTACAGAAAAAGAATACACAGAAAAGGCAAACTGCGAGTGACACCTGCTCCATGTGCTTTATTTCTCCATTTGAGTTCCTGCATTGCAAAAGACATGTGGACAAAAGACAACAGCCTTACCCTCAACAGGTCACATTTTATTTATGAAAACTGAGGAAGTGTGTGAAATGTTCGGAGTACCTGAATTAAAAGCTCTGCAAATCCTACTCTACAATAGAGCCCCAAATATCTTTACCACATCTCCACTGCCACCTTCATAGTTTTCTTCTCAGCAAAAATTTCCTAGACAAAACTAGAAAACCTTTTGTTATTATTCTGCTTTTCTCAGTAAGCAGACATCAGGTTGGTATTTTTCTTTGTTTTACACAAGTAATTGATTTATTTTGGAGGAGGGGAAATGGAACAAAGAAATAAAACGAGTGCCACACTGATTCTAATGTGCTAAAAATGTTCACATGTATTATCCTAAATTATGCTTTTGAACTAGCCTAAAGTGATATGGAAGGGAAATCACTGAGTAAACTAGTCGTAAGCTTCGAAATGAATGGCATATCAAGATACGATTAAATGTTTTATTCAAAATTGCTTGTCAAAGTCTCCAAAGACACACAATCTTTGCATCCTATAATTCCTCTCTCATTCACTGATTTCTCTCCAGCTTTTGATGTGTTTTTCTCTTTAGACATTCTTGCATGGTTTCCATGGCTGGCTTTCTTTTGTTGCCCTTTGCTGCCTTGTCACTTGTGTCTCCGTGCTTCTCTCACTCCCTTCATGTAGGAGCATGCTATGATTAAACTGGGCCTAGCTTTTCAAGCCTTAAACATAACCTCTATGCAAAATACTACAGGAAATAAGAACTCAAATTTCAAAGCCAAAGGTTTGCATTTAATCTCACTCTGTGACACAGGGCAAATTACAGCTATCATTTTGATGCCACTTTCCTTATCTATAAAACGTACATAATGTAGTATTATTTACTATCTGCTTTATGGAATTCCTGTGAAGGTTAAATGAGCTAAAATTGTAGGGGGCTCAAAAGAGAGATCTGTACAAAAAGTATGAAAATTTTTTGGCTGTTACTATGACTCCCAAATACAATTTTTTACCTCTAGTCTTATTCTAAGTTTAATTTCAGGGTACTTGCTAAAGTACTGAGGACTGGTATGACAATGTATTTTCTCAAGTAGCTCACTGCTTATTTTTGCTGGCTGTTTTGTTGCCCAAAGCAAATTGATAAGTAATTTATTTTGAAGTCTGGATTCTCACTGCCATCAAATTCTACTTCTCAAATATACAGCCTCAATTTATAGGCAGTGAATAAAATATAGCCATTGGGATGGTTTCAGCTTTTCTCTTCTTTATTTTCCTTTTCTTTTCTTTCCCTTTTTCTTTTCTTTATTTTTCTTTCCTTTTTTCCTTTCCTTTCCTTTTCTTTTCTCTTGCTGCCTCTTTCTCCTTCACCTTCCTCCTGCCTCCCTGTCTTCTTCCCCTTGTTTTTTGTTTTTGTTTTGTTTAAAACAAAACAAAACAAACAAACAAAACCCATGGCCTTATCATGTTGCCCAAGTTGGCTCCCGACTTCTTCAGTCAAGCAATCCTTCAGCCTGAGTAGCTGGGACTACAAGTGCGTGCCATCACATGAAACATTTTAACTTTTCTTTGTGTGTACAGATGAAGGATCAAAATATAATCATAATAACTTGGGCTTTGGAGACCATTACTAAAATGTGTTAAGTTTCTCTTGTACTCCTCTATGATGACTATAGTTTGAATCTGAAATATGTCCCAAAGGCCCATGTGTTAAACAGTTACACTCTAGCTTGGTGCTTCAGTGGTAATGAAACTGTTAAAAGACATAGACAACAAGAATAAAAGTTAGTGCTTCAGTGTCAGTAGAACTATTAGGAGGTGTAGCCAAGAAGGAGAAAGTTAGTTTTAAGTGGGGGTTCTTTTAAAGGAGTTATCGAGGACTTATAGAGAAGAACAAGACAGAATCCCCCCAAAAATCAGCCATGCTGGAACTTGGGGAACCAAGCAAGAAAGCAACGAGCTAGCCTTTCAGATAAGTGGTGTGAGCCACGGGTGCACCAGGGAGAGAATAAGTCAGTATCTCCTGTTAGACTGCCACTGCAGGGCTCTGCCAGGGCTCAGCCAGAGTTGACAGCAACAAAGATACACAAAACAACTAAATGCTTGTATTGTTTGGTTGATTGTACTGACCTAGGGCCAGAGATCTGAGTATCTCTTGGGAGGATGACAGTATGCAATATAGCAAATATGGGGGATTTCCTTCTATCCTATCTTTGAAAGCCAATATTGTTTTCACTGTTTTGCTTTGTTCTGATTAATTGTTTTGCTCTATTCAATATTCTGTTTTAATTGGTTTTATAGTGTTCTCCTTTTGGTTTCATTTTGCTATATCTGATTGAATGGACAACTATTGTGAAGACAATAAGATATACTATGGTACCTATTATTGTTATCCACGTATCCTGCTCTGAAGTCTGTACCAGTTTTATTACATTGTCTTGATTTGCTTTGTTCTGTATTGTTTTGTTGTATTTTACTATCTTTAAAATTAAAAAAATAATAAAGGAGTTATTGGTATTTCAGTTCCTCCTCTTCCTTTTCATTGCTTTCTGGCTCTCACAGATGAATAACTTTCTCTGTCACATGTTCCCGACTAAGCATGGATGGAAACTTCCAAAACTGTGAGCCAAAAAAAAAAAATCCTTTAGTCTTTATAAATTTATTATATCGAGTATTTTGTTACAGAAACAAAAAGTTAACATAATCTCCTACCAGTAAGATACGTACATCGTTCGTTGCGATTTTGTATTTTTCTTCTTCTAAGCATGGCTCTTAATGGTAATCCTAGAACCTCTCCCTACAGATATGAAGTTATACTGCTAGATGTATTGAGAGACTTATGACTAGCACACGTGTAAAATTGGTTTGCTTCCCTTACCCCTCTGAGCTGATGGCCTACCTTGCTGCTCTTTTGGATACCCTTAATGTCCCCCTAAAATGCACCAAATGGACTGCATATTGTGCTAGCACTGGAATAAAGTTAAAAGTTATACAAATGTGAATTCAAATCTTGAATTCATCATATAGTACTATCTTCTGTGACTCTGAGCAAATTCCTTTATCTCTTTTTCAGATTCTTATTTTAAAATCAAATGATAATTATAGAAAAAAGACATTAAAAGTACTTGGTATATGGCAAACACTTCATAAATGAAGAAAAAGCAATTTCCTAAGTTTAGGCGATGTATAAACTTCTGCAAATGGCAGCACATCTATTCTTTCCTCAGATTATGCACTTAGGTGTAATGTAGCATTTATTATAAATGCCCACAAAAGAAAACTGTGAGTTTTCTCATAAAGTAATCAAAGGAAAACAAATTCTTAAAAAAAGGTAAAGGAAAGCCGGGCGTGGTGGCTCACGCCTGTAATCCCAGCACTCGGAAGGCTTTGGCAAGAGGATCCTTGGGAGTGCAAGACCAGCCTAGGCTACAAAGTGAGCTCAAGGCCAGCCTGAACTGCATAGTGAGACCCTGTGTCAAAAAGATAAAAAAAAAAAAAAAAAAAAAAAAAAAAAAAGATAAAGGAAACCCTGAATTGCACTAAACAGTTTAGTTTCTTCCAATTGGAAGGTTTTTAAGATTACCAGAGTTCCTATAGTCCATTTACTGGGTAATATACCTTCTTCTATGGCCTACATAGATCATCACAAAACAAAATAAGATACATTAAAGCACTTTACTCTTTCTACAAAGAAATCTTGCACATAATGTTGCAGAAATAACATCTTAGAGAAGTGGTCATCTATATCAACATCCTTTCTCCATCTCTCCTTCAAATTTTTTAATAATTACTACAGCCAATACAGGCAGACAGTTGTCTATCTATACCTTAATATTTCCCCTCACCCTACCTGACAGAAAGTCATTTTCCTTAGCTACTTTTGCTTAGAAAATACTCAGTAAACAAATGAGCAGAAACAAATTTCTCATTATGCAGTCTATTGATTAAACTACACTAAGGCTGGGTCATGTCAGGTATATTTGGAAGAAGGGAAGCAATCAATTTAAAACTGAAAAAAGATTAATGAAAACTCACACACAAGTTACAGTCTTTTTTACCTTCTTATTAGCATTTGGGTGATTAATCTTAAAAACATTGCTAGGGGCAACAACAAACCTTAAAACAGGGAAAGGCAAAGTGCATTACACTGTAACTTGGTGGAAGAAAGCAGTTAGTTTCCCCTAATTTTTCAAATAACTGACGCTAGTAAGAAAAGGTACATCTTGAGAAGACAGTTCGTCATGTCTTACTTTTCTCCACATAAGTGAAGGCCACTAACAAGGTAAATTGATATTTTTCTCTAACCATGATAAGAGGAGGTACAGTTTTCAGGATCCAAAGTTGTAGAAAACATATTCAATAGAAAAGCAACTGACTGCTAACTTTTTATAGTAACAAATGGAGGCCAGTGAAAATGTGTGCTTCTAACAAGATGTGAGCTTCAGTGTGTACGGGAATCCTTGAAGAGCCTGTGCGAACACTGACTACTCATGCCCTACTTGTCCAATAAGGTCAATGTAAGAAATGAAAATCCAAAGTAAGTTCCCACTCTGACTGTAAAGTAGATGGGTTTTAGAAAACACACTGATAAACACTATAAAAATATAAAATGGAAGTAAAGCAATAATTTGTGTTGGAGAAAATGCACAGAAATTTAAATAACAATAGACAATAAGCTTGCCTTCCCCTAGGAACTCAACTAGATGAAAGGTCCTTAGAATACTCATAGACTATCTTTGCTTAGTGAATAAATGAACACTTCCATATTTAGCAAAAAAGAGCAGATAGCTATTAACATAGTTTCCATTTATGGAGTATGCAATCTCTAGCAACTCTGTGAAATACTTCATGCTATTCTCTCCTTCCTCCTCTTCTTTCTCCTCTTCCTCATCCTCCACTTCCACCACTACTGCTCCTACCACCACTACCTCAGAAAGAAAAATAATAACTCACCCAATATGACACAACTAAGAACCGTGGAGCTAAATCTCACATTACAGTCCATGGCCCTGTTGACGAGGGCTACTTAATATTTAATAATGTGGGCATTTTGTCTAAGGGGAAACCTTAGAATGGTCCCAGAGAAAGTAGCTCTAATAATGGCCTTTTCTTCCATTTCCATTAATCTACAAAACAGTTTCTATGAATTCTCACCAAATCAGTGACTGTCCAGTTAAGAAGTTTTTTAACTATAAACTAAAAAGTTGTTTTTCTACTATGCAATTCGCAACAATTTCAACACATAACCCTGCTCTAGATATAGCTGAGTCTCTTCATATACAATGCATCCCAGTCTTTCAACACCTTTCTCTTCAGTCTTGCCATTTCTTGATAGAATGGTAGTTCTCTTCCAGACCTTTGTCACTATCTTATTTGACACTTACTCTCAGAAAGACTCTAGATAATTCTGCATTCAGTTCTCGTTCACTTACATCTTTCTTGTCTGAAACTTCCATTGTGCTTGCAATGCGTTTCACTATCATAATGTCTGTAGAAGAGAGTGAGTCTAAGTTGCAGAGTTAGTCCAAAGCACCAACCAATTTCAAGACATTAGTTAAAACGGGACATAGATGAACAGCATCCAAAGGGCTATAGTGTACTTTGTGCTTGGGCAACTTGAGTCAAATAGTTCAGTAAGGAAAGTCACAAGATAGGAGATCTGAACCTTCTTCTCCAGGGATGGGACGATGTAATTTTTAACCTGAAAAGATTCCGATATATCATGTACAGGTACAAATTCTCTGTGATGAATGTTATCATTGTGTATATCTAAAATGAACCAATAAAAGTTAAAAAAAAAAATAACCTTAAAAGATTCTGAAAAGCCCTAAAGACACACTAGCAAAAAAAGTCACATTGCCGACATTCACTAGTTTGGCTGTTAGGCTCATAAAGCCCTCAGAGATGTACACAGGTTCCCCTCTCTCACTTTCTTTTCCTCAAACTACCTGTGCACGTGCTGTACACTGACTAAAAAGTCCTTCCCCGTACTAGTACTAGGGTTTAGCTGAGGCATTTTCATTTTATGGGAACTTGAAGCTCACATTAGATCACTCTACTATATTATCTCATTCTTTGTGACATTTATCCTGTTTCTTCATAATTATTTAACTCTCCTCTTACCTTGTAAGGACCATGAAGATTATATATGTAATTTGTATCTAATTTATTGTTATTGTCTCACAAAGGTACTAAAACAAGACAGATGTCCAATACATAGTTACTGTGTAAACCAACAAATAAAATAAGCTCTGCCAAATCCAAGGACCCCCCCTCCCCGCCCCGTAGATTCTTTATATAGCAAACTGTATCTGACTTGTTTTATGTGTTGGACTTCTGCAATGGTACCAAGTGCCTAATGGCAAAATAATCACTTGATTTCTTCTAAAATACCAAACTAATGAAGAGCATTAAGATATTCACATGGAGAATTCATATGATTTCGTTTCAAGTTTATCCAGACATCTTCAGAAACCAACTTGATTATCTCCTAACACTGATTTCATAGTCCGTCAACATAGGATCTACAACAATTTCAAAATAAAAATGCAATTCTCATAAAAAGCAAGAAACTTGGCCTGGCCTGTCTCATTCTATCCTTGCGAACTGGAGATCACTTCTCTTTGCAACTACGATTTATACTGAAAGTATAATAATCTCCTGTAAAATACCTTTATTATTGAAATTCAATTGTCTCTTTCAAGAAAGTTAGGATGTATTAATATAAAACTGTCGATGGTGTTTAATATCAATATAATATCAATTTCAAAAAAATATGTAAAGTTTTATTTTTCAGTATTTTATTTTTCTATGTTTAGGAATGGAACTCTAGGAGCTTATCAATAGTACCTGTAAATGACAGTTTCTTCTTTAGCTGAGTATTAATTACAAATGGAAAGAAATTGATGCCCAGGACTCTCATTTGCTGAATTTAATTCATTTTCATTAAGTAACAAGAAACCAGAAATGATCGGTAACTATCTCTAAGCACTTAAGACAACTTTCTTTTTTTAATCATGCCTGACTTCCTAGAAGAAATGTCATTTTATCTTACTAGAATGAGAACAAAGAGACAGGAAATAATACCAGCCACTTCTGATGTTCTCCCTGCTTGTCTGCACATCTTCACAGCATGTGTTAAATTAGGTGAATAAGTTTTTTTCCCCAAGTGCCTTTTTGTCATCTGAAATGCTTTTCTGAATTGTTCTTATTTCAAATCATGATTTAATTCCTAAACCTGGCTATCAAAAGTAAAATCCAGACAAGTCTACAAAACTGTAAAAGCAACACTATCAAGCTACACTATCTTATTTTACAACATTCTAATTGGTATTACCCTAATAGCATAAATCATACAGAGTCAAGTACGACTTGATTAGTTCAACTCATTATTTTTGAAACTATATTCTGCTTGAAACTGTAATCTTTAAAAACAGGTTGCTCCCTATATGTTTATTCTGTAATGGTTCGCTACAGTGCTTATGTACAATTAATTTGTTTAACATAAATGTGTCTAGAATGTAATTTCATCAGCATTCTGCTGCCATTTCATTTGTAGTAATCCTTTATTAATGTAGATCATTATTTTACTAGTTTTTTTCATATTTGAGGCGTCTGCTATTAATTTAACAGTTTTAGAATTCAAAACTAATAATTCTCATACTTCAATTACATACATTGGATATTTTACAAGATGAAATTCATTTTTTATTTCTCATAATACCCAATTTTGTCAAAATAAAATGTATTATTCTGAAATGCCCAAAGTTTTATCTTTGTCACTAAAGCTTTAAATTCAGTCCTTAATAGTTTACATGCAAGCAATTTTTCTCCAAATCCTCTACTACAAATATTGCAGTAGGTAATATATCCTATTACTTTAGGGTGAATGAACTTTTCACAATAGGAAAATAAAACTGTTGAGCCTAGTATTGAGGTAAGAGGAAAGGAACAGATATTTTCTCTCTGTTCCGCTAGTTTGCTCTGTCCATAACTAATAATTCCTAAATGCTAAGGCCCTATAAATCATCCAAAAATGTTAATCCATTTAATTTTCCATTTCCTGTAACAACCAGTGTCTCTACAAATATTTATGGAGACCTTACTGTATTTCAAACACAATCTTTTTCCTTCCTTTCTGCCTTCTCCTCTTGTCCTTTTTCTGTAATGCTAAAGATTGAACCTAGTGCTCTGCCCACACTAGGCAAAAGATCCACCCCTGCACTATACCTCCAGCCCCTTCCCCATACACACCTTTTAATGTTGTTTTTTTTTTTTTTTTTGAGATTGAGATTAAGTCTCAGTAAATTGCTCAAACTCACATCAAACTTGTTATCTTCCTCCCTCAGTCTCACAAAGAGAGCAATTGGGATTATAGATTAAACCAAGTTTTGAGTACAATTCTATTTTATTTAGGTAGATTTCCTCATTCTATCCTAAAAATCCCACAAAGCTAGTGTTATTCCTACATCAGAAAGAAGAAGCAGCCCCAGTGAAGTTCAGTGACAAAATTGGAAATCTGAATCTCCACAGCATTTCTGACTTTAGGGATAAGGAGTTTGTCTCATAAATCACACACACACACACAAGTTTAAATATCACACTGTTTCTCTTGTGTGAGAAATCTAAAGGGTAAATAAGGAGCAAAACGGTGTAAAGATACAGGGAAGTAATAAGAATGTGTCCAAATGGGAAGGGCAGCATGGGAGAGGAAAGGAAGGGATGGGAAGAAAGGAAGGGAAAAGGGAATTTTGAAAAAGAGAATGGAAGGGGAAAGAATGGAAACAAGCCTTTTATAAATGAGGAGAAGAAGGGTTGAAAGGAGGAGAGGGAAATGGGGAAAAAAGAAGAATTAAGATATTATATACAGGTACAAATTCCCTGTAGTGAATGTGATTATGTATGGAAAATGTATATTAATAAAACTTTAAAAAATAGAGTTTGTGTCACAACTTTTAGAGTACTAATGAATTTAAGACTATCATTTAAATCCCTACTAATACATATTGCTTCATGGAGCATTGATTATTTATAAACCCTTATTCATAAATGCCTAAAACCACTGTCTTAATGAACACTACCTAGTGTATTACTTGATTCTTTATTAGATAAAATCTCTATTTACTGCAGCAAATATTATTTTATCAGATTAAAAGGTCATTAAGGTAGAAAAATGTTCCCAGAACTACCCATATCTCCCCCAACAAAATTTTTTAGTCATGGTTAATTTTTTCAGGCCTGCTCATCCTAGAATAACAGAATTGAAGACCTTGAGTATCAAGGCTTGTACTGCCCTGGGTTCACTCTTAATTCTCACATCATGCATGTCTAAAGACAAATATCCATAGGTGGACAGCATATCCTTGTCAAATATCTCTATCTTGTTTACTTCTAACTTTAGTGTATGGTTCAGAAACAGAATTTTTCTGGAAAGTGACCAAAAAAGGAAGGGGGTGCTTTAAAAGTCAAGTCAGGCTCACTTTTATGTATCTGTCAAATGACAGAAAAATTCACCTCTACAGGAAGACATTCACTAAGCTTTGAGGAGTTTATAGGAGTGAGGGAATGCCTGCAGGGGTGAAGGTCTACAGGAAAAAAAAGGATTAGAGAAGATATTTACCCTGTTAATCTTCCAGAGAAAACTGAACTTTCTAAAAGACAAGTATATTGCTATGCTTGTCCAAAAATGCAAAACAGTATAAGAGTTGTACACAAAAGTCTAGTACACACTTCAAAAATTACTTTCAGGCATAATTTTACAAATAAAGGGGTGCTTCAAAACAATACTTTAATTAGTAAGTGGTAACTGGCCTTTAGGGGAAAAAAAGCTAGGGTCAGCTCACTTACAGTTTTGGAATCTAAAAGGAACTCAAAGTAATAAAAACTCTGAAAAGATAATATCAACATAAAATGTAAACATTAATAATATGTTCTTTCTAAAGTTTCCTTAAAAAAATAGCCTCATATTCACCTTATAGTATACTGAAACTACATAAAACATTAAAGTGCTTTCCATTTTTGTTTCTCTAAGAAAAATAAATAGGGGGCTGGGGATTTAGCTCAGCGGCATAAGCGCCTGCCTTGCAAGCAGGCAGTCGTGAGTTCGATCCCTGGTACCGATAAAAACGAAAAAAGACCAAAAAAAAAAAAAAAAAAAAAAAAAGAAAGAAAAAAAAATAAAGGATGGAACTCTGCAGAATAAAAAGAAATATGAAACATTCTGTATAAAATCCGAAACGTTTGATTGTCATGAGCGTGACAGACTAAGGATGCTGAAGCTTCCCTCTTCATCCTCTTTCCTTCCCTCTCTCCCTCCTCCACCTATTGATCGCCTTCCTCTTTTTTTAACATGACTGTAAAACATAATGTTTATACTTTCTATGTAGTTATGTGTAGTTTCTACACACAATACACATTTTAAGTCCTATATTCATCCACCCTTCCCTTCCGTTCTCTTCATGTCTAGATTCCCTTCCCCTTTGAAAACAATCTGCAATCCTAATTACTATTATGTATTTTTTGTTTTGTTCTATATTTATACTAGGGTTTCTCTTATAAAAGAAATCATGTAATATTTCATCTTGTATATGAGATTTATTTCACATAATGTTATAGTTTTGAGGTACATTTACCTTCCTACTTGACTTACTGTTTTCCCCATAGTTATTCTTATTTTTTGCATGTGTACACGTTTCCTTGCATACTCCTCCTTCTGCTAAGAATTTAGGTGAAGTTGAGATTTGGTTTTGTGGTTTAAGTGATTATTATGTTTAGGAAATAAAGTACTATACCTTTCTACTATGTTAAGAAAAATTAAATAGCTTATATTTCTCTCATAACAAGAAAGGAAAAAATAGAAAAGTACATTTTATCAGTATTTATCCATCAATTTATTTTTAGGTAATGCAAGAGAGGAAAAAAATCTTTCCCTCATCTCCTACTTATTTGTAAAAAGGTACTATACTTCTGGTCATGTGTGAAACTAATCACAATTCATATTTCTTAAATGTAAATTTAAGAAAACATATATATATATGTTTTATATATATATATATATATATATATATATATATATATATATATTTTTTTTTTTTTTTTTTTTTTTTTACTGGTACCAGGGATCAAACTCACGACCACACACTTGCAAGGCAGGTGCTGAGGCTGCTGAGCTAAATCCCCAGCCCCAAGAAAACATATCTTTATATCACACATTCTTATGCTGATAGCCTTTAATATACGATGGGGATATTTATTATGGATTACTGAGGGAGAGAGACAGTTATAAACCCTTAATACCACTGCAAAATACCTAGGAAAGAAAATAAACCAGCTTTTCTGTATGAGCTAATAAGTAGTATTTGCTTTCTAAAGTTCCTGAGTTACAAAGTATGGTCCTTGTATACGAATTCTGTATTAAAAAAAATGTCCTCAGAGTAATTTTTTAAATCATCCTCTGCAATAAACAAGGAAGTAGTACCTTCAAATTGTGGTTTAATGTTGTGAACTTAATTCAAACTACTAGTGACCCAATTCTATTATATTAAACTATTTTTCTTGATAATGTAATAATTTTTCAGATGAATGAATCATGATGTATTTTCAAAAATGTTCAATTCAAAAGAAAAACACATTCTGTAGTGCTATGAAACTACAGATATTGATTTTTCCCCACATTTTATTTTGACTTTTAATATTCTGTAGATATATAGTCTTTTTCTTCCAGATTTATTGAAGTTTGAAAGAAAGTTCCTGTTTCAGTTCTGAGATTTGATCTTTCTGAGCTATGATGTCTTCCTTTCCGTAGACCCTAATGATATTAAGTCACTACACATGCTGTCAATCACCCACATCAAATATTGAGAATGAGCAGACCACGAATTTATTATACCATACTGATGTCCTCTTTGGAGAAAAATGGGGAAGGGAAGGGAGGTGATAATGGGTTTTTTCAATTTTTTTTTCCTTCCTTGCATGGAGAATACACTGTCGCACTCCTGCTTGTGTGCACATTTCTGTAATATGATACCCAGGACTGAACCTCAGGGATTTTACACTGAGTTACATCCTCAAACACACTGAGTTTGTTTGTTTGTTTTTTAAGACTGCGTTTTCCTTAGTTATAAAACTGCCTTGGCTCAAACTCACAATTCTGCCTCAGCCTCCCAGTGTGCTGGGATTGTAGGACTATATCACTACACCCACCCTGAACATATTCAAGGTAACATGCAAATCACCATAATTAAATAAGCAAAGAAATTCTACCCTTTTCTTTTCTTAGATCATACAACAAAAGACATTCTAGAAAAGACACTGGCCAATCTCAATCCTAAGAAAACGTTACTTAAAAGCTTAAACGAACAGTTTCTATTATAAAATAACTTAGTAAATAAGAATATGTATTATAGGTTATCATTGTCCTTAAATTTCTTCCACAGCAGTTATTTTATGCAGTAAAGTTAATCCTCAAAATAGTATATTACCATCAGGTACGGTACTGATTACATCTTATAGAATATTAGTCCTTATCTAGGTTTCAATATTGTCTAAAAGTCAGCCAGGATTCTTACTGCAAACCCTTAATGCAAGATTCACTTCCCAACTAGAAGGGATACCTTGAAACAGTCACTCCATTAGTTTTAAGTGGTGCTAACTAGGATTTGTAATTGAGATCTGATGTAATACACAGATATAAACAGGTACTATGTATTTCTGGATCATTTTATTAAAATTAATTTGAAGATAAAAATAAAGATTAAATATTCTGAACAGGGCATAATTTTCATTCTAGAAAGAAAAGAAACAACTCTAACCAGTGAGACGAACAACTTAGTTTAAAGCTCCATTTCACAAATTTCCTTTTGTCTGCATTTTACTTCAACATTTTTCTCTACAATATCAAAAATGCATTCCAGACTCAGCGTTCTTAAATGAAAACAGACAGTATTTAGACAAGTTATAATTTGTTACTAATATTGCTACATAGTCATTTCACACACTATTGCTAATCATGGCATGTGAGGAAAATCTCTAAATTAGAGAACACACACATATCTATAAGATTATCAAACTGATAAACCTAGGAAAAGTTATCAATAAAAGGAGTACATTTTAGACTGCTTCAGAGTATTACCAGAATCTGATTTGGATAGTTTTAGACACTTATAAAAGGATAGAATCCCAGAGACATAAACTCATCTTCTTACTCCTGGAATATTAAACTAAATTACTTTTTCCCAAAAGTAGTGATATATTAAATAACTTTCCAGTCCCTTTTTGTCATGCCTTCTAAGGGATAAGCTCCTAAAAATTATTTACAGAAGCCCATTCAACGACAGAAGATATTATTGAAGTAGACTGGCACTAAAGCACAGACTCCTTCTAAATACCTTCCAAGCCATTAATGGGCAGCCACCAAGATAAAGGATAGAAATTAAATGAAGTCTTCAAGTACACTTTCCTGCTAAAAGGCAAGGCATAGTATTGGAATCAACTCCATTTTTTCTTCCCTCTGCACAAAAGGGTAACAGAAGGTAGTAACTGAAAGAATTAGTGAAGTTTGAACACACAAATGCCAAGAGAACCATTCCAAAACATGCACGCCATCTTTTCCGCTTTTCAGAAACAGAAATGAGCATGAAAGAAATTATAAACAATCTTCAGTGGTTAAAAAAAAGCGCGTAGTGATGCTTCACACATGGCAGGGGCTGGCAGAGAATGCTATAGTGCCAGCATGTGAAATGCTCCCTGATCAAATTCATTCCAGCTGGCTGGGCTATGAACCCTGTCACATATATTGAAAACTAGATGAAACATCACTAAACGTAATGATAAAGAATGAGAAGAGTGGTTCTGGAAAAGTAATCATGGAGCTTTGGGCTCATTTAATGCTACTGTCAATATCTAGAGAAAAAGAATTCTACAGAACCAGGAGAAACCGCAGGGGGATTTTGTAAACATTAGGAAAAAATTATACAAAGAGTTTGCAATACCAGTATATTGGAATAATGTAAGGGCACATTATTTCAAAGTGATAAACTCAAGAAACTACCCAGCTAAATTTAAAAGCTTAAAATAAATTCTCATTGGTAAACTGAGACTTAGCCTTTACAAAAAAAGCCTACTTGAATCTCATCGGCCATAGACAACCATAATTCCTTTCAGTTCACTCTCCCCTAACATTAAAGGCGCTAATTAGGAAAGTACAAGTGGGCTAAGAAAAGCAAGCAAGAGAAATTAGACCCACTGCTTTTCTCCTATAAATCATTTTTGGCTGTGCTCCATCTCAACTTTAATATTTAACTGTTCCTCAAATAAAATATCTGATCAGCCATTTCACATTCACTTTGGAAATGCATAAGCATAAAATGAACAAGTAAATGAGAACTAAAGAAGAAACGGAAATAGAGCTTTTGCAAATAAGAAGGACAAAAGTTAAAGGGAGTGGGGAGCTATGGGACGGGGAAAAAGAATTAAGATGTATTATGTACGTGCACAAATTTCCCAGAATAAATGTAATCATTATATACTGCACACGTGTAATAACCAAGATTATTTTAACCAAATAAAAACAATTTTTAACTTTAATAATCATTTTTAAAAAGTTACTCACGTTTCTGAACCAAACTGCCTAATTCTTTTCTCAAACCTTTCTAAAGGAATATAGAGATGCATCCTCTCTTCCTCAACATTCACTACTACAGGTTAGTAAGATGGCATAACAAAAGGTCCTGGTAAGTAAAAATTGTCATCCTCCTCTTATATTGCCCCCACTATTATCATCTTATAATAAAATAAAGAATAAGGAATATGTCATACTCTGGGAGAATGTGTACTGAACGTCAACTCATACAAGTGTCATGAAGACTAAAATATTTGAGAATAATATTACATTTGTTATATTTCATAGAACAAGAGAAGGGCCTAAAAAGCCACAGAACACACAGAAATGTATGCTCTGTGGAAGATAATGTCAATAAAGAATGTTTACAAAGGAAATAGGCCTGTAGGCAGCAAAAAGAATTCTCGAAAGTTTTCATTTCACTTCATGTCAAGAATGAAAGCTAGTAAGAAAGTCTTAGTATTCTATTCTTAAAATATTCAAGAACACCTTTCCTGGAATAGAGACATACTTAATTATGTGAATAAATGTTTTTTGAATGAATTAAATTTTAAATAGTACTGAATGTTATCTTAGGTAAATTTATACAATAAAAGTTCTTATATTATGCAAATAATTATACTTAAACTGACCAGTTAAATCCATGGTGTTTTCTTCCAAATTTACTCACTACTTTTAGATTCTTGTCTTTCAGAGGAAAGTTTTTTAAAAGGGCATAGTAATTAGACTAGACTTGCATGAGAAAGGCCTCAGAGGATCTGACCTTGACCTGGTCTGTTATATCTCTGAGATCTCAGAGCCAGTCACAGTATTTTTTCTCATATAAATTTTCAACAGAAAAATTTGACTTATCAGGTTTATTAACTATTCTCAGAGTGTTCTAGTGAAATGGTATTCCTTAGGCCCAATCAGAACCATCAGAGGAGAATCTCTGAACCTGTGAAGGTGCCTATTTAAAGAGTATTAAATGGAGACAAACAGTTAAAATACCAAGTAGAGGAGCTAGGCTCTAAGTCCTTCTGTCCACGCTTGAATTCTAACTCCTCCTTATAACAGTGTAATCTTTTTTCCTTATTTTTGTTTTGTTTTATTTTGTTTTGTTGAGAAAGGGTCTTACTATGTAGTTCAGGCTGGCCTTGTTGTCATTATGTAGCCCACTCTGGCATAGAAATCACAGTGATCCTTCTGCTTCAGCTCCTGAGGGCTGGGATTATAGGCAAATGCTACCACAGCTGGTTTACCACAGTATAATCTTGATCAAGCTAGAAGTATTTAGGTACTCATCTCCAAGCCTCAGGTCCTTAGGTATAAAATGGAGATGACAACAGCACAGATTATATAGAGCTGATGGAAAAAATTAGATAACACACGCACAGCATTTATAACACAGTGGGTGGATGTGAGGGTGTTCTGGCTGTGACAACTGTCACCCTATTGATCCCTGGAATTGACATGCTTGATCCGGCTAGCCAGACAACTGCCCCCTTCCTCCCTCACTGCTCCATGTGGGTGCCTCCTGAAAGTGTGCAATCAGTGGAAGAGGAAGTCTCCCTCCATCCTATGGAGGAGGACTGTTTCGTTGGTCAACGGTACGAGTAGCTGTGCTCCTCTGCTATAACCTTCAGACACATGTGGGCATATTACTGGGCTCAGTAAGTTTTACTTACTTTTGTTGCTTGAGACCCAAATAATACATATGCAGATTACAAAAGTAAAACACAGAAGGTACTTTAGATGATTAATTCCATATCATAACATTTAGATTTTTCAACCCACATCATATTACCCTGAAATTCCTAGAGTTCAGAAATTTTGAAAAATATTATTCATTTTATACACAATACAAAATCCAAGCTATAAGTTTTGATCTAAAAATATAGTGAATATTGAAATTTTTAAAAAATGTAACAGCCTTTAATCTCCCTCCATTCTCTCTTACTTCTAACACACACATCCCATTGTTCATGCCACCTTCTGAAGCAGTTCTGTAAATCCTCTTTCATGAATATCCTACTTGGTGCTGCTGTGGATTCTTTCATGTTCTAAATCAATTCAAAATGTTTATGATTCATAGTCATTGTGACTTTGGGGAAGAGCCATGGGAAGTCACACATTGCCACATTTGAGGAATGAGGTGGATGAAGACTCACTGTAATGTACGAGCCTGCCTTTCCATTGGCAATAAAATTCTCCACAGGTTTTATCATATCTCTTATAGGACTTGCATAACTGCTTCAGAAAATATGGCAAGAATAATGGAATAAGATGTCCAAAGCAAGAGAGTATTTTGAGAGGGATTAATGAACAGTTACCATATATATGTTTAATGACCAACTTGTATTATTTATATTGTATATAATCCAACAAGGACTAAAAAATTTATGCTCATTACTATTTCTTGATATAAACAAGTACAAGTAGGAAGTAACACTAATGTTCAAGAAATTGAGTGTCTGCATGAGATGCTAGCAATGCAAACAAAATCACTAGGACTGTATCAATAACTTACTCCTTATGGCTCTGGTGAAATTTACTACGACGATGAGTGGAAATGGTCTTGATCCACTAGGGCTCACTGTGGAGCCCAGGCTGGCCTTGAAACTCGAGGCACTCCTCCTGCCTCAGTTTCCTGAGTGCTGGAATTACAGGTGTGCACCACCACACCTGGCTTCATGCCTGCTTTCTTAATGTATTGACTCAAATAATCCAGTCATATTTGTTAGAGAGAGATTTTTAAGCTATCTTAGAGACATTCTAATATCAGAGTTTCTTGTTTTACAATATGCTAATATATCTAAATTATAGACGGATTTCCTGATTGCATTAGAAATGCATCCATCTTCTCCTTCTCTCTGCAGAGGGCATACCACTGGCTTTATCACAACCAAATGCCAGCTTCTCCAGGGCTGGGGTTGCTAATTATACTCTGAATTGCAACTGGCTTCTGTCCTGATGTTATGCATCATCCACAAAATAACAGTATCTGGAATAAGAATAGTACACACAGACACACACACACACATAGACACACAGAGAGTTGGTGTCTGTGTGTACTATGCTTGTATATTATATACACACAACACACACACACACACCACACAAATTTCCTCCAACTCCCAAATGAGTAAATACGTAGATAATTTCTCAGAGTGGATTTGGTAGAAAAGATGTGGAAAACTAAGTAAACACAAAAACAAAACAAAACTAAACAAGAAATTTTGTAAATATCAAGGCCAACTGGAAAAGCTTACACCTTTCAGAGAAAACAGGTAAAATAATTGGTATTTCAAAGAAAATATATCTAGGTGTTATTAATGCATTAAATTACAAAATTCACATATACTGCTGAAAAAGATTTTTTACAAGTGTCAGCTAAGGCTTCTTTCCTGTCCCCAATCCACACTACACATAAATCTTAGTGCAGAAGCACCAAAGCCTAATAGCAAAATTCCTCTAACATTTACATCAGTAATGGTTTTTCTTCTAGAATAAGAAAATATAGGAAAATGAAATTTTTGACAGCCTTTGTGATGTTCAGTAAGGTAGAAGTATGTTTACAAACTTCAAAACTCACTGACTCGCTGTAGCACCTTTTCTGACAGGCAATGTTAAACAAATGTCTCACATAAGAGCTTCCTCTGATATGTGCGCTTGGCGTGGGGAGTGGAGGGGAGGGGAAGCTTCATGTGCTGTCATGGGAAATTAACGGTCTACCTTAAGGAGTTTACAGACTATCATCTTAAATCAAAGAGAGGCAGCCTGTCAGCAAACATAAAGCACAAAGACAGATAAAAAGTGTGACTTTCTCTGATTCATTCTCATCTTTCCAATACCCGAAGTAACAATCCTCTGTAAATAATTTTATCACAAAATATACTTGAAAATGTATATTTAAAAATTCTTATATTTGGATATCTAATAAAACCCTGAGGAGAGCTGGATGCAAATAGATTTTAGGGAACAATGATGAAAAGATACAGAGGAGCATGAGGTCTTACCCACCAGCTCTATGCGGTCACCTAACAACAAGTTGTCTGTTCTCATTATCCTGGATTTGACAGTGAGACCCATATGACATCATACTTCATAAAAAATTCACATTATTGATTCATTCACCAAATATTTATTGTGAATTGAGTGCATGCTTGATATCATGGAAGTGCTAGGCATGCAAAACTAATAAAAAAGTCTTAGTATCTCCAAATATCTTCCTTACGAGGGAGAAATATGAAAGAACATATACATAGACCATAATTAGATCTTAAAAGGACATAGAGGAAAGGGAGAAGGATCACTGAGGTAAGTGGAAGAATAAAAGAAATGGTAGGTTTTCTCAAAATGGGGTTTCTGAGGGACACATAGAAATTCATCAGGCAAAGGAGCAGGTAAAAGGCAATCAAGTGGAGAGAAAACACATAAAGGAACAAGGTATGCAGGAGTGTGGTGGCTTGCAGAACTCCAAAATGATTCAGGATGGCTGTATAAACAATACGAAAGAAAGGAGGCTTAAAAGATGCTTATTCCCCAATCTTATCTTTTCATTCCTTTAGTAAACAAAAATATTCCAAGGGCCCAGATGTGAGAGAAGCAACATCCCTGACACTTGATGGTTCATCCCATTAAAGTCCTTAAAAATAAGCTGCCTTCAGGGCTGAGCTCCAGGACCTTACAGAACAGCATTTAGGATCAGATTCACAGGGGCTGGGGATTTAGCTCAGTGGCATAAGCGCCTGCCTTGCAAGCAGGCAGTTGTGAGTTCAATCCCTGGTACCGATAAAAAAAAATGGAAAAAAACAAAGGATCAGATTCACAGGTTTATACCCTGCATTTAGCACCAAGTCACCGTAAAGAAATACTTGAACTTTCAAGTCTCTTCCATGAAATTAAAGATAATATAATGCGTCCTTGAAACTACTTCTTGAGGTTGTTATGATGGCTTCGTAAGATGGTACACAGTACTTGAAAAGTATTTTGAAAATTATTATTTGAATGTTAGATCTTCTTTGTCAGATATTTTAAAAAATACCATACTCAAAGTAATAAAATTATTAGTCATATTCTGGTATATCAGCTTTGTAGTTTGGTCTGTACCCTTTGACTTTTTTCATAATTATACATAAATATGTGCTCAGTATAATAAATTCCAAAAACATACAAGAGCAAAACAAAGATCACAATCTCATATTTATTTCTATATATAAATACACTTACATATATGACATTTAAGCAAAATTTGGTCATGCTATACATTATTTTGTAACTAGCTTTTTCCTCGCTCTCTCTCTCTAACATATATATATACATATATATATATCTGAATAACTTTTACCCATTTATGTAATTTATGTAATTTATGTAATCAATCTCCTTTAGATAGAAAGTGCCATATAAATATAGATTTCCCCTGAACATCATTGTGATTTTTTTCCAGTTGAGAGTTTTTATATCTTGCCTCTTACCCTATGCTCATTTCCATTTATCATTTTGCTTTATTCCTTTGCCAGAACCAGTGTATTTTAACTCAAGAACTTTCTGAGGCCTTTCATTCTGCCATCATCTGATACAACATTTTAGTAACTGTGAAGTTACTTAATCTATGAATTCTGTTACAGGCATCATTACCTCATGTCATTTTATGCTACTTATTTTTACAGACATTCCTATTTTCCATCCTCACCTTCCAATCAAAAACTCGTTTCTGAATACAACCTAATTATTCTTCTCACTTGAATTTTTCTACCTTCTTCTCAAATATCAGTAGTAATTACAGATGCTATCATTTTCTCCTGATACATTTCTCTCCAATATTTTCACTGGGGTGGATATATTCCATTCAAAATCATAACTATGTTCTATTTTGATTCATCTCAAGTCAATATGTGAAGTATTATAGTAAAGATATAGCTAAGCATACTAGTCTATTTAAAAAGAAACTGATTAATCCATTTCTTATGAAGATATATGGAAATAAGATTAAAAAGTAGAGAAACTAATAATTTGATTCTTGAATGATAAAATGTCCATCACATAACAAAGGAAGGAAGATGACTGAGACTGGCGAGTACAATCGTGTTACAAAAACGAATAGCGTAATAGATCAAGGAAAAGAAAGAGTTCGTGTTATGCAAAGTGAATATGACAACTGTGAGTAAAGACACAGTCAGGCCTTCTGCCTTACAAGGAGGAACTGAGACTCAATGGACAGAAAATAAGCAAACACAAAGGAGGAGAATAGGATAATCCCTCTGGTAAAGTGGGGGAATAAGCAGTGCATCAATTGTTTTAGAGTAATGGAAACTGATCAGAGCTTGAAAGAACAAAGAAGGGGCGACAGGCATGAAAAGGAGGGGACACACTGGACACACGCAGGAAGCAGAAGCAAAAGAAATTGGTGTCGGTGAATGTTGCGTGATTTGAGGCACAAGTGTTCCAGGCAGACTCCAGGACTTTTTGGCTTAGATCTCAAGTCGGATGGAGGGATATTAGATTAAAACAAGTGCCTCTAATGAAGAAAAAGGATACAAAAAGAGATGTGTCTCTACAACAAGCAACTTTCTAAAGGTAAGAAAGCAAGATGTAGGAAATTCAGCACTGTGAAGGACATTTTTGTCATGAAATTTTTTTCAATCTCAAATTGCCACAATGCCCTAACTTAAGGACATAAAAATTGTATAATGAAAACAGTGTCTGACACATACTAGGTCTTCTATGAATACAAGGTATAAGGGGGAAAAAGGAATGAATGAATTAACATGAACAGAAAGATATGACCAAATTAGAGAATTTCCCTGTACAATTCATTTTACTTAAAGTAGTTCCTGAGTGGCATCTTGAAAATCAGCATATCAACCAAAGAATGTTAAAAAGAAAATCTAAGAAGTTAAGGCCTCTCAGAAAAGTCAGTGCCTTTTTATTCCTTAGTGAAATCCTCATTTCAATTTTCTTAAAAGCTTCAAAATGAAAAAGAAGTACAGATTCACTTAGATGCATTTCTGAACATTGATGTACCTCTGTGAAACCTATTCAGCATTTCTAATTTCATTTTAAAGAACATTCTTATAAGTTTCTTTGCAATTCTTATCTCTGCACTTACATTTTAACATCTTTCTACCATGCTTCAGACAGAGACAAAAAGAAAAATAAATAAAATATGTAGAGAGGGTATCAATGGCTTCACTGATGCCAGCACGCTGAGCAAATAGAGCTGAGTGAGTGTTTCAGATGGAAAGTGACAGTGATGCTACTGGCCAGCAGGAGAGGATGCCAATGTACTTCAGGGACAATCTGCAGCTGTGCAAAACATGTCTACATGGAGCATACCACATTCCAATAACAAACTAGCTAAAGTGAATACAATGAGTAAATAGGCTCAGGACAGTGGAAAGAGGCTAAAAACATTTTTAATACTCAAGATTAAAATGCAATATTCCACAGGTAATATACAATACTGAAATTGTATTCAATATCCATCAAGTTCGTATTGCACATTTATATATCTATTTATTTATTTACCTATTTATTTATATCTTGTACTTTTATGACAATCCCACTACTTATCGATGATTCATTTGCTCATTTACTCAAAATGGTTCTGCTCTTAATTATGGACAGGATTATATGACTCATAGTCAATGAAAGTAGGTTCTACCCAGACTATAGTGACATTAGGTCCTTCAATTGGGTCCATGCCTGTTTACTGATTGCTGTGATACTCCCCTCTCCAAATAGCTTTTGGCTAATTCTACTTGTCAAGTCTTCCATACTCCTATTCACAAACTGAATTTATTGTTTGCAAAAACATTCTATGTGAATGGTGATTTTTTTTTTTTTTTTGAGAAAGATGTCACATAGTTCCAGCTGTCCTTTAATTTATTATATAACCCAGGCTGGCCTCAAACTCCTGGCAAACTGCCTTTTATCCTCCCAAGTGCTGGTATTACAGGCATGTCTCACCATGCCAAAGTACAAGAATGATAATTTAAACTTGCCCGCCATCTCTCTTTGAAAAGGATGGCTCCTAATTCTGAAATAATGTCATCTGTAATTTTCTTAATATTGAAATTCCTTTTCTCTAATTAAATTGGCAAGCTATATTAGTTATCAATTATTTTTTCTCTGATTGATTTATAAAGTGTGAAAGTCTGAGAAACAATTAATTTCAGCCACCTAGCATTTTACTCCCCAGCTATGTGAAAATACTGATGCTCACCATACAGAGACTCTAGTTTGTGGTTCCCCTGATGTACTGTCCTTGCTGCACAATCTCAGCTGCCAGAACACAAAGTCCTACAAATTCTTATAAATTTCAAAGCAATGACTGAATACTGCATTTTTTTTAGTAATTTCAAATTTCAATAGTGAACTCAATGACTAACAAAAGCAAACCAATTATGACTGAGACTTCCAATAACGTGGATAACTAACACAGATACCATGCTGCATGGAAGAAGCCAGTCACCAGGGGACTCATTATATATTGCTATCTATATGAAGGTCAAGCATAGCCAAACCCAATTTATCTAGAATGAGAGAAATCAAAATTATGGTGATCTTCTAAAGAAGTATAACATGCTCTGTATAGTCACATTTTATACTGACTGTCAATGTGAGTAAGTCTGCTGGGGCACTGAAAGGGACCCATGGCAATATCCTTGTTCTGAATCACGGTTACACTTACGTACAGATTGTGAATTCAGAGTCTACTTGAATATATTTCCATAGTCTTTCACTAAAGAATGATATTCTAGAAAATTACTAGCAATATATTTTTTCTTCCTGTGATTATTGTTGTTGTTGTTGCTTTTTTAACTTATTACAGTGTGGTAGTTTACAATAATAAGCTGTAAAGAACATTTATTGAGTTTAAAGAATACAAATTGCCAAACCATTACTACTCCTCTGCTACTATTAAAAACTACTAGAGAGCATCAAAAAATCCAATATCTATTTTAAGACCAAAAGAAAAGACAATACAGAGATGGCATTTCCAAGCTCAACTCCATGTAAGAATAATTTTACCAGAAAATGAAATTAATGGAATTAAGAAATAAACTCTCTTTGCTTTTTTTTTTTTTCATTTCTGGGAACTGACCTCAGAGGCACTACATCACTGAGCTATATCTCCAGGCTACTGTATTTATTTTTTCTCTTGAGACAGGATCTTGTTAAGATACTCAGGCTGTACTGAGACTTCTGATCCCTCTTCCTTGGCTCCTGAGTAGGTGTGATTACAGATGTGGGCCAAGATGCTTCCACCTCTATTTTTCCATATAACTTACTGTTCTCACTTGTCTTGTTTCAAAGAACTTTTAGACTGGTTTCTTCTGGGACTTTGTTTGTTAGTTTTTAACTACAAAAAGGAAAATGAGAAGTTGTTGACCATGAAATAGAAATTATTTTACTTGCAGTACTATATATTACTATGGTTTGGATGTTGTTTCCCCTCCAAGGGGTCATATGTTAATAGCTTGCTTCCAGTATGGAGATGTTAGAGGTAGTAGATCGTTGAAAAGATGAGCCTAGAGCAGTGGTGGTGAACCCATGGCATGCATGCTGCAATGGGCTGTGTATCATTGAAAGCTCTAAAAGTTTCCTCATCACTACCATTGAGAGAGGTCACTAGAAGCACTGCCCGTGGAAGAAATTAAGTGAGTTCTCATGGGATTCTGCCTAGTTCCTTCAAAAGGAAGTCATTACAAAAAAACAAGATTAATCACTTTCTGTTGTCTGGTCTCCTTTCTTTCCATGTTATCTCTCTCTCTCTTGTATGTGTTCATACCACTGTGATACAACCTTCCCTGAGCTCCTCAGCAGAGCCAAGCTAATTCTGTTATCAGACCCTTGAATTTCCTCTTGTATATTACTCAGACTTGGGTATTTTGCTGTATGAATAGAAAACACACAAACGCACACATAAATGACAGACATCCAAATGATAATTATTGAATGTAAGAAAACTAAAACTGGTATTATGCAGAATTCAGAGAAACAAAGTCTGCAAAGCAAAAATAAGAGATCAAAACAAATAGGAATATATATATATGTTTATGTGATCTGAAGGGCAAAGGAATGATAAAATAATTTTCCAAATTATACAGAGAAATAATGCATAGTCAATACCCAAAGGAATATTAGTTATTAAAGGTAGACACTGTTATTTTTCTTTTAGGTATGCCTATGTTATTTTTTGATACCAAATTACATTACCAATTTAGATTTAAAATAAGATATACATAGGCCTGTGGCTGGACATAAACGTATTTCACTGAATGCTGAATAAGCATATTTTGTCTGCTGCAGTCCCAAAGAAAAGTACATGTTCAGAATAAATAAAATGCAGTACAAGAAGTACTGTATTTTGCACTGAAATGAACCATATAAGGAAACTTCCAGTAATGTTAGTTGGTAGTGACAACACTTAATGAATAAAGTTAAAAAAGCAAACACATCAAAAGAGTCAGCTTAAATCTATGTCAAAATCATAGCAGCAAATTCATAGTGATTTTAAATTTATTGTGTAGCTTTGGGGGTCTTATTTTAGCATTTATAGCACAAAACAAGGCAGCTTTCATTCTGCCTTAAGAGTCACTGAAAGCTTCAAATTATATTTGTGTGTACTAGTTTCTGGCAGAGGGGAAAAAGACAAAATACAAAAACAGGTGCAGAGAAGTAAATAACAGGACAATAAAGAGAAATATAAAGTGGGGAAGAGTAGAGTTTCTCTAATAACTACTCCAGGTATACTCAGAACATGAGTTTCCATCTAAACTCTATGTTGGGAAGTTCGTCAGTGATAAAATGATACAGAAGCCAATGAAAATCACTAACATTAATATGAACCATGAAAAAGTAACACCAATGGGCAAGACCAGAAGAAATACATCTACCCAGAGCTCTGAACTTGTACAATATACTAGGAAGACCTATAGTAACAGAGTTAGAGAATGTAGCCCTGACAGTTTAGAATCCAGTTAACTGCAACTTGAATTCAGATCCTGATTAAGCATCTCCAGGAAAGATACTGTCTTCTAATCAAAGTTTTCCTTTTCCTCTTGCCTTGTTCACTGGAAAACTCTTATTATTTAACACTAAATCTCATTATGTAGACTCAAATCTCTTTAACATTCAATTAGTTCTGGCCAGAGATAGGAAGCAACAAAGAACAAAAACTGCTTTACTTCTTTTAAATGATAGATGTTTAAATAACAGAAAATAGACACCAAATCTTCCATTCTTCACTATTTCAATTTTTCTTATTACTTTCATAAAGAATCACTTATATTTTCTAAACTGAAAGAAACTTATATTGTGGAAATATACATATATACATGGTTGCATCCTTGATTTGCTCTCCAGTTCACTCAGGAATATGCCACTTGCACTCACTGATTAGCCATATATCATGGAACACAATTTGAAAACACTAAGTTGAAAAAAAACTTAGAATAAAAATTTGCTTAATTTGTCAAGGTTAAAGATTAAAAACAATCAACATTTGTAAGATAAACTCAAAATTAGTAACTGAATTGTGGTGTTTAGAATCTATGCAACATATCACAGACCTTGTAGGTCAGAAACTCTAAAAGCACAGCAATATTTTTCATAATTCTGAGGACAAGGAAAAATTCTATTGTGTTTCATAAAAATGCAAAAAAGTGGCCACATTTCCTTTGATCCATGAATAATGTATGATCCACAATGTTATCTGCTAGACTGTCTAATCACCAACATCTTTCAAAATGTCTATATAAGCTTCAGCTCATTAAGAACAAACATGTCTGTATAAAAATATCACATACCTGTGAAGATTCAGAATAATAGTCTGCAAAATATCAGTGCACACATCAAACTGACATAGGTGAGACAACTTTTCTGCATTTGCCAAAGATAAAAATATTGAGAAAAGAAATATGGAAGAATTATCTCAACTTCTGATATTCATTTTTAATCTAAAATTCAAACTAAATTTTTCTTTCAAAGCAAACAATACATACCCACACATACACACACGCATTTCAAGAGAAAGGAAGAGATATAAAAAGAAGTTAACATACAGAGTAGTCCCCTTTACTATGGTTTCAATTTCCATTTCAATAGCAGTCTATAAATATTAAATCAAAAATTTCAGAAATAAATTTATTTTCTTACAGTATTGTTGTTTTTTATTTTTGTATTGTTTATCTTTGTTGGCTGTTGAACCCAGGGGCTTAAACGTGTTGTTAGGCAAGTGTTTGCCAAAGAGTTACATTCCTAGTTTTAGCCATTCTATTTTATTATGAGTTACTATTAATCACTATACCTAATTTATAAATTTAATTTTATCATAAGTATGTACGTATAGAAAATAAGTATATGTCGGATTAGGTGCTATCTCTTGGGCTTTAAACTTCTACTGACATTCATGTAACACAATCTTATAGATAATGGATGACTATTGTACAACTGTTAGGTCTAAAAGACTGATCTATTTCAGTATCATCACAAAAACTGAAGTTATTTCCCTTTATACTTTATTCATATCAGATGACAAATAAAATATTTATTAGTAGCCCTGAAACATATTTTTTAAAGAAAATATTTATTTTTTATCTGATTTATATAGAACATATATCTGAACCACTATTCCACAAGTTCACTGTAGACGTAGTAGTAAGAAAGGCACTGAGCTGCCTGGCAAGCTCAGCGTCCTGTGTTTGAGTACTGACAAAGAAAAGAAAGAAAGAAAAGAAAAGAAAGGAACTGGGAAAGAAAACATCAAGGGCAAAAACCCAAGATGTTATAGAAATACAGATTAGGAATGTCAAAAACCTAAAACGGTCTTACCATATTCATTTATTTATAGGAAAAGTGCTAAAAAATTTGCAAAGACCTTTTTTACTAAACCAAGTTTAGACTAATCTATTACTTTGTAAGTATTTCTTGAAATTATTTTCCAAAATCAATTTTGATAGATTTGTTGGCAAATCTTATTACAAAAAAAAAAAAAAAAAAAAAAAAAAAAAAAAAAAAACAGAAATAAACTAAGCCCTCTGTAAAACATCGCAACAAACCACTTATTTTTTTAAGAGAAAAACATAACATAGTTTGGCTACAACTGTCCTTTAAAAACCCTCATCTATCTGAACTATCAAACAGGATTGTTAAATCCTTCATAATATCTCAATAGACTAATCTTGGTTACATTTCCGAATACCATTGTATAATACTATCAAAGGAGGATATATCCAATTACATATTTCATTTCTTGATATATAATTGTTGGGAGGGATAGAGCTTTTTCACTATATAAAACATAGAAATAGCAACTAAAAACAGCAGTTCCTGAGTACCTCAAATCCAACAAAATAAAATCTTTCAAAGCACATTCTCCTGATACCTTGTATCATCAGGCTTTCTCTCTTTTTCCATCTTGACAACCCCTGGAAATTTCAGTTGCAGTCACAAAACTTCTTATAAACCTAAATATAATGCCCTCCTTGTTCATGCAAAATGAAGCCAACTTGTATGTGACCATCCTGCGTAAAATATTCTTCAGCATGCATGACTGCAGAACGCATCTCTATTCACACCAGTCTTCTCCTGCCCTTTGAACATACTCCTCTCCTTCTTTTCCACTTCACATTTGCTCTAGCCAGGTGACTCTCTTCTACATATACATGCAGCTTTTTCTATCACTTCATGTACAGTTCTAATCAAATGCTATGTTTTCAAAAAGAACCTTACATTCATTCTATCCAAAACAGTGTCTTCACATGCACCACAGGTCACTACCAAATTCCTGACTCTTCTTTGTTGTTCTTCATAAAACTGTTGCTTCTAATCAGCACTACCTTACAGCATTTTCCATATGCTCTAGTTTACTGATTTATTGCTTGACTTGTCCACTAAACTCCATGAGGTCAGAGGCTTGCTAATTACCAGATCATGACTAGGCAAGAAGCAAGCACTAAGTGAATTTTATTAAATAGATGAACAAATGAATTTTCCTTTCTCTCAATTATAACAGTGAATCTAATATTCCTTTTATCATTTATATGCTAGTGTTGGGAACATGTGATATATGCAGTACAAAAAGACAGAAACAAAAAGTTACTTACTTATAGTTATTAGTTTTGTTTTTATTAGTATTAACACACATCTTGGGGAATTGGTATATATGGATTATGCAACAATGAAAGTCTAGAGCAGTAATAGTCTCCAAAAGCAATTATGCCAGTAACATGGAAACTGGTAGTTTTTGGAAACATTTATTGCTCCAGGACTGGTGTCAGCTTCTTCTTGTCCTCAAAACTCAAGGCATTTCAGAGCATTTTCATGGCTGGGTCATGAGGTACTCTGAAATGTTTCCCTAAACTGTTGAAAATTTAGAAGTTCTTCTCTATATATTATACAATATAATTACTTTCTTTTTTTATTGCTGTTTGTCCTAAGAAAAGCATACAAATCAGAAGATACTAGCCCATCACCAAAAGCCCAAGTTGCCAAGAGTTTTATCTCCACAAATGAGCTCTTCGATGCTAGAGCTCTTCCCTGTCCAAAAAACACCTCATTTTTTGCTCTATCTTGGACTTGATACCAGATGTTAATGATGTGTGACTAATAGTGAAAATGTTCACAGTCTAGATGTTTAGTGTTAGAGTTGTGTTCAATATAGTGTCCACATGTTAGTAACGTTTTTGTAACTTTAAATGCCCTCAGTATCCACATTCCCAGACTTTTTCCTCAGCAAAGTTACCACAAGGGTGTAAGTAACAATTCTTTAACTGTCTCCTAAGAACCTTGCAAATATGAAAGTGCTTGTTACCCTAAAGAGCCAAATGCTCTTAGAAATTGGTAAAAGCAAATAACCAAAAGAAACAATGTGACATTTGTCACTTGAACTTTTAAATCTAGAAGCCTTTGGATTTCCCAAATAATATTAAAAAATCATTTCCTAGTTACCAAACCAAAAAAATTAAAAGGTAGAAAGCAATAAATTCTCGCTTCACATATCAGAATAAATAAGACTCACAGGCATTCATGAACTTCAAAAATTAGAAAGCACTCATTTCTAACTGCCCCACAAGTAAATTTCATTTACTACATTAATTCACAAGTTTGCTCTAATTATAAATATAAATATATATATATATATATATATATGTTTTTTGCTCTCAGAGAGTAATTAAAGATAAATGAGGTTAAAAGGCCTATTAAGCCCTGATCCAATGAAACTGATATTTTTATTAAAAAAAAAAAAGGATGTGCTGTTAGACAGCGCTGTCTCGCTCCACATACACAGAAAAGCAGTCATGTGAGGACACAGTAGAAGGCTTCCTTGGGTACTGTGTGTCCTTATTTTTGTTTCTTGTCTAACAGGAACTTGGACTTATTTCTAAAGCAAAGATGAACTACATTAAATCACTCCACCTTTCTTTGCTTACTCCACCCATATAATGGAGCCCTCTGCAGTTATGCAATAGTAGATGCAAAAGAGTCAAGGACCTGGTTTTGTATTCATTTCACAACACTGAAACCAACATACCTTTGGCCCAAGGGTGTCACTGCACATTTTAGATGCTCCCAGCATTTAGATATTTAAATGCATAACGTACATTCTCACCTGCTTCTTACTATGTAAAGAACTATACTAAGGCACAGTATGTTATCAGATTTTAGGTTTTAAGATAATAATGAGAAGTTAATGGAAAAATAAAGGGAAAATAAATTCTCAATTCCTGCCTCACAATTCCCACAAACAGCCACAGAGTAACTATACTTGCTGAAATAACATTACATATTAATTATAATAAAAAATACAACTGGGCTTTAAGATGTGATTAACACTTCAATTAAATGTGTTTCATTGTCAAACATATTTATATTCAGATACTGATTAATAATTACCGTAATGTAATTATTTAAAAGTATTAATTTTTGGAAAGCTACCTAAATGTTTATTAGATGGATATACAGAAAAGAATGAAAATACGCCATTCAAATTTCAACATTAATGTAGCTTCTTATTCCCCAACATGAAGACCCATTAAATAAATTCCATTTATCTGAATAAATCTACTCACTTCTTTTGAGGGTTTCCATGGAAAACTGAAAAACAGCACACATGTTGGTGGGCAAAAGAGGCACTAGACTTACTTTGGGTGAAGTACCTTAGAATAATAGGTCTATATTTTAGGCTAAGTGTTTTAGAATTTATCTCAATATGTCTAGCAACCTATTCGTTTCATGCTGCTTTGTTCATTTAGACCCAAAGGCAAAAAAAAAAAAAAAAAGGAAAGAAAGAAAAAGAAAAAAATTGATTAGATGACCTCCTATTAGCATAATATTCATTAAGGGTTTAATTGCATGCAGTGTCTTGGTAGACCAAGGTTAAAGCGAGCCAGCTAACACTATACTCCATGTTTTTAAGAGAGGTGATTGTCCAGAAAGAAAAAAGTAAGGAAAAAAATTAAATAAACAAGTAAAGGGGCTAGCAGAGTTAATGGGGAGTGAACAAATTGGAAGTCAGTACATTTGCCTCCAACATCCTATGAAATTCCTAGTGAGACTGCAGGGATTATGAGGGTAGTACAAAAATAAGCTTACACAATTACCAGAACTGAGGCCCTTGTAGAATAATTTTACATGAGGACACTAGAGACATCTCGTGAGAATATATAAAACTACGTAACAAAAATCTGTTCTGTAGTGTTCTCAGAAGAGTGGTTCAGTTTTCAATATAGAAAACCCTGTGGGCTAAAAAGAATGCACTGCCAGGTGAACAAAAATTATGAAAAGAGTTATTTTAATAATTGAAGTACAGAAAGTCATATGCAAAGTTTCAGGAACTTGGAGTGCCAGCGATGGTAAACATCAGGGAAATGTAACAAAAGAAAATGTTTTTTCTTTCTAGTAAAACAAAGTGTGTGTGTGTGTGTGTGTGTGTGTGTGTATTGTATGTGTATACATACCCTCATAACCCCCACATGCACACATATACACGCGCACACACACACACACACACACACACACACGACTTCACTAAGTAAAAGGAAGTAACAACATATGCTTAAACAGGTATTGTGATAAAGTCAATTTGTGGTAAGTTCTTTGTGAACTTACTTTTCATTATGTTGAAGTTATGAATAAAAAATGGATATAACCAATTAGAAAAAGTTTGACAAATTAACATGGGAAAATAATGAGTTGTTTAATCCAAGTGAAACACATTCAAGAACAGCACTGGAAGGATGGTTACTAATGCCACAGGCAACTGAATTAGATAGAAATATTATTGGCAGTCAGACAGTTGCTAGGTCCTCAAAAGGAGCCAGGGCAGAAGGCCAGATACCTTGCAACCCTGGAGGACACAAACACCTCCCACTGTGGGCCAAGTCTCAAGACAAAAGATCAAACAAATATATCCACATCCTAAGGATTGATAGTCTAAATAGTTCTCTATCACCCTAAGGAAGCCAGGAGTCACCATCTCAACCCCCTAAGAGAGGAGTCATTGCTCTTTAAGCAGGCCCACTTGCCATGTGACTCATTTCCCCATTTGTGCCCAATTTATATCAATTTTACCTAAGCAATTAATGTATTGTTGGGGCATAATTCTGTCCCACTTTATGCCACCTGTAAGTTCCCTTATTTTTCCCATCTTGGATCCCTCTCAGATTGCAGTTTGCTCTACAAAATCCCTACCAAAGAATTTGGCAACCCACTCAGGAACCCTTCTGTCTCTCAGACAAAAGCTTTCTTTCTCTTAATAAATACATTCTGCTTTTAACTTCCATTGTTCCTAAAATTCATTCTTCGATTTTAGAGAACACGAACTCATACTGGAAATACACAGTATGTTGGGAGTGTCATTCCCCTATATCACTAATAGGTATTTTTGATATGTAACTTTACACACAAAAAAACTGATTTCAGGAGAGGCTGTACTGAACTGTTTTCTCCCATAAAGTATAAGAGATCCCATTGATTCACATAATTTCCAATATCTAGTTGTTGGGTATGACTACGAAGCAGCTCTGAGTATGATTTAAATTTTACTAATTGGCTTTCTATGTTTATCTGTAAGTCTGTCCTAGGCCTAAGCCCCTGGCCCAGCAACAGGAAGTGATTTATACATAGTAAGTGAACCTCTATGAATCTGGTCCTGGCTGAGGCCTGTAGTGGCCTATGAGCCCAGAGATACCTCAAAGGGCAAGATAAGCTCACAACTGTGGACACTCTGGCTCCAATCACAATTAACAAGGTAGAGACTACAGCTGCAAAGCTTACTCCTGCAGTTTCACTTCTACCATGTTTTCATGATAAGACAGTGCTACTAAATTGACTTGTTTCATGACTTGGAGACATCTTTGAAGTGATCCCACGGTCCTGCTCATTGCCAGCACTTTCCTCAGTTTCTCCATCCTTTTTCCTTGGTCCTAATGTGAGTGAACTGATCCAGAGAAGCCTCTGTCTTTACCCTCAAGCCTCGAGCTTAATTAAAGGGTTTTGACCCTCCTGGAGCCCTAAAAATCATACAATTTGTCTGTTTTTATTTAACCTCCACCGTACTCTTGTTTGGAAGATCAGGGATCTAGGACAAAACCCGCTATCTAGTGTTCTTAGGCACCCAATTTTATTAACTATGCAGTCATCAAATATGTAACTGTATACAACTTTTTCTTTAGATTTCTAAAGAAATCTTCACACAGAATCTTAGTTCAACGAATAATCGATGTGCAAAATTCAAGTGAGTCTAAACTGGAACCAAGATGCCCTGTTGTTTTTATTTTAAACTTCAAATCTTCTACTTCTTTTTTCCATATTTCCAGTTTCCTACATTGCCTCTCACACTATGACATACTGTCTTTCAAATAACAGAATGCTAAGTCACAGCCTTTGAATTAGCTTTGGTACTAGCATGGGATAAAACCAGTGAGTATTCTAAAGCAGGGAAGACAGAGCTACAGAATTTTATGCTATTAATCTTGAAAAATAAGAAGAAATGTTTCTAAATCACAGTCCATAACTAACTTAGAGAAGGGAAAATACATCATAAATACTTTATAAACATGGAATATGAGTAACTTAATTAGTAAAACAAAAATGAGAAATTTTAAATGATAATAGAAACAATAACATATACTATTATGATAATACAAATTTGACTATTATCATTTCAAGAATTTGACTCCTAAACTTAGGGAATAATAAACATAAAAATGCTTAAATAGAAAAGTTTTAAAATTTAAAAATCTATAAAACCTTAGTAATTTCAAGATCCATAGCACATTGTTTTCAGCTAAAACTATTTGAAGAGTTTGAGACACAAAGATGCAATTTATACCAAAGGGCTAATTTACAGCTTGAAATGGTCACTTGCTTATCACAAAATTAACTCTGTATGATGTATAATATTCTTGTTACTTCCATTGAAACATAAAGAATAAATGACAAACTGTATCATGTAAAAAATCTCTACTTATTATCAATAAGAAATTAATACTATAAATGACAGTAGAGACCAAATAAGATGAGTGGGAGTATTAAGAAGATTTAAAACATACATACATATATAAAAGCATACATATTATGCTTTTCAAGATTCAAGATCTACATTAAATTATCAGTCTTCTAAATGAAATGTAACCTAAGTGTGAAATAAGTACTAAAATACATTTTCTACTTCGTATTAATAAAAATCTTTTATACAAAAAAGTCTCTTTGGGGACTGGGGATTTAGCTCAGTGGCCTAAAAGCCTGCCTGGCAAGTAGCAAGTACAAGGTCATGAGTTCAATCCGGGTACCAAAAAAAAAAAAAGTCTCTTTGGGGGCTGGGGTATAGCTCAGTGGCATAGCACTTGACTGGCAAGTACAAGGTCCTGCGTTTGATTCCTGGTAGTAAAAAACAAAAAAAGTCTCTTGAAAAGTGCTTGACAACACTTCTAAATAATCCACACTGGGTTTCTTCTATACTTAAAACAGATACAACCAGAAGGATTCCATTTATAGCAATGGTGGCAACTCTATAGCATGAGTGCCACAGGGGGAGTGTTTGTATCACCGAAAGCTCTAAAAGGTTCGCCATCACTGATCCATAGTGTAAGATAACAGTAAATTATAATATACTACCTAAGTTAAACGATGACTATAATGATTAAGATATTTCTCCTGACCATTGACAATGCTAAGTAGAAATCAATTGTAATTACAGAGACAGTGAATACTAAAGTAATTAGCAAAGAAAATTGATATATGTGAACAGTGTCATTTAATGCAGAAATTCGATGTTATAATTTACTACATAATATTTGTAGGTAATATCAACTAAGCCAAGAAAAGCAGTCTTAAAAAGCAATGTTAAGTCTCTTAATACCATGATTCTCAAATCAATTTCCTTGCTGCAAATATCTGTCAAAGAAAAAATTTTTAAAGGTTTAAAACACTTCACCAAAACTTTATTATTATGGAGGTATGATTTTTTATTTGAATCCATATATCTGTATTGTTACCTTTAAAAGCAACTAGAAAAATTGAAATAATGTCTATATAAATAAGAGATTTACATTAAACCAGTCATAATGGCAGCAATTTACTAAATCTTGTTTAATGGAAAGGTGGAAAAATTCCAGTTAAACTGCTAAATGTTTTGGAAAAGTACACATAGTATTATCTCTGGCTAATTGAGTACCTTTTGTTTAATTGCTATTCCAAATGCTGCAAATGTTGTAGAAGTTATTTGAGGAAGCTGAGGTGTTATTCTGAGAAACAATCAAGCATAGTGAACTCACAGTTTCTGTTCCATTAAATGAAAAAACAGCAAAATGTATAATGGCTCTTGTGATGATTAAGCTTAATTGTCGACTTCACTAGATTAAGAGACCCCTGGTGAGGCCACTGAATCATGAAGGTGCCTATCTGAACATGCTGGTAGGAGGCGAGCCCAGGTGGAGGTAGTCACAGGGAGTAGCTGTGCCTTTGAAAGGCATGTCTCTTGCTAGGACTCTCCCTCTGCGCTGCTGTACTCTGCTTCCTGGTTGCTATGAAGTAGGCAACCTAACACACCTTTCTGCCAAGAAGTTCCCGACTTGAAGTTAACTGACCATGGACTGAATTTTCTGAAGCTGTGAGCCAAAAACATGTGTCTTCTTTAAATTGTGAGCATCAATCAGGTATTGTGTCCCAGCAATACAAAAGCTGAACAACATAGATCTTTATAGACAACATACACAATTAATATTATCTGAACCTTAAAAGTTGTTTTTAAAATTGTGTGTATATGTGATAAATAAATAAGAAGTACAAAGGAGTTCAAATTCCCAAATTATTTTTCCCATTGTATCAAAAATATGTAATACATATGCAAATTTGTTTCACTTATGCCACTAGCTTTTTCTTAATTCATTGAAAAGAAAGTTTGAGGTTATTATCTGTTTCTTCTTTGTAAGAGAAAATTTTTGTTTAGGTCTTTTACTCTGAGTAACTGCACTGAAGATAATGATACAGATAACTATTGTTACTCTCATTTTCTTGTGAAATTCTGTGCTTTTTCTTTTTCTTTGTTCTGTGCTGTTTTCTTTGTTCTCTGTTTCTTTGTTTCTTTTTCTTTGTTTTGGTGCCCAGATTCAAACTCATGACCTTGTGCTTACCAGGAAAGCGCTTAAGCCATTGAGACCAAATTCTGCTTTTTCATGAAGTAAAAAATTAATTAAAAAAAAAAAAAAAAACTAGTGGCAAGCTGGCATTCTCCAATGGATCATAGTTTACCAATATCTAGAACAGATCAAAGAGAAGAGAAAAAGGAAGAGAAGAATGGGATTTGGGAATAGGAAGAAAGAAAATAAATATTTAAGAATTATTATTGCTGAGAACAAGTAGCTATTTGTGAGGTTGAGATTATCTGTTCTACTGACCAGCTTTGTGAGACCGAGAAAAAGAACAAAGTGCTTTTACTTTTTTTTTTTTTTTTTTTTTTGTGCTTTTGTATGACCCATTTCCATGCTAACTGAACTAGATGCAGCAGCATTGGTACATTAGCACAAATAATAAAAATACTGATCTTCAGAAAGTTCATCAAGGAACCTGACTTACCTTAGTAATGGGTGAAATATGACAGTAATGTTTCTGGCTCCAGGTTTGCACACAAATTTTGTTCCTCCACCTTCAATTAAGTTGTCATCAGGACCCCCTTGGAGGAAAAAAAAAAAGAGAAAGTTAGCTTATTGGAACTTTTTACAGATAAATAAGTCAGGCCTATCTACATGGCTGTTATACTGTCATACGGATGATCTTTGGAAAGAAATTATCTTCAAAATCTGAAAATTATTTTGAATAGCTTGATCCAGTCTTTCTCACTTGATTAAACTATAGATTACAATGTTTACATGGGAGTGAGAAAAGTTAAAGAAATTTAGTAAGTTTAAATGACATCCTAAAACCAAAAGTACAAGTTTATAGTCAACAAAGATTACAACCTTAATCTCTAGTTACTAGTTTCTGATCCAGAAAGTAGGTAACACAAAACTTTAAAGAAGCGCCATTCAATGTTGTTCCAGGCTGTAAAGACTTACGCAGGGACTCAGACATGTAACTGAACATATATCATCAAATTTAAGATCCCACTCACTGTAAGATGCACTATTATTTTATGCACCACTAGGAAAAAAATCCTTTTAACTAAACTGTACAATGCTTTTTAAAAAATCTTTATTTTTTCAGACTGGGAAGTTTTTAGGGTTTCTCAGTAAACATAGGTTTACCATACATCTGTGATACACATTCAGTGTATCACACTGGAAACAGAAACACACAAACAGAAAAGGAAACAGAAGAAATACAAACTCATCATGCCACACTTAAAAGTGTATTACAATCTAACTCTTCGGAATGACTGATTCAGAGTTGTCAATATTCTTGTTTTTTAATTGTCATCATATGCCACCATAAATGTGAATATTTTAAAGAAGTGTTCTATATTGCAGTCAACAATTTATTCAGATTGCTGGTACTCATTCTGCAAAGTAAAAAGCTGGTACTTCTGGGGCTGGCGATTTAGCTCAGTGGCACAAGGATCTACCTGGCAGGCATAAAGTCATGAATTCGATCCCTGGTACCAAAACAAAAACAAACAAACAAACAAACAAAAATGAATAAAGCTGGTACTTCTTTGATGATGTTAGAATATTTAAATAGAAGGCTGTCCTATACCAGCCAGGACTCATATTCCTTCGTCAATTGGATACTAACTGGTTACTTAAGTGAAACCTAAGAGGATTACAATGCAAGAAGTAAGCACCAAACTGAGTTAACAACATTCACTATGATTATTTTCCAAAGGTAGACAGTCACTTAGGTGCCACTTATTTAAGATACAACCTAATTTCAGAGATTAGAATGTGGAAAAACCTTTGGATTTGGGGAGAAATGCTTTCACTATCACCAACATCACATTTTTTCATTAAAATTAAATTCAATTAATGTCCTTGTTATCCACTCCAGGGAATTGAAGTAATTCCTTTGATTGGTGGAAACTGAAAGGAAAAAATGGGCGTGCACGGCTTAGCAAGCTCCTAACCCCACCTAGGAAAGAAGAAGGTCTGCAGCTAGTAAATATTGTCTAGTACAAGTTGAGTTGTAAGGCTGGCACTGTAGCTCAGTTATAAAGTGTTTGTCTAGAATGCTTGAGGTCCTGGTTTCAATTCCCAATATCACAAATAATAATGATAATAACAATAATGATAATAATAAAAAGGAGGAGGAGTTGTTTAGATATAAAGATACTGCTTTTAAAAAAAAGGAATGAAGTAGTCCAGCACATTTTATAAATGAGTAAATAAATCCTTCTTTAAGGTTCAGTTGTAAAGCTCATTGATTCTCAAACTAGGTAATGTTCTTCAAGCCAGGTACTATCAGTAGAGAAGAGGAGTTTCACTTTCCTTGTACTATAAGCTATTTGTTTTACTTTAAGATTTCTCGCAAGAAACATGGACACTACTTAAGGGATTTCTTAAAAACCCTAGAAACCTACACCTATAGAATTTTATTTATTTCTTCTAAAATAAACATTTTTCCTGATGATAGTTCTTTGCATGATACCAATTACCAATAAACCTCATTGACTTATTATCTATCATAATACTCTCTGATGGTGATATGGACTAATAAATACATGTGAAGTTTCAGAATTGCATACTCTTGATCATAGAAACTTCCCAGAAGAATCAAAATCTAGGTAAACACCAATAGAATTGCTTGTATCTATGAACTAATCAGTGCATAATTTTTCTAAGAATAATAGGTGTGGTGGCACACCCAGGAAAACCTAGCACTCAGGAGATTGAGACAAAAAGATTGCCAGAGTTCAAGGCTAACCTGGGTTACATAGTGAGACCCTCTCTCAAAAAAAAAAAAAAATAAATAGATACAAAATTTAATATATAAAATATATTTTGTAAATATTATATATGTATAGATATATTACAGCATTAATAGCTCTTAACCCAAAATCATAATCTGCTTCTTATCACTTGAAAGAATCTAGCCTGTAATGCCATTTATGAATCAGAGAAATTAGTGTCCTGCTATATACTGAAGTTAAAAGCAAAATGAAAACATCAAGACTAACAGAGGCTGGGTATGCAGGTTAGTGATAGAACACTTGCTTAGTAAGAGAAAGCCCCTGGTTCACTCAATTCAAAACACTCCTTTCCCTCCCCAAATTTTAGCATAAACATTATTAATATTTAATAAAAATATCCCAAAATGTCATATAGTATGGTTATAAACAGAAAAAAGAAACTCAGAACAAACACATCTCATCTATCAACATACAATCTAATTAGAAGTGAATTACCAATGGCATGTATACTGAAGAAACTAGGTTACAGTTTGGAAACCGAGAGCAGCATAAATAACTTCCACTGAGATAAACACAAAAAGCAATGCTTTATTCTACTTAATTAAGTTAACGTATCTTTATGGAGTATATATGCGTTGGAATAATTGAGTACCAATGGTTTCTAAATATTCTATTCTCTCTCTCTCTTTTAGATTTTAAATGTTCAGTGATTGAATTCAGACTTGAACAACTTCATTCCAATCAAGCTAGTTGCTTCATGCACACTGAAAACATAGTTTGCACAACCACATGTATGCATTGGCCAGCCAGGGCTCCCACCTGAGGTCCTTCTCTCTACCTACCAATCTTTTATACCCCATGTTTCCTCAAAACTGTGAAATACCCTCCCTGAAAGCCCACAATTCTTTTAACATCAACTTTACCTAAAACAACCTATATGAACCTTCAAATAGGTCATTTTCAATATTGTTATATGTTTTTTAACTTTTACCTAACTTTTCTTGCTTGGATGCTAAGTTACTGGAATGTGGTTATATAAGCAGACACTTGCAGGATGAATGAAAGAACAAAGGCTTAAATAGGTAAAATGTTACTAGAATTAGATAAGAAAGAACGTGTGAAAAGTCTTGGTAAATTGTCAAAAATCTAACAAGTGTAAGCAACTCATAAACAGTAGGTATGCTCAATATTTTTGATGATAGTAATGTAAGGAATAAAGATAACAAAATGCATGATACAAACCAAAATTAAGCAAAGTGTTGTTAGAAGTATCAATTATAGAGAGATTTTGCTATAGAAATCAAGACTAGAAAATAATAGTTTCATTAGTTCTAAACCTCTGCTGGTTACAAAAAAGATAACTGCTGATTGACATAGTGTACTAGAGCTAAATAAAAAGTAAAATCTGGACAGAAATAAGAAGGAAAAAACCCACTCTCCTCCCTACCTCAATCCCTAGCCAAAATTCTACCACAGGAACTTTAATCAAGTGGCAACTACATTGTATTTATTTATTTTTGGTTTTTTTTTTCTGTTTTTTCTACATTGCATTTTGCAGTGATTTCTTCTTAGTCAATCAGATGTCCAAATCAATCTTACAAAATGCTATGGTATGAATATGTCCCCTAAAATATATGTGTTGGAAACTTAAGTTAAATGGTGTTAGAAGGCAAGAGCCTGTGCCACCAGGGCTCTCATGAATGGATTAAGGGTCATATCACAGGAGTGAGTTGGTTATAAAAGGCCAAATTTGAACTACTTCTCTCTCTCTCTCTCTACCCTCCTCCTATGGGATGATGATATTCTTTATCCCTGGATCTTGAGCTTGCCAGTCTCTAGAATCATAAGCCACAAACTTGTATTCATTGTAGACTATGTAGACTGAGATATTCTATTACAGCAGTACAAAAATGGATAAGGTACTAAATAACCAATGAACAGCACCAGCCCAAGACACTTGAAAATAAATTTTTCATCGCCAAAAGTAAAGGCATGGCTAAAGACTATACGGTCTCTTGAGTCTAGATATCTAGATATTTTCTAGCATTTTCAGTGTTCTGGTTGAGAAACAAAACTTCTCTCACTTACCTTTCTATCCATCATCAAGTAACCCTGTCATGAACATTAAGGAGTATGTTGCTCAGTCCTGAGAAGAGCACTTCCTGGCTGGAACATCTCTCTCTACCATTCATTTTTACAATCTAATGTCACCCGGGAGAAGCCAGCTTCCAGGCTCCAGAGAAAAGGCTGAATATTGATGGATTGTTGAAACGAAAGAGAAACTAACAATGGTATTACAAGTAGAAAATGTAGTGTCAAAGGAAAAAGAAATGTCCCAGTCCTATTTCCTAGGGTTTTGTTTTGTTTTTTAACAATGAAGAAGCTCATTTGACATATTCTCCCAGATGACCAGCAACAAGTATCAAGGCCACCTAATAACTGTGGATATGACAGCATTTCAGGACTTGTAGGATGGTATCTTCCTTTAGAATTCATTTATTTTTAAGACATTAGCTTCAACATTTTTTCCTTCCCAACTAAGGCTTGCTGTCATTGATAATTATTACAGTCACCTTAAGAAAAGACACAGAAAACCAATGTCTCAGAAAGAAATGAGAAGAATGTTCACTGAAATGATTATGGTACAGCAGAAAGAATCAATATAATTTTGTGGTCCCACATCTGCTATTATTACAAATGTGATAAAATTATTTAAATAATCTAAGCTTCAGCTTCCCCAATTATACATGGACTGCAATAAACTCTCAAAGACTCGTGCTGATGTTCAAGTAAAATAATATGAACCAGAGCACTTAGAATAGTGTTCATTACCCAGTAGATCTGAAATAAATGGTTGTTACTTTTTCAAAATCGTCAATTAAGGAGCTAAATGACTACACACACACACACACACACACATATCAGTGGAACAGTAGTTTTTTAAAAAGGTCCAATTTTTAAAAAGTTATTATTGTTACTTTAGGCAACACAGTACTATTTAATATCATTAATGAGACTACAAATCAATGAAACAACTTTGATTTTTTTTATAACATTACTGCAGTGACAGACTTAGAAAATTGCTGGGAACACCTGCAGCATGACAGAATGAAATAAGCATTTTCCTACTCTTAGTTTTTTTAATTAAAAACAATCAATATCAAATGTATAGATATTAACATTATGAATATCCTGTGCCAAGCATTGTACTTAAATGAAAATAGTGTAGATTTTGATGATGACTTTTATTAAGCTACAGAAAGCAGCCTGGTATCTCTGACATTTTAAAAGTGTACTGTACTTAAAACTGGCTTTCCACATTTTTAAAAAAATAGTGAATGGGGTCTGGGGGTTTAGCTCAGCAGCATAAGCGCCTGCCTTGCAAGCAGGCAGTCATGAGTTCAATCCCCGGTATCAATAAAAAGGAAAAAAGAAAAAAAAAAATAGTGAAGTTGTATTCTTTTGAGGAATTTAGTTTATGTCAAAAATATACCAAAAAAAGGCAGACTTTACAATAATCTGCATCAGTAAACAAGATCTATAATTGATCAAGAGCCAGCTAAATGGTCTAAGAGTTTCCTGGATTCTCACCTTGCCAGAAAAGTTGTTTTTAGATTACATTCTTTACTATGTGCCTATTTGTAAAGCATAAATTATCATTATGACTTACTGCTGATGCTACCACCATCACTAAACTTGTATCAAGGGGCTTTATGTTACTCTAGGCGTTAGTGCTAAATCAAGAAGAAAATCAATGCAAAATGTATTACTGTTAAAATCACAAAAATCAAGAGGGCACTGTTTTTCTGGTTCTCCTGAGAAGAAAAGGCAGCAAAAAGCTCCTTCATGAAAAGACCCTTTTCTAGACTCAGCTCATACCTAAAGTGTAATTACTGACAATATCATTTTGTTCATGGATATACCCTTGTGCCTAGAATACCCATTTTTGTTGGATGACTACATCTTAAATAAACAAATAAACAGAAAATAATGAACAATGTCTTTTCACTAACTGAATTCTAACCAAACCATTCAGGAATCAATAGCTGTGTTTTTACATGAAGTATGTTGCATGAGAAATCCAGATAAAGGGCTGAAACAGTGTATTGGTAAAAAAAAATATTTTGTATAGAAGACAAACTGCCAAATAGAAACAAGTAAGTTACTCTCATGATAAGTGAAGTAAGCACTTTGCCCAGGTTTCATTTGATCAGTTACAGTTTATTGTTTTTTTGCTCTAAAACAGTATGATAGTAATTAACACAAGGATTACACAAGGATAACACAAGTATTACAGAGGGACTCATTTTCAACATATATCTACTAGGAAACAAGTACTCTGCTGGGCACTTCATATAAATTAACTCACTTGATCTTAATAAAACTATAAAATATTATTCTCTAACATAGATATAAAGAGATGGAGTTTTGAGGCTGACAAGGAAAAGTGAAATGCCTTGTTCAAGGCCACACATATTGTAGGTTCAAAATTCAAACTTCAGTCTGTCTTTTCCAAGAAAAAAATTTTCAACTACATATCTACCCTATTATTTAATATCATTTTATGTTCCCAAAGAACTCAGAAATTGAATAAGATGACACATAGGACGATGATATAAGAAAATTACAAAATAGCACTAACCCCTGATTTTATGATGGTAGGACACAGAAAATGCATTTTTCCCGAGAATCAACACTAAATATAGCTGCTGTTTTTTTTTTTCAAGCCAATATACAAAAAGCCTCTTTAATTAAAAGCCATAAGTGCAGATCAGAAGAAAACATAGTCTCGATGTAAAGCCATCAGAAGGGCAGTATTTCTGGGGAAACACATTTAGTGATCCAACTGAGACAAGAAATGATACTTTCCTCTGTAATATAGTTCCAGTAGCAAGAAGCAGAGCTCTCCAATTTCCTGTTGTTCCTGAGGGGCTAACAGTAGGCATGGGATGCTCCCTTTCCTTCACCCTCAGACTCCTAGTAAAGGATCCTTGGAGGCTCAGGAATAGAAAGTAGGCAGGCCAGAAAGGGCTGGGACCTTCCAAGAGGGAACTGTGGAGAGTTTGTGTCTCTTGATCCCAGTAATATTGATTAAAACACACACACACACACACACACACACACACACACACACACACACACTTTTATTGCTTGGTACTCCTTAAAAAAAGGGAAAACAACACACACTTCCCTTTCTTTTACTATCATTGCAGGCTATGTTCACCTTTATAACTACCTGGGGCCTCATACAATATTTTATAGTTCACTGGCAACACACAAAAGCTGGAGTCCCACAGAAGTCATCTTATAATTATTAATTTTAACAACAAAGAAAGAGGAGATAATAGGGAAAAACATAGTTTCAAAGTTTCAAAAGTTGTATAACAAAATAAGCAGTCCTACTATAATACTGAATACACTGCAGCCTCCCTTCCAATTTTGTTTCTTCTCTCTTCCTTCCCTCCCTCCTTTTCTTCCTTTTTTTAAGATCTGACTCTGTATTTTGATACCTACTATAACTTTTGAGAATTATGAACGTGAATCTTGGACTAATACTTATGAAATGCACTTTTCCATTGGCTACACCAAATATTCATAACTTAATACAGACATGAAAGGCTTGTGAGAAAAACAAGCAATACTTGTGGGTCCTTTTGGATGACAAGTATCACTCAGGAATCAGCACTGACAGCCATAGCTAAGCAATCTTTTTGCAGTATATGCAGCCACAATAATTGCTGATGATTGAAAACTGCCATCTATGCTACGGAGTAAAACCATGCCTCCCTCTTTATACCTTTCCTTTAACAGGATTCTGAACCAATACGAAACAATCAAATAAACACAAACAATGTTTTCTTGGGGCATTTTGTCAGTGCCTTCATCCTACAGAATGAGAGTAAGGGAAACAGTCCAAGAATAAGGAGTTTTTGAAAGCAGAGATTATATGCTAATTTCTTTAATGATGTGGTGGCTTAAGGTCAACAGTGATGAAATCAATTAATTTTTCAAAGAATGAGAGAAAAAATACTGATGAAGAATTTCTTCATAATCCTTTTCTGTTACCAAGAGCCCACTGATATGAAATATCTGGAAATAATAGTATAACAATATAATTATAAAACATTTTAGGGCAGATAGAATGGAAAAGATCTGCCAATTGTGACAGAAAAACAGTGAGAAAAAGAGTTGAAGGCTATGGTAAAAGAGATTCAGAATATTAACTGTGGATGGGTGGAGCTGAGAAGACACAGTATGTTGCTAGGCACTTGCCCCCCAAAAATGGAGGAAGCTGATACTCAAGGATCTCTCTAAGATCAATGTATTTATGGCTGGACTCTAAGGAAGAGTTCACAGCATGGGAGGCTGATCTTAGATGCCTGGCATTACATCCTCACTTTCCTGGTCATCATGACCACAGGATTCTATCCTCTGAATTAGAAATGGAGAAAGAGAGGGGAAAGTTTGATGTTTGCTGCTTAAACAACTGTGCAGCAGCACAGTTTGGGAATGATGGTCAGATAAAGAAATAAAGGAAATTCCAAGATCTCATCTAAAAGAAAAAAAGGTCCCTTTTGGTCCATCTTAAAATCAGCCATAAGTATAAGGAAAAAGAATAAACATAGTATTGAATTTAGGACTATATAACATAGTATTCTTGGAGAAATACCACATAAAACATTTTTTGTATAAAAAGGACACTATATAGTTGCATTATAGTAGCATACTTCTGTTGGAAATTTCCAGGTGAGCAGATTGCTAAAGGCAAAAAATTCATGAGTTTTTCTTCAAGTAAGAGGATCTCCTCTAGATTTTTAAAGACCATGAAATGATTCTTATATAATATCACATATTTTTGTACTTTAAGATTAAAATATATTCTTAATAATAAATTCTAAATAAACACTCGTATTTATTTTGGAGTAGTCTCTTGATTGAAAAAAAAGTGGGGGTAAAAAGCAACATACGCACTTATTTATTATCAAACTAATAATAAGCCAAAAAAGTTTGGTAGGACTCGATCATATTGGGAACAAACAAAAATGAAGCAACAAATTTTAAAGTCAGTAAGAGCTCATCAACAACCATCAGTAAAGTACGTTTACCTGGACTCTTCTATGCTGGTATATCAAGGAAAGATTCATTACTAGGAGTAAAATGTTTGTATAACTTTTCTAAAAAGTGGTACTCTCAAATGGCATGTTTTTTAAAGAGGAAAAAATATAAGACTTGAGCCAGTTACCAAAGCATCCACAGTTGTTGCATGTGTATTTTTAAGTGGTTGACCAATAAGGCACAAGGGAGCTCTAAATGATCATCTTGGAGCAGCATTCCCATATTAGTGACATTATTCTCCAACTCACTTTATTTTAAGGGAACATAGGGAAATTATATTGATTCTTTCTTCTTCTCCTTAACTAGTTTCAACAGTTTTGAATCTATTTAATATGTTTTAGTGACTGGTCAACAATATCTAGTTCAAAGTTCTCACATACATAGTTGGGATCCCCTACCTTACTTACATGTTTGATTTCTCTAAACCAGCATATTTTTAATGTTTTTATGTATATATTAATACTTCATTTTTAATGGCTGAATATTTTAATGTATGTAAATATGGCATTTAGTTTATTAAAATGCTTATCAGCTGCTAAAATGGATAGTTTTGTTTTGAGACTATTATGAAGAATGCTACTATTGACATTCATGTACACATTTTTGTGTGAAAGTATGTTTTCAATTCTCTTGACTATAAGTCTACATTTATATTTTTAAGAAACTGCTAAGCTGTTTTCCAAAGAAGCTATAGCTAACACTAGGTGTTTTGTTTTCTGCTTTTAAGAAACACAAAACTGGGTTTAAATGGAGTTAGGACAGTAGTGAAAAAACAGAAAAAAATGAATATTTTATTCACCAGAAGAATCCCTTTACACTAAAACCAGCTCACCAAACTATTTTCTTAAGTGACCTTATCTGTTTCAAGGATGACTGAGAAAGCATTACCAGATACAACAGATGATGGTGGCCAGACCAGGAGCATTTGGTAAGTGGTAGAACTTAGGGATTGTCTGTGCTATCTGTACTGTTCCAACTAAGACTTTGTGCTATTTCATCACCCTCAACTTAAAAAAGGCAACAAGGTTTAATCTCTTCATTCAGATCTCAGATTGCACAAGATTTTACTGAGGACTTCTTGTTAAAATAGAATGGCACAAAGGACAAAAGAATACAACAAAGTCCCCAAGCCAGATAAACTCATCTCACTGTTGATCTGACATATGTGGCTATTAGTGTCTTTCAGTGATGACCTGCTAGCTGGATGGTAGTCTTACAATACAAAGAAGCATCCAACTGAGAACAGACTGAGCCCATAAATCTTATTTTGCCTATGGAATGGTATACAATGAAGTCCACCAAAAATGATTGAGATATAACTACATTAGCTCATGTAGCATATACAGTGTTGTTTAATGCTTTTATTGTATTCAGCTCTGAGACATACTTAAATGTAAGTACTCCCAAAGTTGAAAAGGAACTATGTTGAAAGCATCAACATGACAGTTACAAAGTAAACTAAGCCAAATGACAAAAAGAGGCGAGTAATATGGGAGGCTCTTTAAACACAAATTTACAGTCAATATACAAGTTTCAAAACACCCAGTGGCACTGAGCTTACTTGGTGACAAAGATAATCAGTGCTGGCACCCAAACAGAAACAACATTATTTAATGGCTCACAAGGAGCATCTGGATTACTGTGGCACAGGTGGCTTTAAATAACTTTACCAGCAGACCTGTAGTCATTATTCAGATTTCATTAGTAACAGGTAAGTTTTCAAGTTCCAGGCACTGTAGACATCAACTCTTGCAATATTCTGATGGAATTAAAAAAATTAATCTTCTAAAAAAGCTAAAAATGAGCCATGACATGATTAACAATCAAAATAAGTGGCAGAGACATGTTTTTTTCTTTTAGTACATAGAGAATATAGGAGTTCAACAAATAATTAATAAAAATAAATATTTTACAATCTACCCAAACTGTGTATTCTACAGTTCTTAATGTCTAATACTCTTTTTTTTTTTAACTCAGTGAAATACTTATACAGTAAATCTCCAACTTAGGAACATTTCCAGTTGTGAACTCTCACATGTATGAATATTTTTAGATGCAAACAAATTGCAAAACAAACTCCCAGGTCTGCCAGACTCTGTCATATTGTGCTGCTGTGTGCTTACTACACAATGTGGTAGTGTACAATAGTACAGTGCTCAATCAGAGCCCAAGATGTACAGAAGAAAGAGGAAAAGCAGTGGTGATGTGCAGGGGACTGCTGGGAAGTACAAAGCAGTAACCATGGAAAGAAAAATGAAAATAATTGAGACTGGACCTAGGTGAAGAAATAGTGAGTTACACATTCTTATAAAATGAATTGTTCAACCATTGACATTCAATAAAGACCAAGGACAAGATCAGGGAACACATTAAGTTCTTTATGTTTTGGATTGTGTATTTGTATCAAACATGTATAAAGACTCACTTTTTCAGATTTATGAATAAATCTGACTTACAAACAAATTCGTCTTACAAACATTCTTCTGCAACAGAACTCACCAGTATGTCAGGAACTTACTGCACAAATAACAGAAAATACAGCCCCCTCACACTTATCTAGAATAGCTGTGGAGAAAAGTATTCTATGTGTAGTGTCTTGACAACTGTCCCTCACTAAAAATAGTAGGTTCAAAGTCAACCATCCACAAAAGCAATTTTCCAATCTTTTTTTCTGCACACTTGTCTGGCAGCCTTATACTTATCCTTGCATTTTTTATTTTCTATTTCATTAGTCATCACTGTTATATATCACACCCCTAAAGCTTTATTATTTTACATTTTATCCCCAAATTCCAATTCTAGGAATTTATTCAGAACCTGAAAAATGATATAATGTGGAAGAACTTAACATATGGCAACAAATATGTATTTCTCACAGAATGGCATACTAAGCTAGGTGAAAAGATGATAGAAGTTGCTCATTCTTATAACTTACAACGCAATACAGAATGGAACAGATAAACCTAAATACATAAAAATGCAAATTACACATATAACTGGATATCATACTGCCAATTATATGCACATACAAATACTATAAAAAAGGCAAGAAAAATATAAAAGGCAGGATATGTTATAACAAAAGTTTATTAATTAAAATCATCTTGAGAACTTGTCTGTGTTAGTGTCAGATAAATGCACCAGTGAAAGTCCTTTCTGATCTGTATTTTTAGTATTTCACCTCTGCAGAATCTGACTCCCTTTACATGTATGTGTATACCATGTGTGTATTCAATAGGTTCATACCACACATGAATTTATGTGTATCTATTCTTTAGTGTCAACTCTGAAAGTAGATTCTATCAGAAAATGTCTGCATCAGTTTATGCTACTCCACCAAAGGGAAAACCTATACTTTCAAATTATTTCACATTATTCAAAAGTTGAATATTTTGAAAATTAGGAATTCCCTTGGCATCTTTCCTCACTTCAACCTGCTCCAGGGTGACCTATTTTCTTATAGTAGTCTTTTATAGGAGAGAGAAAAATTTACAGGAAAGGGATCATATTTTTTAGCTGATCCATTTATCTACATTATATGGAGTTAGACTGTGGAGTACTTTTTGTTAGACTCACCATGTTGGATAAATCATGGGATCTATCTCTATTTTCCTTGTCTTGAAAGTTCACATGGGTTGGAAAATTACCTCAGGGTAAAAAGTTGCTGCAGACCACTACAAAGTGGCTTTGAGCAGGATTTAAAATTAACTAATTGGCTGTCTACATTTATCTGTGAATCTGTCCTAGGCCTAGGCTCCTTGCCTCCTCATGGGAGCTGATTCATACATAGTAAGTGAACCTCTATGAATCCTTGGTCGTGGCTGAGGCCTGTAGTGGCCTGAGATGCTAGTGGAACCTCAAAAGACAAGCTAAAGCCACAGCTGAGGACACCTGGCTCAATCAATTAACTAGATAGAGACTGCAGCTACAGGCATCTCACTCCTGTAGTCTGATTCTGATCATAAATGTTATCATTGAGGTAAGATGGTTTGCCTAAACTGGCATAATTTAAAGTGACTCCCAAGGCCCTGCTCTTTTCCCACGTTTTCCTCAGTTTCCTTGCTCTTAGGAGAAGAAATAAACACATGGGCAGTCCAGAGAAGCTCTTTGTCTTAGCTGTCAAAGTCAAGAACTCTGAAAGAGGCTTTTGATCCTCCGAGAGCCCTAAAATCATACCACTTGTCTCACTTATTTAAGCCTTCATGGTACACTCATTTGGAAGACTGGGGATCTAGATTAGGACACAACAAAGTGTCTTTGGTAATACTCCCTTTACTATCTCCCTGCAGTCCTTGTTTGGACAGAGCTTTGTTTCCCAGTAATTCTAACTTTCCTGCCAGATCATCAAAGCAATTTAATGCTTTTTTAAAGGTTTTATCTAGCATTTTTTTATGTTTTCATGGAAAGCTCAATTGAAAGGGCCAGTCACACTGGAAGAGGCAGTTTAGTTACTTAGCTGATGAACAGGCGGCTAACAAGGCACAGGGCCTAAGTTGGAGCCAGGGTGGTCAGTATCACTGAGAAGAGTTAATGTAAGAATAGGCAAGTAGGATTTGGACTTTGGAAAATTTTCAAGTGCAATGGAATGCAACTTCTCCCTAAATCCTGGGATGAGCTTCAAACAACTTAAAAATGTAAATAACTGGGGCTGGGGATTTAGCTCAGCGGCATAAGCGCCTGCCTTACAAGCAGGCAGTCGTGAGTTCGATCCCTGGTACCGATAAAAATTTAAAAAAAATTTTTTTTAAATGTAAATAACTGGTTTTCTTTTAAACTCCATGTCCTTTCAACTCTCTGTAACAAGTAAGTAGTTTAGAGTCTAAGTCCCAGTTGTTCATTCTAAATCCCTCCCCTGCCCCAACACTTGTTACAGGTGACCACCGGAAAACTGAGCAAATTTTAAGACTGTATTTATTTGTGAAAGATTTTCCATTCAATGAACTCTTTACAGAACAGTCTATCAAAATTTAATTATTCTGGTGTAAGTATCTTTGGATTCCACTCAGATATCCCTACTGTACATTTATTTTTAATCAGTTCTAACAGTAAACCTAACATAACCATTCTAAACAATTCAAAAAGTGATAAATTAATAGAGCAAAACATAGTTTTTACCTTAAATATTATCCATTAACATGACAAAGGGAAATATAGTGACACATAATAACATGCAATTTCAAATAGGTTAAAAAAATCAGGTATGAGGAGAATAAAATTCTGTAACTTTGATAGCAAATAACTTATGGCATTAACTAAGCAGCTTAGCTTCTCTCTCACTGATAAAGTAAGTATGCTCTTGAGAAATCCTTTCATCTATCAGTTTTGATTTCCTAGACTATAAAATTTCCTTTACAATATATTTTACCCATTGATTGTCTTTTTTTGGTACTGCATAAAATAGTAAATTAGCCTGATTCTCAAACTGAAATTTATTTAAATTATTATAATCACAGAAATACCACCAGCAATAATTCTATTGGGACATTAAATGAGAATGAACTGTATCTTTTGGCTTCAGTATATCTGCTATGCTATGATTTTGTGCTGACTTCTTTACATGATCTAATTATGAGTAAACATTTTTTATGCTTTTCTGACACAATTATCACAAGAATTCCCCAATACAGAGAAATACACAAAAACACCATGGCAGTTCTGTGCAATTTTAGTCTGAAATATTTTTTAAATTATTTGTTCTGAAACAGATATCTGAATTTTAAACAAGTCATCAGAGTGATTCATTTTCAAAAAAGCTATTCTGAAGGAACTATATTTAGTAGTCAAATACAGTTTCTTTTTTATCAGTTATCTATAATCAGTAACTTAGCATCTTTGGCCAAGGAGTGAAGTCATGGTAAAATAAACATTAAAAAGTAGACATAATTACTGATCAAGAAGTTCACATTATTAGTAGTATATTAAAAGAATGCTAAAAACTATAAAGCTATTATAAAATACACAAGTTTGCTTCACCAAAAAACAAAATTGCTCCTCTTGAGTTTTGAAACCTATTAATACAAACATAATAAAATTCAAGGGAGAAGTGTAAAGTTACAGTTGTTTAGCAGAGAAAACATGAAATTGTTCTTCTATGAGTAGCAAGATATTAATAAGAATGGAGACTGTCAGGGATAACACATAATATAGAACTCCTAATATTGGTATTCGATAAATACTCCATTTGGCTGCTCAAAAACTGTGACTCAATCACAGAACAAAGGGGCTACTTTTCAACATTTTCTAAATACATAACATAAAACTACTGCTAAGACCTTTCCCTGGAACAGTGCTTATCTTCTGTAATTCTTTAAAGATTGGATGTTCTGAGTTTTAAATGTTGTTTTTCATAAGTCTAAAATACATACAAAGGTTTTATGAAACAGACTGAACAAAAGAACTAGTTGTCAGTTTAGCTCAGAAAGAAGCCTCCATGGCAGAAGTTACCCACAAGAGGCTTGGGAGATAGAATTCAGACAAAGCAATTTAAGCCTAGAAACAATGGTCCACAGCTTTTATCTCACAATCAGGTAAGATAACAACAAAGAGTTAAGGAGAGATTAGAACACAAAGAGGAGAAGCAGATTACATTCCAATATATCCAAAAAAATACTTATTAAATACCAACCAGGTGAAAGTTACTTACAAGGCCCTGACAATAGTATCAGCTTTTGTTTACCCAAGTCCAAAACCTGCACTCATCCCTACTCTTTTGTTTTCCTCAGGACACTTGAACTAGCCAACTTCCTGATGATACAACCAAATGGGTGATATGCACAATTTAAAGAGGAAAAAATTTATTTGGCTTACAGTTTCAGAGATTTCAAGGGTCAGCAAGCTCCATAGTTTTAGGTCTATGACAAAGCAGAAATATCATGATGGGCAGGTGTAGCAGAAACCTGCTGGCAGTCAGAAAGCAGAAGATAGGGAAGAGCTAGTGCAGAAGAGGCCAGGGACTAGATATGGTCCCAAAGTCAGGCCCCCAGAACACACACAGATACACCTAGAAGTTTGCTTTACTAGTTTTCTCAAGTCAATCAAGTCAATAATCAAGATTAACCATCATATCTGTTATTCAATGCACCATCATCCAATCCAATCTGAATGCACAATTTTCTTCCCCTACATTTCTCCAGTAACAAGGTTGATGACATCAACATTAGTTTATAAGGGCTTCTAAGGGCTTTGATATTTTCATCTCCAGTGACTTCCTCCACTTCATTTTAACCCCGGGGGTGGATACAGAGCAGCACCATGCAGTCTCCTTTAAGAAAGGGGGTTGTTTCAGGTGCAATAAGTACAGACTGATCATCTAGCTCTCAGCAATTTCAGAATCAATGTTTCTGCAGGCCTCCTGACTGGAGGCTACACCCTATCACCCAAGCCCACATCTAGTAACACAGACAAGGTCATGGTCTCAGGGGTTTCAGTTCATGAAAGACAATTCTGAAGGGGATTACCCATTCTACTGATCCTGCTCTGTTGACCAAGACTTTTTTTTTTATTTAAAAAAAAAAAAAAACAAGAGAAAGAAAGAGATTAAGATAAAAGAGGACATAACAACATGATAACACAGGTCAGAACAGAACAATTTAAGCAACATAGTGTTTCACCACAAGATAACCCAACAAAACAGTAGCTACCATAGTGTCTCTTTCCTCAAAATATTTGAGCATAACTTCATATATTATGGCATCAAACACAACACGACAGTGTAAAACCATTCAAGAGAATGAAAGTATTACAGGGTATTTAGAACCAACTAACAGAAAATGAATAATGGTTTATATATTATCTCTGGTCTATAAAAAATTTTGTTTATACTATCACATATAATAAAATCCAATAAGATACAACATGATAAACCGATGGAGACAGAAGAACAAAAGCTTCAGGGGACTTCAAAGTAAGATAATATATCAGCATTAGCTATTATATTGTCTTGTTTTCTTCAAAATAACTGTTTATACCATCACAGACAATAAAATCAAACAACCCAGAATAGAACCATTCCAATTAATGAAAACATTATAAGGCTTCAAAGCAACATAATGGGAATCATGTTTACCACATACTTTTATGTATTCTTACCATTTCTTACACTAGAGAAACTATTCAGTATTTATACATGTGAGCTTGATTTATTTCGCTTATGAGTTGACCAAGACTGTAAAGAGCCTCCCTCCCATTTGACTTATACCTCTGCTGATTCCCACTTCTGCCCCACTGCCTGTCACAGGCGGTAACTCCCAAAAGATACTTTGCATTTTCTATCCCCAGTGTCTGCTTCTGACATCAGTCACTCAGTTCCAACCCACATCTTACTGACATCTATTACTGCTCTAATTACAAATTTCCCACTCTGTGGCAACTGTCTTTTTTTTTTTTTTTTTTTTTTTACTGGGGATCAAACTCACGACCATGCCGCGGTGCTAAATCCCCAGCCCTTGTGGCAACTTTGATGCCATCACAACTTTCAATCTACTGCGCCCTTCTCTTACTCTTATTTTGTCATCTTTCCTAGTTTCCACTTACCTCCTTCTTTAACCAAGATCCCCTGAACCAGTACAGTATCAAGAATACTCTTGCTATTTCACTGTATCAGTTCAGTCTGGGAAATGCTAATTCTGGAAAAGCTCAAAATTATGGTTTACAAGGGAAAGGAATTAGTACAGACCACGTAATTTTAGAACAATTTTATAATAGTCACCAAAGAGTCAAACACAAAAGTGCAGGAGATCTGTTCACACCCTATAGGCCAAAAGAATTCAGTTGAAGGCCTGGACCCCACGGCAATGTCTTACATAAATTCAGTTGAAGACCTAGAGCCAAGGCAATGCATTCCACAAGTCTAACTGGAACCCTAGAGCCCATCCATGACAATGCCTCAAACATGTCTATACCAAGGATCTTCACTGGGAAGGCCCAAAGGTCAGTGTGGAAACTAGAAAGTCTGCACAAGCAGGCTAAAGAATCTGTGGCAGCATGCTGAGGTATGCACTGGATCCAGACAGCAATGCTCAAATTAAGGACCAAAGTTCCCCCAAAGCAAACTGCAGCCATCCTCAGCAACAAGGAGGTCCTAAGCTCCTCTGGGGATGAGAACACCTTGAGTTCCTATCAGGAAAACCAGCACAACCCATTTCTCTGGAAAATTAACAGTACCACTTCTTCCTCTCCAGTTTTCCTTTTTATGTTGTTGGCAACAATTCTCAGCTAGATGCTTCCAAGTTGATTCAGTTCAGCTGGGCATTACAAGTTGAACACTAGTTGTCAGTCCATCACAGAAGCATTGTGGGAATGCTATACTCCTCAGTGAATCCATCCACTGATGAGTTCATAGCTCTATGTGCTCTTACGAGGTGAAGCCAGACTGGAGGTGATTACTGAGGCATGACCTAAAACGATGTTATCTTTTTCCCCTCGCTCCTCCTTTCTCTCTCAGCTTCCTAGCTATCATAGAGCTGAACACCTTATTCTCTCCTGTAACACTCCATCATCCTGTTTCTGCCATGCAGCCAGCCAACTATGGACTAAAACCGTACATCAAAATAACCTCTCCTTCTTTAAGTTACAGGTGTTGGGTATTGTTTTTCAGCAAGAAGAATATGACAAAGACATCACAATGCTGCCTTCACTGTGTTTACACTTAAGGACCACTCAACAGGAATGAATAACAGCATACTGGCCAACTGCAACAGGCTCTTTGACACTGTCCTGAAAGTCCATGACATTTCTCTGAGTAATTCCCTCTCTTGCTGTTTGACAGTCCTGCATTCTCAGACCTCAAGTGTACCACCCTTGCTCCCTTTATTCATACTATGTAAAGAAAACTGATGTCAACCAACTGAACATCATTCACTTTCCCATTTCTAGAAAAACAACGCTAGTGTTTTAACCTTTTCAAACAGGGTTCTCCCAAACTAATGCCGATTCCTAAGTCTTACAATATTTTTCAACTTATTTTTATGTCACAGCTTGTGTGTAAATGCCCTGCCAAAGCTTCGTGCACTTTTTTGGAGGTGGCTGGATCTAGGGTGTGTTATATTGGGATAATGGGTAAATGATAACTAAATTGGTTGAGCTTAGAGCTGGGAATGGATACTGGAAGCTCCACTTAGTGTGTGGATGACACCAACCAATAGGCTTGTAGCCTGAAGGGAATATAAAGGGGTAAATGGAAGGCAAGCTGCTTGCTGCCTCCTGTCTGCCCTGCCATGGACTGTTTCTCTTCTGCCACACTCCTCTGTCACACTTTTCTGTCCTGGAACAAGAACACCATGGACTGAAACCTCTATGAATTCTGAGTTGAAATTAATCTTTCCTCCATTAAATTGTGAGTGCTGGGTATTTTCTGTCAGCAACAAGAAAATAAAGACGTTATAGAAATAAAAATTTACCCCCATTCAGAAATAAGTAAAGAAAAATCAACAGCATGAAGTCTGACATAAATGCAGTATTATTAATGAGGTATGACTATAAAGTATAAGACAAGTTCCATAAGCCAGGTTTACTTTTTCAAAATTTGTTTTCTAATTAGTTATGACACTAACGATAAATTACTTAGAAAATTTGAAACTATGGAAAAATATATAGTATTTGAAACTATGAAAAATATATAGTAACAGAATATAGAATATATTTCATATATATATACAAACAGAAAAAATATATTTTTTACTTATCTATATGTGGTGGTGGGATCCAATTGGATCTCTCTCTATAGGATGTTTATTACATACTCAATTCATACAATACAGGCAGATGATTCACTGTAGAAGAAAGTATCATTGCCCAATGATGTAAATGTCAATTAGAATTGTATCTCTAAAAATAGAGTAATATTAAAGTCATGATTATGTTTATTAAACATTCTGACTCTAGATTATTCTGTAGTGCATAATTTTTCAGAAAAGCAGGCAATATGGTTCTTCACTTTTGTGGGATCACAAAAGACTTTTGGAATACTGAACCATTGATTCTCTATGTAAAATACACACACACCCACACCCACACACACACCCACACACACACACACACACACACACACACACACACACACACAAATGACAAAATTTTACTCATAATCCAGTAGTTTCATAGCCTCAAGAGTAGAAGTCATAGATATAAGAGAATTAGTAGAGCTTCTAGGGCCTAGAAACAAATTAAAATGCTGAAATAAAATTCTAAAGACATTATTTTTTCTCTATATGTCTGTCCTTGGTTTAGATATTTAAACTTTTCCAAACTTTATGTACTTGTCAATAAACAACAAAGTAGTATCTTTCTTGTCTTAAATCATTTATTCTAAAGAACAAATAAATATGTGTGAAACTCCATAGAATTTTTAAAGCATCTACAAACACTACTTATAATATGGAAACATTTTTATGTATTTTTCTAATCCCTACTAATAAAGAAGTTACAAAAGTCAAATTCTCAGAGAAAACCAATTTTAATTTTTATACCATTATTCTAGAGTTCAAAATAGAGCAAAATAATAAGAAATTGTTAAAGTCACAGGAATGGAAGTCCAGGAAGGAACATGATTGCTGCCTTCAAATATATGAAGTGCTACATTATGAAGAAGAAGTTAAGGTTATTTTCTATGGCCATAGAAGATAGTAATAAGACAAACAGGTTTGAACTGTTAGATTGGAAGAATTAGTTTTACTGCTGTGTAAGCACAGTATAGCAACTACAGTCTATAACAATTTGTGACAATAATGAGAATAATGAGAAGTGTACAAAGATTCCAGACAAACAGAAATGATACACATTTGAGGCAACAGAAATATTACAGTGATCTGATCATTATGTATTATGCATTTAATATATGTATCAAATTGTCACACTGTACCCCATAAATATGTATAAAAGCTATGTGTCAGTTAATAAAAATTTAAAAGGCAAGTTCAGCTTTATATGAGAAAAATGTGCTAGAGATTAGAAAAATATGAAAATGTAATAGCTATTTTAGGAGATAGTTTCTTCCTTGTAACTTAAATACTTTGTTTTTCTTAAGAGGAGCTGAATATCCATTTGTCATGGTATCATACAGAAGATTTAAAGCATTGATTGTAAAGTAAGAATTTCAAAGTAAGATTCTGATATTTCACAAAAATGTCTTAGGATTAAACTCATAAATATTAGTATGTCAGAGATTATCACCAAGGGTTTTTACAGTCGTAAAACTTGTTTAAAGAATTCATCATTATGTTCTGCCACAGTCATATAAGATCATAACAAGAGAACTAGACTTATAACATGTCTAATTACACCTGGTTGTATTGTAGTTCCATCAAGAACAAAGAACAAAGAAGAATACTGCAACCATTAAAGAGCAGGTTTATTATAAAACAGTATGAACCATGTTTCAAAAGACTAACAGGACAGAAAAATATGGAAACATTTAGTGTTCTCATTTTATAAGTAAAAATGTTCTCAGGGACTATAACATAGAAGAGGTTAAATCTCTGTGAGAGGAAGGAGCACTAATTGTACAATTTGCTGATTTCTGTGGTGTAAACATTCTTCATCATGGTCAATTTCAAGCATCAGTACAATGTCCTCAAAAAAAGGGAGATATTACAATCTGCTCCAGGGAGCCAATTCTAGCCTGCTCTGATCCACCAGTGAGTCTATCACCATCCTCATGATTCTTACTGTTTAACTTTACTACCACCACTAAACGCCCAAAACCACATCTAGGGTAATGATGTTATTTCTTTAAATACAGTCTTTTTCTATGTTAGTTTTTACTCTGTTTTACAGACATAAATTAGTATTTATGTGTCAGTGTAAGTATTGCACTCATGGAAAATATTCCTCTATTAATGTTTCCTCTCATGTGATAGCTACACATTCCATAAGCTTAGGTCGGAGCAGAGGGAGATCAGGATGACTGTGATAGAGCTAGTATGAATCAATAATTTACATTTACTAATTTGGTATAGGTATAATATACATGTAATTGGAATATGCAATATTCATAACAGCCAAAAAATCATTTAGTTTAAATATCTGAGTCAATGCCTAACAAATGCAAGTTCCTTTTTAGTAAGGAAACATTCCACATACGAAACCATATGAAGGGATTCTATATTCTCATACTGAATATCATACAATAAAATGCATGTCTTTTCTACTATGTTCTTTTAATTTATATATGCTAAATGAAAGTAAAATGTATAGTAAGATTTCTCTCAGGGCAATATTAATCAACTGCTGAAAAACAAGAGAATTTCTGAGAAAGAATCCTTTATTTTACTGCATATTCAAGCATACAGGAACAAAATGCATAATATCTGGGAACTGCCTTACAATTTTTCATCAAAGAACAAAAAAAATTTTATAGGCAATAAAGTAAATAAAGTAAAATCTCAATAGCAATCTAACGATTAAATGGAGGTAATTAGTATGTAGAAATTACATACTTATGTTTATTTTGAAATAAAGAAATAAACAAATAAAATTGCCAGAAATACAATAGTTGTATTCAATGCAGTTAAAAACATTTATTGATGTTCTCTGGATTTACTAATGTTTTCTGTCAGAAATCTCCATAAACTCATTGAAGGATATTCCAATAATGTATGCATTTTTATCATTATTCAATAACTGAGTAACGATTCAGCTTTGCAAACCAAAAGTTACTTACTTAAAGCCAGTCAGCCCTTTTAAGGAGTCTCCAACCTCAAAACTGGGCTTGAACACAAAATCTATGAACTCAATATATCACCAGCTCTTTTTTATTTTGAAACAGGGTCTTGTTAAATCATTAAGCTGCCCAGACTGACCAAAATTTTGTTATCCTCCTTCCTTGTTTCCCAAAATGTTGGGATTACAGGTGTGCACTACTATGGCCAGCTGAGGAGATTTTTTTTGATAATGCAGATAACTAACATCATGTTTATAATATTATCTTTGTATTAAAGTAACTTCCTCAAGGTTCGCTACTGCTTTGGTCATATTGCTTAGAACAACTTTTCCTTAGTAAATACAAGCCTTGCAAATAGCACACACATTGAGTAAGCAATAGTTTAGGCTAGGCAGAAGGCCTGCTAGTATGACACATCATTACAAGTATTAGGTTAACACAATCTGTTTAGGCATGACAGGCAAAGGTAATCAACCACAGGATTCACCTGACTTAATGTATACTTAATGCATCTCTTCAAATACACAACAGGTTGAAGATATACCATCAAAAGTGGGTATATGTTAGTTATGATTTTAACTCAGGAAAAGCTTCAAATTTTTGGCTCAGAACAAAATATTATTTTGCCTAAGTCGGTTCATGAATTTTATCTTGTAATATATTGTGTCATCTTCATTCTCAGTGCTTTTTGAAATAATTAAGTCTGTTGCCCACTTTTCCCAGGAATGTAACTATCCTGAAGGCAATCTCTTTTTATCTTCTACTTCAGTGTAATGCCTAAATCATTAACCGCATTCAGGAGTTAGTGAATACAATAAGTATACATACATATTGAGAAGACGGAACAATTACTACACATTTAAATGGATTAAAAATTTGCAAATCTAGATACATGTTTGAGGAATATGAGAAGCTACTGATTAGCTTATCCTGCTATTTTAAAAGGTAAATGTTTTTGCATTCCTATTTCCTATTTACCTGACGAAATAAGTTTCAAATGCAAATTAAATAGTTTTATATTAAACTAAAAACCTTGTACTCTAGCTTAAAACAAATTCCAGGTAAAGTTCTATTATAAAATTGTAAATTTCTTCAAATTAGCATATTCTATGAACAAAATTTTTAATGTGATACTTCAAAAACATTTTACACAAAAATTTCTAGCCCCACTTAAAACTTTTAAAAGCTAATAAAGAATGACTTTAAATTATTCAATGATATCAATTTTTCCTCGCTTTTTTCCTCATATCCTTAGCAAGTATTTAATCTTAATACTTGCTAATACTTAGCAAGTATTTAATCTATGAGTCTCCCACTCTCCTGTGAGCTAGTAGCAGCCATGTGGGCCAGAAGGAGAACCAAGAAGCCAATCCATCCTCCGTTAAGCCAGTGACAGCCATGTGGGTCAGGAGAACCAAGATATCAACCACTTCCTCATGAGCCAGTTAGAAGGAGAACCAAGAAGCCAACTCACCCTCTTGTGAGCCAGCGGCAGCCATGTGGGCTGGGAGGAGAACAAGAAGCCAACCAATCCTCCCAGCAGCCAACTGGCGGGCAGGCTGGGTGACAAGAAGAGTCCCTCTGCCCAACCAACTGATTGATTCACAGGAATATTGGCTGAGATGATAGCAACTGAGGTTTAAGGAAAAGTTAATACTTGAACTGTTTGATTGACTTTGTCAGCCTAAAGCCAGTAGTCTGAGCATCTATTTAGAGGATAACAATATGCAATATAGCAAGTATAGGGAATTTCCTTCTCCCTTGTTTTTGAAATCCAACATTGTTCTCACTGAAAAAAAAATTAAATCTTCAAAGCCATCCTTGTTTACTCTCTTAAAAACCTATTTTAATATTAGTTGTATGAAGGATACATTTTATATCAGTACGTGAACAAAAGAACCTTTAGCATGTAGCAAGCACTTTTGCAAATTTTTCCATTTAATAATCTGATTTTCTGCTGTTAATGATTCTTATGACTTTATAAAATGATTATAGTTCTTATCTTCTTAAACACAATAAAGAGAAAATATTAGAATGATTACAAAATGCTTGTGGTAGTACAATTTTACTTTGAACCTTTTTATGTACAACTCCATAGAGATTTTAAAGGATCGCTTTGGCACCCTATAATCATCTATTTACTAAATTTCTGAGGTTGATGTTATAAATTGAATTAAAATGTTGTTATGCAGATGATGGTTAGAGACAATGTACTTCTGATGCTATCTAATCATTTTTATTCCCAGTACTATTTGTCTAAGATCCAATGTCTTATGAATTGAAATAAGTTGTTCTTCAATGTTTCAAAACCTGATTTATTAGTTGTTCACATTCCATCTGCCTGAGAAACTGCAATGTGCCTTCACTTCCAGTGGCTGCCAAAAGATTGGGGTCCAATTTTTCTTTCATTTTATCGTTTGATCAGCTTGTCAGACACATGTTAAGTTCGCCTTTTAACTACATAAAACACTTAAAATTCATGCATTTTTTAAAAGAGCAAGCCAGTATGTAAGGAACTTGATTAATGCATTTGTCATCTTCCATATTTACCAGTGTATCAAAAGAACTGGTCTTAAAAAATGTCCTTGCTAGTAGTCTAAACTACACGAAAGCCAGGATGTAACAGTGATAACTGTCCAAAGACAGAAAATAAATTACTTTATCAATACTAAGAATGCATCTTATGCTCTATAGCTACAAAATATACTAGGGTATACAAGCAACAACAAGTGATAATAACTTAAGGAATAATCTGAGTGTCATAGAAGTTTTACGGAAAAGAGAAAGAAAATGGTATAGAGGAAGCAAATGCAAGGAAGACACTGATCACCTTTCTGTATGGGAAGTGAGCTCTGATGAATGAAAGCAATTCAAGTTCTAATTGCTCTAGGAAATAAGGTAAAGAACCATTCAATGAAATGTTCAGAATATGTGAAATCTGCAAAGATAACCAGGCAAATTCAGACATTTGACAGTGAAAGGAAATGAAGATGTCCATAGCAGCATTGAGCATGTGGGATTTGAAAACGCTACATCACTAGTATAGTTTGGATGTTTATTTGATAAGTTGCAGGACAATGGTGAAATTAAACCCAGGGCCACTGATGTATAAGATAAGAACTTTACCAGTACATCTCCAGCCCTAAAGTTTGGGCTGTCCTGCAAAGGCCAGCATGTTAGTGACTTGGTCACTAGGTTGCCACTATTGGAAGGTCGTGAAACCTTTAGAAGATGGTGCTGAGAAAGAGATCCTTAGGCCACTGGGGGTATGTCCTTAAAAGAAACTGTAGAAACAAATGGCTTCTTCTTTTCCACATTTTCTTCCTGGCCATGTGGTAAGCAGTTTACTCCACCACACACTCCTATTGTTTCATCTCACACTTCCAATAAAATCTTAACAGCAATAGGTAATGTGCAATAATAAACAAGAGCCTCTAAAGCAATAAGTAAAAATAAACCTTTTATCTTTGCAAATTATTTATTTCAGGTATCTTTGTTATGGGGACAGAAAGATGACTAACAAGAGGGGGAGGTCTGGGCCTTTGTAGTAACTGATATGAGTTAGATGGTGAGAATGAGATGGACAGCCTGTACAGGCAGTAGTGAGATTCAGTAGTGAGTTCAGTAGTGAGATTAAAGAATATGGGAATTGCCACTCCCCAAAAATAATACCTAACTGGAAAATAAGCTGCAACATTATTTTTCAGAATGCTCACATAATATAAGCTCGATCCCAAAAATAAGTCCCAGCTAAAATCATCAGACACACAGATTAATTTATAAAAATATTAATATTTAATTAAGTAAAAGTAAACAATATTGTTGACAATATTTTAAATAAATGATAACATAAATTATAATTAAGTATTTATAAATACTCCAACAGGGACCTTTTGAATGAGAGCTAAACTTGAGATTTACTGTCAAAAGACCAATTGGACTACAGACATGATGTATGAATAACATGCATAATTGAGAAAGAATGGATATGGATGTGTCTAACATGAGTCTTCAAAATCCAATAGATCGTGTATTGTAACAGATACACAATACATTCATGTGGAATAAAGTGATAAGGAATTGTAGGATCTTTGTTTGCTTTTTTATCTCAAATTTTAAAATATCTGAAAATAGTCGGTCCTCAGAAAGCCTGCTAAACAACTGACAAATTATCCTATACAGTTCACACATGTGCACATACCTATTATTTTACTGTTTTCTGTTTTTCACACAGCAAATCTAAAGATTTATAAAATGAAACAGAAGCTAAGAACAGAAGTCCTTTATTTTATCCTGAAATCAACTCTAAAAATTAATGTAAATATGCAACCAGAGCAAAACAAGAAGTACCAACTCAATTTTTAAGTTCATAACACTCTCATATTAAGATAATTTTAATTGGGGCTGGGGATTTAGCTCAGCGGCATAAGCGCCTGCCTTGCAAGCAGGCAGTCGTGAGTTTGATTCCTGGTACCGATAAAAAACAAAAAAGACCAAAAAAAAAGATAATTTTAAGTATTTAGATATTTGCATGACCTTGCATTTGATATAATTCCTCACCAGGGGTAAATTTAAATCATTCCAGATAGGTGTTACAAAATAATCTCATATAGGACAAAGGGCACAAAAATGGTACCCCACCTTCAAGGTCTTTATATCCTACAGAGGAAGAAAATAAAAATGTCCTAAAATTTCCAATGACAAAACACAAGCAAATACTTAAAATATGCAGAATTTTAGTTTAGTGACATCTAAAAAATGCATTCAATATACTTTTATTTTCTGTAATCTCAGTTTCTGTGGAAAAGTAACCATCAATTCAAGTAGTAGTGGATATCTAATTGTTCTGTTTTAGACAAACAGAACAATACATTTTAAAACTAGAAACTATTTCCCTTTCTCAACTCTAACACATACATACTTAATTCTTTTACCCAAATAATAGCTCTGATTTTCCATTTCCCACTCCAAAAAAAGAGATCATTCGCAACAACAGGGCTATGGGCTGTCCCAAGTGTGCTGGTGCATGAGCTGCTCTGCTCACGCCAAGACACAGAACACACCTGTCAAGAAGAAAGGCCCAGCTGAAGCTGAAATATCTGATTCCCTAGATTTCAGCCTGCCATATCAAATTCCTCAACCTGTTCATCCATAATCTCTTTTAGATGGGTTTCTCTCCCTTCTCATCATTGCAGCTTTGTTTAGTCTGAAATTCAATCAAAGATGAATTAGGCTTTAGGAAACATTCCCATTCTAGCTCCGAAGTCACATCAGAAACCCTAGACCCCGTGTTAATTTTGTTACAGCTTTTAGTTCTCGCATTTCAAAGCAAAATCACATCCCCCTGGAGAGTGCCACTGATATTGGCAAGAAAGCGCAAGGGGCTGCCACACAACTCAATCACCAATAACAACTGAGGAAACTCAAGCCTCAGCAGACATTAGTAATCATGGGAAAACAGCCAGAACTTTAATCACAATTCTTTCAAAAAGAGCCAGGGATTTTGAAATGCTGTTATTCTAGGATATGACCCTAATGCAGTGTTTAATCAAAGCCAATGCCAGTACATGAACAACCTGAAGACTTTAATAAAAAGCAATTTCATAAAGAGTCAGTGTGTCAGCATCATGTTGTAACAATTTAGCAAAGCTCCAAAACCTACACATACACGTACATTCTATAGACACAAATTTGTTTGTGATTACATGTACTACCTCTCTATTTGGGATGATGCATTTATATAGAAATACACATGCATGCACACTGCCATGCTTACAGATGTATATATTGCTATTTAGGAAAGAGTCACATAATCAAGGTAATATTATTAACGGAAGTACAAGAAAATGGAAACCTGTTAACTGGTGACCAGCTGGGTGGGCAGGTGCAGGATCTCGATGGGATTGCCCGAAGGACCCAAAGATGGTTTGCACGCTTTCTTCAAAACAGAAATTCGGAACAGAGCTTTGTCACTGCCAGGCCTCTGCTGGCAACAGACAAAAGGTCCAGATGTTTAGGAAGCCATGCAGCTTGACTTCACTCCACCACCAGCTCTATTTTTAAGCAATGTCCTGGCAAAAAGGCAAAGGTCATGATCACACCTTAAGATACAGCAGCTGCCACAACTGCTTCCATAGCTGCAGAGAACACAGGTAGAGCTATTCTCTATCATTATGGATAAAGAAAAATAGAAAACTGCTAATTCTTCTTATCTACTCTTTACCCACTTGCCCAACTTCTCCCTTCTCACTACTAAGAAAGAATTAGAAATGGCAATTTCTAATGTAAAGGAATAGGGAGAGAACAAGGAAGAGTGTATTAAAATGTTTAATTCATTTTGATAGGTTTCTACTAGCAAATGTGAATAGAATAGCAGAAAATATATACAACAATTCAGAGTGATTCACAACATAGAAGAATAAAAGAAAATGAGGTAATGCTAGATTTTTAAATATGTGTGAGTGTGTGATATTTCTTCAGACTACTTTATCCCAGTAGATATATTTATTAGATCTTTCTAAGAAAAGGGGAAATGTCTTTCATATAGAAATAACAAGGCTATCAGTAAGTACTCCAAGTCAACAAATAATATCAACCAAATAATATCAACACCCAGAGTTTCAATGAGTTAAAATACAGTCTCAGATTTTTACCTCTGAAATAACAGTCTCACTCACAAAGAGGTTAATAAAAAATATGCTAAATAAACTACTGATTTTTTAAAACTTTAGTACATTAACAAAAGAGAGGCCAGGCAATAGATTTGGTGTTTCTTTTATTCCTATGTGCTCTCACAAGGCAGTCGTTAGAGATTATTCTCAGGACAGGTAATTCACACCAAATCTGCTTTCACGTGTATAATGATATTTAATTATGTACTTTCTTGGCACAGTTTATACAAAATTGGTTTCTTTATAGAAGTTAAGAAAAAGGCTTTTTCATAACTATCTATTCCTATATGGCCAGAGAAAGTCTTGAAATGTTAAGAAATGAAGCCAGCAGAGTTTAAAACTGTTTCAGAAACAAAATTTTGTCCGACAAGCTGGGGGAAGGGAGTGCGAGAAGATGGCAAATGTGTGAAGATTCTTGTTTTCTCCTTAACTAGACTTGGTTTTTCTTTTTTTCTTTTTCTTTTTTTTTTTTTTTTTGCTTTTACTTCTTAAATTATACATCCTTAGAACATACATACATAAATGAATAAATGAACATGGATATTGATTGTTTCTAAGACAGATAGGCCAAATCTTTTCTTTGAATTTTGTTCAAATACCTCTTGTCATTTATTTCATTTATTTAGGTGTCTATAATGGGATAGGGAAATGTGGTTTGATTCTCATCCATACATAGAACATACATAAATGTTGAGACATTATCTTTTTTAAAAAAAATATCTGCCTTATTGGAAAACTTGAAACAATGATTCTCCCCATTAATGAAAAGAATAGAGGTTACTCTGAATATAGGTGATCTGGGGAGTGGGAAAGTACACCACCCTCATTTCACTGAACAAGAAATTAAGCCTGAAGAGAAAATATCTTACAATAATATTGCTACTAAAGGTCCAAACTGCATTTGCAGTCATATTCTTTGAAGATTCACACTACTGTGAGGCAAACTAGTGCTACTGAAGCAATCCATGAGGTTAAAATACCGCAAGGTGAGACACCTTCCCTAAGACCTCTATAGGTGATTAGTGACTTGAAGCAAAAATGCGAGGTAATCCAAAGAACATTTGAAAATTTCCAAAATCAAAGATATGAGTAATTTCTAGTATTTATTCTATAATTTTCTTACAGTATGATATTTAGGGGTAATAATGTTAATTTGGCATGAACTTGCATCTTGTACTATGAGAATGAAACCACATTTCCCTATCCCATTACAGACACCTAAATAAATGAAATAATAAATGACAAGAGGTATTTGAACATAATTCAAATTCAAAGAAAAGATTTGGCCTATCTGTCTTAGAAACAGTCAATATCCAAAAACAACACAGTAGATGTGGTACTTAATGCTAACAAGACTAACTGGGTGTTTGTCATCAAAAACAAAATGACACACCATATTCAATAAAGTACACTACATGCACATTACACAGTAAGGTGATCCTCTCTTAAACAGCAATTAGTCCTCACATCTTACATGAAGCACAGTTGGGGCTAACAAATGTGACCAATGGTTCATGACAATGTGGAAGAGGCAGAGAAAGACAAACATAAAGAGAAGAGAATTTGACAGCATCCAGAAAAAAACATATAACAAAAAAAGATAAAGTCCATCTGTACTGTTTTTGAAAATTTCTACTTCCTTCAAAAAAAAAATCAATGGATGTGAAGAAGCTTCTTCATTTACAAAGTCGAATCTTGGACTGAGAAATGAAGCTTCACATTAATGCCAACCAACAACATAAAGTGAACCACACATAATTGTGAATTTTCCTGTAGCCACATAAAAAATACAAAATAAGAGATAAAATTGATTTTATTAATATTTTATATAATCTAAAATATGTAAAATGTTATCAATTAAATATATAGTCATGACCAAAATTAACATACTTTGTTATTTTAAATTTTGAATACAGTTTACATTTTATAGTTAAAGCAAAATTGAACTCACACATTGTGTACTAAATAATTGATCTGTACTTGGGCTTCATAAAATTTATACTTACAAAAGTAGAATCACATATCTAAGTTGTTCCAGAACTAAAAGTTTCCAATAATTTAATCAGTATGCTCCTATCTTAAATAAAATTAATGATTCTCTTCCTCATTTCAAGAACTTAATAGCTTCATGTGACTTATAGCTACCACAGCAAGCAGAAGAGTTACACATATAAGGTTCTGTAGTCTCTAGAACATTTAACATCATTCTGGTGTAAATGATAGAGCTTTCAAAAGGAAAAATGTAGGTAAATGAAGTTCATCTACTAACAACTGATTATCTATTCACTAATTATGCAGATGATTAGACTAAAAGCCTGTGGCAGAAAACAGTGGTGGTTAATAATGACTCTCCTCTGATTTTTAGTTGAGCATCATATATTTAGCAAAATCATTCTGGCCCTTGCAGTCACTGATCTAAATTTTGGCCAGCAGAACAAACATGAAAATGTTGTATGGTTGCTTCTTGTAACCTTCATGAAAAGATAACTAGACTAAGTTTCTTTGGACCGCTTTAAATTTAGTCCCTGTCACCCTGTCATGGTTCAGCCACAAAATGAGCTAAACTCATGTCAGAACCACATCTTGAAAGGAGCCTGACTCATCAAGAATATTGTTGAACAAGGTCATTAACCAGGCCTGAACTCTATTCTTATTTACAAATAAGGGAAAAAGCATGTATACTGTAGAGGTCACTGTTATGTTAGGTCTTGCCGCAGAATCTAGTTCAGACCAATAAAGTGGATCCTCTAGAAACACTCTTACTGCAACATTCAATATTGATACGAATTACCTGGCTGGCTGAGGGAGATACTCTGTGTATGTTGAAGAACACATAGAGAACTGAAAATTTGATTGCTTATCCAAATTCTTACCATCCACAATTTCTTTTTCTTGAAGAATCTCGATTTTGTTGTTCTGGACAAGAGCATTCCTTATAAGACAGACCCAATGCCCTTGCAAGGGATGAGTTTAAAAACATTTATATTTCAGGCTCATGAGACATGAGGACCTTCTGGTAAAGGTTTGTTTGCCTGAATTGTGAAGAAAACTCAAAAGACAAGGGGTCTGTTTGTGTTTGAATGACCCACTAAAGCCTCATGTAGCCATGGAAGTGGCTGAATCTAGCTTTTTCTTTAGCTAGTGACTAGTTCGTTGTCTAGCAATGGAATTGGCAGTGAGAATACTGTACTCACTAAGGGGTGAGTAGCTAGCATACAATTCAGGGAAGGAAGGAGACGTGTTTTCCCCTTTTTGCTCTTGTTGCTTGAGGCTGCCATAAACAGCTGCCCTTTAGCCATGGCATCATGTCTTGGAGTACGTACTGAAACTTCCAAAAACTGTACAGTAAGCAAACCTTTCCTTCCTTCATTTTGGGCATCAGGTATTTTTGTCTCAACAATGAGAGAAAAGTAACCAAGACAGTGTCTTTGCTGCTTTTAGAGATCTCGCGTGGATATTACAGCTATGAAAGCTGTGATGAGTTATATACACTGCACTCATGTAGCAACCAAACTGAAAATAATGTTCACACTTGGAAAAGGAAAGAGCTATGACAGCAGTGAAGAAACAAAGCAGGAGCTGCAAAGATCATCCTACTTTGGGGAATTCTTGCTGCTCTTATTGTTGTAGACAATTTACTGGGGGGAGGGGTGAATTCTTTTACAGAAGTGTCATACTGCTTAACCACACTCCCAAATAAAATTAATAATTATAAACAAAACAAAAACCCAGCAGAAGTATGGAAACAGGGATATATATCATAAAGAGTAAGACTTGAAAACAGGAAAATCTGACTGAAGTGGGCAATGAGACAGGAAATCACTATGTAGTCTAGAGTGCCTCTGAACTTGCTATGCAACTCTTGCTGGCATTGAACTTGTGATGTGATATTCCAGCCTCAGTCTCGCATGTACCACCAAGACCAGGTTGTAAAATTCAATTATAAGAAGTTTTACTGTGAATTCATTTCGCAAATGTAAGCAATTTGATGTTTTCCTATTTTAAAAAACAGCCTAATGTTGTCTTTTCCAAAATGTGGTAGCACATTAGGAAATCTAAGAAAACAGCCAGAACAATCCCAGTTTTCTCAAAAATCCATAGTAGATTTTTTTTTAGAAATGTAAAATAAAATAAATAGCATTGTCTAGTGCAGTTAAAAACAATGAAATCCAGCTTAGGTCAAAGATAGAAATACTCAACAAATGTAGCATGAAGGCTGTGGGATAAGAGAAATAAATGACACACATAGAAGGCACACACAGAAAATTATAGAGACAGAAATCAGGGTAAGAATAATTCTATCTATAAGGTTCCAAGGATTAAGTGAGGCATATATTTACAATGCTTAGCACAATGCCTAGTAATAGGAAGCACATGTATATGAACATCTGAGTATGATCAAAATATACATGAACATTCCAAATTTTTAAATGTATTACAGTAAAGGACACAAGGTCATTAATCCCCCTCACAAATAACTCCTTCACATTCTTGCCTCTTTCAGAAGAAATTCTGGAAGTCCTCATTCATGAATGTCTTTAGTTGTACCATCAGGGACACCTCTATGTCCTGAACTGATTCAAAATGTCTACCTTTCATGGTAATTTTGATGATGAGGAAAAGCCAGAAGTTGTATAGTACCAGATCCAATGAATAAGATGGATAAGGACATGACAGTGAATAAGATGGATAAGGACAACATTACAAGGGGCAGAGATCAGGAGAGGGTAGAAAAGACTTTCTAGAAGTGCAATAATTACAGAATAATTATATTTCATCTATCAAGATCCAATATGCTTATTTACCATAAAGATCTGACAAATGGACTTCCTTAGTTATTACTTTCATTTCAGTTTTCCAAAGACAAATACATTACTATAGTATAATTATATACACATTAGTGATTCAAGGAACAAGATGGCCTGTAGCTTATAGATTTTTAGCTAGATTATCTCAAACTCTGAAGGTTATGCCTGCTGGGAAAGGATTACCAGAGTTAATTTCAGATAATAAACTCGAGATACTGAGAACTAATGAAGAAAAGTCAGAGTCCACAACAAGAGCAATAGAGTAGTATCTCCAGGCTTGCCTTGACAAATCTCTTTTTTTCTACATGTTATTCATTCTCTTGTTTCACTTATAAAAACATACTTGCTGCACTACAGCTGTGAACAGTACAGTCGGTATTCTTCACGGCATTTTCTCTCCTGTATTTCACTACTTATGAAGATCAAGAAGAATTACTGAGACGTATACACATGCCAGCTAAGGGAAATGGTTTATAATTAACCTGCAAAGAACTCAAGGTCAGATCTTGCCAGAAATTTCTGGCCCAAGAATAATCTCAGGAGAATCCTGGAGTTCTAAATGCAAAAAATAGAGAGCTACTTAGCCTCAAGAGACTCAAAGCACATTTCAGATCACAACACACACCAGTGTTCCAAGTCTACATGTACTGGCCTTAGCACAAGGCTAAGAAAACAATATGAACAAATCCTCAAAGCTGTATTTGTTTAATTACTCAAATCCAACTATATGCTTTCATAATACAGTAAAGTATCCATCATGTCTAACTCAATTATGTGCAGACTTAAAAGAAATCACTTCTACCAAGTGATTGTTAAACAATATCCTTAACAAACTCATACCTGTGACTTGATTCCAGAAGACTATTTTCATGCAAATAACACAGGGTTAAAAAGTCTGTTGTTAGGAAATATGAATACTACAGTATATGTGTATGCACTTATTTACATGAAAGTATATCAAAATAGCAGGAAAAGACACACAAAAAATAAGTCCTAGGTCTGTATGTCTCTTTTATTAGAATATTTCATTTTATACAGACAAATAATTTAATGGCAAATGGTAATCTGTTCATATTTTACACGTAGCAAGTAAATTATTCCCAAATAGAAAACACTAAATAATGAAATTATAAATAAAACAAATAATATTTTGTTTCTTTTTAGGATGCCATTTAATATTTTTAAATTGTGAGAGAGAATAAGACCAAGGAAGAAGGAAGAAGCAAAAGAAATCATTCATTCTTTGTACATGGTATTTAATTTTATTTTTGGAATGAATTGAAGATCTGGGTCTCATGAATATAAATGCTGCCACACAGTCTAGTTCCTAATGATTGCTCTATTACCCTAAAGATGGATTTATTTGAACAATTAAATGGCTTGTCCAAAACAGAAGGCATTCCAGCCTTTCAGTAGATAAAATACACAATTTCCCTTAGGAGATGAATACAGGGCAAAAATACAAAGGAGTATGTCTAACCATGGTAAAAATGTCAAAAACAGAAAATGTCAAATCCTCAAGGGGAAATCCTCAACTCAAACTCTGGTTAGCACCTCTACACAGGTCCGTATGTGTGATGAAATTAGTGTACAGTCTCTCACGAAGGGAAATAGAAAAAGAAAGATCAAAAAAAAAAAAAAAAAACCTGCTAGAACTAGTCAAACTATAGTATGGGGTGGATTTTTTTCTCAAAGTTCAAAACAAAAGCAGTAGCAGTAACACATCATTGTTGGCAGCAAATTTAACTCTTCTAAGGATAACTGTTTCCACAAAAAACAAAACTGAACTACAAAATTAGAGCTTCCCATCCTAAGTTTCTTTCTAATCATTTCAATTTCCTGCTTAGTATACTCAACCATTTGGTTGGTAAACTCAACTATTAATCATATATTCAACCCATCTGTTTTTTTGATTGGTTCAAACAATGACTTGAACATTTTACTGGATAGGTTTGGTTCAGTCTCACATGTAAATGCCTTGTAAATAAAGAAAATCACGTGAGTAAAACTAGCTGTTGACTCCATCTTCCAATACCAGCCTAAGCACTTGTACTTCACTTGGCTCTGCAGTCAGACAGGGTCCTCCCTCAGATCAGTTTTCCTTATGAAATTCAAAGACACTACTTCCTCATTCAAAACCTCCAAGAGAAATGAATTGAGTGGATACTGGCAAGTAGTCTTTATTCTCCAGGTTTTCCTTTTGAAAATCATGTGTCCAGACTAATGAATATTAGATGAAACAAATATTAAATATTTAACATATAGAATCCCAACAATCTAACAGATATAAATGATTTCTATTTGTGTATATTGATATTGTGTCAATTCCTTGTGCATAAGATATCTTTTTCACTGCAATAAAAATGGCATGAAGAATACAAACAACTAATACAAATGGTTCTTAGCTTAAGGAGCCTAAAACAGAGTTAAAATCCATCAAATTGCATTCATAACACAGTAACATGTCTAAGACTGAGTACCAAGAGTATGTCAAGTGCTTCAGATTTCTGAAAAGAAAACATCTCAGAGAGGCTTTTCCTTTTCAATCAATCTAAAAGTTTCTATACTGACATTTTATAGCATCTTTCCTCCATGATTTTTTTTTATCATTTACTATTAAAATCTTTTTCTTCTTCCAGAGAGAATATAGGCACCAGAGTGGCAGTGAATTTTGTTCACTGTTATATTTGCGCTTCCCCTAATAGTGCCAAAGTAAGTATTTACTGAATAAATGAAATGAAACACAAATCATGGAGTTTGACCTTTGCATGAGGGGAGAGGATAAGAAGGTAAGAAAACAGTATAAAGAAAGGGATCCATAGAAATAGAGAAGGATTAAATATGACAGAAAGGCAGAGGCCTTAAGTTGATGCCAAGATTTATATTAAAAAGATGAATTAGATATAGATTCCACAGGGCCTTGAATGCCAGGACATACACTTGTTATAAATCACCATTTTCAAAACTTTTTTTTAAAGCAACAAATTCTTTGTCATAAGAGAACTTACATGGAACGATGATATATTATATAAAAATATAAGGGGAAAATTTTAATGTAAGTTAAAAAACCATAATAGCCAAAAAAAGGTATGAAAAACAGTGATACAAGAGAAAGGTAATACAAAGCAAACTGTAAAGGTCTAAGGAAAAAAAGCAAAAGAAATTTGGGGACAAATTAAGCAAAATAGTTATCAAAGATACTTCCAATTTCATATTCAACTGTACTGAGGATGCTTCTAAATGAAAGAAAAAAGAAATCTAGGGAAAAGGGCTTTGAGAAAATTAAGAGAAAAGTGACAGATAGATAGACAGACAGAGACAGAGAGTAAGATTATTCTCCAAAGTCCTTATATGCTTAGGTGCACAAGGTTCTGTTGTCTATAGTCTACTCTGCCTAGTCCCTCCCAGAATAATCAGTACACCATTACACCATCAGATACATTGTTCCCTTGCCCTATCTATCCAAATTTATACACGAAACACCTACAAACATCTGATTATACAAATCCTCTACTTAAAATTCTTTATCAGTTTTCTTATTTCTTCTTCTTCTTAAGATCCTTCAAAGTCTATCATTACCTACACGATAATGGTGACATTTCTTAATGTAACACTAAAGGTTTTGCAAAATTGGGCCTCTCTCCCATCTCTCCAGCCAGCTTTACCTCTCCTTTTTCTCTTAGATCTACAACTAAATAAACTATTTATATTCTTCTAAATGCAGCAGGTCCTTTCATGTCTTTGAAACTCTGCATATGATAATCCTCTTGCTTTATATTCTCTATTCTGTATACCAAGCTAACTCCTACCGATTATCTGAAATCCAGATCAATGCTCTCTTCCTCGAAGTCTTCCCTCCATCACTCAGTGCCATCTGCTAGCTTCTCAAAACATCCTATACACTATATCCATATAAAAGCATTTTAATCCCTGAATTGGCACCACTACTAGATTACAAGTATTGTTTTCCCAACCAGACCAATGTTCTTCAGTATCTAGTGCACAGCAGGGCCTCAATAAACACTGAAAAAATGAATGAAACAGTAAGTTACACAAGAGATTATGTGCGTGAGAAAACAGAGTTGGAAATGTGGACGAGTATTTGAAAAATAGCTTAAAATTTGGTTAAGACCAACGCTAGTGTTTGAAGACAAAACAAAGTTTCAAAAAAAATCAAGTAAATAAAGAAAAGTAAAGGATCTGATTAGAATGCGAAAAACAAAAGTAAAACAAAACAAAAAGTTTGTTCTAAAGTTAGGCCACAGTAACAAAAGCTTTATTACAAAACAAAAAGTTTGTTCTAAAGTTAGGCCACAGTAATGGTTACACAATTCTCTGAACATATTCAATACCACTGAGTTGTATCCTTTAAACATGTGACTTACTTAAAATGTGAATCATATTTCAATAAAGTTGGTAAAAACATTAAAAAATCAGTAATACTGATTTTTAACTTTTACACAATGAAGTTTATGCATTCACCTATAAAAAATGTTTTAAATATCCCTGAGCTCATTTGTATTTTTTTACTCAATTGTTTTATTCTATTAATCTACAATTATTGTTTGAAAATTGTTCTGACTACCTTGAGAAATGACAATTCTGATCCTTGTGATTTGTTTCTATTGCCATTTAAAATATACTTTTCTGAATGTTTGATCATTACTCTTGTGATCATTATTCCTATTCACACTAAAACGGGAAGATAACTAATCATCATTGTATCTATAAATAATATTAAGGAAAACTCCCATTTATATAAGCCTTAAAGTAAAACAATATAGGGACTTTAATGCAAATGGATGACAGAAATATAAATAGATTAAATTTATTTGATTAAATGTTTGAAAAATCTGGTTTAAACAACATTGGAAAGCAGGCTCTTATTTTCTCTCTGAATGTAGAAGCTTCAGAAACATCCGTGCTTCTATAACATAGGACTCTAACAATGAGGCTAAGAAAATAAACAGCACTATAGTATTCTTTTTTACCGTAATTAAAAATTTAAATGCCAGGCATGGTGGCTTACTCCTATAATCTCCTCACTCAGGAGACTGAGGCAGGAGGGTCATTGCAAGTTCAAGATCAGGCTAGGCTACTAAATGAGCCCAAGGCCAGCCTGAACAGAATGGCGTGACCCTGTCTCAAAAACACAAGGACAAAAAAAAAATTAAAATTTAGGACTTGGGTGTAGCCCATCAATACAGATCTTGCTGGACATGCACAAAGCACTGGATTTGATCCCTAGCACCACAAGAAATAAAACTTTAAAAAGTTACAAGCAACTAATTCATTGAAAATACAACACTCATTCTATTCTCATGCTTTACTATATTTTTCTTATGAAAAGAAATGATGCACTGCTTTAGTATATCAAATTATTTATACATCAGGTGCTACATTTTTATTTCAGAAACAAGATACAAGGTACTATACTCTATGCTAACTTATCCTTCACTGTTAATCAAGTTTAAAGAAACTCTTTATAGATGGCTAGAGACTGAAAACTAAAATATCAGTATACCATTAATATTTTAATTGAACTATGAATATTCATAGCCCTTTATGTCTTTAAAGAATAAGATAACTAAATTATTCTACAATGCAAATTTCAGTTTTGAGGTGACATTGTACCGTCATCTACGTTATGAAAAACCAATGCATTTTGGGTCCATTTATTATTTATGTAATTCTAGAGATTTTCAAGCTAACAAGAGCTATTGAACACAAGCAGCATTTTCTCAGATGGGAGCAAAGTAACTGAGGTGTTGCAAAATCATTTTGCCCCAGTCATCATAAAGAGCTGTATTTTATTTTTTCATTTTTCCAAACTAATTTCAACACCACCCCAACACCTGTTCTTTACAACAAGCCCAAGAGAATAGCAGAATGCAACACTATTAAAGATTTATTTCTTTGCTTTTTTAGCACCCTCGGTAAATCTTGCTCTAATTCTATAAAGAATGCTAAGAACCTTAATAGTTATACTAAATATTTTATAAAATTAATAGTGCATTACTTCAATTTTCAATCATAAATACCTTTATTCATGTTAATCAATGTTGAAAAAACTCCTCTTTATGTAATGGTACAAGTAACCTACTAATTAAAGAAGCTATCAAAAGTATATTGCTGTAATAGTTATATATATTTTGAATCACATTATTTAAAGCTAGCCATGGTGATAAGATATACAGCAACTAAAATTTCTATGAGAAATTCTATTTTTCATTGATTTTGAGATATAAAACTATGTCCCTGAGTTAAACCATTTACAGAACAATAGAATAGATCTATAATGTACAATAATTAGTAATTTGGGAATTATATACAAGGTTCTGTGGCACAAAATAAAATGAAAAGACTATTTACTAAGGATAGCTAGCTAAATCATGAAAATTATACTAATTATATGGTGAGAGGTGAAACTGATATAAAAGAGAGAAAGATGGCCAAAAGAAAAATGCAGAACTAAAAACGTTCCATTCCCTTAACTCTATGTTACAGTCCCATAACAAAACACAAGTATTACAATTTTAACACACTAAGAAAATAATCTTAGAATAACGATTTGAAATGTACAATGAATTGAAAAATATTTGTATCTATCTATTGGAAGGTTGTGAAAGAAACATCAACACTTAACCTGAAAATCTATAATCTCAATTATGTTGATTTGTATTTGATTATGAACACTGACTTGCATAATGTGATTGTGCTAGTATTTCATTATGCAATAATGTCCTTCCAAATAAGCCAGATGGATCTGTCTTGGTTTCTTTTTTGATTTTAACTTCCTTTTGGAAGTCATAAAAACTGCATATGCAAAGCAAAACTACAACTTTCATTCATTCAGTCAATAAATATGCATTGAGCATATATGTGTGTGTGCGTGTGTGTGTTTATGGAAATAAACTTGAATTCTACCATTCTATTATTAAAGTATGGGTGAAAACATTTGATAGTAATTGCAAAATTAAATTGAAAACTGTATTTTTTTTTACAGGCAATCGATCCAGATTGCAAACATGATAGGAGACAACACGATCACAAGCAAGATTACTGAACAAGAATGACAGCATCTAAATTCTTCTCCAGACTCTGCCCTAATCTGTTCAAATTTGAAAAAAAGTCATTAACTTGGGGGAGGGGGAACCTCTCAGTTATTTTTTCTGAAAAGTGAACCAGATGTTATCCAAGAGATCTGCTAATTTTGTAATAATCACTGGAATAATTATAAGAGCAGTTGTCTTATTAGGAGGAAAAGAATGTAAGTATTTATGATAGTGATTCAGGAACTCATAACATGTCATTTCCACAGTTCAAAAGTTTTCCATTAACAAAACACCATTAGTAAAGAGAGAAAAAAGAAACATAATTTGTAATTTCATCTTATTTTTCTGTTTCTTAAAGTCTGATGACTGCATTAAATACAGTGAATGTTGTGGTGGTTACTTATGGTGTCAATTTGAATGAGAAATGCCTAACGGGTTAGTTTAGCACCATTCTGGATGGGGAAGAATGCCTTACTGAAGACTGAAGATCCACCCTGAGTGTGGGTGGTGCCAATCAACAGGCTTCTAGCCAAGATCGGAAAAAAGAAATCTCACTTCTGTTTCTGAGGAGGACGTCCAGTCTTTGCCACTGTTTTTGAATGTCCCTCGCAAGGCTTTCCACATGGACTCTTCACCCTTGCAGCACACACTTCAGCCTTTCAGCTAACTGTGCCCCTTTCCAGTAGGGAGTGGAACTCTGCAGGATGCTCCAGGCCTTCCACTATTGACTGGATCCCTCAGATCTCCAGAACACACAGTATACTTTTGCATCCTGCCACATCTGATTAAGCAGGCAATTACTGAAGCCTATCTTGGAAATACAGTATAATCTCTTCCTCTCATGAACCCTAACTAAAAAATGTTCAAAGCAAATAGAGTTGACACATTTTCTCTTTGTAATCTAAAATATTATTCCACAAAGGTCTATTAAACTTCTATTATGTGTGCAATTATTTTTTTTAAGTCTATATAAACTATCCTGTGAAAAGGACGGCTGAGTCAAATGTTTTGCCCCTGTAAGTATGGGAGCCTTTTCTCTTATTTATTAAGAAATAAAAATATATATCCAACTCAGAATAGTCTTTCTTCCTCTCTTTCACTCACACACACACACACACACACACACACGAGTAACAGACCTGAACGTAAAAGCAAGCAACCAATTTAATCACAGCATCCTCTTCTGTAAGTGGAAATAAATGTCATAATAATCATATATATTAGGTGTTACAAAAATAATGTTTTACAATGCTAATATTTACATATTAAATAATTGTAATGATGGCTATTTTACAAGCCATCCTTGCACTTATTTTATGTAAATTAAACTGACAAATTAATTTGCTCTAAATCTCAAAGTTTTATAAACTTGTGCTATGCATAAAAGGGCTATCTGGATACCTCTTCATAGGTACCTCTTCAAAACCACACTGTAGTCCAAATATCCTCTATTATGAAGATGGCTTCAAGTTCTCATTTCTGTACTTCAGATTGTTTATCTTTCTACTGAATGAGATCACCTTTAGTATTATCTACATAGTCACTGTTCCCTCCTCAAGGAATCAGCTTTTATCAATCTGTCATTATTGGAATTCCCCCACCTTTGCTCATTTTGACTTTGCTGACCGTTAGCAATAAGGCAATGTAAGATAATAACTTAACCGTTAGTTAAAATTCAACTAACAGATGTCCTCTGTAAGTGGGTTAAATGACCTTTCATAGTGTATAGTAATATATTACATAATTATAATTTCACTGTGATGGAAGCAACAGACTGAAGTAAAAAACAGAAGCCAACCAATCACTTTTCTTAAGGTGTGATCTGCCAATTATCTCAACCAACACAGATCCTAATATTATCATTCTAGGCCATATGTGTAATTCTCAAGCAAAAAATAAATCTTTTAACAAGTCTGTAAGAACTGTTGGCACTCATTCATGCCAGCCTGCACTAACATCTTGAAGATTTTTCCTTATTACGAAGAGTATATAACAAGGGGGGAGTAGAAGAGGTAGGAGACAACGTAGCCATAAACGTGAATTAGTTAACATGCGAAGATCCAAGTGATTCTTTTTACATTTGCTAATAGATTAGAAGAAAAACACTGGCAGTGCTCCCTACTCCCAAGCTGAAGGGAATGCGGAGGTCCAGAACACATTCAATATTCACTGTGCCCATCTGTCAGTAACACAGTCACCACATAGAACGCGTAATTACCAAAGCCCCTTTCAGATATAATCTGTCAACCACATCTAGTCCTCCTGCCAAAAAGAAATCAGAACTGAGGAATGCAAAAACAGACTGGCCTTATGGGACCAAGGAGAAGTTCACTGGTAAAGAAAGGAAAAGGGAGGATTGGAGGACAGCTTTAAGCACAGACAAGAGTATTTTTAAATTGTACACCACTGGTCATCAAGAAAAAACAGAAAGATAGAAGCGCTGCTATGGTTTAGTCAACTTTGTTCTACTGTTTTTATTACAATGTTAATTTCAAGAAATGATCTACTCATGAAATTGGTTATCTGAGGACAAGTAACAGACTAGATTTGCTCCTCTCTACTGCCACTCTATAACCATAGCCTACCACCAAAGCATAATTTTTAAATCAAGGTAATTGTTTTATTCTGCAAATATGTATTAAATGTTTTCATTATCTGAGTAGTATTGGATATGTGATGTATATACAATTTTTGAAGAGATTTTTTAAATTAGTGCTTCAAAGATAATAAACCAGTATTTCTCTGATCTGCTTTGTGATTGACTATTCAATAAAATCTACTACTAAGATTTAGTCCATTATTACCACACTAAATAAACGTGCACTGAAGTAAACAATATATTCAATGAATCAAAGTTAAGAGAGACAACAACTGAGTATACAGTAAACTCAAATTTGAGGTGACAAAGACATGGACAATGTGGTGGCAGTGAAACACAGAACCAATGAGAGGTAAATTAAAAGAGGAAAGGACAAGAGAAAATGAATACACGCTAACTTCCTTTTGAAAAGAAATTGCTTTAAAACTTTCTCAGCAGGAAACTGAGAATATGTCTTTTTCCTTTCAACAAGGGTTTCTAATGAGAAAAAGAGAAAGAGCACCCAGTGTCAGGCACACATACAACATTAACGTGAGAATATTTACTTTTCTGAGAAGAAATGGCTATGCTGACATTGAGATTCATTTTATGCTTGCAAAGAGTTGACATTTCAGGATTGAGGCAGCTGTCAGGAATGGCTGGGCACCAGCCCTCTAGACCAACAGATTGACTGTACATAAATATACAACACATTGACTAGACACACAAACAAAAAGCATGCTGACCCTACTCCTTAAACAAAGATACACATCTTACCTGAGACCCAAGCCAGGTCAAATAGCAAAGATTTTCATCTACTATCTATTTTGAAGAGGCATGCAGTCTAGTAAAGAAGCTTATAATCTAGATTCAGTTTAATTCTCTAAAAAATCTAAAAATACATATAAGTAGGAGTATATTGATAAATGTGTAAATATATTACAAAATTTTAAATATATATATAGATGATATATACAATTACAGCACAATCAAATGATCATGTGTGAATGCTCAAAAACATATATGTACACAGGCACAGGCTCTATTCAAAAGCCTTGAGATATGTCTTACATATATACATTTTATATTTATTCATCAGATATACACACAAATAATAACATGAAATCACACAAACTATTAATGAAAACAGCAATTTACCAGAAGTTGTACCTAGGTAAGTTAAGAAGCACTTTGAAAAGATAAAATGTTTTAAATGTCCTATACAATAACTGGAAGCATTGTACGATAAATACAAAGGTGTTTTAAGGTTTTGCAAGAATATTCTTATACTCCTTCATAGTAGAAACACATGAAATCCCAGAAATACATGAAATCTTGTAATCACCACAGGAACACCCACCCTTGACAGTTACAAACCAATCCCTAGGCTAGCAGTTAAATCCTGGTTCTAAATTCTCAGTGTTCTGCAGGACTGTGTGTTTTGGAGAGCATAGTATTAGCCTCCTAGGTCCCTAATTTCCCCTGAATGGACAGGCCCAAGCAGAGGATCAGAGCCCAAGACTTGCCAGAGAAAGCATGATGAGGGGACGAAAATACTACCCTCTCTCCAGGATGTGACACTGAAACTGACCCTTTTACCACTCTTCTGGGGAGTCCTATAGCTTACCTGGATTGGTGCCTGAATACTTAGGTTCCTAATTATTTCTATCACTAACAAATGTACAAATGTATTTTACCACTCTGGATATATTTGGTCAATTTGTTACTCTGTTAAAAAAAAAAAAAAAGAGAGGTTCCACCTGGCTCTAAAATAATATACAATACAGTAAGGTATCCTTTTTTAAAGTTATTTTTAATCAGGTAATTTCAAAGTAGGCATTTAAATTATATTCAAGCTCTACCTGTTTATGTATTACCACTGTTGAATGTGACATTCTTTTGTTTATAGATGGAATATTTTCAACTTACTTATATAAAGTTAAGAGTTTTATAATATGCTTACATCCTGAAATATTATCATCGAATCTGAATAATGTTTCCTGGCAAGTGGAAAATACATGGCTAAAAAATTTAAAAGTATTCGACTGTTTTCCCAAAATAGTTCCCCTGTTTTCATAGTAGGACCTTGTACTTGTTCAGTTGGAAAATATAATTATTAGTAGGAAGCAGAATCCTAAGTCTTTTTAAACCAATACAGATAACGTACCACTATTCTTGGATTAACAGTCAGCAATTGCAATCATGCTGTTTCAGTGAAATGACACTTGGAGACACCTTAAACCCTTCCCCATAAACCAAATAGCTCTTTTAAGTCAGTAATATATCCATCTTAAAAGTTTACCATTTTATTTCACTAAAGTGATTTTTGTTATGCCAGAAGGAATTGCTGTTATAGATATATATTTTCAATTTTACTTCCTATATTCATCCTTAACCTTTCAAATGCTAGAAACCTTTCATATATACTCAGAGAAACTGTCAATTTTCTATTTCTATTGTTCAAAGTAAAATGATTATCCAACTTATTTATTATTCTTGATTTATTGTTATTTTTATATTGAATAAGCTTTTCCAAGGTTTTTTTGTTTTTTTCCCCTAAGCGTATTGATTTTTCAGTTCGTTTTATTTTCCAGGCAAGTTCATGTTTTGGACTATTCAATTATTCACAGCTATAACTCAGACTTACCATTTGCACTGCTGGAAATTTAAAAGACAAATTTAGAGAGCATTCGAGGGACAATTTAAGTGCTAAATAAGCCATAATGATTCTGAAACAAAAGGAAATAGACTAAGGTGCTGTGCTAAAGTACCTTTAAGCAAAACTATAACCGTTCAAGTAATTACCTGCTTTCTAGGATATCAAGTGTTTTTATTCCAAATAAAACTGCTTTTTCCACCAGATTCCTTCCACCATTTTTTATTTTCACCGAAGTATTCACTAACAACAAAAATTAGTGAATTCTAATTATTTATTCATTCAGTTTCTGCCATAGTTTCAAAATGTCCCCTCCAAAACTGAGATGTTGACAGCATGATGGTATTAAGAAGCAGAGTCTTCAAAAGGTGTTTAGACCATGAAGTTTTCTCGCTCATGAATGAGTCCCCTTCCACCTTCACCCCATATTGATACCATATTCCTCCCTGCCAGAGGAGGCAGACCTCTCTAGAAAGCCAAAGAGGCTGGCATCTTATCTTGGAGTTCCCAATCTCAAGAACTATGAGAAAATAAATTAATGTTCTCTATAAATTACTCATTCTGTTGTATTTTGTTATAGCAGCACACAGGGACATACATGCTTTCTTCTAGAGATATGCACTTTTACTAGTAATATCCATATTGACTGACTTCCTCTGTCTGGGATACTGTATTGATATGGAGCATGAAGGGGTTTATTTGATTGCTGTTCTGAGACCTACCTGTCTTGCTATCAACCATTTTATGATCTAGAAACTAACCCAGCTGAACATTTACTAGTTACTTTCACAAACATCCTTCCTTCATTTGTTTTTTTTTTAATATTTAAACTGTATGTTTCACAAATCATTTAAAGGTAGATTTCAAATCAACTCAAAGTCCGCTATGAAGAAAGGCTTCACTACCCAGATTGTTCATTCAGTAAGTATGGAGATACAAATATTTAAAGTAGCATCTGTAACTAATTCCAAATTACACTGCTGTTAAAACTTTAGTTATCAAAGTCTTCTTTTAAATACCTGTATAAAGATAGCTGATACTGGGCAATTTTATTTTAGTTAATACCCAACATACATCTCTGTACCTCACAACACAAATGGCATCATGTTCAGTTCAGATGTTTCTAAAATTTCTAGGAAGAATTAGTCCCTTAATATTGCAGAAACATAAAAGCCATACATAAGAAAGTATTAAAAGAATGAGTACGACTCCTGATTTTCCAACTTTCCACATATATGACCTTGATATTTAACTTCAAGGTATGTTAGCTTAATGCATGATACAGTCCAGAATTCTCAAATAGTGACACAAAGATCCATATGTACCTGAATGGGTACTTATACCAACATACACATTCTTGGATCCTGTTTCCAAACATACTGTCATGGTTTATGTCTGTGGTCCCCAGGCCTCATGTGTTTGCATTGTGTATTTGTGACGGTTCATTGTTTAGTGCTTGGATTAATGGTGTCAGTGCTCCATCCACATAGGGGTGGAGCCAGGATGGGATGTAATGCAGGAAAAAGGTGTGTCTTGCTCTTTGCTGGTTCCGGCTTGCTGTTTGCAGCTGCCATGAAGTGCGGCCCAGCCATGCCTGCCTGCCTTGGAGCCAACTGAGTGTGGACTGAAACCTCCAAAAACTGTAAGAAATAAACCTTTCCTTTCCCAGCTTTGGGCTTCAGGTATTTTGTCTCAGCAACGAGTAAAAAGTAATTAAGACACATACTGACTCAAAAATCTCAGTTTAGAGATCATAAATTTGCATCTTTACCAAGAATTACATGAGGCACACTGAAAATTAAGAAGTACTATGGTAAAAGAGAAATGTATGCTGGGAGGGAAGCAATAATGCCATCTGGAAAAACTTAATATTAAACTTAGCCACAAATTTGCCTTGTATACACAGAAAAATATGCTTTAGGTTTTATTCCCTTCTGCTATGTGATTGACTGATCACTAATCATTGAGGCTGTAATGCCTCAGAATCTCAATTCTAAGTCTTAGGGACTTGGGGACCTCTGCTAACCTCCATCTTGTCTGCTGAAGTTTGAAAAGCAAGAGGTCATCAACATTCATTTGGTGCCACCACTCACACATTATATATTGACACTACAACTTGACCCTTATATACCTAAGTTAAATTGTTAAATATTCCCAGATAACCCACAAAAGTATTCCTACTCACTCACAACTCAGTTTCAATAGCACTACCACCTTCATGTAGAAGTAGTTAGACAACTATTTGATATTTTAATACATTTTGCAATTTTTATTTAAAAACTTAATGGTGAACTGAAAAATAAAAAAAAAAATAGGATATTTCCTATAAGCATAGGAGACAGAAATGTGAAATATTAGCTATTCCAAAGTACAAATCTCCAGCGGCAACCACAAAATCATTTTAAGAAGCCTGGAAACTTGGGCAATGAAATTTGGGAAAAGAATACTAACCTTCATTTATAAAATAGAGAATGATAGTCAAACTAAAAAGGAATAAATATTTTATACTTCCTTTATCTCTCTAGAAACAAAACTCAATGCCTTATCATAATGGTATGTGACCCAAACACACATCCAACTGTACACAGAGGTGTAAAATAGGGAGTGTTTTTTCTCAAAATTCTTTCACATTCTTCATTTTCCTATTAACATGAGGTTAATGCATGCTTAACTATGGTAAGTAGTTATGTATGTTTATAGTCTGCTTTTAAAATAATTTGATATCTTTTTCTGTTAAAAAGCCTGCTAGTACCTAACAATGAAATCTTACTCACTTTCCTAGAAGTTATGTTACCTTAACATTTCATCTAACTTTGAGAAATGAAGCTGGCCTCTCATCCATTATGTCTCAGGGCATATCTAACATCTTTGTCGTCTCCTGTAGGGTGACTGAAAATTCTTATTTTCCTCAGATGTAGCAAACAGTACCCATTTTTTCACATGATTGAGTTTCTTTATCTCTATCACCTGAAAATTTATGCTATCAAGTTTCTAGTTATCTTAAGGTTTTTGTTTGTTTTCAGATCTTTGATCTTTTTTAAATTTTATGTTCTGTGCATTCTTTCTGAAAAGGAATTCCAGAAACATGAAACATGCAGTTCTCTCCCTCCTTCTCTCTCTCTTTTTCCTTCTCTCTCTCTCTTAACTCCCTCTTCAATAGTGAATCATATCATCAGTAAATACAACTCACTCTATACAGTCAACATTCTTTAACTCAGCTTATACCTGGTCTCCTAAATCAATCTATTAATCAGCAGTCTATAAAGTTAACTATTTTAAGATTCCATTTAAAAATAAATTTATTATAGTTCCTTATTGTGAGTACTCTACTGTCCTATACACATAAGTAATTTGTCATTTTTTCTTTGCATTTCCAAAGTTCTCTAGCATTATACTTCTTATGTTTATTCACATTTCACCTCCTTTAGCAATCCTATTCATCCTACTTATCTCTAAGATACCTTAGAAGAAAGCATCCAGCAAAATTCTTTGCACATGAATGATACTCAATAAAATTTAATTGAATTAGTGGAGTCAAAGCAGAAGTCAAGTAATTTCCTCCTGGTTTATCCTTAGGTAATTTCCAAATGGAATAAAATTTTACATGTAAAAAATAAAACTGATAAAATGCCTTAGAGTATAACCTCAATTGGTGGAAACCTTTTATAACTGTGTTATAAACATAAGCCATAAAAATATAAGCCATAAAAGAAAACCTTGTCATATTTTCAAAATATAAATTAAACATTTTGCATGGCAAAAACTATGATAAGAAAAGTCCAAGTATAAATGGGAAAAAAATTAAAAACTCATATCTCAAAATGCTTCCCTTCCAAAGAATTTCTACAATAAGAAGAAAAAAGGAAATAAAATTATGCATAATGTCAGATCACAAAAAGAAAAAAATGCCCATATATTAAAAAACTTAGTCTCACAATTAGGAGAAATATATATTCAAACTAAAAGTCTTTTATACATCAGGTATGGAGTAAGTCAGGAGTTTGATAACACAATGCATTAATAAGAATGTAAAGAATGAAGAAAATTGCTGCTGAAGTATAAATTGGAATAACCATTATGACAGACAGTAGAGCAAATTGTTATACTACAAACACAATAATCAAAACTATAAACACAGGTTGGGAACCAGGCCATGTGATAGATCACAGGACTTCTAAATGTATGATTGATGTATTTCCCCATGGTCCAGAGGTTGGTGTTATCTTGCCTCAGGAACAGGAAACTAAAGAGAAGATCTCATAGTCCCAGGCTGTGAATGGAATGCTGATAACCTAGCATCCCTGAAGCAAGATAACATCCAATGAGGACTGTAGTCAAAATACAGGCTGGACATGGAAAGAAATCTGGCTCACTAACTCATCCCCCTTTTACTCGTTCTCCATAGTTGCCATTCCATAATCAAGTGTTATTCTCCTCACCCTATGCTTCTTGTTTGCTAGTAAAAGCGGGTCAGCCTTGAGAGTGTTGTGCTTGGCCACTAGAGGCAAGATCCTCCTGGTCCCCTTGTACTGCTGAGACACAGTTACAATGTAGGATCACATTTATAAGATGGCAAACATAGATATTTCATGATCAATTAGAGGTCTCTAACGAACATTCTGTTCTGCTGTTTCCACTGAATTCAATTAACCTTGACCTGTCTTCAGACTAGCTGCATACCTCTGATGAGCAGAGTCAGAATAATTGTCTACACTTGAAGTCACCTTGAACTAATTCAAGGGCCCCTCCCCAGAATGTTCCTGTGTTGTAGTAAATCCTTTAACTATCCTCACTCTATAAGGGCCCTCTCCCCTTGTTTCTAAATTATGAGAAATAATTCCTTTGTTTCAAGACTAGCCTGCCTGTCAATATGACTCAATGTATGAAACCAATTATGTAATATTTTATTACTTGCATGTACCTCCCACTTCTAAATTCTATATAAACTAAACTCTCCCTAAACTCTCTATATAAACTAAACTCTCAGCCCCATTGCCTTTGAGGAATTAACCCATGACAGTCCACTGGCATGAAGATCCAAAGGTCTGCTGGTATAAAGGTTAATCGCTGCCTTCTTATCTCTTTGGGGCAAAGACTCTTCCTTTCAGTTTGGTTTGGCTTGGCTTGGCTTGGGAATCTTTGGGCGACAGTGCCTTAAATTTTGTCTTTTGCCTTTCTTTGTTCCACGCTCTTCTCTCCTTAGGTGTCCAGAAGTCTGATCAGCCCCCAACAAAAACATATGCCATGTAACCCACAAATTTCCATGTCAGGAATTTATCTTACAGGTTTATTTTATGTGAGAGGACATCTATATTGTAGCACTGTTTGTGGTAGCAAAAGATTGGAAATAACATGAATCCCCATTAACAGAGGACTAGTAGAATAAACTCTAGTGCATCAATAAAATGAAATAGTTTTTAGCCATAACAACCTATAAAGAAAATTCCGTAACATATTAAATGAAATAACAGATGTTCAGAACAATGTTGGCAATGCGTAATTTATTTATGCATATATAATTTATATATATTTGTTTATAGCTTCAGGTATATAGCTTCTTGAAATGTGATCCTATACACAGGCGGTTGAGGTGAGGAGGATCAATTGAGCCTATGAAATCCAAGATCAGTCTGGACATCAACACAGCAAGACCTCATATGTGGCATTATTTACCAGTACACTGAAACATACACTGTGACAGGATAGATTTTGCAGATCTAACAAAAATTTAAAAAAAAAAAAAGCAACATGCCTGTTGAAATGACAGACACACAATGATATTTTCTTTTAATATAACCAAGTTCCACATATTACACATAACAAATTCATTTGAACACGCTATATTTTATCTGGCAACTTTAGCCCAAAGCTATTGAATCACAAGTTCTAAAGGTGGATCCCAGAAATCTATGTTTTTACAAGTCCTCAAAAAGTTCTTCATGCAACTAAATTTTGAGACTCAGTGGCTTAGACTTTGCTCCTTCTTGAGCTATCTCTAACACACTCTGACCTCTAAGTAAAAAAAAATAATAATAATAATAACACTCTTTGAGTGAGAGAATCTATAGTTGTCAACATATTTACTGAACACTCACTATGTCTTAGGCACCATCACAGAATTTCCCATGGATTTTCTCTTTCAATGATCACTGTAATGGTTTTGTTAGATTGAAAGTGCACTTTAGTTGGTTTGGCTAAAAGTGCGTGTGGGGAACCAGACTGCTTCGAAGCTTAGGGCCATCTCAGGACACTAGAGGATGTGACCCTGGTTCCCAGTGCAGGTGCACAGTGAGATACAGTTATGTAACCATGACTTAGTGCAGTAAATATACGTGCACAAGTTACAGCACAATGTAAGAATATAAATATAAGATAACAACCCATATAGAATTACAAAAAATGAAGAGGCAGGTACTCTTGTGCTGTGGCGCTCTTGCTCTACCTTTGTTCCATGTTACCTGCTGTAGTTGCTGATGTACTGCACACATGTGTTCTCTTTAACCTGTGGACCTCACCCATGAAAATGTCCCTTGGGCTCCTGAGTGGTCCGAAAGGATGTCATAAAAATGATTAAATCTTCTTTCTTATTTATAATTTAATTTCCTATTGAAAATAGGTGAGAAAAGAGACCAAAAAAGGAAAACTCTGAACTGTAACTAGGTAGGCATAATAAAAAAATTTCACTGAAGCAAATGCTCTTTCTGTACAGTCCAATGTAAGACTAATACATCAACAAGAATAAAGTATTCTTAGCACCTACATTTTCTTCTAAAGCAACTCCATTCAATAGTATTATGCCTCAAAGAATAACTCAGCAGGAAAGTTCACATGAACAAAGAGTTGATGTCAGAAGACAGCAGTCTCAATGTGTAATTTAGTTCCTGGCAATTTTGTAGAAACAAATTTCTGTCTTTGCCCAATGTGTATTTTATGTTAAAAGCATAAGCAAGTATATTCGAATCCCTATGTTTTAAGGGCCTGTTTTATAAGGACTTGATGTAGTTTATGATTCACCTAAATTTTTCCAGTTTATTTGTTCCATATAGTTTTACTAAACCATTTTGGTGGAGGCACAGAAATGACAGATAACATATCAGACATCTCAAACTATACACATCTATGCTATAGCTGACGCACATAAAATCTGACTGTTAGGTGCTTAGAGAGAGGTCTTTAAAAGACAAGCACACCTATCTTTAGGTTCTTAAGAACACTAAAGTGTCTTAATTTTTCTACATAAGCTATCATATCTGACCTGTACAAGAACAGGACGAAAAAATATGTGGCATGTAAAGATGGAAGAGAATTAGAAGTAGAAATCTCACAACCTATAACAGCTACAGGACAATTAAACTCAATTCTTTACAGATGGTTTGTGAGAGAACATTAATTTGCCCAAATTTGAATCACTTTTTAAAACAAACACTCCTTGAAGCTAAATTTTTGTTCATTCTAGATACTTCAATAATTAAAAATCCATTTTGCCTCCCTCAACCCCTCAATCTCTTTCAATTTCATATGACATTGAAAATGGCTGTTAAAAATGACCACTAATATCAGACTGGACATCACAACATAAATCAAATAAATGAAATTTAACACTCTAAAATATAATGTTCAGCCTTCCAAATCTGATTACAAATAGTCTTCCTTGGCCTGAAATAAGCATTTTCAATACAAAAGTAGCACTAAATTGTCCAAAATGATTCCATGCTCCTTTTCATGATTTTATGCGTCACCACACTCTATCCCAGCAGACCAGTGCACTCTTAATGAGGCTTTTTTTTATTACAATTAATTAGAAAAGTATTTGCTTTGGCCACAGGAAGGCTAACAATACAAAATATGATGACTCAGAAATTAAAAATTAAAAGCTTTTATTAAGAGGCATGAGAACTACTAAGGACAAATTAAGATTCTTTCATGTTGGATTTCATAGGTAACAAGGTCCCAGTGTGATGCATTACTTGCAATGCATTACTTGTATCATTTGAAACCACAATGACTCAATGCCCCCAATCCTTCTGTCAATTTGTTGTCCTAACACAAAACAAGACTATTTCAGCTGTGCTTATCTGAAACTAACTGCAATTTTCCAGCTCTTTAACACTTGTAAAAACAGCCACAGTTAAAATAAAGGCAATACTTTCCCTAGGTAAGAAAAAAATACTTGTCAAAGGTATGCCATAAGTGATGAGAACATAACAAAAATGATACATCTAGAAATACCAGATGAATGATATTTAGAGAACCACATTAACCGGAAGAACCAATGTCAGGAAATTGGAGAAACCTAGTAATGCAGAACTCAAGATTCGAAAGGGAAGCACGGTTAGAAATTAATTCAGGGGTCAGGCCATAGATCAGTGAGATTTATCTTCAGAATAGATACCAAACTCAAGGCATAGGCAGTCTGGAGCAGGACAGAGTTCACTAAGACGCAAATGAAACCGTCAGTGAAGTTCAGCTATTTCTTCACAGGGAAAAACCAATAAACATATGTTAATAGAATTGGCATTCCACCACTTTTAGAAATATTCAAGAAAATACAGTCAGGAAATGGCATTTTAAGATGATGGAAACAAATACTAAATGATTTTTCTTTTTAGTTTCCAGGAGCTTTCCTGCAGTACACAAGTGGCAGGCAAATAAGGAATAATGGCTTACTAGAAAGTCTTTAGGGAAAATAAAATGAACTAAATAAGGCACATAGAAAATGCCAGTGAAAGACTTTTTAAAAAGTATTTATGACATACAGCTCTTCTCATACAATTTAAGATACTTTTCAGGGGTAATTTTATCCTTATTGCAAAGGCAAATGGTGTTTACTGGATACCCAAACACTACTCTACCCCATCTTCCACAGTAGAGATTAGAAAGCTACATGTTTCTTTGTCAGCATTCCCTACATAGCACCAGATATAAACAGAGGAGACCTGAGAAAGCTTTTATTTCACTGAATACAAGGTCACATACTGACACATCTTATCCCTAACCTCCTGCTTAGATATGAACATAATTACGGTACTAGAAACACCCATCTTGTGACTACCAGAGAACAGCAAAACGTTTTTTACAGAATCTCCTCAGAGTTCATTAAGTCACTGAACTAACATTGTTTTCACCTGAAATCAAGAAACTGAGAATTAGTAGATATTTAAAATAATTAGAAATGGCAGAGCTAGCCTATAAAAGATATTGAGACACTGACTGGACATCAGGAAAAAAATTTAAAGTTTGCTCTCACATATTACACAAATAAGTTTCACATGAATTAAAGACCTAATTGTACTACAGAAAAGTTAAGAGTAAGGCAGAAATCTTTATTTTTAATGTTGGGCTAAGGAAGTCTTACTAGACAATATTTTTAAATCAAAAAGCTATACATAAAATAGTAGAAAATATACTTTTTATAATCAAGAACACTATATAAAGTTTTTAAAATAAGAAACAACTGGCAAAATAATTTTGCCAAAGTGAAGAAAGGACATCCATAATACACACAAACATATACAAATTAATAAGAAGTACAGAAAAATGGCCTGGTGTGGTGGTGCATGCCTGTAATGCCAGCACTGGGGATGCTGAGGTAAGCAAATTGGTGTTAGTTTGAGACCAGCCTGGGCTACAATGTGAGTTCAAGGCCAGGTCAAACTGCATAGTGAGACCTTGTCTCAAGAAAAAAAAAAATTGAAGAAGTTGTCTCAAAAAAAAAAAAAAAAGAAGTACAGAAAAGTGGTAAAAGGATATAGAAAATAAACAGAAATAGAAATACACACCAAATGTCAACCAAAGTGCAAATCTAAAGATTTAACTGCTCAAGATTATAGATCTAAAAAATATTTTACATAACTAATGTTTATCATATACTTCCTCTATGCATGTGAGCCTTAAAATAGTAAGAAAGGCCAATGCCGGTCACATTGAATCCCTGGTGAGTATCTGGACACAGAATCCCTCTTGCTGCCCTTCAGGCTTCTAGGGAAGCAATCTTCATCAGTAGCTTGCCCTCTCAGCAAATGGAAGTTTACTAGATAATTTGAAGTATTAAGTCTTAATTATACTACCTGATCAGGATTCCATTTACATCAGTTTACAGTTTACATCACATACATGTACAGTGAGTATAACCACAGAGTATACAGGAAGAAACTATTGGAAGAAAAATAAAAATTGTATTAACCCCTGGAAATTAAAAAATGTATAAAATTTATCTATAATTTTTAATGTATCATTCTACATTATGAGGAAGAGTATTTAAACACATATTTTCACATTAAATTTTTTAACATTGTTTACCCATACTGCCTCAGGTTTTTCATGACCTTAAAGTAGTACCCGTGCATTTAATGAAAGAAATTGATTATTATGGCATTATGCCTAGGAAACCAATAAAAAAAAAAAAAAACACTATCAGCAAGTTTTTAATTTGAAGCTATGGTAGACTCCAAAATAGGTTTGATTGTAATATTCTTACTTTTTACACATTTTCTAGGATATCTAACAGATGCCAGGCCAAAAATGCTTTCAAAAACAAAACAAAACATCAGAATCAAAATGTAGGGCTGGGGATATAGCTCAACAGCACAGTACCTGCCTAGCAAAAGCAAGGCCTTGAGTTCGATTCCTGTTACCAAAAAAGAAAATAGGGGGAAAAAATCAGAATGTAAAACTGCTCCTTTCAGCAGGGATTTCATCATGAAAGTTATACAGACACACTGCTACTTTGATCAAGGAATAAAGAGCAGATGAATTAAGAAACATATATCACAGGTCAGAAACAATGCACGAGAAGATAACACGTTTCTTCATGTTTGTGCTGCTTTATGTACAATGACAAATGGATTACTAGATTAGGGCAATTAGTATCAGGAAGTTTTTTTTTTTTTTAACTATTCAAAAACTCATAAAAAGCATGCATACTTTACTTATTACACATCTGTATCCTGACACCTTGACAAGTCCTAAAAGTATAAATTTAATAAATCTACTTCCTGAAAAAATTGTATTTTTTAAATTCATGAAAATAGAAATTTTTTAAATTTCAAAATCAAATCGCTCACCCTGACTCATGAAATCTTAAGGCCATTAAAAATGCATTTGTCATTTAATTAGTAAAGACCCAATATGCAACATAAAATTGGTACGGAGAATGGAGGATGAAAAAGAAAGCATGTGATATCTAAAAGTGTGATGTTCACACCAGCCTAAAAAAAATCAGGGTGAATAAAAGCTGTATTATCTGTGTTAAAGGAACAGGTTTCTGACTCCCTGTTGAAGCATTCCAGGTCAGTTTTTCATTGGTGAGTTGTTCAGTGATATAATCCTGAGGTGAGAGTTACTTAACATTCTGAAGAAGGCCCATCTTTTACTTAAATAAAAACACGCTTTTTCTCTGACTTACTGCTTTACCATTCACTCATTCACTAGTGTATTCATTCACTCACTCACTCACTGAAACAAGGAAAGTTTACATAAGCCCCAATAAAGAGCCTAACACAGGTCTTGGGTATCAGGAAGGGTTCCATCCTGGCAAGACTCTGGTTTTCTCACTCTTGTATCACACTGTGTATTCTCTTAAGATCAAGTCCTCACTCCCCTGCTCTTGACTTCATTCACCCTCTCCTATGATGTTTTATCCATCATTTCCAACAACACCCACAGAAAATATTCTCCTATGTCATCCCAGTCCCAGAATTCTCCCATAAGTGGTTAATTCCTATTATAACACTTCCACTGTAGGCCTCCAGCATCTATCCAAAAACATTTATGTTATACACAGAAACTAAATTTTATACTTACTATGGTATTTTTTTTTCTTTAAAAATCTGATATCATGTATCCTATTAAATGTAAATTTGATAGCGACTTCTTATTTTTGGACAGTGTAGGGAGTCATAAATTTAGCAATGATTTAGGGATTGAAGGTGGACTATAACAATAAGGAAATGGACACCAAAATCAAGTTAATCATAGCAAAATGAGACGGAAAAAGTAGGGCACAAAATTGCCTTTCAAAATAAGAATTAACTCCACATATGTATGGAAATTCCATTTAGGATAAGGATCAGAGGCAGGAAACAGCCAGAAGGGACTATTTGTACTGAAATACAAGCCATTAACTTCAGCCAAACTAACAGCAAATGACTGCAGTGGCAACTGCTGGCTGGAGATAATTAGTTTAGAACCTATTTTAACATGAATATTTTATCATGCAGCACAAAACTCGTTATGGAGAAGAATTAGAGAGACAGAATGTCTGAAGGCTCTGGAGAGGTGATCTGTCAGGTCCCAATAAAGATCCTTCTAGGGAAAAGCAGGTCTAGTGATTCAGCAAGACTAGATTTCATTAAGGTTACATCAATCCATTAAGAACATATCTGGTGACAAGTTAGAGTACAGGTACCAAGCTGCAGAGCAACAACTTAACTATACGCAACAACTGACAGGAAAAATGAAGCTAGTAAAAAGTCTCCTAATGTGATTACTGTTTTCTGAATGATGGATACATCCTATTTCTACAGGAAAAAATCTAATACACCTGGTCATTTCTCTCACAGAAATCATGACTATTTTATGTACATATTTATAAGGAGTAAAATTTAAACTTTTTTGAAAATTAAAAATTTATTTTTTGTGCTATGTAGGAGTATGTTACAGTGGATTTTCATTTCAAAACTATTTGTATATAGAGTGTATGTTCTAAGAGCTAACAATTATGGTTAAGAATCTTTTACCATCGTCATATTTAATCCCCCTGCATTACCCTGTGTGATAGGTACCACTATTTTGTCTATTCTAAAGATGACTAAATAGCAAAGAAATGCTAGTGTTAAACAGTTCTAAGTAGCAAAGCCCAATCTTAAAGTAATGCAGTCATTCTAAAGCCCATACTCTTCAATGTAAACTTCAAAGGTTTCTGAAAATAACCTTAGGTTCTTAGAGGAACAAGGTCTTTCAATTTTATTCAACAATTTAAAAATAAAAACAGAGGCACAAAGATATCTACTCAAAAAATGGGCCAGGGATCTAGCTCGTTGGCATAAGCACCCGCCTGGCAAGCACAAAGTCGTGAGTTCGATCCCTGGTATTAAAATACATACAAACATACACTGGAAAGTTGATTCTCCATATGCCGAAAACTAAAACTAGACTCATGCCCATCACCATGTGCTAAACTAAAGTCTAAATGGATAAAAGATCTAAATATTAAAACTGAAACACTAAATCTGTTGGAAGACAATGTAGATAAAAATCTTGAAGACATAGGGGTAAGTAGAAAATTCATGAACAAGAATCAAACCACACATGAAATACTACACAGAATTAATAACTGGGATCGTGTCCTGTTAAACAGTTTTTGCAGGTCGAAAGAAACCTCCAGAATAGCCAAAAGAAAACCTACAAACTGGGAAAAAAAATCTTAGTGAACGGTCCCTCAAAACAAAGGACTTCTGGATAGAATATACAAAAGAATTTTTTAAAAATCAGATCCCAAAATTCAAAGACTCATTCCAAAAATGGGCATTTGAGATGAATACACAGTTCTCAGATGAGGCAAATAAATACATGAAAAAATGTTCATTATTGGTCACTAGAGAAATGCAAATTAAAACAACACTGAGAGTCCATCTCACTCCAGAAAGAATGGCCAGGATAAAGAAAACTACCAACAACAAGCTGGAGAGGCTGCAGGGGGAAAGGAACTCTCCTGCACTGTTGGTGAGAGTGTAGACTGGTGCATCCACTGTGGAGGTCAGTCTGGAGGTTCCTCAAAAAGCTGAGTTGGAAGTCCCATTTGACCGAGCTATCCCACTTCTGGGCATATTCCCAGAAGAACTGAAAACATCATACCATAGTGATATATGTGCACCCATGTTTACAGCAGCACAATTTGTAATAACTAGATCTTGGAAACAATCATAAATGCCCATCAACTAAGGAATGGATAAAACAGATGTGGTATTTTTATACAATGGAGTATTACTCTGCTGTAAAGAATGATCACATTGAGATATTTATAAGTAAATGTATGCAACTCAAGACCATACTCATAAGTGAAATAAATCAAACTCACATGTGTAAATACCATATAGTCTCCTTAGCATAAGAAATGGTAAGAGTACATAAGATACAAAAAACTCAGTGATTACAGTGAAAGGATAAGAATCTGCTTAAAGGGAAAAAATAATATTTCAGGGAAAATGAGGAAAAAGAAAAAGGAAGGGAAAATAAAAAATGTCTAAAATTGTATCAACACACTTAGGATAGCTAAGATAATTGCACTACAAACTCTGTAAGTTCGTGGAACAAAATAGTTAATATTCGTAGGATTAGAACAATTATGTATATGATTGTATAGTGATCTGAGGAACTCTTGAAGATCATTATGGAAAATAACAACACTAGTTATGCTCATACCACCTTGTTTTGAAGGCCTATACAGTCAGTGTTCTGGGCTCTTTGCTATTGTTGTTTACATGTCTTTTCCGTCTTGTGTTTTTCTAGGAATTTGTTTTATTTTTCCTTCTAATACAGAAAGGATAGTTATACATTTAGAGACTCATGCATGTGTAGAACTTCTAAAAAGTTTATGAGAATCATTAATATAAAGCACAATGAAATGAACAGCTACTTTGAAGAAAAAGACACACTAAGGTACCCAGTGCTGATTCCATAGCATCATGATGTGAAATCCAGCAATACTATTAGCCTTTGTTCAGAGTGATTTTAGTCTGTTTTGTTTCAATTTCAACATACATGAATGTATGGATAGCTATTTTGAAGAGAATGAGAGACACTATGGCAGCCATTGTTGACTTCCTTATTGCCTAGTCTAAAATGCCTTCATAAAATCCTGTTCTAATCAGTTGTATACTATTTTATTTTGTATGAATTCATTGTATGTAAAGTTATGGACAACTATTTGGAAGAAAACAAGAGACAATATGATAGACAGTGAAGATCTCCAGTTGTCTTGCTTTGAAATCTATGTCTCTTACATTGTTATCTTATGATCTGTTTTGTTCTGTTTTGTTCTGTTTAATTTTACCTTTTTTAAAAATAAAAACATTCAAAATACATACATTCATATATACTTATTATGATAAGGAAAACAATATAAGCTCAAAGATTGTAAAGTAATAGGTTGCCTTTAAAGAAGAGACATGAAATGTCTTTCCCAGAAAAATTAAATCACTACTATTTTCTTAACCAATACACAGTCAATGACCAATCAAGAAAACAGACATTTTAATAATTGCTAATTATGCGATTTATTTAGATGTTTCAGTTTGTGTAAAGAATAGTCAAGTCTAGCACAGTTCTTTAAGCTGATGGGTATTCAGTAAATATTTGTTGTTATTTAGACAAATAACTTGCCAAGACCATCCTGTGCTATAAGAATTAATCTACATCACAGAGGAATTACAGGTTAGGTTCAACTTTTCCGGTAATTTCTAGTCTACTCCTTTTCCAAATATTTTCTATCCATGGCAATCTTGAATTCTCTAGACTTAGTGACATAGTACTATACCTAAGAGATGCTAAAACATGAGAAATCTTGCAATTGTTAATCCATGTTTTGATTCCGCAAGCATTTGCCATATGTAATGTGAAAAGATAGGGCAAAGTTAGCAAGACATAATTCCCTTGACCATAAACGTATCATGGTCTAGTTAAGGGAAAGAAATGTATAAATAAAAACTATAATACAATGTAATAATTGTTAATAAGTAAGAATTTACTGAAATAGGAAAGAAAAGACATTCAACTCTGACTGCGGGGTCGTGCAGGGTGCCACTGATGAAATGTGAAATATGATACAATATTCTTGCTTATAGCTACAGACCTAAGAATACAAGATCAAGTACACTAAAGAGGTGGAAATGGCAACAGTCACAAAGCCTTAAACCTAAAGTGAGCCCTGTGATTGCAATTCTGGTTCACTGTGATTTTGTTAGAGAAAAAAGTCAATTTAGTTGTGCTTCACAGCACTGTTTAGGGAGGTGGTCATAGATCCTACCCAAAACTGAGTGAAAAAAGAGTCAAGCTAAAAATTTCAATACCAGAGATAAATTTATTTTAAAAATGAAAAAAAATTATAATAACAGTTCTATTTTAGATATAAAGAAGTTAGAAATTTATAATTTAAAACTTACAAGGCTATTCCATTGACATTGAAAAGATTCTTCTTAATCAAATCATATACAAGAAAAATCTGCACAGAACCGTATTAAATCTTTGAGAAATAAAATTTTAAATTTAATCAATCTATAAAGTATAGTAAATAATGATTTTTTAAAATAACAGGCCAGGATTGCAATATTAATATTTCCTATCGATGTTAATACTTAATATAGGATAATATATGGCTTAAGAAAAGCTGATCTACACCAAGTCTAAATTTACAAAATAAAATGTGAAATTTTTCAGTATAAAAATTGAAATCTTCACTTTAAGCTAGCTTGTCTCTCCATTTCTGTAAACAGCCTATTTCTCATGGAATTCACATATTATTCATTCAAAAATTTTTATGATCTATAATATTATATTCTTACAAATAAGAATTCTTATAGCTCTCTGTAAGATTTACTTTATCACATAAAGTACAAATTTAAACACAACAGAATAAATGTGAATACACAGGAGGCAGGGGTTTCATGCTAGATGAGAGAGAAAGACTTAGTACAACTTTAACTTCTTCAACAGCAAAGTAAAGCCTGAGATGATGAAAACAACAGAGGAAACAATTATATAAAAGCGTCTTTCCCTTGGCCACCATCTCCCAAGACTAGCCCCTGTTATCTATTATATTTCTATTCAAGAAAAACTGGATCTGGCAAAGGAAAAGAAAAATTAAGGGACAAAATTTACATGTCTTTTTCATTTTCGTTTTCGTTCAGATGAACATTGAAAGACATTTTATCGAGTTGAGACAATGATGTCAAAAGAGAGATACACTTCTAAGTAGAAATAACAGCAGTATGAGCAAAGGCACATAGATGGGCAAGTGCAAAGATAAAGAGAAATCAAAAATCCTTTAAGGAAAAGGCTGAAGATAAGGGCTGGAAAAGTAGAACAATAAGAAAATCTAGAAAAGGAGAATAATATATTTAGAACATTATTTCAGGACTACTCAACACACTGTACAAAAGTGAGTGATAAAAACTTAGTAAAACAGGCATAAACCAATTCTGAGGAAGTAAAAGGTATGAATTGAGACAAAAAATAATGATACAAATCACATATATACTGTGATATAATACTTTTAACATGAATATCATACCTTAATAATAACATCGCTTTTCTTTATCTTATTTAATTCTCTTGACCATTCTATAAAATTGGGACACATACTACTGTCCCTAATTTACCAATAAACAATCAGTACCTGAGATTGTGTAAGTTTCCCAACAACACAGTAGGGGTAAGAATCATTTTAGTACCCAATGTATTTAATTGTTGGAGAAAAAAAGATCACCTCCAGAAATTACAGCATTACTCTCCACCAGATGCTGGGCCAGGTGGTCTACGTACAATGGTGGTTAGTAACACCCATGCAGGCTGCTTGTGCTGTTTATACACATACGATCACTTCTAGCATCATCACTCCTAGCTCTCCTCAATCTTTTTTTAACTGATACATAAAATCTGTACCTATTTATGAGGTGTTATGCGGTATTTCATTACATCTATGTATTTTATAGTGTTCTAAGTGGACATACACAGATCCTCAAATATGATCATTTATGATGACAATATTCAAAATTCTTCCAATGTAGTATAAGTTAAATGTGTTACTTACATGTACAAACTCCCCATGATAACTGTAATTATTATGTAATACGAAGATATACTAGTAAAAATATTAATAAAATGAATAATTTTTAAAACTAAAAATACAATACAGGATCACAATCTATAGTTGAGTACACTATGCAACAGAATACCAGGACTTTTATCTTCTATCTAAGTATAACTCAGCACTCATTAATAAATCTTTCTCCTTAACTATACATTCATTCTAGGGTATGACGGTCTCTGCAAAAAAAACCCTGTAGAAACTGTCTAATTGCCTTTTATGTCTTGCAGAGACTGCAGCTGAAAGAACATAATACCTAATCTACCCAAATTCAAAGTAATTTCAAAAATCAATAATTGACACATAATTATGTGTCAATTTCTATAACATGTTGAGTATCAATAAAAAAACTGCAGATAAAAATCTCAAATATATGCTACAGTGTAAGCAAGAAGTACTTTTTTGTTTTAATAAGATAGCAGAAACACAAAGGCAACATCAATGATTTCTGTCCTGTCTATTAACACAGCGGCTTTGAAGAGTGGCTAAAACATTTAAGATGCAATGTAAAACAATGCTAGCTGACACATAAACCAATAATTCTGCCTCGAGCTTAGAGAAGCATTTTTATGAGGTTGGAAAACCATGGTTCAATAGAGCCATGTTTTGTTTCGTTTTGTTTTTTCTTGTTGCTGAAATCAAAGGTTCCTAATGATATAAAACAACTTCAATATCATGCAGTCTCAATGTAACCAGTTTTATTACTTTTTATATTCAATCAAAATGCCAAATGCCATTCACAATACCATTACTTTTGAACCATGAAAATCTATTTAAATTCATTACTATTATTACTTTTTAAAATGTCCAAAATGATCTAACTCCATCTTCTCATGAAGACTCAATAAAATAAAAATAAAATATTTTCCCTCTGCACTCCACATGCCAGAAATGGATACACTGCTCCCCGCTGTTAATGAAGTGAAAGAAACACTACTGCTGTACTGCTAATGCACTCATCTAATGAATTATTTTTTCATAGCAATTACTATAATAGCAATAACTCATCTCAAATGTTAGCCTTTTAACATAGGCATATTATTTTCATATCCAGCTTTATTTTGCTTACCTCTTGGACAAATTTAAATGAATGAAAACCAGCCAGATTACAGGTGGCATAAACCCCCAAAGAAACACCATATGGAGATTCATATGCTTTGGCACTACATCAGCCTATGACAGAAACCTGGACTACAACTCTGGAGCAACTGGCTTCCCCTTTGTATCAACTGTCTGTGTTATAGAACACATTCTAAATCCTGTATTATATATCATACACCTAACTACTCAGTGCACTCAATCACAATGCACAGCAGCAACTTTGCCCCTTCCAGAAATAAAAACCAAATTTGAAACAGTTAAATTTAGCAATATTTCCTTATAGAGTAGATCAGAAAACTACTAAGAACAAATTTTCCATAGAAAGAAAAATCTATAACAAAAAGAAATTATAACAACAAATGACCAAACAGCCAGTATACTACAGTATAGTTTAAAATAGATCTCCAAATGAAAAAGTAGGTAAAGGACAGACATGTATCGTACTGTAAGAGTCTTATACAGCATGGAACATAGGACTAAACTAATTAATTAGAAACATCCTTTGCATCAGATTATTTCTCACAAAATTATCAGCAAGTACAAACTTAACAGGATAATTTATTAATCAGGGTTTAGGCAGAAGAGCAGGACCAGTATGAAAGTGACGGCGAACTGTTTACAGCTTTCAATGACATAAACAGCCCACTGATGCATGCCTAATAGAAGTTTGCACCATAGGGCTAGAGTGATCAGAGACAGCATATTTGCAGTTGCAGCTCAGTAAAGTCTGGTTGCTTATGTTCAGATTCTTATTTTTTATTCATAAAACTGAATGATAAAAGAAAGTACAAAATCCTTACACTAATAACACTATTGATAGTAATAAAAAATAGCAAAGCAGTTACTCCTGGGCGAAAACTAGATGTCATTAAATGCTAGATTTGCTCAGAGATATTTTAGTCTCAAACTTACAGCCGTTTTTCAAAAAACTTTGTTATTTAAATACTTTCAGGACAAAAACTTTGTTATTCTAAGTAATGACCACAATACTATAATAAAAGCACCTGAATACAGGTGGGTATTTAATACTACTAAATATAACACATTGTTATAAAAGAAAAATTCTTACTTAGGGAGCATCAACTATGTGCCTTGCATTTTGCTTTATTCTGGAATCACAAAAGTAAACAGGGAATTGTGGTGCCTACTATCAAAGACTTTCATTTATTTAATAAATGTGATGATTTATACGTAACAAGTCTTAGCTGAGAGTGGAAAATTAACACCTACCTGAAGTATTTTATAACAAAAAGCACCATTTCAATTCAAATATAAAACTGTCTGAGAACACACTGTACACAAGTTTTGATCCATAAGAAATAGGTAATTAAGAAACAGAATTCATAGGTTTCCTACCACTTATGTTTAATGAAAAGTACCAGGCACATGAACCTCAAAATTTAAAATGCCGAGAAAAACATGGTAAAGAGAAAGGTGAATTTCAATAATGGACCATATGATAGCTTGAAGTCAAATAGGTAGAAAAGGTTACCAGACTATTACATAAAAATCTGTGCCTAAAATTGTGTCCCAGGCTTCAGCAAGGAATCAGCCAAGATTTCTCATGCAGTCCTTCTTAACATACATGTACAAATGTAAACAAAACACCGATGTACTTAAGTGGATTAGAGGGCAACATCAAAAGACAATAATTAGTAAACAAATGTCACCTTACAGAAATGTTCTCATGTGTCAAATAAGGATAGGTCCTTTTTTCCTTGTCTTCTGTCAGCCTTTTCACCCCATCAAGACAGAAAAAAAAAAAATACTTATAAAACTTACGCATGTCATGAGACTGGAAAGATGATAAGAAAAAACGTGGATAAAAAACACAATAGTCTAGAACTCTGCATGCAAGTTAAGGAAATTTAAAAGAATAAAGATCAAATTTTATCCTTGAGGGGAAAAAAAACTATATAAAAAGAGAATGGTATTGACAAAATGTAAAACTATAAAAACACAACTCACTTTGAAAGGAACTGACTACAAAGGGGCTTGGGAGAACTGAGTAAATAAAGGAAATGCAAGAATTCCATATTGGAATTGTAAGCTCCATGACAGGACAAATGCATCTTATCACGCACCTGAGAAAGATATCTTTCTGTACATAATCCTTTCAATAATTTTAACCATAGAATGATTTCTAAAATAAACAAACGTGGCTTCAAAACCTTTAGAGGTTATGATCTGATCCCAGGGGCACAGGCCTATACTTCCACTATCTGATAGGCTTAACTAGGAAGAAGACAAGTTTAAGCCCAACCCAAACAATTTAGTGAGACCCTGTCAAAATAAAAATCTAAAAGGAACTGGGGAAGTAGCACAGTGATAGAGCGCTGACCATGCTACACATAGATTCAATGCCCCAAACTATGTACAAAAAAGATGATAAAGCAACAGACTAAACAGATATAAAATGTAACTAGAGTAATATTAGGTTGCATTAACAGAAACATCTACAATAAGGAAAGAAATTACCAGACTCATTAAAAAAGACTTGTTAAATTATATGTGAAAAGAGAACACATTTTCTACAATCAATTTCAACCAATTTAAATAGTCAAGAATATCAGTAAGAAGGAGAAGGTCACTAAAAATCCAAATATATAAACAGAAACTGGGCATTTGCATCTGGAAAAAAAAGTTCCAATAGGATCATGTCAGTTTATTAGACATGGTATCATGTATTAGACAGAAGGCCCTATGAGACTGAGATTAGACATTCTCTGAGGCTTTGACAAAGGGTCAAAGAAGAACCAATACATTTAAGTGATAGAAACAGACTGGAAACCAACTTAAAGAAATGATAGACAGAATTAAGTATTGGGAAAAAAAATCTTACTAAATCACTTTTAAGGCTTTAATATCAAAAATGGTTTAGGTGGATGATAAGAGAATCTAAATTGGGGAATCTGTAGTAGACAGAGAAAAAAGGATGAAAATAAAAGAAATACTTGATACCTCACAGTTCACGGGTATTCGCTTTTTCTTTTCCTATTAAATATTGTAACTTAAACTTGTCTTTATCTTATTTCTTCATATTCTCATAGTCAGAAAATCCTCCTAATGACCCAAATCTTTTCTTCCTATTTCTTTATATATGACATACAAAGATCCTCAAAAGAATACAGACCAGAAAAAGAACATAGGAAATCTACAAATAGAAGATAAGGCATTTCCCACAGTCAGACAACCTAGCACATTAGTATCCTATTGCTTTACAAACAGAATCTAAAGTGTTAGTGCTTTAATGTCCTTGATTTGGTTAAATCTAACATTTGAAAAATTAGCATTTAACAAAATTATTAACATGGTCCTGGGGATCAAAAATGGGGAAAAGGAAAAAACTGACATTGTTGGGATTCTGAAATTTCAGTTAAAATGTAGAAAAAAGATATGAGACATTGTGAAATGGCTCAATTTAATTTGTTACAAAAGAGTTAATAAAAAGAAAAAAAAAAGGTTCTAATGTCCTTAATCAAGAAATGGTTTCAAAACAAAGACATCAGAATCACATGCAGGAGTAAGGTAAGTTAGCTTCCTACTGGGAAAATAAACGAATAGTGAAAGTTAATATAAAAAGTCATTGTACCAGCAGGAATTGTACTAGATTTAAATTTAACTTGATCTTCAAATAATTAAGCAACTAGAATAACAAAAGATAAAACAATGAAGACATCAGTGTTAAACATGCTTTGATTATCAAGATTCTAAAATATATTTTAGATCTGAAAAAGAAAATCAAAGCACAAATACCTTGTAAAATTTACTCGGAGCATGTGTTTTCAGTCTACATGAGTAATTTTGAAGTTATTACAAATGATAAGAAATCTTTTGTTTTCTTCAAGAAATGTATGCTGAGTTCTTACTGTTTTGAATTTCCCAAAGTACCTTTAGTTTGATAAATACATATATTTATATATATACATTTATATATATAAATATATATATATATACATATATATATATATATATATATATATAAACGTGAAATCAAAAGGTAGTCCCAAGCCTTTTTTATTTAACTTCATTCACAGAGGTGTAATTCAAATTTTCCAAGTAATGCTATTTCTCAGGTAAATAAGATAAATCTAAATTCATTTATAGACTAACTAAAGATTTGGGATCCATTTATCATTTTTAAAATACTAGCCAGCAGATAAGATTAGTTTCTGTCACTCACAGCACTGTCAAGATGACTCAATATGATTGTAAAGTCGATTTTATAGCCATATTTTAATGAAAAATAAATGTCCCCACAGAGGCTTGAAGAATCCCAAAGAATTTGACTGATACAGAGGATAAATGATAAGCACAATTCTAACACAAGATTCATTTTATAATCTTATACCACCTTTTTCAAAGATCTAGAAGAAACACTAAAATCAATAAGGCCTAGAAAATACAGAATAAAAATAAAGCCTAAAGGAACTGGGATAATTGTGTTTGAAGAAAAGACAGCATAAGGATAACCAAATAATAGTTATTAAATACATATATGAAAGCTTAATGTATGAAGGATGGCAGAAGCTGTTCAATACAGTAACTCGGGCAGAAATGGAATTAACTACTCAGATAAAATTAAAAAGGAATTTGCTCACAATATAACCACAATATATTGAAAATATAAAAATACTTTGCTGAAAGTCAATACTAGAGAATAACAACTGGAAACACTCTAGGTGGAATCCACAGAATTAATTATGCTTACTTGGTTACTGGAGGTTAATCTGTCTGGGGAAGGGGATTGAGATTAAATAGAAACATAAAATTTTGCTCTAGGGAAAACATATAAATGACAGAGATCATATCAAGATACTCAATTTACATACAAAGTGAATTTTGTAAGAGTTATAAAAAAAAATCTCTCTGATCTCCTTTTTAAATCAGCACCAAAGAGTATTAAATCTTTTACCATACCATTCAGAAAAGAAATTATAAAGCCAACCAAGAGTTCAAGGACAAATCTAAAAAGTTCACATTTCCCAATAGATTCCAGCTGTTACATTGTGGTTTAAGTGAATACAACAAAAATATTTCAAGAGCTGTGGTCATCTTATGATTGCAATTAACATATTTCTAGGCTAAACATTTTTAATATCATTAATACTTATAACATTTAAGCTTAACTCTGACTCCATCAATGAATTCTGAATGCACTGAAGAAAAATAAAGCAAGTATTCATAATCAAATATAGAATTTAATGTCATTCGTGAAACCAGCTTCAAACATCATTTCAGATCAATTTGTGTACACGTTTAAATGGACATCCTCCAAATGACATTATTTCAAAGTAAGTTTTAAAATGCATTTATATTGTATACTAGAAATAAGATTAGTACTGGTTATTTTGGACACTACCATGGTGGAGCAAACGTAAGTAATATCACACTATATGGATCTGAGCACTAGTCTCTCTTACAAAGCTGATACTTTGGGAAAATTTCTCTTCCAAAAATTTACTTTAAACATTTCTCAGAATTTTTACTCTATCATTTTGCTTATTCACTCACCAATTAGAGGGCTCACATACACTACCACTGATTTTCTTTAAAATGCAAATACTATGGTGAATTACTAACATCTAAAGAGAAGAACTTACAAGACTACTGTTTAATGGGGCTCTTTGCATCATTATACCTAAAAGTTCGTGTACAAAAGTTTTCAAAGATAACAGGGAGATGCTACCCAGTAGTGCCACCAAATGGGCACGCAACAGAGAAGAACATCAAAGATAAGAAATTAAGATGAGTGCCATTTGTTCATAAGTTAAATGACAGTAATTTCCAATCAGTGAAACATAAATAATGACTATGATTAATTTAATTAAATTTAAGTATATTTGAGTACAAATATGAAAAATTGACCAATTATTCTGCTTTAAAAATTATTTCATAGAGACACAAATATTCAGAAAATGGGCCACGCTTTTGATTATTGTTGCCTATTTTAATGTGAAGCCTTTCATGTCCCTAGAATTAAAAAAAAAAAACTGTTAATAATGTCAGAAAAGGTGAATTAGCCAGCATAAAGTGCTTTGATTCATTATGAAACAATAATGCATGCATCAAAAGATCTCAAGTATTGAAACATATTTTTTAGAGAAACAAAGAATATGTCTAGATAAGAGTCTCTACTTTGTAATGGGAAGCTATTAATTTTGCAAGAGACACTCGTAAAGACTATTACGTACTGTTCGATAACAGTACATAAAAACTTGCTGGCAGGAATCTTTCAGAATAAGAAAACCAAAGTTTTTGAATAAAGAATGGAAATTTACCAGTGAAATGTATATATGTTAAGAGCTATGTATTAGTCAATAAGAGTACAAATTTGAAACTTATGTTTGTAACTTTGAAAATGTGTGCAATGGCAACTTAGCAGTTTATCAACTGGTTGCACTAATGAAGCCAAGATTAGAAAACTTATTAATGTTCTTTAATAGTTTTCTGAGGTAATAAGAACTATGATTTACTTAGAATTTACACTGGTTTTTAATATGGCTTCCTTTCCTAGACATCTGGTACTTCATGTTTCTAAAAATTTCCACTAAGAGTTTCATTGAAAAGTAAAACAAAACAATATTCTAAGGCTAGAGTTTAGAGGAAAAAATAAGTCCAATAGCAATATTTACCCAGTATGTGGATTACCACAGATTACATAATGACAAAAAGGAGCCATCAGGAGTAAAATTGCAGCTCCCTTAAGCAACTGCATTAGGGAAGAAGATGCTACATAAATGACAAGTAATGCCAATAGTAATAACAAAAACATGCCTTACATGTACCTAATGCCTTCCTTCTAAAATGTCCAGAACTACCAACAGGAAATGTCTAACTGCTCCTCTTAGGTTTTAGAGGTTGCTAGTTGTGTGTGTGTGTGTGTGTATGTGTGTGTATGTGTGTGTTCAAGGAATCGCAAAGATAGGATTTTGAAAGATTACCTACACTGAACTCATTATCTTTATAGTGTATCTGACACAAAGGCATACCATCCTTTAGATATTCTACAAATTTCCTTAGAAAAATAATAACAGAAAATTTCAAGTCCAGGGATTTACAAACTTCAAAGTATAACAATCTTCTTCTTAGACCAACTAAAAATTCCAGTTAAATCTGTGATTGATCTGGGGATAGTTTTCATACTTATAAAATTATAATTTCCTTTCCTATTATTAAAAATTGTTATATCATTAAAAAAGATTAAAATATTAAACTACAAATGGAGAGAGGAGGAAGAAGGAAAAAGGAAGGGCACATAAAAAGAATTAAGATGTATTACCTATGTACATGCAGCACACTCCCATGACAAATGTAATGATTATGCACTGCAAAAATGTACTAATAAATATTTTAAAATTTATAAAAATCCTAAAAAGATTAAATCACCCAACATATACTGATATTATAGTTAGCTTTACAGAGAACTTACACCTTAGACAAATGACTTCTCTTATTCTTGGTTAACAGGAATCAAATATCCTATTTTTACTTAACTCAACAAAAAATAGAATATATCTGAGATTTGAAAGCCTATGAAGTCAACCTTATCAAAAAAGTTGACCCCTGAGTTCATAATCTGAGGTCACTTCAAAGTTCAGGTATTGGCAATTATACAAATGGAATAATGCAGCCAAGAGATAAGGACAAGTAAAAGTGAGATACGGAAAAGATGGTTATTTGTATCAGATGCCATCTTAATGGTAATTTTAAAAAAGGAAAAAGGTCTCTTACCAAATGAAAACATCACAGTGGTAAAATAGGTCACAATGCAGATGACATGATCCCCATTTCTATGCAGAGCAGGATACCCTGCCTCTGTCTTCTGCCCCACTCTTTTAAATCATCAGATGCTGTGTGTGTGTGTGTGTGTGTGTGTGTGTGTGTGTGTGTGCATGCACGCGCACATCTCTGTGTAAAAATATAAAATTGTTCTATCAAGGTAATGGAGTAGAGCAGTCTTAAATATATCATAGATACAAGGTACATGGGTAAGCAACAAGAAAAGACAAAGAGATTTTCAGGATAGAGTATGTTAGGTTATCATCAGCTTACATTAACTATATACTGATAGAGAACACTAAAAGGAGAAAATAAATGTGCAGAAATTTCATGGAGACAAGTACGATCCATTCTTCACATTTACATTATATATTCCTAAAGAGACTTTAAGTTCCTTCAGAGAATGGACATAACTTTTCAAATTATAAATTTAATCACAGAGAAAGACAAGAAGAATCTAAAGGCAAAAGATTTTAAGCACAAAGAAGGAGGTGCTTATTGAAATACAAATGAGGAGAAATCTCAAAGGAAAATAAAAATAAGGAAGACAACATTACACCAGGTGAATAATATAGTGGAAATGGGTTTTTCTTCCCATGAAAGATGATCCATTTTAAAAAGGAGGCAATGAGGAATTTCAAGAATTCATAGACTGTAAATGAATAAATACTCCTACTTTCCAATTCATACCAGAGTGGAAAAGGAATCATTCTGAATTCAAAGGCTGTGACATTTGAATTTTTGATCTGTTGCTTACTAATTACATTATCTTGGACAAATTAACTAACCTCTGTACCCAACTGCTCACTCTGTTAAAAAGAAAATATTGGGCTGGGGATTTAGCTCAGCGGCATAAGCACCTGCCTTGCAAGCAGGCGGTCCTGAGTTCCATCCCTGGTACCGGAAAAAAGGAAAAAAAAAACAAAAAAAAAAAAAGAAAGAAAAAGAAAATATTATTAAGAATTCACTTGTGTCAATCACAATAAAGCATATGAAAAAAGCAGAGAAAGTTTTGTTGCTGCTACTAAAAAAAACTGCTTATAAAAGAAAACAAAATGAGCCAAAAAGTGGTTGTTATCATTGATGTATGAAACTTTTTGTATCTTCAATAAAGTTCAGTTAAATCATCTTTCATGATTTTACCTGAACATTGATATATTTAAAATACAGAATACATTTCCATACATGCTTGGGTAAAAATAATATTAAAATTCACATACTGAGTTACTTTCAAGGGAATGTGAAAGGGAAAAATCTAATATGGCATTTTAACAGATCTAAATGCTAGGCCCACAGACACTGACCACAGAAGTTGAGTCATGAAAGAATGGAGAATCTGACAAAGACAGACACTTATTTGCTAGCAAGAAAATAAATAAAACACAGACTAAGTGGATTTCTCTTATTTCTATAAACAAGGTAGAGTTATAAAATATAGGACAACAGGGAAAGGATAGTTACATAAACAGTGTAAAACAGAATATGATTCCTTGACCTTTAGATATGGACCAGTGTATCTCATTTGAACCAACAAGACAAAGATGGGTAGTTGTCACCAAATACCTATTGTATCCATCTTCCAGGCACATATGAAATAGACTACATTTCTGAAGCCTCCCTTCATCTCAGCATGGTCATGTAATTTGTGTTCTTTTACATGTCATTCATGAGAGTCATAATACCACCATCTGACCACCAGATTTTAAATAAAATTTTATCTGATTTATACTCTTGTGACATTGATCCCTTACTATTTGAAGTCAAATCTACTCCTACAGCCAGGATAAAGACATCTTACATAAGGTCTGTTAACTTGATAAGGAGAACTATAAAATGGATTGACAGAAAGAAAGAGACCCAGAAAAAAGAAGGCAGCACTGGAGATAAGTATAATTGGAAAAGCAGTAAAATGAACATTGTTCCAAGTAATATTTCCTAAAGAAATAAGACTAGCAATCTTATTTGTCTAATACCAATGACCAGAGCACAGACAATGCAAACTTCAAAATAGATAACAAATCAATACAACTCTGGAGTTGTAAACAAAGAGAAAGAAATAAGGGTAAGAAACTATCAAATGAGAAACAAAACAAACAATAAAAAGAATACAAAGAAGAATTATAATTTTTCAAACATTTACTCTGAATAAAGGATCACAGCAGGCATTTCTATTCGGTTGCCCTATTTAATCCTCACAATAATGCTAAAAACTACAAATATTATAGGTAGAATAGTGTGGCTGGAAATTGTTTAGAAAATGAAAAACAGTAATAAGAAGAAAAGGAATATGAATTCAGGTCTTGTGACAAAATAACATACACTTTCTGTTATATAATATGTGTGTCTTTGAAGTTCTATTTCTGAGTAAAACTTTGTAAAATTAGAATAGAAGCAAAGTCAAAAAAAAGAGCATACAAGGCAAAATAAATAAATCTCTTAACACTGTACTAAAAAAGAAACAATATGAAAGTAACAAATATCTTGGAAGAAATGAAAGTTTATCAGGGTTTGTGACCACTACAAAAGGTACACTGGAAATACTAGCATTAGGCAGTAAAAAATGACCTACTGTCTCGAAAATACATAAATATGTTTCCAAGGTTGTACTCTATAAGAGAAAATAAAAATTTTTAGGGAGTAAAGAATTTTTAATTACATAAAATAATTGATGTTATATTTTTTAAACACATGAAGTTGATTTCCATAAAACAATAGCAGAGTCTGATTCCCCTTGCAGCATTTGGTCTGACTGAAAATTTTACAATTCTATAAGAGAATACTAATGTAAAATTTGGTGACTCCTTCCTTTCTACATTTCCATTATTAGTGTTTACCTTGAGTGAAGTCAGGATACAGATGTATGTAGTCTATAGATCACACTATAAACATTTGTATGTAAGGAATTTTTTATTATGTTAGCCATATAAACAGGTAACTATATGGCTGAAAAACAGAATTATTGCATCTGATTTTAGAAAGACTTGTATACAAGGTCCAGTTATTTCTTACATAGTGCAACTTCAAACAAATCACCTACTAGAAATTTCATCAATAAAATCAAAATAATGGCACTTACCTCCCACAATGAGCTACTACAAAAGCAGCATGTCAAAACTCAGTACCATGAAGACTTCAGACTATAAGTTTTACAATGGATATTCGATATCTAACATGAGTATGACACACAAAAAAATACTGCTTTCCAAAACAAAGCAGTTGTTTCATATGATACTATACAGTATCACTCTCATATAAAATACTGATATTATGTAGTATGTGAACCATCTCATTTCCACATAATAATCCTCAAGTCCTTTAGAATTCTGCCTCATACATACAAAAAATCCAGATCTGTTGATAAATCTACATGAATGCCACAGAGAAAAGTAACACCATTTGAAATAACACCAGCTCTCTATGTGTAAAATCTGTCTCATTTACCTCACACTTTTTAGTCCATATCCCCAAAGACAGTACATTATTAACCAAAAAGTTCTTCAGCTAGACATGAATGATTCAGTGAAATCAAAGGTAAATATGGCATATATGTTTGCTGAAATAAAGTTTGAGAAGTCATCTTCAAAGTCTATTTATTTTATTCCTTTGTTTGATTCCATCTCATTGACTCTAAACATTTTTACAATAGTGTTTCTGTGTATATATATGACAGTATATATACATGTTAATATTATTCAGTACTACGAGGTTAAACAGCAGAGAAAACATTTTTCAGCCTTTGATTAAGGCCTGCATTTAAACCAGCAGACCCTATCACAAGCCTTGCTGATGAGTAGCTATTTGGACACACACAGAGCTGTGATTTTCATCCACTTTACTAATCAGCAATTTCAGACTTGCTGCTAATATGACATTGATGAACAAGAATGATTCTAATGTGACAGTGATGAACAAGAATGACAGCTCAGGGTTGATTAAAATTAGCTAAGGTTCTCAACTCAGGACAGAATGGAGGGACTTTGAAAACAATTACAGCCAACCAGGAATTTCTGAAGCAGAAAGGAAACACCAAAAACATATGTTTGCTGATTAGACATGAATTTAAGCAAATATACATTTCAATGTGACACTTTAAAATGTCTGCAGTCATTAATCAAATCTGCACTTAATAAAAAATGGCAATAAAACACGAATACACAGAACCACCAAAGTGCTGAGTGAAACAAAATGTCAAAATGTAGAAGCTACTGTTTGATTATGAAAAGAGAAGGCATACTAGAAATAAACCAAATACTTAGCACAGCTGAGAGAAGATTCACTGATCTAAACTCAGTAATTCAGGAAAGGTATTCTCCATTCTCATGTGGACTTTAATCACTCGGTCATTTGCTAAGACTTGAAGCTAGGTATTTTATCAACATTCTTCAGGACAGTAACCTCTCCTTCTTTACCTTCCCTTTTTTCACCCTCTGTGCCCATGCTATACAGGCCAGATCAAATTAACACATAGAGAGGAACAGAAAAATCACTAAACTAGGTCTGTAAGAGCTAAAAACTCTGTACCTATAAAACTAGTAACATGTTTCTATTTTCTAAACGAATACACTAAGCCATCCACCAGAGTTTTATGGTGCAAAAACAAAAACAACAACAACAAAAGTAATATAGAAAGCCCATATAGCAATGAAACAAAAATAAAACAGAAAGTCTATGCAGGGATCTCATATTCAGCAGTGACATTATCACAGCTTTTCAAAGATTACATGGAAAAATCATAGCAAGAAATAAATAATCCACACAGTACAAGATACTCCCAGAGCTAGCACAGAATAGAATATCAGGCCAATGTTCTTTTTATTAAAAAACAGAATTCCATTCACATTTTCTGCCTCTGTTAACCTCCAAATAAAGTGACCAGTTTCTCACTGTTGACAGTACTGAATTTAATTCTTAGATTTACTCAAAACACTGTGCATCAATGACTCACTCAAAAAGAAATGGCATCTACAAGCTACAATGTCCTACGACAGTCCATCATTCTTTTTTTTTTTTTTTTTTTTTTTTTGTCTTTTTCCTTTTTATCGGTACCGGGGATCGAACTCATGACTGCCTGCTTACAAGGCAGGCGCTTATGCCACTGGGCTAAATCCCCAGCCCCGACAGTCCATCATTCTAGCATGCAAGGTCAAGAAAAATTCTGACCCAAACATTTACATAGATAAAGTTCTGCATGAACAAATGAGAAAAGTATAAAATATGTTTTTTAAAAGTCTCAGAATTTTAGCAAATTTTAATTCAGTTTGATATGTTCATACTGATGCCGAATGAAATATTCACCAGGCAAACAACAAATGGAAATAGATAACCAGTCTTCTAAGAATCCAAAAATCTAACAGAAAAGTCAGACATATCTTACAAGCATTTCTGAAAAGAAGTAACAAAGAAGATAAAGGAGATACACTGCTCAAAGCTGCTGTAATCAGATACTAAAAGTCAATCAACACAGGCGAATCTTCAATTACTATATTCCCTGTGGCAATCATTGACAGGGTTGTTTCTGGGTCATGCTCAATCCATGTAATTTGCACCCTGAAAACTCAGAAACTGATGACAGTTAGTAGAATCTCTGGCTTTAAAATCTATCATGAGTAACCTTTTTCCTTTTTTAGTAAACAGTCATTTCTCATGTATAATGTAATTGTCTGAATTATCTATTAGTGGAATTCCTTCATGAAAGTAAATTTTGAGAAATTATCTTATTGCTATTAAATGATTATGGATCCACACGAAAAATGTATATTGGGGTAAATATTTTTCCTTCCTCCCTTCCTTCTTTCCTTTTTTTCCCTCCTTCCCTTCTTCCCTATTACCCTCTTTCCCCTCTCCTTCTGCTAAGTTTCAAAATCAAACATGGTTTCCAATCAGGAGAACAGATGTGGTCAATTTCTGAATGGGCCACTCCAACACCCATTTACTTCTAGAAGAAAAGTGTATCACTAACAGGCTTTTTCCCCGACAATATTTTCATTTTGTAGCTTTCAACTCTATTTTTTTGGCTAAGTTATTAACATATGATCACATATAAAAAGCAATGAGCATGCAGGAAAATAAATCACCTACAAAAGATGAACTCTTAAGATAAATGTTCCTCTCTGTCTACAATGAGAGATAACACTGATCATTGCTTCCTAAGATACTTTTTCACTGAAATAAATTATATCCAATTGTGTGTTTCTAAAAATATCTTTCCTTTTACTTCTCTAAACTACTGAATTATGATGTAAAGAAAGAGTCAAGTTCAGGCTAAGGGAGAAAGGAAAGTTCATAATATTCTGGGGGAAAAAAAGATTTCCCAAAACTACAAATATCACATACTGGGTATTTGTTGGCCTACCAGGCCGCTATTCCCCAAAACTAATTTCTAAAAGCAATTTCAAAGCAAGGTGTTTTTTTTTTTTTTTTTCAATAAAAAAAAATCATATATTTGAAATTCAGGTGTACTGCAGAGAAGCAGAACAAATGAATTCTCACCAACAACTCCAATAAGGATTAATGTCCCTAAGGACCACTGTATTTTTTAAAGTAAGGATTTTTTTTCATGTATTTTTCTTATTAACTTTTTGCCTTAACTGGTAGATCTTCTCCCAATACTTAAATAAGATTAAAAGAAATGGAAGTGCCACAGACCTTGACCAAGGCCAAATCTTTCTTGATTTTATTAAATATTTCTTTTGTTTCCTTTCCAATTTTAATTTGTTTCTTATATAGTTTGTCAGAATTTTACAATAAATTAAAAATTCAGTAAATGAATCGTAATTAAAGCCGAGAAAAGCATCTTACAATCTGAAATGTTAAACATCAAACTATTTATTGTATCAAAACTATGAAAGAAACATAGATACCTTCAACAGGGGTGGCTAGACCTTATAAAATACCTATAGCATTATTGAAAAGTCCACTTTGGAAAGACTCTATAGATATAATTACAGCCTTTAAATAACATATAGATATCATCTCAGATAAATATAAATCAATAATATTTTTATGGACATAAGTCACAATGGACACTACTATGCTGTTACTTTCCTCACTAGAAACTTTCCTCACTAGAAATTGCTTCCATTTTGTACAGTTTTGCTTTGTTACAGAAAATCTGTACACTAAGAAGTAATGTGTATATGTATAAAAGAGGTGTTTATCACTGCATCCGCATGTTCAATGAGTCCAGTCTCACTAAGTTCTTCCTGAGTCACGTCATGATGTCAGAAACGTCAAATACCACTAGTAATAAAGATATACATAACAACAAATTGGCAAACATCAACATGGAAAACAAAATAATGAAAAATGAGAAAACAGAAAATGACAACACAGAGAAGCAAAACGCAACCCCAGAACCCCAGCATACCCAGGACAAGCATGAAACTCCATGAGGCAGAAGAAATTGGAAATTACACCCTGGAACTTTCTGAAAAGATAACAATAGAAATGAAAAAAACAAATGGAAAAAGCTACAGAGAATATATCAGGTACAAAAATGAATGATGCTTAAACATTATTAGAGAAAATACAAATAAAATAATAGATGAGCTTAGAAAAATGATAGAAACAAAAAAGTGTCCAACATAGGAAAGAAATGGAATCCAGGAAATAAATCCAAACAGAAATCCAAGAGATTGAGTGAAGGAGATAGAATTTTGGATCTTGAAGACAGAATTGCAGTTTGTGATCATGAAAAGATATCTTAAAAATAGAGACCATGAGAAATCAATCCAACAGCTACAAGTCAGAGCGAAAAAGAATGATATAAGATTAATTGGGATCAATGAGAAAGCTGGAGATAGCATAAATGTCATAAAAAAAACTCTTCACAGAAATAATGGCAGAAAACTTCTCAAGCATGGATAAAGAATTTGAGATATAAATAAATGAAACATGTGAAATTCCAAACAGCCATAACCAAAATAAAACTACACTAAGACATATAATAATCAAGATTACAGAAATACAGTACAAGAACAGAATACCAAAAGCTGTTAAGGGAAAGAAACAGATCACCTATAAAGGAAAGCCCATCAGAATCACGGCAGACATCTCCATACAAATCATCAAGTCAAGAGGAGCTTGTAGTGAAGCATTTCAAGTGCTAAAAGAAAGCAGCTTCCAAGCGAGACTGATATACCCTGCAAAACTCTTTCAAAACTAATGGAGAAATAAGATACTTTCACAACAAAGAACAACTAAAGAAACTTATGACCACCAAACCAAGCCTAGAAAGAGTACTTGAAGATATTTTGTTTTTGTTTTTGTTTTTGTCTTTTTCGTTTTTATCGGTACCAGGGATCGAACTCACGACTGCCTGCTTACAAGGCAGGTCCTTATGCCGCTGAGCTAAATCCCCAGCCCCTTGAAGATATTTTGAATGGAAAAAAAAAAAAAAATGACCACAATTCCAGGAATAATAACAGAAAGAAACACCAGGCAAGATAAACAATTAAACAGAGGGAAAAATCAGGGAACCAACAGGAAAATATCATGACAAGACAAGCTAATATATATCGGTTATAGCCAAAAATGTAAATGGACTCAATTCACCAATCAAAAGAAATAGACTGGCAGAATGTTGGTTCAAAAACAAGATCCAGGGCTGGGGCTTTAGCTCAGTGGTATAAGCACCTGCCTGGAAGTGCAAGGTTATCAGTTCGAACCCTGGTACAAAAAAAAAAAAAAAGAAAGAAAGAAAGAAAAGAAAAGAGAGAGAGAAGGATGGAAGGAAATAAGGAAGGAAGGAAGGAAGGAAGGAAGGAAGGAAGGAAGGAAGGACCAACAACATGCTGTATACAAGAAACACATTTAACTCAAAAAGAAATTCAGACTGAAAATCAAAGGATGGAAAACAATCTATAGGAAAAACGGGTAGCTATTCTGTTTGCAGACAATGTGAACTTCAAACCAAGAATGATTAAAAGAGATAAAGAAGATCACTACATACTTATGAAAAGAAAAACTCAAGTGGATGAGATAGCAATCATAAATATGTATACACCTAATACAGGAACACCCAACTACGTAAGATGATTATTAATAGAAACGCAACGTATCTTGGAGATACCATAACTAAAATAAAAAGGTTAATGATAAGCACTTCTACCACATTCAAGAACATGCAGTTCATAGGCCAAAACATGTTATACCACTTTTTCCTTCCTCACAGATACCATGGCATGCAAAGTAAGTAACTTCATCTCCCTTTACCTTGGACAAAGTTATCTAGGTGCAAAATGCTAGCCTTTCCCAATCACAATATTACCTTCCATTCTCAAAAATCCCAGCTCTTTCTGTTTATACCCAAGAAGAGAGACTTAAAAGATTATATGGTAGATTAACAAAAAGTAGACAAATTTACTTGTACTTTCACTTCAGAAAATCAGCCATTGAAGATGGATAAATGGTATCTATTTTCTTAATAATATTCTTCTTTTCTGATAAAAAACATGGTAAGCTATTCAAACAATTTGTCTTTCTCTCCACAGCGTAGCAGTGACTGAAAGCTTGAGCACTGGAATCAGATGATAGCTGTAGCCCCAGCTGTAGATTTGCAAGCTCTGTTACCTTGGATATAATACTTCACTGCTCTGAACTTCATCTATTTCTGATACATCCAGAGTAAATGAAATAACGCACATATGAGGATAGCACATTATTGTTCCCAATACAGGTCCATACAGAGGTTGACATTTTCTTATGTACAATTACAAAGAAAGCTCCAGGTTGCTATTCCTGATCATCTTTGCCTCTTTTATTTGCAAAAACTAAATAACTTTGCAGATAGAAAAGTGACCTAGATGTGATTCTAAATCTCTAGATAAAAATGGTATTTTTAACATGATTCCTCTAGTTGTATTTCTTTGTTTTGAATACTTATACCACATAAGCAGACCCTGATTACACATACACACACACACACACACACACACACACACAAAGTTAACACAGACATCTAAATTTATATAACTCAAAAATACATAAATAGTAAGGAGAGATGACAGAGCTCCAGAGATATAGGTTTGGATTCCCATGCCACAATTTAATATTGGATTTTGGACATGCTGATGCTGACTGGTCCATCTACAAAATGAGATGGTACTATTCAAGTCTCATAGATTTACTGCTACAATCAAAGGAATAGGAATAAAGCATGTGACATAAAAAAAAAGTCAAATATAAGCTCCCTCCCCTGAAGGATTTAAACTGCAACTCTCTCCAATAACTGCAACTCTCTCCTTCTTACTCTAAAGGAGCAGGGATGTCTGAATAACAGGGATTTATTGTGAAAATCTGCTTATAAAACCCTTCCAGTTGCATAAACAAATGATACGTACTAATTACACTAGGGGTTTATTTTTTGAAATAAAAGCCACAGCACATACCATAAACATAATAAAAAGCCAAAGGAGACGAGATAAAAAGGGAACAGCTGGTGTAAACTGTGCACATCATTCAAAGAGGCAATGGGGCCAATACAGTTTTTCAGTAAAAGCAAGAGAACACTAGGTGGTAACAAAATGGATACTTTAGATCTGGAGAGGCAAAACATACTCAGAGCTCTTGTGGATGCCAGGGGAGACTTGGATAACATTTCCTGTCTTAATGAGCTATATTCCATTCCCAGCTGTTCAGAAAAATGACAGAGTTCACTGCAGCAAAGAATCTATACAAAAACTCCTTGATCCCAAGAACCAGAGGTGCAGAGCAAATGCTAAATCATACATCTGTTGACGTTTGGGTACATAAATGAACAAGGATTTAAGAAAAAAAATCTTTCACATGAAGGCTCTTTTGCCTGCAATAATTGTCAGGTCTACATACATTTTTTTTCATCTTTTTCTTTTATTCAGATAAATATGCTGGTTCTCAACACTGTATTTTATCTTTTTACTTAACTGACATTATTTTTCAGATCATGTTTAGGATTACAGAAAATTAAGCTAATAGTACAAGAAGTACACACAAACTTTCACACTCACTCTTGTACATTTTTAGATGCCCTAGCTGACTTGAAATATTAAAAAGTTATCTAGCTACACTTCAATGAATCAATGAATTTTTAGCTAAGCAATTCAGAATTGCTTCTTAGACCAGGGAAAGATTGGTTTATTTCCTATTATGACTAGGAATTTATTTCCTATTATGAATCCAATATCACAAATAAATCCCTAGTCAGACATTAACTTTGATAAAGAAGGAATGTCAAGTTTTATGAATGAGATTAACTTATTTGAGTAAACTAGAAAAAACTGGGAATCTGATTATTTTAATTATGCTTTGGTCTGTATAAATTCAAAAATAAGAATCTCTTAAAAGTTTGGCTACCAACATTATATTGGAGCTTTCCGTGACAAAAAGAGTCAAATGTTGGGGAAAAAGAAAATAATGTAGTGATTATGTCTCTTTTCACTAAAGATACTGAAGCATATTGTATGCATCTGCTAATATATAGACAAATTACCCCTTTAAGAACAAAAGTCAAATAATCGCTCACACTCTAGGAAACTGACTCAAGGAAAATACTGACCAGATAAATAGAAATCTCTTTTAAAGAAGGTCTCTTAATATGGAATTCATAGATAGAATCTGAACATATGACCTTAATAGGGAAAAATATCTTCATTTTACTAGTCTGTACTGAAAGTTAGCATTTTCATCAATTATTAATATATAATAGTATTAACATGCCTATAACTGTTATCTGTAAAAATCACAAATAATTTCGTATTGCACATTACAGCTGTTCTAAGTATTCTGAAAATCATACTTACGATAGCTACTTTAAATTAATTAATGTATTAAGCTTGCCACTAGATCTAGCTATTTAACATAATTATATCTCAATATAGTTGCTTGCTTTTGCATTCCCGTGCACTAATACATTTAACAATATTCTGAGAAGACAGAAAGGTTTCAAAAAAGGTTAATAATATATTTTTCAAGATATATATATATATATATATATATATAGAGAGAGAGAGAGAGAGAGAGAGAGAGAGAGAGAGAGAATAAAAAGAAAATAATGATGTGACCCTAAAAAATTCTAGCAGAGCCAGGAAGGATGGTTCACACTTGTAATCCCAGTACTTAAGAGTCTGAGGCAGGCTGATCATCATGAGTTTGAGAACAGCCTGGGCTATACAGTGAACACTGGCCAGCCTGAACTACACATCAAGACCTTGTCTCAAAATACAAAACCAAACAAACAAACAAAAACTATCATAAATTCCACTATGAGAAACAATTTTCTAAGAAACATATACATATTGTTCTGAAAGCTATAAAAATGTTTAAAAAAATCACACTGCCTCATTTTCACTTAGAAACCTGGACAATATGTGAAACCAAACAAAAAAAATTAAGATGGCCTATTAAGTCTCAATAGAAATAATTGCCAGCAACCAATTTGACCTTAGAAATACTGACCTACCAGAGAAAGGAAAAGAGATATTGAGCAACTACATTATCAAGAGTCACATTTTCCTCAACCCAAAATTCTACCAAAGGCACCACGAAAGGGACACCATGAGACAGTTCAAGAACCATAGCTCGCACAGTATGAAAGTAGGAACTAACAGTAACTCAAGTCAACTAGCAATAACTGACACTTCAAGTCAGTCAATTTCACACTTACAAGGTACCTTAAGTTAAAAGCACCATTAGATGGATTTCAAATGACCCGTCAATAGATTAACATCATAAAAGACTCAAAGTTATTATAACAATCATGATCCAGTATTTTTGTAATTATGAGTTATGTTTGGACAGTTCAATATTTTACATAAGAGATATTCTTGAAATAGTGGGTTACTCAGATACTTTCAAAGTGTTGAACTCATAGAAAGGATTTTTACAGTAAGATTTGAAAGACCGTTTATACTCTAATTTTCAGGTTAGATTATATGTCTCTCATAGATGTCTACAACCATATGGAAGAGCATGGCAGTAAACTACTACCTCTTGTTACATGGATCTCTTCACACTAGTTTATATGAGGTATTAAATACATATGTATACTTTATATAAACTTATTAAATTTAAAATACAGAGTCTGCTTTAGCACAACAAGCTAATTATCTGTTGTTTACTTTTTGAAGTTCTGAACAGTAAACTTTTCTTTCTGTCCTGATCTTATCTTTTAAAATATTGTACTAGTAGTAGTCTTAAGTAATCAGTATATATGACACTGTGGCATATTATATCCATTAGCTATAATTTTAAGAGAATATAAATAATTATTAATAGGACATGGTAGCTTTAGGTATATTTTTACTGTTATCAGGCAACAGAAACAAAGGGAAATGACTCAGTTAAATACCAATGGTCAACTTAACTTGTTTCCAAATTGGAAGGTTGTCAAAGCCTTTCCTACAAGCTAGTATCTGAAGAGTTAGAATCCAACCAATTGGTCATGGTGTTCACAAGGCCATATCCAAGAGCCTTGGGTAACTGGGTCCCCACTGCATTGCACTCAAGGATAAAATGAAACAAAACCTGTGCAAGCAAAGATTTTAAAACAAGGTATTATTGAGGTAGATTTTGTGCATTTAGAATACTCTACAACTACACGTACTCTTTCTCCCTTTGAACAAAGAATTTTCTGTTTTCCACACTTGTATCTGCTAAATGCCATCCCAATTTTTTAAGAATCTGCATACACAATTATAGTTCAGTTGAAAACAAGGCCAGTTGCAGTATAATTGTGCCCAATGAGCCCAAAATATTAAACTTTTATTTTCATGTATGGCTTTCATCACTACATCCTCTAATGCAGCATATATGATAATATATTATTTGTTATTCAGAAGAGAAAGAGTTCCATACAAAATAAATGACTTCAATTGCCTTATAAATTAAACATGGATAAACGTCTTGGTAAAATAAATTAAAGAAGCATTTGTATTTGATCACTCCATCATATTATATCTCTATGTACATGCAGAAGATGCTGTTATGTACTTCCTGAAATTTATTCTGTGTAAAGCCGACCATAGAGAAAAATTATTGTTAAGTTATGGCTGAAAATTAAACAAATAACACGTATTATACACCTCCAACAGACTCAAGGCCCATAAAAAGCACAACACTCAAAAAGGATAAGGGCCCAGATCTGTAGTTTAGGGGTTGGTTTGGATGTTTTGTTGGAATAATTTTTACCAAGTTGATGGTTTTAAAATTTAAAGTATATGGCATTGTTTATTAATATTAAAATTCATGTCATTTCTTAAAACTTACTAAATGACATAAAGGTACAAATACTAGTGTTGATACCTTTGCTAACTTTGATTTAATCAACAAGAGTCATGAAATAAACTTCTTATATTCAGTTTTAAAGAAAAGTAAATCTGCTCCATTATTACATTATTAAAGTCATGAATGTATGAGAAACAGCACATAAATAAATCACAAACTATTTCGCTAAGACAAAGTCTAATGGGTTCCTCTTTGGTGTGACTTATGTTCTCTGGTTATTTTTAAGTAAGTTTTCTTACATTTTGAAAGGTAAAATACACCAGTTTTTATGTATTTTATTTACAGTTGAGGTTGTCACATTTAAATTTATGCATCATTTTCATGACATAAGTATTTGCTCTTATTAATTGCTGTTATGTTTAAAGTATCTCTTTCTTAAACTTAGATAAAATATAATTTATCTATTATTAAATATTTAGTTAGCATGCCAACTTTTTATTGCTGCAGTGAATATATTTTTTAATTGCAATAATGGAATACAAAACATAACATTCACCATTTTAACAATTTTAAGTCTGTAGTGCAATGGCACTTCCAGTTTAGAAAAACGTGCAGCTTTCTATTATCATTAATTTTACAAAGAAAAAACATTCTTTGAGGCTGAACTAAATCTGGTTTCAATGCAAAAATAAAATATAAAAACTGTTCTTGGAGTTGTCTGTAAGTAGAACTGCCTTTAATTAAAAAGAAACAGAAATTTACATGATCCATAAAAAAAGTTAGAAACATAACTATGGGTATCTAGAGGTTAAGTAAAGGCTGTAGCCACAGACATCACCCCGGAATATTCTTAGGGCAAACAGGAAATGGGATTCACCAAGTGCATTCATATTCTTTGTGCAGTCATCACCATCATCCATTTTTACAGCTTTTTCCATCTTCCTAAACTGAAACTATATCCATTAAATAATAATTCTTTATTCTTCCCCCTTGGCAATTCTACTTTGTTTTGATTAATTTTGACCAGTCTAAAGACCTCACGTAAGTGAAATTACTCAATATTTGTCTTTTTCTAACTAGCTTTGTTCACTATGTCTCTAGAGTTTATTCATGTTATATCATGTATCACAATTTCTCATCTTCTTAAGACTAAATAACATTCCATTATATGAATATACCATATTTTGTTGTTCGGTTTATCACTGATGGACACTTGGCTTTCTTCTATCTTTTCCCTATTATAAGTAATGCTGTTATGAACATGAATATAATAATATCTGAGTTTCTGCCATCAAGTATTTTGTGTTACAATGAATGTGACATTCTATATGTCACACAGTTTCCTTGGAACAGAAACCTATAAAATTATGCTATGAGGATGGAAAAAACTGGATAGAGGGTAGAAATACCCTTAAATACTTGAATATAGTATAGGAGATTTTTTAGATCATTGCTGCACATACCTCACTTTTCACTAGGACCTCCGCAGCACCTCCCATCAGCAAAAAGGGTACATTTCTCCACCCTATGAATCTTTGGTTAAACTGTGAGACATGGAATGTGATACAAGCTCAACCTAAAAAACTGCTTGAACACAGGGAGCTTGATTTCCATGAACAAGCCCCAGCTAATCACTTGAGGGATGACAGTTAATGTAGAGAAAGGCCCCAGCTAAAAATTAGGCACCATCCTAAAACAGCCAACCCAGCTGAGCCAGTGCAAATCCTAAAATCTGCCCAGGCAACCCCAGATGAAGGAACAATGAGTACGTTTTTACTGTTCTAAGTTACTAACTTTAGAATGTTTCATTACATATAAAATTTAAATGCTGTGTACATATCAAATTAAAGAGTAATTCTAATGTGAGTTCAAAATTATTTTGATACAAGATTCACAAGTGATGAGAATGTTGCACTGAATAAAACACATCAATTTTTTCCGAATATTTATAATTTGTAGGTTTCTTTTTACTATCTCAGAAGAAAATTGATAACATGTATCACCATTTGCATTTCCATTTCTCCTTTGTTCTCTGCAAAGTATTTTCTCACCTGAGCTATTTTGGAGTTCCCATAGCTCCTGACCCTACTACACTTTCTATTAATCTTAACACTCCTCTCATGCAGTCACAACTGTTCTGAACTTTTTATTTTTTTGCTAATGACAATATATATTCTATTTGCAGCACAATGACCAAACATTAAGTAAGACCAATGTTACTGTGGGCTGGAGCTGGACCACAGTAGTACTGTGTGTACTGAGTAGGCACGAGGCCCCTGGTTCATTCCCAACAACAACGACCAGGGTAAAGAGGCAGGAAGAAGAGTTCTTCCTGTTATACCCTGAAGATGTATCTAATGCTGCTCAAAAGCATTTCTTCATCAAGATTTCTGGAATATCCATTCTAGAAATAAGTTCCTCAGAAATTACATGAAAGAAAAAAACCACTGTTATAGCAATATTGGTGAGCTGAATATCAGAACTACATTAATTAAACTGATGACACAATAACAACAAAATATTTTTAATAAGCTTTAATACATATAAACCACCAAGAACACACCAGGGTATAACAATTGTTACAATAAATGTTAGATATTACATTATATACATAAATGAATAATCATGAGAAAGGCTCTGAGCCAACTACAAAACCACACTCAATGGAAAAACCAATTTTCCCCTCTACTCAATTACTGTCCAGCAAATTGGAGAGCAATATACCTAGATCTCCTTGCTGACTCAGAGTACTCACAATTCTCTTCCCTTTGGAATGCTTTTCCTCACCTATGCCCCATCTCTCTTTACTTACCCACCTCAAGGGTCTTTCAGAGATGTTCCTCCGAGCAGATTTCTGAGTCTACAGACTAAGTTATAATCTGTACTCTTTAGTTTCAAAGGATTCTGCACTTACCACAACTTAATAAAATTGTCTATGACTGGACTGAGGTTTTACTGTAAATGGTCTTGAGAGATCATATAAATGGTCTAAAAATATATCTTAAGGCAAATATATATTAAGGCAAATATATATTAAGACAACCCTAAAAACTAAAAACTAAATTCATTAAAAATCACTAAATTGTACACTTAAAATACACAAATTTTAAGTTACACTTAGTATGCTTCAATAAAGGTATTTTTAAAAATATGGTATTTTACTAAGCAGAAAGAAAAAAAAAAAGAAAAGGTATAACAAAGATTCAGTCATAATGCAAAATTATTTATGATGAACCTATAAGGTCATTAATGAATATAACCAAAAGGCTTATATCTTTCTTTAAAATGACAGAAAATGACATCTTCAATATAAATAACAAAATTTGCTTAAAAAATTTTTAAAAAACAAATAGTTAAACAAGACATATTTATTTCTTCAATTTGAAGGTACAGTGTTCAGGGTTGGACTGCAGGTCATCAGAGATCAAAATTCCATTCTCCTTTAACCACATTAATGCTCAGCTTAGCTTAGCTTCCAATTTCAAGATGGCCTCAATCCAGGATGGCATCTAGATTTAAACTGCAGCCATCATATCAAAATTCTAGGTTAAAAATGAAGAAAAAAGATTAAAAGAGGGTACCTTTCAGTTGATATTTTCTCATAACTCTTATCAAGCTAAATGTGCTTAGACCTCATTGGTCATATTCAACTGCAAAAGACAAAGAGAAATGTATTTCTAGAAACATAATACTGTCAGAAATGGGAACAGGTACAATGGTAGAAAAAGAATAAATATATTATGAATATATAAATAAATAAATAAATAGATAGATAGATATTATGCTTACAAGATGCCCTTTAATACTTCTCAGGACCAAAAGTAATCAAAAGAAAGTCTGAAACAAATTTTACATTAATGTACAATTAAATATCTAGCAAAAGATAGTATTTTTGGCATAGTACTTTATTATATTAAAAAATGTGGTATGTCTTATAAGAATCTAAACTTATTTTCAATTCAAAAGTTAAAAAAAATCTGTCTTGGAATAATAATTTGGAAATTAGCCTTTAATATACCTTTTGTAAACATTCTCTAATCTCTAGTTTGTAACTCATACATAAAACTTAAATGAAGGACATTTGTACAAACACCCAATTATACAAATACCCAATTATAGAGCCTGGCAATTGTTAATTTGTTACTATAGCTACAAGTTTTATGTTACTTGAAGGGAATTTCTCTTTTCAAATGCTCTAGGCCCTGGGGAAAAGGTGTAAGGATGGTGATCTCTAAAACACATGCATAATTCTATTAGGTTTGATATTCTCCAAGGGAAATAAGATAATTCTTGAATGCTATAAAGTTAAAGAGAAGTCAAAGTAGTTGGTCAGATAAAACTGATCTATTCTGATAAGCACCGTACTCCAAAGGCGCATATTCCAATCGAGTTAGTAAAATTTGAACTGTGGTAAAATTTCATCATTTTACCAAAAGGTTAACAGTGTGGTTCTCAAAGCTTATTCTATAAACCAACAGTAACAACACAATGTAAGTACTTGCTAGATACACAAATTCACAGACCTACTAAATTAGGAATTCAGGTAACAAAGATTACATCACTGTTTCAATAATCGCTTTGGATATCTAATTCACCCTATGCTGAAGAACAGTATCTCCAGAAATATTCCATATTTAACTACTATCACTGACAGCATATAAGTTCTCAAGCACAAATAAGGTAAGAAATGTCATTAAATATTCAATTAGGTACCTTTGTGGACAGCGATGTAAAAACAAAAACCTTGCATACATTTATTTTCTTTTAATTATGACAAGTTTGTAGAACACAATTTTACATTCATTGTGTGGAGCTGAGATAGATAATATCTTAATTCCTCTTTTCATTGCTTTTCCCTCCACTCTCTCCTATTTTTTTTTTTTTTTCTTAAGAGGAGAGAAATACAATTCCTCTCATTGCTCCAATTTCCACCTTAGTTTACACCTAGCAAAAGATGGGGAAAGAAGGTCAACAAATCATGCCAGAAATCTTTCAACCATGATCAGTTCTGGTCATCAGCCAGACAAGAACACTTCACAAAGGCCTTGAAGAAACGAACATAGAAATGATCCTTAGGCCTCCTGTAAGAAATACATGTTGGGTCACACACTAAGCCATATATTACTAAGCAAGGCAGTCATGCCCTGTTTGCATGGTATATTCCTACTTTCTTTTGAAAGAAAATCTCCAAAGACTCAATTTCCAATTTCTGCCTCTGCTTTGGTATGATCTTAAGTAAGTTATTAAACATCTATGATTTCTTCCTGAAGAGTAGAGGTGATGCCCATTCAAAATGTATAGAAAGAGTACTATAGACCAATGATGGTGAACCTTGTTAGAGACAAGTCCCCAAAATGCAACCCAAAATCTACTTATTTATCACAAAATGCCAACACTACAAACCTGAATACTGAGAGTTTAGTTTTTAAAAAGCAACTTATACATTAACATCTTTCGTCTTAAAAAAAAAATACATGCATGCCACAGGTTCGTCATTACTGACAGCTGATAAAATAGACTAATTTTAAGAAGAAAAGCCAAATCAATTTGCTATAAATCTTTAGTTACTAAAGATTTAAGACTAAACAAAAGACTAAAGTCTTGAAATTTTATGTTAGGAAAAAAACTTCAGACTGTTGTATTAGACAGGTTTTCATAGTAATATCAAATTATATTTAAAAGTTCCTATGTTGAGAAATAGTTTATAAGAACTGTGAGATACTATGACAGATTACCCAAGGAAAACAAAAGTATCTATTCACTTTGTAATCTTTTAGAAACATTTATTCATTCATCTGAAAGAAATCACATCAGCAAATATAATACTATAGTAATAGCTTTAAAATTATTTTTTAAAGAAAAACATATTCCCCCCAAATTAAATCTTATCTAGCATCAGGCCAAGGGGAATTATTTATAACACATTTATATCTAGGAAACATAAACATCTAAAAATCATTTAAAAGACATTAAAAAGTCCCAACAAGTAGTTTCAGAGTCTTAATAATTTAGTGAAAAAAACCTACAAACATAAATGTAGAATATGTTAAACATCAACTAAGAATAGAAAAATGTCATGGACACCTAATAATGAGGCGCATACTCCAATCAAGTTAGTAAAATTTGAAATTTTTAAAATGTGTATGTATCAAATAATATCAAGGATGAAATGAAACAGAATTTTCATAGACTTCTGCAAGCTGTATAAACTGGTAAAATATTTTGGAAGGTAATATCCAACTGTAAAATATCTTGAGGAGTCTATCAAATTGTAAACAGGATTATTTGTTTACTCAAGAATTCCTCATTGTGATATCTAATTTAAGGAAATATTCATAATGTTCATTTTTAGAAAAGCTAAATTTGAAATATATGAAAAATATCTAAAATGAGGAACTTGAAACATCGTGGTTGAAGTTTTCAAGAGAAGCCTGAGAACTATAAATAGTGAATTTATCCCTTTTGCCTTTAAGGCCAATACTAAATGAATCTACTTATGCAATGTTTATGTCTCCTAAATGTTGTACAGAAAATATACATTTTAAAATGACTGGAATAGATTAATTCAAAAAAATGCTTCTCAATCTCTCCAGAGAATATAATGATGCTAAGAGATTTAGTACACTAACATCCACTGAAACTTCAAGATTATTACATTTAGATTATTAGACCACTGCCATAGTGTTACCCACAATTTAAATCTATCACACACCAATATAAAAAATGTATTTTCCTAATGTATTCAAAGATTCTAAAATATAACTTATTATCCAATTACCAAATACAATAAAACCATCAATATGACAACCACTGTGGACAGAGGATTTCTGAAAATACTTCTTTAGCATGTGTCCTATTTTAAAGAAAATATAATGGAATAAGGCCCTTTTAAAATATTTACACATTCCCCTGGACTCACAAAAAGACATTGTTCATTCATCCTGTATTGAATGAAGATGATGGGCTCTAACTACAACATGTAATTAGGAGACAGAAGTGTTTAATGGCAATTAAATTGAACAAAACTACAGAATCACAGCAATTAAAACTCCCACCAAGAAATGTGGGAAGTCATCTAAGCTACTAATCATTTACAATATTTTTTATATCATTTAAGGGACTCAAGTTACAGATCATTAAACAATTAGAAAGAACTTTAAATACACTAGATATATTAATCTGTAGTAATACCAAAGTTTTTGAAGGATTGGCGTCAGAATGGGCTCTCTCACTAACTTAGAAAGTCTTGAAATTAGCAGAATCCAATAGAGAGTTCATATAGAATACAGAGATTCTTGGTGTCACATTAGAAAATTTGTCATGGTTTTGGTTCAATTATCACCAGAAGAAAATACTTCCATTCAAGTTACAAACACATAGTTAACCAAAGGTTCTGTTTCACTTACAATTCTGGTAATAGTTACAGAAGTCACACAATTCTAACTCAAGAGTATGTCCTCAAAATAGACTGTTAAGTCTTAAAATAAACTCAAAAATTTAAATACATTGGACTCAGAAAGATATAGGTATCAAAACTGGCAGGGTTCACTGAAAGCAAATGCAAAAAATTGGTTGTGATTGCTAGGAATCATCAATATCTCATTTGTGTGAGTTTCTTAAAAAATCAGTAATGGATGATTTTCACACCAGAAACCTTAGGTATCCATGCATCTGTCCTTCCTCTAACTTATTCTAGTCTCATCAAGTCTCACAAACCATTCTTCTTGAACTGAAGAGTAGGCTTTCCTTCAGTTAGCTAGTCTTGAAACTTTCTTGGTAGTCATTCTTAATTTAAAAGCTCAACAACTACAGTGTTTACATCTACCACACAGATGATTCATACATTTCAACCCCTAACCTCAATTTCTCTCAATCCATTGTTCTAAATCCTAAGGCTTCAACATTTCATTTGACTAATGTATACTTACCTTCATGCTGACAAAGATCTACTTCACTTCAAACTTTAGATTGATCATGATTCTAAGAAATGGATTTCTTTGGTCCTAACTCATTTCTGCTAGAGGGCACTACCCTTAAAAACCAAGTATTTCAGTGGAAAGTGGAAGTAGAAAGAGTTTCAGAGGCTCAAAAGAAATGTCATTTTTTCCCCAACATTTTCAATAACAAAATATCTATATATTCAATAGTTAAATATCCATTTATATATGATGTATACATATAAACATTCAGGAGCTTATTATTATTAAATATTAATTATTCAATATTCAAAACTGATAGCATTTATTTCTAATTACCACTAGCACATGTTTTTAAATAGCCTTTCACATTCATCATCTACTATAATCAACAATGAGTACATAGCAAATCAAACAGAGCAGCAATGTTGCCAGGAAAGCAGTGAATGCCATCATTTCAGCATTGGAAATTCCACATGATAATGTGGTTATTATCAATCGTAAGCCTTCTAAAAGTCAATCAAGTCAATTAATTAATTAATTGAAGTATATCAAATTGCTATTTTTTAAGATTTCACATTAAAGAAGTAAAGCAAGTTTAGGATGGCCTTGTTTTCCTACTGAAATAAATTATAATCTGTGCTGTCTTTAAATGATTGATCAAATACAATTACAATGGTTCTACTAATTAGAATGTTCTTAATTCTTATAAATTCAATCACTTCTGCCTACCTTTGGCAGTAATATCATTAAAAGTTACTAAACAATTAAATATAGGTATATATGCATTTAGTTCATAGTTGCTGTAAAAGAATCTCATGTTTTATTGAAGTTGTCATGTTTTCTTCTATAGATAATATGATTATTGAAGTTGGAACTGTATTTGTGTATTCTCAATGTATGTAGGTATATATATTGAAATATATATATATATATATATATATATATATATATATATATATGTAGTAACAGCATTTTTAAACTAAATGACAACTAGATAGCCTCTTCCCACTCCTCTACAAATATGCAAACCTACTGGATGTTAGATTCCATTGAAGCTACACATGTAACTGTCATCCCAGCACATATCTGTGCACAGAAGGTTAACAATCCATGATTTACCTGGTTAGGCTATGTTATAGACCTTGAAATGCAGGTGGGAAAAGACCCAACAAAGAAAAATTTATAAAAATACCACTATAATTTTTCTGCATGTATTTATTGGACATCAAAATGTAATAATCAACATTCCAAAACATGAATATCACCATGGAGGCTGGCGGACACAAATATGATACATAACCTCTTCAACCAATGATTGGCAGATTTTCATCCTCCTTTCCCCAAGACTGAACTGCAGCAAATTTTCATTGAGCTAGTGACAGGTACTCTTCATTAACAAAGGTAGAAGGCTTAAACAAGACTGACACATAAAGAGAATGCATGCTGGGATTGCAAGAATGACAGACTAAAACAATGACTCATATCCTTACATCAGAGATGCCTGGAGGAGAAAAATGTAACCACAGAAATTTCTGTTCATACAAATGTCAAATGGACTCCTCCATTCATGGTTGGCATACTCTGGAATCAGTTTATGAACCTACTTAAAATATAGCCACAAAGATTCTAACAAAAGCTTCTACCATTTATTTAACTAGAGAAACCAAGGCTAAGAGAACATTAGACAAAAACCTGGTTTACACAGGCCTACTGAAGAGTTTTCAACTCTTTCTCTACCCATGCCAAGGAAAGGTTCCTCACCAGTGTTCCATGTTAGAGTTGAAAACCAACAATTCCCAGTTATCAATAAGCAGACAATTCATAAATACTATATATTTCTAGTGTACTATCTATATTGTATTTATACATTATATCTAGGAAGAGCATCATTATAACTGCAAATATAAAAAAAGCAGTAAAGAGATGTTTAGGGAGCTAGAAATACCGACATGGTCTATTCAGTTAAGGGTCTGAGAAGCTAGTAAGTAGGACACAAATGTGAGTTTTAACTTGGCAGAATAGGTTACAACAAAAGATACATTGCTCCTGTATATCTCAATTAAAATTAGATACATAAATAAAAGGATAAAGGCTGAAAAATATTTTCCCAAACAAATGAATTCAGATTATGTTGTGTATCCTTGGGGAACACCAATTACACTACTGACAGACTATACTTTGTTTTAACAGCAAGTCTGTACCAGTCTTGCTTATCTTAGGCACTACATTTGACAAAGGTCACTTATCAGTAAGTGGTAATTTATGGCTCGACATAAGTCACTATACTGTGTCTCAAGTAAATTAAAATACTATAAAAACCAACAAAAAAGATGAATATACTCCAAAACTAGCAAACTACCATTTAGAAAAGGAATTTCTCTTTTTTAATAAAGTAAAGGAATTTCTCTTTTTTAATAAAGTAAATCTTGGCTTCTCACCAGCATATATAAAAAATCATAAATATTTGTGCAAGCACTGAATATCTAAAATAAATGCATTATAAAATGATTGAATAAGTAACAGTGAAACAAAAACATTGCTGTGCTTCCAAAGTATACTCTGAGCAAACATTTACAATAGACTATATATAGTATAGGTAACTAAAGAATCAGGCCTTTTAGATTCTTGCATTTTCAGATTTTTTATTCTTTTCCCCTGAATTTTCCATTGCCTGAGTAGCAATATCAGAATCAAAATCAAAAGCCTTCTTTTTTAAAAAGCATACAATTCACACTCCCCACTCCTGCTTTGCTGTCAAGTGTCTGACCCTGGTTTGATAATCTCATTTCCTGAGAATCAAAAAGCTGGAAATTTAAGCTTCCTAGAGTGTTAATTGCGGCCCTGCTCCATTGCTAATCAAAAAATTGGATGTTTTACATGAAAATGCTTCTCTAATTAATTCTCAGTCATAAATCACCCTGGTTTTAATAACCCCTCCTTGATTGGATAGCCTTTGAAGAGACAGTGCAGCTAATCCGCTAAACTAGAAAAAACACACGCAGAGGAAATAATAAGTGGGCTTACAAGGTACAAACTAGATGACTGCATTAATACTGTCAAACCAAAAAAAAATGAATGTCCTTTCCAGGACTTTCATGCCTCACCCTGTACCCCATAAAATAAACCATGAAACTAGGAATCATGAACAAAAGCAAGTGTCACAGAGTTCATGCATCAAAAGTTAAATCTTTTCACTATCCGTCTACAAAACAGCTATTCCCATCATTTTGGTTTCCCTTGACATTTTTTCCCTAGAAACCAGAGATCCAGCACTGTCCACTTGTCATATTGTCTGTTTTAATAAGACAAGGCTTGTGCTTCCCCCCTTCCTCTGCTCTGACTGACAATATATTATCATACATATCTCTAAGAGGTGCTGAACTGAATTTTCATTATCCAAAATGTCAAGATTCGTTTTTGTCATCAGAGAACACAGCTGGTCTACACCAGTAGCCCTTTGATTAATTCAAATGGAACAAGTCACCTATACATAACTTCATTTTCCCCAGACTAGGCCTTACATTCTGCACATTTTAATTTACAGCTTGTCAGTTTAAGACATCATTCACTGCCATGGAGGAATTCAAAGAAAAAATGGAAAGTCCTAATTAGCAACACTATGCATTAGCCCCCAATAAAGCAACAATTGGGAAGTTTTAGCATGATGCACAATACACTCAAAACTCACCCACAAGCCTTCAGATGACAGAACTATACAGATAAACAATAATTTTTAATAAGCACTATTTTAACATGCAAATAAATATATCTTGATTTCTAGGTTATTTATGAAACAGTAACACGTATTCTGTGACATGTAAAAACTTAATGAATTCAGATACAAGTTATTTCAAAAGCAATTACATTGAATAAAAGGTGTGCAATAATTGTCACAAGAGAAAAACAATCTGTTGATTCTAATTTGTATATAGAAAGCCAAAATCTACAAGTTTATAGCCTCTATATCATTAAGATGTTTTATTAAGAATAGACCACAATGAAACATCATTATACTACCACATGAATGTCCAAAATTGAAATGATGACAATACCAACTTTTGGCATATACTGCAAGTAGGAATATAAAATGATGCACTCACTTTAGAAATCTACTAGTTTCTTTAAAAATTAAACATATACTAGCCATATGATCCACCATAGTTTACCTCCATATATTCCCAAGGGAATTGAATATACATATCCTACACAAACTCTAAAAACATATGTTCACAGATTATGAATAACTAAGAATGGGAAACTACCCAAATGTTCATCAACAACTACAAGAATAAACAGTATGTGATACATCCGTTCAATAGAATACTACTCAGCAATGAAACAAAATTAACTACTGACACATATGACAATGTGGATTAATGTCAAACCATTATATAGACTGAAAGAAGTCAGTCAGAAAGTTGTATATTGGATGATTTTATTTATATAAAAATCTAGAAAGTTCAAGCTAACCTATTAAGATATTTCAGCAGTAAAGGCTCACAGTAGAGAGAGAAACTGACTACATAAGAAAATTCTGGTGATAAAAATGTTCTGCACCTTAATGATGACACTGCTTTTTTACAAGTGCAAATGTCTTTCCCATTCAAGTAATCATTTTAAATAAATATGGCTTACTATGTGTAAATTATTCCAATCAAGTAGAAAACTGCAAAGCTACTTCATGTGTAAGTTATATTGCAAACTCTACATAATAAAACTCTATTAGAGAAAAATGTGGTCATTTATTGTTTCTGTAACTTTGGTCAACTCTAAAACTGACAAAATTTGGAATAGGAGGAAAAAAACAGGTTGTTGTATGCCTTTCTCACAGTAAGAAAAACAGTCTTCCAATTTTCATCCTTTAGTCTGAGGAAATATTTGGGAATCTCAAAGGAAGAATCAGGAATATTAAGATTACATGGTGTACTACTTTCTAATGATGAACAACAAATTAGCACAAACTCAGCAGCTTAAAACAATGCAAATCAATTATGTGACAATTTCTGTGGCTCAGAAATCATGACTTAGCAAGGTCCTTTTGCTCATAGTCTCACCAGTCTGGATCAAAATTCTAGTGTATACTCTTATCTGAGGAATATGTAGGGACCTCTTCCTATCTTATTCTGGGGCATAGTCTGTCCCTTATGGCTGTTGAACTGAACTCTAGATTTTCATGCCAGTTATTAAAGTGAGGTCATTCTAGGCCCTTAACAAATGGCCTACACTTCTAACAAAAATTACATCTTCAAGGTTAATAGAAAAGCATCTGCCACTGATTGTTGTCTCTTTTAAAGAGAATCAATTGATAAGGTCAGGCCTAGCCAAGATAATCTCCCTGTTGAGTAACTCAAAGTCAAATCACCAGGGACCTAAATCACATTTCCAAAATTCCAATAACTATTGCCATATAATATAAACTAATCATGGGAATGACAGTGTGTCATAGTCACAGATCATATCTACACAAGGGAGGAATTACGTGAGTCAGGTCATTGAAGTCACTGCAGAATTCTGCCTATTATCAGTGTGGATATCAATACAATAAATGTAATAAAAAATATAATTTGAAATAACTACAGAACAAACAATGGCAAAGAAAAGTATACTGAGAAATTAGGTGATCTCTAGTGAGAAAGTCCACCCAAGAATTCTAGGTGAAAACATTTTTGTTTGTTTGTTTCAAGAATTCCTTAAAAGAACACAAGTCACTTAATGATGAAAAGATATACTATGAATCAGTGATATGGTCTGTAGACTCTAAAGTAAATAATTATATCTAGAAATTCTTGCTGAAACAGAGAGGAAAAGTAAAAGAAGGAAGTACTTAAGAATCCTTTGGGAGAAAAAAAATCAGTAAGATAAACTACAAATCTACCAAAAATGTGAAAACTTAAGCAGATACAGCATTATTTCTGGATATGTCTGTAAATTCCTAGATTGAATAAATACCTCACTCACTAATGTATCAACAAATGCATTGAGGGCTAAAATAGAATAAAAACTCAAAATAAAGGTCAAATTCACACTTCCTGATTGAACTTCCTGTACTTGGACACTGATGTTTCTGGTTCCCTGGCCTTTAACTCTGACCAGAATTCCCACCATCTACCCAACACACACACACACACACACACACACACACACACACACACACACACACTGTCTGTCTGTCTGTCTGCCTCTCTCTCTCTCTCTCCCCGTCTCTCCTACCCTCTCTCTCTTCCCCTCCTTCCCTCTCCCCCTCCCTCCCCACCTCTTTGTCTCTCCCAGGTTCCAGGGCCTTCTGCCTCAGACTGACATTTACAACACTGAGAGACATCTCAGTCCTTCAGGTTTAGATTAGAACTACCGGCTTTTCTGGGTTTTCAGCTTACAAATGGAAGATCAGAGATTTCTCCAACCCACACTGAAAGAGCTACTCTCTCATAAATAAATCTTTTTCTGTATATCTGGTGTTTCTCTAGAGATCCATGACAAATACACAATAATACATCTTTTTGTGGTACTAATTTGATATCATGCTACAAGTGATTTTAAATGGAAGGCAAAACAAGAAGGTACACAAAGCAATGCCACATGCACAGATACATTTAATTCATAAACAGAAGAAATGTCCTTTCCATGTTAACATTTCTATTTATCACAGTCTAATCATTTAAAATTATTTGTATAGCAAAATCAAAGTTAGTGACCTTAATGATGATCAAAACACTTTTGAAAAGAAAAATGCATGTTCATTATAGCCTCTGGGATAGATATAACCTGGGAAAAGCAGTGTTATTGTTTGTGTTTGGACACCCCCTCAGAGTCTCACGCAGTTATGGAAACAGCTAGGGTTTGTGGTTGGTTTATTGTCTAGTACTGGGACTGGCGGTGTGAGTGCTACATCCACCCAGGAGCAGGTAGTCAGCATACAATATAAGAATCGGAAGGTGCCACACTTTTCTTTTTTGCCCTTTTCGTTCTCATCGCTTGAGGCCACCATGAACAGTTGCCCCTTAGCCACATTACCCTGCCATGGAACCAGCTGAGTATGGACTAAAACTTCCATGAACGGTAAGCCAAGTAAACTTTTCCTCCCTTCATTTTGGGCATCAGGTATTTTCTCTCAACAATGAGAAAAAAGTAACCAAGATAAGTAGGACAGTTCAAAAATCAAATCAATAGGTGTGGCTCTCCAAGTTAAAGATAGATTTCACTTAATATTTCAAACCTTAGGATAATCACTGAGTTAAATACAATTTCTCAGTATTCTAAGAAGACTTTTGTCAAACAAAAACACCAAAGTTTAATAAAAAAGAGACATTTTCCAGGGACCATTTTGGAAGACACAATTTAAATGTATATACTCATAATTAACAGAGTTTTTTTTTTTTTCCTTTTGGTCTCACCGTGCAATTCAAGCAGGCCTTGAGCTCTCTTTGTAGCTCAGGCTGGTCTTAAACTTGCGATTAACCTCTTGCCTCAGCTTCCCCAATGGTAGGATTACAGGCATGCACCACCACACCCAACTAATTCATTCATTAATTTTAAAAACATTCATTGATGTCTCCTAGGTGTATAGAATGACACTTGGTGCTGGGAGTCAAAAATGAAGTAATAATTGTCAACATTTATTCAATATGTAGTATGTGTTAGGAACAGTTCTAAACATTTTACAAGTGTTAATTCATTTCAATCTCATTATAGTCCTTTGAGGTTAAGTATATTATATTCACAGTTTATAGAAAATGAAGTAACACGTGTAGAGGAGTTAATTTTCAAAAAGTCACCAAGGTAGTTACTCTAATTATAGAAACCACCACATTCTGACGTCCTCCTCAGACTTTCACCTTAGGAACAGAGAGCAAGGGACTGAGAATCTAAGAATCTAGAGCTTTGGAGATAAATGCCTTTCACAGAAACAATTTAACTTCTTTTTTTCACAACTAAGAAAACTGGTTAAGTAATTTGCACAAAATCAGAAAAAGTTATTATGAAAGCTTCTTGAATTTAATACTAAAAATACATGCTACAACCAGGAAAATATTCTTCAAAGAATAAAATGGATACTAAAATGGATCCATCAAAGCTTTGAAAAAACAAAATAATATTTGCAACTTAAAATAAAGGAGGACAAGTTGGAGAAAATCCCATAACCCCCATACTCTGGTTTTTAAAAAGCAAGTGATTATGAGTAACCTAAATTCTAAAAGCTATAAATCTAAAGGAGATGACAAATTAGATTAATAAAATTATATTAGGTTATATTTGATATATCAAACAGAAGTGAAAAATACAAAAATGTATGTTAAGAAAGCTGTCTTCACCCTTAAATAGCACTCTACAACAGCTATTTCTCTTTTGGTATTTCCTTTCTTTTTTTTTTTTTTTTTTTTTTTTTTTTGTCTTTTTCCTTTTTTATCGGTACCGGGGATTGAACTCACGACTGCCTGCTTGCAAGGCAGGCGCTTATGCCGCTGAGCTAAATCCCCAGCCCCGGTATTTCCTTTCTTAACAAATAGAAACATCACCCAAGTCATCAGATCGGAAAACTGGTAATCAGTCAAAATGTCTGTCTCTTGCTCAAACTCCACAAAGAATATTATGTCCAATTAATTCTACTTCCAAATTAGGTTTCGGATTTCTTCCCTGTTGTCCTAAAAAACTGGCATACTATTTTATAAGTTCTCATCTGAAATAATAACACAACATGCTTCCTTGTGGCCTGTCTCACTGTACTCAATTTATTTTCATTGCAGACATAAGAAAACTGTTTCTAAATCATAAATTTGACTATATTACTTAGCCACTTTGAACATTAGAAGACTCCTTATCATCCATAAGAGAAAATACAAACTTCCTTGTGTTATACGAGACCTGCCTGCCTGTTTCCCAGTCCATGCACAATCTTCCCCATACACTATAATTCAACCACAAGAAAATGCTTATGAAATGCCAAAAAATTTTCACACACCTATGCGCTGATTTATTATCTTCTTGTTCCTTCTGCAGTGAGATCCCTTCCCAAAAGCCCTTCCCTAGATCAGATGACTAATTTCTTTTCCACTTCAGTTCAAGGAATCTTTCTTTGTAATACTTTCTATGACCTCCCCTGGAAATGTGAAGAGTTACTTAATGCGTATACAGTAATTGCAACATTCATTATAAAACTATTTCATACTGTATCTTCCACTTCATGCAAAAGATGCTTCCAGGAGTAGGGCCCAGAATAGAGTTGGTCTAAAAATACTGACTATACAATGTGGCCTCCACTGTGTCAACTGATACAACAGCCCTAGACAAGGGCAGGGTAAGGATTATTAACTTTATTATACAGATGAGTAATCTAGAGCTCAGAAAGGTACAGTGAATTGTTCAGTGAAAGTGGAATGAGAAATAGGTATTCTTTCCATTAAGCCACAAAATTTCCAAGGCTGCTCAAAACACAAACAAGCGGCACCAATATTCCACATATGAACATCACTAACCAGCTGAACAGGGATATGCAAATTAGTTAAGTGATGCAGAAATCAGACACTAATGTGCAAACAAACAGGGACTTATTTGAGCTAAATGGGCATGAATATGCAAATGAACTGGCTGCAATTCAGTACATGTCATCACAATTCTAGGAATGAACATTCTACATTATGACTATTACAATATTCATGTAGCACTCAAACATACTATCATATATTACTGTAATATGGGATTTTCAAGTTTAAATTTGTGAAAATGCCAGAAGTAACTTGATGCATATTTTCAACCACATCGCAATCTCAAGCTGGAAATCAGATGTGAGAATTCTGCAGTCTCCATTCTGAGCTAAGCTGCCATCACCACTTGTAGTTCACACTGAGCATTCTATTTTTAACTTAAGATACTTTAGAAATAATCTGAGTTGATACTACATGATCTGGGCCCTGCCACTGTATCTAACCTCATCCTACCAGCACAAGCTAAGATATGCCACCACAGTTGCATACAAAATGTTATATTCCTATATAAATTCTCCTACAGCTGTATAGCTATAATGCTTACACACCATCCACAATATTCAGTATACAATGACAGCTTTTGCTCAAGTGTAATAACAACCTTTTTTTCCTGTCATCACCAGTATACCACAGGTTCCTCATGATTCTTAATTTCTTAATTATTAGGATGAACAATGATCATTACTACTTCACTGTAGCTTTGGTGTTCCTTCTATCATCTCAAGTTCTTCAAAGTAACAGATCAATCGCAGAGGTCTATCACATATAAAGAAAATTCCTTAACTCACAGAAAAAGTTAACTAATATTCTAAAACAAAATTGCAAAGAGAACAGCCTATACTCTCATACTTTCGTACATGCGTCTATTCTGTATATAGGGCCTGAAATCTGTGCCTCTTGTTTGTCTGGAAGGCTGGTTTTCATCTATTACAACCTACCTTAAGTCTTAAATTCATGTCAGCACTTGCAAGTACATCGCTTTTATGTTACACAGAGCATACAGAGGTTATACACAACTCCATCGCAGTATGGATCACAGAGCTAACATCATTATTTGTGTATGGAATTAAATAGGTTGCAAGTAGAGCTACATGTAACAAAAAAATCAAAGACCTGGAGACTTCACAAATTAGAGTTCATTTATCTCTTTTACAGAAGTCTGGGACAGCATGGCTCTGGAGCAGGAAGAGATGTATGGCACTGCACAATGTCAGAAACTGCACCTTTTGTGTGCTGTTGATCTACCACCCCAGTCTCACATGCATATTCTAAAATAGCTCAATACCACATTTCATTTATAAGCATGTCTTCACACATGTGCTAGGATGGGAAGGAAGACAAGCCCTTCCTTTCCTCCAAGAGCAGGATCTTAAATTACAGACATTACTTCTACTCACACTTCATTGAACAAAATGAAATTATATGTGCATGGTGGGCTATAAGCAAAATTTGAAAACATTAATATTTTAGGTGACTGTGTGTCTAGCTTAAAATCAGGGACTCTATGAACATGGAAGAAACAGAAAACAACGTTGGGAGGCAAACGTTACACTCTGCAATACATTCAGAGTCCCTTTCTTTTCTCTTATACGTCAAAATCAAAATTTTATTTTGTTCATTTTTCTTTCCTTTTGATTAGCATATGTTTTGATACATAAAAATATATTTATCCTGGGTAATTAATACATAAACATATCACATCTTCATCTCTGTAACTTTCCCTCTCTTCCATGCGTTATTTCCCAACCCCAGAACCCCTCCCATGTCCACAAAGCCTAGCTTCCAGTCTCCTATTTTCTGTCTTCTTTTCTGCTCCTAATTTATTTATACTTTGAATTTCTCAACTAAGAAAAACCTCATGATATTTAACATCTTGAGTCTAATTTATTTCACTTGCATTATAGTCTCAATGAGTACATATTTTTCCATGAATGACTAAAATTTATCTCTCTTTATAGCTCTTTATAGCTGAGAATTACTCTGTCGATGGGCATATAGGCTGCTTCAACATTCAGCTTTTGTTAAGAGTGGTGGCACATGCCTGTAATCCCAGTACTCAGGAGGCTGAAGGAGGAGGATCAACAGGAGTTTGAGTTCAGCCTGAGCTACATAGTGAGTTCAAGACCAGCCAGGACTAAAGAGCAAGACTTTGTCTCAAAAAACAAACAAATTTCAGTTTTTATTAGTTATGGTACTATAAATAAGGGAATATATGCATCACTGTAATAAATACAGGAGAGTTATCATTGAGTAAATAGTCTCTATTTTTAGTTTATTCTTTATTATTATATCTTGAGGGTATAGGGAAATGTCCAGCACGAGTAAACACATAATAACTTATACAGGATCAATAAGTATGAGTACCAACAAAAATATGAAGCAAAAGCAGAGTGCCTGCTAACTCCAAGTTCCAAGCCAGAGGATGAGGGAGAAGTCAGGAAGGATTCATCAAACCATAGTTCTCTTCACATGAACTACAGCAGTATGAATTTAGGGACAATTCACAGCTTTAGCATAGGCCAGGAATTTCAGTGGGATGGCACAAACTAAAGTACCTGTCCTGCTGTCACAGAAAATTCCAAATTTGGTCTGGACTTCCAAATGGGAATATTAAACCACAAACATGGTTTTATCTCTGCAGTCTTAAAGACTTTGTTCTCAAAAATGACCTGTTTGTACCTTCATTTTGAATAAGATGTATAAAATACACAAAAGTATTTTAGTTTTTTTTTAAATAGTAAAACAGCTAAAGAGAAAATTGATTCTTATCTTTGAATCCCTATATGCTCCTCTATCATCCTCTCCAAAAGTGATCTCTTTAAGAGTTTTATACTTATGCTCCTTAACTTACTTACTGCATATTTATTTATGCAATATGTATGCCTATCTAGCATACTATTCAGTTCTCCCTGCTTCTGATCTTTATACAAATGGAGTAAGATATTATATATTTTTTCTCATATGCCTAATATTGAGATTCAACCAAGTCGTTGTATAAGTACAGTTCACTCGCTTTTATCACATGGTACTCTACTGTATGGTTCTAATATAATTTGTACATCTTTTTTCCCATTATGAGTATTTGAATACTTCTAGATTTTTGCTATTAAAACAAAGCTGCTATAAAAATTCTTCTGAATAGATTTTGCCTATCAATTTGAGTTCTCAATGCATTAAAATGCATTTTACTGAATGACATGAGTTTCAAATCAAATTCCTCTTTTCATCTATATAATCAATAGCTCACCATCTATATTGATTGGTCTCCTTTTCCCAGGAAACTATAACATCGGCTCTTTTCTGTATCAATTTTATACCTGTACAGGGATCTGCTTCTCCGTCTACAGTGTTTGATAAGGATGTCTGTCTTTCTTTTCTTTTCTTTTTTTTTTTTTTTTTTTCTTGTGTGTGTGTGTGTGTGTGTGTGTGTGTGTTTTTTTCCTTTTTATCAGTACCGGGGATCGAACTCACAACTGCCTGCTTGCAAGGCAGGCTCTTATGCCGCTGAGCTAAATCCCGAGCCCCTGATAAGGGTGTCTTTCAGAGTCCACAGAAGGGGTGGAGAAAGAGCAGAGGGAGTGGTGGTCTGGACAGATGGGGCCCTTACCCCCAATTCTCTTTGTCAAACTACCCTCACTTTAATCTGTTTTCCATACAGAACTATGAAACCACACTGAGAAGAGTTCTACAAGTAAAAAGCAAATTTGAAAGTACTAAGTTATTGGTTCTAAAACATTGTATCCCTGAAATGTTTTGTTTTGTTTTGTAAGCATACTACATGCATGAGTACATGAATTTCTTTTGAAATTTGATAAGTTATTCAAATAAGGTTAATTTCCACTAACACTATTCCTGAAGGAGCTAAACTTCACATTTAAAATATAAAATTTTCATGTAAACTGTGCCTCATTGAGACACTGAAAACTGTAAGTTAGCACTTTCATCAGTTCCTACTAATGACTTTCTTCACTGTATGCCATGAATTATTGTGGTTGTCTCTACTTCCTATATGTCCTCAACTTGGAATGGGTAGCATTATATAAACTATTATATTTACTAAAAATATAATTTCTGCAGTTCTAACGTACTAAATTTTTGTTAGTTTATCACACAGAATAGTTTATACTGTCTTTGACTGTCCAATTTTTATGCTTTGATTTTGTAACTTGAACAACTACTTCTAAGATAACAATATGTAATTTATCAAAAAATAAAAATAAAGTACAAGTAAATAGCCAAAATGTTATTTTTAACTTACTGAAAATTTAATGTGAACTGAATGATTAAAAAATGAGATATGACTTTTAAAGTTCTCTGTAACATGTTAGAAATGGTATTTTCTCATACATTTGATTTTTTGCCAAATGCCTTATAATTGAGGTATAATATATACTGATATGTACCACTTTTAAAACTAAAATACACTGTATTCTCTCTTCTCATAACTGTATAAATGAATAGAATCTTTGTGAGGTTCTAGATCACCAAGTGGTTCTGCACATTGACTAAATATTTTATTTCAAGAGCAATGGCAATTTTGGGCCTTCAAGATCCATTTTCAAATGTATTCCAAGATTTTCTACATGGCTGAACTAGCATGATTTATCCAGAAGATAGGATACTATATGGACTAGTTTTTCAAAAAATGATTCCATTTTATATAAACTAAATCCACAAATGAATAACATTTTTAAGTAAAATAAAATTCTGTATCACATAGATTGAGGCTAACAGGCACTACACATAATAATAAATTTGGCACAAAAATACTTTTATTTCTTAAATGATTTAAAATAATGCATGACAAGAAGGAAATATATTTCTTAGGAACAGATGAAAACTTCACATTTGTAAATTTCCAAGATAGTTATAAGACAAATCTTAAATGTAAGTTAAAAAAATTCTTTTTAAAAAAGCAAGACGATGAATATACAAAAAGAGAATCAATTTTTATATACTATACTCTAAAACAGAAAAGATAACTATGAAAATTAAGTTATTTTTGAAATAATTACATGCAATTTTCAGAAAAAAATGCACTTTTCAAGTTCCCTGCACATTGTTATATAATTATTAACAATATCATTAAGTAAAATTTAAAATACTCAAAAGAATTTTCTAATCAAATTTCAGGACATAAAATTGTACAAGTGTTTCTTATACTTAAGGATGTGTAACAAATGTGTGATATGACTATAAAATTGCTGCTCTAAACAGCACAACTCACTTCAGCCAAAATGTCCCTAAAAATGCATGTGTACGTTAAATTTTGCTTTAAATACTATGAAACAGCTTGCTATTTAAGAGAGTTCTATTATAAACCATTTTATGAAAAGGAAAACCTACAGTTAATCTATCTCAAATATTGTCATACCTTAAGGCAAGGCACCTCCAGACAGATTAATTACATACAATATCATTAAGTATTCACAGCTCCAATCCTCAGCAACCCATTAGAGAGGAAAACTCAGAAAATTCAGGTCAGGCCAGTAAAGAGCCCAGTTTTCTCTGATGCCAGAACTTTCATATTTACTATGTAAAGCAAATCCTTTTAGGAAAGTCAATTCTCAAGTGGTTGGAGCTTTATAGAATATGTTAATATTAGGGCTACCGAAATGCTATTGATTAAACAGAATAAAAATGGCACTCTAAAGACAGTATCACTGAGTACAAACAGGAGTACTAAGTAGCCCCACGACAAAAAAGAACTGTAATCAAAACAGTATACATTTTTACTCCAATCAATGTCTGTTAATAAACTCTGCCTGTTCATGAGTTTTACCTTTATAAATCAGAGAAGATGTATCATATGACTCCTACTCTGTTTATTAAAGCTTCCACTAGGGCTTCTCAAATAAGAAAGCTTCTACCTACAAATAAGGAAATATAGAGGATTTTCTTCATCAAATATATTGGGATTAAATGCAGGCAACCCCAATTCCCTATCACATACTTTTTTAAGACCCCAGCATTATGGCACTGGTGTGTATCAGTGAATAAGACTTGCATTTGGGTGAAAGGGAAGTGTAGAAAATCAACATATTAACAAGTAAATAATATATGTGCATATTAGGAAAAGTATTATGGGGCCGGGGATTTAGCTCAGCGGCTCAACTACTTGCCTGGTAAGTGCAAAGTTATGAGTTCGATCCCTGGTACCAAAAAATGTTTTTTAAAAAAATGTATTATAAGAAAATTTCTTAACTGTCACAATAAAAGATTGCAGAATGTAGAGGTAGACATAAGAAGAGGTCAGGAAACAATAATGAAATTTCAATAGGAGACACAGATCTAGAGGTGCTGTGTGCATAGGCATTAACTAATGCAAGGCTCCAGGCATGTCAGGAGAGTTTCAGAGCAAACACAGAATAAGTTCCAGGAAAAACACTATGTTACCTAGCTAGACTCAGGAGAAACATGAAAAAGAAAATAGTGGGTTAAAAGCAAAGTGAGAAGAATCCAGAAAAGTAGAATCCACCAGGATGGCAGTCTCTGGGAACCTCAAGGAGCGTCAACTAAGTTGATTGAAGTTAAGGAGAAAATCAGAGGCAAGAAAGAAGAGGTAATCCTTCTACTGCAACAATGGTAATTTTTAAAAGGACTATTTTACTTTAAATCAAAATCATCATTCTAATTTCCCGATGTTTAAACTTCTAGCTTACTATTCACAATATGCCCCTAAACATCGAAAATGACTCCATGTTTTCATTTGAGAAATTTGAGGCACAGATTGATTAGCCTAAGAGTTTATTTTGGTTATGAGCAGAATTATTTTGACGGTTTTTTTATCCTCATGAGATAAGGAGCTCATCAGTTACCTTATTCTCCCAAAGCATTGAAAATTAAATCTGAGAAGTTATAGTCAAGCTAACTGCTCATTAAACCCCTTTCTTCGCCTACAGCACTGCAGTCTAAGTAAGCAATACAATGAAGCAAGAGTGGCTCAAAACAACAGGAAGTCGATGATTAATGTACACATACACAAGCTAGATTTCCACCTGTTATCTCACACACTTTGAAGTAGCACCCCCACCTCCTCAGCTGAATTGCCAAAGGCAGACTATATAATGAACCATCTGTACCACAACAGTTAGAGCCAACTGAGATGGGTTGATAATACCAAAGAAATCTTATTTTTACATTACACTGTCCCTTGTGCATTGTTAGGCTGAGTAATATTTTTAATTACAGGATAAACTGAAGATATTAACAGGAACTTAACTTTTTAAAATTTGAACTTTTTAATGCTACTTTGATGTTCTCTATGGTAGATTATTTCTGTTGCTCCCATGCAACAGAAAGAAAAATTGACCCCCATGAACCAAACCACTGGGAAGCGAAGCCTGTAGGTATTTGGTGTTGAGAATAGACAAAAATCTTCTGCCAGTCTCTTACAATTTGACAGAACTATTCAATTATGCCTTTTCAAGGGTAAGCTGAAATGCAGATCACACTGTGGTTCTTGGATGTGTCAGATTAATGGAACAACTAAAAAAGGATGGCCGTTTTTAATGGAAAATAGGTGTGATTTCCTGCCTTTTTCCTGCTGAAATGATAAAAGAGAAACTCAGAGAAACTTCTGCTCCTGAATAAATGCCATCAGACTTTTACAAAATCTAGTCAGCTGATTCATTTTCTCACCAACCGCATGAGATGTCAGCTCAAGTGAAATATTTTTAATGATTATTATGAACATGATGTGTTTCAAGACTGCTTTTTCACTTATGACCAGAGATACTTTTCCTGTCTTGCCACACACTATAAATGCAAAAGACTGACACTTAAAAGTTCCACATTTGAATGAACCTCTTGAAAGATGGGAAAGTTATAGGGCTTCTATACCACCCTCAAATAAAACTTCTCTGTAACTTGAATTTTAAAGTGTTTTTTAAAATACATATAGAAGTTTCCTCAGGGGCTAGACCGCTCAGGAGCAACTGCCCTTTTTCATAAAGCTTATGGATAGTGTGACTAAAGAGAACAAACCATATGCATAGCCTGTACTTCTCCTTAAACTTCAAAACACATGGAAACCTAGGAGGCTGATGATGGCTGATAACAAGCTCACCTCTTCTTCTCCTCAGTGATCTTTCTACATACTTTGCACAGTGACTGTCCTCATTCTTTCTCTGACTGAATCAACTAACATTTAATGAACATTTACTGTATGCAGCATTATGCAAAGCACAAGAATTAAAATATTATTAAAATACAATTTCACTCATGGACCATATAATTTTATGACAAACACAAACAAGATTGCACCCACGATTAATATGTAAAGTACTCAGGAAGGGAACATAAAGATATGGCAGGACTACACAAACCAGTGTACATGTGTTTGTGGTATGCTGGGGAGCAGAGTAGCCAGCAAAGAAAATTGTCAGAATAAATGACCTTTAAATTTGACTTAGAAAGCTGAGTATGATGTAGATGAATAAAAGACAAAAACAATGAATGTGAAAACTCTAAACATTCAAGGAGAAGGAAGATATTACATTCATTGTATGTTAGATACTTATTTAAAAACCATATACAGCTTAACTCTTCTAACTTGCACTACCACCTCATGGGGTAGGTACTATTATTTTTAAAAAAAATATAAAAGAGGACAGAGGCCACATACCTTAATCAAGGCTGCACAGTTGTAAGTTTTTAAACATAGACCAACTGTGCCTAGAACCTCCTACGCTGTATTGCCACACTATGCTCCACTGGCTCTTGAGAGATGAGGGACCACGGAAAAAGCACTACAAATTGTTCTAATGGCAGCAACACAGTGTTTTTGTTTCTGTTTTTTTGGTGGTGGAGGTGTTGTTGGTGGGAGGGTGATATACCAGGAATAAAGTGTTCATTTGTATTGTCTAACAAAAAAGGTTGATAAGGCTTGTATCTGAGCGAGTGACAGCCTGTGTTGACTGTTGTTGTGAGTATGTGTCCTAACTTTTCATCTTAAAGTAGTAAAGGAAAAGCTTCACTACAGAGCAGGATGTCAACAGAAGTGTAGGGCAGGGAAGGAGGGGAACTCAGCTCTGTAGGAACTCTGTATTTCCTACTCAATCATGACGTAAAACTAAAAAGGCTCGTTATGATATTTATTAATTTTTTTATTTAAAAGATTAATTTTTTTACTGACACAACAGAAAGAGGAGAAAGAGTACAGGAGGAAAAAATGGAAACTGCTTTTGTAAATTTCAAGGTGGGGAGAGCTGAAGGGAGGGAAAGGGATTAGAGGAAAAAGAAAGATATATTATGTACAGGTACAAATTCTCTATGATGAGTGTGTGTGTGTGTGTGTGTGTGTGTGTGTGTGTGTATAATATACTAATAAATTAATTTTAAAGAATTTTAGAATGATATGACAAGGATTCAAAGAAAGGAAGGAAAGATGGAAGAAGAGAGAGAGAGGAAGAGAACAAGGGAGGAAGTCGGTTTTATCACCAGTAAAGGAATTTAATACAATAGAAGTCAGGTGGAAAAAAATAATGGAGGCCAATTTGAACTATTTCTTCAGGCAACTCTGAAAAGAAATACAAAGCAGGGCACTAAATAAGGCACTTACACAAACCCTAGATAATTTTATACCCCCAAATGATATTTCAAGTACAATTTCAGCTCCTGTAAGAACTGTGTTCTATGCAGCATCATTTCCTTCCATACTTTGTGGCCATCCATTATGAAAGTCAATGTGGAGAGTCCTCAAAAAAAGAGAAAAATCTCTAGAGGTTCCTTTTAACCTAGCTAGTCCCCTTCTCGGCATCTTCCCAAAAGAACTGAAAGCATTATGTCCCTGTGATATTATGCACACCTATGTGTATAGTGGTACTGCTTGGAAACAGCCCAAATATCTATCAATCAATAAATGGATAAAGAAGATGTGTTGTCCAATCAACATAATTTTGGGGATACTTGATACCACACTATACAGAGCCATCTTTATTCCCTTTAAACAATGCCAGATGTTTTATTTGCCTTTTTCCAAATTTCATTTATACTTGCCATACTCTTAAAAGGTGTCAAAAATAATAATGAAAAGAAGAGTGATAGTAGCCATCACAGAAAAGACGCATTGTGCTACATCCTGACTAGAACTAGCTGCTAACTAAACAAGAAGAGCCTGGCCTTACCTTTTTTTGCTCAAAATTTCACTTAAAACATAGCATGTATAAAGCCCTCTGGCCACAGTAATGTTTTTTTAGATCCTTGGCAGTACATGCCAGAAAATTATAGAAGAAACAGAACAGAAACTCTTTAAATGTTTGTTTCTAGAAAAAATTCGGTACATGCAAACCACAAACTTAATATGCTCTTCCTCTAGAAATTAATTTGTTCAAAGAAGTCCAATCACCTACCTTGAAGTTCTCCACTCCGACTGTAGAGCTCTCTTCTCTGCTCTCGCAAATAGGCACTCATACTGATAGCATGGGACGATGATTCAAATCTGCAGTGAGAGACAGGGTAAATAAGTGACCAGGGAGCAACAGCACAGGTGGTATCTAGGGTCGCACTCCAAAAAGTGTTAAAAAGGCCTTCTCTTGGTATATGAGATACTCCCTGGTATTCCAAATCTTGACATTTTGGGTTAACCATAACAGGGCTAGAGACAACAGCCCCGGACCTTGATTTATAGACAACATTTCTGGCTAATACTCCTCTATGACAGTATTTGTATCTTTTACTTATTCTTCATTTCAACTGGTACAACTCTGAGTTGCCTCAACCTGCCTTTGCCTTTACACTAGCACCATCCTTTGACGGGATTCCTACACGCTCAGTACCAATAGTATCCTTTGGTCATTCTTATTTTTGTTATTTTCCAGTTTAAAACCCATCAATGACTACTAAGTAACACCACAGACATATTAGCTCCTCAAGGGAGAATTCTTGCCTTTCTCACTCCCCCAGCTCAAATACTAGTACAAAAGCATTAATGGAAATAATGCTGAATAATAACATCAAAGCAAAGCATATTTGTGATCTCCCTAAATGTCCTTAAAAATGCCGTTTCCAAGTGGCTGCTAGTTTTTAATCTGCCATCTTCCCCTCATAAAATGCTCTTGAAAATACCAAGCTATCAAGTGTTCATTCATACCTAACTAAAAACAGTTTTTCGAAGCTCAGAGACAAAATTCATGCTAAAAAGCAGTCGCTAAAAACCAAAATAATAAACACAAAAATGAAAAATAATCAGGTAAAATAATTGGATTCCATTTCAAACCTTAAGTGTTACAAAGGTAGGAAAACAGTCTGACAAAAGAGAAAAGGAACCTTTCTATCATTCTTGCCACCAAGGAGTGAACAACAGCAAAATGAAAGAGCAGAAGTGACAAAGGGGTAGGTTTCAAGCAACAAGGAAGGAGCATAATAATTTTCTTAATTATATCTTCTTTATCCATTTGTTAACAAGGAAGATGAATAACCAAGATTGATGTCAGTCTGAAAGGGAACACTTGCTTTACTTGATCTTCTCTCTGCACCCCACCAAGAACTAAGAGACACTCCCAGCTGGATGGAAAGCAAAGTGGGCAGTATTCAAAAGTGCCACCTGCCAGTCAAGTGCAGAAAAGAAGCTACTGACCTCTAAAAGGCATGCTGACAGCCATTGATCAGAGATGGCGAGGGAAAATAATAAATTCTTCAGCAAAGAATACAGAGTTACACACTGTACAGTATGAGAAATTTAAACACACTTAATTAACCTTGGCTGAGGGCAATTAAAGAGGGTAATAAAGTTCTTCACAGCAGTGAGAAAAACAGATCACAGCTCTCCAAAATCTTAATCCTTTAGGACCTGATGTATTTTTGCTACTCAGAAATTCTTTTTATGTTGCAACAAATCACAGATTGATACAATCATCAGTAAAAGAGACTTTAGAGGTTATTCAATCTCACCTCTTTATTTTATGGCTGAAGGCACTGAGGCCCGGCAAAACAGGAGAGCTGCTCAAGAACACACAGCTCATTAAAAGGAGAGCCAACACTAGAAGTAGACAAATGTCTAATAACCTCCTAATTCCATGTCAGTGATGATAAATGTGTAACAATTAAACAAGCTAATTTTTTAATTTCCAGCAATTAGTTTTTTCATCCAATACCACAACTTTAGAAGCACTGGCTAAATTTTGGAACATGTTTCTATGATCCAAGGTTGAAAGGTAGAGGTTACTACGTTTGTTACCTAGATGTATTCCAAAAGCCCAGTTCAGTCATAGGTGGGGTCTTTAGCAGGTGACTGGATCACTGATGAGCACACAAGACAATGGATTAGCCCACTGATGAGCCTGTAGCTGAATGTGATATTAGGAGGTAAAGTCTGGTTGGAGGTGGTAGGTTTTGTTGATGGCATGGCCTGGAGGTTCTGTCTCCTTCCTCCCTCCCTTGTTTACTCTCTGCTTCCTGCTGAGAATATAAATCCCTTTCCTATCCCTTCTGCCAAGCCACCCTTAAAGCCAACTAAATATGGAAGGAAACATCTACAAACTGTGAACTAAAATAAACATTTCCTCTTTTGGGTGTTTCCTATTATGTCTCAACAATGAGATATTAAGACAAAGGTGACTGTTGAGCACAGAATCTAAAAACCCTTTACTTTCTACAATAAACCTACACAGAATGGTAAGTTGGGCTGGTAGGTAGAGAGAGAGAGGAGGAGGAAAGCATAGAGGGAGAGAGGGAAAAAAAGAGAGGGAGGAAATGAGGGAGTGAGTACACAGCTGGGCTGGCAGAAAAAAAGGAGGGCTAGGAAAGGGGAAAGCAATGCCTGCCTAACCAAGCAACTCTGAGACAGTTTTGGTTGCTTCTCGGGATTTGGCAAAAAAAAGATTAATGAATTGTTAATAAAAAAAAGATATTTGAAGTGGTACAGCCACTTAGGAAAAAATCTGGCAGTGTCATACAAAGTTAAACAGCATGCAATCCATCAATTGTGCTCCAAACATATTTACTCAAATGAGTTGAGAACATGTCCATGTAAAATCTTTGTACAAAAGTGTGTATTACAGGCTTTATTCTAATTGTGAAGATATCTTCCAACAGGTGAAATAGATAGGTACGCTATGGTATAGTTACACAAAGGAGCCTTATTCAGCAATAAAAAGAAATTACTAAAAAGCCCACAAAAAGAAGTGAGAGAAACAAATATAGCTAAGTGAATGAATGAAGTCTGAAAAGGTAACTTTATGCATGGTTCAAAATATGGAATATTCTTGAAAGGGAAAAACCACAAAGACAATAAATATATCAGTGGTTTCCAGGGATCAAGAAGGAGTGTAGGGAAGCCTACATGAAGCACTTAAGATATCTGGAGCTGCATCATTCAGTATGGCATTCTATTAGTGGGCAGGTGACATCATGTATTTACCAAAACCCCTTAGAAATGCACAACAAAAACAGTGAACCCTAACATAATTTATGGCCTTCAGTTAATAATATTACAGTAATATTGGTTTATCAATTTTAAAAAATATATCATTAATGCAAAACATTAATAGGAAAAACGGGCGATATAAGGGAATTTTATACTTCCTGCTTTACTTTAAACCTACAACTACTCTTAAAATAATTAAGTCTATTAAATAAATTTTAAAAGATTAACAGGATCACATCATATTTCTTTCTTTCAGAATAGAAATGACAAACATCTTGCAATTGCCATACAAAGAACTGCTGATTTGTTGGGGATGATAAGGCAGAGAGGTAAGAGCCAGATACTTTAGTGTTAAATAAGAAAATCATCACATTCATCCTTATTTGATCAGATAAGAACTTTCTCATATTAATATCTGGATGGTTTGTTACTTGCAGCCTGAAGTATTTTACCTGATACATCTACCCAATGAATAAACTAAGGAAGGAGATCTGTCTTCAATAAACACTAAATCTCCTATCCATTAAACAATAATTTAACTTTGAATCTTTCTTTAATTATTATGAGTACTATCAATCCAAAGTGAAACAAATCTCAAAGGTTGTTATGATTTGTGTCTAGATGTCCCACCAAAGCCTCATGTGACTGATCATACGATTTTTGAATCTAGACTGTGCAGTGCTGAGATTAAGGGTGGATGACTGCCAGATCAATTCTAATGCCAGTTGACTGATATAATATAAAGGACAAAAAGGGGCTCATCTCTGCCTTTACCCTTGTTGCTTTTGTTGCCTTGTGGGCAACATGAATTGTTCTTGGCAAGTCACTCTGCCTTGGAGCCAGACAATTACGCACTGAAAGTTCTACAGCCGTAAGCTAAATAAACCTTTTCCCCTTTAACTTTGGGTGCCATGTATTTTATCCTAGCAATGAGAGAAAAATAACTAAGACAAAGATGGAAGATTAAAATATAATAGAGCTTTAGCTACTGCAAAAGAATTCAAAGAAATAGAATGATACATCTTGCATTTATAAATAAACTTTATATGTATCTGTTAAATCCTCAAAAGCATACACAGGTCTGAAGTTAGATTGCCAGAAATTAAACCTAGTTTCACCACTTGTTAGCTATGTGATCTTAGCCTTTCTTGCATCTCAATATTTTATATGGATGATTTGATTAAAATAGCATACTTGCCTATAAAGTCATAATGAGCAAAAAACATAATTCATAAAAATGGTAAAAATCTCAGCTAGTACATAGTAAGGAATCAATAAATGTTAGCTTCTACTATTTCTCCTGAAATGCTATAAATCAAATTATGTTTAATTAACATTATTTTGAAAAACTCACACATAGGAAGCACTTAATCAATGGCAGTAAACAATACCAATAATAACATTAATAATATTAACTATTAGGTGTTACCAAAGACACATAGCTTGAGCATACTGCCTTCTAGAGTTAATCAAGAAAGTAAATTTTTAAAAACTTTCAGATTATTTTTTAATTGAACAACCAATCATGTAAATACCAACAGTATGAACATAGAGTTATATAACGTCATTAACTGTTACTTTTTTGTACTTGAGGATTAAAGCAGACATACATTATTTCCTTTGGTTTCAAATAAAATTCTCTAGAGATGTTTCATTTGTCTTAATTTTATATAAAGTTCCCCAGAAACAAATTTTAAAGAAATTTTTATTAGTTTTAGATAGTTTAGTAACCATATTCTAAAATAGCTATTCAAAATTTGTCACATTAACTTATATTAAAAAGTAAACAAAATTAACATATGTATCTATCAACTATAAATTATTTCATATCAACTTCAGCTGGAGAAAGTAATGGCTGACAATAAAGCAGAAAATCATCCTACTTGAATCTAAAACTTCTTGACACCGCTTTCTTAGCAGCAGAATAATACGTACTTGAAAAGCGAATTTTTTGGCCTTTGTGGTTTCTTTTTGGCAAAAAAGGCTGCAAATTCTCGTCCAGTACTAGCATAGCTGAGTTGAGCTGATGGTTCTGAAGCTGTACGAGTATTTTTCATGTCCAAGTATTCTGTCAACAGCATCTGTGCAAGCAGATAAACAGCTTAGTTTACACACCTGTAACGTGATGTCTACACATCTAATTCTAAAACCTCATTTATGACATTCAGAAATATAATAACCCAGCTATTCATTTTTCTATCTGGACATCTGAAGCAAGACTCATTATACCCAGAAAGCCATCTACTTTTTACCTGCTCAGAGCCAAGAGAGTGGTAGTATTGGTAAATAAGGATAAAGGATATATTCTTACTTAACATCACTGTGTGCCAGATAACACGCAGAGTCAATATCTTTCTTTAATTATAATATAATCCTCATTACTCCAAACTACACAGCCCTTCGCAGCCAAGCCCTAATATTTACTTTGGGCTTACTATGCTGCAGTTGAGGTGCTAAACTATGTAGATGTACTATTTGTTTAAAGCATAAAATTTTATCAAGGAAGTCGTCAGGCTGTAGCATAAAGAAATGGGACTCATAGATGTTCAGGAGCTACAATCCGTGGTGGGCCAATTCCAAAGATGGCGCTCTTACCCCTCACTCTAGCAGCACAATGGGTAAACTTCCTAAAGAGAGTGGGGCTAAAAGAAGCTCACAAGTCATAACCTGAAAAATTTCCAGGAAAACTTCCATCTTGAAATGAAAAGAAAAGCAACTGTTTTTCTGATCAACTACTGCAAACAGATCCTACTGATAAAATCAATTCATTTTAGACCCAAAGGAGTTGGGAACTGAGCTTGAATCAACTACTCTACCATTCTAAAACAGCAGTTTAAAGAGTTTCCATTGCTACAAAAGAAAATTATAGATCTATAACAGAAATCATTAGAGTTCCCAAGAATATATGGTGGGGATTAAAACATAACATACCGTTTCTATAATCACTCACACATTAAAATAATAGGCCAGGATTTCAACTATGTTTAATGGCCTCTAAATCTATTCTCTTAACCATGAAATTCTATTCACACTAGTAGCATTCAGATACAGTGTAAGACTTAGAGAAATTCTGAGAAAACTGAAAGATAAAATCGGGTAATACATTCTTCAAACTGTCACCTTGATTCCCAAAAATATCATACCAGAAGTAGTGAAACAATATACCAATATTTAAAGTTAAAAGATTTCCATTTAAAATTCCTAAAAACCATCACGGTAGCCAGATAATGAAATATTAAGAGAAATATCTATATTTTTCAAATGGTAGTCTAATTTCTCATATAGAAGTCCTAAAATATTCTGCAATTTAAAAAAAAGTAGAAACAGTCATCTTGAAAATGGAATGGCTGCTTATTTAATTGTACTCATTATCAATGGCAATTGTACTATTAAACTACTATTAGTATGGTCTTTTGAATAGCTCATTATTTTGGTGTTCTGCATAAAACAAATGAAAAAATTCTGAAATTCCAACAGTACACATGTAGATCTTGGTCTTATATCAAACACTTAATCAGCAAAGCCTAGATCAAAGACTTCATGTTTTGTGTCTTTTTTGTCCTGTTTCCCCACAGAACTCTTAACAAAAAGACCTGATTTAAAAAACTTTCAAAAGAATGTTTTTATTTATTTTATGCTTTCATTTATTTAACATTTATTCAAGGTATTTTTCTAGATGTAACCAAAACACCCACCAAGATAGAATTCTGGCAATAGAGAACCACATAGATGACTAGAAACAAAGGAAAAAGTAGTAAAACATTAAGGATGAAGAAATGTTTATGAGCATATATAGGAGAAAAGTGTGCCTATTCAGGACAATGAATAAAATCTTCAAGATTGTAGCACCACAAAAGGACAAAAGTAAAATCTTAGAATGTGTAAAACCTGGCAACTGGAACAGAATAAGCAAAGAAATAGTGCTGGGGGGAAAAAGGCATCACAGTAAACAGTGACTATTTTAGGTGACATAAAAATAAACAATGAGATAATCCTGGAAAGACGTACATGGACAAACTTCTAACTATCTTTAATATCAAGCTCATGGGCTGAAGGCAAGTAAAAAAATGAGGAGTCAAAAAAAGGCTTTGAGTAGACATGTTAATAAATACATGGTACATAAGTTAATCTTGCAGTACATATAATCATACTCTAGAAGAAAATGACACTGGAAACCAAAAAATGATTACAGAAATTCTAAAAAGGGAGGAGAGCAAGAAGGGAAAGCCACCTGTCATGGTTTATGTAGGTAGCCCCCAAAAGCCTCATGCAATCATGGATGCAGCCAAATCTAGAGTTTAGGATTGGTTTGTTGTCTAGTACATGGACTGGTGGTTTGTGAGTGCTACACCCATCCAGGGGTGGAGCTAGTATACAGTGTAATGGCAGGAAAAAGTCATATCTTCTCTCTTTTGCTCTGTTTGCCCTTGCTAAATGCAGCCACCATAAATTGCTGCCCGTCAGCCATACCACTCTGCCATGGAACCAGTTGAATACAGACTGAAACCTCAAAAAAACTGTAAGAAATAAACCTTTCCTTCCTTCTTGTTAGGTGTCATGTGTTTTGTCTTAAGGACAAGCAAAAGTAACCAAGACACCCAACAAGGTAAATAATATGATATGATAATAATGAATAGGTTTTATATTGAAGTAGTGGTAATGCGATTATGTTCATATAATGAAGTATGAACCTGACAATCAACATGGGCAGAAAATAAAACTTAACCAGTTCTGAAAAGCAGAGGAAAAATAAAAACAGTAGCTAAAAGAGTACACATTTGAAGTACTAAAACTACTGTGATGCCATGAACAATAACCAGGACTGCAGGAGAGCAGGTTAAGTACAGACAATAAATTTAGTTTGGAATATACCACTTTGTAAAGTATACAAATAATTATAAATGTTTACTCCAAAATACATAATATGAAAAGGTACAATGTTGATGAGATTTCCATACTTCACAAGTTAACTTGCATTAGGACTGCTAAGTGTGTATCTCCAACCTCATAAAAAGTCATCAGTGCTTTGAAGGACATATATGCTCGAATATCTGTAATCTATCCAAAATAGCTTTAGAATGCCTTCGCTAAAGTATAATTCATGCACTATAAAATTCACTCAATACAGTGTAGAGTTTGATTTTTAAGTAAATATACATAGTATATTGTTGGGGTCTGTGCGTAGACCCCAATCTCCCAAAAAGGTGCATAGTGAAGGCTCAAAGGAATAAGGCAAAGCAACATGGTCTTTAGGGCTGCAGGAGGAGTGAAATCTGCTAGCTGGCCAGCTGACTGATGCTATGCAGCCTGTATTTAATTAGAATAAGCAAGAAGTTCAGTGGACAATGGAGGAAACTTGAACAGGATCTTGGGGGGGGGGGGTGGTTCAAGGATCCTTCAGAGCAACAGATGATGCTAACCAAAGAAAACTATCCAGAAAGTCACCAGGTGGCCTCAGCTGTGGCCTATCTTGCCCCCGAGTGTCTCTTCCTTCTCAGTTCAATCATGCCCAGACCACGCCATAGCCCTGCAACTCTCTACAATAGTATATAATCATCATAATCATTTCAGAATACATACATTATGATCCTAGCTACAAGTTTTTCATAGATGCCTTTTACCAGATTGAGAAAGTTCCTTCTTTTATTAATCATCATTGGAGGGCAAATGCTTTGCTGAATCTATTGAGATGATTCCATAGGTTTGATCCTTTATTCTATTATAGTGTATTACATTAACTGATTTCTTTTAACAAATCCCAACTAATCATTGTATATAATGTAGTTAAAATGCTAACAGATTCAATTTGCTAATATTCTGTTCAAGATAACTGTATCTAGATTCATGACAAAGAACACTCTATACTTTCCTGTGATATATTTGCCTATTAGGATAATACCGCCCTTAATAGTATGTGTTGGAAAAGGTTCCATCATCTCTATTTTCTGAAAGAAATTGCAAAAACAGGGCTGAGGATTTAGCTCAGCGACATAAGCATCTGCCTGCAAAGTGCAAGATTGTGAGTTCAATCCCTGGTACCTAAAAAAAAGAATTTGTGGAAACAGATCCAACAAACTCTGTCTGGAGATACAAACTTCACTACCACCTCTCTTGAAAGAAGTAGAAAAGGAAATAAAGACTTCCTGATTTCTCTCTCTCTCTTTCTCTCTCTCTCTCTCTCCACCCTTGCTGTTGTGTTGAAGCCATTACCATTTTTCTGATCATCCAGAATTTTTTTCTATGTAAGTACTGAGATTGAACCACAGGGCTTGTGCATGCTAAACAAGTGCTACACTACTGAGAAACTCCCCCCATCTCCAGGATCAAAACTTGTATTTAGCTGTGACTGTCTCCAAATTACCCACAAGTCCTATAGTTCTAATATTATATTCACTTCATGACCATTTCCTTTTCTAAATATTTTATTCCTGTATTGATCCTTTAATATCAGATCCTCATCCTTCACATAGATTATAACACAGTCTTTCAAATAATCATCCTAACTTACACATATGTCATTCTATGCCATAACATATTACCAGATTAGGCTCAATATAATCAATCCTTTAATAAAGTCCCAATCAACCTTGGTAAGATAAATTTCTGTTAGTTCTTTTCACACCATTACCAAGTGACAAAACTAGATTTTGTCCAATCCCCTTAAAAGCTCTCAGTTATTTGTCAAGTAAGAATTTCTTTTTTTGCAGAGAGGGGATCCTTCTTGTCTATAACTACTGCCTCCATCTGTCAAACATAAATAAATCAAGAAAGTTATGATGCTAAATAGAATTTAACTGATTTTAATTAATCATGTTAGTTCTAGCCAAATGCTACTAATCAGTGTTCAAATGCATGAAGAAGATGGCACATGCAAGAGAAATAGACATAGATACTATACCTTTGAAGTTTTGGCTTTCCGTAGAGGTGTTTTGTTTGTCTTGTTTTAAAAGTTCTTTTTGCAAGTGGTCTTTTTATGTCATTTCCTCTTAGTCTTACTCCAAGTAGCTGCCTCTGTTTTCCCAGTAGATATCAGTATGTAACATGTGATAGGTAAGATAATTCATTCTTATTCTATTTTCTAGTTGGAGGACAATATCCCAGGAGAAGACTTACATCCAAATTGAGGCTATCAGGCAACCAGGGAAAATATCTCCATAAGATGCTAACTGGCCTTTCTTACTGTTTCTGTCAGATATTAATAATTTATATTCACATACAGCAGACGTGGCATACGTAGATACTTTGGATTAATCTCCTGATTCCCACACATATGCATATATTTGTTCATATCTATACACATACACACACGCACATACATAAGATGAAGGAATATACATGAGAATATTGTGTAAAAAGTCATGATTTCTGTCTTCCAGAAAATTAACATTTTTATTAACTGTCAACTATGCTAACTCACTCTAATTGAAACATATACCTCAGTTTAGATCTCTCAAGGAGTTTATCTTGTAGCCATTTACCTTCTCTCCTGCCTTTTAGTTTAAGCCATGTGTTCTCTTTGTATCTCTGTGACAGCTAACACAACATAAAGTGGGTCCTCTCTAATAGGTTACCTAAACTGAAAGTAAGATGATCTAAAGGGCAGCTATTTATTGATGCTCCACAGTCACAGATGAGCTCCTCAGAGTGTAACTACAACACTCACAGTGAAACTTCAGGCCTTTTGAAGTACATTAATTTACTCAGATTACAGGAATACTATGTATTAAATTTCTGCTTCAATGAGATAAGTGCTACCCTAGTGACCTGAAAGAGTTAATGTATATCGGAAAAGATGAAAATTACTCTCAAGAGAGAGAGATTTATTGAATTAAGTAGTTAAGGCATAGCATTTTCAATTAATAGATCAAGTACTAAAGACCCTTTCATATTGGTTATCTGTAAACTGTGAATATTTACACACATAAAATATTTGCTTATAATTCATTCAAAACGAGATTTTTAGAAATATCAAATGTAGATCAGATTCAATTAGCATTTATTCTGTACCTATAGAGTAATTCAAACTATGTTACGTGTCTTCCCATTAGGATTTTTTTTTTAATTTAAAAGGAAAAAGAGAAAAAAAGCAGAACAAAACAAAACAGTGTAAGGGTGCAAGTAATTCAGAACTACAAAAAAACCCAAAAAAACAGTAAGCTATCACCAGTTAATAGATTACACGCTATCATCTTAGAAACCGTGTTTCAGGTCACAGGATCAAAGCATACAAAGTGAACATTCAAACAGTGAGACTTCAAATAGTTGTGTTCAGTAATCCAATCAAAAATATTAATATGGTCTTCTATTTAACACACCCAAACTTCCTTGCTGTTGTATCCTTTAGGGCACTATTTTTTCCCTTTCTTTATTACAACAAAATTTACACATTTTGGGTTTTATTGCTCCCTTAGATCTTATTACTTTTTTTTACTTTTTTATTGTAAGAGAATAAAATCAAGCATGAAACCTTGAAGACATAGGGGTAGGTAGAGAATTCATGAACAGGACTCAAACTGCACAGGAAATACTTCCCAGAATCAATAACTGGGACCACCTCTTATTAAAAAGTTTCTGTAAGTCAAAAAAAATCTCCAGCATAGTGAAAAGAAAACCCACAAACTGGGAAAAGATCTTAGTGAACTCCCCCTCAGACAAGGGACTTTTGTCTAAAACATACAAAGAATTAAAAAAACTCAGACCCCCAAAATTCAAAGACCCAATCCAAAAATGGGCATCTGAGATGAATACACACTTCTCAGAAAAAGAAATACAAATGGCAAATAAATACATGAAAAAATGCTCATCATCATTGGTTATTAGGGAAATGCAAATTAAAACCACACTGAGATTCCATCTCACTCCTGAAAGAATAGCTAGGATCAAGAAAACCAACAACAACAAGTGCTGGAGAGGCTGTGGGGAAAAAGGAACTCTCCTACACTGTTGGTGGGAGTGTAGACTGGTACAACCTTTGTGGAGGTCAGTCTGGAGATTTCTCAAATAGCTAGGATTGGAAGTCTCATTTGTTCCAGCTATTCCACTTCTAGGCATATTCCCAGAAGAACTGAAAGCATCATACCACAGTGATATATGCGCACCAATGTTTATAGCAGCACAATTTGTAATCGCCAGATCTTGGAAACAAACCAAGTGTCCATCAATTGAGGAATGGATAAAAAAGTTGTGGTATTTCTATACAGTGGAGTACTACTCAGCTATAAAGAAGGATCACATTGAGGTATTTATCAATAAATGGGCACAGCTTGAAACCATACTCATAAGTGGAATAAATTCCCATTAGGATTTAAGAAGTATGTTGTGAAAACTAGGGGAGGAGGGGGAATGGAGTTTTGAAGGCACCATATGCAAAAAAAAATAAATGGTTCCTTTCTTTAAGGTGTCCATAAAGAAAAACTCACATGAACTCACCAGGATCAGGCTCTTGCAAGATCATTAAATTTAGTAAGGTATTTCTTCTGAAATATATATATATACACACACACACATATATATATATAAAAAATCCCTAAATATTACATATATAAAATCCATAACTATTATATATAAAATCTCTAAATATTATATATATAAAATCCCTAAATATTATATATATATTATCCCTAAATATTATATATATTATTCCTAAATATTATAGATAGATAGATAGATAATTTTTTCCCCTAAATAGAATGACACATCCTGAAACCCTAGCCTTCCTTCAAGGATTAGCTCCTAGCCCATCCACACAATTTGAAAGATCAATTTATCTAAAATCATTCAAATTCTTATGGGACCCACAGACCCAAAATTGGTAATTAATCACACACAACTGCAAGTTTTACTTCCCTCATGTTTATCTCTCTCTTTTTTTAAAGAGAATTAAAATAAAAATAATACAGAATTTCAAAACAAGATGACAGGAAACATTTTTATTGCATATTGTTATCTTCAAAATAGCTGCTCAGGTTACCAGAAATAGGCACACAAAATTGATCAAAAAATATAAGCACTAACTGTTCCTTTCAATGAACTAATAGAATGAGTAGTGCAATTATTTTAGCTCTCGAGTGTGTGTGTGTGTGTGTGTGTGTGTGTGTGTATTTCCCATGTATATCTCTTAAGTTCCCAGTTTGACTAGATGAAAAGGTACTTTATCTAATACTACTCTATATGACCATTATTTTCAATCAAACTGAAATATCCTATAAAAAATCTTCATAACAAGAGAAGTGCTTACCAGCATTCATTTCCAGGTTATGTAAACCCCTGGATCCACAAGAAAAATTCTTTCCTTAATACAAGCAAAATCCTTTTGTGTGAAAGTAATGACGTATATTCTTGGAGCAAAACATTAATATTAAATTGCTTTTTAAAAGAAAATACTACCTATCCACCATTTGGTTAAAGGAATGTGTGTGTGTGTGTGTGTGTGTGTGTGTGTGTGTGTAAAATCAGCTTTTTTGAAGAAAAAAATCACATTTATACTAGGTCTGTGATTAATACAGACCATTTTACAAAATTCCATGTTAATTCAAAATGTAGCATTAAATTAATTTATTTACTGCAGTTGAGATTAGTCTACAATTTAAAAGATTAGTAAAATGAACTACATTGTTGGATTAAATGAGTTTACAGTAAATATAGAAACATTAGATTCCAAAAATAGACAACTATTTCACTGATAGTTCTCCCATAAAATTTAATTTTTCTAGCTTGGTTTCTATTTAACTTTATATTTCTGCATTTTATTTGAACTTTTATTTAAAAGCAATCTATGCTGTTGAATTTTTCATAGTATAGAAATATATAAAGATTCAAGTATTATTTAACAGTATGGTTCTGTGATGTATTTTATTGAATTATCTATGTTAGTATTTTCATTGATTATTCTTGCCAACTGTGCAAATACTAATGAGCAGTGTCCCGGACAGATGAAGTACCTAAAGAAACCCATGATATGCATCAGAAAACAGAAGCTAAATTCTATCATAAAGTAGGGTGTGAGAGGTTCCCTGATTGGCACCATATGATCCAATTATATTCCACCAGCTTTTAGTTATTTGCCCTCCATTATGGCTTAGATTTAGTATGTTCCCCCAAAAGTATTATATATTCAGAACCAGAGTTTTAAGAGGATTACAGATTTACTAACTTTGATAAGTTCATAGTTAAATGTCCTGTGAGGCAGCAGGATGCGGCTGGAGGAGAAGGGTCACTGGAGGCATACCCTGGTCCCAGCCCTTTCCTTGTCATTTCTTAGATGCCAAAAATTGAGCAGTTTTTTCACTGTCAAGCTGTTTCTACATTGAACCTGCTATCTATCAACTGAAACCATGAGTCAAAATAAACCTTTTCTTCTTTGTGTGGTGTGTGTCAGGAATTTTGTCCCAGCAATGGAAAAGCTGACTAATATACCTCCCATCTCCCATATATAACCAAATATCTCAACTTGTAAATTATATTACATGTTCTGCTTCAATAAATACAGTTCACCCTCTGCCCCTATGACCCAAGGGCAATGGCTGAATAGCTGCAATGTCTAAGTCTTCGCAAAATAGTAGTTGTGTACATGAATTATTTCTATTAACTATACTTCAATTTTTAATTCTCAAAAAAGGCTAACACAGCCAGTAGAAAGATGGAATAGTTCAGTGAAGTAGGGTGATGAATATGATTCCACATGACACGAGAGTGAATGTTTGTAAACATGATTTGAGAATAGCAAGGAGGAGGGAGAATTTTTGCTTAAGTCTTACACAGGAAAACTGCCAGAGCTCCACCTAATTATCCTTGGCACTATTCTACCACTCAGTAATAAGCTCATACCATAAAGCAAGTCATAGAAAAGAAAAAGACAGCATGCTATTTAAATACCACTCATGTTAACGCAGAAGCAATACAGTAAAATTCATGTACCTCATGTTCTCTGCTAATTGCTCAAGACATCCTGCTACACAGAAGACAGCAATAGTAGCCGGTCCTAGTCTTCTTTAAATGCCAACTCTTAATAACAAAATCAAAAAAGGTCTTAATTGCATTTACCAGGAGCTCATGAACTTTAAAAGTTGTTAATCAGATTTCCATGTAAATGGAGTGACAATTAAAGGTTAAGTACAGGTTTCTGAAATTTCAGAAGTTGAGAATATATTGCCCTTCACAGGGGAAAAAACTCAGCCTTGACAGGAACTAAACACCTTAATTAAACATGCAGAAGTGCCATGCTTGTTTTTACGTGAAGTTCCATTTCCAAATGTCAAAGTTAATCATGCACTTGACTAAAAATGTGCAACATTCTCTCTGCCAGAGAAGAAATGCTTTAGTATTCTTCTCTGACCAGACATCTCCAAAAATCTCTGTGGTGTCTCCATACCTAATGCCTCCCTATGATACAAAAACTTTTCTACAAAAAGCTCTTAATTACTCTCCATCAGAGAAGTAATCTAAAGTCAGAAGTTTTTAATCAATTCTGTTTCATATTTATGTGGCTCAGGAGATGCGTGAGGTGCTTCTTCCATAAATTTGCTGCACCTGTGTCCCTAGAGTGACATGTTGACAAATGAACACAACATCTTCTCAAACTCCAGTAAGAATTTATGATTCCTTGAAAGAATATATTTGATCAATTATAGTGTCATCACAGTTGAAAGCAAAACCATGTCTTTGGAGTGCACTTCAGAAAACATGTAAGGGCTGGTATTCTGCAGGGTAATAAACGGCAACCCTAAGCCCCAGAGTCAAGTCTTCATTCCAGCTCTAACACTCAACCTCAGAGTCTCCAGCTTAAGAGGAGCTAGGAAAACAACCACCAAGTGCAGTAATGAAGGAAATGAAGAGCTGTGTAGTGCTCTAGACAGAATAACTACAGGACTCAAAATCAGAAAATATTTGCAGTGTGCTATCTCGCTAAATAAAAGTAAATAATTATGCATTAATCCAAGTACACATTCATGAAAAATAATCCCTTTTAAAGCCCTAGTTTTTATTTCTGATTATACTCTTAATTCTCTCTTCTTCCTCTTAAAATTCTGGGAAAAATTCAGCGTTTGTTCACTACAAAGTATCTAGAGCACAAGTTTAAAAAAATGGATTATAAGATGCTACTGGGTGCTACAGCTACTACTACTATTAAAATTACTTCTCATAACAATACTTTAACTATTAAATTTGGCCACAAAACAAACCAACAGGCTTCAGTTTTTTAAAAATCCAAAAGTAATACAGTACAGTAAATATTCAATTAAGAATAATAAAAGGGGGAAGCAGAAGAAAGAATTTTAATAGTTACTTTCAGATTATGCCTCTGCTAAACTATAAAATCTTTTTAGCAGAGTCCATGGCTGTCTCTCAAAAGGATATGCCAGCTCCAAAGGAGAAGAGTTCAAGGTTCAAATGTTGCTATATGCCTGTAATCACAGCACTACGGAAGCCTGAAGCAGGAGGATCCCAAGTTGGGGCTCAGGTTGAGCAATCTAGCAACTTAGGGAAACCCTGTCTTGTTTTCAAAAAGGGAGGGGAGCAGCGTGCTGGGGATATAGCTCCATACAAAGAGCTATCTCTGGGTTCAATCAATCCCTAGTACTGAAAGGAGTTAGACGGTAGAAGGGCTTCCCCTCTTCCAGAGAACTGCTTTTGGGGATTTTATATTTTATTCAATTCCATTAATATCAATAAAGCTTTGCTAATAATCTGATTGAGAAAATGATCCCAATCAATATGAGAAGCTCTAAGCTGTAGAAAACAAGTGTTCTAAGCTAACACATTTGCCTCTAGCTAGAGTCCTCTGGGTAACAAATGGCATTATAATAACATTGTTGAGTAGGAATTATATTAGTCTGCAAGACAGAATTTGTTAGTAAAAAAGTGACTAATTCTCATTTGTGTTCCCCAAAGAGGTTTTCACTGAGTCTTGGTGTACAGGTGTTTGCATTCAATCAATACAAACTGAATAAATGTTTCTTATGCAGATGAAACCCAAAATCCCAGTCTCATTTAGTACACTGTTCTCCAAAAGTAGGTTTACCTTACAAGATAGACAATCAGGACAGGGACTTAACAAGAACACAATGCCAAATTCTTAAGAATTGGTCTTCAGAAACAATCTCTTATAAATCACTACCATAATATCTACCAACAACAAAAATCACACTGACCTGTTGGATGTTTCACAAAATCAAACTCATTCCACCATCTGTGTCTTTTTTCATAGAGTCCTACTATTTGAAAAGCCACCTCATTTCCCTCCGCTAAATCAAATTCAGTTTCCTTTCATGATCCAACACAAATATCAACCTTCTGCTAATCTCTCTGTTCATTCAGCAACTATGGATTGAATGCAAAGTCTTTTAATATATACTGTACATACAGAGGTGAATAAAGAGATCTCATTGCTCTTTACTGTTCTCCTATTCGTTGACTTACACAAATAATTCTGCAAAAAAGAGTAAATCTAAACGAAAAAGACAAAAAAAAAAAAAATAGAATACACATCATGGAAAAAGTATACACTCAAAAGTACCACCAATCCTGCAGCTCCTAACTTGGTTCTTTTCGCTGGTTCTTCATATTCTATGGTCTGTTCCTTTAACTTCCTCTATTAGTTTAAACTATTTATGAGAACTTTCTCTGGGCTGAGCAATAAGCTGAACACCTTCATTTGTCAGTTAAGTGCCAGATGGAGTTGAATTCATTCTCCAAACCACCTAGTGTGTCTTTGTCTTGTGATACCTGATACCCTATTAACTATAGCGAAGTTTTAAACACTGTGATCATTTTTTTATTTAAAGAAAGATTAAACAAAACAGAAAATAGGTAGAAATAGTACATACATTCAGAGAAAAAAAAAGAGTAAGAAATCACTAGTTGATGTCATTTTACAAATAGTTGCTCAAGGTACAAAAATGGAACATGTAAAGTGGGAATTCAAACAGACTGCAAAAAGTTCTAATCAATTGTCCAACAAAAACTTAGTAACATGGTTGTCAATCCTATACATTTAAACATACATGCAGTTATCCATAGCTTCATTTATGTTAAGATTAAACAAACTAAAGCAGGTTAAAATCATTTTGAACAAAGAATAATAGTATTGCTGGATTTCACTTCATGACACTCCATGATCAGCACTGGGTACTGTAGTGTCTTCTTTTTAAAACTGAATTTAAAGAAAGACTAAAAAAACAGAAAATGGATAGGAATAATACATAATTTCAAAGAGAAATCACTAGTTGATGACTATAGATTGTCTTCTTACAAATAGTTACTCAAGATACTAAATTGGAGCATATAAAGTGGGGATTCAAACAGTGAGATTGCAACCAGTACTGTTCAACTATCCAACAAAAACTTAGAAATATGGTTATCAATACTCTACACTTAAACATATATACAGTTACCCATATCCTCCATTATGTTGACTTTCAATAAACCCAAGCAGGCTAATATCACTCTGAACAAAGAATAACACTTTTGCTGGGTTTCACATTATGACACTCCAGGATCAGCAATGGGTATTTTAGTGTCTCCTTTTCTTCAACGTATCTGTTCATCTTGAGAAGGCACTATTGTGCTCAAGATGATTACCAGCAGCATTCAGAAAAAATAGTGGCATTCAACTCAAGAGTCTCCTACGTTGGCTCGTACATCAATCATTCATTCAACAATACAGAATCCAATGTACTACAACTACCCAGGCCACAAAGTAGCTCGATGAGGTGCTTTTCCCACTTAAACATTATTTGACTATGTGATCACGTAAGTGTAAATTATAATGGTGTATTCCTCAAAAGCAATAGATTTTATCAATCCTGGCAGTGGCATTCTTTCACAAATGAAGCTATAATAATTACTGCCTATATTACTGGCCGTGGTGCAGCCATTCTTTCATCTGAAACCACAACCCAAACATTTACTGCTCACATGTTGGCCTTTCTAGAATCTAATGACCCATATAAATACAGTGATTCCAAATTCAGTTATCATAACATAAAAGAAATTAGAACCACAAAGGACAAGGAGTGATTTCTGGGAAGGAGTGGCTTTCATTTCCTTAGCATTTGACTTTCAACTGATAAAAATGTATTTATGTTTAAATACCAGTTTGACCCAAGGACAGTCCTTGTTAGCACAAGTTGGCAGGAAAAAGATCTTTTATTTTTTACAATTTACATTCTCACAGATTAACTCTATTATAATCAATAATCCTCAAATTAGTGCTGGGACTGTAGCTCACAGCACTGGTCATTACCACATAGATACACACACTCACACACACATGCACACACACATATACACAAACATGCACATGCATGCATGTACCTCACACACAGAAAACAACTATTACCAGAGAGTAAACTGAAATGTTCCCATTAACAATATAAGGCAATTTAATTTTTAAAAATAATAATTCTCAAATTAATAAATAACACAGGTTTGTTATGTCTTGGGAGATGACAGATGAGGTAAGAGCTGTCCTACTAGTGTTGCATAAAATTCTGTTACTTTTATTATCTAAAATATCACTAGGACCACTAGTAAGTCATTTAATCTTTAAGTCAAAAAAAAACATAAATGACTTCCAATTATACGTGCAGTTTTAAGCGTCAGTCAGCGCTTAACTACTTGAATGACTACAAGATCAGCTTTATCCACTCATTTCAGCTCATTTCTATATTCAAATTTTCAAATTCATAAATTCTGGAACAGCTCCAAAGAAGCCTAGAACTCACTATAGTAAAAAGGTTCTACGGATAACAAATTTAGAAAATATATTTCTTTTTCACTTGTCAGCCATGATATTTTTAACTGGAAATCACTAATAGGAATCTGGGTGGTGGTATTCTTGAGGTTTGTCAGATTACTTGAAAGTTGATAAGAAAATAATAATCACATATTGCCATCTTAGAAATATGTTCTATTCTTAGCAGTGAAGGAACTGTATGTCTTGTAATATTTAGCCTGAAAAAACACAAACAAACAAAGCAATTCCTCCGAAAAAAAATGAAGAATAAAGAATCCACAATAATAAGTGAAAGGCTTGTTGATCCAGACCGCACACTGTAGCCAGAAAAAGCCTCAGCCAGAATTAGGGAGCTCCTGTCTCCCCCGCCCCTAGAGATTTACCTATATCCCCCACCCTTTGGAACCTGCCCCTGGCGCCAAACGTGTGCCAATGAAATTCCTGTGCATCTCTAATGGCTTTAGGGCACTGCCCTAAGCTTAGGCTACTTATATTCCCCCACGCCACGTGTCCACGTGAGAGAGATCACCAGATTCCAGCGGCCAGCACGCCAGTCCTCTCTCCCCGTGTTCCCAGAATAAAGGCCTCTTTTGTTTTATACTCCTCATCTTTTGGAACTATTTTTCATCTTCTGGAAATAATCCTATCAATAAGGGTTAAAAATTCACAATAATAAGGTTATTTAAGTAAGGAAGAAGTTTCCTGTTAGAAATAAACTAAGAACATTTTCTGACCTACTGGAAACTTAATATTTAGAATGCTTCTAGTCATCATGTGTGAATAAGAGTAAAAATGTAATGGTAGCCTGTCGCTAGTTCTCTTTAAGGCTGACATTTAAAAGAAGCTTTAATCACAGAATTCAGAGCTTAATCATGTCTTAATGTGCCAATGCTGTTAAAATACTACAGTGATCTCAACTAGAAAGAATCAAAGAACAAGTCCTATGCCCTACACCAGCGGAGTGGTAAACTTATGGCAGGCACGTGTGCTACATAGGGCTGCTTGTTATCACTAAATTCTAAGAGGTTCACCATAGACTTCATGATCTTCTATTAACTACAAAAGTGGCTCAATCCTAATATCAATAATAAAGTATGATTTTTCAAAAGAAAATCATCTTGATTTCAAAATAAAGATATGCACTTCACTTAATATATAATGAATAAATCTTTAATTGTATTAGAATTCTATATGATGTGCCAGGTGCAGTGACGCATGCCTGTAATCTCAGAACTCGGAAGTGTGAGGCAAGAGGACTGCTGTGAGTTCAAGGCCAGCCTGAACCACATAGTGAAACTCTGACTCAAAAAAACACCAAAAAAAGAATTATATACAAGGAAGAAAATTTTCTTCAGCAAAAAATATACTATTTCCTAAAAGAGAAGAAATTATTCAAGAGGTGATTCTTTTACTATAAAGAATCGTCTTTAATATATGATTAAAAGGTTGTTCACATTTGTTTAAAATTAGTTTTTGCTAGAAAAATATTAATAGACACAAGGGGAAAAAAATGAGAAAGAAAATTCTCTAGATGCCTTATAAGTAAGTAGTCCAAAGGTTAATCATTAACTTTAGAAAAATGACTTTTTGATTAAGTAAAATAGAACATTTGAAATTTAAAATACAGAAGCTGAGGAAAACATCAAGTTGTAGGCCAGCCTGGATAACCTAACAATTTAACAAGACCCTGTCTGAAAATAAAATATGAAAGGGCTGAAAATGTAGATCAGTAAGAAGGCCTAGATTCACACCCCAGTAGAAAACAGGAACGAATACATACATACACACACACGCACGTATGCACAGATATAGATAATCTCTGTACTATTATCCAAGTACAAATATAAAGAGAAAAATAAAAATTTCCTGTGATATCTTAATATCACTGTAAAGCAATGCAATCTTCACCTACAAATAAGCATCAGTGTTCCACAATATCCATCATCTCCAGGAACTTTTTATTATGGAACTTTCTATAATACTGTATTCCACATACAATCTGGTCAACCAGTATTAAAATCACTTAGTTTTACTGTAGCAAGAAGAAATGTATTTCTACTTTTTTGTGAAATGATTTTTAAAAACTTGCTGTAGTATTTATAACGCACAGTGATTTTTATATTCTGAGTCTACCACAGATTTTTCGTAGTGATTTATATTAGCCTCTTTTAAAGTCTCATTCATATTTATGGTTCATTCTTCTCCTAGAAAAGGTAACAATCCTTTCTATGTGTATATGTCCTGATAAACTTGCCAACTGACAAAAGGTGGACTCAGGCAGTCTTTACATAATGGAAAAGAGATTGATGAACTGGTGATGCCATTAGAAGGTACTTTTTACATGGAAAAAAAATACAAATGGACCACAGAATTGAATTAACCTCACATGGCAGAATTTTAAGCAGACTTATATTTCAAATGCCCACATACTACTCATTTGCTCACAGTAAACAAGAGATTGGTGGTTCACATACGCAACACTTTGTTGGTTATTCTGTCGTCATTACTAAGAACCATGTACCATTTCTACTTGCTGTCAACAGCCATAACAGTGGAGAATCAAAGCAATTCAGTAAAAAATAACTTAAAGTTATTCTCTAGTTATTATCGATAAGCACTAGTGAAAGTAGACATAAAGAGTTTCTGGACAGCACAGTGAGCTGAAGGCTGGTGGGGCATGAAGATGGCAGAATGTGTGGAGGGCATACGACCCTTGACCTTTCAGAAAACGAGGCTGTGTCAGTGTTGTCATCTGGGTCCTGCCTCTCTCCTCAAACCCTTTATCACTTCTCATTACTCACAGAGGACACTTTCCTATATCTCTTGGACTCTAAGGTACAGGTTTTCTTACATTTTAACAAATCTAAAAAAGACGCATATCTTGTGACAGATGTATCCATTGAACATAACTTTGCTTTTTTCCTAATCTTACTACTTCATAAATGTTTTAAAATCACAGAAATGAGATATTTGTTAATACTGCTGCCATTAAGACTATCTCTAATATAAATTTTGTTTCACTTCTCTTGTCTCAGCTTTCATTCATTGTTTTATCTTCTGTGGCTTTCTACCGTTCTTTCACAGAAGTATCTGGGTAGCTTAACAAATCACAATGCATCGGGTTAATTATCAGAGCCTTAATTCTTCCTCAATGAGTAGGACAAAAAGTTTTAAAAGGTGAAAGCAGTAACAAACAGGTAACAGCAATGAGAAAATAGTAAACACTACTGAACTGCAGGTTATCCCTTTAAAATGTTTCTGATGATAAATTTTATGCTATTTTTTATTACAATTATTTTTTTTTCTTTTAAATCATAGGTACCAGCTATCTGTAATTATCCTGACATGCAGCTGTCTTTTCAACTCAAAATTACTGACCTCTTTCCATCCATCAATTAGTTCTGGGCTGAGGAGATCTACCGTACTACACACTAAAAATCAGCATCATGTCAGAGATGTTATTAAAAAAATATCTGAATCAGAGGTCCAGTTCATCATCTTCCCAGGACAGAAGTTCAGTTATGGTCAGACACCAGCTCTAAATGAATCCTTGTAACTGTTTCTGGCTCGACGTGTTTAAATCATGTCTGAGGATGGAGAAAAAAACTATCCAAACAGAAGGCTGAAAATTTTAAAATATCAAAAGAATAAAAGGATAACAAGTTGGGGGTTTAGCTCAGCAGCATAAGTGCCTGCTTGGCAAACAAAAGGTCATGAGTTCGATCCCCAGCACCCAAAAAAAAAAAAAAAAAAGAAAGAGAGAGAGAGAGAGAGAGAGAGAGAGGAAAAAAACTGTCCAGGAATACAATAGAAAATTTTCTCTTACATTAATAAATAAAGTCTTAGTAATTACCTAAATTAATAAATATTTGCATTAGTCTATGTCAAATATATACATTTAAAAGTACCACTTAGAACAAAAGTAACATTAAAAGACATTGCCTAAAATGACAAGTCAATAGGCATCCAAATGTAGAACTGAGATGATAAAATACCAAGATGGTATTTATCAAGTCATTCCCCACACAATTTCTCCCATGTTTCCATTTAAAATATCTATGAAGGCAAAAGACAAACAACTCGCAGTGCTAGAAATCTGGACCACAGAAAACTGCTGCCAGAATCTCTCAGGAAAGCATGCTAAATGTAAGGTTAATGGAACAGAGTTAAATCTAAACTTAAATAGTTTAACAGCGTTGCACCAACGAAGAGAGTGAGCTGCTTACTTGGAAGTACGTACAACAACCCCTGCCCACTCTCGCATTGTCTGTATTCTGCAAAGCAAACGAAATGAAGCAACCATTCAGTATTGCATTGAAGTAAAAGGAAACTACCTGCTCCCCACCTCATCCAAATCTGTTTAGAAATAGCACTTTAAATTAAATGATTTTATTGGTTAAATAAAACAAAGAGGAATGACATTGGAGCTATGACAAACAGAATCGTCTTTCATAAAATATAATCGGAAAAGATAAATATTATCATGGGAAATAATTTTGTAACATTTTCTTATTATCTGTATATCATTTAAAACAAGTAATGTAGCAATTTGGGGATTCCATCTCAAGAAAATAGGTTTGTATTAATATGAACACTAACAACCAAGTTGGCAAGTGTACATATGAAACTGATTTCTAAAGCTTAGGAAATAATTTAACAGCAAAATATTTCAATAATGGGCTAAAAGGCAATCTCCATTCCCATAGTCAGCAACATTAGGTTTAGGTGTATTTCCTAACCCTATTTAAAAATAAGTAAACAGGAAAAATACATAAGAAAAGGAAGGAAAATATAAATTTCACGAAACTAGAGACAAAAAATTTTCAATAAATTCTGGCATCCTTAGTAGCATATAACAACATACACCTCTTGGAAAAATAGGCTAAAAGCTGAAAGCAGCACAGTATAGCAAAAAGGTACAAAGTTAAAAACTGTGAGAAAAAAAATGCTCTAACAAAGGAGAAAGCCACAATCAAAGCATTAGGTTACTATTAACTGATATTCTAAATAATTAAAGGTGCAAAAAAAGAGAACTTAGAGAGTACTACAAATTTAAATGTGAAAGCAACAAAAAAAGATCGAAAAACTTGGGAACAAATGATATTCAGGAAGATTTGAGGAAAAGATGCACAGAAACAACATTTTTTAAAAACAGATATTTGTACATTCATACATATAAATACACTAAAATATATTTTCTTGTTTGCAGGGAAAAATGCCATCATGAAGCAAACGAAGTTAGTGGTGGGGCAGAGGAGTGCAATCATCTATTTCAATATAAATTATCTGTAATACAACATCCTACATCAAGAAAAAAGAGAATAAAGAATTCATGAAAGGAAAAAAAAACAGGGTAATTGTACAATTTCTGTAGCACTAAATGATATAAAACAAAAGGAAAAATGTCTATAGATTTTTAAAGAAAAAATGTGTGCAAAAAAATTTATCCACACATTTGAGAAAGTTCAGAAAGGATAACCAGAGAGAGTTGAGAAAAATAAAGGGTTCAAAACCAGTCTCTTAGAGGGTAAATTAGGTTTGTAGGACTATAGTAACAAATTCACACCTAGGCAATGGTCTCTCTGAAGTCTCTAGGGAATGAATCTTCTGTGCCTCTCCTGGCTTCTAGTGGCTGGGAGCAATACTTAGCATTCTATAGCTTACAGAAGAATTATCATATGACTTTCTGACTCCATTGTCAAATGCATTCCTCTCATGTGTCTTCTGTCTCTGTATCCAAATTTCCTTCTTTTTATAAAGAAGGTAGTCACTAGATGGGGGTCCAACTCAATCCACTATGACCAGTATCTTCTTAAACTGATTACATCTGCAAAGTTCCTGTTGCTACGTTATATTACTATGTATTACACATCCAAAGTATTAAAGGATAGCATGTGAACATTACCTTTCGAGATGACACAATTCCATACACATGAAGAGAAAAAACAGTTGTAAGACATGTTCTAGGCTAACAAAGAGGAGTAGAAATTAGAATTTAAAGGATAAGGGAGTCATGATATGAAAGATTGCTGTGTTTTCCCAGGCACAATGTCAGCATCCAACTGGACTGAGGGTATTCAATCCAAGGGCAAAGTGAGGTCAGACATGCTTTCCTAAACTGCACCTTCTCTTCTCTGTCCTTCACCTCTGAGCCATAAGTTGATCCGCAGTCAAAACACTATTCAGCTGGACATTTAAGACAATAGTAACGATACTCTTTCTACCATTTATGAAGAGTTGTTCAACTAGTTTAAACATATTGGGGACAAGCATCCAGTGGAAACACTAAATAAAAGTGCATTTTTCTCTCTAAATGAGTTGTACAGAACTATAATAACCTTTTATTTATTTGCTTAGGAACTTAGTTTTTCACGCCTTTGAAACACATACTGAACACTTAAATCATTAGATTTTTATTAGTTTTTATGTCATCTAGGTTCTATGACTATACTTGGTACACTTAAAGTCAATTAGGATATAAACTCAGTGTATAACAGATGAATAAATATGTAACTAAACGTTAAAGCTTATTTCTGGAACTATGGATGATTTTTAGGTTTTGAGTGTTCTCTATTTTTCCAAATGTTTCCATAATATCTGTGCAACTATACTTATAAACAGAAAAAATAGCTTATATAAATAAGCATGGAAATTTTTAGTGACAATATATTGACAATTTTGTAACTTTTAATGAAACAAAACTTTGGAAAAAAAAAATCCTCCAAAATGTGAACAACAGAACCTCTAGATACTAGGAATAAAGAAAAGTTAACTTTCCTTTTTACGGTTGTATTTCCCAGATTTCTACAATAAGTCTGCCATGTTCTTGTAATAGGAACAATGTAATATAAAAATTATATAAAATAATAAAAAAGTGGCAAGTGGGGGGGGGCTGGGGATTTAGCTCAGTGGCATAAGTGCCTGCCTTGCAAGCAGGCAGTCGTGAGTTTGATCCCCAATATCGATAAGAAGGAAAAAGACAAAAATAAATTAATTAATTAATAGTGGCAAGTGGAGTGGACTTGCCTAGTAGACCTAAAGTAACATTATTTTTCATCTGTAACATCTATCCTATTTGATAAAAAGCAACAGAAGTCTCTGATTGCCTAAAACAATGTATATTTTTAAGTTTCCACATGTTTATTTATATAAGCTACTTTTTCTGTTTATAAATGGCTGGATAGATATTATGGAAACATTTGGAAAAATAGAGAACACTCACAAAGTAGAAACTTAAAAATCATACATAGAAAAGGATTAATGCTGATATTTCACTGCCAATCAATGCCTTTAAAAATGGTATATTTGGGCTGCAACTGTAACTCAGGGGTACAGTGCCTGCCTAACATGCACGGGGCCCTGTGTTCATCACCACAACCAAAGCAAAAACAACAACAAAAAAAAAAAAAAAAAAAAAAAAAACAGTCATTTTAAAATAAATTTGCTAAATAATGCAAAGCCAAAATACAAGAAAATATGTAAAATAATTAACTTTATTGACTTGACCAGAATCACTCATAATTAAAACCATAAGGTGCCAAAGTAAAGTAGAAACCACTTTTCTTCTCTAATACTTGACTCATGATTAAAAACTATCATTAAACCAAAAATGTTCCTGTCTTTTCAAGAAACTGAATACACATATATAAATGTAGCTGCAAATGAACAGACCAAGTATCAGTACATTGAGGCTGAGTCCTAAATTGACCACAATTGCCAAACTTTGAAAATTACCACTTTGCAGCCTCGAAATAGGTACCAATTAAGATTATTATCGCTATATGTATGAAAAAGTAGATGGTCAGCAGTTGTCTCAGTTCCTGTGGGGTTCACAAATTTAGTCCATGGTCTTTGAAATTACATGTGAGAACAGGACAATTTTGACACTTTTGTAAAACAAAAATAAATTTAAAACAATTTTTTAAAGGCAAAGATGTGAGACATGGTGAAGCACACCTGTAATGGGGTACAAAGTGAATTCAAGGCCAACCTGAACTGCATTAAGACCCTGCCTGAAAAACTCAAAAAGACAAAAAGAAAGCGGGGGGGATGAACAAAACACAAGCTCCAACTTTATTCTTGTTATTCAACAGACATAAAATCACATTACCAAATCACTAGTTTTAACAGCTTACTCTTAATTATTCTGCAAGGTCTGGCAACAGTGAGCCGACTGGCCTTGGTCTGAGAACTATGTTAGCTCTGAATAATCCAGTCCAGTTGGAAGGTAGCAGTTTTATTAGCTAGCAGTATGTAACATTCAGAAAAGATCAACTATACAGACAATCCCACATTGATAGCACCATCAAATGACCCAAGAAAATTTTATAAGAAAAAATAGAGAGGAAAAAGATAAGCACAAATAAGCATATCTGTGAGTGTTAAAACCTTGACCAAGTTTCTTTAAACAAGAAAACAGTATTACTGAAAGTGTGGCATTGCAAGCGTAGTACTGGGCTATGAGAACAAAGGAGTTGGTCCAGTCTCGCTGGCATCCTGGATGGGTAATGAAAATGTAGATGCCAAGGAAGAACTGAGGGCCTCCTTTTTTGAGACATTTCCAAAAACAAAAGAGAGGCCTTCATTCTCAGAAAGTGTCCTGGTTGGCTCAATCATCTCTCAGGGTTAAGCAAAGTCTGGGCAAACCAGCATAGTTCAGGAAGCTCACAACTACCACAGTTCTTGAGAATTACCTGGAGAATTTCTCTGGTTTTATTTTGCTTTGATTTTATACATCATTTTCCAGGTTTCTGGGCTTTTGGAGCCCTGTAAATCTGTTTGCTTGCTTGCTTTGTTTTAAACTCCCTTTGATGATTTCAATGTGCAGCCAAGGCTGAGAGCCGCAGAAATAATGGAAAGAGGTGTAGAAAACAAAATTAAAGCTTTGGATTCTAAGATTGGCTCTAACAATTTTTAGTTGTGCTGCCCTGCACAAGTCATTTTGTATTCCAAAGCCTTCCCACACACAACTGTATAGAAAAGAGTACAACATCTTACCTCTGAGGGGTTTTCGAACTTCAAATGTATTAACTGTAAAGGACTTTACATATGTTCCAGCAATCCTTTTCAAATACAATATTTACTATGGGAGATTTCAGGTACTCTTAATAAATCTAAAGATCAGAAACCTATGACTACATATGTACACTTGAGTAGATTCTATAATGAGTTTAGAAAAATTTCAATTTGTCAGGATGTGAATGAGAAACTTTGAGAGGAGCTATTTTTTAGTCATCGAATATATATCCCTGGTACAAGAAAATTATCAATCAATATACACATAACCCATAAACAAGGAAAAAACTCAAAATCATATCCATTTCCCCAGAGTTGTGCCTAAAAAAACATGTTCTATTTAAAATAAGAATTTTGGTGCTGGAGATGTAGCTCACATAGAATTTTAGAATTTTAGGGTTGGAGTACCTGGGCAGTGTTAGGCCCCCAATACTGTAATAAGTCAGTCAATCAAAAAGAATTTTATGTGACTAATCTCTATGTAAATAGACATGATTAAAAAGAGCTCCCTAAAAAAGTATGAATGTTAAGATCTCAGCTATCTCATCCATTCTGTGGTTGATCTGCATTTTGGTTGTTTCCAAGTTAGCTATTATAAACTGTACTGCTATAAATATGACTGCACGTATATCGCTGTTACATGGCCTTTTTGATTTTTCTGAGAAATTACCCAGGAGGGGAACAGCTGGACTGAATGGAACCTCCAATCCTAGTTTTTTGAGGAATCTCCATACTGATTTCCACATTGGCTGTACCAGTCTACATTCCCACCAACAGTGGAGAACTGTTCTTTTTTCTCCACAGCCTTGCCAACATTTGTTATTGGTTGATTTCTTGATGGCAGCCATTCTTTCCAGAGTGAGATGAAATCTCAATGCTGTTTTAATTTGCATTTCTCCAGTGACCAGTGATGGCAAACATTTCTTCATGTATTTATTTTCCATTTGTATATCTTCATCTGAGGAATGTACATTCATCTCAGATGTCCATTTTTGGAGAAGGTCTTTGAATTTGGGGGGCTTGATGATTTTTCAATTATTTTTATACAATGGAGTATTACTCAGCTATAATATAATAAATGATGGATTTAAGGCTTTTATAAGTAAATAGAGGCAACTTGAGACTATCCTCATAAGTGAAATGAATCAGACAAACATTTGTAAATATCATATTGTCTCTCTAGTATAAAAAATAATAAAAAACTGAAAGAGTAGTAAGATCCAAACTGTATAATAGATATTGTGATAATGTAAGGGAAAGAAAGTACTCTAAAGGATATAACTGTATATATGTTTAAGTGTGTAAGATAACTATACTTCTAACTTTTTGTTAGTTCATCAAACAGAATGGTTTGTACTATCATTATTTGATTATTCACTTTATGCTTTGATTCTGTGAGATGAGCAACTACTTCTCAGATAACAATATATAATTTATCAACTAGAGATTTATCACATTTTTTTGAAATTCTGTACTATTTCTATCCTTTTTTGTTTTTCTTTTTTTCTCTATCTAAAAGATCTCATCTAGTCCTGTGACTTTTCAAATGCAATGTATGTGCAAAGATCTCTCAATTTGTCAGCCCACATCTTTTCCTTGAGCACTTAGTTCAGTACTTGGTATTTCAGAGCCATCTCAGACTTAATGTATCCAAAACATAGCCCCTTAATTTCTCCTGATTCCCAATTTTAATGTGGCTCTTTCCTCATCACTGAAGACTCAACTCAATGTCATCTCTTCAAAAAGGGCTTGTTGATTCCAAATACATCATATGCTATCACCTTGTTTACCCCATTTTATCTTTTCTATAGGAAGGAATTACGATTACGTGTGTATGAGTTCAATGTTTCCATCTCTCCACTAGGATGTAAGCTCATGAAGGACACAAAACACCATTAAGATGTTATTATATTCTTTGTTGTGGTCCAACACACTAAGCACTATCCTATACAATGTCAGCTGTCAATACACGTTACCATCAGTCAGGAAGAATAATAAAGCCTGGAGATATCCAGCCTCTACTTCCTATTCTCCATCTTTATACCACCTTTTCTCATTTATTTGGTCCAGGATCTTTTTCCTTTAGACTGAAAAAACTTTGTACTTTGGCCTGTTCTGCAGAATAAACCATTGGTTATCCACTGTCAGTGGTGAGCTACACCCCACCCTTAGGGGAACCTGGTTCTCAGGCATACTTTTGGGGAGGATTATCAATACACCCATGTCTCCTGACTCAAGAAAATAAGAAATATTCATAATTTTTTAAACCACGTAGTTCCTATGGTCTGTCATTTTTCCTTGCTTCTAGTATAATGGTCAAAATAAAAATAATAGTCCACCATAAGTATTCCCTATCAGGTACCATTCTCTTGCTGAAGGTGCATTTTGTACATTATGGGCTATCTATAGACAATAACACCTCACTTAACACATACTCTCTTGAGGGATAATGCCTCATCGGAACTTTAGAGAAAAACAACTTTTCAGAGATAAAGATGAGTTCCCACAGGGTTCCCTGGTATTGAAATTTGTCCTGGCCTCTCATCAATGCCAAGAAGATGAAGAAACCTTTGCTAAAAACCACTTATTCAGGCCTTTTATGGCATTCTATATTATGGTGCTTGACCCAGAAGGATCACAGAAGTTTTTAGTATTTTAGTTTCTTCTATCAGACAAAAACCACAATAGACAGAAAGAACTAATATGTACTTTGCAGACCATGTCTGATTTCAGTCAAGCTTACCCAGCTTCTCTTTGGTGAAAAAAGCAGAGAAGACCCTTCTATACTCAGTACTAGGCACAAAAGCTGGGTATTCATCTTTCCTCTTGGTCAGAGTCTGTACTGCTAGGCTCTCCTGGGTTCCTGGTTGAAGACTACATTTCTGGGTTCAAATAATGCCTAAATTCTCCATATTAGGAATAGCCTCCACAACCAAACCCAAACTCGACATCTTGCACAAACACATCACCTATGGAAGATATAAGGGCAAGGAAAATGTAGAATAATAATCCCAACAGAAAAATAAATCTTAAATCTCACCCACACCTCTTTATACCACAACTGGGGCTTCTTACTTTACCCCTTTACAAGTTCTGGAGTGCCACAGACAGAGAGTGCATTACAGATCACACAATCATTATACTCCTCTTGGTCATCAGTGCTCACAGACCCACTGTTTAAACCCTAAGAACAAGCCTCCTACAGAACTTCCATCATCTCTTCTTATCTTCTCTTATTACAAATAATGTCATCATTCTTTCAATTGCACAAAACTTAAGTCATCCTAATTATTTTTGTTTTCCTCAATGTGCAACAATCTTCAATTTCCTCAACTCCCCTTCTTCTTTTTGTCAAAATCCATCTACTGCCACCTCTTCTACACTTTATTAATTACCCCCTCTCCTGGATCATAAACTTCTCCTTTTCTATCAAGTTTCTTCCTTTAGCTAATAAATAGTCCAAATACCACTCTTCTGAAGCTTTTTGCTCCTTTCCTCATGCACACCTGACTGAGGAAACACTTCCCTGACATGCAGGACCCTTCAACCTTGTTTAATCATCAAACACAGTGTGTCATCATTATTTATATGCCAGACTATGTACTGGTTAGGTTCTTCAAAGCGGAAGGAAAGCTTTTTCACTTTAAGTCCCCACTGCAGTCAGATGGTGATTTATATAATATTATTATCCTCAAAAACGCAAACACATATGCAAATACATATACTGTACTTCATGGATCATACAATACACAATTACTTTACATAGTAACATGTCTGATATTGGGAAAGGTCTGATAAATGATGACATATGATAAAATATGACAGATCTCCTATAAACCTAACTGTAAGACCATGAAGGGAGAAATGAAAACTGAAGCTCAAACACCAAAAGGAACATGAGTAATATAATCTAGCCTTCTTGTACAAGTGAAACACACACAGACAGAAAACATTAAAAATACAACTTGGAAATCAAATCTCAGTCCTTATGAAATGTTGCCATCTAAGCAAAGTGAACTGACTCACAGTCAATACAAAATCAAAGACTTTTTTTGTTGAGATGACCCAAAGAAAACAGCACAATATACTAGAAAGGGTTGCAAAATCAGGGACAACATCCTTTTGGCTCATTGTGATCTTCTGAGTGCCCGACACAATCTACTGCAGATAACAAGAGTTTTAAAAGGAATTTATGATGAATGTTCTAAGGTGAAAAATCTGGATGTTGTATTTAACACAAAGGATGGCTGTTAGGGGTCCAGTTAACAGTTAAAAGTAGAATACAGTAGTCTGGTCAAGGGACTATCTCATCAAAACCTCTCGGGACGCCGGCTAGAAACTGAGATTTCAAGTTTCCTTACAGACTAACTGACTTAGAATTTCTAGGGCTCGGACTCAGAAATTTGGACTTATGACAAGCAATCCAGGGCCGGAGATTCGGCTCAGTGACGTAAGTGCCTGCCAGACAAGTGTGAGATCAGCAGTTTGATGCCGGGTACCACTACCATCACCACCACAACAACAAAAAGCAATCCAGGTGATTATCATAGCCATTAAAGTTTAAGAACTAGAATGTATCAGAAAAAATGGCCTGCACTGGAAACAATGGAAATTCATGAGTAAAATGTCACAAATTAAAAAATTAAACCCAATGAACTTAGGACTAGAAAAAGAAGAGATAAAATGTAGATGGCAAAAGAAAAAAATGGGAAAGTCAGTTACAAACAAATGCAAGAACATTTTAAATATAAATGTATAAACAGTAAAGAATCAGGACCTCTGAAAAGCCCTGGGATGAAGCATTAATTCCATCATGTGCAAAGGGGCATGAGTATCACATGAGACATCATTAGGATAATTAAATAATTAACATAGGATTAAAATTTCTCTTGGGGAAAATGATAATGAACAAGAAACACCTAATGTAGTTTCACAAATGATTCCTCAAATATCTGCAGACGAAGACAGATTGGAACTAAATATGGAGAAAAGTGAAGAAGTATCTTGTTTCAGGCAGCTAAAACTTACAGAAAAGAGTCAGGGCTAGCAAATTAATTCATGCTACTCAAGTAAGTCAGACATGAGAAGACAAGCTTTTAAAATTATCAAGGGGGAAAAAAGACTAGGAAAAGAAAAATGCAGCTAAAAATGGAGTAGAGTAGAGAATTAATGAAGACTAAACTAGCTCAGAAACAGACCTAATTCGTTTTAATTTATCTTTGACAAGAAAAATGAAGAAGACATATTTGTATAATTAGAGAAAATGAGAACTTTGTAAAAATAGCGACTGACAAAAAGCAGATGTGAAGCATTTGACAAAATTGAACTCATACCAATCAGGAGATCTAGATGACGGGAAGCTGAGACTCTCAAGAGAATTCACTTACACACTTCCAGAGTCACTTACAATCATTATGGAAATATGGCAGAAAAAATGGGGAAACAAAAAGTCTGAAGTGGAAGGGGAAAATGAAATAATGAAGTACAGTATCAATCTTAAAATAATTACAAAATTTAAGTGGAAACTATTGATAATTTTTTCCAGCCTAGACAGTGAACTCAATGTGGCCAGGGTATTGTTTTTCACTTTTGGTTTTTTTTTTTTTTTTTTTGTCTTTTTTCTTTTTATCGGTACCGGGGATCGAACTCACGACTGCCTGCTTGCAAGGCAGGCGCTTATGCTGCTGAGCTAAACCTCCAGCTCCGCTTTTTCACTTTTCAACACTGCCATAAAGTTTACAGCAAACAGTATGTGATCCATGTTCTCTCATGGTATCATGGATAAAGACAGGGAGCTACAAACTGAATATGCTACCAAACTTTCCATTTCTTCTAAGCAGAACATTGCACCACAAGGAGTTTGCATTTTTTCCCCTTATTAATAATATAATAGGAAAAGAAAAAACTCGTAAACATCTTGTAGACAATTAACTCAAAAACCATAATCAGAATAAAAACCTTAAGATTCTAGTAGCAAACATTTTACAAACTTTAAAAACAAAAAATACATAATACATACTAAAAAGATATCCTCTAATGTATTTGGAGAAATGTAAAATTTAAAGATAAATTGTTTTAAAAACAGACTATAAAAAGCATCTTTTCTATGATCACTATATACCTAATGAATGAGTCATTGAGGTTCCTCACATACACACTCCAACACTCAAATATATTCTCACTAACTTACCTTGAATGTATAAACAGGGCATACAGGGAAATTTTCATAGAGCCATACACTTCTGGAAGGTTAACACTAGGGCTAATGTAAAAGATCTGAAACAGATCTCAATTAATTAGAAATAATAACCATGGGGGGGCTCCTGCTATACTTCCTATGCACTGAAAAGATGAGGGTAGAGTAAAACGTTATTTTTAGGTATCTTTCTGTGCAAAGATCAACGCATTCCACATAGTGCACACTAATCATACACTGACCAAAAATAACTGAAAACCACCCACTCATTTATATTTATATGAATAACAATAGTTCTAGCCTAAAAATAACAACTACAGTCAAACTGAAAATCTTATTCAGAGAGCAGAACTCAGGTAGACAAATGGCCACGTATACAAACCAACTAAGACATCAAGAAAGTGATAAAAAGAAGGCCCGAGCCATTTGTGGGTTTGACCCAGGTCATATCCAGTCAGTTTATATAGATGTGAAAGGTTCAAAAAAAAAAAAAAAAAACTATAAAAAACAAGAAGCTGATACGAGTACCAAAGAGTAAGCTCTACTTCCAAAAAAATAACTCACCGGTATAATTCAAATATGCTGTCATTCTTTCCTGTAGAAGCATATAAATAAATAAATAATCAACACGAACAAATTGAAAGGGAAAAAAATATTTAAATATTTCATTCAAAATGGGGGGGGGGGTGCCTGCTTACTTACATGTCAAAAGAAACATTATTTTTTCAATTATCCATCCAACACAATCCAGATGGGATAAAACCAAAGGCAAAAAATATATAATTACCTACATCCTTCTAGAAAATTAACCAAACAATGGAGCATTTTTCCCAGGAATAGATATCCATGTAATATTCAAAACTTACATGATATAAATAGAGACATATAGAATGAAGAAAGCAAACTCTACAATAAAGGTGTTTTGAGTGCCACTGTTAATTTATTTGGCAGCCTGGACCATTCAGAGAAATAGGAATTAAAGAACAATAAATAAAAAAATATAGACCTCTGCATAAGCAAAATTTACATATGATACAAAATCCATAATTAAGAATTCATTAATTTGATGCCACAGATTTTCTGATTACTTTTTAAATATAATTCTGACCTGGGTTCTTTGTCTTGCAGCTTATAGCACAGTACCTAAGCAATTTAAAAAGTAAGAGTGGCTTCTTTTAGACACCATAAATACCTAAATATGATAACCTATAACCAAAGAGCAAGGGAAAAAAAAAGGCAAATGAAACAGAGTAAGAAAGAAAGAAATGCCAGTCTGTGGATAGTTCAGTGGGAAACGCTGCAGGTGCCTTCCTAAGAAGGAGACGTCTGACTGTTCATAGTACTCTGATTAAAGGGTACTGTGAAAAAGTTCATCAGGAATCCAGATTCAAATGAATGCCCTGCAATCACAAAATGTCTGAATGTGCACAGTGCATTTTGACGCATTTGAGAAATTCATCTTATCTGTTTCTATTAAAAATGTTAAAATATATTATTTGGTGTTTAAAGAGGTGAGATTTTGATTTTCTGGAAAACTCAGCAACACAGAGAAATCAGATTCTTGGCTGGGGTATAAGCGCCTGTCTGGCAAGTTCAAGGTCATGAGTTTGATCTCCAGTACCAAAAGAGAGAGAAAAATCAGGTTCTAAACTGCAGCTGAATGAACTGAACATTAACAATGTTTTAAAAGAAAATACAACACAAGAGTTAAGAGTTTACGTAAAATAAAATAGTAAGTTTCTGTTAGAAAATGGATAACAATTTAAAGACAAAAAACAGTACTGGTAAATCTTTAATTACAAAAATAAAGAGGCTTACAGATGTGTTTATTAATGGCAACAGAATTTTGAGGTCTGTACAAAAGGCACCTCATTTCTGTCTTGATACACAAGCTTTTAAAATGGTTAACAATCTCAACATAACTTTGAAGCAAAACCAATGATAGACTGGATTTCTGATTTTTTCTGCACTGAATTAAAAGTTATTAAACGTTGCAGGTAATTCCTCTGCATTCCTCAATCCACTCGCACCTCTAGGAAATAAAAGCAGCCTCTGTCACCACTTTGCAGTTTAGGGTTGGCAAAATGACTTGGTGGGAGGGCTTTGACATTCACAATTACAGAAAGAGAAATATACTATAAATGCCAGAGGGGGGAGCTCAGAGCAAAGGGAAAGATAATATTTATAATGGGCAAAAAAGGGAAATGCTGAGAATCTTTTGAGTTTCTACACAATATTCTTTTTTCTTTCTTTCAGTACTCTTGAATAATGGGTTATAATATTCTTTGAAACAATTATTTTTCCCTTCAGGTAGAGGAAAAAATAAATAACAGTATTGTTGAGGGTAACCAGTTTAAATAAGGAGCAAGATTCTGAAATCTCTGCTTTAAAGGAGGTCTGTGGCACTCAGCTGCCTCTGAAATCAGTTTTGTTTGCAAATGAATCTACACAGTAGGACTGGCATCTAATGATACTGCAGGCACAGTAAAAGAATTACCCCAAACGATCATAACCTTAAAGAGAAGTTTGGCCTCCTCCAGATTCCTATATAGGTTTACTTCTAAAGACAAAATGGAATTTTAATAGGCTCTTTCTATAAATAAAGATACTATATAAGTGCATTCACTATCATTCTTACCACTGAAGAAATGTAAGTACTTTATACAACAAGAATGTAGCCACTGGCTGTGACCTCCTAAAAACAACTTCCAAATTTAGGCATGTTGGAAGAAAAAGCCAGGGTCTACCAGTACTCCTGCTCTTCTAGATCTAAACTGTTACGAGTTCTTTTAACTGAGCTTTCAATCCTCAACAGTTTGCCAATGATCAAGAGCAAAAAGCTAGCATTAAAATAGGTGCCATGAAACAATAAAAGACTTGATTCTATGTGGAAAGCTAAACATTGCAAGAATCAGCACTCAAGGAAAATCAGTATTATTTGATTAGCTATTGTCACAGCAATACCGAGTAAAAACCATCCCACAACTCAACAGCATACAATAATATGCATTTTGTTGTGGCTGTTTCATATATATGCTGGTTGTATGGAATTCAGCTGTCGGTTGCTCACCTGAGCTTGCCATCAAGCTGAACATTAAGTCCAGATCAGTTTTCTACTCTCCTTGAATTAGCAACTACTAGAAGAACGTTCTTTGCTTCAAGTCAAATGGAGTACAAAAGACCAAGTCAAAAGACACAAGCACATTTTAAGTCTTTGATGATAGGATATCAATAGTCCATTGGTTATGGCAATTAATATATCCAAACCCAACACTAGTATCAGTGGGACAGGGACCATATTCGTAAATAGTAGGCTGTTTGTTAGAGGTTTTTGGTTTATATCTCATCTGGTAATGCTGCTAATGGAATATCATCTAGGCAAAATACCATCTAGGCAAAAAAAAAAAAAAAAAAAAAAAAACCTAGTTTCATAAAAGCTTTCCATATGTAGCACTATTAGAAAATATACATTAAACATGAAAAAGCTATAAAGTTGGGACTGTACTGGATTTATAAATATAAATGAATATGTCTTAGAGCCTTATAAGTGATTAAAAGTTTAATGACAAAAGGTAATTAATTATAGTTATAGTGTCTTGCTTAATATACCTAGTATTTGTGAACATGGACTTCCTAAGTTGCGTACCTTATGCTAACACCAACAATATTTTATACAATATTAGCGCTGCATAGAAATAACCTGCTAAGCAGCAGAATTACAAAAAGATAAGAAGTCAGAAAGGTCATACAAAGGTTTCCACTTGGATAACTTAAGTAATAGTAGTGGCATTAGCAGAAACCAGAAGACAGTAGAGCACTAAACTTAATAAGCAGATTAACAGTAACTGTTAAATCTTTACCCTAAACAATATTTTAAGACGAATTTAAAGGCTGTGACTGTACACATGCATTTACAATTTAACTTGTATACCACATAACCAGCTAAATACTGCTGGAAATAAGATATGAGACATGCAGATAGAGCGTAGGAAAAAAATTTAAAAATTATATAGACACACATGTATATTATGTATATATTAATTTACATACACAGCAAAGGAAGTCCGGTGATCCTCAGGTTCAGAGTTCACTAATTACTGAATGCCTGCTCTGCGTACCATATACTGTTTCACTAAACAAAAAGCTACGCTGTAAGGTATACATTATTATTGCCCATATCTTGCAAATGAATAGAGATCCTGGAAAAGTTCTATGGTTTATGCAAGAAAACACACTTGCCAGAATTCAAACAGAAATCTAAATAAAAGCCTGTGCATTTTTTCCCTGTACTTGCTAACTCACAATCAATGCCTTTATTTTCTGCCTTCTTTTATATTCTTCCATATTTAACTCCCAATACCACAAGACTGAAACTGACCAGAAATTATAATTATGCTCTTAATAGACTTATTATAATCCTCCCTGAAACATGTCCCACAGAGTTGGAAAAATACAACTGGAACATGGGAATATTTTAAACCTGTTATTTTAAGTGACACCAGAAATCAATCAGCTGGTCAAAAGTGACAAAAAATGAGAAATCTCAGTACTTTCAAGTAATGTCTTAAGATTTTGTTTCATGCCAGGAGTGGGAGCACAAGCCTATAATCCCAACACTTGGGATACCACAAGTTTAAGGCCAGCACAGGAGACATAATGAGTTCAAGGTCAGCCTGAAGTACATAGTGAGAACCTTTCTCCCCAAAACCACCCCTGCCCCCCAAAAAAGGAAATTAGAAAACAAAACAAAATGAGCATTTTATTTCCTGGAATGAGTTTTAACTAAAGTAACTGAAAAGATGATTTTCCATAAAACCTTTTAAAACAAAGTTTTTGTCAAAAGAAAGTAAAATATACACTCTTTGCACTCAAAGGCTCTAGATTTCTACCTAATTCTACAGTTTTTGCAGACTGAATCTTAACTTCAATTACGGTCCAGTCTATAAACCTATCCATGTCACACAGCTCTACTTAACATGCAAATGTCGCTCCAAGAACATGGCTTCAGTTACAGGGTAATTTAAGCTTTCTTATACTATGCTACATTAATTTATACATATATTACACTGAAAGAACAAAGTAAGGAGAAAAGACAGATAAAATAGATTTCTCCATCCACAAGGGTAATTAGAAAAAAAGAGAATACTAGGGAATAGCAAACTTGCATTAACTCCTCCCTTTGATATAATCAGTGGTAAATTTTTTAAGGCAAGTGACTCTCAAGGGAGGGTACAAATTTATTGTCTTCCACAATCTAATAAACTTTGCATTTATGAAAGTTATCTATTTATTGATGGCCAACTGTAATTTATCTTCCTTAAGTAAAATACTGTTATTTAAATGTTTTTCTCTTTTTATGAATGCTAGACTCAGCAGTAAACATGTAAATGACTTCACAAGAACAAAAACACTCATTAAATGTCAATAAACTCTCACAGTACAACCATAAAACTGTCAGAAAATCATATATTGGGCCAGCAGCAGATCAAAAACTCTGGAAGAACAGTGAATTCAAAATGATAGTAATGGTAGGAGTCCAGCAAGGAAGTGAAGATCACAATTCTAGACCTTCTTCAAATATTAAGTCTCTTTATGGCATTTAAGAAGTTACTTGGCTTTTGGGGGCATCATTTTTCTCACTTAAAACAGAGTTTTCCTTCATTTAGACACACTTACTGAGCATCTACTATTTATACTGCTGATCTAAGTAAAATAAATTCAGCAGTAAACAATATGGACAAAGTATCTCACCTCAGAGATCATCCATACCAGTACGAAAATGATTCCATTAAAATCCTTCCAGCACTAAAATTGCATGATCCACTAGAGCTTCAGACAATTAACTCATTCCATGATGTTCAGAAGACAGGAAAGAAAGGTCCCGTCTACTTTTCAACAGTATGTCAATTACATTTCAAATATGGCGGACATATAAAATGGTACAGCTGATTTGCAGAAGTTTGAATATTCTTCAGAAAACTGAACACAAAGCTATTACATGGACATAACAATCCCATTCCTAAATATATTGAACTATAAATCTATCTTCATAGGAAGACTTGTATATAAATTTCCATAGCAGTATTCATCATATATAAAAGTAAAAAAACAACTCAGATGTCTACAACTGATGAACAGATAAATAAGTATTCACACAATAGGTTATTTAAAATAAATAATAAGATACATAGTATGAGTAAATCTTGAACATTTAGGGATTTAGCTCAGCGGCATAGTGCCTGCTTTGCAACCGCGTGGTCGTAAGTTCGATCCCCAGTACAAAAAAAAAAAAAAAAAAAAATTAATTCTAAGTGAAAAAAGCCAGTCACAGGCATTGTTGTATGATTCTATTATAGAAACTGTCCAGAATAGAGAAATACAAAGAAATAAAAAATAAATTGGTGGTCGTCAAAGGTAGAGGAAAAGTAAATGTAGATAACTGGTAATGATGAGTGATTACTAATGACAGTTTCTTCTCTGGGATAATGAACATGTTCTAGAATTAGGTAATAGTAGTTGTACAACTTTCTGAATATACTAAAACCTACTAACTCTACCTATAAAATAGGGAACTGTATTGTAGCTGAATATATGTCAAACTTTTTAATGTACAAAATTTCAAGCTTACAGAAAAATAACCTAATATATAAGCAAATAGTAAGAGAATTAAAGATATATTAAAATTGGAAGCAGATGATTTGCTAGAGGGATATTTAAAATAATATTCAAATTATGATTTCTAAATGGTTTTATACTTATTATTTTAGGTCCAATGTAAACATCATTAAAATTGATTAAATTGAATATGAAAAGCCGTGCCATCTATCTAGTCTTTCTCTAATATTCACTGTTCAGGACTTTGCATTTATTGAATCAATATCCACCCTATTTTCCCTTCGTCATTGTCCTCCCAACTCAAACTGCTAGTCACTTCAGTCACTGTTCTTAGGTCATTTGCTCTCTGGCTTAAAACTCTTCCTGCCCCTTCAGCCTTTTCAAGGCATCCTTAGTTCTATCAGCCCCCTTCAGCCAGCTTTGACTAATTATGAATTAAGATAATCAGATATGCACATCTTCATAATACTCATTACATAGTTTTTCATAAGGGGAAAATGGAAAAAAATGAATAATGATATTCACCACAGATTTTCCAATATGTTCTGCTATTAACATAGGTCAAAAATAAATATATACAATAAGCACCAATAAGTGTTTTCAGAATAGCAAATGGTATAAAAACATATTTACATAGAAAATAACTGAAGAGATGTGACAATTATGTTAAACAAGTCTTCAACCACCAAATATTGAATTAGTTCCCTGATTTATAAATTCTACAAGAATAAATATCTGAACATTAAGTTTATGCAATTAACTAAAGCTGAAAAAAGCCCCAGAGATTTTCTAGAGGAACTATGTAATGACTGATAATATATACATAATAAAATATAGTGATTATCTTTCATTCTGAGATTGCTTCTTCCTGAGGCACATGCAAGAGTTGGTAGCAGATGCATGTGGCTACTGTAATAGCAAATGCCATTTAGGTGTCATTAGAGAATAAGGTTCAAGGTAAAGAGAATGTTAGTAACTCTCTACTTCAGAAGGACAAGGAAAGAAGAACTCCTTAGAGCTCAGCTCGGTTGGTCTTGACCAGAAACTTACATGTGGTTGAGAAATTTGCAATTTATTACATAAGACAACAGAAAGAATGGCTGCTCTTCACATCAGACCAAGCGAATAAAACTGGAAAATTTTAAATCAGGACATTCTCTGTATTACGGTTTAATAATCCATAGACATACAAATCACTGTCAAGTGTGATCCAGCAATTCTGAGAGCTGCATTTTAAGCTTCCATTAGGCTGGAGCACTTTTACTATGCTCCTATCAGTCATAAGTTGAAAAGTTAAATACCCTATTTCTCAAATTCTTGAAAGCATCACAGGCTGAAAGCAAACACAGGTCTTTCATTCTTTTCTAGAATAAGAAAATTGATTCCTTCCTCAAAATCTACCTATTATTTTCTTCTTTTTAATGAGGATTAGTAAAAGGTTACATGAGATCTCTAACTGGGAACTTCATCTTGAAAGGAAGAACATGGAACACTGAATCACGAGAGGACGTTCACCACCCTTCACCCTTAGTGTGCAAAAATGTTAAAAGAACTTTTGATCACTGGCATCCTCAGCTCTAACGTCCTTCACGGCAATCAATTCAGAGGACTCTTGAAAAGTATCACCAAAGGCAAGAGATTAATTCATAGAACCTCACAGTTTAATCTTTCAATCTCATTCTGTTTTATCTGTAACCCAATGGATATCTAATCAAGGGATGGTAAAATAAGGTTGCAAAGCAATCTCATGATATATATTAATCTAAAATATTAAAAATCTGGATTTCCAAAAAAAAATTAAGACGAAAATCAATTCCTATTCTATTTCCTGTTTTGTGAACAAGAGATGATCAATCATAGTGTTTTGCTTTCCATAACATAATAGTTTCTAAATTATCATGTGAAAATGTCAAGGCTGATGAAAATGCATAGGGGTGAAGTAAAAGCCTAAGACTCAGCATATGCAGAGCAAACCAATCAAGCAGTGATCTAGCAGAGGTGTGTATCACTCTGTGGAAGGAAGCTGAGAGTGGACAGGTTCAGCGTATAAAGTTATACACAAAAACAGTAACTTCCTATCCCAACTAAAACGCTCCCTAGCCTTTGAGTTAATGTGGCATATGATCCAAGTTAATGACCTAAAAGAACTGATTATCTTGGGGGCAAAAAAAGAGCATCTCATTGCCTCTACTATACTCTCAGCAACACAGCAGCACAAAAAATGATATGCCAGGATGCTAAAGTTCCTTGAGCACTCAGCAGAGTTTAGCGCCATTCTGGCAAAATGAATCCAGTCACTCATTAGTTGAAATGGTAGAGACGTATGCCATGCATCACACTACCAATAAAAACTGCTCAATTCCCTATTTTGCCTTTGGAGAGGACATACCTTCCAGCAAGAGGCTAACATCAGTAGATGTTCATGAAACAGATCAAGAGAAAGTCAATCTGGAAGGAACCACTGAGTTCTAATATTCAATAAGAAAAACTTCTGTATTATATATAGTGATGCTAATACTGAAGACCATTTTTTTAAGGCAGAAAAAATCTACATGCAATTAACAGTTCTTTTCTTTACCATGTATTCACAGATATAGCACTTAACACTACCCTTGGCAAGGCAAAGATAGAGAGATAACAGTTTTCACAATTTCAATAAAGTATTTATGCAAGGCAAAAGAAGCCAATAGTTATATCATTTTCCACAAGAAAACTAGCAGAAAACTGTGCCATGTAAATAAACTTGCCATAAACATCTAAACAGATACTATTATTATCCCACACTTCATGAGCCACAGTTATTTGCATGTAATTAATTTGCTTATTTCTGGTGCCTCAGACAATGTAATATGCTTATCAGCTTGTTTTCTAAACAGTAAGTGTTTAACTCTTCCTTTTATAAGAAAATATTTATCTTGCTCTTTCCTTGACAGATCCAGAGCCATGTACAGGCATAACACACAGATCTATATTTGTTGCAACTGTAGACATAACCCCAAAATGAGGGGCAATATCACCAACTGTAAAGTGAACATGAAACTGGCCAATGGTGAACTCAGTTAACACCAGCCTATTTACCATGACCCACTGTACCACAATAAACATTCCCAGAGAAAACATCTAGGAAAATGTGTTGCAAATCATATTTACCACTCCAACTTATAAATTCTCCATTCTATCTTCCCTTTAATGGCTCCTTAGCTCACTTATCTTTAAAGTTTCACTCCGTACCCACCCATACCTGCAGTCCATGGAATCATAACAGTGACTTTCCTCTCTTGAACTCCAGCTCTAGGAAAATATCACTTCTTCACTGGACTTTGTTGCTAACACTGGTATAGTCTGAAACTATTCCAATGTTTTCTGTGTGCTGACCAATCCAACTCCTAAACACTTTGCTAATACACAATTTTGGTAGCCATTTGCAAAGTCATGAGTTAAAGTTAGGAAATGATCCATTTACTGATTGCCCTCTCTCAATTTTTCCTTTTTTAAGGTCAGCTTCTTTCTGAGAGAATAAAAAACACACGGATGAAACCAACACTATTTTCATTGATTATTCAGTGATCATTTTCAAAGTGCTAAACTTCATACAAAATATACAATACTGTAGAGCCTAAAAATAATGTTACCTATAAAACTTTTGGGCATATTTTTCTATGAGTAATGTATACAAAGAGAGATTATATAAATAAATAATAAGCTTTGATTCCTTACTTCCACAGTTACTAAGTACCTTTCATGTCCAAGGGCAGCATGAGATACAGGGTACACAACGATGAGCTAATCACACGGTTCTCAGTTTCAATGAGCTTATGACACAGCTGAAAAGAAACTGAAAAATGTCTATCTGTGGGCACAAGCATGCACTCACATGTATAAAATTAACAAATGAGCAAGTGACATGAAGGCTAGAAAGTACTAAAAGAAAACCATTTATGGCTTACCTAAAATGGGACAAAATACATGGGTAGGCTAGATTATCTAATCTGGTTTACCATGTTATGAATTTTCTAGAGTTATCTAGAATGGTATTCTACCATGTTATGAATTTTCTAGAATTCTCTAGAAATTTAACCTCTAGAAGAATTCTCACAAAGAAAACTATTTAGCTCATCCTTGGGTTACTTCATTAATTGCTTTCTCTAATGTTAATTTCCAAATAAGCCTAATGGTTTTTTTTTTATAAAATATAAGAATTTCCCACAATTTCTTTAGTAAGATAACACTTTTACAAACTTTTCTAAAATTATAACTATCCATTTTTTCTATCATTAAAACAATGAGATTTCAAGTTTTTTTTTTTAATTGCTCCATAAATTCCCCCAAGGGATTTTCTATGAATGCCCATTTCAATCAGCTTTCTTGTAGATGAATGTCATTCTGAACTGGGTCATTTTAAAGAGCTTCATGAGCCAGTAAAACATGCAACCTACATAACCTCCATGAAAATATGGTTCTAAAGGCAGCGCTATACCATTTATAAGTTCACTGGTTTTCATTTAAGTAACTATTTTATTATGCAATGCCAACTATAGAGAACTCAAAAATCTTACAATTTGATACATTTTATTATGAAATGCAAGCTATAATAGTATCCTTTATGTTACATAATGCAAAATACATAAGTATCCTTTTTATATATGATACAAGTTATAAAGAACATAGAACCTCTAAGACCAACCTTAAGCACAGAAATGTTCAAATCATCCACAGGTAAGGGTGACTTAGTTCTCTCAAGCTGACTTGCTGAGCAAATTAAAAAAAAAAAAAAATCCTTGAGATCCAAGCCTCTGTTTTAAATTTTGTTTATATCTTTTGAATTCTCTGTACTACTTAAATAAAGGCTTATATTGCCACTGCCTCGCCTGCTTATACAGCCCAGAGGCACATGCGAAAGTCGTAAGTTCAAAAATACATCAGGACCCTAGCATCAGTTAGGCACAGAAGTGATCACTTAATTACAATAAATAAATAAACACATACATACATACATTTCTAAGGCTACTGAGCACAAGACAAAAATCACCTCATATGAGTTAAAGATAGTACTTATTTCTTTTGCCTAATATCCTAAGTAGTCATTTGTATGTCCATTTCCCTCAATAAAGTAAAAATAGCTTGGATACAAAATCAAAGTTTCTTCATCTTAACCTCTCTTAAGTACCATAAAAAAAAATCACTGACTAATCAATATATGAAAATACAAAACTTGCCTTTAAAAATAAGTTAGAAAACATTAAGAGAAAAATGAGTGAGCAGTTAAAGGATTTAAAAATTTTAAGTATTATATGTATTGCCTTTCATTTCATCTCTCTAGCTGAAAGTAATAAAAAATCATCTAAAATAGCTTAAACAAAAAAGAAGGGAATTTATTACACAGACTTAGAGTTGTATATTATACAACAAAAAAAGCAAATTAATAGTCAGAACTAGGAACAGCACGCAGGAAAGGAAAAGCAGACACTCCCTCCAGGAGTGAGTCCTCTGCCTCTCTCCCTGAAATTTCCTTTTTTCTGCAGTCTGAGGTCCCTCTGTCTTCTGCAATGAGCTTTGTGTCTTATTACTCTACTGAAAGAAGTAAGAATACGATAGCTTACTTTGTTTCTAATCTCTGTATCAAGAAGGGCTGAACTGTCATCATTTTATCCCAAATTCAAACTCCCAAGATGGAGCATCTATCTGTGTCCCAATCTAAGTCAGGTGACTACCCTTCTCTGACAGGCAGAGGTCACACAGAATCAATGTACATTCATGACTTTCAGGTGTATACTTTTATAAGTGATAAGCAGTAGCACTATGAATTATATATGTAAAGCTTAAAGAGCCGGATCACAATAATATATAATACTTTACACTTTATCATGAAGTTTAACTTCTTTAATTCATTCAATTCATACAACAACCCTGTAAAAGAGAAAGGATAGAGTTCACATACAAAAGAATGGATGGCAAACACAGCTTGATGTCTTTCTCATGGCTGCTATGCTATAAGACCAGGGAAAACACCTACAAGTGCACTACTTCATATCATGCAGCAACACCAAAATGAATGTACAAGGGATAAGATGACTCTTTAAAAAAAAAAAGAGTTGAAACTCAAACTCTCCAAAAGGTGTCCAACAGCACCTCCCAAGTGAAAACCACTACAGTTAATAGAGGAGGGGGCCACCATGAAATTCCTGATGTGAATAAGCCTTTACGTTCACAAATTATTTTGTTGTTCATTGAAAGAATTCACGCGGCATTCAAGTCCAAAGAACTGTCTTCTCCTTCTATAACAAACTCTTCTGACACCTACCAACAAAATAGCACCATCTAGTAAAGTGTAGTCTCCCGGGAAATACAAGTAAAATGCAGATGCTCTTGTAGTTCTGTTCAGAATTTCTTTCCTTCTACATTACTTCACAGTAAAACACCAATAAGGTAATTTGGTAATAGAATTGGGGAACATCAGTGTTCCCCAAATCTATTTCTGAATTCCTTCAGCAGTGAATACCAACTTGGAGAACTGGAGGATTACCAAATTTTTCCTTCAGCACATCTATAAACAAACCTCTAATCTGTTCCATGCCATAAAGCTTTCTTTTTCTGTCTTGACATTTTGTCAGGCCTACTAACCGTATATCAATTAGATAATTCATGGGACACCCCTCAAATTGAAACCATCTTACTATTTTTTTGAAATCATTTCTCTATTTCTACCTTCTTTAATTCTGGCTGTACACCCAGAATGTGCTATATACCTTACTCAAAAAGGCTATATACCTTACTCAAAATTAAAAAATTCATCTGAAATAACACTATCATTCAGAGGACGTCTCCCCACTTCCTCTGCTACACACAAGAGTCTTTGAATTAACTTACATGAACAGACCACATTGAACAAATTTACAACTTCTAAACACAAAAATTATCTTTTCCTCAACACTAATCTGTCAATATATATTAAAATATATTTTAAAATATATATTAAAATATATTTCCATAAATCTCATTTTTAAACTAAAATTCTAGAAGCTTACCAAGTATATATGTCTACTCCTATACCCTACATTAGAATTTGTTATAATGTAGGTGACCAACTTCCCAAAGAATGTTTATCAGCCTTACTGTTCTTAATTCATCCTGTATTTAACAATCCTCACACTAATCCTAAATGTAGTCACAAGTAGTAACACAAATTAGGATAAAGGAAAATGCAGAAGCTCAAGCATGCTAGCTATAGCACCTCAGGAGGTGAGCCTTGTACACTTACATTCTGCTGTAACCATGAAGAGTATGGGCCCCACCAATATCCCAAGAGGTTTAACACAATGATCCTTTTTGCTCTTTTCAACACTTTACCAACCTTTGTGCATGTTTGACATTCTTCCTGGTAATTTCTGGTAGATCATTTTTCATAAAGACCATCTCTTTATCTGAATTATCTTACAACATAAGTGAAAATAATTTTGAGACTGATTATGTTCTCTAAAAGCAATGTGCAGTGCCAGTAAGCAAAAAGAGCTGACTGACTGATACTTATGATCCAAGCTACTTTTCCAATCCTTTCACATTCCGACGAGGAAATAGCAACTGTAATAATCAGTACCAAATTTCTGAGCACTGATATAACTAATAACTCCCAGCTCCCCCAAAAACTTTGAGCTTCTATGTATGTTACTCATATTTCATTAGATAAATAAAATGATAAAACTGTTCTTTTTTAAATTAAGAGGAGACTGGGGGAGGGCTAGAAATACATAGTTATTTAAGAATTGGTTTTTTTTTTTCAGTAAATATGGAAAAATGGAAAAGACAGTTATTCCTACTATGGCCTTTACTCAAAATTAAAAAATCCATCTGTTGACTAATACTGGAGGGGTAAAATCATGGAAAGATAGGAAGTGTATGAAGAATTCTAGTATTTCACATGCTCAATCTGAAAATAAATTTAAAACTCCATTTTTATAACAAAGAAGTCAATTATAGGAATTCAGTTTAAATGAAATTTTAAATGAGGGTAAAAACACGTAAAGCCTAAAGATACTGTTGAAGTAGACTACTGAGGATCACAACAAGTAATAGGACATATTACTGAAAGAATATGCTTGATGTCATGAGTACAGAGGCAGAAAGACAGGAAATACCTGTGGCATAAGAATTTTCCAGTTTTATTACATGTTTGGCTACCTCCAGATGCAAATGTTATGTAACCTACCAACCTGCAACACCAAAAGGAAGAGTCAAGAGAACAGAACAGCAAAAGTAACAAAACCACTAGATTTACAGCTACTACCGTGATTATGCTTTTAACTACAAACTTACCTTTCTCACCCCATCAATGTTCTGATGATAAAATCTTCTAACACTGAATGTTAAAAAAGCTGTGGGTTACCATATTGCCCCGCCTTCCATCTTTATCTCTGCCCTGCCCCTTCTCTGCCTGCCTCTCATGCTCTCTCTCTCTGTCTCTCTCCTTCACGCCTCTGAGCTCTCTCCAGAGAGCCTCTGGCTCGCTCTCTCTCTCTCTCTCTCTCTCTCTCTCTCTCTCCAGTGTATTCCAGTATTAGATAGATCTCAATATTGGTAAGTTATTTTTATTTGGCGGGCATCTATTTTACTTCAACTCTTTAGCCTGAATTTTGCGCTCTGTTAAGAGAATTAAAACAACTACTTATTAATATGAGAGTCAAATCAAATTAGTTAAAGGAAACTACCGTGTCACTACCAAATCTTTCCTTTGCAGCCCAACAAATCCATTCTTTTGTACTGTACAACCTATAAACTTTTTCAGTCTGTTTTCAAAGCATAAAATGATATGATCAAGCAGAATTCAAACATCCCATCTAAATTAAAATGAATTCTCAATTTTGCTGAAACGCCTTTAGTCGTCTAACTTTTATTTCTTCATTCATCCAAAGACATTAAAAATTCTTTCCATTCCCATTAATGCCTCCATGCTGCTACCTCATCACTTCCAGGAATCCCTTCTTTTTGCTCCCAGTATAGCACGAGGATCCTGACCACCTATTTTTCAGTTCCTTCTACACCCTCTTCTTAAGTATCTGGCAGGGGAAGAAATACAAAGCAATGTTCACATTTATTGACCATCAATAGTTACTGTTGAGATCACTTTGTACACACTCTTGTATTTAATATCTCAATGTTTTTCATGGTTTTCTACACACAAAGGTTCTGGCTTAGGAATAAAGTCCTTCGTAAGTTAAATACATTATCTGTACATGAGTCACAAAGTACTAAATATGGGAGTAGTACCAAAATGAATAAATAACCCATTATTCTTTCACTCAAAGAATCCTAAGAGCTAGAAAGAGAACCAGCAATGCAAGCAAATTATATAGCATTTTTAACTAGGGAAAAAATGTAGTCACCCTAAATTTCTAAGTAAGAACCATACTGCTCTGTAGCATCACTTTGAAATTCTAGACTGATCACGCAAACAGCCAAGCACTACCAAGTCTGATGCAAAGTTTTTAGGTTCATCTTTCCTTTCAAGGTAATGCTCTCTTTGTCACCTTAAATTCATTGAAAACCTTCTTAATGTGTTTTACACAAATCTCTATTTTTCTCCCATACCATGTACTTATTGTATGTTCCCTACAATTTGAAGTTTAACTCACTTCTAAAATCAAAATTCTGAAATATAATGAGCTAATCCTAAAATATATACAGTTATGTTGTTTGCATTTAACAAAAGCATATTCTCTCACTCTGCAATATGTGACATTGTTGATAACCCTTATGTGGTATCTGCAATAATATCCTTTAACTGACATCTTTATGACAAAACTTTATTTATATATGTGATAATTCATGTAAATGAAACCACATATCAAAAATTAACTTCTAGGACTTCTATTATGTTATTTTTCTTCCTCAGAAAATATTCTACTCTCACCACATCAATTGTCATTTTGAGTATGTGTATTTTAACATACAGAAATAAAAAATAATGTAACAGCTATGCATTTACAATTAAGAGTTTTAACAAATGTAAATATGCTATATTAAGACTTTTCAAGAAATGAAATGACACAAATACAGCTAAAGGTCCACTCTCCCGTTTTGTTCCACTTTTTATACTTCGATCACATATGTATATACCTAGACACAATACACAGCAGTGTTTTGTATAATTTACAAATGTATACTCAGTAAATACACACATTAAAAGATGATCAATATGAGTACCTACCAGGGGAATGCAAATCAAAACCACAAGGAGACACTGCTTTATGACTGCTCAAATGTTTGTACTCTGAAAAATGGACAAGTAGCAAGTGTAATCAAGAAAATGGAGAAATTAAAACTCTCATTTGAAGCTGGTGGGAAAATAAAGGCATGCAGAAATTTCAGAAAACTGTTTGACACACAGTCACCAGACATCCGATAATGGCACTCCGGTATACAACTAGAGAAATGAAAACTTACATCCATACCAAAACTTTACACAAATATTTCATTCATAGCAGCATTATTCAGAATAGTGAAAAAACAAAAACAGCTTAAATGTTCAACCAACTAATGAATGCATAAATAAAAAGTGGTACATGTATACAACGGAATATTATCTGCCAAAATAAAAACTGAAGTACTGGTACATGGTACAACATGGATAAACCTTGTAAATATTCTCCAACTGAAAAAATTTGGTCACAAGAGACCATACAGTATATGATTTTATTGACATATAAAGTCTAGAAAAGTCAAAAATACAAAGACAGAAAGTAGAACACTGACTATCTAGAGTTGAAGCAGATAGGAGACTGGGGAGGCTGTTGTGGTGACTAAAAGGAACAAGGTTTCTTTGTAGAGCAATGAACCTGCTCTGAAACTGATTATAGAGACAGATGTACAACTCTGTAATATACTAAAAACTACTAAGATTTACACTTTGAAATACAAAAGTGTGGCATAAGAATTGTATGTATACATATACAACATTTTATACGATATAAAACATGTAAGCTATAATTATATACATAAGAATACTCCATATGTATTTTTTTCAGATTTATTCAGTTAGTGTCATGTATCTGAGATTAACCCATATGCATCCATGTACAAGTAGCTTAACTGCTCTACTGTATCACGGAAAAAAATGATACCACATTTATCAATTACCCAGATTTTATTTCCACTTGAAATAATGTTATAATGAGCACTGTAAACATCTTGTATATAAATTTTCTAGGCCAACCCAGAGAGGCCTAATGGCTAAACTGCAAAAGACCAGGTATTTCCAGATTATCTGTTAAAATGATAATATAATCCACAGTATACAAGAGTTCCTGTTCCTTCTTATTCCTGCCAACACTTGGTATTATCAAGCCTATTGGGTTTTACCAATCAAGAGGTGTAAAATGAAATCTCCCTAGGGCTTAGCTTTTCATTTCCCTTTTATAGAGTTTAAAAAATCTTTCATAATTGGCCATTAAATTTCTTCCTACATGAAATACCTAATCATATCCTTTACCCACTTTCTATTGAGCAAATTCTTTATTTCTTCTTGATTTGTATATGACTTTCAAATTTTGGATTCTTATTTTCAGTCTCCTAAAAGAACTACAAATCTATAGTTCTAGTCTGTGGTCTCTTTTCTTTTGTATTTACTGGCTTTTGTTATAGTGAGGATTTTTATGAAAATGTAAGTTTTATTTTAAAGCTTTTAATTTTTATCTCTTAAGTAATTATTCTCTATCATTGTGTCATGAAAATATGGCCCTTAAGAGTTGTACAGAGTTTGTCTAAGATGACCTGGTTTATATACCTCCTCCACTTTGGTGAGTTCATTTGGACCAACCCAAGAGGAGGCATGACTTGGGCAATGTAGCTCTTTCGCAGTCTGTGAAAGGACTAACAGCTAAAGTCCTCTGCAAGAACATCTCTGGTTTGACATTTAAATGACCTCATACTTACAACATTTCAAAGGTTCCACTATTCTTCCAACACAAAGAGATTGAAGCTGAGGATGACTAAAGAAAAACCATCTACAGAAACTTTTTGAAGAGCAGTCTTATGCTCTATGCAGGCCTCACCCAAATGCCACTATTAAACAGAGTCAATAAGGAGTGCTCTCTGGTAACTCTTTCAGATTTAAGCACTAAGCAAAATGACAAGGAATTCAGTTTATAAATAATCAAATTATCAGTTTCAGCATAATCATCATTGAAGCTTATAAATCAGAAGAAAACTCAATGAGCTGTACAAAGAAAAATCACTGAACCCAATAGAAGGAAGCATTCTGAACTGGGTCTTCAGTAGATGGAGCTCTCCCCTCTGAATTGGTGCTGAAATGCAATGCAGGGAAATTTCAAGAGCTGGAAATACAGTTATTCAAATAAAAGTACTGAACACTGGAACTGATTAAAATACCAATCACCTTTGTCCTATGGGCACTGGTGTTTTAGCCATGGAATACCAGCCAAATTTCAACCCAGAATAATGTTATTATTAAACATGAACTGAGCATCAATGCCTTTCAACACCTCAAAAAATAGACAGTTCTTGCCTAGTTTGCCATCACACTACTGTTTGCAGAATAGAATTCTATTTATTTCATTTTCATGAGTAAAAAAAAGTGAGTTTTTCACTTCCCTTATACTTTATAGGAGTTTATTTATGAAAAACTGTTCATTATGATCACTACTGTTTTCTGATGCCTGTTATTGTCATCCAAATTAGACTTTTATGACTAGGCCTTGTTTTATTAACTCAGAGGATATATGATATTATATGGTGGCTTGAGATTACTTGTGCAGTTACAAAACTGGACTATTACAACAAACAAAAATTTATGCCTGACCCTAAAAAAGAACAATAATGCAAATAAAGATAAAAATATATAAATTCAAATATTTTTTTAAAAAAGCATTATATCCCTCCAAAATGGCCCACCACAGCACACTTTTAGTCACCTAACGCCAGCTTATAAAGTACTAGCCAAATTAGAGGAAAAATTTTGAATTCTGAAAGTATTCAGAAAGATAAAAAAAATCAGAAACTTTGTACAATCTAGAGGATCTTCTCAGGTCTAACATTAGGCTGCTCAATGCAGATCAAGACTAAAAAAACCTAGCAGTCATGAAACAACTCCTCAGAAGTCATAGTCCTATAAACAGGTTAAGTAATAAGTGATTATTATTAAACAACTCACTGTAAGATTTAGGGTTCATTTCTTTTTATTATTTTTTTTTCTTTTTGAAGCATAGTTTCACTATGCAGTTCAGGTTGGCCTTGAACTCACTTTGCAGCCCAGGTTGACCCCAAACTCACAGCAATCCTCCTGTCTACAGCCTCCCAAGTGCACCACCATTCCTAGCTTAGGGTTCCTTTCAAAGGCCACACTTAAAAGTAAATCACATATTAGAAAAGAAAAACTTATGGCCCCAAAATAAGGAAAAACTGCTTTGATATGATTTACTCCAAGATTTTTAGAAAACAATCCATACTAACTACGTATATTCCGCTTGATCTTGTTACATAGCTTTTTTTAAAGCTAGTACTTGTTGGTAAACCTGAAGACAAGCCTCTCATAATCTGACCATAATTTGCACCTGAAGATGCGTTCATTTAAGTATTTGATTGTGAGATTTTTGTTCAAGCAACTTTATTAAGAATGTAAGTATGTATGAAATATAAAGACCAGGAAAAATGCTGATGTTAATTAAATCATGAAAATCTTAAAAGTACAAATAATCTATAATAAGATATTCTATAAGGGCAAAGATGTATTAAATGCACTGGTAGAGGTCACAAAATGCAAGGAAAGTGATAAATGTCTTTAAAATGTAAAAATAAATAATATTCTATAGTGATAAGAACTCTCAAATTTGTTTCTGATATTACAAATTATTAAAGACAGCATTATACTACACAAAGTGACTTTAATGCAGATCTAATTCAAAGACTTACAAAGATGTGTCAATGTCCCTACATTGGCTACTATTTTTAATTCACTAGAGCCCTTCCCCTTGTATCAAAAAAAACTTTATAAATTAAGAACTGCAATTTAACTTTTTATAGAACAGGTTGTTTATAATAATCTGTACATTCTTTTGATAAATTTCCTTTGACAGAAAATTTCTTTTAACTAAACCTCAGACAGCTGCCTCTGTAACTTCTGCCTCTCAAGAACAAAGTCTCATTCAATGTAATGCCTATCTTAAACTATAAAAAAATAAACAATAAGCTTCGAGAGGTTGACCTAGCACTGTTTAATCGTCTATATTTTTTATGCTAATGTATAAATTTATAAATAACAAGTTATATTACCATTGTTTGTGATTTCGAATGTACTATCTAAATATATTATAAAATTAAGCAGTAGACAGATGTCATATATGTACAATGTGAATGGGTGTGCTGCCACAAAGAAAAAAATCATACAGAAATATATTCCTTAATCCTAAAATTCATTTTCTAACCCTATACAAAACTAATTAACATAATTTTCTGACTAATATACTTTTTTCATGCCCTCTTCTGCTCTCTTGTGATGTATCCTAATAAGACTCAGCTACCTTGAAACATGTCTAACACATTATTATCATTCCTGCAGCTTGTATGTTGCTCAGAGACATAAAGTTATTTCAGAAGAACACTTACTGTATATGCATTCAGCAGGATGGGCTGTCTGAAGATATGGAAAAAATAAGAAGCAATAAGCGTGCAGGTTTAGATACAGTGTAATTTTATTTCTTAGCCTGACCCCCTTCAAAACTCCCTATAAATCTGTATGCCCAGTGTCTATTTTTTATCTGTAAAATAAAGCTAATAAATCTGAATTTTGTCTAAAGAACATAATACAGATATGTTTAAAAATGAACAAGGAAAATTAAAAATTATTTTAAAATGTTAAATGACAAAGACTCTGTATCTTGTATCTTTGTATCTGTATCTTTGTGATTCTTTAATTCAACTCTCCTTCCTAGCCCTGAAAAGCTCACTCAAAGCTATGAAGAGGAAAATATTTCCAACACTTATCAAATTGGCCAATAGAAACATTCTTCTGAATACCAGATCCCTAGGGTAATTAAAATATATGGGAAGGAAAGAAGGAATTAATTGAACAACCACAGTCTGCCAAATGTCTGAATAAGGCCAGTTGTTATTTGTTCCACAGTAAGAAAAGTTGGGCAGAGGTCAGGATGAGGATAGCAAATAGTCTCACTCAGTGCTCTGAGTTACCGATATCCAAAGGTAACAATGAAAACATTCAGGGCAAACCAACTCCTCTGGTCATTTCTGAAAACATTTTAAAGATTAAATAAAGAAATTCAGCTTAAAGATTAAATAAAGAAATTCTCGCACACTCTGCCCCTCACAGTTAGTGATACTTCACAAGACTGCTTTGAAAAGATGGGGGTGGGGTGGGGAGTGATCACTGCTCTTAGCTGATGTATGCAGCACAAGATTTGCACAATTGCATTCTTCTTATATGTAGGAATATTCTGTAAAGGTAATAAATTAAAGTGAAAGAGAAAAGCTAATGCAGATAAAATTATAAATTTAGTAGTCCACCAAAATAGAATTTTTCTGTTAGGAAAACAAAACCTCAATAATGTGACAATAAAACTAATCGTCCTATTATTGTATTTTAGCTAAATATTTACAAATTTGCTAGTTTACTGTACAGTCTCTTGTGAACAATGCAGATGTACAGTCGATGAGTAAAAATGACTTATCTACATACTGATCTACTGAGAAGTTTATCTGATTTTAATTATACTTCTCTTTTTTACGTAGTCATTCCAGATGGCCCCAGCAACAGAAAAATTGTTTATATAAGGCAATCTAACATAGGTTACATACAGTAGTTTAGAAAGGACTTTTCATTGTACTAAAAAGTGCCAAATATTAAAACATGCAAAGATTAATGAAAAAAATCATTTACAGCAATTTAATTGTCTTGTATTAGGTCCACAGTACAAGGAAGCCATGGTTTGTCTCTCATTGTAATATGAAGCATATGGTATGCACAAATGGTAGACTGAAAAGAAAGTAATGTAACATTTTGGTGTAGTACATATATGGATTTTGATGCCAGACTAACGAGTTCAAATCCAAGTTGTGCTACTTAATAGGCATGCAATAAAAAATACAGAGAAAGTGATTTCCATTTTTTCACAGCTAAATTAAACATACATATTTTAACATGGTTAATATCACCTAATTTTTTTCACGTTAATCTGCTAATCCACACTGTCTTTAAGCTTTATGTCCATAGACTTGATTATTCAAATTATTTTACCTGCTATGAATTTGTTAAAGACAAAAATCCCTTTGACACTCTTTAAAGCAGTAAAGAAGGCTTTTAAGACTTCTCCATTGGGGGGCAGAAATCGGGCTAAACTCCAACTACAGCAAAGACTGCTGGGGACACACAGTCAACAAGCAAAGTGAGGGAAGAGTGCATGGAAAATTACTAAGAGGACATACATGAAGGGTCAGGAGATTCTTGCCAAAATAACTTAACAAGGTTCTCACTAAAAGCGGGTCAAAGATTTACACATTAAAGGTGAAGAATACAAAATTTTACCAGATGTTAAAAGTAAAACAATATCAAGGATGAGGTTAAAATAGCATAGCAAAGTTTCTTTCTAACCCTAGACTCAACAAGGGTAGACATGGATGTCTAAAGTCAAGTCTAGATGAAACAGGGCTAAAAGGAAACTAACTGAAATTCGGTCAAGAACAGAATGTTTGCTCAGTCCAAGAGTAAACAAGCACTAAATGCCTACCACAAAGCCTCCCTAATAAAGAACATGAGGGTCAGTGCACAAACTTTGGAACTTTCACTTTGACAACAATGGTCTCTGTTCAAGCTAAAGAAAAAGGTGGCATAACAATTCTACCTTACATTCATATAAGTTTTTACATCCACCAAAAGTTACTCATTTTTATCAATTATTGTCAATACAAATGATCACTGGCCTAAATGAATACTTTGTATACAAGCAATTACAAAAATAGATTAAATGAAAGGGAACCATGAAAACAGGGTTTTTCTTTTTTCTTTATCTACAGGATATATGTCAATGTATTTCTTTCCTAAGTTTTAGTCTATTAGAACTTTATCCTTTATACTTTATCAAAATAGCAAAAAATTACAAGAGGCAAAGAAGAATTCAGAAAATACTGGCCTCCCTTCTACAGCTACATTAAAAATACAATCCTAGGAAATGTTAAATGAAAAACCACACATGTACTGTTCTAAATCAACAGGGATATAACAGACAACATGATAGACATAGGTTATATAGTTTCTAGTTCTCAAAATTTACTAAGCATTTGAATAAATTTTCTTTAAAATTATTTCTTAAACTGTCCTCTTGAATACTTGACCAAGATTCCATGAGAAATTTCATAGTAACGTATGGAGGCATAACAACATGGTGTAAGAAAATAGCACAGGATTTGGAATCAGGATGTACCATCGGTACAAGTTTATTTTCTATATGTGACTTTTCACAAATAACTCCAACTCGATTTCTTCAAAGACATATGAAAGGGTTCTACAATCAATAAATATGTACACAAGTATTAATGATCCATAGAGCATCAAAGCAGACTCATGCTTTAAAAATGTTTTTCAATTAAGGACACTGTTTATCTTTAAGAGTCCATAGACCTTACTTGTAATCCTAGCACCTAATAAGTAGGCATTCAAATATTTGCTGAGGTAGAAGGATGGGTGGATACTGTTAACTCATGATCATAATCTAGATGCCACCTCAGAATGGTGCACTTGCTCCAAAACGAAATCAAAGTAATATTCAAATAGTAATCAGTTTTTATATAAGCTTCATAATGTGAAAAGAGAAACTAATAAAAGGACAAATGTTGCATTTTTTCTAATTGCTATGCTCTATCTCTACTCAAATATTCATTATTGGTGTTAGGATTACTATTTCAGATCTTTTCTCTCCTCGTTCATATTTAATATGGCTCATTGCCTGTTTATACTAACACAAAATTACAAGTTTCATTTTATTGAAATTTGCTGTACATACATCATTAAAAAGACTACTAAACTCAATGTTGTATGTTTTTAATATAGTTTTCATAGACTCAAAAACACTGCAAAGTATACCTTTAACAAAATAAAGTACATAAGTTTCATGCTTTTTTGAAATTCAGTCCTCTATTCAGTCAATATTTCTGAAGTGCTAGACAGTGAGGATACAGCCATACATAAGACTCAATTATAACCAAAAGGCTCCCCAACAAGCCAAGACCAGGTAATAACAAGCGAAGAGAACATGTGGACTCCGGCCTTAAGAAACAATATAATGTAACTGGGCACATTCCAGAATGGTATTAAATAGCATGGTAAATCTTCTAATTGGTTAAAAGAAAACTTGAAAGGTATTTCAGAATTAAAGAAATTTGTCTACAACTCATTCTCTGTGGATAAAATGAGAGTGTCAGCAGCACTGACCTCACACTTGACCGAAAGAGTAACTCAACAACAGCCTTCAAATTAAGCAACTTACAAAGCAACAGACATAGACACTTATGGCAATTAGCACTGATCAAAAAGTAATGAAGAATTTTCTGTATCCAGTTGGCCAGAATACTTAGGCAATAGAGCTATGATGATTTGTTAAGTACTTTTCAGAAGAAAAACTCATTTCTGCTACATATTTTGTAGAGCAATAGATACCTTCCATACTTTTAATTCATCCCCAGATTTTCCAGTTTCCCAAGGGCTCTGCAAAGCCTCTAATTACATAGTAGCCTGAAACAACTATTTTACAGGCTAATTTCCTGCTCACCACCTTTTGGCAGGTGAAAATGTGTTACCATACTTCTTACAGAAGGCAGAGTTAATGTGTTTTGGATACCGAGCTGCCTTAAAAGGAGTAATATTCCAATTCCAAAATAAATAGTACATCTTTTAAAAATAATATTCAGGAGATTGAAGGTTGAAGAAGCTAAATTCAAATGTTAGACAAAAATCAAGTCATACAAAAAACACTGTATATACTAACCTTTAGTAACTTTTTAGAATTATAAATGAGAAATACATATTCCTGTACTTACTGAAGAACATAAGTCATTGTTGATATTAAGAAAGACCAAATTTTAGTGAGAAGTTAAATACCTGCCTGCAAAAAGAAAGGAAAAAAAGATATTTAATTAACTTTGGATGAGTTAAAAGCCACAATGAAGAGTCTCAAGTCTCAAGCCACAATACAGAGTCCAGATCACCAAGCGAAGAGAACATGTGGACTCCGGCCTTAAGAAACAATATAATGTAACTGGGCACATTCCAGAATGATATTAAATAGCATGGTAAATCTTCTAATTGGTTAAAAGAAAACTTGAAAGGTATTTCAGTAATTGTACTGCTTCTTCTAAAACTTAGTTAAAAGTTCAAGAGCCCAACTTCAATTAGAAATCTCTGGCCACAGACAACTTTTCATTTTACCACTGAATGGTCTTCTAGTTTTTTTTTTTTTTTTTAATTTCTACTATTCTATGTTAACTCTCTGTATGTTCCTCCCCCTACACTGCTTCTCCTTCATAGTTCTCTATTTTGTTTGACACAATTCATTGTCAAGGGTACACATTCTATCCATCTATCAATATCACCTATTTCAATATTCACCATCACTTTATCTAGCCTGTTAACCACATTCTAACACACACACACACACACACACACACACACACACACACACACACACGGGTGAAAAAGGAAAGCAGAGCCTGAGATGAACCTAAGATGCCTATTATAGCCAAGAAGGGCTGAAAGAATACAGAGGCCACAGGTGATTCCTCAAAGAGATCTGGCTTTTGTTTCTAAAACAATAGAGTGGGAAGAAAAGACAAGAGGAAGGGAGGACAAGAGGGAGGGGAAGAGGGGCCGAGAGACAGACAGACAGACAATGAACTAGATGTAATAATCTGAAACAAGAATGATATTGAAAAAAATGCAAAAATTCCCAGGGGAAAATGGTAAGAACACTGTAATAACCACCTCAATCATTAGGATGATGCTCAAACAACTGGTCATATGTAGACACTAAAAAGTAACTTACTAAGTGGTTTCTGCAAAATTAACTAAAGCCAAGGCAAATGGAGCACAGCAAGCAGCCCACCAAACCTAGTGTACAGATGTCCATATAGCAGGTGATTGGGAAGTAATGTATTTGTCAATTAAGTATTCATTATATTACTATAAACTCAATATATTGAATTATATAGAGAATAACCATGAAAATCTAAAGAATGTCATCTATGGCTGGTTCTACAAATGCTAGGTCAGCCATAATAAAAAATGTCACCATCTCACATTTCATCAACTGTAAGTCTTCTGATTTTACTTTTGCTTTCCATGATCTATTTTTTCCCAGGTTGTCCATGTATCTTCAGTACCACTAGCCTCTACCCCACTGCATCAAATGTCTTGAATGTAAACCCAAAATCACAGAAAAACACTGTACATCATGCCTACACAGATACTACATGGGATAGTTCACTATGAAATTTTTAACTGGCAATAAAAATTCATTAAAATGTGGCACCTACTTACCTGTCAAATGCAATTATGCCATTACATGAACCCAATATTCCAAATAAATTGAGATATTCCTTGTCACTAGAACATGACAGATATGTGCAAGACATCTCCATTTGCTTCAAGAATGTGCCCCTATCATTCTTTGTTCTCTGAGCCCAAGCCCAATCTTTAGTCCCAGCCCTCTTTCCATAGTGAACAGCCCAGCTCTAATTCCAACCCCATCCAAAGTGTTTCAAAAGGACCCAACTTGCTGTAGGAAGTCCAATAGTGTATTTTGACTGTATCAATCACTAGGTACATTTTAGGGCAAATCTTTTGGTGAATATTTAGTAATACATAAAGCTGATGGGATAACATTTCTGAAATTTATAGAAATGAGTTTCATAGCTGAAGCAACATCTGAGCATAAAACAGCATTATGCCCATCATTTCAGTCATACCAAACTTTAAATCTCTAACGTCTGAGAATCTTACATGCACATATATGTTCAATGAGCAAGTAGTCCGTGAGCTTCAGAGATGCTGGAAGTATGTTGTTTCCTGATCTACATGTTATGCAAGCATGTTTGAGAAAAAATATACACCTAAAATATATAATTTATCCAAAATATACAATTTTTAATTTTTTTTATTTAAGGAGAAAAAGAAAAAAAACAGAAAAAAGGGTACAAGTTATACAGAATTTCAGAAAAAATAATAGGAAATCACTAGTTAATAGATTACATATTGTTATCTTAGACATAGTTGTTCAAGTTACAAAATTAAAGCATATAAAGTGGACTTTCAAACAGTGAGACTGGAAACAGTTTTGTTCAATGATCCAACAAAACTCAGTAATATGGTTAACTATCTTATGCACTTAAATATACATGCAGTATATCCTTTAGAGCACTTTCTTTTCCTTTCTTTTGTACAATGACAATTACACATTTTGGGTTTTATTACTCCCACAGTTCTTATTACTTTTTTTTTTGAAGAAAGTAAAACCAAATGTGACATAATAGAACAGAGTCAGTCAAATCAAAAGGATGGACTTATATAACAGATAATGTAAAAACAAAATACTAGGTGATCAACAATGGTTACCATACTGCCTCTTGCTATCTTAAAAAGAATTGCCTATATCATCAGTTATAATAAAATTGAACAAAACAGTAAAAAATAAAACCAAAACATTGGAGACATTACAGGGCTTTTTAAGATAACAGTCAACTAGAATGGGCATCATAATGAATCTTACTGTCTTAACAGTTGTTGTCTATACTTTCAAACTTGGTACTATCAAGCAAAGCAGAATAGAGGAAAATCAGTCAAAGCAAGATGTTGAGGGCTATACAGGATTTCAAATCAAGTTAATAGGAAATCAAAATGGGTTGCTATAATGTATCCTGCTATTTTTTTTATTTTTCCCTTAATTAAAAAGAAAAAAATAAAAAAGTAAATAATTTTAAAAAAGGAGACTGAGATAAAAGAGGGCATAACAACAAAACAGTGCAGGTCAAAGCATAACCATTTAAGCAAAACACTGCTTCACCACAAGACATCCCGACATAAAAGTAGTTACCAGAGTGTCTCTTTCCTTAAAATCTTTGAGTATAACTTCGTATACTGTAGCACCAAACATATTAAGACAATGTAAAACCATTCAAGAGAATGACAGTATTACAAGGTATTTAGAACCAACTAACAAAAATTTGACAAAATATACAATTTTGGGGGCTGGGGATTTAGCTCAGCGGCATAAGCCCTGCCTTGCAAGCGTGTGGTCATGAGTTCGATCCCTGGTACCGGTAAAAATCCAAAAAATAATAATAATAATACAATTTTTTCAAGTGAAAGGAAACCAGTAATTGGCTTGAATCATCTCAGTAGTTCTAAAACCCAGTTATGTCTTCCAGGTATTCAAGAATGCTTGCTACAGAGCTAAGGACAAAGCTCAAATGTGGAATGCTTTTCTAGTAAATGTGATACACTAGGTTGAATCACTAGTACCATAAAAAAAAAAAAAGAGAGAGAAATGTTTATGTAGTTTCAAAGCTTTTAACTGCTTTTACCCTTTAAACAAGGTGTAGTTTGGTTCAAATTAAATATAATACAAATAAACTGACAATGGTAACATTTCATAGACAACACTGACATAATTTATAGAAATGTTAGGAGGACCGGCTAATTTACATGAATAAAGCATTTTGGAAATGTAAATGATATTAAATTCTAAATGATGATGATAATGATGGTTATCTATATTTTAACCTTTATAAATATAATTAAAAAATAATGAGCACTGAAACATCACTTTATATTCTCTAATCAGTTTAGAAACAGTAATTAAGTCATAAGGCATCTCCCAAATATATATAAATATTTCCATTTAGAGAAAATGGAAGCCAAGTCACCAAATAAAGGTTGTACTGAAAAGAACTAAAGGTAATTCAGTTCTCTATAGGTCCTCAGAACTTCAGTGAGAATGTAGAATTTACTGAAATAAAATGAACTCAAGATTTCTGTTTAGCTCCTTTGTAAAGGTAGTTTAAAAAAAAAAAAAGAATGATAAGGACAAACTGGAAAGGGAACATTATTAAAATGAACATAAGGCCCTACTGTGCATTGTATTCACATTAAAAGTTTAATCTTAAGTGAATAAGGCAAATACAAAAGGTGGGAACAAAATAAAGGGTTATGTGCACGTGTACAAAGTCACTAGGTTCCTGGATTGAGGGACCAGGGACTGAGTCACAGCTCAGTATGACAGCCCTTATGTAGCATGGAACTGCATCCAATCCCCACTCCTGCCAAGGGGAAAAGATGCTGGACTGAAAAGAATTTTTGAAAAATAAAAGGAAGTAAATAAACTTTAAGAAAACACTGATACAGTCCTATTTCATAACATGATTGAGTGTGCCTCCTTGTTTTTCCTTAAACTATTGTTGAAAATGTCATCCAGTCTTAAGTATGAACAAACACTAACATCATTACTCAAAGGATAAGACATCTTGAACCATGGGAAACCTTAATCTGGAGATAGAGCTCATCATGGCCCATTATAACATCAGGTACTAATTCTAACAAATGATTCCATGGTTCTAGATGGAGGACTCCTGATCCAAAAGACCTGTTATTAAGGCTTAGATCACTTCAAGATATCTCCCAAGAGCCTCAGGCACTCAAAGGCAGGGCTTTTGGAAGGTGAATAAATCATAAGAGCACTACAGCTGACCTGCTAATTAGGACATGGCACCTGGTTAGAGATGGGTCACTGGAAACATGACCTGTAAGGATATATCTCCCTCCCTGGCTTCTCCCTTCTCTCTCTGTTCCTGGTCACCATGACATGAGCAGCTTTCCTCCTCCCAGGACCTTCCACCATGCCCATTTCTGACCTTGATCCTGCTGATCATGAATTGTATTAACAAGCCAAAATAAACCTGTGAGCCTTTAAAATGTGTGTGTTGGTTATTTTGTGCCAGCAGTGATAAGAAAGTGAGTAAGATACCTGTCTAGCAGTTTCTTTGTTCTTTCCCCAAATACAACAAGCATATTCAGCAAATACATGAGTAAGATACAATAATAAAGCAAAGCAAACAAAGCCACGAAGGTTTACACAAATAGTGAGAACCATGGAGACAACAGTCCATAGTGGTTAAGTGTCTAACTGAAGTCAGACAAAGCTGAGTGTGAATCTCAGCCTGACCGTTTAATATCTAGGGCAAGTTATTTAATATCTTTAAGTTTCATTTTTGTCACTGTAAAGTAAGAATAGTAATAGCATTATTAATGTATAGATCAAATAACACAATGTAAGGTACTAAACAGTGGGATATGCTAAAATCTCATTAAATCTTAGCTGTAATTTTTAACTTTTTATTAATGATGGAGCCAGATCACGAGAACCTGTGTTTCTAACTAGTTCCAAATGATGTGAATGCAGATGGACAGAAACCTTACATTTGGAACCACTAGTCAATCTAAGATCACTCCTGATGTCACTCTTTAATCTGAGAAATTTTCACGTAAGATTTCTCTTATAGTTAGGAAAGGCTAACATAAAAAAATTACATGGTCATGTCACTGTCAGATCGTCACAGAAATGTAGAATGAACATGTGGCCTTTTCCTTTTGGAATATTGTTATTGATAGAGATAGAGATAGAGATAGAGATAGAGATAGAGATAGAGATAGAGATAGAGACAGAGACAGAGACAGAGATAGAGACAGACATCTGTTTTTGTGTGTGTTTCCTAAAGTAGTAAACCTCACTGCCTCCAGAGTCACATAGGGTCTAAATGTAAATCATCTCAATGTACTAAAAATCACAGCTCTGGAGTCCTACTCACTTGCTCCTTTGATATTATGAACTCTTCAGTTCCCTACATCATCCCAGTTGGCCACAGATAAAGGAAGATACAGATTAAAATCAAACATGTAATAGAAAATAGGAGGATATGGGGCTGGAGATTTAGCTTAGCAGCATAAGGGTCTGCCTTGCAAGTGTGCGATCATGAGTTCGATCCCTGGTACTTATAAAAACGAAAAAGACAAAAAAAATGAAAGAAAGAAAATAGGAGGATTTTATCATACTTTTTGGCTGTCTACAAGTTTTATTTCAAAGGAAATTATATATATAGAATAGAGACCTGTAATAGACATAAATAAAGACATGCATATATATGTGTGTGTGTGTGTGTGTGTGTGTGTGTGTGTGTGTGTGTGTCTCCATCTCTCTAACCTCTGATTAATGATGCCAGAAGGTGAATAATACCTTTCACATATACTTTGATGGTATTCCCATCTGACTGAGGTAAATTTTAAATTTTAAAAACACAAAATTATCATAATGTAAGTTCTTTAAATGTCCCTGTTTAGTTTCAGGAAGTTGGCAGATTTTTCATCTCCTTCAAATGAAATGAAATAACAAAAAAAAGACAAAAATATTTCTGTGTAACCAATAACAATAACACAGGGACTTGGTGACCAGAGCAAAATTATTCTTATTACGAAAGACTGACCATCCTTAAATTAAGCCTATCAAAAGTAATTTACTACCATAAGCTGATTCAAAAGTAAATTTTAATTTCATATTCTTGAGGTGGTTTTTTTTTCACCTTTTAATCTTGCTGGTCTTTAAATAGGATACTGCCAGACACTTTTGGTAGAGTCTTTCTTTTGTGCTTGATTATTTGTCACATTCAATTGAAGCTTGAAATTAAAATTTCATTCTCCTACCAATTTAGTCCCTTCCCATTTGGCAAACATCTTTTTTTGATTCCTGCATTTCTAATGGAGCTGAAAATTAATGACTTTTTTGTTTAATTCTTTGACTATTCAAATGAATCATCAATGATGTTAGCATGGTTCTGTGTACTAGGCTAGGAGTTGTAATAAAAGCTTACCTTTATATAGCACATTACTTCCCAGAGGACTACAGGAACACTTCACACAATATACTCAAAAGAAACACCTCCATACCACCCAGTGGACCTGCTCCTCCAGTGAGATGCACGCTCTGATTTTTTTAAAGAGCAACATAACAGAAACCCTAGTGATTCTAAAGAAAAACTTAACACTTAAGAATGTAATTATACACCAAATACATCACTGAAAAAATGTGGACATAATATATAGCAAGTGTATTCACTTATGGCAAGATATGGAGGGAACTAATTTTAATAAGGGCAAGAAAATCAAAATCAAGAGTGGTGTAAGAGCCTGCCCGGCAACCGCGAGGACATGAGTTCAATCCTGAGTACCAAAAAAAGAAAGAACGAGAATTAAACACTTAAGTGTACTTTTTCCAAAGAATGAAGAATTATCTTGGTTAGTTTAACCATAAACTTAATCAATCACATTCTTCTAAATATATTACTGTCATTCCCATGATGAAAATGATGGCTGTCAGTGAGTGAGCTTCAGTTATGCTGTAGCAGGAGTATAACAGTTTCAGTTATTAACAGTTTATCTCGACATTATTTCATCCCCCTTATCTAAAACCCTGAGCTAATCTGCTTAATCAACAGTAATACTTCACATAGAGAGAATTTAACAATAGGCCAGTATAAAACAAAGTGAAACATATTGACCCCAGGAATGTAGCAAACTTCACAGTTTTATGATTCTTTTGTTATACAATTTTTAAATCTATGAAGTATATTACATTTAAAAAGCATTTCAAATTCAATTTTATTCAAGTTTGTGCTACTATAATGAAATACCATAGGCTAGGTAGTTTATAAACAATAGAAATTTATATCACCCCCATTCTGGAGGCTGGAAAGTCCAAGATAAATTCACCAGTAAATCTGATATCTGGTGAAGGACCACTTCCTGCTTCAAAGCTGACAATGCTCTCACTGTAACCTCACAAGGTGGAAATGACAGGGCAGCTCTCTATAAAGGCACTAATTCTATTCATGAGGGCTCTGCTACTATAACTTTATCCCTCACAAAGGCTCCACTTCCAAATTAGAAATCAACGTAAGAATTTAAGAGGAACATAAATATTAGGTCTGTAGCAAATCTTAAATCAATCAGTGAATAAACATATATTGAGTATCTACTGTTCATTGCTTCAAGTATTTATTAGCTATGAATTGCACAAAAGAACTTGTGCCAAACTTTGTGCAGAGAGGAAAAGACACAATAAAAAAAAAAAAAACTATAGTCTCTTTTCTCATGTTTAAAGACTATTCAAATAATGAAAAATGAAAAGACGAAATGAGACATTTAAAGTTGGGTAAGAAATGGCACTCAAGAGGTCCTTTAATCTGATTAAAATAGAAAGATGTAGATTTCATATGGAAAGAAAAATATTAGACATATCAAATGAGTACAATAGTAAAAGCAAAAAAGTACAATGAGTTTCTGAAAGGAAATGACCAATGGATGCCTCATAGATTAAAAAAAAAAAAAAAAAAAAGACTGGGGAACATCGGAAAAGTTATTCAGAGGTAAAGAGACAGAAAATAGGAAACATGTCCAGTACTGGTATAAGAAAGGATAGTCATATTCGTAGGACAGCAAAAAAGACTCATTTAACTGGATCACAGCCTTTCTATAGGAAAAGAGTAAAAATAAGCCCAGCAAAGTAGAGCTTCTACAAACTGTGGAGACATCTGAATGCCAAAATAAGACAATATTATTACCCAAAAGTTTATCACAAGGGAACATATATTTGTAATGGACCTAATCTTCAGTTTGCATTTTCAGATCAGTTCTTTTGATTATAAAATGCTACTATTACAGGTGAAGACTGGTATATACATGGTATATACATCATTAACGCATCTTAAAGAGTCAAGCTCATTTTTAGTAGACCTTTCTATCCGAAAATCTGAAATTATCATTTCTACACGATAAAATAAGTGTCTGTGATCACTTAGTCTGCTAAACACCATTTTTCCAAACATAAAGTACTGGAGAAAAGGAGGAAAATAAGATTATTATTCATCTCTGCAGCTCTTCTGATCTCTGAGAACACCAGGAAGGTTATGGGCAATGCTACTACTGGTTTATGAGGTATCTTTGAAGACAATGCTGACTCCATATACACTAGCCTACTCTCAAATTTATATGCTTTTAGTAATAGAACCTGATGCTAGTTCCCAAAGAGAGGGGAGTAATTCTACAAAATCTGGGTCAACTACAGGGCAATGAAGCTCCACTTCTAGCCTACGTCAATCAGCAAAGCATCAAAATAAGTGTGAGAGTAGAAAGAAAGATATGAAATTTCTTTCTGATCACAGTAGGTGCAGAGATCATCAATGAGAGTATAGAATCAGTGAAAAGATTTTTAAAATGCTAAAGGAATAATGAGTCTGTTTTCCTACTAATACATGTTCAATAGCCTCAGGATCCAATGTCCAGCAAAATTCAACCCAATTTTCCTAGCACAATAACCTGTGGTCAGTAGTTCTCACTGCAGAACTATACTCTTACATTCCACTTTACATTCTGTCTTTCTTCCTTCCTTTTTACATGCTCCCTCATAATACTATGGGAAGTAAATAATTTCATCATTTCATATTTGAATTTCTGAATTCAAAGTCCATACCCAGGGTTTCCAAGTTTAATATTTATATTTGAAACTGCCATCAAAAGCACCTGACTTACATGATGTTATTATTTTGTCCACTATAAAAAGCACTGCAAATGTTGATCCCTTCATAAGAAACACAGTTGATCATAAACAAGAGCTTACTTTTGTTTTGGAGCCCCTGTTGGATGATCTTCGGTGTATGAAAGAGCCCGAGTAAGCCCTCTAAAGTACATTGCACTAAAACCAATACCAACTACTGAGAAAGTCTTTCTCCTTAGTGCCCAAGTTTACAGTGATGGTATTTCTTCAATATCTTCCTATCTCTAAAAAGGTTAACATTTCTTTACTTCCATGCTAATTTCTAAATATGTTGCTTCTTCTATAAAGCAACAAAACTTGTCTCATCTGAAGCCCTTAATCACTGCAGATGCTCTGCCTGGGACTCCCACCTATCTATCTTCCCAGAGCACATGTGCCCAACACTCAAGGCAGCCTCCCATATGCTTGCTGCCTCGTAAGAACTGGGTAGAGGGATGATCAGCCCAGCTCAGGGATGAGATGCTATTTTGTGCAGCACAGTCAAAAATAGCACTGGCCTTTTTCATTGCCATATCACGCCGCTAGCACATATCTAATGTGCTGTCGTTTATTACCCACGTGAGGCTGGCTACTTCATGCTGAGTTTCTGCCATGTGTTATGCAGCTCACTTGGCGGCAGCTCTTCTCTTCCTATGAAATCATACCCAAAGCAGCGGATTTTGTTGTTGCTCACATTGTATTTTCAAAATCCTTCAAAACTTTCAGATACCAAAGCCAAAGGATTTGTGACCCTCAGTTAGGTGGACAAGTCCTTGACAACAACAAAAAATGCTCTGAGAATCCAAAACAGTCTTTTAAAAACTGATCTCTCTTTTCAGTGCTGTAAGTTTTGCTATAGAATTTTAATGAAGATTTTAAAAAAGAAAATTATCTTGAACACAATTCAACTGTAAGGAAGAACCCATAACCTAACTTCAACATCCCACTGAACTACAGGTAAGATCAGCAAAATTTTGCCATCGGTCTACAAGTAGGCAAAAGCCTATATAAAACAGGTTAGTGATTTGATACTATTAAACAGCATAAGAGATAGTCCTGAATAACATATTTTCTTAAAATTCTTTCAGTTAGGTAGGGCTTTTTTATGATTATACACAATGTTTATAGTCTCCTTTTAGCCAAATGTCTCTATGCAGATGGAAGCGAGAAAGAAACAAAGTCAAAACAGTGAGAGACTCTTGGTGCCATCCTCACTAACCATTTCTCAGTCATAGTACAGACCAGGCTAAAATCACAGGAATTACGGGGGAAACACAGACCCGTAAAACTGCAGTATTCAATCTCTCAACTCCAAGATCTGTTCCTCAGAGCTGGACTGACACGGTTTCTGTCTTGTTTTGTTCTGTTTCTTCACTTCCTTCCAGCTTTACTCGCAAATCTCCCACTTATTTCCTCCCTAAGCTTTCAGTCCCCATCCCAAAGGAGTCACTAGCCTCTGAAAGCCACCTCCCTGACCTGAACGCCATCTGGGTCTTGTGACAACTTTAGACAGGTGAGTTGACAAACTGCTTAAGGATGGTACGCCTCACTTCACTCACATGTTTCTGACCTGTCCCTTTGTGTAACTTCAGCTATCAATTCCTGGAAAAATAGACCCTTGATTTCTATCACATGCCCTCTTAGCCTCCCATGCTCAATCCAGCTGCCTATCACAATTTCACAGATATATTCTGCCAGGATTTCCACTTTAATGCACACAAAGCACCTTTTGCCTGAACTTAATTCCCCCTAGCCCAGGTCCTAACTTTCATCATGACTTATGGCTCTTCAATTGTTAGACTCAATGATAAAAGGTCTTGAAATTCATTCTGTTTCCAGGGCTCCCTAATCTCTATCCTATCTTTTCATTGTCCTCCTTTCGCTCCCACACTGATTGAACTTGCCTTCTAATTGGTATATGTCCATCCATTCCCCTCTCTAACAATTTACTTTTGTACCCTGTTGCCAGGTAAATCATGCTGAAAACATAAATTTACCATATATTTCCTCTATTACAATAAGAAAATAATCTCCACTATAATTACCACTGCCTATGAAATAACCTTTCTCACCCCAACCCCATCAATTTAAATCTAATCAAGCTTCTAGTCTAAATCCAAGGTAAAGGACAAAAGTTAACAGCAAATGGCTCTTCACTAGCAACAAAAGTCAGATTGGGAAATTCTGCAGGCTAAATGATCTTGTTTAGTCAACAAATAAATTTCAAAAGAGACAAATAAATAAAAGATGAAGGGGAAACTTGCAGATTTGAAAAGTCCTAAGAAACCTATCAACTTAAATTATATTGAATTCTGACTCAAACTAAAAAAATTATTAAAGGGTCAGCCTGCCCTCAGAGCCTGAGCATGCTTGGGTTGCAAGCAAAGACACTTCACATGTGATCAACCTGTTTGTGCTTGGGCTGCAAGAAAGAAACTTTCCAGAACTGTTCCAACCATAAAGGTCAACCCTGCCCAGGAAGGTACCTGATGACGAACGTGTCACACTCTGCTGCTCACAACTGGCTCACCTGCA